>NC_052073.1:4222500-5422500 GCF_015852505.1 Tachyglossus aculeatus | reverse complement strand
GGCATTTATTAAGCGCTTACTATGTGCACCGCACTGTTCTAAGTGCTGGGGAGGTTACAAGGTGATCAGGTTGTCCCACAGGGGGCTCACAGTCTTAATCCCCATTTTACAGATGAGGGAACTGAGGCACGGGGAAGTTAAGTGACTTGCCCAAAGTCACACAGCTGACAATTGGCGGAGGCGGGATTTGAACCCACGACCTCTGACTCCCAAGCCTGGGCTCTTTCCACTGAGCTTGTATCTATCCCAGCGCACAGACTAGTCCTTGACACACAGTGCTTAACAAACACCATTTGGAAAAACAGCGGTTGTTAAGAGGTAGTAAATATATTATTTTTTCATACCTTGTCTGGAACTCAACACTCAACAGCCCCCCTTTTCCTCAGCTCCCCCTCACCCCAACTTGCTCCCTCCCCATCCTCACCCACAGCACCTGTGTACATGTACATATCTATAATCCCATTTATATTAACGTCTGCTTACTTGTTTTGATGTACGTATATATCTGTAATTCTATGTATTTATACTGATGCTATTGATGCCTGTTTACTTGTTTTGGTATCCCCCTTCTAGACTGTAAACCCAGTGTGGGCAGGGATTATCTCTATTGCTGAATTGTAATTTCCAAGTACTTAGTACAGTGCTCTGCACAAAGTAAGCACTCAATACATACGACTGAATGAATGTGTGAACACCCAAAAATTCTGCACTGCAAGATGAGTCTGCATTTTCTCATCTGAGACCATTTACAGAGTTTCTAAATAAATAGTAACATGCAACAGTATGCCACCTATTATCTGCATGGCTTTAAATGCCACTGACCTGTTATTTCAAAATTTGTCTCAAAACTGGATACGATGACAAAACTCACAGAAAATCCTGACAATAAACAGCCAGTTATCCAGTTGACTAATTCCAAAATTTGACAATGGCCTATGGGAAATGTAGGCTCCAAGTTAGATCAACAGTGAGGTTGAGCAATGACCCAAAATCCCACAAATAATTCAAGGGAAGACTGCAAGAAAAAGTGATCGAATTATTACGTTTGCAAGTAATTACCCTGTAAAACAGGGATTAGGAAATTCAAAATAATTAAACAACTACTGCCGTTGAATTTACTTAGGTCAGTCAATTAAAAGGAGGCAGTTTCTTTGATATACAACCTTACACAATTATATGAAAGAAAATAGGACACCGAGGGGGAAAGCAAACGAAATAATGTATTACAGGTTTGCCTTCATGGCTTTCCCAAAACAGATCAGTGATGAGACTGAAGAGGTGGCAGTTTCAGTCATTCCAATTTTAAACTGAAGAAATGTCTCATTTCTGTAGGTTTCAGTCTCCATTATAGATGTCTGGATGTGGACTGATAAAGGATAACTAGAGTAGGAGAACAAAGCATTTTCTGTGGAACTAAAACTGGCTTGCTTACTTTCAATTTCAGCATTTTCTGTTCATGGGATGGATGTAAACAATATTGCAGTTCCTATGTAAGTGATTATGTCACTCCAATATCTCTAAGAAGCTCTGTTGGTTTACACAAGGCAGTGTTGACACTGTAAAATAACAATATCTGCTACTTCCTCATTTTTTTTGCAAGGGTTTCCTTCAAACACCTCAGCACTAAACACTAATCCTTGAATCCCACCAGAGGCTAGTGCAAATCCCCTTTCAAATAATACACTGGGGACATCTTTGTGTGTAAAGAACAGCAAAGTTTACCACACCTCCAACAGATTTCGTGTGTGTTTGCTTTATTATAGACCGGATTTCTTATAAGTAGCGGCTCATTTCCGGGGCCAGGATGACTGTCAAAACTGCTGAAATAGACTCTAGACTGTACAGTCCTTGTGGGCAGGGAATGTGTCTGTTTATTGTTACATTGTACCCTCCCAAGCGCTTAGTACAGTGCTTTCCACACAGTAAGCACTTAATAAACATGACTGAATGAAAAAAAACTGGTTTAAGTTTAAATACTGCATGATTTCAATGCCAAATAACAGCTGTTTGAAAGACCCATAGAAAACTGAGATTGGGTTGTCTTGGTAATTGAAAATTGTATTGCAACCTTCAAAAAACTTCCTGTTGAGCAGGTACCTGGTCAGGGGTGGCATTTTCAGCAGGTCATTTCTGCTCGCAAATGTTTACAACATGAGCCAAAGGGTCAGCAAATATTTTGGCCAAATGTCATCCTTACTTTAAGCCTTGCCAAGCCTGGTGGTCGGGGGGGGGGGGGGGTCTTTTCGGTAGACCCATCCAGCAAATCCTCTTCCACTCGAATCAAATATTTCCAATTTTTGACAAAAATCAAATGCTACTGTTATTCTGAACCCTTTCCTAGACCAAATAATTTTTAGAGCTAGGGATTCCAGTAAAGCAAGGCCCCAAAGGAGATGGTGCCTCTCCTGCCTTGCCTCTTCTCAACTGCTTGTAGGCCCCAAACAACTCGAATCTTTCATGCACAGTCACAACTGGTTCAAAAGGCAAGGTCAATCGCTCTTTAACTTGGTGGCAACCCTTCCGAATTATATCACTAAGTCAAAATGGTGATTACGGCGGTTTTGTTCATTCAGACACCCAGGTTTGTCCAACTTGTGACTGGATTGGTTCTCAAACGCAAAAAAGAGGTGGGGAGGGGGTGCCAAGGGAGACTTTTAGGGCTCAAGCAGGGCAAACTCTGGGATGGAGTAGGGGGGAGTAAGTGAGAGGTAGAGAAAAGGATTGGAAGGGCTCTCTTCCTCCCTTCAAGGCCCTGCTGAGAGCTCACCTCCTCCAGGAGGCCTTCCCAGACTGAGCCCCTTCCTTCCTCTCCCCCTCGTCCCCCTCTCCATCCCCCCCATCTTACCTCCTTCCCTTCCCCACAGCACCTGTATACATGTATATATGTTTGTACATATTTATTACTCTATTTATTTATTTATTTTACTTGTACATATCTATCCTATTTATTTTATTTTGTTGGTATGTTTGGTTTTGTTCTCTGTCTCCCCCTTTTAGACTGTGAGCCCACTGTTGGGTAGGGACTGTCTCTATATGTTGCCAATTTGTACTTCCCAAGCGCTTAGTACAGTGCTCTGCACATAGTAAGCGCTCAATAAATACGATTGATGATGATGATGATGATGGTGGATAGAGCCTGGGCGTCAAAAGGGCCTGGGTTCTAAACCCCGCTCTGCCACTTGCCTGTTGTGTGATCTTGAGCAAGTCACTTAACTTCCGTGTGCCTCAGTTGCCTCATCTGCAAAATGGGGAATTAAGGCTGCGAGCCCCATGTGGGCAGGGACTGAGTCTGTTTATATTGTACTCTCCTAAGCGCTTAGTACAGTGTTCTGCACACAGTAAGGGCTCAAATACAATCACTTACTGACATGGACTGTGTCTGCTCTGATTAGCTTGGATCTACCCCAGTGCTTAATACAGTGCCTGGCACATAATAATAATTATTATTATTAATAGTAATAAAGGTATTTGTTTAGCACTTACTATATGCCAAGCACTGCACTAAGCATTGGGCACTGTACTAAGTGCTCAACAAATACAATAAAAAGAAAAGGGGGAATGATAATAATAATGGCAGTTAAGGACCTACTATGTGCCAGGCACTGTACTAAGAGCACAAAAAAACACCATAAAAAGAAAACGGGGAATAATAATAATGGCATTTGTTAAGGACCTAGTATGTGCCAGGCACTGTAATAATAATAATGGCATTTGTTAAGGACCTACTATGTGCCAGGCACTGTAATAATAATAGTAATGGCATTTATTAAGTGCTTACTATGTGCCAAGCACTGTTCTAAACACTGTGGAGGTTACAAGGTGATCAGGTTGTCCCTCGGGGGGCTCACAGTCTTCATCCCCATTTTACAGATGAGGTAACTGAGGCCCAGAGAAGTGAAGTGACTTGCCCAAAGTCACACAGCTGACAATTGGCGGAGCCGGGGTTTGAACCCAAAACCTTTGACTCCAAGCCTGAGCTTTTTCCACTGAGCCATACTGCTTCTCTAAGAGAAGCACTGTACTAAGTCTGTACTGAGCACAAAATACACCATAAAAAGAAAAGGGGGAATAATAATAATAATGGCATTTGTTAAGGACCTACTATGTGCCAGGCACTGTACTAAGAGCACAAAAAAACACCATAAAAAGAAAAGGGGGAATAATAATAATAGCATTTGTTCAGGACCTACTATGTGCCAGGCACTCTACTAAGAGCACAAACAAACCATAAAAGAAAAGGGGGAATAATAATAATAATAATGGCATTTGTTAAGGACCTACTATGTGCCAGGCACTGTACTAAGAGCACAAAAACACCATAAAAAGAAAAGGGGGAATAATAATAATAATAATAATGGCATTTGTTAAGGACCTACTATGTGCCAGGCACTGTACTAAGAGCACAAAAAACACCATAAAAAGAAAAGGGGGAATAATAATAATAATAATAATGGCATTTGTTAAGGACCTACTATGTGCCAGGCACTGTACTAAGAGCACAAAAAACACCATAAAAAGAAAAGGGGGAATAATAATAATAATAATAGCATTTGTTAAGGACCTACTATGTGCCAGGCACTGTACTAAGAGCACAAAAAACACCATAAAAAGAAAAGGGGGAATAATAATAATAATAATAATAATAATAATAATAATAATAATGGCATTTGTTAAGGACCTACTATGTGCCAGGCACGGTACTAAGAGCACAAAAAACACCATAAAAAGAAAAGGGGGAATAATAATAATAATAATGGCATTTGTTAAGGACCTACTATGTGCCAGGCACTGTACTAAGAGCACAAAAAACACCATAAAAAGAAAAGGGGGAATAATAATAATAATAATAATGGCATTTGTTAAGGACCTACTATGTGCCAGGCACTGTACTAAGAGCACAAAAAACACCAGAAAAAGAAAAGGGGGAATAATAATAATAATAATAATGGCATTTGTTAAGGACCTACTATGTGCCAGGCACTGTACTAAGAGCACAAAAAACACCATAAAAAGAAAAGGGGGAATAATAATAATAATAATAATGGCATTTGTTAAGGACCTACTATGTGCCAGGCACTGTACTAAGAGCACAAAAAACACCATAAAAAGAAAAGGGGGAATAATAATAATAATAATAGCATTTGTTAAGGACCTACTATGTGCCAGGCACTGTACTAAGAGCACAAAAAACACCATAAAAAGAAAAGGGGGAATAATAATAATAATAATAATAATGGCATTTGTTAAGGACCTACTATGTGCCAGGCACTGTACTAAGAGCACAAAAAACACCATAAAAAGAAAAGGGGGAATAATAATAATAATGGCATTTGTTAAGGACCTACTATGTGCCAGGCACTGTACTATGAGCACAAAAAACACCATAAAAAGAAAAGGGGGAATAATAATAATAATAATAATAATGGCATTTGTTAAGGACCTACTATGTGCCAGGCACTGTACTAAGAGCACAAAAAACACCATAAAAAGAAAAGGGGGAATAATAATAATAATAATAGCATTTGTTAAGGACCTACTATGTGCCAGGCACTGTACTAAGAGCACAAAAAACACCATAAAAAGAAAAGGGGGAATAATAATAATAATAATAATAATGGCATTTGTTAAGGACCTACTATGTGCCAGGCACTGTACTAAGAGCACAAAAAACACCATAAAAAGAAAAGGGGGAATAATAATAATAATGGCATTTGTTAAGGACCTACTATGTGCCAGGCACTGTACTATGAGCACAAAAAACACCATAAAAAGAAAAGGGGGAATAATAATAATAATAATAATAATGGCATTTGTTAAGGACCTACTATGTGCCAGGCACTGTACTGAGAGCACAAAAAACACCATAAAAAGAAAAGGGGGAATAATAATAGTAATAGTAATAATGGCATTTGTTAAGGACCTACTATGTGCCAGGCACTGTACTAAGAGCACAAAGAACACCATAAAAAGAAAAGGGGGAATAATAATAATAATAATAATAATAATGGCATTTGTTAAGGACCTACTATGTGCCAGGCACTGTACTAAGAGCACCAAAAAAACTCCATAAAAAGAAAAGGGGGAATAATAATACTAATAATAATGGCAATTGTTAAGTACCTACTATGTGCCAGGCACTGTACTAAGCCTGGGCACTGTACTAAGCGCTTAACGAATACCATAAAAAGAAAAGGGGGAGAAGGACGGAGGTTTACAGCAGTTAACACACCCTGGCGCCCTGAATTCTGCGGTCCATGAGCCGCACCGGGCAAGCTATAGATTCATTCATTCATTCAATCGTATTTATTGAGCGCTTACTGTGTGCAGAGCACTGTACTAAGCGCTTGGGAAGTACAAGTTGGCAACATATAGAGACGGTCCCTACCCAACAGTGGATCCAGCAGCCGCAGGCTGGGGTGTAGCACCTCATCTGTAAAATAAGGATTAAAACCGGGGACCTGGACTGCGCCCAACCTGATTACCTTGTAGCTGCCCCGGCGCTTACTCCAGAGCCTGGCCCGTAGTAATCGCTTTATTAATACCACAATAAACAAAAAAGAGGTTTAGAACAGGTTGGAGCTGCGGCTTTCCAAGCCCCTGCGGCGGGGCCGGCTTCTGATGCCAGTCCCAACGTCACCAGCCCAGCTGCGGTTGGCCCAAAGGGCGGGCGAGGTGCCATATCAATCAATCAATCAGTCGTATTTATTGAGCGCTTACTGTGCGCAGAGCACTGTACTACGCGCTTGGGAAGTCCAAGTTGGCAACATCTAGAGACAGTCCCTACCCAACAGTGGGCTCATGGTCTAAAAGGGGGAGACAGAGAATAAAACCAAACATAGTAACAAAATAAAATAAATAGAATAGATATGTACAAGTAAAATAAATAAATAGAGTAATAAATATGTACAAACATACATACATATATGTATGTATGGCCATATGGCCCGGGGACCCCGAGCAGCCTCGCCACCTTTACCTCAGAATTAAAATTATAATAACGGGGGTATTTGTTCAACGCTGTGTGCCAAGCACTGTCCTAAGCGCTGGGCTGGACACGGTCCTTGTCACACTTGGGGCTCTGAGTCTTCACCCCCATTTTCCAGATGTGGTCACAGAGGCCCAGACTTTACCTCATAATAATAATAATTGGGGTATTTGTTGAGCGCTTACTGTGTGCCAGGCACTGTCCTAAGCGCTGAGGTGGGCACAAGCCTATCGGGCTGGGCACGGTCCCTGTGCCCCAGGGGGCTCTTGGTCTTTTACCCCATTTTCCAGATGAGGTCACTGAGGCCCAGACCTTGCCTCATAACAATTATAATAATACTAATTGGGGTATTTGTTAAGCGCTTACTGTGTGCCAGGCCCTTTGCTAAGCGCTGGGCTGGACAGGAGCCGGTCCCTGTCCCCCAGGGGCTCTCGGTCTTTACCCCCATTTTCCAGATGAGGTCACTGAGGCCCAGACCTTACCTCATAACAATTATAATAATAATAATAATTGGGGTATTTGCTAAGCGCTTACTGTATGCCAGGCCCTGTGCTAAGCGCTGGGCTGGACAGGAGCCGGTCCCTGTCCCCCAGGGGGCTCTCGGTCTTTACCCCCATTTTCCAGGTGAGGTCACTGAGGCCCAGACCCTACCTCATCATCATCATCATCATAATAATAATAGGGGTATTTGTAAAGCGCTTACTGTGCGCCAGGCCCTGTGCTAAGCGCTGGGGTGGACAGCAGCAGGTCCCTGTCCCCCACGGGGCTCTCGGTCTTCACCCATTTTCCAGATGGGGTCACAGAGGCCCAGACCTTACCTCATAATAAGAATCAATATAAATTGGGGCGTTTGTTAAGTGCTTACTGTGTGCCAGGCACTGTTCTAAGCGCTGGGGTGCGAACGAGCCAATCGGGCTGGGCATGGTCCCTTGTCCCCCAGGGGATACTCGGTCTTTACTCCCATTATCCAGATGAGCTCACTGAGGCCCAGACCTTACCTCATAGTAACAATAATAACAGTAATAATAATAGGGGTATTTGTAAAGCACTTTCTGAGCACCGTGCCCTGTGCTAACCACTGGGCTGGACAGGAGCCGGCCCCTGTCCCCCGGGGACTCTCAGTAACCCCATTTTCCAGATGAGGTGACTGAGGCCCAAACCTTACCTCATAATAACAAGAATAAAAATTGGAGTATTTATTAAGCGCTTACTGTGTGCCAGTCACTGTCCTAAGCGCTGAGGTAATCACGAGCCAATCATCCTTCTCCCTGCTGTTGGGTAGGGACCATCTCTATATGTTGCCGACTTGTACTTCCCAAGCGCTTAATACAGTGCTCTGCACACAGTAAGCGCTCAATAAATACGATTGAATGAAAGAATGAATGCTGGACACGGTCCCTTGTCGCCCAGGGGCCTCTCAGTCTTTACCCCCATTTTCCAGATGAGGTGACTGAGGCCCAGACCTTACCTCATAATAACAATAATAATCACGGTATTTGTTAAGCGCTTACTATGTGCCAGGCCCTGTACTAAGCACTGGGCTGGACAGGAGCCGGTCCCTGTCCCCCAGGGGGCTCTCGGTCTTTACCCCCATTTTCCAGATGAGGTCACTGAGGACCAGATCTTACTTCATAGTAATAATGATAATAGTAATAACAGAGGTATTTGTAAGGTACTTTCTGAGTGCCAGGCCCTGTGCTAAGCGCTGGAGTGGACAGTAGCCGGTCCCTGCCTCCCAGGGGGCTCTGGGTCTCCATCCCCATTTTCCTGATGAGGCCACTGAGGCCCACACCTTACCTCATAATAATAATAATAATAATAATAATAATAATAATAATAATGTGCTTTCTGAGTGCCACGTCCTGTGCTAAGCGCTGGGCTGGATAGGAGCCGGTTCCTGCCCCCCAGGGGTCCTTGGGCCTCCATCCCCATTTTCAAGATGAGGTCACTGAGGCCCAGACCTTACCTCATAATAATAATAATAATAGTAATAATAATAATGCGCTTTCTGAGGGCCAGGCCCTGTGCTAATTACTGGGGTGGCCAGGAGCCGGTCCCTGTGCCCCGGGGACTCTGGGCCTCCACCCCCATTTTCCAAATGAGGACACTGAGGCCCAGACCTTACCTCATAGTAATAATAATTCATAATAATAAAGCGCTTTCTGAGGTGCAGGCCCTGTGCTAAGCGCTGGGGTGGACAGAAGCCGGCCCCTGTGCCCCAGGGGGCTCTGGGTCTCCATCCCCATTTTCCAGATGAGGTCACTGAGGCCCAGACCTTACTTCACAATAATAACAATAATGATAATAATAACAACAATAAAATGCTTTCTGAGGGCCAGGCCCTATGCTAAGCGCTGGGGTGGACAGGAGCCAGTCCCTGGGCCCCAGGGGGCTCTGTGTCTCCACCCCCATTTTCCAGATGAGGTCACTGAGGCCCAGACCTTACCTCATAATAATAATAATTAATAATAATAAAGCGCTTTCTGAGGGTCAAGCCCTGTGCTAAGCGCTGGGGTGGACAGGAGCTGGTCCCTGGGCCTCCATCCCCATTTTCTAGATGAGGTCACTGAGGCCCAGACCTTACCTCATAGTAATAATAATTAATAACAATAAAGCGCTTTCTGAAGGCCAGGCCCTGTGCTACACGCTGGGCTGGACAGGAGCCAGTCCCTGCCCCTCAGGGGTCCCTGTGCCTCCATCCCCATTTTCCAGATGAGGTCACTGAGGCCCAGACCTTACCTCACAATAATGATAATAATGATGATGATAATAATAATAATAATAATAATAATAATAATAGTAATAATAATAAAGCGCTTTCTGAGGGCCAGGCCCTGTGGTAAACGCTGGGGTGGGCAAAAGCCGGTCCCTGTGCCCCAGGGGGGCTCTGGACCTCCATCCCCACTTTCCAGATGAGCTCACTGAGGCCCAAACCTTACCTCATAATAATAATAATAATGATAATGACAATAATAATAATAATAATAATGATAATAAAGCGCTTTCTGAGCACCAGGCCCTGTGCTAAGCGCTGGGCTGGACAGGAGCCGGCCCCTGTGCCCCAGAGGGCTCTGGGTCTCCATCCCCATTTTCCAGATGAGGTCACTGAGGCCCAGACCTTACCTCACAATAATAATAATAATAATGACAATAATAACAATAAAGCGCTTTCTGAGTGCCAGGCCCTCTGCTAAGCGCTGGGCTGGACAGGGGCCGGCCCCTGTGCCCCAGGGGGCTCTGGGTCTCCATCCCCATTTTCCCAATGAGGTCACTGAGGCCCAGACCTTACCTCATAATAATAATAATAACAATAATAATAAAGCGCTTTCTGAGGGCCGTCCCTGTGGTAAACGCTGGGCTGGACAGGAGCCGGCCCCTGCGCCCCAGGGGGCTCTGGGCCTCCATCCCCATTTTCCAGATGAGGTCACTCAGGCCCAGACCTTACCTCATAATAATAATAACAATAATAATAATAATAATGCGCTTCCTGAGTGCCAGGCCCTGTGCTAAGCGCTGGGGTGTCCAGGAGCCGGTCCCTGTCCCCGAGGGGGCTCTGGGTCTCCACCCCCATTTTCCAGATGGGGTCACTGAGGCCCAGACCTTATGTCACAATAAAAATAATAATAATAATAAAGTGGTTTCTGAGCGCCAGGCCCTGTGGTAAACGCTGGGGTGGACAGAAGCCGGTCCCTGCGCCCCAGGGGGCTCTGGGCCTCCATCCCCATTTTCCAGAGGAGGTGAGTGAGGCCCAGACCTTACCTCACAACAATAATAATAATAATAATAATAATAATAATAATAATAATAAAGCGGTTTCTGAGGGTCAGGCCCTGTGCTAAGCGCTGGGGTGGCCCAGGAGCCGGTCCCTGCGCCCCAGGGGGCTCTGGGTCTCCATCCCCATTTTCCAGAGGAGGTCACTGAGGCCCAGACCTTACCTCATAATAATAATTAATAATAATAAAGCGGTTTCTGAGGGCCAAGCCCTGTGCTAAGCGCTGGGGTGTGCAGGGGCCGGTCCCTTCGCCCCAGGGGGCTTTGGGCCTCCATCCCCATTTTCCAGATGAGGTCACTGAGGCCCAGACCTTACCTCATAATAATAATTAATAATAATAAAGCGGTTTCTGAGGGCCAAGCCCTGTGCTAAGCGCTGGGGTGTGCAGGGGCCGGTCCCTTCGCCCCAGGGGGCTCTGGGCCTCCATCCCCATTTTCCAGATGAGGTCACTGAGGCCCAGACCTTGTCTCATAATAATAATAATAATAATAATAATAACAATAATGACAATAATAATAACAGTAATAACAATAAAGTGCTTTCTGAGGGCCAGGCCCTGTGCTAAGCGCTGGGGTGTGCAGGGGCCGGTCCCTTCGCCCCAGGGGGCTCTGGGCCTCCATCCCCATTTTCCAGAGGAGGAGAGTGAGGCCCAGGGCAGTGACTCGGCCAAGGTCACCCGGTGTTTGTCGGGGCCGGGGTTGGAGGTTGGTCCCCGGCCCTGTCCTACCTGAGGGAGCCGGAGGCGCCTGTGGTGGCCGCCTCCTCCTCCTCCTCCTCCTCCTCCTCCTCCTCTTCCTCCTCCTCCTCCTCCTCCTCCTCCTCCGCCGCCACCACCAACAACAACCTGCTCCCTCAGCGGCGGCTGCTGAGGCAACTGCGGGGCGCCGCGGGGCACCCTGGGACTTGTAGTCCGCCCCCCACCGGCGCCCTACCGAGCACGCGCGGGGAGGGGCCTGGAACTACTATTCCCAGAAACCCCCGCGGCGCCCGCCGTCATTGGGCCGCCCGGAAGTTGGGGGGGGGGGGGGCCGCCGAGGCAGCTGCGCGAGCGCAACATCCGGGCACTCCGGAGGAAAGGGCGCGGCAGCCTTTGTTGCCACGGAAACGGAGTTGCCAGGGACATTCATTCATTCATTCATTTATTGAGCGCTTACTGTGTGCAGAGCACTGTACTAAGCGCTTGGGAGAGTACAATGCAACAAAATCAGTAGAAACAGGCCCTGGCCATCACAAGCTTATAGTCTAGAGGGGGAGACAGACATTCATATGAATAAATATGAAGCTCCCTCAACCACCACTTAGATCCCCCCTCCCCATCATCATCATCATCATCATCATCATCATCATCATCATCATCAATCGTATTTATTGAGCGCTTACTATGTGCAGAGCACTGTACTGAGCGCTTGGGAAGTACAAATTGGCAACATATAGAGACAGTCCCTACCCAACAGTGGGCTCACAGTCTAAAAGGGGGATCCCCCTCCCCATCCCCACCGCCCTACCTCCTTCCCCTCGCCACAGCACCTGTATATATGTTGGTACAGATTTATTACTCTATTTATTTTGCTCGTACATATTTACTATTCTATTTATTTTATTTTGTTAATATGTTTTGTTTTGTTGTCGGTCTCCCCCTTCTAGACTGTGAGCCCGCTGTTGGGTAGGGACTGTCTCTAGATGTTGCCAACTTGGACTTCCCGAGCACTTAGTACAGTGCTCTGCACACAGTAAGTGCTCAATAAATACGATTGAATGAAGGAATGAATGAAAAAGTTGGCACTGAGAGCTCACCTCCTCCAGGAGGCCTTCCCAGACTGAGCCCCCTCCTTCCTCTCCCCCTCCTCCCCGCCTTACCTCCTTCCCTTCCCCACAGCACCAGTGTATATATGTTTGTACGGATTTATTACTCTATTTATTCATTTTACTTGTACATATCTATTCTATTTATTTTATTTTGTTAATATGTTTTGTTTTGTTCTCTGTCTCCCCCTTCTAGACTGTAAGTCCGCTGTTGGGTAGGGACCATCTCTAGATGTTGCCAACTTGTACTTCCCTAGCGCTTAGTCCAGTGCTCTGCACACAGTAAGCGCTCAATAAACACGATTGAATGATTGATTTTATTTTGTTAATATGTTTTGTTTTGTTCTCTGTCTCCCCCTTCTAGACTGTGAGCCCACTGTTGGGTAGGGACCGTCTCTCGATGTTGCCAACTTGGACTTCCCTAGCGCTTAGTACAGTGCTCTGCACACAGTAAGCGCTCAATAAATACGATTGATTGATTGATTTTATTTTGTTAATATGTTTGGTTTTGTTCTCTGTCTCCCCCTTCTAGACTGTGAGCCCACTGTTGGGTAGGGACCGTCTCTGTATGTTGACAACTTGTACTTCCCCAGCGCTTAGTACAGTGCTCTGCACACAGTAAGCTTTCAATAAATACGATTGATTGATTGATTTTATTTTGTTAATATGTTTGGTTTTGTTCTCTGTCTCCCCCTTCTAGACTGTGAGCCCACTGCTGGGTAGGGACCATCTCTAGATGTTGCCAACTTGTACTTCCCTAGTGCTTACTACAGTGCTGTGCACACAGTAAGCGTTCAATAAATACGATTGATTGATGATTGATTGATTGATACAGAGACGGTCCCTACCCAACAGTGGGAAAACAGTCGAGCAACAACATCCGGGAGGAAAGGCCGGGGAAGCGGTAGAACTTGTTGCCATGGAAACGGAGTCGCCAGGGATGGAGCCGGAGGCCGGGAGCGCCGGGGTTCCTGGCAGGGATGCTTTGGAAGAAGCGGCTTTGGCTGAGCAGGAGAGCAAGGGACAAACAGCCAGGCAGGTGGAAGGGCCGTCATTATGGGGGCAATAATAATAATAGTTAATAATAATAATGTTGGTATTTGTTAATCAATCAATCAATCGTGTTTATTGAGCGCTTACTGTGTGCAGAGCACTGTACTACGTTTTTGGGAAGTACAAGTTGGCATAGTTAAGCACTTACTATGTGCCAAACACTGCTCTAAGCGCTGGCGGGGGATACAACGTAATCAAGCTTGTCCCACGTGGGGCTCACAGCCTTCATCCCCATTTTACGGATGAGGGAACTGAGGCCCAGAGAAGTTAAGCGACTTGCCCAAAGTCACACAGCTGACAGGTGGCGGGGCTGGGATTAGAACCCAAGTCCTGTGTCTCCCAAGGTCGGGTTCTTTCCACTGAGCCTTGCCCAAGGTCGTACAAAAGACAAGTGGCAGAGCCAGGATTAGAACCCACGACCTCTGACTCCCAAGCCCGGGCTCCTTCCACTAAGCCACACTGCTTCTCAGCAATTACCGGGGCATTGGTTGGTCGCGTACTATGTGCCGAGCATTGTGCTAAGCGCTATGAGATCGACAGCCCCACGTGGGACAGGGACTGCTTCCAACCCGATTTGCTTGTATCCACTCCAGCGCTTAGTAACAATAATAACAATTATTATGATATTAATTATGTGCCAGGCACTGTACTAAGCGCTGGGGTGAATGCAAGCAAATCAGGTTGGAAGCAATCCCTGTTCAACATGGGGCTCACACTCGCAATCCCCATTTTACAGATCATCATCATCATCATCAATCGTATTTATTGAGCGCTTACTATGTGCAGAGCAGTGTACTAAGCGCTTGGGAAGTACAAATTGGCAACATACAGAGACAGTCCCTACCCAACAGTGGGCTCACAGTCTAAAAGGGGGAGATGCCTGGCACACAGTAAGCACTTAAATACCACTATTATTATTATAATACAGGGCGATCAGACTCAGCCCCTGTGGTCACTGAGTCTCACAGAACAGGTATTTAATTCCCTTTTGACAGATTCATTCATGCATTCATTCATTCGTATTTATTGAGCACTTTCTGTGTGCAGAGCACTGTACTAAGCGCTTGGGAAGTCCAAGTTGGCAACATATAGAGACGGTCCCTACCCAACAGTGGGCTCACAGTCTAGAAGTTGAGGCACAGAGCATTAAAGTATCTTGCCCAGCAGTCAAATGGCAGAGCCAGGACAAAAAGCTAGGCCTCCTGCTGTCCTGTGCTCTTTCCCCTAGGCTACACTACCTCTCTGGCCAAGCCCTGTTACTTTCTGAGCGTGTGTATGTATGTTTTGGCGAGCAGGGAGGGGGGAAAGAATTCCGGGAAAATGACAAAAACCCAATAAATGTGTGAACGTGCCAGGAAATCCAGGGATGACAACAAACAGGCTCTGCAGGCATTCCTGCCAACCCATTGGGCATTGCCAGGGAGGAGACTGTGGGTTGTGATGAGAAGAAATAATAATAATAATTAAGGTATTTGCTAAGTGTCTACTATGTGCCAAGCACTGTTCTAAGCGCTGGGATAGATACGGGGTCGTCAGGTTGTCCCCCGTGGGGCTCAGTATCTTAATCAGAGAAGCAGTGTGGCTCAGCGGAAGGAGCCCGGGCTTTGGAGTCAGAGGTCATGGGTTCGAATCCCGGCTCCACCACAAGTCTGCTGTGTGACCTGGGACAAGTCACTTAACTTCTCTGAGCCTCAGTTACCTCATCTGTAAAAATGGGGATTAAGACTGTGAGCCCCACGTGGGACAACTTGATCACACTGTATCCCCCCCCAGCGCTTAGAACAGTGCTTTGCACATAGTAAGCGCTTAACAAATACCATTATTATTATTATTATTATTATTATTATTATTAATTCCCATTTTCCAGATGAGGTAACTGAGGCCCAGAAAAGTTAAGTGGCTTGCCCAAGGTCACGCAGCACATAAGTGGCGGAGGCGGGATTAGAATGGGTTCAAATCCTGGCTCCACCAGTTGCCAGCTGTGTGACTCTGGGCAAGCCACTTAACTTCTCTGTGCCTCAGTTACCTCATCTGTAAAATGGGGATTGACTGTGAGCCCCCTGTGGGACAACCTGATCACCTTGTTACCTCCCCAGCGCTTAAAACAGTGCTTTGCACATAGTAATCAATAAATCAATCAATCATATTTATTGAGCGCTTACTGTGTGCAGAACACTGTACTAAGCGCTTGGGAAGTACAAGCTGGCAACATATAGAGACAGTCCCTACCCAACAGTGGGCTCACAGTCTAAAAGGGGGAGACAGAGAACAAAACCAAACACACTAACAAAATAAAATAAATGGAAAAGGTATGTACAAGTAAAATAAATAAAGTAATAAATATGTACAAACATATATACATATATACAGGTGCTGTGGGGAAGGGAAGGAGGTAAGATGAGGGGGATGGAGAGGGCGACGAGGGGGAGAGGAAGGAAGGGGCTCAGTCTGGGAAGGCCTCCTGGAGGAGGTGAGCTCTCAGTAGGGCCTTGAAGGGAGGAAGAGTAAGCGCTTAATAAATGCCATTATTATTATTATTATTATTATTATTATTATTATTATTACCTACATCCTCTGACTTCCAAGCCTGGGGTCTTTCCACTAAGCCACTGATTAGAAGCTGGAATACAATTTTAGGAAGAAAAGGGAGGTCAAAGAAGAGAAAGGAAGAGATTCTCTGTTCTCCATCTCTGAAGAGAGCAGAGTAAGAGGAGGTGGATTTAAATCACAAGTTAGTTTCAGGGGACAAACTTGTTGGTAAAGGGGAGAAAGTAGACAGTTTTTAAGAAAGAATAAGATGGAAACAACCATCTGTTTTGGTGTTGTATTTGTTAAGTCCTTACGTATGTGCCAAGCACTGGGATAGATAGAAGATAAGTGGGTCCCACATGCGGTTCACATTCTAAGTAGGAGGGAGCATGGGTCCATTGAATCAGGGAAATCAATCAGTCATATTTATTGAGCGCTTACTGTGTGCAGAGCACTGTACTAAGCGCTTGGGAAGTCCAAGTTGGCAACATAGAGAGACGGTCCCTACCCAACAGTGGGCTCACAGTCTAGAAGGGGGAGTCAGAGAACAAAATCAAACATACTAACAAAATAAAATAAATAGAATAGATATGTACAAGTAAAATAAATAGAGTAATAAATACGTACAAACATATATACATATATACAGGTGCTGTGGGGAAGGGAAGGAGGTGGGGCGGGGGGGATGGAGGGGGGAGGAGGGGGAGAGGAAGGAGGGGGTTCAGTCTGGGAAGGCCTCCTGGAGGAGGTGAGCTCTCAACTGAGTCACAGAGAAGCATCACTTTCACTTCAATTTAAAACTGCTTATAAGCTCCTTTTTCACGGTATTTGTTAAGCACTTACGATATACCAGACGCTGTACTAAGCGCTGGGGTGGATACAAGCTTATCAGGTTGGACACACACCCCCCAACTCACATGGGGCCCCCAGTCTTAATCCCCATTTTACAGATGAGGGAACTCAGCCACAGAGAAGTTGAGTGACTTGCCCAAGGTCACCCAGCAGACAAGTGGCAGCGTTGGAATTCGAACCCAGGTCCTTCTGACTCCCAAGCCTGTGCTCTATCCAGTAGGCCATGCTGCTTCCTGTCCTTGGAAGGTATATTATATTAGAAGTACTAGAAAATAAATACGGCAGCTGGGTTCTAGTCCCAGCTCCGTCACTTGTCTGCAATGTGACCTTGGGCAAATCACTTCACTTCTCCGTGCCTCAGTTACCTCATCTGTAAAATGGGGATTAAAACCGTGAACCCCATGTGGGACCGGAACTGTGTCCAATCTGATTAGCTTGTATCTACCCTAGCGCTTAGAACAGTGCCCGGCACATAGTAAGCGTTTAACAAATTCCATTAAAAAAAAAAACCCAGGTCTTCCGACTCCTAGGCCAGTGCTACACTTCCTCCCTTCTAACCCTCTGATAATTTCATTTTAAACAGAAAAAAAAATCTCTAGTTGCAGTAACTGAAATAAAACTGAGTTATCAGTGGATTTAATTCAGTGATGAAACGTTCACCAGTGGTGACTAAAGTATAATATATATAAAGGACGGAAAAAATATTTCTTTCAAATCATTCTAATTACACGGGAAAACTATAATTTCCCCTCCTTTATGATAAAAGAAGATTTTATTGGGAGGAAAAAAAAGAGAGATTTACATTGTTACATTCCTTAAAAATCATAAATTATAAATTATATATATCTTGTTCTTTTTCTCAGGAGAAAACCGTTCTCAGAAGATGCGGAGCCTGCAGAAATCGGTAGACCCTGTTTTAACCCAGGCAATCCGGTATTTTCCTGCATGTTGGCCCCAAAGGATCTCCGCACCTCCACTTCACTGTCAAAACCCCAAATGATTATGTATAAAACAACCTCGAGTGATTACGGTGGATTAGCCCCAGTAGCCGAATGTATTCCCCGCAAATACTTTCCGAAGGATCAGAATTTTTCAAAGGTTCTTAGAGCTGCAGGAATGTTCCAGGATAACTCCCTAAATACCAAAATCGATCAAGAGAAAGTCTGTGACGCCTCAAATTTACAACACACTTTATGAAACCAAATGTCTTTGGATGGGGACTTTTGAAATCATCTTCAGCAGGGGAAGCTGGCATTTTTAGCTGTGCCCAGAACTCCCATTATAAAATATTCGGACCACGCTGGAGACAGACGGAAAAAAAAATAAATAAACTTCTGAAGAACCGGGTTTCTAGAAGAGCCAGATGGGAAGGACAGATCTTAGAGAGAATGGAGTTTTTCCAAATGTTTGAAATTGACAGTGCCCTCAAATTAAAATCTGTCAAGAACAACTGAAGTGGTGAAAACGGGTTTCCTCCTTTAAGCCATTTCCTAAATAATACCCTGGATTTATAGAGGTGCCCTTCCCTCCCCAGGCAGACACAGAAGTTTTCTTCTCACATCAGCCCAGGAGAGTAGGTAGCAATAAGTATCATGCCCATTTTACAGATGGAATAACCGAGAAGTCAGAGTCACCTAGTCAGTGACAAAACTGCAGGTCTCTGCTCAAGGATCTATTTCTAGATGACCTTATCGTGGCAATCATGCTAGTTTTGAACAGTGATTTTCGTAGTTAAATTATTCTTAAACCTTCCTTTTAAGATTCTTATAGCAACATTAGGTTTACCTTAACCAACAGTTCCCATTCTATCCTTTGTTGGGACATTTTTCTTTCTCAAATGAGCCTTGAAAGATTCCCAGATTTTGATTCCCATTTTGAGCTTGGAGGGGTTAGATCTTATTCACTGAACTTTTCTAGACCTTTGAGAAGACAACGAAAGAATAGCTAACTAAAAAAATGTACAAGTTTTTACTCTTTACTCTAAAAGGTTTAAAACCAAGTTTTGTTGTTGCAGGATGTTTGAATGTCTGAAGGGACTGACTTTGCATTCATATGTAACAGGCTAGATTTGCAGTCATTTCGGGGAAGCTCTCCCCTTTCTATGGAACTGAAAAGAATGAATTGGAGTTTGGATAATAGCTTTTTGAGTGACTTTTAAAGACAAGCCCACCCTTTTTGTTGGACAAAGTTTAAAGTTTAAAGTGCGGTTTCCTTCCTGGCACCAAAAAGAAGTAGAAAAGTGATGTGTAGAAGTAATAAAATATTAAAATTTACATTCGCACACTGTGAGTAAATGCTTGGTGTTCAAGTTTTCCTTCAATAACTAAACAAACCAAAAGTTGCAGCTGAGGATTTCGGCACTTATGTTCAGATCCCTAACATTTATTTAATTTGCTAATGGCATTTGTTGGTGAGTAGTATTTGTTAAGCTAAGTCATTGCATCCCTGGTGATCAATCGCTGGTATTTATTGAGCGCTTACTTTGTGCAGAGCACTGTACTAGGTGCTTGGGAGAGTCCAGTATAGCAAAGGTGGTAGATGTGTTCCCTGCACACAGGGCGATTGCTAGATAATAATAATAATAATAATAATAATAGCATTTATTAAGCACTTACTATGTGCAAAGCACTGTTCTAAGTGCTGGGGAGTTTACAAGGTGATCAGGTTGTCCCACGTGGGGGGTCACAGTTTTAATCCCCATTTTCCAAATAAGGTAACTGAGGCCCAGAGAAGTTAAGTGACCTGCCCAAGGTCTCACAGCTGACAAGTGGTGGAGCCAGAATTTGAACCCATGACTTCTGACTCTTTCCAGTGAGCCATGCTGCTTCTCAGTAGCATATGCTTCTCAATAGAATAGCAGGTGGTGTTGGGGAGAATTAGGGGAAAGGAAAAGGAAATGGGGAGGATCAATCAATCGTATTTACTGAGCGCTGTGTGCAGAGCACTGTACTAAGCTCTTGGGAAGTACAAGTTGGCAACATATAGAGACAGTCCCTACCCAACAGTTGGGCTCACAGTCTAGAGGGGTGAGACAGAGAACAAAACCAAACATATTAACAAAATAAAATAAATAGAATAGATACGTACAAGTAAAATAGAGTAATAAATATGTACAAACATATATACATATGTACAGGTGCTGTGGGGAAGGGAAGGAGGTAAGATGGTGGGGATGGAGAGGGGGACGAGGGGGAGAGGAAGGAGGGGGCTCAGTGTGGGAAGGCTTCCTGGAGGAGGTGAGCTCTCAGTAGGGCCTTGAAGGGAGGAAGAGAGCTAGCTTGGCGGAGGGGCAGAGGGAGGCCATTCCAGGCCCGGGGGAGGACGTGGGCCGGGGGTCGATGGCGGGACAGGCGAGAACAAGGCACAGTGAGGAGATTAGCGGCGGAGGAGCGGAGGGTGAGGGCTGGGCTGTAGAAGGAGAGAAGGGAGGTGAGGTAGGAGGGGGCGAGGGGATGGACAGCCTTGAAGCCCAGGGTGAGGAGTTTCTGCCTGATGCGCAGATTGACTGGTAGCCACTGGAGATTTTTGAGGAGGGGAGTGATATGCCCAGAGCGTTTCTGGACAAAGATAATTTGGGCAGGAGCATGAAGTATGGATTGAAGTGGGGAGAGACACGAGGATGGGAGATCAGAGAGGAGGCTGATGCAGTAGTCCAGACGGGATAGGATGAGAGCTTGAACGAGCAGGGTAGCGGTATGGATGGAGAGGAAAGGGCGGATCTTGGCAATGTTGCGGAGCTGAGACCGGCAGGTTTTGGTGACGGCTTGGATGTGAGGGGTGAACGAGAGAGCGGAGTCGAGGATGACACCGAGGTTGCGGGCTTGTGAGACAGGAAGGATGGTAGTGCCGTCAACAGTGATGGGAAAGTCAGGGAGAGGGCAGGGTTTGGGAGGGAAGACAAGGAGTTCAGTCTTGGACATGTTGAGTTCTAGGTGGCGGGCAGACATCCAGATGGAGAGGTCCTGAAGGCAAGAGGAGATGTGAGCCTGGAGAGAGGGGAAGAGAGCAGGGGCAGAGATGTAGATCTGGGTGTCATCAGCGTAGAAATGATAGTTGAAGCCGTGGGAGTGAATGGGGTCACCAAGGGAGTGAGTGTAGATCGAGAACAGAAGGGGACCAAGCACTGACCCTTGGGAAACCCCCACAGTAAGGGGATGGGAGGGGGAGGAGGAGCCTGCAAAAGAGACTGAGAAAGAACGACCGGAGAGATAAGAGGAGAACCAGGAGAGGACAGAGTCTGTGAAGCCAAGGTTGGATAGCGTGTTGAGGAGAAGGGGGTGGTCCACAGTGTCAAAGGCACTGACAGGATCTTTGTCAGGGACACTTTAACGTCAAGACGTTTTAAAATATAAATTTTTTTCAAAAGAATCTTTATTTTAAACCACTTTTTCTGATTTAAAATAAATCAAGAAAAGATCTTAAAATAAGACCTTACGTCAATTCCATCAACAAGTGTTTAGCTCCTGGGGACAAAGTACGCCTTAAAAAAAAAAACCCCACACAAGCCAAAAGCTTCAATTTCATGTAAACTAGGTTCTGAAATCACAACCTACATTACCTTATTCTACTCTGATTTATTTCCCCGGGAAATTTTTTCCATTTAGATGGCTCGTCTTCCACAGTTTCACACTGAAACTGAAGGAAACGCACAGCTCCAAGTGGTGACGGGATGAACCAGGATTTAGACAAAGGGCTCCACTGTTTCCAGCTCTCCACTGTCAACATAAACCAGCAGGTCACACTATTTGAAGATTACAGTTCACTTCCTTGAATGATGCGTCGAATGTTCTCGGCGTCTTGTTCTACAATTTTGTTCGACGGGTCAATTTTAAGGGCGGCTTCGTAATCCTGGAGTCCTATATTGATACGGCAACAAAACCTGTATTTCATAAAGGTTACTTAAAAATATTTATGTCAAAAATAGATGTAGAGAAGCAGCGTGGCTCAGTGGAAAGAGCCCGGGCTTGGGAGTCAGACAGAGGTCATGGGTTCTAATCCTGCCTCCGCCACTTGTCAGCTGTGTGATTTTGGGCAAATCACTTAATTTCTCTGTGCCTCAGTTCCCTCATCTGTAAAATGGGGATGAAGACTGTGAGCCCCACGTGGGACAACCTGTTCACCTTGTATCCTCTCCAGCACTTAGAATAGTGCTTTGCAAATAGTACATGCTTAACAAATGCCATTATTAGTATTATTATTATTATGTATAATAGCATTTTACAGACTGTTAGCTCATTGAGGGGAGGGAATGCGTCTGCTAACTATTGTACTTTTCCAAGCGCTTAGTACAGTGCTCTGCTCGTTGTGGGTGGGGAGTGTATCTATTTGATATACTGTACCCTCCTCAGCTCTTAGTACAGTGCTCTGCACACAGTAAGCACTTAGTAAATACAATTGATCGACTGGTTGATCGCAGTGAATCCAAGACTTCTGTACTGGCAACTCCATTCATTTTAGGAAGAGGGAAAAATTTGGGGACTTTAAGTGGTGAAAACGATCTTATTGGCTGAAATGGCTAGGAGAGCACTAAAATCTCCTAAAATTCAAAACACATACTTAAATATGTCTCTAAATTTTTTTTAAATCCAGATATTTTCTTTTGTGAACTATCCTTCCTGGAGGTTCTTTTCGCTTCACGTGTCCTAAAAGATCAGTGAATGTGGACACCTTGAATGGGAAAAGGCACACTTCCGCTACATTAGAGAATGTCGCTAAATTGTCATTAGAGAAGTAAACAGGCATCAATAGCATCAATACAAATAAACAGAATTATAGGTATATACACATCAAAACAAGTAAGCAGGCATCAATATAGAGTTATAGATATATACATATATACATAAGTGCTGCGGGGTTGGGAGGGGACAACGGAGAAGGGCAGAGGGGGAGCTGAGGAAAAGGGGGGCTTAGTCTTAGTCTGCTTGTAACATTCATTAATTCATTCAATCATATTTATTGAGCGCTTACTGTGTGCAGAGCCCTGTACTAAGCGCTTGGGAAGTACAAGTCGGCAACATATAGAGACGGTCCCTACCCACCAACGGGCTCACAGTCTAGAAGGGAAAGGAAAAGGAAATGGGGAGGATCTTTGTCAGTGACACTTTAATGTCAAGACCTCTTAAAATATAAATTTTTTCAAAATAATCTTTATTTTAAACCACTTTTTCTGACTTAAAATAAATCAAGACCTTAAAATAAGACATTACACTAGTTCCATCAACAAATGTGTGATTAAGTGGATCAGCTCTGAATCAATCGTATTTATTGAGAACTGTGTCCATCCCAGCGCTTATGATAGGGTGTCCGGCACACGGTAAGTGTTCAACAAATATCACAATTATTAGGAAATTGTTTAAGCGTCTCCTACCTTCTACATACAATTCTAGTTGACAGAATGCAGTCCCTCTTCTCACATGAGCTTTAGCTCTTGCCCTGGCGTTGTCAGCAACGGGTGGCGTCAGTAGTTCCAAGGCCTTAGAAAGGAAAATACCCAAAAGGTAGAACATTGTCACAGACCCTTACTTGGGCTTAGCATCTTCTATTAATGGCCATATCATCATCAATCGTATTTATTGAGCGCTTACTGTGTGCACAGCACTGTACTAAGCGCTTGGGAAGTACAAATTGGCAACATCTAGAGACAGTCCCTACCCAACAGTGGGCTCACAGTCTAAAAGGGGGAGACAGAGAACAAAACCAAACATACTAACAAAATAAAAGAAAAGAAAAAGAAAAGAAAATAAAACATTCCAGAAAAATGTGAAAAGAACCTACTCTTCCTTTATAGCATTTTTCTGTGATATTTATATTATTGTATCAAAATTTTATTTATATCAAAATTTACCATATCATAAAATCCAGCCAGAGACGACCGTGGCCTAGAAGACCGAGCCTGGGATTCCTTGAGCAATTCACTCAACCTTTCTGTGCCTCATTTTCTCATCTGAAAAATGGGGACAAAATATGTGTTCCCTCTCCCGTGTGGGGCGGGGACTGATTATCTTGCAACTACCCCAGTGCTTGGAACACAGTAACAAATACTACAAACAATATTAATAATAATAATGATGGCATTTATTAAGCGCTTACTATGTGCAAAGCACTGTTCTAAGCGCTGGGGAGGTTACAAGGTGATCAGGTTGTCCCCCCGGGGGGGCTCACAGTCTTAATCCCCATTTTGCAGATGAGGTAACTGAGGCACAGAGAAGTTAAGTGACTTGCCCAAAGTCACACAGCTATTATTGGTATTGTTATTATTATTTTTAAGGGGATCAGCTCTGAATCAATTGTATTTATTGAGAACTTACTGTGTTCAGAGCACTGTACTAAGTGCTTGGGAGAGTACAATATAACAGAGTTGATAGACATGCCCACAATGAATTTACAGTTTAGATAAGGAGACGGACCCATTTTTGGGTAGGGACTGTCTCTATCTGTTGCCGAATTGTACTTTCCAAGCACTTAGTACAGTGCTCTGCACACGGTAAGTGCTCAAGAAATACGACTGAATGAATGAACATTAATATAAATCAATAAATTATGGATATGGCCGTAAGTGCTGTAGGGCTGAGGGAAGGGTGAAAAAAGGGAACATATAATAATAATAATAATGATGGCATTTGTTAAGCGCTTACTATGTGCAAAGCACTGTCCTAAGTGCTGGGGCGGATATAAGGTGATCAGGTTGTCCCACGGGGGGGGGAGGGGGGGGTTCACAGTCTTAAATCCCCATTTTACAGATGAGGGAACTGAGGCCCGGAGAAGTGAAGTGACTTGCCCAAAGTCACACAGTTGACAATTGGTGGAGCCAGGATTCGAACCCATGACCTCTGACTTCTAAGCCCGGGCTCTTTCCACTGAGCCACGCTGCTTCTCTAATATGAGCAACTAGCGGTCCAGCTAATTCAGAAGTTTCCCCATCTCTGGTTGGGTAACAATGCTCAGGAGATTTTGCATTCAGTCTTTCAGGGGACAAAGTCTCCCTACACAATTACACTAGGAAAGTGACCCTGACAGGTAAATTAATCTTAACTGCTGCTAGCAGCACTAGTAATAGTAATAATAATAATGATATTTGCTAATTGTTTACTATGTGTCAGGCATTCTACTGAACATTGGTATAAATACATAATAACAATAATAATAATAATAATAATGGCATTTGTTAAGCACTTACTATGTGCCAAGCACTGTTCTAAGCACTGGGGGGGATACAAGGTATTTAGGTTGTTCCACATGGGGCTCACAGTCTTAATCCCCATTTTACAGATGAGTGAACTGAGGCCCAGAGAAGTGAAGTGACTTGCCTAAAGTCACCCAGCTGACAAGTGGCGGAGCTGGGATTAGAACCCATGACCTCTGACTCCCAAGCCCGGGATCTTTCCACTGAGCCATGCTGATAATTAGGTTGGACATAATTCCTGTCATCATCATCATCATCATCATCATCAATCGTATTTATTGAGCGCTTACTATGTGCAGAGCACTGTACTAAGCGCTTGGGAAGTACAAATTGGCAACATATAGAGACAGTCCCTACCCAACAGTGGGCTCACTGTCCTACACGGGACACACAATAAGCTCCAAATGGGACATGGACTGTGTCCATCCTGATTACCTTGGATTTACCCCAGTGCTTAACTCAGCACTTAGTACAGTCCCTGGCCCACATTAAGCGCTTAAACACTACAATCATTATTACTATTAGAGTGTATGGCAGATAGTAAGCACTTAACAAATATCCAAAAACTATAATCAATCTAACCAAGTGGTAGGAGAATTTCAAGACACCCAGCGTTTAAGCTGGTTTTAAAAAAATCAGGAGTAAGCTCAGGATGGCAGAGCCGTTTGAAAGCAACGGTTTGCACAACATTATCAGAAAAGCACCACAATTACAGGTAAGTAGACTAAGGATCAGAAACAAGCCATTCTACCTTCGAAGAGTCTTCAATCGCCTTATGCAAGTTTTTTAGTTTGAGGTGGCAAGCAGCCCGATTCAGATACGAAGTTGGAATCTCCTTATTTAGTTGGATGGCCAAGTTGTAAGCATTAATGGCCGCCAGGTAGTTCTCCGTGGCAAACAATTTGCTAACAAAATGAGAACAGAAGAAGAGTAGAAGAAAACATTTGGAAACATGAGAAGCGCACCCAACTATCTGTATCATATCTGCGAAAATAAAAAAAAAAGCCAGGAACTAACCGATGACCTTGCTTCTGAGGTGACTTTCACAGGTAAGGGATTAAAAACACAAAATGTGTGGTTTTGTGTGTGTGTGTGTATGTGTGTAGTATACTGACACATACCCAAAATGTATAGGTGTGAGGATGTGGTTTGTATGTAATATACCGTCACACAAAAAATGAATTTGTTTGTGAGGGGGTGGTGAGGGGTCGTAGCAAACGGACACCCACAGAAAATACATTTGTGTGTGAGGTGGTGTGTGTATGTAGCATACCGACACACACAAAATGTATTTGTGTGTGGGGGGGGGTGTGTATGTAGCATACGAACACACAAAAAATATATTCGTGTGTGAGGGTGTGTGTGTATGTAGTATACTGACACACACACACAAAAATGTATTTGTGTGTGAGGGTGTGTGTGTATGTAGTATACTGACACACAAAAAATGTATTTAATAATAATAATGATGGCATTTATTAAGCGCTTACTAGGTGCAAAGCACTGTTGTGTCTGAGGGTGTGTGTGTGTTTGTGTGTGAAAGGGGGTTGTATGTATGTGGGATATTCATTGTCTAATAGATAGGTCTGCAATAAACTATTTTATTCCCCCTGGGCAAAGTCCCAACTTACTTTCCTTTCTCTCTCAACCACTCTGGGTTCTTTTCTTCTTCTTTCAAATCAGACATTTCAGGAATGTCAGCATTCGTTGCTCTTCGAGCCTCTGCTTGCTTATGCAGCCACTGTTGATTTGAGTAAGCCTCGTCAGCAACATTGACTTTGTTTCAACAACAATTCAGTTATTTCCAGATTTTTCCCCGTCCTTGGATGGTGATGATTTAACATTTCATCCTCCTCTCCCAAAAGGGCAACGTCACAGAAAGGAAACTGAGCAAAGATACTTGTTCTTGTCACCCCAAATTTTTCACCTGCCTACAAAGTCTCTAATTCCTTCCATATCCAGCAGCCTGGTTGGCAAGGCACGTATGTCTTCTACTCAAAAATTTAGGCTTTTTTCACTTGAAAAATTATAACCCAGTAATGTCATTTGGTTCAGAAATTACTTTCGGTTTGCCCATAAATATTCTGGTCCCAAGACTGGTCAATTGCATTAGAGATGGGATTCTTTGGATACACAAAAAAAGTAAATCTCCACCTTAAGTAGGTAATTTCATAATCTCTAGCCCTAAAAAAACCCCCCGAAGAAACGTATACTAAAAGCCAACATTTTTTCTATACAAGTACAGTAGCTTCAAACAATTCATTTGTTAACATAAAAGGCAAACATTACAGATGTGCTTGATTGGAAAGACAAGATAGTGGAAATAATTTCATTTTATATCACCATACTTCTGATTCTCTGCAATGGGACCCTGTTCCCAATAATTTGAAAAGTAGGGTTTTTTTTCCCATAGTTATACACATAAATTTACTTCATTTTTAATAAATGGTATTTTTTACGCACTTACTATGTGTCAAGCACTGTTCTAAGCACCAGGGTAGCTACAAGTTAATCAGTCCCACATGTGGCTCACAATCTAAGTAGGAGGGAGAACAGGTATTGAATCCTCATTTTGAGAGGGGGAAACCGAGGCCCAGAGAAGGTAAGTGCCGTGTCCAAGTTCACCAAGCAGGTGAGTGGCAGAGTATTAGAACCCACGTCTTCTGGCTCCCAAGCCCATGATTTATCCCCTAGGCCATGCCGTTTCCTTTCATTTGGATTAAATGTGGACTACGGGGGATTCAAAACCAGAAACCACCTGAAAAGCAGTGGAAATAAATAATGTACGAAGCATTTCCTTCACTGTGATACAAACATTTCTTCCATACCAGCAATACTTTTTACCTCTTCTTCTTCGGCTACCCGGGATTCTCTGAGAGCCGTAGGGAAAACTCGAGGCGTGAAGTGGATTTTGATATTACCAACAGATCGTGGAGCAGGAACACGGTCTTCTTTGGACTTCTCAGAAAATATATTTCTAGAGCTGCCAGCTTCAAAAACCAACAGAAGACACTTATTTTTCGCTTTCCATTCTCCATTACATTAATTGCAAAACTGAAAGCATGCTGAAGGGCATTCCATTTGACCGTGATTCCGTTTCGTAAACCAGAACAAATAATGCCAAGATGTTCTTTTAACTTCAATGGTTCTTTTATGGCATATATATTTTTGAAATTCATTGATCCACTTGCTATTCAATCCAATACCTGCTAAGCAGAGATGTTTCTTCACTGATGAGGAAGTTATGCTTCGTAGAAATTCTAGGAAAGGGTACTTCCTCACAGGTAAGGTGGATCATTTGTAAAAACACTGAGCTGTTCTCTAAATTTTTGTACCGTTATCTCTCGCTGACCACGGAGACCGTATCGAGGGGCATGTCGAAAGAGAACGACCAGTTTGGAGGTAAGGTGTTATTGACCAAGACCCATAACTCACAGTGAGACTTGAAAATGGTTCATTGAAAACAGATAAAAGCAAATACTTCTTCAACAGGACGGGGTGGGGGGGATGTGAACATGAGGAATTTATTCCCACAGTAAACTGTGCAGGCAAAAAGAATTGAGAAGCTTCAAGAGGCACTGGGGCAATTCACTGAAAAATGATCCAAATTGGGTTTCTGGAGGGAGAATTGGGAATGGAAAGAAAGAGTCAGGAATGTTCCCACTGTCCTTTCAAATCATCCTTTTGCCCATGGTGGCCTGTTGGACAATTGTTCTAACACAGAAATGTCGTTATTTATATTCTTCTTTGGTTTCTACGCTGCTAACAAATCTTTCTAGAAGAGCCTCGTGGTTTCCCAAGATTTTGTAAATCTGCACTCAATAAGAAAAGAAACTCTAAGTGCCTTTGAATCTTATTATTGTTAACAGCACTAATAATAATAATAACAATCTGTGGTATTTGTTAAGCACTTACTATGGGCCAGACACTGTACTAAGCACTGAGGTGGATACAAGCAAATCGGGTTGGACACGGTCCCTGTCCCACACGAGGCCCCCAGTCTTAATCCCCATTTTACAGATGAGGTAACTGAGTGACTTGTCCAAGGTCACACAGGAGACAAGTAGTGGAGCCAGGATTAGAACCCAGGTCCTTCTGACCCCCAGGCCTTTACTCTGTTCACTAGGCCATGCTGCTTGAATCTTCCAGGTGATGAAGTTATTTTAAGAAGTGTGGTTCCAAATAAGCAAACCCTACCTATTTCTAGGCTTTAAGAATAACACCGTTGCATTGAATTTTTATATTTTAGTACCAAAGTGATTGTGTACTGCTTTACTTTTAAAATGTAACAACTTAGAAAGGAGATGATTTACAACTCTTAGTTCAGCACAAAATGCACTTTTTCCTTCTTGCAGTTAAGGCACAGCATACCAAAGATCTATGACTTCACTTTTTTTCTCCCAGATTTGGACTGTCACAGCCGGTAATGTCTTACAGACAGGAAACTGAACGCAAAAGAGCAATAGCCACACCACCGGAAAGGCAAGGTTCGTAGAATAAATAAGCATCCTCTGAATATACCGTATAGCAGCAATCTCCACTTTCAAAAAGGAAAAAATGAGTCCACCAGTAAAGAGAGAAAATAGAATGAAAGAAAAAAACCGTAAACATTGTTGGAGAATAAAAGCTGTAACAGTCCAGAAAACAGAAGGATGTATTGATACATTTCAAGGCTTTCCAAAACAAAAATCATAATGGGACTTGTAGGACAAATGTTGACTTCAAGGCTGTCCATCCCCTCGCCCCCTCCTACCTCACCTCCCTTCTGTCCTTCTCCAGCCCAGCCCGCACCCTCCGCTCCTCTGCCGCTAATCTCCTCACCATTAGGCCTCGTTCTCGCCCGTCCCACCGTCGACCCCCGGCCCACGTCATCCCCCTGGCTTCGAATGCCCTCCCTCTGCCCATCCGCCAAGCTCGCTCTCTTCCTCCCTTCAAAGCCCTACTGAGAGCTCACCTCCTCCAGGAGGCCTTCCCACACTCAGCCCCCTTTTTCCTCTCCTCCTCCCCATCCCCCCCACCCTACCTCTTTCCCCTCCCCACAGCACTTGTATATATTTGTACAGATTTATTACTCTATTTATTTTACTTGTACATATTTACTATTCTATTTATTTTGTTAATGATGGGCATATAGCTTTAATTCTATTTGTTCTGACGATTTGGACACCTGTCTACATGTTTTGCTTTGTTGTCTGTCTCCCCCTTCTAGACTGTGAGCCCGTTGTTGGCTAGGGACCGTCTCTATATATTGCCGACTTGTCCTTCCCAAGCGCTTAGTACAGTGGTCTGCACACAGTAAGCACTCAATAAATACGATTGAATGAATGAATGAATGAATAATAATCTCCTGATGGAGAAACGAATTTTGCAAATTTTATAATTAAGAAAAACTTTCATCTGGCACATCCATTTCCCCAGTAAACATGAAAACTAATCCACAATACCTTTTCGGGAAAGATTTTTAGTCTTTGTACTTTCTGAAGGGCAAGTCTTGATTTTCTCTCTCTGTTGCTTTCTTTCTTCTTCTCGTTGCTGTTTCTGTTGACGGAGTTTCTCTTTCCGTTGAAGCTCTTTCTGTTTTTCTGCATTTCTCTGTTGCTCCTTCCAAGCTTCCAGCTCTTCATTTGCTTTCTTCCTCTCGTTTTCCTTCAGATCTTCAATTTTTTTCCTTTCCTCATCTTCAATCTGTTAAAAGCAGAGTAACGTGGCCTAGTGGATGGAGCACGGGCCTGGGAGAAGGACCTGGGTTCTAATCCCGGCTCTGTCACTTGTCTGCTGTGTGACCTAGGGCAAGTCACTTCACTTCTCTGGGGCTCAGTTACCTCATCTGGAAAATGGAGTTTAAGACTGTAACCCCCATGTGGGACATGGTCGTTGTCAAGCCTGATTAGCTCGTCTCTTCCCCAGTGCTTAGCACAGTACTTAGCAGATAGTAAGCGCTTTAACAAATACCATAAAAAAATATAAAGGAGCAGTCTGGCTTAGTGAAAAGAGCTTAGAACAGTGCCCAGCGCTTAGAACAGTGCTTTGCACATAGTAAGCGCTTAATAAATGCCATTATTATTATTTATTAAAAGAGCAAAGCCTGAGAGTCAGAGGATCTGGTACTAATCCCAGCTTCACCACAAGCCTGCTGGGTGATCTTGGGCAAGGCACTTTTCTCTGTGCCTTAGTTCCCTCACCTGTAAAATGGGGATTCAATCCCTGTTCTCCCTCCTTTTTAGACTGTGAGCCCCATGTGGGAACTAATAATAATAACGATGGCATTTATTAAGCGCTTACTATGTGCAAAGCACTGTTCTAAGCGCTGGGGAGGTTACAAGGTGATCAGGTTGTCCCATGTGGGGCTCACAATCTTATGTTGCCAACTTGTACTTCCCAAGCGCTTAGTACAGTGCTCTGCACACAGTAAGCGCTCAATAAATACGATTGATTGATTGATTGATTGATTGATTAATCCCCATTTTACAGATGAAGGAACTGAGGCCCAGAGAAGTGAGGTGACTTGCCCAAAGTCACACAGCTGACAAGTGGTGGAGCCGGAATTAGAACCCATGACCTTTGACTCCCAAGCCCGGGCTCTTTCCACAGAGCCACTCTGATTCTCACGGCAGATCATGGGGCTTAGTACAGTGCTCTGTACACAGTAAGCACTCAATAAATACAACTGAATGAATGAATATCTTTTTATTCTTCCTGGCACTTTTAGACTGTGAGCCCACTGTTGGGTAGGGACTGTCTCTATATGTTGCCAACTTGTACTTCCCAAGCGCTTAGTACAGTGCTCTGCACACAGTAAGCGCTCAATAAGTATGATTGATTGATTGGCACTTAGTATAGTGCTCTGCCCACAGCTAACACACAGTAAATACCTACAGAGTGAGAATTCGGGCTAGTCTCCTTCTTTTAGGAATTATGTAGTTTTTCATCATCATCATCATCATCAATCGCACTTATTGAGCGCTTACTATGTGCAGAGCACTGTACTAAGCGCTTGGGAAGTACAGATTGGCAACATCTAGAGACAGTCCCTACCCAACAGTGGGCTCACAGTCTAAAAGGGGAAGACAGAGAACAAAACCAAACATACTAACAAAATAAAATAAATAGAATAGATATGTACAAGTAAAATAAATAAATAAATAAATAAATAAATAAATAATCTTAAGCTTACCTTCATCATGACTTGGAGAGCGTATCTTTGATCTTCTCGCTTTGCTGAAGCTTTTGCTTCTGACATTTCTTTTGCTTTCTCTTGTGCTCTCAGTATAGACTCTTCCCTTATCCTCTGCATCGTCTCTTTGTCAACTGAAATTCCAGAAAAGTAGGACTGCCGATGTACACATTTTGAGGGTTTACATCGGGATGGGAGGGAGGGGGGGAGGCAGGGAATTTCCTGGCTACCCTAGACATCGAAACAACTCTCTTTCTCTCCAACCCTATTAGAAAGCTACTTCTTGCACGAAGCTTTCCCAGATTAATCATCCTGCTACTCTAGCCAGATCCACCCAATCTCCTTTGCACATATATAATACTAATTTATACGTACTTCTAGTATTTTCTATTATGTGCCTGCAGGATATAATCACCTTCTAATAACTGTGGTATTTTTAAAGCACTTCTACGTGCCAGGCGCTGTGCTACACACTGGGATAGATATATTATAAGCAGATCAGATGCAGTTCCTGTCCCACTTGGGGCTCACAGTTTCTCTCTCCCATTTTTGGGTAGGGACCGGCTCTATATGTCGCCAACTTGTACTTCCCAAGCGCTTAGTACAGTGCTCTGCACACAGTAAGCGCTCAATAAATACGATTGAATGAATGAATTAGATTGTAAGCACCTTGAGGAGCAGGGATCTGGCCTTTTTCTCTTTTGCTATCTACTAGAGTGTTCTGCACACAAAATAACATTACGGGACATAATGACGACAGGAGAAATAGCAACGACACTATTGTAATTTTAAATTCAGCATGTTAATAACAACTCACAAGATGCATGCGATTATTCTGCATTCCTTAACAGACTGCATGTATTAAGGTGAAATGTTATACTTTGGATCCACTGAATCAAAACCAATCCAGGTTTGGATCCACTGAATCAAAACCAATCCAGGACTAACCTCTCCCCCAAATTCCAACTGATTTTACGTGATTTGGAAAAGCTATCGAGGTCTTGAACAATTCCCACTATTGATGGGGCACGTTGATCTTTTTGTCATCTGCCGGCTTTGTCAGGTTAAAAAAAAAAAAAATTCCTCAGCCTTTCTTCACCCAAAATGGAAATGGACGGGAGAAAATAAAGTCTCAGATCTGAGAGCCCTTTATGACCTGTTGGTTTAAAGCCTTGAGAATTGATGTGAGATTTGTACCCTCTATTCAGCCCTCCTTCAGCCACACAGCAATTGTGTACATATACATGATTTTTTTTTATATTAATGTCTGCCTCGCTCTCTAGACTATGACCTACTTGTGGGCAGGGAACATGTCTACCAACTCTGTTATATTGTACAGTCCTCTGCCACACAATAAGCACTCAGAAACATGACTGACTACATGAGGCCCCCAGTCTTAATCCCCATTTTACAGATGAGGTAACTGAGTGACTTGTCCAAGGTCACAAAGGAGACAAGTAGTGGAGCCAGGACTAGAACCCAGGTCCTTCTGACCCCCGGGCCTTTACTCTATTCACTAGGCCACGCTGCCTGAATCTTCCAGGTGATGAAGTTATTTTAAGAAGTGTGGGTCCAAATAAGCAGCGAAGCAGCGTGGCTCAGTGGAAAGAGCACGGACTTTGGAGTCGGAGGTCATGGGTTCAAATCCCGGCTCCACCAACTGTCAGCTGTGTGACTTTGGGCAAGTCACTTCACTTCTCTGTGCCTCAGTTGCCTCATCTGTAAAATGGGGATTAAGACTGTGAGCCCCCCCATGGGACAACCTGACCACCTTGTACCCTCCCCAGAAATAGCTAGGGTTTGCTTATAATAATAATAATGATGGCATTTATTAAGCGCTTACCCTCCCCAGCGCTTAGAACAGTGCTTTGCACAGAGTAAGCGCTTAATAAATGCCATCATCATCATTATTATTATTATAAGCAAACCCTAGCTATTTCTAGGCTTTAAGAATAGCACTGTTGCTATATTTACTGAGCACTTCATCATCATCATCATCATCAATCGTATTTATTGAGCGCTTACTGTGTGCAGAGCACTGGACTAAGCGCTTGGGAAGTCCAAGTTGGCAACATCTAGAGATGGTCCCTACCCAACAGTGGGCTCACAGTCTAAAAGGGGGAGACAGAGAACAAAACCAAACATACTAACAAGATAAAATAAATAGAATAGATATGTACAAGCAAAATAAATAAATAGAGCAACAAATATGTACAAACATATACATATATACATATGCTTATATATACATATATACATATGCATATATATACATATGTGTATATATACACATACGCACATGCATACATACAAATATACATATGCATACACGCATATATATACATATACACATGCATATGCGCATATATACATATGCATATATACATATACATATGCATATATACATATATACATATACATGTATGCACATGTATATATACATATATGCATGGGTATATATATATATGCATGTGCATATATACATATATGCATGTGTATATATCTATATACATGTGTATATATCTATATACATGTGTATATATGCACATATATACATGTGTGTGTGCATATATACACATATACCATATGTGTATATATACACATATATACGTGTGTGTATATATACACATATACACATGTGTATATATATACACATAGATACATGTGTGTGTATATATATATATATACACATAGATACATGTGTGTATATACACATATACACATATGCGTATATATGCACATATACATATGTGTATGTATACATATATACATATGTGTATATATACACATATACATATGTATATATACATATATACAGCACTTACTGTGTGCAGAGCACTGTACTAAGTGCCTGGGAGAGTACAATATTGTATCTTCCCCCATGCTTAGTACGGTGCCTGGCAGACAGTAAGCGCTTAACGGATATTATTATTACCTTCTCTGGAAATGCAAGGCTGAACTCGTCTTCAAAGGAGGGGAGACACAGAATGCAAGTGATCAAAAGAGCGCGGGTGCCCCCCCTTCTTGGAGAAAACTCACCATTGGCCATAGAAAGGGTCTCCCACGTGGCGGCGGTTTTTTTGTACAACGTAAAGAGGATGGCGCCATCCCCAACCTTGGCTTTGCTATTGATGTCATCTATGGGCGCGGAGAGAAACACTTCGAAGATGAACGGGGAGAAGTTGACCTAGATTCCCCGCAAAAGAAAAAAGGGCAGACGCGGGGTTTTCATTTAAAGAAATAAATATCAAAGGAAGAGCCGGGAAGTCCGTCAGGAATGTGAGACGGGAAAGAACAGCGTGAGAGGGGAGAGAGGAAATAATGTGGTAATGGGAGGGCGTTTGAATGGCTGGCATCGCATCTGCATGTTTGTGTGTGTGTCTATACATTTCATTCAATCGTATTAATTGAGCGCTTACTGCGTGCAGAGCACTGTGCTAAGCGCTTGGGAAGACTACAACGCAACAATAAGCAGACACATTCCCCTGCCCACAACGAGCTTATAGTCTAGAGTGTGTGTGTGTGTGTTTTAAAAATCAATCAATCATATTTATTGAGCACTTACTGTGGGCAGAGCACTGTACTAAGCGCTTGGGAAGTGCAAGTTGGCAACATATAGAGACAGTCCCTTCCCAACAGTGGGCTCACAGTTTTTGAAAATGTTCAACAACAGGCAGACTATAGAAAAAAGGGCGATTGCAACCTGGACGAAAGGGATCTGAAGCCAAAGGTGCCCGTCTGCAAAGGTTTCTCTGGAGAACACATCTGCAATTGATTTATTTATATTAATGTCTGTCTCCTTTCCCCTACCCAAAGACTGTAAACTCGCTGTGGGCAGGGAATGTGAATGTGCCTTTATTGTTGCAGTGTACTCTCCCCAGTGCTTAACAGGGTGCTCTGCACACAGTAAGCACTCAATAAACACGACTGAATGAGTGAAGCTCATTGTGGAGAGGGACTGTCACTGGTTATTGTTGCATTGTTAATAATAATAATAATAATAATAATAATGGCATTTATTAAGCTCTTACTATGTGCAAAGCACCGTTCTAAGCGCTGGGGAGGTTACAAGGTGATCGGGTTGTCCCACAGGGGGTTCACAGTCTTAATCCCCATTTGACAGAGGAGGTAACTGAGGCACCGAGAAGTGAAGTGACGCGCCCAAAGTCACACAGCTGACAATTGGCTGAGCCGGGATTTGAACCCATGACCTCTGACTCCAAAGCCCATGCTCTTTCCTCTGAGCCAAGCGTTCAGTACAGTGCTCTGCACCTGGCAAGCGCTCAACAAATATGACTGAATGAAGGAAGGAAGCAGCATGGCGAAATACAGCCTGAGACTGGGAGTCAGCAGGTCATGGGTTCTAATCCCGACCATGCCACTTGTCTGCTGTGTGACCTTGGTCAAGTCATTTCACTTCTGTGGCGGTGCCCCTTCTAGACTGTGAGCCCACTGTTGGGTAGGGAGCGTCCCTATATGTTGCCGACTTGAACTTCCCAAGCGCTTAGTACAGTGCTCTGCACATAGTAAGCGCTCAATAAATACGACTGAATGAATGCAGCCGGGATTCGAACCCATGATGATGATAGCATTTATTAAGCACTTACTGTGTGCAAAGCCATGTTCTAAGTGCTGGGGAGGTTACAAGGTGATTAGGTTGTCCCTCATGGGGCTCACAGTCTTCATCCCCATTTTACAGATGAGATAACTGAGGCACAGAGAAGTGAAGTGACTTGCCCAAAGTCACACAGCTGACAATTGGCAGAGCCGGGATTTGAACCCATGACCTCTGACTCCAAAGTCCGGGCTCTTTCCACTGAGCCAGCACTGCTTCTCCACCCCAGCACTTAGTACAGTGCCTGGCACATCATCAGCGCTTAACAAATCCCATGATTCTGATTATCATTCCCTTCAAGGCCCTACTGAGAGCTCACCTCCTCCAGGAGGCCTTCCCAGACTGAGCCCCCTCCTTCCTCTCCACCTCCTTCCCTTCCCCACAGCACCTGTATATATGTATATATGTTTGTACATATTTATTACTCTATTTATTTATTTTACTTGTACCTATCTATTCTATTTATTTTATTTTGTTAATATGTTTGGTTTTGTTCTCTGTCTTCCCCTTCTAGACCGTGATCCCACTGCTGGGTAGGGACCGTCTCTATACGTTGCCAACTTGTACTTCCCAAGCGCTTAGTACAGTGCTCTGCACACAGTAAGTGCTCAATAAATATGATTGAGCCCACCGTTGGGTAGGGACTGTCTCTATATGTCACCAACTTGTACTTCCCAAGCTCTTAGTACAGTGCTCTGCACACAGTAAGCGCTCAATAAATACGATTGATTGATTGATTGAGCCCACTGCTGGGTAGGGACTGTCTCTACATGTTACCAACTTGTACTTCCCAAGTGCTTAGTACAGGGCTCTGCACACAGTAAGCGCTCAATAAATACGATTGATTGATTGATTGAGCCCACTGTTGGGTAGGGACTGTCTCTACATGTTACCAACTTGTACTTCCCAAGCGCTTAGTACAGGGCTCTGCACACAGTAAGCGCTCAATAAATACGATTGATTGATTGATTGAGCCCACTGTTGGGTAGGGACTGTCTCTATATGTTACCAACTTGTACTTCCCAAGCGCCTGGTACAGGGCTCTGCACACAGTAAGCGCTCAATAAATACGATTGATTGATTGACTGATTGAGCCCACTGTTGGTTAGGGACTGTCTCTATATGTTACCAACTTGTACTTCCCAAGCGCTTAGTACAGTGCTCTGCACACAGTAAGCGCTCAATAAATACGATTGATTGATTATGATTATCATCATCCTCAATCTCATTTATTGAGCGCTTACTGTGTGCAGAGCACTGTACTAAGCGCTTGGGAAGTACAAATTGGCAACATATAGAGACAGTCCCTACCCAAGAGTGGGCTCACAGTCTAAAAGGGGGAGACAGAGAACAAAACCAAACATACTAACAAAATAAAATAAATAGAATAGATCTGTACAAGTAAAATAAATACATAGGGTAATAAATATGTACAAACATATATTGTTATCATCATTACGCTCTCCCCCGTCCATCCTGCAGGAAAAGGAGCCCTGGCATTTGTGTGCCCAGCCCACCTTCAGGTAGTTTTCGGTGCAGAAGATATCTGCCGTGCCCGGCCGGACTCCTGGGAGCGGCAGGGAAAGATACACGGCCCTATCCGTCTGCTGCCAGCTGTACTCTCGGACCTGCAGGGGCATCTCCGGCCTCCGTTGCTACCCGCGCATCCTTCGGTTGCTAAGGACCGAACCACGCCCCCTCCGGGAGCACTTCCGGTGGACGTGCTCTGCGTGCGTGCGTCAGCCGCGCCCCACCCTCCGACCGCGCGCGTGCGCAGTCCGAGCGGACGGCCTGCCCAGGGCACGGCCGGGCCCCGCGCGCGCGTGCGCAGTTCGAGCGCGCCCCTGCCTTGCGCCCGCACGCCTGCGCACTCCGAGCAGGGGCCTGCTTGGCCTCCAGTGCTCAGTCTTCAGTCATCATCATCATACAGCACCTGTATATATGTATATATGGTTGTACATATTTATTACTCTATTCATTTATTTTACTTGTACATTTCTATCCTATTTATTTTATTTTGTTGGTATGTTTGGTTTTGTTCTCTGTCTCCCCCTTTTAGACTGTGAGCCCACTGTTGGGTAGGGACTGTCTCTATGTGTTGCCAATTTGTACTTCCCAAGCGCTTAGTACAGTGCTCTGCACATAGTAAGCGCTCAATAAATACGATTGATTGATTGATCATCATCATCAATCGTATTTATTGAGCGCTTACTATGTGCAGAGCACTGTACTAAGCGCTTGGGAAGTACAAATTGGCAGAAATAATAATAATAATGGCTTTTAGACTGTGAGCCCACAGTTGGGTAGGGACTGTTTCTATATGTTGCCAACTTGTACTTCCCAAGCGCTTAGTACAGGGCTCTGCACACAGTAAGCGCTCAATAAATACATTTGATGATGATGATGATCATAGAGTGAGCGCTTCAGAACGACCCCAATTATTATTATCTAGTAAGCACTTCTGAACGACCCCAATTATTATTACATAGTAAGCGCTTCAGAACTGCCCTGAAGCTACTTACTACTACTGCTCTGCACATAGTAAGCGCTCAATAAATACGATTGATGATGATGATGATTTATTAAGCGCTTACTATGTGCAAAGCACTGTTCTAAGCGCTGGGGAGGTTACAAGCTGATCAGGTTGTCCCACGGAGGGCTCACAGTCTTAATCCCCATTTTACGGATGAGGGAACTGAGGCCCAGAGAAGTGAAGTGGCTTGCCTGAGGTCACACAGCTGACAATGCGCGGAGCAGGGATTTGAACCCATGCCCTCTGACTCCAAAGCCCGGGCTCTTTCCACTGAGCCACGCTCAATAAATCGTATTTATTAAGTGCTTACTGTGTGCTGAGCACTGGACTAAGCGCTTGGGAAGTACAAGTTGGCAACGTATAGAGACGGTCCCTACCCAACAGTGGGCTCACAGTCTAAAAGGGGGAGACAATCAATCATATTTATTGAGCGCTTACTGTGTGCAAGAGCACTGTACTAAGCACTTAGGAAGTACAAGTTGGCAACATATAGAGACAGTCCCTACCCAACAGTGGGCTCACAGTCTAAAAGGGGGAGACAGAGAACAAAACCAAACATACTAACAAAATAAAATAAATAGAATAGATGTGTACAAGTAAAATAAAAAAAGAAATAAATAGAGTAATAAATATGTACAAACATATGTATGTATATACAGGTCAGTCAGTCAGTCAGCCAGTCAATCAATCAATCAATCAATCGTATTTATTGAGCGCTTACTGTGTGCAGAGCACTGTACTAAGCTCTTGGGAAGTCCAAGTTGGCAACATATAGAGACGGTCCCTACCCAACAGTGGGCTCACAGTCTAAAAGGGAGAGACAGAGAACAAAACCAAACATACTAACAAAATAAAATAAATAGAATAGATATGTACAAGTAAAATAAATAAATAGAGTAATAAATATGTACAAACATATATACATATATACAGGTCAGCCAGTCAGTCAGCCAGTCAATCAATGTCAGTCAATCAATCAATTCACCTGTGTACTTGTTTTGTCACTCGTCTAATAATAATGACAGCATTTGTTAAGCGCTTACTATGTGCCAAGCACCGTTCTAAGCACTGGGGGGAATCCAAGGTGATCAGGTTGTCCCATGGGGGGGCTCCCAGTCTTCATCCCCATTTTACAATCAATCAATCAATTGTATTTATTGAGCGCTTACTGTGTGCAGAGCACTGTACTAAGCACTTGGGAAGTACAAGTTGGCAACATATAGAGACAGTCCCTACCCAACAGTGGGCTCACAGTCTAAAAGGGGGAGACAGAGAACAAAACCAAACATACTAACAAAATAAAATAGAATAGATATGTACAAGTAAAATAAATAAATAAATAGAGTAATAAATATGTACAAACATATATACATATATACAGGTCAGTCAGTCAGTCAGCCAGTCAATCAATGAATCAGTCAGTCAATCAATTCACCTGTGTACTTGTTTTGTCACCCGTCTAATAATAATGACGGCATTTGTTAAGCGCTTACTATGCGCCAAGCACCGTTCTAAGCACTGGGGGGATCCAAGGTGATCAGGTTGTCCCATGGGGGGGCTCACAGTCTTCATCCCCATTTGACAGATGAGGGAACTGAGGCTCAGAAGTTAAGTGACTTGCCCAAGGTCACACAGCAGACATAATAGTAATTATTTTGGTATTTGTTAATAATAATAATGATGGTATTTATTAAGCACTTACTATGTGCCAAGCACCATTCTAAGCGTTACGGGGATACAGGGTGATCAGCATTAGAACCACATCCTTCTGACCCCCAGGCCAGAGCTCTATCCATTGCTGCCATGCCTGTCTCCCCCTTTATCAATCAATCAATCGTATTTATTGAGCACTTACTGTGTGCAGAGCACTGTACTAAGCGCTTGGGAAGTACAAGTTGGCAACATATAGAGACAGTCCCTACCCAACAGTGGGCTCACAGTCTAAAAGGCGGAGATAGAGAACAAAACCAAACATACCTTTACACTGTAAGAGTTTGGGAGGGGGGGAATGTGTCTCATATATTGTACTCTCCATAAGGTAAGTGCTCAATAAATACACCTGACTGACCAATTGAGCCCGGGCTCAAGCGCTTAGTACAGTGCTCTGCACACAGTAAGCGCTCAATGAATACGATTGATTGACTGATTTGGAGTCAGAGTCATGGGTTCAAATCCCGGCTCCACCAGTTGTCAGCTGTGTGACTTGGGGCAAGTCACTTCACTTCTCTGGGCCTCAGTTCCCTCATCTGTAAAATGGGGATGAAGACTGTGAGCCCCACGTGGGACAACCTGATCACTTTGTAACCTCCCCAGCGCTTAGAACAGTGCTTTGCACACAGTAAGCGCTTAATAAATGCCAATATTATTATTATTATTATTATTCCAGTGCTTAGTACAGTGCCTGAGCAGCGTGGCTCAGTGGAAAGAGCACAGGCTTGGGCGTCAGAGGTCATGGGTTCAAATCCCGGCTCCACCAATAGTCAGCTGTGTGACTTTGGGCAAGTCACTTAAATTCTCTTGGCCTCAGTTACCTCATCTGTAAAATGGGGATTAAAACTGTCAGCCCCCCCGGGACAACTGATCACGTTGTAACCTCTCCAGCGCTTAGAACAGTGCTTTGCACATAATAAGTGCTTAATAAATGCCATTATTATTATCATTATACGGTAAGCATTTAACAAACACCTTAAAAAGAAAAGCGATTGAGCCCATTTCAGTTTACATTCCATAATGGCAGAATTATTTAGTATGGGTAATCAATCATAGATTGATTCTAGACTGTGAGCCCATTGTTGGGTAGGGACCATCTCTATATATTGCCGACTTGCACTTCCCAAGCACTTAGTACAGGGATCTGCACACAGTTAGCGCTCAATAAATACAATTGAATGAATATTTAGTGTGCACTTGTGTGAAGAGCCCTCAACTAAGTGTTTGGAAGAGTACAATACAACAGGTAAGTGCTAACCTTGGCACTAGTTTTTAAATTCATTCATTCATTCATTTAATCGTATTTATTGAGCCCACTGTTGGGTGGGGACTGTCTCTATATGTTGCCAACTTGTCCTTCCCAAGTGCTTAGTACAGTGCTCTGCACACAGTAAGCACTCAATAAATACGATTGATGATGATGATGATACAAATTGGCAACATATAAAGACGGTCCCTACCCAACCGCGGGCTCACAGTCTCGGCACTGACTTCCCTGACTCCCGTCTCCCCCATGCCAGTCCTTACTTCATTCCTCTGGCGGCACTGTTTTTCAAAACAATCTTCAGTCCACATCTTCCCAATCTTTGAGAACAGTGCTCTGCGCACTGTAAGAACTCAATAAATACGACAATGAACGAATGACACCTTGTTCACATCCTCCCTCTCCCTGGAATTCTCTCCCCCTTCATACATGACACCACATCACCTTAAAAGTCGAATTAAAATCACATCTCCAAGAGCCCTTCCCCATCCGAGCCCTCATTTCCCCTTCTGTCTCCCTTCTGCATCGCTTAATACACTTGGATTTGTAACCTTTAAACACTTGATATTCACTCCATCTACAGCCCCACAGCACTTCTGCACACCTCTTGGTTTATTTTAACAGTTGTCTCCCTCTTTAAACTGTAAGGTCCTTGTGGGCAGCAATCAAGCATCAACTATTGTGTTGTTCTCACCCAAGTGTTTAGTGCAGTGCTCTGAACACAGTCAGCCTCAATAAATGCCAATCAATGATTTGCAAGCTAACCCTCCGAAAATTAAGCATGTGCATATGCATACAAACAAACCTAATTCAGAGTCTTCTCACTGGAACATTTTCATTGCCATTTGATCATGTAACTATTGTGATATTTGAAGTCAATGTTTTTAAAAAAATTTTATAGTTTTACCTAACCTTTTGGATCTTGGGAGCCCATTAATTCACTTAACATTTTTTCATATTTATTTAATCAATCAATCGTATTTATTGAGCGCTTACTGTGTGCAGAGCACTGTACTAAGCGCTTGGGAAGTACAAGTTGGCAACATATAGAGACAGTCCCTACCCAACAGTGGGCTCACAGTCTAAAAGGGGGAGACAGAGAACAAGACCAAACATACAAACAAAATAAAATAAATAGAATAGATATGTATAAGTAAAATAAATAGAGTAATAAATATGTACAAACATATATACACATATACAGGTGCTGTGGGGAAGGGAAGGAGGTAAGATGGGGGGATAGAGAGGGGGACGAGGGGGGGAGGAAGGAAGGGGCTCAGTGTGGGAAGGCCTCCTGGAGGAGGTGAGCTCTCAGCAGGGCCTTGAAGGGAGGAAGAGAGCTAGCTTGGCGGAGGGGCAGAGGGAGGGCATTCCAGGCCCGGGGGAGGACGTGGGCCGGGGGGTCGACGGCGGGACAGGCGAGACCGAGGTACGGTGAGGAGATTAGCAGTGGAGGAGCGGAGGGTGCGGGCCGGGCTGGAGAAGGAGAGAAGGGAGGTGAGGTAGGAGGGGGCGAGGGGATGGACAGCCTTGAAGCCCAGGGTGAGGAGTTCCTGCCTGATGTGCAGATTGATTGGTAGCCACTGGAGATTTTTGAGGAGGGGAGTAACATGCCCAGAGCGTTTCTGGACAAAGACAATCCGGGCAGCAGCATGAAGTATGGATTGAAGTAGGGAGAGACACGAGGATGGGAGATCAGAGAGAAGGCTGATGCAGTAGTCCAGACGGGATAGGATGAGAGCTTCAACGAGCAGGGTACCGGTATGGATGGAGAGGAAAGGGCGGATCTTGGCAATGTTGCGGAGCAGAGACCGGCAGGTTTTGGTGACGGCTTGGATGTGAGGGGTGAATGAGAGAGCGGAGTCGAGGATGACACCAAGGTTGCGGGCTTGTGAGACGGGAAGGATGGTAGTGCCGTCAACAGAGATGGGAAAGTCGGGGAGAGGGCAGGGTTTGGGAGGGAAGACAAGGAGTTCAGTCTTGGACATGTTGAGTTTTAGGTGGCGGGCAGACATCCACATGGAGATGTCCTGAAGGCAGGAGGAGATGCGAGCCTGGAGGGAGGGAGAGAGAGCAGGGGCAGAGATGGAGATCTGGGTGTCATCAGCATAGAGATGATAGTTGAAGCCGTGGGAGCGAATGTGTGACTTTGGGCAAGTCACTTAACTTCTCTGGGCCTCAGTTCCCTCATTTGGAAAATGGGGATGAAGGCTGTGAGCCCCCCGTGGGACAACCTCACCACCTTGCAACCTCCCCAGCGCTTAGAACAGTGCTTTGCACATAGTAAGCGCTTAATAAATGCTATCATCATCATTATTATTATACCCTTCCAAGCATTTTAGTACAATGCTCTGCACAAAGTAAGCACTCACCAAATACCACTGATTGAGTTTTCATACAGCTTAGCTTGGGGAGAGCTCGAACTGGATTGCATCAGGAGCGGGTGTGTAAGGGGAAGACGGAATGGAGAGCTCCGATAAGAGCCTTAAAAAGCTACAAGCGACAAGCTTTTGTTTTATATGAGGAAAAAGTGGCTAATCATTAGACGTTTTTAAGAAGGAGGCACTCAGGTTTTTAGAATGATGACAAGTGTAAGCTGTAGGAAGGGTAAATTGGAGAAGTGGGAGGCTTGGCATTGGGAGACCAATTAGAATATTTTGGTAATCATCATCATCATCATCATCATTTATTGAGCACTTATTGTGTGCAGTTGAGCTCCTACTGTGTTCATTTATTGTATTTATTGAGCGCTTACTGTGTGCAGAGCACTGTACGAAGCGCTTGGGAAGTACAAGTTGGCAACATATAGAGACAGCAGCAGCAGCAGATGGTGATGAGGTGTTGAGTCAGGATGGCGACAGTAAGAGCGGAGGAGGAATGGGGTCAATGAAGGATTATAGAGGAAGCACTCGCAGGATTTAACGACACACCGAACACGATGTTAAACTCACCTGACTGACAGAAGCATCTCATACGGCAGCAGCTATCAATAGATTGCAAGCTTGAAGGCCAAGACGGTCGGTCACTCTCCTTGTTTATTCCCAAGCGGTGCCTGCCCAGAATAGGCGCTCAATAAGCGAACCAGTGAGCGAGCCATCCCACAACAATCCTCCCTTCTCCGACCGCTATTCTGACTTTTTTCCAGAAGACTCGGTGGCAAAATAACCTCAAGGGCTAGCTGACAAACCCTCCCACATTAGCTCGGAGTCAGACTGTATCAGCACCAATGGGAAGTAGATGGAATTCATGAATTTTTCCTTTCAATCTATCATCACTGTACCTGGGCAGACACGGATATTCATTCACATAAAGCACTTCCACTGAGTCACATACGAATAGAATAGAAGATTTATTCACTGCTCAACCCGTAGAGAATATCATAAAACAGAGCAGGTTGGGGTAGCAAAAGACCGTCCGATAAGGGAACAACGTTGCCTAGTGGAAAGAGCACCGACTTGGGGATTCAGAGGATGTGGGTTCTAATCCCGGCTCTGCCACATGTCTGCTGCGTGACCTTGGGCAAGTCACTTAACTTCTCTGTGCCTCAGTTCCCTCACCTGTAAAATGGGGATTAAGACTGATCCCCATTTAAAAATGATCCCCATTTTACAGATGAGGGAACTGAGGCCCAGAGAAGTGAAGTGACTTGCCCAAAGTCACACAGCTGACAAGTGGCAGGGCCAGGATTAGAATCCATGACCTCTGACTCCCAAGCCCGGGCTCTTTCCACTGAGCCACACTGCTTCTCCATCACAGTGGCCACAAACTATACAGGCAATTGCTACTGGACCAAACTATTTTTTCTTTTAGGTGACTCGAGTCCTAAAACTCTTTAATGTGGTACACCTTTGTCCCACCAATGGGATCAAAGGCATACCTCTCTACTTTTTATTAATGGTTTCTGTTAAGCGCTTACTATGTGTCAAGCGCTGTTCTGAGCACTGGGGTAAAGAGAAGATTATCACGTGAGTTTATATATATCTGTATATATATTTGTACATATTTATTACTCTATTACTTGTACATATTTACTATTTATTTTGCTAATGATGTGCATATAGCTTTAATTCTATTTATTCCGACGATTTTGACACCTGCCTACATGTTTTGTTGTCTGTGTCCCCCTTCTAGACTGTGAGCCTGTTGTTGGGGAGGGTCCGTCTCTATATGTTACCAACTTGTACTTCCCAAGTGCTTAGTACAGTGCTCTGCACACAGTAAGCACTCAATAAATATGATTGAATGAATGAATGAATGAAAAGGTGGGACACAGTCCCTGTCCCACATGGGGCTCACGGTCCGAGTTGGAAAGAGGAGGATTTAACCCCCATTTTACAGATGAGGTAACTGAGGTACAGACCAGTTAAGTGACTTTCCCAAGGTCACACAGCAAGCGATTGGCAGAGGTAGGATTAGAACCCAGGTCCTTTTGACTCCCCAGGCCGTGCTCTTTCCACTAGGCCACGGTGCTCCTACTTGCCCTGCGGTAAGGCTGCTCCGATTCTACTATTAAATAGGCGTTACCCACTTGAAAATTAGCTTTATTTCAAAGAACCTGAAGCAAAATAAACACAACAGCAATAATCTTACAATATATTTCGTTCAAGAAAGCCTGCCATACATTTTCTACTAACAGAACTAGATTCTGATAAATGACATTCCTCTAACTTCGTACAAATGACATTTACACTAACACCGTCGAAAGGAAAGGCAAAAACTAATTATCTCGTCTTATGGACTGTCTGGATGGCAGTAACTCTGCAAGTTGCATTACGACACCTTTATTTTGCCACAAATCAGAGAAAAGGAAGTTTGTGTATTAGGCCACAAAATGTTAAGATGTGGAAGATAAGAGATGTGAAATGGCCCAGAAAAACTTAAAAGTAAACACGTTGGGAGTTGGGTGAGGTGTAAAAAGATTGGGGAGATTACATTGGAAACCTTAATTATACTTTCAAAACAGGAAATATGGGGGTTGATCGTTAAATAAAGACTATAGTGAGGGAATGAGCAAATTATCTCGAGCTCTTTGAATGTCCTAAATTAAGATTTGCAGATTTGAGAACGTGTTTAGACTCAGGAACTTAAGACATACACACTACTTAGCATTTCCCATTCAGACCCTGAACCAATCTCATTTCCCTAACCCCAAATAATCCACAACTGAGCCACCAACCGAAAAACACAGCTTACCCCCCTTCGTGATAACTCACCGTTCATTTTCCTTTCCTCGTTTTAACTTTCCCACCAAGTTACATTAGTCAGCAATTCATGAATCATTTCACACTAAATACTTCTTCGAATGGACGGGACTGAATCAAAATCCCAATTCAGTTCCCGATGGGAATGCAGGGAAGCACAAAATGTAAAGCAACTATTGTACCGGTAGCTGAAATGATATACCACAGGAGGAGACTAGGAAAAGGGAGAAAAGGTAGAACAAGAAAGTCCGGGGTAAAGAAACACAATAGACCACTCACAACACATGTACGGTACTAGAAGAAAAAATGGGGCAGACACGTGATGAAAAGGGCAAAGAGAGAAAAAGCATGGCAAGTAGGAAGTCAGGAACCGGTAAAACAACTAAGAAACGACTGTGAAACCAGAACCATGTATCAGGATGAAGAATGGGAAAAGCAGCGGAAATATGAAAAGTGACTTCATCCGAGAAGGAGAGGTGGAAATCCAGGATCAGGGAGTGCTCTGCACACAGTGAGCGCTTAATAAATACGACTGAATGGACTTACAGGCTGGAAAGGCTTAGAGGGAAAGGTCACAGAGGAAGGCGAGGGCAAATGATCGTGACACCACACGTTCACACAAAAACAAGCGAACGAAATCTGATATGCGTTCACTGAGTCTAACACGAATCACCATCCTGTTTTTAGAAAATGCTGAGTGTATGTGTGTGTGTGTAAAGAAAGAACTCTGATATCCTCAAATGAAAGGCACCTAGCACAAAGCATGGAAGTGTTTTAAAAATATATGCCACAGATTTTTTTTTCTTTTATAGGAACCTATTCTAATCCACAGTGTTTCCACCAAATGGTTAAATGACTGCACCTATTTCAAAAACACATTTATAATTCATTCATTAGCACGCACTCTGAATCGGTAAGCCTGAAAGTTTAATTGAAAATCCTCAGTGTAAGTGGGATACTAGAATAGCTATACATGCTAAATAAAGCCTATTGTACACCACAGTTTTCAGCCATTAATTTTCTAGCAACTCTATACCTGATAAAACAATGAGGTGGTAAGAAGACACCTAGTTTTTAAGAAGTATTCATTGTACTCTGAATATCATGAATTGCCCGCATTGATTGAACCCACTTTCTTATTGTAATGTCGCCAGGCCAGGTACCAAACCTTAAACAGTGATGTTTCACATACTTCATAGAGTACCTTAAAACACACCATCGTAGGAAATTATTAACATTATTACATAGTAATTTATTCTTTGCCATAAGGTTAATGTTGGACAAAGTCTGGAAACTGTTTTCCAATTTGAATTACAGTAATTATGCCACAGCCCATAGCACTAATGTGTGTTACCTCAGACGAGCTCTAATTTATAATCAGAACAAAACAAAACAATTATTGCAAAAATACATGTCACCAATGTGGAACACATTCAGAATTTTATAAAAGTACTGAACTAATATCCCAAAAGGAGGTATATGTAAGCAGTACATAAGGAAGGACAAGTTTTAATATGAAACAGTCATTAAGTCACATACATCATGAGAAGAAGCAGGACTTTCTTTTATAAAAGATAATCTTTTAACTAGCAGGCAACATCATCTATATAATATTAGAAGAACAGGTAATTTAGGCTGAAGTACTTGAACGGAATTGCTTGTAACTTGGAGTTACCAAGAATATGAGAAAAATCAGGCTTCCACCAAGTTTTGTAAAAATTTCCAACCAAAAAAAGCTCATATATATATACATATATATAGTATATATACATATATATTTTTTAAAAAGACAACCAAACTGGTATGGATTTCATACCTAGCAAATCTTCACTCACTAGCAAAAAAAATCCACAGATTCTTCGGCTGCCTTCAGAAATAACTGCTGCGAATATATTATTTCAATATTAATTATCAACCATGGACCAAAGTGAGGAAACGGCAAACCATCGTAAGCATCTACACTGCTGCTGAAGATAAACAACTCTGAAAGATCATTTAATGAGACTCCTGACGCATATTCCATAAGGGATTAAAATCAGTAGTTTACGAGTACACCACGAGTTCTTTCTACCCAGGTGGGCTGGGAGCCTTTATTAAGGATGCTGCATTTCATCATAGACTACTCTATGTCTGTAAAGAACCATTAGCAACCCAGGACGATCTTCATCCCAATCAATCGACTGTATTTACTGAGCGCTTACTGTGTGCCGGGCACTGTACTAAGCGCTTGGGAGAGAGCAACACAGCAGAGTCAGTAGACACATTCCCTGCCCACCTCAGAGACCAGAGGAGCTCTAGATATTATTTACAAAACCCAAACGACAGTTACTTGGGCAGCAGCGATACTATCTAAAAACTACCACTGAAATACATAATTACCCAGAGAACAGTAGCTTCCTATGAACACTTTAATGTTTTATAAATACCTAGGATCTAAAATCAGAAAATAAAAATTGGCGTGGGTCTGATTTGGAGAACTTTCCCATTCCCTTAAGAATAAATGTGACTGCTTTTCTGTACACACGGAGGGTTTCTCCAGCCGGATGAATACGCGGCACTTTCAACAAGGGGAGGAGGAGCCCCCGGGTGACCCGGAAAGATGGAACCCACCGAAAGCGAGGACGGAGGCCCTGCCAACCTCACCACCGACACAATTACACCTACAGTTGGGTGGGTATTACCGCCAAGCAACCTGGGGGGTCGGTACCCCCCAAATCTTGACTGGGATCAATTTCTCCGGAGCCAACTTGTACTTCCCAAGCGCTTAGTACAGTGCTCTGCACACAGTAAGCGCTCAATAAATACGATTGATGATGATGATGAGTACCAAATGGTCCTTCAATGTTGAACTGCCCCAGAGAAGCTCCTGTCACATTCAATTCTGTAACTCTGCAGCAAGCACAGGAAAGCTAATTAGCTAGAATTAATACCCGAATTTCGAGATGAGATGCTGTCGACATCCATTACACGATGGTATTTGTTAATAACGCTCTATTTACAGCCCCAAATTTCTGGGTGAAAACTCACTTTTAGGCACCCTTTATAACCAGTAGCTAGTTTGTTTTTATATATAATGGTATTTGTTAAATGCTTACTATGTGTCGAGCACTGTTCCAAGTGCTAGGGGAGATACAAACTCATCAGGTTGGACACAGTTCTTGTCCCACACGGGGCTTCCAGTCTTAATCCCTGCTTTATGGATGAGGTAACCGAGGCAAGAAGAAGTGAAACGACTTGCCCAAGGTCACACAGCAGGCAAGCGGTGGAGCGGTGGGGTTAGAACTCTTGTTGTCTAACTGCACTCTCCCAAGAGCTTAGTAGAGTGCTTTGCACACAGTAGGCGCTCAATAAATACAATTGAATGAATGAATGGATGAACCCAAGTCCTTCCAACTCCCAGGCCCACGCGCTACCCATTAGGCCACGCTGCTTCCCCACAGCTGAAACGAGGGCACCGAGGAAAAACTTCACAACCCAGATATTTTTTTAACACGGTATGTCCCCAATTTCTCTTTTCTTTTACCGTTACTTGGGAGGGACAAATTCATTTCGCTTTCAAAACCTAGCTGGCTGTACAGTACTGACAGCAACCGCCTCGAGTGAAATTTGGTGCGTTAGCAGAAGGCTAAGGAAAACACAGAGTCAGTTTGAGAAGAGAACAAAACTCATGTACCAGCAGGTAAAATAAGTGGACTCCTGAGGCCAAAACCGCAATGCCCTATTCACATTATCCAGCGCAGCATATTGTACAACCCCATCAGGAAGACAACATGATCTCACAAGCTAGGAATGGGTGTGCAGAATGCAGTGTGTTACCTCTTAACAGTATTTTCCTTGATTGCTAGAATCTCAAGAGGAAAATTGTACCGGGTTGGTTGGCTGCTTGCTTAAAAAATCTGCTAACACGGTACTCTCCTAAATAGGCAGTGTAAACCAATTAGGAACTTTTGCCTACCACTGAGCACCGTGGCTGAGTGAGACACCAGAACACGCCATTGTTTTAGCCCGTCTGATCTTCAGTAAAGGCTTCGAGGAGGGTCAACGTCCTTCTTTTTTCTTCCCGTTTCTACAATTCTGCAGATAACCTGTTGTGATCTGCACGGCTTCGGATGCTCTTGGGGGCAAATTCTTCAGTCGGTGCTGAACCAGAACACCAATTAAAATCAAACGGGAATCTCGCAAATTAGGAGGTGGAGAGAGAAAAAGAAAACCGCCCCAGTGCTCTTTGAAGACGAAACACTTGAAAATGATAGGAGTCATTAATACCAGGCCACCTGGAGAAATTTAATAGCAAACCTTGTTTTTCAGAAAAGATTTAAAGAACCTTAGTGTTTCTCCGCCACCCACACATAATTTACCTTAATAATACAAGATTAGCAGCCTTTGAGTAGAACGAACTCCTGTAAAACCACGAATTGTATTGGATGTCGACCTAACTGGCCAGGCTTAAAAAGCTCAGCATTTTGGAGCAGTTTATGTTCCGCCGCCAATAATTCTAGTAATTACTTTTTATAGTGGGGATGTTTTGTGTGAGGGGGTGGGGGACGACCTTCCTGTGATTACGCTAAATCTAAATTTTACCGGTCTGGATTTGAAGCTTTATTCTGTTTTGTTCTCTGTCTCCCCCTTCTAGACTGTGAGCCCACTGTTGGGTAGGGACCGTCTCTATCTGTTGCCAACCTGTACTTCCCAAGCGCTTAGTACAGTGCTCAGCACACAGTAAGTGCTCAATAAATACGACCGAATGAATGAATGAAGCGTTGAGAGGCTTTTGTATTTCTGATGAACACCCAGGGAGGATATACCAAAAAAGAGAATCATTATCCGCGCCGGACCTAAGACTGAACGTCCGGCCTGGAAATCGCTAAGCTTAACCAGGGAGCTGACGAGACAAATACGATTTTCAGGGGCTTTGGGAAGCTTTCGGATCCTTGAAAGCCGGACCGCTGCGACGCCTGGAAAAAGACAAAGAACACCCTTCCCGCCACTACCCGTCCGTACCCGCTGCCGTGGCCCCAATGCTCTCCCTGGTGCGCATCAGCTGAACGTCCTTGTCGGCCATGCAGGTGTCACAGCCCCAGACGGCTGACGCTTCCGCCGTCAGGAGCCCATAGGCGGTCTCGGTCATACCCGTGCAGATGCGGTGAAACCATTTCTGGCAGGAGGCCTCGCACAGGATGGCATCCTGGTCATCGTTCACTTCGTTCGTGCATATGCCGCAAGGATACACCGGATCCGAGGATGGGTGGCCATGGCGGCTCAGGGGGAGGGTGCTTTTGCTGTTCTTTTCAGAGCTGGCCCCGGCGGGCGAGCCCCTGGGCGGGCGGGGTTGGTTTGGGGTCCCGTTGGCCTGGCCGGCGGTCACCACCTCTGCGCCGCCGGAGTGGTTGCTCTCCGTGCTCGCCGCGTTGCTGCGGTGGACGTTTTTCGCCTCGGCGGTACTCTGGTTCCCCGCGGGGTCCAGGCTCAGCTGAGGTGGGTGTGCTGAGGAGTTCTGAGCGGTGTTTTTGCTCTGTCCTTGATTAAAGTCTGGCTTCTGGTGAGGGGCTTTGGCCTGACTAAAAGCGTTTGGCAGGGGGACGAAAGAATGATTCGGTTCTAACTGGGAGGTGAAACTCGGAGCGTTTCCGGGGCCAAAATGCGGGACCATGTCGGGATTGGCCATTTGGTTGGCGTTCTGCGGGGGCATCTGAGGGAAGTTTTCACCAGGATTTGGTCTAAAATGCTGACCGGGCATATTAACGTTCTGCCCCAGCCCGCCGCTATAAACCGGATTTCCGTACCCAGAATTATCTTGGGGCCCAAAGTTAAAAGCAGGAGGTCGATTGAACCCTATGCCCATGGGGTTCTGGGGAAACTGGTGCGGCTGATTTCGAAGGGCGTACGCCCCGTAGTAAGGGGAAGACATTCTCGGAGGCATGTGAGGAGGCATCCTGAACGTGGTGTAGCCCCCAAAGCCGGGATAACCGGGACTAAGATACGGATTTCCCGAAGGAAGAGGCTTGTACGAAACAGGATTATAGTTGTCGTCAAACGGATTTGCAGCTACCAGATGATCCGAGCTTGGATTTGGTGGTGGGGCATATTCTGATGGTGGAGGAAAAGAGGGCCCCTGCAATGAAAGTTTCAAATGAGAGGTACATTAGTGAAATCTTCCCAGGAACCAGAACGGGAGTTTTGGTTTGGACACATTTCAGCGCTCACTCCAACTACCTAAGTAAATACGGTCCTGTCTCCCAAACACTGCTGGCTCAATAATGCCTCTACTTTTAATTTTATCCCTGACGCGTAATTTATATATTAATAGCTGTGATCAACTTCTGTCTCCTGATCTGGGCACGTGCAGTTGCCGGGCCTAATAAACGTGCCCGGGAAGAGAGGTCAAGATGGCACAACTGGGAGCTGGGCTCTGAGAGTGGTTTGCTGACTTATTTGGAGAGTTGTCTACACCCCTGACCAAAACCTGGGCAGCTGGGCTTGCGATTCTGTTGCAAACTGCATGGGCCATTTTGGTGATGGAGACAACTGAGGAGGATCTCCTGCCTCATGTTCTTTGTCCAGACTGACGCTCACTTCAGAGTGGTGATGACTGCTGCAAATGCAAGAACTGAGAGTTGAGGGAGCCGGCTTCTAATTCCTGCTTTCCCCCACGAGAATCATTTCAGCATCACGGAGCAGAGGAGGCGAACGGCCTCCTCTCCATCCCTAAAACAATCCTGGCAGATGCCAAGACATCAGTGGAGGAAGTGGCCACCCTAACTGGAAGGAAACTTTCTGCTCATTTCTGCTTCTGGTGGCAATTTTATCCCATCAGCACCACAAACAAATAGGCACCGTATTGGCAATGGTACATTACCACCTCTGTTTTCCACTGCCAAAATGAATCTGGCTAACTAGCAACTGGAAGAGAAATGGGGACAAAGAGGCAAATGACAGAGGGAGGAGGAAGAGAAGGTAGCGGGAATTAAAGGGAGGGAGACTGTATAGATAACAGAGAGAAGGAAGAGTGGAAAGACAGCGGAGAAAAGTTGAAGAAAAATGGGGGATGGAGAAGAGATGGGGCGCTAGGGATTTCAAGAAGGAATATGAGAGAGAAGTAGAGACCATTAAATAAGAGTGAGGGAAAGGGAAAAACCCCAGGATATGGAAAGAGACAACAATAGGGCTGGAGATCCCGGGAATGCAAAAATCCTGTAAATATTTCATAGGCCTCAGCTAAAGGTGAACTAATAATATTGACAGTACTTTTTAAGCAGCGCTTACTATGTGCCAAGCACAGTTCTAAGTGCTGGGGCAGACGCAAGTTAATCCTATGGAAAATATACTCCAAGATACCTACTGAAATAGAATTAAAATTGAGTATTATTGACTATTTCCTTTTTGATTCAAGGTGGCTCTGGAAACGGTTCCAAATATCACAATACTTGAGAAGCAGCCGGGCTGGTGGATAGGTCACGGGCTGTGAGTCAGAAGAAGGACCTGGGTTCTAATCCTAGCGTGGCTCACTGGAAAGAGCCCGGGCTTTGAAGTCAGAGATCACGGGTTCAAATCCCGGCTCCGCCAATTGTCAGCTGTGTGACTGTGGGCAAGTAACTTCACTTCTCTGGGCCTCAGTGACCTCATCTGTAACACGGGGATTAAGACTGTGAGCCCCACGTGGGACAACCTGATCACCTTGTAACCACCCCAGCGCTTAGAACAGTGCTTTGCACATAGTAAGCGCTTAATAAATGCCATTATTATTATTACTTGTCTTTTCTGTGACCTTGGGCAAATCACTTAACTTCTCTGTGCCTCTAAGTTATCTCATCTGTTAAACGAGAATTAAAACTGTGAGCCCCATGTGGGACATGGACTCTATCCAACCGGATTTGCTTGTACCTATCCCAGCGTTTACTACAGTGCCTGGCACATAGTAAGCGCTTAACAAATATCATTAAAGAAATGCTTGGGGAATCTCTCTCTGGCCAAAGGGATCTTCCCTCTGAGAATACAAGAGATAGTTTGGTTGCTTTTCCTCCCATTTTCAATATTTTAAAATATTTTACTGTGAAAAGCAAAAATGCGTCACATTTCTGTCCCCAAAATCAAATACTAAAGAGCTTTGTACTGAGTTCAAACTAATCTGCATAGCAGAGAAAGACTGCAGCACTTAACGGACTCTTCAAAATAAGTTTCATGTCCTAATTGTCCTATAATGAGCAGGTTATCCACTACACTAAAAAAGAATTCACTTAAAATTAAAAAAAAAAATTTAAAAGCATCTATTAGGCCCAAAGTGTCCATAAAAAGAATTATAAATAAGGATCGAAGAGGTATTCTTAGCTTGACTTCAGAAACGATTTACTAAATAAAGGAGATCATGGCCACAGACGGGGAAAAATAAATTCCCAGATTTCAGTCCTACCGCACGTCTCGTAATTGGTGACAGAAGTAGAGAAAACTGATCTGCATGCACTCTGTACTTATCACCAGGCCTTCGTTAGAGAAGGAATGATTTACACTGACAGAGAATAAAAAGATATGAAAGGCCTAAAACCACCCAATTATGCTTCCAACAGCAGGTTGTAGACAAAGGATGCCTCCTCCGTGATTACTCTAAAATGCACCCTGGGTAAATAAGATTATTCTCATAATACCCAATTATTCCAATAGGAGTTTTTAAAAAATTACTTCGGCTGAAACTCTTTTTCAAAAATTTTAAACAAAGAATTGTTTTGACAGTATAGCAAGCAGCACTGAATGAGATTCCACTGGGTGAGGGCTATTTTAATATTAAACGGCTGTGGTAATATTAAATGACCTTATGATTTTCCAAGATCATTCCGGATGTCTCCCACATTAAAGATGCTGATAATTTACTTTAAAGATGAATTTTCATCGGCAAGCTCAGTATTTACCCATGCCACCCTTAGCTTTTCTAAGTTACAGCCCATCCTTCTGAACTGCTCTCAATCAATCAATCAATCAATCGTATTTATTGAGCGCTTACTATGTGCAGAGCACTGTACTAAGCGCTTGGGAAGTACAAATTGGCAACACATAGAGACAGTCCCTACCCAACAGTGGGCTCACAGTCTAAAAGGTAGGAGAATATAAACGAGGGGTTTGTTTATTTACTGAACTGTGTATTAAGGGCTTACTTATGTGCTAAACATCAGGTGATGTATAAGGTAATCAGAAGGTAATAATAATAATAATCGTGGCATTTGATAAGTGCGTACTGTGCGCCAGGTACTGTACTAAGCGCTACAGTGGATACATGCAAATTGGTCTGGACACAATCCCTCCCAATTGTAATACTCGAATGGAGCTATATAGATAAATTTTATTTTTCAGCGTTCAGATTTGTGAAGGCTAAGCGAAGGTACTAAATTTGATCCAAAAGTGAAAGGGCATAAATCATTTGGATGTGGGAGAAAATATCAAACACGTTGTTACAAAAAAATGCAAGTATTGTGCATACTTTTCCGGTTTTGTGCCTGTTTCTGGTTCCACCTAATAAGGTGCACTAAGGCCCCCCAGCTTTGCACTGTCGCCCTTTGGACCCCCAATAAACAGCCACTCCTTTTCTGAAGGTGTCTAGCCGTTGAGTCTCAACTTTGGTTATCTACAGCAGCCCGGATACTGCTACACTGAAGCATAAATTCAATGGACAGTCATTCTGAAGGCTGAAACAAGACAGAGGGAGTCCACTACATAATACTAATGATGATAATAATAGTGGCATCTGTTAAGCACTTAATCTACACCAAAACTGTTCTAAGAGCTGGTGTAGATACAAGGTTATCAGTTTGGACACAGTCGCTGTCCCACATGGGGCTTCCGGTGTAGGTAGAAAGGATTAAGATGTAATCCATTTTTTTTTTTACAGATGAGGAAACTGAGGCCCAGAGAAGTTAAGTGACTTGCCCAAAGTCATAAAGCAGGCAAAGGGCAGAGCCAGGATTAGAACCCAGGTTCTCTGATTCCCAGGCCTGTGCTCTCTCCATTAGGCCATGCTGCTTCAACTGTGTTCTCAGCCCCCTACCCCTGACTAATAATGCCAGTTGTTGAGGAGCCCAAACTGGACAGTGAGCCCTTGATCTTCCCAGGGGCAGCAGCCAAAATCCCCAGAATGGATCCCAAACAAAAATGACCATGAAAATCAAACCCTAAGGGAACACTGGAGTCACCCTGGGCACTGCTCCTCTAATCAATAAATCAACAGTATTTATTGAGTGCCTATTGCATGTATAGCCCCAGATTAAGCAGCTGGAAGAGTACAATGGACTTAGTAGAAATGATTCCTTCCCTCGATCAATCGATCATATTTACTGAGCACTTTCTGTGTACAGAGCACTGTACTAAGCACTTGGGAGCGTACACTATAACAGAGTTGGTAGACACATTCCTGGAGCTTACAGTCCTGGAATTTACAATCCAGGAGGGGACCCTAAACTCCAAGAAGAAATTGGGTTGCCTTAAATAGCCAGGACTGCCAAGTGAGTCATATCATTGAAAGGGCAGAGGTATTTGGACTTGGTCTGGTGATTTGGGTTAGGGCTAAACTGCTGAACACATTAATAATGGATGACGTGAAGCGGAACCCACTGGATTTTATCATTCGGATAACTATCAATTCAGAAACACAGTGATGACGGAGGAGGGCAATTCCTGGGTAAAGGAATAAAGGCTGAGGGCTGAAAACCAGAACGGAACGGAAACTTCATGTCAGAGCATCAAGAAGAGCCCAGAACAGAAAGGCAGGCATTAGAGACGGGAGAAGACAATTAAACAATCCAACCCCAAGCCCCTCCCTCATAGAACCCCTCCAGCACCAATTCAACAGCTCAAATTTGGTCCATTCTCATTTTCTAGGTTCATCAAAGGCTCCTGACTTGTTTCGTAAGATCCTGAATAAAAAGATAGCCTAACACCACCGACATTGCAGAGTTCGTGTCAGGACTCTTAAACTTCAGCCTCTTCTGTCTGCACTTCCTGAGGTATGATTTGACGGAGGCGGGCACTGAAGGTTCAACCCCGGGCATGTTCTTCTTCAACCATCTGGCCACAATGGCGAAGGAAAGAAAGGCATTAGCAAAACTACAACAACGGAATATAATTTACCTGGGCGTTTGCTTTGCGCTTTTTCTTATCAGGGCTTCCAAGCTGAACACCTGGTCCTCCTAACCCATCCAGTCCACTGTCTCCACCTAGAAAGTTTTCATCCAGACAAAATTCTCCATTCATAAGTGAATCATTTTTATGTTAGTCACATCAACCAAAGCCCATTACAGCTACCCATTACTACGCCTGTTCTATTCTTAAGGCTATGGAATTACCATAGGAAGCACACATAACTTTTGTTATCTCTAGGACAATAAAAATCACACTTTTCCCGATTTACATCAGAATGCCCTTAGATTTGTTACCATTAACATGAGAAGCCCTAATTGAGCGCTCTGCTTTCAAGTTAAAAGACAAAGAATACATCTGAGTGGTAAAATGACTGCTTGTGAAGAAATGATGTGGAGACAAGGAAGGACCTTTCCTACCCAAGGTCATGCTGGTCCAATTCCGGCATAAATTAGAGGAGACCTTTACCCAGTAAAAGCTGATCACTGGCCTGTATAAAGTGAACTGGTGATCTCCAGCTAGTTCTAAGTGGACAGCTTTCCAAATCACAAAGCTTACCCACCACTAGAACTGGCACTGACTGGCAGAATGAAAAGAAAAATACCAGTGGGTCAAGAGCACTTAACACAAGAGACTCTACTAAATCTGTTGGGGAAGAATATTTGTAGAAATGTAAAAAGTCTTTGCCTGATGTGCTTCAGGTAGATAACAGGAGGCACAAGAGCTCCAGGGGACTTATTTTTGAACATCTTTCATGAGGGTTAATAATAATAATGGCATTTGTTAAGCGCTTACTATGTGCAAAGCACTGTTCTAAGCGCTGGTGGGGTACAAGGTGATCAGGTTGTCCCACGTGGGGCTCACAGTCTTCATCCCCATTTCACAGATGAAGGGAATGAGGCTCAGAGAAGTTAAGTGACTTGCCCAAGGTCACACAGCAGACGTGTGGTGGAACCGGGATTAGAACCCATGATCTCTAACTCCCAAGCCCCCGTTCTTTCCAATGAGCCATGCCCCACCCAAGACCAAAGATAACACATACAGATGCTTCTTTCCTCAAATCCGGAACCTCCAACATCCATCCTTAATACCATGTGGTTCATTCAACCACTTAATACCATGTGGTTCATTCAACCACACATTTAGTGCTGAAATGACTTTTCTTTCAGCCCCCCAAACCTCACCCTTGGAAACCTTACCCTTGGACTTAATTATTAAACAAAGATATTTAGTAAAACTCCGGTGTTTCACATCCTGTACATAGACTCGCCCCTTTCAAGCGTGCCATGAGAATAACTTTGAGAGATTAAAAACTAGCCAATGAACGCTAACCTCTCTTTTTCTAGATGATGAATCTCCAGTCCTCATTCTTCTGTGAAATGACTTTCCTTTCAGCCCCCCAAACCTCACCCTTGGAAACCTTACCCTTGGACTTAATTATTAAACAAAGATATTCAGTAAAACTCCGGTGTTTCACATCCTGTACATAGACTCACACCTTTCAAGCGTGCCATGAGAATAACTTTGAGAGATTAAAAACTAGCCAATGAACGCTAACCTCTCTTTTTCTAGATGATGAATCTCCAGTCCTCATTCTTCTGTGCATGTCTGTCCCTGCAAACCTGCTATCCAGATCTTGAAAATGTGGATGCTTTTTCCTGTTTCCACCCCTCCATGCTCTATCCTGGCACCCCTCCCATTCCCAGCTGCCACCTAATCAGGGGCATCCCTGGACAGACAGATGGGCCCCTTCGCCCGCTGACATTGCAGGCCCATTCACGACCCTTAGCACAACAGCCGGGACGGGAAGACAGAAGCGAGAAGGTTCTGACAGAGGCTGGACCCTCGCGTTCTCTAGTTTTGCAATTCTGCCGCGAGGGACGGAGCGGCAGAAGATGGAGAGGGGATGGTGAAGAAAGCTGGGCACTGATCCTGAGGTAAATCTGGAAGCCAGTGAGAAACCCCCGGACTTCACCAACTGTGGGTAGATGTAAAGGTGAAACCGGGAAGACATTTTCCCTCAATGCGCTCCGCTGATTTTCAGGGAGTTACAAATTCAGGAACTGTTCACTTTACACAGTTTTTAGTTGCATTTCATTTGCTCTTCTTTGTCTTAAAGACAAAGAGGCATAAGAAGAAAAATAAAAAAACAACTAGAAAAAAGACAGCATATATAAGGGCAGTCTCTGTGTCACAAGATGTAGTGGCCACAGATGCAGCCATGTGTAACCTCCTCACTGTACCTCGTTCTCGCCTGTCCCGCCATCGACCCCCAGCCCGCGTCCTCCCCCGGGCCTGGAATGCCCTCCCTCCCCACATCCGCCAAGCTAGCTCTCTTCCTCCCTTCAAAGCCCTACTGAGAGCTCACCTCCTCCAGGAGGCCTTCCCTGACTGCGCCCCCTTTTTCCTCTCCTCCTCCCCATCCCCCCCACCCTACCTCCTTCCCCTCCCCACAGCACCTGTATACATGCTTGTACAGATTCATTACTCTATTTTACTTGCACATATTTACTATTCTATTTACTTTGTTAATGATGTGCATCTAGCTTTACTTCTACTTATTCTGATGACACCTGTCCAAATGTTTTGTTTTGTTGTCTGTCTCCCCCTTCTAGACTGTGAGCCTGTTGTTGGGTAGGGACCGTCTCTATGTGTTGCCAACTTGTACTTCCCAAGCGCTTAGTACAGTGCTCTGCACACAGTAAGCACTCAATAAATACAATTGAACGAATGAATGAATGAATCTCACGGACTTCTTCAGGTATGAAAGACCTAGGGACACTCGTAAACTAACTGGACATGGAAAAATATGAATAGGTATATGCCCTTATTATATAGAAATAAAATTTACCCCTACATCATTATTGCCAAGTTCAGAGGACATGTTCAGACACCTGCAAAACTTTCATTCATAATTTCAACGATTCTTTGTAAACTGTTTCTCCTTAGAGAGATTCGGTTTACAAAGAATCGAACTCATGAATGAAATTTTTGCAGGTCTTTTGGCTTTGATCTCTACTGCCCCAGATTTCCTTCGAATTCTTAGGTTCCTGCTTTCCGCTTCTGAAACATGAATAGGCTGCAAACTTTAGGTCTAGAACCAAACCTCCTTTGTACTTTACAAAGACCAGCTCACTTTGCTCACATTTGTTTATATTGCCTTTTCTCAGATCTCATCCTCAGTTTGAGAGACACCTGAATTTCTATGTGTATCCTGAGCTGCCATTTAAATCCATTCATTTATTTTGTCTCTCAGTTTAGAATGTAAGTTTATCAAGGGCAGAGATTGCCTTCACTCTTTATTAAAAAAAATCCTCTAGCACTTAGAAAGTGTCTTGTTCTTACTGGACTCTCAGTAAATGATCATTTGGGATGATGAGTGCATGGGTGTAGCCATAAGAGACTCTAGCTTCTAAACTCAATTCTTTCAGTGACTCACTGGCTAGCCCTGGGCTACATGCTGGACCTCCATGTCCCCATTCTGAAATACAAACGTGATGACACTGGACTAGACCACAGGCCTTGCCGTTTGAACGGGCTAATGAATGAAGTTAAAATGTTCCGAAAACATAGGCCAAGCATTTGGCCAATTGTCCTCACCATTACTTGAGTCCATGTTGGTAACTGTCATCTCAATCGATCACATTTACAGAGCCTTACTCTGTGCAGAGCACTGTACTAAACGCTTGGGACAGTACAATATAACAGAGTTGGCAGATATGAAGCTCTGTTTTGGTAGACACAGAGCTTACGATCCAGAGGGAGAGTGACAAACCTCGTCTATCTCACCACTGACTTTTCTCCCACGTCCTGCTTCTGGCCTGGCCCGCCCTCCCTGCCTTCAAATCCGACAGACAATCACTCTCCCCATCTTCAAAGCCTTATTAAAATCACACCTCCATGAGGCCTTGCTAAGCCCTCATTTCTTCTACTTACTCCCTCTCCCTTACATTTAGATTTACACCCTTAATCACCTTACCCTCAGCCCCACACACTCCAGCAATTTACTTATTTACATTAGTGTCTGTCTCCCCCTCCTGCTTTTAAGCACCCTATGGGCAGGGAACATATTTACCAGCTCTGTTATATTGTACTCTCCCAAGCACTTAGTACAGTGCTCTGCACACAGCACTCAATAAATATGATTCACTGCTTAAAATACATTACAGATATGTACATAAGTGCTGTGGGATGGAATGAGATGCGAATAAAGGGTACAAATCCAAGTGTTAGGATGTTGCAGAAGGAAGAAGACCATTACTAGGACTATTCCTAGTAATGAAGCATAATAAATATAAAATCACAACGATAGGGTTGGAATATCTGGATAGTGAAGCACTGCAGAATTCTGTTCAGATTAGACCCATGCGGTTATTTTGGTTCCTTCAGTAGGTTACAGAACTATAAAAGAATTAGAAACGAATTAATTCAAGACCCTTCTTACAAGTGCTTCTCACATAACTTTTTATTTTAGAAATAAAAATTGATTTTCTTCTTTTCTGCCCCTGAAACTCTGAGTATCCTTGGGTTAACTCGTGAATAGGGCCTGGCAGTACCCTCCTGAGGATACAGAGACTGCCACAGACCAAGTCTGAACAGAATGCACACAAACCCACGCTCTTAGCCCACACTAGGATTTGCTCTGCCTAACATACACCGTGATGGCCAAGTCTGTAGTTAACCGAGGTGAAAAGAACCCACTGCCTCCGCTTCACTGAGAACCAACTGGCTGTAAGAAACCAAGGTGAAATCTGGCAAACTACGAGCTCGGTTAGAAAGCAGGATGATGTGAAAAAAATAATGAGATTTGCTCAAAAGCGTTAAAACACGGCATTTCACCTTACCTTGAAAATTTAGCTTTTGAGATGGCAAGTTAAACTGAACTCCAGCTTCTAAGGAGATTCATTCGTTCTTTCAATTGTATTTATTGATGATGATGACGACGGTATTTGTTATATGTGCCAAGCACTGTTCTAAGCACTAGAGCACTGTACTAAGCGTTTGGACAGTACAATTCGGCAGATGTTTATGGTGATTCGGGTTGAGCCAGTCTGTTGATCTCTGTAAACAAGTTATTCCCTAACCACTCTGAACAAAAACATAGGTGAATGAGTGTGGTCCTTGGCCTCTATAAGCTTTGTTGTCCGCAGGGAAATTACCCTGCTACTTACCAGTCTGTAAAGCCCTTGAAGTTTCCTGAATGAAAGAGAAGTGCAAAAATGCAGCTCCATATTACCCTAATTCAGAGGCTTTCCACGGCACATCTCACGCCTTAAAGCCATTCAAGTCAGAATGGCCCAGACCCCTTTTTCCCCCCCCTCTATGGGAAACAGCGTAGCTTAGTGGAAAGAGCCCGGGCTTGGGAGTCAGAGGTCCTGGGTTCTAATCCCGACTCCGCCACTTGTCAGCTGTGTGACTTTGGGCAAGTCACTTCAGTGGTCCTCACTTCCCTCCTCTGTAAAATGGGGATGAAGACTGAGCCCCACGTGGGGCAACCTCATTACCCTGTATCTACCCCAGTGCTTAGACAGTGCTTGGCACATAGTAAGTGCTCAACAGCGTGGCTCAGTGGAAAGAGCACAGGCTTTGGAGTCAGAGGTCATGGGTTCAACTCCCAGCTCCGCCAATTGTCAGCTGTGTGACTTTGGGCAAGTCACTTAACTTCTCTGTGCCTCAGTTCCCTCATCTGGGAAACGGGGATTAGGACTGTTAGCCACCCATGAGACAAGCTGATCACCTTGTAACCTCCCTAGCGCTTAGAACGGTGCTTTGCACATAGTAAGCGCTTAACAAATACCATCGTCATTATTATTATTATTATTATTATTCTCTGTGCCTCAATTCCCTCATCTGGGAAACGGGGATTAGGACTGTTAGCCCCCCATGAGACAAGCTGATCACCTTGTAACCTTCCCAGCGCTTAGAACGGTGCTTTGCACATAGTAAGCGCTTAACAAATACCATTATTATTATTATTCTCTGTGCCTCAGTTCCCTCATCTGGGAAACGGGGATTAGGACTGTTAGCCCCCCAAGGGACAAGATGATCACCTTGTAACCTCCCCAGCGGTTAGAACGGTGCTGGGCACATAGTAAGCGCTTAACAAATACCATCATTATTATTATTATTATTCTCTGTGCCTCACTTCCCTCATCTGGGAAATGGGGATTAGGACTGTTAGCCCCCCATGAGACAAGCTGATCACCTTGTAACCTCCCCAGCGGTTAGAACGGTGCTGGGCACATAGTAAGCGCTTAACAAATACCATCATTATTATTATTATTATTCTCTGTGCCTCACTTCCCTCATCTGGGAAATGGGGATTAGGACTGTTAGCCCCCCAGGAGACAAGATGATCACCTTGTAACCTCCCCAGCGCTTAGAACGGTGCTGGGCACAGAGTAAGCGCTTAACAAATGCCATCATTATCATTATTATTGTTTTCCAGTGCTGGGTGACTTTGATCTCCCCCCAGGTATTCAGCGAGATGGGTTACCATGGCCCCTTTGTCTAGAGCGCCCTGATTCCTAGATAGTCAAAGACACCAGCTCGAAAACTCCAAAACATAAAAGGCCCTTGTGGTTTCTGTGCAAAGAAGCTGCAGCCAAAAAAAAAAAAAAATGAATTTCGAAAACTGCTGCGGAGGGCCTCGCCTTCCCACCGAGCGCGACCGCCTTTCTGATTTCATTCATTGATTCATCCAATCGTATTTATTGGGCGCTTCCTGTGTGCCGTGCACTGTACTAAGCGCTTAGGAAGTACAAGTCGGCAACACATAGAGACGGTCCCTACCCAGGCTCACAGTCTAGGAGGGGGAGACAGCAAAACAAAACATGGAGACAGGTGTCGACTTTGGGCAACTCACAACTTCTCTGTCCTCAGTCCCCTCATCTGTAAAATGGGGATGAAGACTGTGAGCCCCCCGTGGGACAACCTTAATTACCTTGTATCCCTCCCCAGCGCTTAGAACAGTGCTTGGCACGTAGTAAACGCTTAATAAATACCCAGGGGCAGGCAAGTAGTTGCCCGGCCAGGATTGAGGCCCCCCTGGGTCTCCCCTAAAAGTGAAGCTCTGGAGGAGCCCGACTGTGAGCCCACTGTTGACTGTCTCTATATGTTGCCAACTTGTACTTCCCAAGCGCTTAGTACAGTGCTCTGCACACAGTAAGCGCTCAATAAATACGATTGATGATGATGATGATAGGGGCTGTCTCTATATGTTGCCAACTTGTACTTCCCAAGCGCTTAGTACAGTGCTCTGCACACAGTAAGCGCTCAATAAATACGACTGAAGAAAAAGAAGACGACGACGAAACTTTTGGGAGGCGGCTCCGAGGACTCCTGGGTTCCCTGTGCAGGGGAAGGAGATAAACCCCGATATGGAGAAGCAGCGTGGCTCACTGGAAAGAGCCCGGGCTTGGGAGTCAGAGGTCCTGGGTTCTAATCCCGCCTCCGCCGCTTGTCAGCTGTGTGACTTTCAATCGTATTTACTGAGCGCTTACTGTGTGCAGAGCACTGTACCAAGCGCTTGGGAAGTACAAGTTGGCATCACATAGAGACGGCCCCTGCTTTAGTGGGCTTCAGTTCCCTCCTCTGCAAAATGGGGATGAAGACTGTGAGCCCCACGTGGGGCAACCTGATGACCTTGTATCTACCCCAGCGCTTAGAACAGTGCTTGGCACATGATAAGCGCCTAACATTGTGGCTCAGTGGAAAGGGCACAGGATTTGGAGTCATTGGTCACGGGTTCAAATCCCGGATCCGCCAACTGTCCGCTGGGCGACTTTGGGCAAGTCACTTCACTTGGAGTCAGAGGTCATGGGTTCTAATCCCGACTCCACCACTTGTCAGCTGCGTGATTTTGGGCAAGTCTGTCCCCCGTCTCCTCATCTGTAAAATGGGGATGAAGACTGTGAACCCCCCGTGGGACAACCTTGATTACCTTAACTTCTCTGTCCTCAGTCCCCTCATCTGTAAAATAGGGATGAAGACTGTGAACCCCCCGTGGGACAACCTTGATTACCTTAACTTCTCTGTCCTCAGTCCCCTCATCTGTAAAATGGGGATGGAGACTGTGAGCCACCCGTGGGACAACCTTAATTACCTTGTATCCCCCGCAGCGCTTAGAGCAGCGCTTGGCACGTAGTGAGCGCTTAACAAACACCAACATTACTCCTCTTCTCCGGGCCTCAGTTCCCTCATCTGTAAAACGGGGATTAAGATTGCAAGCCCCCCCGGAGGGCCAACCTGATCACCTTGTAACCTCCCCAGCAGTGCTCTTCCACCCTGTGAGCCCGCTGGTGGGTCGGGCCCGTCTCTCTATGCTGCCAACTTGGACTTCCCAAGCGCTTAGTACAGTGCTCTGCACACAGCAGGCGCTCAATAAATACGATTGATTGATTGATTGATTAATTAATAAACGCCGTTATTATCACTATTATGCGACTGGCTGGGTCTGGGTTTGCGGGAGAAAGGGGAAACCCCAAGCCGGCCGCACTGGCGGGGGGGAGGGAAGGGATGGGAGATGCCATTATTATTATTATATATGTATGCACATATTTATTACTCTATTCATTTTACTTGTACATATCTATTCTGTTTATTTTATTTTGTTAGTATGTTTGGTTTTGTTCCCCGTCTCCCCCTTTTAGACTGCGAGCCCGCTGTTGGGTAGGGACCGTCTCTAGCTGTTGCCAACTTGGACTTGCCAAGCGCTTAGTCCAGTGCTCTGCACACAGCGGGCGCTCCATAAATACGATTGATTGATTGATTGATTAATAAACGCCGTTATTATTATCATTATTATCCAACTGGCTGGGTCGGGGTTTGCGGGAGAAAGGGGAGCCCCAAACCGGCCGCACTGGGGGGGGGGAGGGAAGGGATGGGAGATGCCATTATTATTATTATATATGTATGTACATATTTATTACTCTATTTATTCAGTTTACTTGTACATATCTATTCTATTTATTTTATTAGTATGTTTGGTTTTGTTCTCCATCTCCCCCTTTTAGACTGCGAGCCCACTGTTGGGTAGGGACCGTCTCTAGATGTTGCCAACTTGGACTTGCCAAGCGCTTAGTCCAGTGCTCTGCACACAGTCGGCGCTCAATAAATACGATTGATTGATTATTCATAATACTAATAATATAATAATGGCGTCCCCGGGGTTTGGGGGCGACTAGCGAGCCGGTCCCTCCGCACCCCGTTACCTCGAACTCTCTTCAGCGCAATGGGCTCCTTCTCCTGTTCCGCGGACATTACAGACGGCGAAGCATGACTCCTCCCAGCCGGCGGGGATCGTGTGGCTTTGATGTCGCCCCTCCTTCCTCCTTCCTCCTCCTCCTCCGTCCTCCTCCTCCTTTTCGGACTAACCCACTTTGCAAAGTTTAGGAGGAGGAGGGCGGGCGTCCCCTTGGGCCGGGCTAGCGGCCTGCTCTGTGGGGAGCGGCCTGGGGGCCGGGCCCTGAGGAGAGGAGGACGGGAGCGGCCGCCGCCTCCATCTTCCCCGTCGTCCTCGTCAGGCGGCGCGGAGCCCTCTGAGGAGACCCCGCAGCCCCCCGCAAACACAAAGCCCCCCTGAAGCCGCCCGCAGGGCCCGCCCCGGGGCCGGGACGTGGCGGCGACGTAGGAGGCGCCTCTCCCCTCAGCGCCGCCATGGCTCCTCAGGGAGGAGGCCTTTCCCTCCCTCTCCGCACTTGAGGAGACAGCACAGTACAATCATAAACCCGCACTCTCCTCCGACCCAATGGCAGTCTATCAATCAATCAATCAATCGTATTTATTGAGCGCTTACTGTGTGCAGAGCACTGGACTAAGCGCTTGGGAAGTCCAAGTTGGCAACATCTAGAGACGGTCCCTTCCCCACAACGGGCTCACAGTCTAGAAGGGGGAGACAGACAACAAAACAAAACATGTAGATCTGATGACCTTGTATACTGTTGGGTAGGGACTATATATCAATCAATCAATCAATCGTATTTATTGAGCGCCTACTGTGTGCAGAGCACTGGACTAAGCGCTTGGGAAGTCCAAGTTGGCAACATCTAGAGACGGTCCCTTCCCCACAATGGGCTCACAGTCTAGAAGGGGGAGACAGACAACAAAACAAAACATGTAGATCTGATGACCTTGTATACTGTTGGGTAGGGACTGTCTCTATATCAATCAATCAATCGTATTTATTGAGCGCTTACTGTGTGCAGAGCACTGGACTAAGCGCTTGGGAAGTACAAGTCGGCAACACATAGAGACGGTCCCTACCCCACAGCGGGCTCACAGTCTAGAAGGGGGAGACAGACAACAAAACAAAACATGGAGACAGGTGAAACATGTAGACCTGATGACCTTGTATCCTGTTGGGTAGGGACTGTCTCTATATCAATCAATCAATCAATCAATCAGTCAAGCGTATTTATTGAGCACTTACTGTGTGCAGAGCACTGTACTAAGCGCTTGGGAAGTACAAGTTGGCAACATATAGAGACAGTCCCTACCCAACAGCGGGCTCACAGTCTAGAAGGGGGAGACAGAGAACAAAACCAAACATACTAACAAAATAAAATAAATAGAATAGATATGTACAAGATAGAGTATTAAATATGTACAAACATATATGCATATATACAGGTGCTGTGGGGAAGGGAAGGAGGTAATGGGGGGGATGGAGAGGGGGGCGAGGGGGAGAGGAAGGAAGGGGCTCAGTCTGGGAAGGCCTCCTGGAGGAGGTGAGCTCTCAGTAGGGCCTGAAGGGAGGAAGAGAGCTAGCTTGGCGGATGGGCAGAGGGAGGCCATTCCAGGCCCGGGGGAGGACGTGGGCCGGGGGTTGATGGCGGGACAGGCGAGAACGAAGCCTAACGGTGAGGAGATTAGTGGCGGAGGAGCGAAGGGTGCGGGCTGGGCTGGAGAAGGAGAGAAGGGAGGTGAGGTAGGAGGGGGCCAGGGGATGGACAGCCTTGAAGCCCAGGTTGAGGAGTCTAGAAGGGTCTAGAAGGGGGGAAGACGGACGTGGAGACGAGAAAATCAAATGGCAGATGCGGGCGGAAGTGCTGAGGGGACGGGAGCAGGAAAGGCCAAGGGAACAAGTTGGGGCAACGAAGGAGGGACGGGAAGATGAGGGAAAGTGGGGTTCGGGCCTTCCCGAAGATGGGTCCCCGGCCGAGGAGGCTTTGAAGGGGAGGAAGGGTCATCCCACTGTTGGGTAGGGACTGTCTCTATATGTTGCCAACTTGTACTTCCCAAGCGCTTAGTACAGTGCTCCGCACACAGTAAGCGCTCAATAAATACGATTGATTGATTGATTGATTGATTGATCCGAATGGCTGGCGGATTGGAGGAGGGAGGGCGGCCGGGCCAGAGGCAGGATGTGGGCCCCGGGCGGTCAGATAGACAAGATGGAGGCCCAGTGAGAAGGTTGACCTTAGAGGAGCGAAGGGTGTGGGTTGGGGTTGCAGGAGGGGTAAGAGGGGAGTGGACCGCTTGAGAGCCACTGGTGAGGAGTTTTTGTTTGATGCGGAGGTGGATGGGCAACCATTGGAGTTCTCCTTTTATTCCCCCCCTCCTGTCCTTCCATCCCTCAGCGACCCAGGCACAGGGGGAGACCCTCTCCCCAAAACCACCCACCCCTCGGGGCTTCCTCAGGGATCCTGAGGCTTAAGGGGAATTAGCATTAGATGAATCCAAGAACATGGCAAACTGGAGAACTTTCCAAGCAGCTGGGGTCTCCAGGGGTTTTGGGGGGCGATGTTCCCAAGTGCTTAGTACAAGTAAGCGTTCAATAAATATGATTGAATGAATGATGGTGCGGGCCAGCTGTTACCCATGGCCTCCAGAGGCTGAACGAGCGGTAAGAAGCCGTCAAAGCAGGAAGATTCGGGATGGACATGAGGAAAATCTTCCCGCCTCCCAAGGGAATAAAGCTCATGAGGAAGGTGGCAAAGCCTCTGTGTATAAGTGGGGCACTCATCCAATCTGGATGGCTACCATCCATTAAACACTCATCGGATCTGGATGGCTACCATCCATTGACCTTTCTAGAGAAGGCAGGGGGCTGGGGTCAGATGACGCTCTAGGCTCCTTAATGGATTTCAAGAGATTTGGTGACTTGGGGGTGTGTGACATGGTCATCTCAACAGTGTCCTCACCTCATCCACGGGGCAGCTTTCTGGGGAATCTCCCCACCATGCTTTGGTTCTTTCATTCAGTTGTATTTATTGAGCGCTTGCTGTGTACAGAGCACTGTACTAAGCGCTTTGGAGAGTACAATATAACAATAAACAGACACATTCCCTGCCTATAAGGAGCTTACAGTCTAGAGGACTTTTCCCTCCCAAATCCTCTTTTCCTTCTAACTTTCCCATCACTGTTTTACAACACCATGGTCCCTGAATCTCAAGCCCATAACCTTGCCATTATATTTGACTTTTTTTTCCTCTATTTCATCTCCTACATAGGCAGTCAACAAATCCGGTTGGTTCTTCCTTCACATCTCCAGAATCCAACCCTTCTTCTCCACCTAAACTTCCAACACCCTGGTCCAAGCATTTTATCCTGATACTTGATTACTGCAACATCCTACTTTCAGACTTCCCAGCCTGCTGTCTGGATCACTTTCATTATTGTTAATAATGATAATATTATGATTAAGCACTTTGTGCCAAGCACTGTATTAACCAATGTATTAAGTAGACACAAGATAATCAGACTGGACACACTCTACATAGGAGGGGGCAACAGGAACTGAACCCCCGTCTTAGAGATGAGGAAACAGACACAAAGAAGTTAACTGAAGAAACAAAAAACCCTGACCCCTGCCTTAAAGCCATGCAATCAGCCCTTTCCCAGCTACTTATCCTGGTTCCTTTGCTCTTCTTAAACCATTCTACTCACTGTACCTCGTCCTCTAGCTTCTTGCTCACATCTCCCCTTCTGCCTCACAACCAACAGACCGCTGCATTGTCGAGAAACGCCGGCTGAAGCTGTTCCTGGTTTGCGGGGGGACGGGCAAGTGATGCCGGACACTTTTTGTCAGGAAGGGATGGCTGTGAGGGTGACTGCAGTCTGGCTTAGGGCAGGTAACGCAGTTTAGGAGACCGTGGGGTCAAAGCCCCGCTCCCAACTAGCTCCTGATTGATTCGTCTGCATATAGCTTTAATTCTATTTGTTCTATTTTGACACCTGTCTCCATGTTTTTTGTTGTCTGTCTCCCCCTTCTAGACTGCGAGCCCGTTGTTGGGTAGGGACCGTCTCTATATGTTGCCAACTTGTACTTCCCAAGCACTTAGTACAGTGCTCTGCACATAGTAAGTGCTCAATAAATACTATTGAATGAATGAATCTACCCCGGTGTCACCTGAGGTGCATCTCTAAGGTGGTGTAAACCATTACAGAACAGTCCTGGGAGAGGCCTCTCTGCTGCAGAAATGTCCAAAGAACAAGGACACAGGAGGAAAAGCACAACTATAACAGGCCAAAATAATTATTAAAACCCTGGAATCAATCATATTTATTGAGCACTTACTACGGGCAGAGCACTGTACCAAGTGCTTGGAAGAGTACAACAGAATCGGTCGACACGTTCCCTGTCCATAACGAATTACAGTCCGGAGGAGAGGAGTCGTAGTATAATCTTTCAGACCCATCCTGCCCGCGATCCTACTGAGGGTGTGGCAAGTATGGCAGTCACTCAGGCTACGGACCAGCTGGGCTATTTTGAGGACCTGACTGAGCCTTCCCTGGCCCGAATCTGCCCTGAGTCCAAGAGGTATAAAAGCCTGCTCAGACCCCTGTTTTGAAAACCCGTTGGCCCGGCAGACTGACACCTCAAAGGGCACACAGGCCTTCTGAACAGCCAATGGATTCTAGCTTGATGCAAACAGAGCATTTAAGTGCCCGCTGAGTGGGAACACTCATGGAAAATCCCACGAGTCTCAGGGGGTGGGATTGGAGTGAACTGGGGACTTTTTTAACGGTGCTGCTAGGCGGCTGGGTGGAATGCCAAGTACAGGTCTAGGGAGGGGGGTGGCATGGATTCATTCATTCATTCATATTTATTGAGCGCTTACTGTGTGCAGAGCACTATACTAAGCGCTTGGGAAGTACAAGTTGGCAACATATAGAGACGGTCCCTACCCAACAGCGGGCTCACAGTCTACAAGGGGGAGACAGACGACAAAGCAAAACGTATTAACAAAATAAAATAAATAGAATAGGTGTGTACAAGTAGAGTAATAAATACGTACAAACATATATACATATATTGGGAGACCCCGGCCCACCTGCCCCATCTGGGCAAAAAGTCCATCCTCATTCATTCATTCAATCGTATTTATTGAGCGCTTACTGTGTGCAGAGCACTGTACTAAGCGCTTGGAAAGTACAAGTTGGCAACATATAGAGACGGTCCCTGCCCAACAGTGGGCCAATTAGGGGGGGCAGGAGGCAGGGAGGGCCAAGGCCAGAGAGGCTTCCTGAGGCAGCAAGGGGCCTGGGCCCTAGATGATCCCACCCTGGGGGGCTCCTCTCATGCATTCAATCATATTTATTGAGCGCTTACTGTGTGCAGAACACTGTACCAAGCGCTTGGGAACTACAAGCTGGCAACATCTAGGCGGTCCCCACCCAACAGTGGATGGATGAAGCAAAAGTGTGATACCCTCCAAAGTGGGGTTTGGGGCATCACCGGTTCACATCAGCATCCCCTTACTCTCCCTTCCAGCCCAGAGTACCTGTTGGAAAAGGAGTGCGGGGGAGAGAGGGCCAAGGAGGAGCCTGGAATGGTAGGTTATTCCAACCTTGCTGCAGTCAGTGTACAGTGTCTGTAGATCTTATCCGGTACAGAATAAGGTATTGGTCTGGCATAGAACAGGGCCTCAGCATTTGAGTCCTGTTCAGTCTGGAAACAGCGTGGGTTACCCATAACCCCTGTTATTTCCTCACATCATCTTTCCACTCTTGCAAGGGGGCAGGAAAGGAGTTCCTGCATGGGGTCCTCCCCAAAAAGGGGTGCCCTTACACTTCAGAGGGGGTGACAAGGGGCTTATCTGCTATTTCCTGGGCAGTTGGGGTACGGTGTGCCCCTTGAATGCCATCTCACTTACAGCAGAGCCCTGGAGGTTCTGCCACCTGCTCCCCACACTGTGCTCACTCAATCAGCGAGAAAATGTGTTTCTCACCTGCAGCATAAGGAAAACGGTAACAATGCCCTCTGAATGTGTTCGGTACCAGGCAACTTCACCCCTTCCAGAGTGAGGCGTGAAATTTCCTAACAGCTAAGCTTCAACCTTGGCTGATAGACAGCTTTTGACCTGTACTAAAAAGAAAAAAACAAAAAACTGAATCCATCGTTTCAAAAATAGACTAGCAATGGTGGCACTTAAAATAGCTCATGTAGTACTACACAGAGATGACTAAATGTCCTCCTCAGAGATCTGTAATTGAAGGCCTACTGCTCCAGGCAAATGCCCCGCAGTTGATGCTAACCCTCGTCTCTGCTGTTTCAGGTGAGGTCAATTTGTAGGATTTATTGATCACCTACTGTACCGTACTGTACTATGTGCTGAGGTGAGTGCAATGATCTCAAAGCTTACAAGAGAAAACAGAAACCCTTGTTTGCATCCTCCTCCCTCCCCCTTCATATGTGACAGACCGCTCCTCTCGCCGTCTTCAAAACCCTACGAAAATCACGTGAGCTCATTGCGGACAGGGATCGCTTTTGCTAATTCTGATGCGCGACAGTCCAGTCCACATTCCACACTGGGCTCCCAGGCGTAATCCCCACTTTACAGATGAGGTCACTGAGGCACAGAGAAGTGAAGTGACTAGCCCGAGGTCACGCAGCAGACAGTGGCAGGGCTGGAAGTAGAACCCAGGTCCTTCCAACTCCCAGACCTGTGCTCTATCCACTGGGCAACACTGCTTCTCTCGGGGGCACTGCAGCGGACTGCTGCGGTTAAAGTGGTAAGCTTCGGCTACGAGCTTGAGTCCCGGACTCTGTGCAAAACACCGCGGCGGGGGCCCGCTAGATGCAGAGCTGGGGTAACAGCCTGTCCCTGATCCTAAGCAGTCATTGAAAAGTCCCTTCCTGTAGAGTAGCCACCCATCCCCAGTAGAGGAGGAAACCTCCAGTTCAGAATCTCCCCCTTTTCTCGAGACTCCTCCGGCATCACTGTCACCGTCAGCTTTCTTTCGGAGGAATCAAGTGCCGGTGACATAAATCCCTCACGTCAACCGCAGCGGACCTGTATTCTGACCTTTTTATATTAGGGTAGCCCACGCTGCTTCCCCAGAGCACAGATGTCAAAGATAGACAGCCTGGAGGAGGCAGCTTGCAGGCCGAGCTGACATCCTTTTAAAGTGAGATTCCTGGAGACTGGAAGGGCACCATCCTGCTGCTTCTACAACGGCTGACTAAACTAATGAGCCAAAGCGGAATGTTTTGGTTATTGAGTTTTTTGTTGTTTTTAACAGAATGGAGACGAAAGAATGAGACTCTTCAGACCACAGACACTGCCAAGACTGGCAGACTGTCGCACGGTGGGACCCTGGAAGAAAGATGTGCATATCTTTGTGAATGAAACCCAGCTGATGGCAGCACCTAGGAAACAGAAAATACTGAATCAAAATATGAAGCGATTCGCCAGGCCTGATTTCCTTCCCAAAAGGCGGTAAATGAATTATCATCATCATCAAATGCCATTGAGCCACTACTGATTCAATAATAATAATAGGTGTGATGTTTGTTAAGTGTTTACTATGTGCCAGGCACTGCACTAAGACTGGGTTGGAATCACAGTGGGTTGGACTCAGTCCCTGTCCTACAAGGGGCTCACAGTCTTCGTCCCCATTTTACAGATGAGTGAACTGAGGCCCAGAGAAGTTAAGTGACTTGCCCAAGGTCACACAGCAGACAGGTGGCCTCAGTTCCCTCATCTGCAAAATGGGGATTAAGATTGTGAGCCCCGTGGGACAACCTGATCTCCTTGTAACCTCCCCAGCGCTTAGAACAGTGCTTTGCACATAGTAAGCGCTTAATAAATGCCATTATTATTATTATTATTAACCCAGGTCCTTCTGACTCCCAAACCCTTGCTCTATCCGCTAGGCCACACTGCTTCTCCAGGCAAGATGAAGCAACAGTATGCTCCATCGGGAGGGGTCAGTGACTACGGTGCCGTGAATAAATATGACTGATTGACCGGCACGTCCAGTTCGTTTCACTGAATGTTTCTCACCATGGCCGATACTCTGAGGGGGATGAGTAAAGTTTTCACCCAGAATAGTCACCAGGGTAAGCTCTGTTTCCAGTCCCATGCTACCATGACTTCCAGAAGATAATTTATCTTAATTTCTGCCTCCTCGGCTAGACTCTAAGCTCCTCGAGGGCAGGGATCAGGTCTGCCCATTCTATCGTACTCTTCCACGTACTGTGAACAGTGCCCGGCATAGAGCGAGCGCTCAGTACATACAGTTCAATGGCAATGCGAAGACTGCTCAAGCTCGGGTCTGCCGGCAGCTGTGATGGATATACTGATCGCAGGCTAAAGCAGTTTGTGGGTACAGGGATGCAGGGGAAGTCTGTAGTCACTTCAATCTTCACGGGAAGGGTGGCTCAGTTGTCCCCCAAACACCCTTCCCCAGCGACTGGTCCTGAATATGGTAGAGGATCAAAGATCCAAACAGAAATTCACAATACATTTTTGTGGTATTTGTTATTCGCTTACCAGGTGCCAAATACCATACTAAGCTCTGGGGTAGATACAAGATAATCCGGTCGGACACCATCCCTATCTCACATGCGGCTCAGTCTAAATAAGAGGGAGAACAGGTATTTAACCCGCACTTTACAGATGAGAAAACAGAAAAGGCACACAGCAGGCAGGTGATGGGGCAGTGTGTCTGTTGTTGTAGTGTCCTCTCCCAAGCGCTTAGTACAGTGCTTTGCTCAATAAATATGATTGAATGAATGAACGGATTAGAACCCAAGTCCTGATTCCCAGGCCCGTGCTCTTTCCACTAGACCATACTGCTTAACAACAAGCACCCCAATTCACTGTCCTAGGTTAACCCGCTCACCACCAGAAACCTTCTGCTCCTGCTTCTAGCTTAGATGGCATCAATGTTTCCCTTCTTTCTAGGCCTGCCCAAGTCAGGGCTGGTTCAAAGGTTTGGCCTCCTCTGGCTGAGACCCACTAAATTCCCAGGGGATGGGCTATTCCCTTCTTGCCCCGCACGCTTCCGCTATTCCATGGTCCGGGTCCAATCAGCCCCTTCCATCTGAAGACCACTGCACCCCCAAAAACTCCACCTCCACAATTACGAGAACCCCCGGGGAAGACTGCATGGTTTATAACTACAGACTGTTTGCCTGGAGTGGCGAGAAGTCCATGGACTCTGCCTTCCAAGAACCATTTAATTTAACACTGTAATCTTGGTTTATTATCATTATAATAATAATAGTGATATTCATTAGACGCTACGTGTTCAGCGCGGTTCTACGTGCTAGACGGATAGACTGTGAGCTCACTGTGGGCAGGAATTGTCTGTTTGTTGTTATATTGTACTCTCACACAACTTGACACACAGTAAGTGCTCAATAAATGTGATTGAATGAATAAATGCCAGTCTTGACTGGAATGAGGTGCCAGGATCCTAGGGCTTGGCTTGGGCAGGGGCCAGAGATGGAACCAGCCCACCCTAGGGCCTCCCTACCCTCAGCCTTCATCCCACATCCATCCCGGCTGTTCCGGTGTCCAGCCGGGCCAGAGTCTGGCTCTTTCCCTCTCCCCGCTGCCCGAACCATCAGCTACACGCTTTCCATACCTATTAGTCGGGACTAGGTACAGTGGGCTTCAAAGATACTCACCAAACCGTGAACTCTGGCTCTTCTCCATGGAGATCCAACCTTCCCTTCCTGCCAATGGGCCCCTGCCTCTGCCCACCATTCGCGGGCATCCATTCGGGTCGGCTAAAGTCAGTGGTCCTCACGGAAAATTCCCAAACCTGCACTTAGATCAGCCCCAACCGCTACAGGTTGCTGACCCTGGACAAGTAGCACTCTTCCGCTATTTGTAACGAGTTATGTCTCTCCCCATTTGAGTGTAAACTCAGTGGGGGCAAAAAACGTGTCACTGTTTTGTCCGTCCAAAGTTCCTACTACAGTGCGGTGGACAGTCAACAAATGCTGTCACGCTTACTACTACCCTCTTGCTCTCCCACAGCTTACAGAGAAAAAAGAAAGGTAACCTTTACTAAGGAAAACTTTTATTTAAACTGTGCAATCAATCAGTATTTAGACAGCAGTTTCATAAACATTTTGGCATTTAAACTTCTATTCATTTTTGGCATGACCTTTGGGCTGGTATATAAACAACCCTGGGGAAGAAACCACTAGGTAACAATCACTATAATGCTGGAGAAGGAAAACAAACCCACAATATTAAACAAAACATTTTAAAAATAAAAAGACATTAAAAAAGTACATTCAAAAATCAAGGCAAAGATTAGCTCTCCTCATGCTGTGAATTCACAGAGTTGATCCCCTGAGTCAAATATAAAATTAATATAATTCAGCTCTGTCCTCCAACAGCAAGTCCAAGGCCATCGCTGCCCTTACAAGGAAATGGCATATGGAGTGAAAGGACCCAGAACACCTACAATATGAGATTCCTCACTGGTTCCTCTACTGGCAGTTTAATTCACATCTTTTAAGACAAAGCAAAAATAATAATAAAAAAAAAATTGTTCCCCCTCTAAAGGTAGCAGACACAATGTGTGTGAGTTGGCAATCTCTACCGTTCTGGTGAATTAGCAGGTTTAAACCACCAACAGCATACGGGTTCGTTTTCAGTGAAAAGCAACAGGAGCGCCCAGGAGTCTAAAGGGAGTGAGATTCGGCTAAGCTGAGGGTGTGGGAGCCATAAATTCAGTCTGGAAAAAGGTCAGGAAGTGCGTAGGAGAGATGAAAGAAAGCTCTCACTTGTGGGACAGAAAGAAGATGCCGTGTTAGAATAAATATTGGGATTTATTGTTAGAATAAATATTTCAGGGCTTGAAAGAGACCTTATCATAGGATGGGCAAGTGATTCATGACGCTGGCATGATAGGGTTGGGGGATTAGCGGGAATACCTGCTGTATTTAGGGTAAAGCGATTTTGTGCCTCAGTGTTTGCAAAGATACTGTAGTTTGGCTTTCTCTGGAAATGGCGTTCTGAAAAGGCTTTGCACTGCACTGACTTTCTGGCTGTACGTTTTAAAAAGTTGAGCAAAATACTGTTTAAGAAAGAAAAATGTTTAGTGCCCGGTCCCAGGATTTCCCCTAGCTGCCCCTTCTTTCCCCTCCACCCCTTCCCAGTTCTCTGGAGCACGGGCCTTCTTGCGCTTCAAAATGTCCACCAGCGGCAGTTTGTCAGAAACATTTCTCCAGAGCAAAAATCCATGAATGAAAGTCACTGCTTGGCCTGGTCTTCCCCCCACACCCCCGGGGCTCAGGGAAGGGGGTTGGTTGAAGCGGCTACCTTGCTAGCAGTGGCTTCGGGGAGCTAGCCAGCAAGTCATTTTAAAGCTCAGAGTTATTCAGGCACAGCCTCCCTGACAGGCCGATATTTCATTTGCAGCAGATTATTGGATTGCAAACAGACCAGAAAAGGATTTGCACCTGGGTCCAAACTAACCAAATCCTTTTGTGATAGTGGCCACGGATAAATAGGTTTGCATCAAGATTCAATTCACTACTTCTTTGGCCGGTGTTTCTGGACAGGTCTGCATGTAATTGTCCTTTTTATTGGGCAGACAGTTGAAAGCAATTTCGGTTTGGATAAAAAGAAGAGTGAGGCAGCTATGGCTGCTTTAACCTCGACAGGGCCAGCTTCAGACATGTGGCTGCCCTCATCCGGTCCATATGATGCGGGGATTGACCTGGGAGTTGGAAGGTCATGGGTTCTAATCCTGCCTCCACCACTTGCCTGCTGTGTGACCTTAGGCAAGTCACTTCACTTCTCTCTGTCTCAGTTACCTCATCTTTAAAAGGAGGAATAAGACTCTGTAGGGCAGGAACTGTGTCCAATCTGATTTGCTTGTATCTAAACCAGCACTTGGTACGGTGCCTGGCACGTAGTGAGCGCTTGACAAATACCATCATTATTATTATGATGTCACTATGTTACTCCGTGGGTGCTCGTAATCATGTCATACCTAATTCCATTACACCTTAGATTGTAACCCCGACTTAGATTGTACATTCTCTCTAGACTGTACGCTCGTTGTGGGCAGGGAATGTGTCTGTTATGTTGTTACACTGTTCTCTTCCAAGCGCTCAATAAATACGACTGACGGACCTTGGAGTAATCTTCTGGGGAAGAGGGGAGATGGGATAGGCTGGGCAGGGGAGAGCTCTGACCTGCTTTTTTTGTTCAGACTTGTGTTTCCTTCTGGGGTCCCTGTGCTGTTTATCTCTTGGACTGGGTGCTTGCATATTTTTAATCAGCATAATAATAAAAATAATTGCGATGCTTGTTTAGCTCTTACTATGCGTCAAGCACTATTCTAAGTGCTGGGGTACGTACAAGGTAATCAGGTTGGACACATTTCTTTGGCCCACGTGGGGCTCACATTTTACAAATGTGGTAACTGAGGCCCAGAGAAGTGACTTGCCCAGGATCACACAGCAGACAAGCGGCAGAGCCGGGATTAGAACCCAGGTCCTTCTGACACCCAGGCCCGTGCTCTCGCCACTAAGCCATGCATCTTCTCATCCCCCTGCAGGTGCCCTAGGAGGCAATAAATCTGCAAATTTTCTTTATTTACATTCTCTGTTTACTTGTTTCGAAGTCTTTCTCCCCGCTGTAGACTGAGAGCTCATCGTGGGCAGGGATTGTCTCTCTTTATTACTGTATTGTATTTTCCCAAGCGCTTAGTACAGTGCTCTGCCCAGAGTAAGCGCTCAATAAATATGACTGAATGAATGAATCGCCTCTTTTGCTTACTGTCTGAAGCCGGTCCTCTGAAAGGATGTGTTTCCAGTTCCAAAGATTCACTCTGATAGTCTGTGGAAAGGTCCGTGGCCACAAAATAGTTTGTTTGGAGCCCCTCGTTGTAGCCTAATGGGCCACCTCAATGAGTTTTGGAGTCAACACCGCGGGAAATCTAGGCTGTGGTCAGTGCTTCCCAACACCTCCTCTGGAGTCGAGAACCTGAAATGAAGGGCCAAATGACTGTCCTCTGTGCTCTGCACATAGTAAGCGCTCAATAAATGCGATTGATTGATTGATTGATTGTCCGCTCTGGCACGGCTCTGGCTTATTTTCAGCTGCTACAGCTCCCTGTGGGGTGACCAGAGGGGAAGGGTTGGAAAGTCTTCTCCAGAGTGGAAATCTCCTGCCCAAGTCTCCACATAAGGAGAGAATTCGAGTCCAGGGAAATACTAACAATGAACCTACTTAATTACTGTCTCATTTGTTAAAGAAAGAGGGGCTTCTAAATTAAATGCAAGGTTCGCTGCTCAAAGATACTGTTGCAAGTCCATGCACAAGGAAACAAAAATTAAAGAAGAATTTCTGCTAAACCGGGGTGTCTAGGCACTTTCCTGGCAGGAAAACAGCTCGGACTGGCAAGATTGGGTAGAGTTGGGCCAGCTCTGGATTTCCTTAAATTCACGGGGGAAAAACATTTTCCAGAGAAAATGTTATAAAAAGAAAATTTGATACCAGCTCTATTCAGGATTTTTTGGCTTTCAAAACGTACAAAATGGAACCCAATGCTCATTTTGCTGAGGGCCCTCTTGTCCACAAGGCAGGGGGCTTGAGGGGAGGGTGAAGGGTAGAGGGCTGGAGAGAACAAAGCCTTCCCTGTGAGAACAGTTCACCTGTCAGGTCAGGAAGCCCCACAACTTTCCCCCTCAAAATAACCAGGCGGGCCAGAATCCAAGCACGAACCAACATCCCCGTATTTCTCCTCAGCACAAAGTGCTTTTGCCCACTGTAAGCACACAGTAAGTGCTATTGCGTTTTTCCAAATCTCCAAGTGAAGCTGCATAGCAAACAGCCAAGATTGCAATCACACACATTGCGCGAGCCACCCATCTTCAATTCATAACACATTCCAGAAAGCAGTTTAAAGAGATTAACACAAAATTCCACATTTATGTTCATCTGCTAAAAAACATTCAGTGAAATTCACACTTAGACAATTCATAGACATTCTGATCTCCAGAGCTCATTTTCTGTGATCACAGCCAACAAAGATTGCTGGATAATCTGTGACTATTCTGCCAGAACAATTTAGGCTCAGACCCACATGGTAAATTGGCAGGAACAAAGTCTGAAAAGTAAGTGGTTTCAAAACAGATGAATCTCAGTATCGGAGGATTCCAAACCGACAGTTTCTTTGGGAGGAAAAATATACAAATGAATCATTTCAGTCTTTGCTGAGCTAGAACTACCTCTGATAATAATAATAATTGGAGCATTTATTAAGCACTTACTATGTGCCAGGCACTGTACTAAGCACTGGGGTGGATGCAAGCAAATGGGGTTGGACATAGTTCCTTGTCCCGCACGGGGCTCACAGTCTCGATCCCCATTGTAAGGATGAGGTCGCTGAGGCCCACAGAAGTGATTTGTCCAAGGTCATAGAGTGGGCAAGTGACAGAGTCAAGATTAGAACCCATGACCTTCTGACTTTCAGGCCCGTGCTCTATCCATTAGGCCACACTGCTTCTGATCTTCCATGAGACCCTCTATTCTGGTGAGGGGAAGGGGGTCCCTTAGATTGCAGGCGTGTCTACATTATTCTCCCAGGGGTGCGAGTGGGCAGTGCAATGCAAGTTTCTGGAAGGGCTATAAGTCTCAAACAATCCACCACAAACCATGTCCATTGTTCCCATTGCTGGCAATGCTCATACGTGGTTGGAGCGGAGGCCAATTTGCAGGATTTCACTGTGAACCTGCACGCGTTCCACCTTTTTCTTTAACGGTATTTGTTACTATGTGCCTGGTACTGTACTAAGCGCTGGGGTAGATACAAAATAATCAGGTTGGATGCAGTCCATGGTCCACACGGGGCTCACAGTCTTAATCCTCATTTTAGAGACGAAGTAACCGAGGCCCAGAGAAGTGAAGTGACTTGCTCAAGGTCACAAGGCAGACAAGTGGCAGAGCTGGATTGGAACCCGGGTCCTCTAACTCCCGGCCCGGCTCTTCCCCACTAGGCCATGCTGCTTCTCTGTTACCCATTATCAGAGATGTCTTGTGCTAATGAATCCCGCCCCACCTTCCTCTAGACCCGTAGGCTTGTTGAGGGCAGGGAATGTGTGTTTATTGTTGTATTGTACTCTCCCAAGCGCTTAGTACGTGTTCCACACACAGTAAGTGCTCAATAAATATGATTGAATGAATGAATCACAACCACGTTTCTCCATTGGACTGTGTCTCCACGGCCATGCCAGAGTGGAAATATCACTGCTCTAGAGAGGCTGTCTCTTTGAGGCTGGGATTCACCTGACACCTATTTCTCAAGAGCCTTGCCAATTATCGAGGTTTCCATGATGGTGATAGCCCCAAAGATACCTGCAGTCGAACGTGAACCTGGTGGGACGGCCCATGAATGAAAACTCACGTCCATGGATGGTGATGGTGGGCAGGGAACGTATCCGTTTACTGTTGTTCTGTACTCTCCCTAACGCTTAGCATAGTGTTCTGCACAAGGTAAACGATCAATAAACACAATTGACTGACTGAAGGTGAAATCACCCGGATTGGCTAAACGACCTGGTATGAAGCGGCTGAGCTGAATGACGTCTGGTTGGCTGCAGAGTCACTTGGACGGTCATTATTTCAGCAAGGTTAGCCTGCGTTTGAGGCAGTCAATCGAAGTTGTACATGGACTGGGCTCTGGAGACACACGTTTGGTTAACACAAAAACAAAGGAAAGAGACAGAACAGTTAAATGTACAACTACATTTGCCTAAATGCTGAGGTAACCTCAAATATCTTTGGTTTTCTTTATTTGCTGATATAAAGTACTTGAATAAAAACTCTCTGATAAATAGCCCTTGGATATATTGCTTTTAATTAGGAAAACTTAGTTCTCTGATATTTTTAGCTACTAAAGCTCAATTCCCCTCTCTATCAGACACTAGATAAAATTATTTCAAGTCTGCTCATCTTTACTTAGTAACATACTAACCTACAGAGTTTACTGGTCTTTGGTATGAAAATACTGATGAACAGAGCCCACTCTGCCATTTGGCATAAACATGATCTGTGTGTTTCAGTACTTACAGCAAACAAATCTTTGGAGAAGAAAAGAGTTACCTTTTACATATTAAGCTTTTTTTGAGGGAAAGACTATGAAGCAACTTCACATTCTGGTAACAGATTTCAATTTCGATTTCAAAGACTCACCTGTCGGCTAAGTAGAAACTGAAATTTGAGGTACACTTAGACCTACTGCTTGTTGAGACCAAAATATATCTCTTTGGTGAAAAGGTGGTTTTTTTTTCTCCAACAAGTACATCCAACAGTTTAGAAATACTTAATACTGAATTGTTGAATATCAACTTGGTAAAGAAAAAAAAAGTCAATGATGCTGGAAAGTCTTTGGAGCTATCTGCTGGAAAAGAAATCTGAAACTTCCTTTAAATGCTTTTGCAATAAGAAGGTAGTTAAAAATTGTACAAGTCTACACTAATCTATTTAATCAACTGCTACAATCAATATAAACCCTATTTCTTTCGGTTAGCAACTATCTAAATAATAAAATGCTTTTAGCGCTTTAAACCTATGGTGGTTTTCCACTAATTCAAACTTTGGGGGAAAAATAATATGCAGCTTTGTTCTTTTTCCTACAGAAAATTCTTTGGTAACAGGATAATAATTATTATTATTATATAGCCGATGTAGCAACACTATGAAGAAGTGAAAATGTTCTGGTCCATATCTAATAAGATCTACCTGAACTATGGGCCGAAGCATCAAAAATCAAACAAAGCAAAGTGCATTTTTCAACACCTTTCCAAAGCCTTCGAAATCAGCCAAAATTCAAACGATTCTATATGCTGCTTCTAAAATTCAGCCGGGAAGTTTCTATTTGTTTTAAGCTTTGGAAAACACAAAACAAAAACGCATTTGCATTTTGTCTTGATTGCTTTTTGACGAAAGTTAAGAAAACACAACCATAAATCTAATTTTAGCCACCGACGAAATCGGCCCTTCCTACCTCGCCTATTAAAAAACCCAAAAACACCATACCCTGTCAGTTGGCCCCACATTTCCGTGAGGCGGCTCAAAAGTAACAAAATGTTCCCTGAGTACAGGAAAAAAAAATAACACTAGAATAAGTTTAAAAGGAGGTAGTATAAAACAGGAGCTGTATTGGTAAAAGGAAGGAGCAGCATTTTAACCGTGCAACAGAATGTTCACCTAAAGCTCTGATTTTTGTCTCGTCGAGAAGCTTATAATTGGGCATCGACATCAGGGGGCTTGGGATTTGCGCTCAGAAGCCACTGCTGGCATTAACCCCTTGCAACCACTCAACCCCACTTTCCTTCTAAGGGCATTTCATCTGGCACGCAATCACAGGCAGAATTTATTCCAAAAATGCTGGTCCATATCGCCAAGGGCTTGGGAGGAGTGCGGTGCAGGAGGGTGGGGGTCTAATCAACAGCAGTTTCCTGTTTTCTTTAGCCCACCCAGGAAGGGGGTTGAGCGCGAGAAGCGAACCACCTTACCCCTCTGCCTCCGAAAACCAAGCTACAGAGTAGCTTCAATGCACGAGTTTTAAAAACCCTTTTAAAGGGGAACGGGGACCGTTTCAAAACCGTGGGAACTACAATGCCTACAGAGCACTTGAGAATCGGCCAGTTGTTTTTTGCTGGTCTAGACCTCCCCACAGATTGCAGGTTGGCAAGAGATTAAAGTCACCGTTCCTCATTAACTGTGCCAACTCTGAAAGAAGAAACAGCAATGAATTCTCCGATCAGCTCCCGGAAGAACAGGGGCTAGACTTCGGAACGGTTCGCTCTAAACAAAGCCTATGCTACGAGACCGTTTTTGGTGAACTCTAGTTACCGACAGTACTTCACGATAAAAAATTTTCCAGAAAAATCAAAAACTCTTAAGGCAACTTCACGGGCTCTAGTTCTAAGCAAACTTCATGAATACTAACAAGGCTTAAGGCAAAGGAGTCATTTTATAATAGAAATTGGAAGGCACGGTTACTGTGAAGTACTGATGTACCAGAACAGTCCATTTTATGGACTAGGATTGAGTACGCTCTGCCTAATCCTTCAGGCGGTTTGTTCACCCCGCCAAGCCAATCTCAAATTAGAAAACAAATGCAGAAACTTTGAAAAATTCATTCTCAAAGGGATTGGCGTTGTAGTCTGGGAAAACCCGAGGTAACAGCAGGCTAGGGGTAGGCTGACCACGTGTTGACACCCACTATTAGCAGTTGAGATGTACTGAAAAAGGCCCAGCGCTAAACAGACTAAGGTTTCAGGCATCAGGGATATAGCACTCGGGTAAACGTGGTGAATTTCAAATGCTTTTTTGAGACATATCTTTACACAGGCGATTAAAATACCCCAAATCTGCCACTCCCACAGAGGTGCACTTTTGTTTTTTGCCCCGGTTCAAATGGTCCCGCTTATTCTCCCCATCTGATGGTTCAGCTGTCGTCAGAATCCGAGATCTTGAATAATCTCAACTACCAAGATGACCCAATTAGGAAAAAATTTAAAAATCAGAGCTTCAGATAAACATTCTTACTCATCTACCTATACAACTCCTTTGATCAGTCACATATCAACACACTCACACACATTCACACACACACATACACAGCAATAAAAAAATGCTAATAGGAAGTATTATCAGTTACGTAGTTGAGGTCAACTATAAAACAAATGAGGTAAAGCCGTTGTCTTCAGAGTTCACTCTCTGGCAAACTGAGGTAGATATTCAGCAGAGGGGCTCCAAAAGCCTCCCTTCTGCTCCAGTGATATATTTTACTTTCATTTCCACTGTCCTTTCACATTGCTGACATTTCCACATTCAAAATGAGTGATTTTAAAAAAAGAAGAAACAGACAACAACCAAAAAAACCCCCAAACAAAACGAAACGAAAAAACCACATTCAACAAAGGTGATCGGATTCCCCCGATAAGGTACCAGGATTTTCGCACTCTGCTTTGGCTCCCTGTTCATTGTCCTTTGAACAGACATACGCTGTGAGAACGTCGGGCCCGGTTGTCTAGATTGGAAGCTCATTGGGATCAAAGCACAGCGTGGCCGACTGGAACTGGAGAGCTGAGGTATCAGTCTGTTCGGCAGCCAGTGGCACTGAATGGTCTTCACGGTGGCTCACGGCAAGCTGCCCACCCGAGTCACTGCCTGGGAAGAAATTGGAGGTAGGAGGGGTGGTACTTATAACCGAAGAGAGGTGAAGCTCGTCGTTGGACTCGTGAGAGAACCTGCCGGAGTCCCCGGTCTCATGGCTTCCTTCGCTGTTGGCTGAATGTTCCGTGTCGACTGCGATGCCGAAGGGCCCCTGGAAGCGGGTGGTTTGGTCCGGGGATGTGGGAGAGTCTTCATCGCTGACTAACACAGTGCTGCCTGGCTGATATAAGCACACCGCCTGGACAAATCTCCTCTGGGGCTAGGGGGAAGATAGGCAACATGTCAACCAACAGACAAAAGCGGTAGTCACCAAGCACTCTGAAGAGGTTCGGGTCGTGCCTTGCAAATGCTAAGAGTGAAAAAATCAATCCAATACTGAGCTGGTTTTCTGGCACTCTAAAGGGAGGAGTGAGGGAGAATTGCCATTTCAGATCGCCAGTGAGAAAATGTCTGAACAGCACCTGTTGTCCCGAAGGAGTGAAACTGTGCCCACAGATGAGCACTCTCCACCTAGAAAGAAGTCTACTTAAGATGGTCCACCATACGATCAAGTCCATCGGATATAAACAATCTAAGGCATCTAAGAAAAGCTTGGAGTTTTATGCACACATTTTGGAATGTTATCAGTATTTTACGTAATAAAAAAAAATCAACAAACGTCTATCCGCTGGCTAAGACATCTTAGATTGTGAGTCCTGTGCGGCACTGGGACTGATCTGGTTCTTACGAAGCTATCACAGCGCTTAGAATAGTGCTTGGCATGTAGTAAGCGCTTAACAAGTACCGTAATTATGATAGGATGCACCACCTAAATATCTAATCAACACATCTGGTAGAACACATGGTCACGCAGCTTAGCACAGCACACATTCAATAATAATGATCATGATGAATAAGTAACCCTCCCCTCTGAAGGGCTGTAATTGAGGAAATTGTCATTTATATGAATTACCTGCTCAGTTTTTGTCTTCTTCGAGTCTTGAAAAAAGAGCCATTTCTTCTTTGAGTTGTTTTTTGTTATAGGGCCATAGCTGTTAATGATCAGATCAGTTCCCCCCTAAAATAAAGATGGCAAAATTTAACTCTCTTAAATCATACACGTTTCATTTGGTCATACGCAGAAGTTGCTTAGAAGAATGAACAAAATAGAAACCGAGACTTTTTTGGTATAATAAAACTAAAATACACAAGCAAAGTCTAGCTTTATTTAAAATACCCTGACCTGTATGGTTTTCAGATCACCAACCTTTCTATAAAATTCAATTTTTCTGGCCAATTCAAATGTCAGGTTTAGAGTATTCGTATTTAACTCTAATTCACGAGCCTGAATCTGCGGGCTGGGTTTCAAATGACAGTTGCTAACTGTCCCAGACAAAAGCCTACTGAAATCTAATCATCTCAGTAATGATAACAGAGAAGGTGATGTCAGTTAAAATTCAGAAATTCTGCAAAAAACCCAATTTTTTTCTCTGACCAAATAAATATCACAGCTATTAACACTCGAATAAACACTCTAATTTCTCTCCTCACTTCCCAATACTCTCTAGCAATTTTCTGGCTCCCTTTTGACTTTTTCTATTCCAGTTTCTCCGCCCGGCTGGCCCTCAAAGCACTTTACTGTCTTAACTGTCACAACACTCTGAAGCGGGGACGGAATCCTGTCATCCACTAGGCTGGACACGGTTTTAGGAGCCAGGCTTTTGGGAAAAATTTGAGGCGCTAGCCTTCTGGAAACGAGCTCCTGTTCTGCATGGTTTCTGCTAGGGGGTATGATTAGGGGCAAGCCAGAAATCCCATCCACTTTCCTCCCTTTTTACCTCTCTGGGTCACCTAGGCCATCAGGTCAATGCCCAAATGGTGGCTGGAGTGGTCTGACCCTGTCTCTAAGACTGCTCATTTTCAACCAATCTTTCCCAGTTTTCCGGCGGGGCCCAGTCGGTTGGATTGGAGGTTTAAGGAATGGAAGTTTCCTCCTTCAATCTCTCTCCCTGGCCTTCCAGTCAGGACTCTGGGGAGTAGGGCCCTGGAGAACTGTCACTGTTAGGATGTCAGGGGGAGGTGATCTGTTGGGCCTGCAGGGCTCAGGTATGTGACTTGGGATGCTGCAGAGGGTTGGAGTCCCACTGGTACCCAAGGTCTGGAACTCTGGACAAATGTCCCCACTCAGGTATGTGACTTGGGATGCTGCAGAGCGTTGGAGTCCCACTGGTACCCAGGGCCTGGAACTCTGGACAAACGTCCCCACTGCCTTATCCCCGCAAGCCAGCCCCCAGGAAAGAGATGCTCACCCTCTATGCCAGCCTCCAGGAAGAAGATGCTCACCCCATACGCCAGTCCCCAGGAAGGAGATGTTCACCCCCTATGCCAACCCCCATGCAGGAGATGGTCACCCCCTATGCCAGCCCTAAGGAAGGAGACCTTCCTTTTCTAACAAGGGCCTTTTTTCACCCCTGAGAATCAGGCCCTTAGGGGGTTTCTCATCTGGGGAATCCCTATTTATTTATTCATTCATCCATTCAATCGTATTTGAGCGCTTACTGTGTACAGAGCACTGTACTAAGCACTTAGAAAGTACAATTCAGCAATGAAGAGACAATCCCTGCCCACACCGGGCTTACAGTCGGGAGGCGGGGGGAGACAGACATCAAAACAAGTAAACAGGCATCGATCTAAACAGAATTATAGATATATACACATCAAAACAAGTAAACAGGCATCAATATAAATAAATAGAATTATATAGACATATATTTAATATGTAAGCAGAAAGGGCAGCAATATGTGCTTACGACCCACTTAACTGAACTCTAAGCTCACAGTACCTTTGTGTCAACAAAGCTGTTTTGCACTATCATTGGAATTAAGGACTCTTCATTCTCTGCGATCCCTTCCAGGCTCTTTCCCAACTCATTCCCACTGGTCAGTGAGGAACTGGTCTGAGACAACTGGTCCGTCCCTGGCTGTGCAGTTTTAGAAGCAGATGCTTTCCTAAGAAATGCATATATCAAAGAGAGAAACTTTTATCATTGCGTGGAAGAAAAATGCAAACTCTCCAAGTGCTTTATTTTCATTCCTGAAGTCGGTTTCTCTAGCGACTCCAGCGTGTTGTGCAAATGGCAGTGAGTTATGAGGCCCGGCTGCTGAACCACTATCGATTCCTGATTCTCGGGAAGCCACTTGGACTCGTGTTTGACCTCTACCTGTCTCCCAGGGATGTCGGGGACATTAACTTAATTTTTAGGAGGCTCCTGAGAAAGGCATTCATTTTATCCATCCGATTTTGTAATTTGTGCAGAAACAACTGTTCTACTGTACTCAAGCCTGTGTTTCCCATCCCTGTGTTTCAATGTTTTCAGAATATTTCATCCCATTCTTGAAGCCATTTTATTCAGCTGCTCGGTTTAAATCATGGTAGCTGTCTAAAACAGTCCCTGATTATTCACCTTGCACAAGACGCGGGCGGCACTACAACCTTAAGCATGATTAATAAATTTGGGGATATATTTGATTTGTGATTCACGGTCAAAGAGCTTCCATCACCAAGTCTTAGAGACGAAGAGCAAAAAGAGGACAAAAAAACCACACCCTCAAAATGAATAGCTAAGAGGATGTCTCAAGCACACAAATTCGCTTTCCAGGCAGCTCTGCACAGCTTGTATATCAAAAGCTCAGACAAATTGCTAAGATCTCAAATCTTAATAGAATGTCTCTAAACTTAAACTACATCTATAATTCTTATTCTGTTTGCTTGACTAGAACAGGACTGGAATGTTGGTGGTACTATATATAACCTCTGCAATCGTTAGAGAAGTTTCGATTCAATCTTGGAAAGATGAAAGACCATCTCGCAAACTAAGCAGACACCAGATTTCCCCTGTGCCTCAGGCTCACGTTTCAAGTTGTGCCGCCTCAGCTGAAAGCGATGCCAGAAGATGGCCGCGTGCTTTCACAACCATTTTGCCTTAAAAGCAGTAGAATCGTTCATTTAGAACGGCCATCTCCACTGTAAAAGGGCTCTTTTCACATCCCTGGCATTGACGTTTGCACGTCAAATCCCAAAATATTTGCACCCAAATCACCAAACACCCTGGACTGGATGAGTTGGAGCCCTTCTGTATGCTAGCAGTTAGTTTTGGGTAGCTGCAGAGGCTGGCATTTTCCCCCGCTCTGCCCCAAGGGCTGAATGTTCCCGGAAATTAGCCCAGTCACCAGATCGACAAGAGAATCTTTGGCCCCTTCAAAGAACAGGTTAGGGCATGGTGAGATCCGATTACTCACACTGTACACACGGCCTGCATTGTGCCAACTCAGCCACCTGTCTGCTGTGTGACCTTGGGCAAGTCGCTTCACTTCTCTGCGCCTCAGTTACCTCATCTGGAAAATGGGGATTTAAACTGTGGACCCTAGGGGGAACACGGACCGTGTCCAACCTGATTAGCGTGCCTCTACCCCTGGCACAGAGTAAGCACTTTACAGATGCCGTTTAAAAACAAGAAAGTGCCCTTCTGGCAGCTCAGAAGAGGAAGGAAATTGAAGGAAACAGGAGACCCTTCAAGGTGGAGTGATAGTGTAATTCAAAATAATTATTTATAACACTGACTACTCAGAAACATAATTTATATGTTTATATTAACGGCTGTCTCCCCCTCTAGACTGTATACTCCTTGTGGGCAAGGAATGCATCTATGAACTCTGCTATATTGTATTCTGCCAAGCTCTTAGTACAGTGCTCTGCACAAAGTTAGTATTCAATAAATTCATTCATTCATTCAATCGTATTTATTGAGCGCTTACTGTGTGCAGAGCACTGTACTAAGCGCTTGGGAAGTACCAGTTGGCAACATTCATTCATACATTCAATCATATTTATTGAGCGCGTACTGTGTGCAGAGCACTGTACTAAGCGCTTGGGAAGTACAAGTTGGCAACATACAGAGACGGTCCCTACCCAACAGTGGGCTCACAGTCTAGAAGGGGGAGACAGGCAACAAAACAAAACATATTAACAAAATAAAACAAATAGAATAGTAAATATGTACAAGTAAAATAGAGTAATAAATATGTACAAACATATATACAGGTGCTGTGGGGAGGGGAAGGAGGTAAGGCAGGGGGGATGGAGAGGGGGAGAGGAAGTAGGGGGCTCAGTCTGGGAAGGCCTCTTGGAGGAGGTGAGCTCTCAGTAGGGCTTTGAAGGGAGGAAGAGAGCGAGCTTGGCAGATGTGAGGAGGGAGGGCATTCCAGGCTAGGGGGTGGACGTGGGCCGGGGGTCGACGGCGGGACAGGCGAGAACGAGGCACAGTGAGGAGGTTAGCGGCAGAGGAGCGGAGGGTGCGGCCTGGGCTGGAGAAGGAGAGAAGGGAGGTGAGGTAGGAGGGGGCGAGGGGATGGACAGCCTTGAAGCCCAGGGTGAGGAGTTTTTGCCTGATGCATAGGTTGACTGGTAGCCACTGGAGATTTTTGAGGAGGGGAGTAACGTGCCCAGAGCGTTTCTGCATAAAGATGATCCGGGCAGCAGCGTGAAGTATAGATTGAAGTGGGGAGAGACAGGAGGATGGGAGATCGGAGAGAAGGCTGATGCAGTCATCCACTCAGGATAGGATGAGAGATTGAACCAGCAGGGTAGCAGTTTGGATGGAGAGGAAAGGGCAGATCTTGGCGATGTTGCAGAGGTGAGACCGGCAGGTTTTGGTGACAGATTGGAATACCACTGATTGATTGAAACATCTCCCATAGAAAGCGAATGAACTGGCAACTAACTCATTAAGCTTTCTGGGGAAAGTCCATAAATAACTAGAGTTTACGGAATCCCACATGCTGTACAAGAAAGAGAAGTAGTGTGGCCTTCGTGGACAGAGCACGGACCTGGGTTCTACTCCTAGTTTTACCACTTGTCTGCTGTGTGACCTTGGGCAAGTCACTTAACTTCTCTGTGCTTCAGTTACCTCAGCTGGCAAATGGGGATTAAGACTGAGGGCCCTATGTGAGCCAGGGATTGTGTCTAAGATGATTATGTTGTACCTATCCCAGTGCTTAGTACTGTGCACGGCACATAGTAAGGCTTAAAAGGACGATCTAGATTCCCTCAAATTCACTAGTCAGGTGAGGGCAACACTCCTACCATAAAATGGGGCCTTGGTCTGTTCTTTTTTTTTAATGGTATTTGTTAAGCACTTACCAGGTATTATACAAAGCAATGGGATAGATACAAGCTAATCAGGTTGGACACAGTCCATGTCCCATATGAGGCTCACATTCATTATCCCCATTTTACAGTTGAGGTCACTGAGTTCCAGAAAAGTGAAATGACTTGCCTAGGGTCACACAACGGACAAGTGGCAGAGCCGAGATTAGAACCCAGGTTCTTCTGAGCCTGTGCCCTATCCACTAGGCTATGCTGCTGTTTTCCAAAAGAAGCCGGTTCTTGCTTGACCGTGACAACTCTGCTGTGTACTAACCCTTTCAAGACCCCCGGGGATCTTGAAAACATACCTGGCTTTGCTGCGGTAAATCAAGATGAGAATGCAGAGCAGTATGCAGGTCAATGCTATGCACACGCCGACAATAATGCCGGTCATCGATTTCTGGTCCAGAGGATAATACCCCAAATAAGCTGCAGGGGAAAAGAGCATGTTACACACAGCTTTCCTGGAAAAAATACCCTTTACATTCAGCTGGGAATTAACAGCAGATAATAGAATAATAACAATTATGGTATTTGTTAAGCACTTATGAGGTGCTAGGCACTGTATTAAGCCCTGGTGTGGATACAAGCAAATTGGGTTGGAGACACAGTCCCTGTCCCACGTGGGACTCACAGTTTCAATCCCCATTTTACAGATGAGGTAACTGAGTCCCAAGGAAGTGAAGTGACTTGCCCAAGGTCACATAGCAGACAAGTGACGGAGGCAGGATTAGAACCCACGACCTTCTGACTCCCAAGCCTATGCTCTACCCATTACTTGTCTATCTGGATAACAGCGTGGCTCAGTGGAAAGAGCACGGGCTGTGGAAGCAGAGGTCATGGGTTCAAATCCCGGCTCCGCCAACTGTCAGCTGTGTGGCTCTGGGCAAGTCACTTAACTTCTCTGTGCCTCAGTTACCTCATCTGTAAAATGGGGATTAAAACTGTGAGCCCCCCCATGAGAAAACCTGATCACCTTGTAACCTCCCCAGTGCTTAGAACAGTGCTTTGCACATAGTAAGCACTTAACAAATACCATCATTATTATTATAACAAATGATTCCACCTGACCCTTTTTTTAAAAAAAAAAAAAAAACACACAAGCCCTCGTACTTTTCCTGATTAAAAAGCCCTTAATGAGTACTTGGCTCAAATTAAGAAAAAAAAAATATGTACAGGTGAGGCAGCATTGCCCAGAGGACAGAGCACAAAACTGGGAGGCAGAAGATCCAGGTTTAAGTCTCCATTCAGCCACTGATCTGCTGTGTGACCCTGGGTAAGGCACATAACCTCTCTGAACCAAGTTCCTTTAGCTCCAGAATGTGACCAAGATAGCTGCTTTCCCCAACTGTTAAACTGTGCCCAGTTTAATTACCTGTACCTACCCTAGTACTTCAGTGCTTTGGCATATACCAGTTATTTAACATAATAATAGTAATGATGGTAATAATACTACTAATAATGGTCATAACAATTCCTATCAACAAGTACATCTGCTGATATAACAACCCTATTATCCTATTACACGCAGTAATTATTTAAAACATTTGTGCCTCTCTGGAATAAACCCGCAATTTCCTAGAGATTCCCGTTGTCAAGTTTTACCCAATTTAGCACACTGAAATCCCACGCGATGTGAAAGCCTCTCACACATATCTGAGGTAAAGAACCACTTTGGTCTGCCTTTACAAACATTCACTGTGGTTTGATTTTGAAGCCGGAATACCGTTCCAAAAAACCCCCCCTAAAACACCACAGGACTGAAACTTAACTCTCCGAGCGCAAGAATTTGGTCATTTCAACCCAGGATTTCATTTCAAGGGTAAAATCCTCTCTTTTTGTCCGTTCTCTCGTTTCAAGCTGACTGATCTCAGACACGGGAATGTGCTGTCCACCCTAGCCCAGGCTCCGGTCGGAGGCTTTGGGCTGAGGCGGGCAGCCAACACAGGAAGGAACCCCAGACCTGGTTGCAGTCCCCCTTTTAGACTGTGAGCCCATTGTTGGGTAGGGACTGTCTCTATATGTTGCCAACTTGTACTTCCCAAGCGCTTAGTACAGTGCTCTGCACACAGTAAGTGCTCAATAAATACGATTGATTGATTGGGGAAAGTGCAAAGCTCAGTGAGCAGTACGGCCTCAGGGGCCGGGAGGCAAACTTTCATTCATCCAATCGTATTTATTGAGCACATACTGTGCATTGGACTGTACTAAGCACTTGGGAGAGTACAATTTAATAATATACTGACACATTCCCTGCCCACAACGGTCTAGAGGGGAAGACACACTAATATAAAAAATTACAAACCCCACAGAGAGGTGATCTATATGGCACTGACCTTTGGCATCTGCAGAATCTAGGCGCTTCAGCCTCTGATTTGACTCAGAAGTTTCCTTTGGAAGAACTGCAAGCTCCACAGCACTGGAAAAGGGCCCTTCTCCCACTTCATTGGAGGCAGAGATCTTGATAATGTACACGTTTCCCGCCACCAGGTTTTCCAGCAAAGCCATTGTTATTGCGCCTACAAACACATCAATTCCCAGGTAAGCAAACACCTGACTTTGTACAAGTTCTGAATTTCAGAGAACCCCCACTTGATTTCTAAATCTCAGGAAGAGAAGAGCGCATTTTGCTATCCTCTCCTTTATCAACAACGTATTCCTTATTCCTCTTTAGGGGAGATGGTGTCACACAGATGTAGGATATCCAAATTGGTTGCATAAGACATCACAATGACACAGAAACTTCAAGCATTCGTTGAGAGCACAGACCAACTCTTAGCAGCCATTCTCATTAAGCCTGTTGGCCCAGCTGTTATGGAGACCACCACTCAAGCTCCGGTTTTGGGGTTTTTTAATGGTATTTGTTAAGAACTTACTAGGTACCAGGCACTGTACTAAGCACTGGGGCAGATACAGGATAATGACATTGGACACAGACTCACCCAGGGCTCACAGTCTTAATCCCCATTCTACAGATGAGGTAACTGAGGCACAGACAAGTGAAGTGACTTGCCCAAGGTCACCCAACAGACAAGAGGTGGAGCCAGGGTTTGAAGCCAGGTCCTTCTGAATCCCAGGCCCGAGCTGTATCCACTAAGGCCATGACGCTTGGCACACAGTAAGCATTTAACAACCACCACCATCATCGAGAATACCTCTGACTTAACCGGGAGGAATCTTTTCATTCATTCACTAATTCAATCATATTTATAATAATAATAATAACAAAAATGGTATTTGTTAAGCACTTACTATGTGCGAAGCACTGTTCTAAGCGCTGGGATAGACACAAGGTAATCAGGTTGCCCCAAGTGGGGCTCACAGTCTTAATCCCCATTTTACAGATGAGGTAACTGAGGCCCAGAGAAGTGAAGTGACTTGCCCAAAGTCACACAGCCGACATGTGGCGGAGTTGGGATTAGAACCCATGCCCTCTGACTCCCAAGCCAGGGCTCTTTCCACTGAGCCACTCTGCTTCTCAGGGCTTACCAAGGGCTTATCAAGGGCTTCCTGTGTGCAGAGCACTGTACGAAGCAATAAACAGTGACATTCCTTGCCCACAAAGAGCTTACAGTCTAGATGGGGGGAGACAGATATCAATACAAAGAAATAAAATGACAGATATATACATAAATGCTGTGGGGCTGGGAGAGGGGGACAGCAAAGGGAGCAAGTCACGGTGAGGCAGAAGGGAGTGGGAGACGAGGAAAAGTGGGGCTAAGTCTGGGAAAGCCTTTTGGAAGCGATGTGTCTTCAATAAGGCTTTGAAGCAAGGAGAGGAATTGTCTGGCAGATTTGAGAAGGGAGGGCATTCCAGGCCAGAGGCAGGATGTGGGCCAGGGGTCGGTGGCGAGACAGGAGAGATGGAGGCACAGTGAGAAGGCTAGCACTAGAGGAGAGAAGTGTGTGGGCTAGGCTGTATGTAGAAGGAGAGAAGCAAGGTGAGGTAGGAGGGGGCAATCAATAATAATAATATTAATGTTGGCATTTATTAAGCACTTACAATGTGCAAAGCACTGTTCTAAGCGCTGGGGAGGTTACAAGGTGATCAGGTTGTCCCACGGGGGGCTCACAGTCTTAATCCTCATTTTCCAGATGAGGGAACTGAGGCCCAGAGAAGTTAAGTGACTTGCCCAAAGTCACACAGCTGACAATTGACGGAGCCAGGATTTGAACCCACGACCTCTGACTCCAAAGCCCAGGCTCTTTCAATCAATCAATCGTATTTATTGAGCGCTTACTGCGTGCAGAGCACCGTACTAAGCGCTTGGGAAGTACAAGTCGGCAACATATAGAGACAGTCCCTACCCAACAGCAGGCTCACAGTCTAGAAGGGGGAGACAGACAACAAAACCAAACATATTAACAAAATAAAATAGAATGAATATGCACGAATAAAATACTGTAATAAATATGTACAAACATATATACATATATACAGGTGCTGTGGGGAGGGGAAGGAGGTAAGGCGGGGGCTCAGTGTGGGAAGGCCTCCTGGAGGAGGTGAGCTCTCAGTAGGGCCTTGAATTGGGTAGGGCTCAATTCATTCATTCATTCAATCGTATTTATTGAGCACTTACTGTGTGCAGAGCACTGTACTAAGCGCTTGGGAAGTACAAGTTGGCAACATATAGAGACAGTCCCTACCCAACTGTGGGCTCACAGTCTAGAAGGGGGAGGCTTTTCCACTGAGCCACGCTGCTTCTCTGAATCTTGGCAGCCAAACGCAGCATTTTAACGGCTAAAAAGAGCCAGCACTTAAGAAGCTCACTCCAAGGACACAGCAGGTTTGGCTGCCTTTGTTGTGAAAGGCGATGGGCTTTAAGGGAGTCTGTCAGTCAATTGTATTTGTGGAGCACTTACTGTGTGCAGAGCACTGTATTAAGCACTTGGGAGGGTGCACTATAACAATAAACAGACACACTCCCTGTCCACAGCGAGCTTACAGTCTGTGGGGGGAGGAGGGAGATTGGAGGGGTGATGGAAAGTTAGGGAGAAGGGGGAGGAATCAACCTCAAGAGCAGGTGTTAGTGATGCGCACAGCATTACTTCAAGTCCCAGGGGACAAAGACATGGAACCTGGGGTGGCAGATGAATAGGTTTGTTCACTACACACGTAAAGAGGGATTTTGGGGGTTTTTTTTTGATGTCTCAGCCTTTAGACAGAGTGACCTAGTTGAGAAAGTATCTCACCCTTATTTTCAAACAGCCAGGTTTCTTTGAGTTCCACTTAAAGGTGGTGAAGGAGAAACTAAAGTAACTGCGGGGGTAAATTACTTTTAGCTGGTGGCAACCATTATTAAAATATTGCTTTGCCACACAACAGCATACTTCAATGTCCTGGTAAAGATCTGGTTGACTACCGTTGCCCTTTTCTGAAAGTGTCTGACTTGCTACCCTCTCCTTTTCCAAGGTTTTAATGCACTACTTTCAGCAGGCGCAGGAGGCAAATCAAGATTCCGACTGGAAATTACAGGAAAAGTGTGTTCGGCCAAAGGTAAATGACTTTCAAAGCTATCATGGTTATTCCATTAACACACACTGAGCCACAAATTTCAAGCGAAATGTGAGGAATCTGTGAGCACGGGAGCTGTCATATTTCACGCCATTAAGGGCGAAAGGTCAGGTTTCAATTTTAAAGATTCCTCCCCACGAGTGCCTCTCAAATCAGTGCCTGAACAGTTTGCGCTGATTTATTGCATTGTAGAGAGGTAAAGGCTGTTACTGCTGATCCACTTGAAGGGAGCCAAGAGGAAGGAAAAAAAGATTCTTCAGATGCGGCACCAATGGTAATTCACAATCATATTTCTCCTACACAACTTTACTCTTAAAAATCATCATTATTTAAGCCATCAGGGCAACAGAAACTCAACAAAACAATATGCAAAGGTCTTATCTGTTTTTTTATGGTATTTCTTAAGCGACGTGTGCCAGGCACTGAACTAAACGCTCAAGTAGATACAAGCTAATCAGGTTGGAAACAGTCCCTGTCCCACATTGGGCACACAGATGAGGTAACTGAGGCACAGAGAAGTTAAGTGACTTGCCCAAAGTCACATAGAAGACAAGGGGCAGAGCTGAGATTAGAACTCAGACCCTTCTGACTCTCGGGCCTGTGCTTATTATCGCCCAAGTCCAAAATGGGTGCTCTTTTCAAACTTGAAAGCGAAGCATTTTCAACAGTGCAAATGTGGGTGGGTATAAATTGGCAGTGTGTGCTTGCACAGTAAGTGAAAAAATTATGTATGAAATGAATTTTTTTTTACTGTTGCAAGTTCCTTCTCATTATTATTAATAGAATTTTTTTAACTGTTGCAAGCTCCTTCTCATTATTATTAATATGCCAATGGTAAATAATAGACAGTCTTTTTCTCAGGAGCCCATCTGACTGAGATAATATATTACAGGACTTAAATATTTATCACAGCTCCAAGAATTCTTCAACTAATGAGTTGAATAAAATCAAGGCATTTGTCCTAAAACCCAGCAGATCCTTGCAAACCCCTGTGTCATCCCAAAATGGTGTTGTTTCAAAAATTGTTTCAATGTCGACTAAAGGAATTAGAGGGAACAGGGTTCTAAAATTACCGAAATAGTACATGACGTCTGTAACACCAAGTGAGATTCAAGTAGGTTGTGGAAGATGAAAGCCTGAAGTGAACTACTGTACTTCACTTATTCCTCTGACATTTCTCTGACACGTCCCGCAGAACTACTTTTAAAAAAAAATCTCAGTCATATTTGAAGGTTAGTAAATGTACCTTTTCAGATAGATAAAAGAGAAAAAGCCATCTTCCTAATTAGTATCTTTACAACACTGATAATGATGATGAGCTGAACTGTTACATGAAAGGTGACCTCTATCAGACCCTTCCAGTCACTCTGGCTTCATTATGATACTGCCTCTAGAACAATCAACTTGCTCTAATTAAACCCTCTTTTCCCCAGCTTGCTCTCCCTTCTGTGTCACTTCTACGCTTGGATCTGGGGCATTCAGGCATTTAGGCATCATCATCATCATCAATCGTATTTATTGAGCGCTTACTATGTGCAGAGCATCACATAGGCAGTGCTCGGGAGAGTATAATACAACAGAATTAGCAGACATGTTTCCTACCCATGAGTTTACAGTCTAGATGGGGAGACAGATATTAATATGAATAATAATAATAGTGGTATTTTTTAAGCGCTTACTATGTGCTAGGGTCTGTACTAAGCACTGGAGAAGGTGGAAGCTGATCAAGTTAGACGCAGCCCCTGTCCCACATGGGGCTCACAGCTCTAATCCGTATTTTACAGATGAGGTAACTGTGGCCCAGAGAATTGAAGTGAACTCCCTACCTCACAGCAGAGGGGCTTAGTGGCAAGAGCACGGGCTTGGGAGTTGGAAGACATGGGTTCTAATCCTGCCTCTGCCACTTATCTGCCGTATGACCTTGGGTAAGTCACTTGACTTCCCTCTCAGTTACCTCCTCTGTAAAATGGGGATTAAGACTGTGAGCCCCAAGTGGGACAACCTGATTACCTTGTATCTACCCCAGCGCTTAGAAGAGTGTTTGGCACATTGTAAGCACTTAAATATCATCATCATCATCACTTAAATACATATACATGAGAAGCAGCGTGGCTCAGTGGAAAGAGCCCGGGCTTTGGAGTCGGAGGTCATGGGTTCAAATTCCGGCTCTGCCACTTGTCAGCTGTGTGACTCTGGGCAAGTCACTTCACTTCTCTGGGCCTCAGTTCCCTCATCTGTAAAATGGGGATGAAGACTGTGAGCCCTCCGTGGGACAACCTGATCAGCTTGTAACCTCCCCAGCGCTTAGAACGGTGCTTTGCACATAGTAAGCGCTTAATAAATGTCATTATTATTATTATTATATCTTTAAATTATATATTATAAATTACATCTTTATCCTAGTGGATAGAGCCCGGGCCTGGGAGTTGGAAGGACCTGGGTTCTAATCCCAGCTCCTCCAATTGTCTGCTGTGTGACCTTGAGCAAGGCACTTCACTTCTCTGGGCCTCAGTTACCTCATCTGTAAAATACAGATTAGGGCTGTGAGCCCCATGTGGGGCAGAGGCTGGGTCCAACTTGATCAGCTTCCATCTTACCCAGTGCTTAGTACAGTAATAATAATGGCATTTGTTAAGCGTTTACTATGTGCCAAGCACTGTTCTAAGCGCTGAGGGGATACAAGGTAATTAGGTTGTCCCACATGGGGCTCACAGTCTTAATCCCCATTTTACAGATGAGGTAACTGAGGCACAAAGAAGTTAAGTGACTTGCCTAAAGTCACACAGAAGACAAGTGGCGGGAGTGGGATTAGAACCCATGCCCTCTGACTTCCAAGCCCATGCTCTTTCCACTGAGCCACACTGCTTCTCTGTGTACCTAGCACATATTAAGTGCTTAACAAATACCACAATTACTATCATCATCATCATCAATCGTATTTATTGAGCGCTTACTGTGTGCAGAGCACTGTAGTAAGCGCTTGGGAAGTACAAGTTGGCAACATATAGAGACAGTCCCTACCCAACAGTGGGCTCACAGTCTAATTATTCTAATTATTCATATTAATGTCTGCCTCCCCATCTAGACTGTAAACTCGTTATGGGCAGGGAAGGTGTCTGCTAATTCTGTTGTATTGTACTCTCCCAAGCACTTAGTATAGTGTCCTACATATAATAAGCCTTCAATAAATACCATTGATAAATTAATTAATTATGGTATTTGTTAAGTTCTTCATCATCAATCATATTTATTGAGCGCTTACTATGTGCAGAGCACTGTACTAAGCGCTTAGGTTCTTACTATATGCAGGCACTGTACTCAGGGCTGGGGTTGGACACAAGCAAATCAGGACAGACCCAATCCCTGTCCCCACGTAGGGCTCACAGTCTTGATCCCCATTTTCCAGATGAGGGAACTGAGGCCCAGAGAAGTGAAGTGACTTGCCCCAAGTCACACAGCAGACCAGTGGCGGAGCCGGGATTAGAACCCATGTCCTTTCTGCCGTCTGTGCTTTACCTTCTCGATGAAGGACTTGCCACTCGCCAGCGATCCAAGCCTTCCGAGATGCGTACAGAATCGTGTACCGCGTCACGACCGTTTCGGGGCCATCGGGCGGCTTCCAAGAAACCAAGGCAGTGTCCTCCTCTATCAAAGTCACCTTCACTCCCACTGGTGGACCCGCAGGGGCTGTGAATACACCAAGTACATTAATATTACTAGGTTAAACAAAATCAGATATTTACATAAATTACCGTGGGGGGACTTGAAATAGGTTGGAGAGAAGTTAAATAACTGGCAAACATGATTAAGGGCTCATTTTAACAAATGTCACAATGAACTTTTCATTTCAGTGACATTGAAGGGGGCTCTTGAGAATTCCCACCTGCATCATCAGAATTTGAGTACCTAGAGAGTGCAAACTGATCAAATAATGGTATTTATTTAGTGCTTACTATGCGCAGAGCACTGTACTAAGCATTTGGGAGATTACTACACATTATAACTGACATATTCCCTGCCCACATAGGACCTTGTCAGTAAATTTTAGTATTTATTTGCACGTTTAAATCTACCAGTAAACCTCCTGTAATTCTAAGATAAATTTACCCCTTCCATTACAATAAACTTTCAAACTTTAATACATTAAAAACAAAATCTAGCCCTTCCTCTCCCTGAGAGGTTCATTAAAACAAGAGTCTCCTTTACGAGCTTCTGTAGGCAAATAGATTCACCATGTCTATTCCACACTTTTTTCCTCGTCTCCAAACAAAAGCACATACACACTTCTGCCAAGGAGTGAGATTGTCTGATGTAATTCATTTCCCCACTGAAAGAGGCACATACAAAGTAAATGGAAGGAAAAAAACAAGAGATAAATCCCAAATTCCAGATGTGTAGAAAGAGGCCTCAAAAAAAGGAATCCTCCCAATAATTTTAACACTTAAGAGTCTAGCGGTGGGGCAGGGAGGGAACTGAAGAACAATCGCTGGGCTGGTTGAAGCCCGAACTTCTCAAATCATTCAATCATATTTATTAAGCACTTACTGTGAGCAGAGCACTGTACTAAGCGTTTGGGAGAATACAATACACACATTCCCTGCCCACAACGAGCTTACAGTCTAGAGAGGGGGGAGACAGACATTAATATATGTCATCAATCATATTTATTGAGCGCTAACTATGTGCAGAGCACTGTACTAAGCGCTTGGGAAGTACAAATTGGCAACATATAGAGACAGTCCCTACCCAACAGTGGGCTCACAGTCTAAAAGGGAAGACAGAGAACAAAACCAAACATACTAACAAAATAAAATAAATAGAACAGATATGTACAAGTAAAATAAATAAATAAATAGAGTAATAAATATGTACAAACATATATACATATATACAGGTGCTGTGGGGAAGGGAAGGAGGTAAGAAGGGGAGGATGGGGGGGACACAAATAACCAAATAACACAAATAACCAAACTACAAATAACCAAATAGCACAAATAACCAAACTACATAGTACATAGCTCTGCACACAGTAAGCGCTCCATACGATTGATTGGTTGATTGATTGAGAGGAATCGTGGTATTTTTGACTTGGCTTCCAGAAGTCAGTGGGGCAGTTGAAAAAAATAAAATAAAAATCAATTAGATAGGCAGGTGGCTGATTCAAATATGGCTGGGGTACATTACCCGAAATGGGCTTACTTACCTTCTGGCAGCGTGGAATGATAAACTACAGGACTCCAGGGGCTGGACAGTTGATCCACGTGCAGACGCACTGCAAATTCATATTTGGTGTTTGGTTCTAGGCTTTGGACCAACATGTGAGTATCTGACCTATATGAGGGAATAATAAAACTAGTTACTGCTGAGAGGCAGGCTTTCCAAATTCAGACAGCCATCACCCTTAACTGGAACAGCTAGAGGCTCAGAATCATGGTTTTCATTGTAACAAATTTGTTAAAAAAAAAATCAATTAGTTTCACTGCCCAGGTATAAATAGGTCGGTCTTAACTGGGACACAATAAACCCAGAGGTTTTAGCTGTTCTGTTCCCAAATGCGAGATTGAAAAATTAATAATTTCCTCCTTTCATTAACGTATTAATCTACTTTTTTTGACATTGTGTTTGTTTGTTGAGTACTGTTGGCAAAACAAAGCTGTTATATAGTTCTAATGAAAGAACTAAAAGTCAAGGAAAAACCTTTGCTTTACACTAGAACGCTCTTTTAGATCAAATACTCCTCCTCCAGTTGGGGGAGGAAAAAGAACAAAACCTAAGCTAGTAAAAACTACCAGGCCACTGAGTGACTCAAAAATATAACAAGTCAAAGACAGGCCCTAAAAAGCATCAGAGCAGGGGGAATGAAATGGAGCGAGGAAACAGAAGACTCCTTCACTCCAGAAAAGGACTATATTCGTGCCCAGACCTACAGAGAGGATGTGATTCTGGGAAGGGCGAGCTATCGATGAAGAAAACGTATTGCAGGTAGGGGTTGATTCATTCATTCATTCAATCGTATTTATTGAGCGCTTACTGTGGCAGAGCACTGCACTAAGCGCTTGGGAAGTACAAGTTGGTGACATATAGAAACGGTCCCTACCCAACAACGGTCTCACAGTCTAGAAGCTGCGTGGCTCAGTAGAAGAAGCGCAGGCTTGGGAGGCAGAGGTCATGGGTTCAAATCCCAGCCCCGCCACTTGTCAGCTGTGTGACCTTGGACAAGCCACTTAACTTCTCTGTGCCTCAGTGATCTCATCTGTAAAATGGGGATTAAGACTGTGAGCCCCAAGTGGGACAACCTGATCACCTTGCATCCCCCCCAGCGCTGAGAACAGTGCTTTGCACATAGTAAGTGCTTAACAAATACCACCAATATTATGATTATTAGAAGGGGAGACAGACAACAAAACAAAACGTGGACAGGTGTCAGGTCGTCAGAATAAACAGAATTAAAGCTAAATGCACATCATTAACAAAATAAATATGAAAGATGGCAGGAAGAGTGGGGAGGAAGAAAGGAGGTGGCGGGGGAAATAAGAAGAAAAAAACAACAATTAATTGAAGCTACATACGTTTGAAGGTACAGAACCAAAGAAGCATTCTGCAGGCCCACGGGATTACAGCGGATGGTATAGTTAATTATTTGTGCAGAGGTGAATGCAGGCCTCCCCCAGTGCAGGTAGATGGAAGATGAGGTGTTAGCCTTCGCATAGAGATGGTGCGGGGGTGGTGGTGGAGGAACCGTACGATCCCGAACAGCTATTTAAAAAGACAACGAACATTCATAACACCACCGCCTCCATACAGTAGCCTGCCCTTCAACGCTCGTAAAGCCACAAATCCAGGAGCAAGGGAATTCACCAACTATGCCACAGAGAAGTTGAGTACCGCGGCTCGAAGCGGGGATGGAACTAGTCCTGGAGCTCAAGTCTCCTGAATGCCAGTCCAATCTGTTGGCAACTCGACCTTGCCACACGCAAGCCCGTGGGAAATCAGTGAATTGCCACGTTGTGGAGCAAAACTGCTCACCTGGTTTCTTTTTCCGTTATGTGAAGCAACAGCGAGGCTTGAAACGGAGCTTCAAAGACCATTTTTCGGTCACGAAGAAATCGTTTTAAAAACAGCTAGACCGGTGACTGCCTTAAGTACTTACACACACGCATCCGTAGGAATCGGAGCTTCAAAGAACATTTTTCGGACAAGAAGAAATCGTTTTAAAAACAGCTAGACCGGTGACTGCCTTAAGTACTTACATACGCATCCTGGAGTACTGACTGTTTGATCAGCTTGGTAACCATCTTCCATGCTATTGTAGGCCAGCAGTCTCACATGGTACTTCCTTCGGGGATCTAAACCAGAGAGACACGGTAATAATTAGGATCTAAGAAAGAATACCTTTAGAAACCTACAGCGGTTTCAGAATTCTTTAAAGGAGTTAAGCTCTTGCACTGGTTTCGATTGAATCCTGGAGTCTGACAGAATTTTTACCCACTCCAGTACTACTATGCCTGCCGCATTACAGTGCTGAGTTTTTTTTTATAAACGTACCACTGTCAAACAAAAAGAGAGAACAGTGAGATGAACAGGAAAGGACTCACTGATAATTTTCTTTGGAGAAATACGAGCCGCTCAGAGACAACGGCGAGGTGAAATATCTGCAAAACAGGCATGTGGAGGGCCTGGTTAGACAGTTTCCTCAGGCTTTTATGGCTCAGACATTATGATTTAGAACAGTCTAGCTTACAATGGAAGGTTTTTGATCCTGTGTAGACCAAACCGAGATCTTAGTCTTTTGCAGTGAGCAGCTAGCCAATCATTTATTTCTTTTGTCTTCTACATTTCTGTAAACTGTAAGCTCCTTGAGGGCGGGGATCACATCTACCAACTCTGTCGTACTGTACTTTCCCAAGCGCTCAGTACAGTGCTCTGCACAGAGTAAACCTTCAATAAATACCACTGACTGACTGATTGATAGGCAAGTCTTCATGCTGAGACAGCCGATTAGTGAATCAATCGTACTGTGTGCAGAGCACTGTAGAAAAAGCTTGGGTACGTACAATATATCAGAGTTTATTTGTTCATTCATTCCGTCATATTTATTGAGCCCTTACTGTATGCAAAGCACTATACTAAGTGCCTTGAGAGAGTAAATATAACAATAAAGGGACACATTCCCTGCCCACAACAATCTTACAGAGTTAATAACGATGATGATATGATGATAATAGTACTTTTTAAGCGCTTACTATGCGCCAGCACTGTACTAAATGCTGGGATAGATACAAGAAAATCGGGTTGGGCATAGTCCCTTTGTCCCACGTGGGGCTCACAGTCTCAATCCCTATTTTACAGATGAGGTTACTGAGTCACAGAAAGTGACTTGCTCAAGGTCATACAACAGACAAGTGGATTAGAACCCATGACCTTCTGACTCTCAGGACCATGCTTTAGAGTTGGTAGACACGTTCCCTGCCCACAGCGAGCTTATAGACTACAGTGTGGCTCAATGGGAAAGAGGACGGGCTTGGGAGTCAGAGGTCATGGGTTCAAATCCCACTCCGCCACTTATCACCTGCGTGACTTTGGACAAGTCACTTCACTTCTCTGGGCCTCAGTTACCTCATCTGTAAAATGGGGACGAAGACTGTGAGCCCTCCGTAGGACAACCTGATCACCTTGTAACCTCCCCAGTGCTTAGAAGAGTGCTTTGCACATAGTAAGCGCTTTATAAATGCCATTATTATTATTATTATTGTTATTATTATTATTATTATTACAAACGCCTCTTTGCTATTCTCCCCACTTCTGCTTTCTCCCCTCCGCATCCTTCCAACAAGTACGACTTCAAAGTATTTTTTCTGAGGAGCGGCACTGCCTAGTGGATCGGGCACCGGCCCTGGAGTCAGAAGGTCGTGGGTTCTAACTCCGGCTCTGCCACTTGGGTGCCGTGTTACCTGAGGCATGTTATTTCGCTTCTCTGGGCCTCGATGATCTCATCCGTAAAATGGGGATTGAGACTGTGAGCCCCACGTGGGACAGAGACTGGGTCCATCCCGATTGGCTTGTGTCCAACCCCAGCTCTGAGTACAGTGCCTGCACATAGTAAGCGCTTAACAAATATCATTATTATTATTATTATTATTATTATTCTAAAGTGCTAATTGAATCACACCACTCACTTCTAAGCAGCAGACTAGCAGGTTCAAAACCCACCACCAGATGGCTCCCTCACATCACATTAATCTTTTTACACCCCAGCTTGGGCAATAATAATAATAATAATAATAATAATAATAATAATAATAATGGGATTTATTAAGCACTTACTATGTGCCAAGCACTGTTCTAAGCACTGAGGGGGATACAAGGCAGCGTGGCTCAGTGGAAAGGACCTGGGCTCGGGAGTCAGAGGACATGGGTTCTAATCCCAGCTCTGCTGCTTGTCAGCTGGGTGACTTTGGGCAAGTCACTTCACTTCTCTGTGCCTCGGTTACCTCATCTGTAAAATGGGGATTAAGACTGTGAGCCTCACGTGGGACAACCTGATCACCTTGTATCCTCCCCAGCACTTAGAACAGTACTTTGTACATAGTAATAATAATAATAATAATAATGGCATTTATTAAGTGCAAAGCACTGTTCTAAGCGCTGGGGAGGATACAAGTTGATCAGGTTGTCCCACGTGGGGCTCACAGTCTTCATCCCCATTTTACAGATGAAGGAACCGAGGCCCAGAGAAGTGAAGTGACTAGCCCAAAGTCACCCAGCTGACAAGTGGCGGAGCCGGAATTTGAACCCATGACCTCTAACTCCCAAGCCGTGCTCTTTCCACTGAGCCACGCTGCTTCTCTGCGCCACGCTGGCTCTATCCAAACTAAACTCCTCTCTTGCCTCTAGGCCTTTCATTCATTGTCACATTTATTGAGTGCCTACTGCACACAAAACACTGCACTAAGCACTTGGTAGAGTTCACTACAACAAAAGTCAAATTCCCTGCCCATAACAAGCTCACAGTTTAAAGCCTTTATGCACAACATTCCCCAACTAGGAATAACCACCCACTCCGGTTTACCCAAGCTAATTCTCTTCACTCGAATCCCGGATCTGCCACATGTCTGCTGTGTGACCTTGGGCAAGTCACTTCACTTCTCTGAGCCTCAGTTCCCTCATCTGTAAAGTGGGGATTAAGACTGTGAGCCCCACATGGGACAACCTGATCACCTTGTATCCCCCCAGCGCTTAAAACAGTGCTTTGCACATAGTAAGTGTTTAACAAATGCTATCATTATTATTATTATTATTAATACAATGTATAGACAGTATGTCAAACGCTTACACATATGAAGTTGAACGCATTCTGTTTCCTCCTAACATTTGAACTATTACGTGTTTTGTCCTTTTTCACAATATATGTAAATAATTTATGATTGTCTTCTCCCCCTAGACTGTGACTTTTGCTTCTGGTGTACTCACCCCAACAATTAGCACAGGGGCTCTGACCTCGGGGGGGCTCAATAAGCTGATCGACTGATGCAAACTTGGAGGAAGGCTTTTATGATCTAGAGATTTGCCATTCTCTTGCTTCAGCATATGTATAACAAAAACCTTAGAGACCTTTGTAAATTACAAGATTTCCATGGCTTCCTAATTAACTTTTTAAAAGATCCTATACAATTCCTTTGACAAAGCACCTGAAACATTTATATTTACATGCATTTTTCAACTGGCAAAAGACAGAAAAAAGCAACTAAATTCATCTAAATTTTAGACCTCACAAAAGAGTTTGCTCATGTCACCTTTACTCAGGCAATGGTTTAACTGAATATTTTGTTTGAACTCGTTTTTCCACTCCCTTTTCAAAAGATGCTACAAGGTTTTGTTTTTGGGGGGTTTTTTAAGTCCAAGTCCTAACTATGTACCTGCCCTGAATAGGCACTATAGAAGCAATAGGAATTGATCTAGAAATTTCACATACTATTTATTTCTCGATAAATTCCTCCAGTGAAGAGCCGTAATGCCATTCTGCTAGGCACGGAATGATAGATTAGATCCATTTATCTTCCTGCTAAGCACCTTATAAAAATCTCATGGCACTTGTAAGTAGGTCACCAAAATTGGCCATCTTCTCTGTGAAATAAAAAATAGCAGAGGTCTAATGCCTTGCCAAAATGAACAAACTTGTCTGATGTACTTGTAAGCACCACTCAATCTATACAGTTAAACAAATTATCCTTTTCAAAAATATGATCATTTTGCCTCATCAAAAATGTTGACATCATCTTGAATGCTGGCAGTAAAATCCTGCTATTGCATAAGCCAAATAAATAACATTTGGGGAAACTTCCAAAAATCTATTATGAAAACACCACAATATTTAAAATTCAATACTCGTTTGCACTTGCTATAAAGAAACCAGCTTAAAAGTAATCTTCAATCATTAAGCACTTAGTACAGTGCTCTGCACACAGTAAGCGCTCAATAAATACGACTGATTGAAAACTATTTTTTTTTATATAGATGAGAAGCAGCACGGCCTAGTGGATATATCATGGGCTTGGGAGTCGGAAGGTCATGGGTTCTAATCCTGACTCTGCGATTTGTCTGCTGTGTGACCTTGGGCAAGTCACTTCACCTTTCTGTGTCTCAGTTCCCTCCACTGTAAAATGGGGATTAAGGCTCTGAGCCCAATGTGGGTCAGGGATTGTGTCCAACCTGATTAACTTGTATCTACCCCAGTGCTTAGAACAGTGCCTGGCACATAGTAAGTGCTTAACAAATACCACAATTATTATGATTATTATATATGATTAGCCTGAGACCCAATTTGAGTGGCTCCGAGCCACTCATGGTGGCTTCTACTTTATTCTATTCTAGCCATGGTGCTGGTCGTAACTTCTCAGAATATGACCATGAAAAAAGCAATGGAGGTGGGTTACTGAATTTGTCTTCTACTGGCATGAGGAGCATGCCTTTGCGTGACTGAAACCTCCAACCCCATCTTTCAATTTCCAGCAGCTCACAACCACTGGAGTATACGGCCCCTGAGAAAAGTGATCCTCAAACCAAAATAACTGCCCGCCTGTCATCTACCAGGTAAGCAGCCCACTCTGGAATGCTTTAGGTGTTAACGTATTGTACTTTCCCAAGTGCTTAGTCCAGTGCTCTGCTTACGGCAAACGCTCAATAAATATGATTGAATGAACTGAATGACAGAATAAATGGGCTAGATTCATTCATTCAATCGTATTTATTGAGCGATTACTGTGTGCACAGCACTGTAATAATAATAACAATAATAATAATAATGATGGCATTTATTAAGCGCTTACTACGTGCAAAGCACTGTTCTAAGCACTGGGGAGGTTACAAGGTGATCAGGTTGTCCCACGGGGGGCTCACAGTCCCAATCCCCATTTTACAGATGAAAGGAACTGAGGCCCAGAGAAGTCAAGTCACTTGCCCAAAGTCACACAGCAGACAAGTGGGGGAGCCGGGATTTGAACCCATGACCTCTGGCTCCAAAGCCTGTGCTATTTTCCACTGAGCCACAAGAAGCTTAACAACTGGAAGGGCGTCTATCTGGTAGCTGTATCTTTTCCTACCAGGTGATGTCATCACAGCTGAAAGGTGGGGAAAACCAGCAGTCTAACCAAATATATTCCAGGACTACTGCCCTGTAGTAAAAACTAGGATCCCTCTCATTTTCTCGTGAAAAATGACACATTTAGCACTACTATAATACTTTATAGACAATTTTTAACATAGCATCATCTCAAGTGCCCTATCAAGAATTCTGGTTGATGGATATTTTTTCAGTTACAGTAAAATTTTTTTAAAAAGTATTTTCAGCACTCCTATCCATAAAGGTTAAACCGATTTTACTCAAAAGGGAAAAAGTATTTAAGAAATCTGTTTCCTCGTACTTTGGCAAAATATTTTTGCCTTTGAGGTTAAAGTACCAATCATTAAATATGGGGGTCGATATATTTAACGGGAACTCTCTAGACCACTCTTTGGCCAGAGAGTGCTTCAGGGTAAAACTTCCTCAGATTTGGTGGCAAAACACTGCCAGTAAAACATGAAAACTTGAATTTTATAGGCTTCCAGATAGTGATCCTAACACAACCTACAGTTTCCTGGTAAAGGTAACATACTTACAAAAAACCTTGCCAGGGCAAGAACAAGGAATGACTGCAGGTTCTAAAACCTGCCATTGTTTCTTTCAGCTGCTGCATGTTTGTGAAGCTCCAAAGGTCTTGAAAGGAGCCAGACCTAGAGCTAACAGGTCAGGGCTAGATAAAATTAAGAAAGAATCTGAGGTCAGGACCATGAAATACATTTTTCCCCAGCACAGTGAGTTTACCTCCATCGACCTTTTCATTCAGTATTGATAGAGGTTTGAGGATTGCCCCTCCACCTCACTGCAAGCTGACTTGAAAATTATTTTTTTAAAAAAATGCCCCTCAAGGCTAAAAGATAACATTCCACCAAATGCAATTTACGGTCAATGTGGAAATTTTTAGGAAAGACAAGCACTTGGCCCTAAGGACAACTACAAAGCAACAACAAAAACGAACGACACTAACATTTTGCTTATAGATTAAGCAACAAATTGAAACCGTTTTATAAATCACGAGGACTTTAAAAGGTAGTGCGCGAGATTCTCCGTCAAAGGTTTGCGTGCGAATGGGGTTTGTTCTCCCCTCTCTCCCAGCGAAGAAATCTGAAGCTACTTCTCCCCTCTTACTGAGAAAAGAGCTGTTCATAATTAGAAGAATAAGTTTGAAGGGTGAAACTTAGTGCCCGGCCAAATGTCCATTTGTAATTTCCATCTTTTGTGTTGCAGGGTTTTGTATAACCCACGGGTCCATTGTTCAGCAGCAGACAGCGGAGGTCTCATTGGCCCACCTTTCCAGGGTGACCGCACAGCTCCCATGCCCGCCCCTTCGACACAATAAGCCCAATATAATTATTCGGAGAAGGGGCCGGGAATGACATCTGGGTCACGGCCTCTGACATAGAATCGGGGGGATAGCCGGAATCTGCTCCAAGCAACAGAGGTCCAGGGGAATTGCTAAAGGGGGATGGGTGGGAAAAGGAAAGCGGGCTGAAACACTATCCTTAAAAATGTCATTTAAAAGCAGAGCAATGTAAATAACTGCACTTCGCAAAGATAGGAGATTTCAAACGTTCTAGGTGAAAACCATACATGAAACCAAAACACGCTCGCCTCTCTTCTCAGAAAACGTGTTAGAATTTGGGGTTTTCTTCCCACACCCTTTTTAGACTGTGAGCCCACTGTTGGGGAGGGACTGTCTCTATATGTTGCCAACTTGTACTTCCCAAGCGCTTAGTACAGTGCTCTGCACACAGTAAGCACTCAATAAATACGATTGATTGATTGATTGATTTTTTGTTATATCTGAAGTTGGAATGGGCTTAGTAATACTGAATTAAAAGTGTAAGAGGGCCCATGAGTTATGGATCATTTTAAGTTAAAAGGTTGGCTTGAGCTGAAATATAGTAACTTTAAAAACTCAGTTTCCTATTGCTTTCGATAAGACACTCTTCACAACTACACTCTTCTTAAAACTGTTTACGTTACAACTTGAAAATAATTGGGAGCAAAACTGATTTTCCTTTTCCCTCACCAACAGCAAGTCTATATTAGACACTATCTTTCATATTTTTTGTCGGGTGGTTTGTTTGGGTAGAAAGGACACGTATGACAGATGTGAGGCATCCCACTAAACATTCTGTAGCTTTCAGTGGTTTCTGAGGTTTCCCGCTTATTTGTCTAAACCTGAAAAAAACTTCAATGTCTTTTGTTCTAACTCCTCCAAAGCCCTTGGGACAAATAACATCTTATATCTCCTTCCAGTAAAAACATCACCTTCCATTCTTGCTAGAGTCTGCACTTAGGTACAACTAAAAAGCAAAATTCCTTATCATCATTTCCCATAGAAATGGGAAAACACTTAAAAGCTTAGCCTCGGAAACCACTATTAAAAAAACCACAAAAACCAGACGACAGAAGTGCATATGGATACAGCTCCTGCAATTAGCAGGGTAAAGCAATAACTTTTCAGTGCTTTTCCAATCACACTGCATCCAAAGAATCGGTTGCAGAAATAAAGAGTTATCACATTTAATACAGCCTCAATATTTGAAAGAGTGTTTCTTTGCAACACTTGTTGAAAAAAGGCCCTCGGGATATTTTTAGGCAGTAGAAATAACTTCTATTTATTCATTTCTATTAATGTCTGTCTTCCCCTCTAGGCTGTAAGCTCGTTGTGGGCAGGGAATGTGTCTGTTGACTGTTCGTTCATTCAATCGTATTTATTGAGCGCTTACTGTGTGCAGAGCAATAAGCGACTGTTCTGTTACGCTCTCCCCAGAGCTTAGTACAATGCTCTGCCCACAGTAAGTGTTCAATAAATACAATTGAATGAATGAATAACTTCCCAGGGGTGGAGAAATTTCCAACTCCAGTTTAGGTTCCGGGGTGATTTAATTTACATACAAATTACTGGAAAGCTGTTGTGAAAGCTATTCCAGTGGCTTGGAATACACAATTTTTGATCTTTTGTACTCCTCTTTCCCTATGGGAGACCTTTGGCTGCTTAGCAGTGGAAAGAACATAACTCATGGGCCCTGCTTTGTAAGACGAGTGCACTGCTCCTAAATCCACCTACCATAATACAATGACTTTAATGGATTTATGCAGAGAGGGGCCATATTCTTCGGGTATAGAGGATTAAGAGGAGAATCCGTTGAACTTTACAGCTTAATATTTGTGAGAAATTTGTGCGCATGTTTTATAACTTTGATTTAATTTATAGATCCATATAACATACATGTATATTCTAGCACAGAGAAGCAGTGTGGGCTAGTTGATAGAGCAGGAGCCTGGGAGTTTGGAGAACCTGTCTGCTGTGTGACCTTGGGCAAGTCACTTCACTCCCACTCCCTTCTCCGGCACCCCATCTTGCTTCCTTTATTCATTTCCTTCTAGACTGTGAGCCCACTGTTGGGTAGGGACCGTCTCTATATGTTGCCAACTTGTACTTCCCAAGCGCTTAGTACAGTGCTCTGCACACAGTAAGCGCTCAATAAATGCGATTGATTGATTTCCCCTCCCGACCCCACAGAACTTATGTCCATATCTGTCATTTTCAAATTTATATTAATGTCTGTCTCCCCCTCTAGACTGTAGGCCCGTTGTGGGCAAGGAATGTGTCTGTTTATTGTTATATTGTAATAATAATAATAATGGTATTTGTTAGTCACTTAACTTCTCGGAGCCTCAGTTACCTCATCTGTAAAATGGGGATGAAGACTGTGAGCCCCGCGTGGGACAATCTGATCACCTTGTATCCCCCCAGCGCTTAGAACAGTGCTTTGCACATAGTAAGTGCTTAACAAATGCCATTATTATTATTATTATTATTATTATTAAGCGCTTACTATGTACCAAGCACTAAGTGCTGGGGGAGATACAAGGTCATCAGGTTGTCTCACGTGGGGCTCACAGTCTTAATCCCCATTTTACAGATGACGTAACTGAGGCACACACAGAAGTTAGGTGACTTGCCCAAAGTCACACAGCTGACAAGTGACAGAGCTGGAATTAGAACCCACGACCTCTGACTCCAAAGCCCGTGCTCTTTCCACTGAGCCATGCTGCTTCCCTACTCTCCCAAGTGCTTAGTACAGTGCTCTGCATACAATAAGCGCTCCATAAATACGACAGAATGAATGAATGAATTCACGTCTCTTGTGCCTCAGTTATCTCATCTGTAAAATGGGGACGAAGACTGTGAGCCCCACATGGAACAGGGACCGTGTCCAACTTGATTAGCTTGTGCCTGGCTCATGGTAAGCGCTTAACAAATACCATAAAAAAAAATGGCCGCTTGCAGAGGCTGCTCCAGTCTACCTCAAGTGCTGCTTTGACATGTGGAAGGTGGGGAGAATCAATCAATCAATCAATCGTATTTATTGAGCGCTTACTGTGTGCAGAGCACTGTACTAAGCGTTTGGGAAGTACAAGTTGGCAACATATAGAGACAATCCCTACCCAACAGTGGGCTCACAGTCTAAAAGAGTGGGCTCACAGTCTAAAACTGAGAAGTAGCAGAGATTCAACCAGGGAGCTGTGAGGCGGCTCTGGGACCAGACCAACATTCCCTCCTAGCAGGTACCCTAGGGGCAATTCTTTCCAGAGATGGGGGTGAAGCCGGAAAGCAGCATGGCCTAATGGATAGAGCACGGGCCTAGGAGCCAGAAAGTCACCTGGCTTCGCTGTACCTCAGTTCCCTCACCTGTAAAATGGGGATTAAGATTGTGAGCCCCATGTGGGACAGGAACTGTGTCCAACCTGATGAGCTTGTATCTACCCCGGTGCCTAGTACAGTAAGTGCTTAATAAATACCATTAAAAAAAAAGTGGAGCTACTCTTGGGGATGGAAGGCTCTTTAAGCTGCCTTGGGGTGGTCAGTTAGCCCAGGGTTCCCTTGAGTGCGGGGCCCAGGCACATTCCCTATTTGTCATATTCTTTATCCAAATATGGCTCGCTGGTGGTTCCTGGCTTGAAACAGCCTCATGAAACGTGGATGAAACAAGAACTATAACGTATAACAAGGAACAATATATATGTGGTTCACAAGTAATAGATGTTATAAAGTCACAAACCTTAAAACACACACACACACACACACAGGCATAAACCAATTTACTGTGCAATTACATTACTGACTAAAAATCAAGCTTTCCTGTCCAGATCCCCACAGTTAACTACATAATTAACAGGTAGAACTCCCACCCACCCCAACATCACAACAGTAGAAGATAAACAATATGTCTACCAACTCTGTCAAACTGTTATATTGAACTCTCCCAAACTCTCCAGTGTTCTGCAGACAGTAAGTGCTCAAAAACAATAATAATAATAATAATAATGGCATTTATTAAGTGCTTCCTATGTGCAAAGCACTGTTCTAAGCACTGGGGAGGTTACAAGGTGATCAGGTTGTCCCACGGGGGGCTCACAGTCTTCATCCCCATTTTACAGATGAGGTAACTGAGGCCCAGAGAAGTTAAGTGACTTGCCCAAAGTCACACAGCTGACAATTGGCAGAGCCGGAATTTGAACCCATGACCCCTGACTCCAAAGCCCAGGCTCTTTCCCCTGAGCCACACTGCTTCTAAATAAGACTTACTGATCGATAAAGAGCCCAAAGGTGTATTTTCAAAATGAAGGTTTACTTTCTGGAGAAATTGAACTGATCTTTAGACTCTAGATTGTAATCCCATTGTGGATGGGGAACATGACTTCCAACTCTGTCCTCTCCCAAGTACTTAGTACAGTGCAGGCTCAATAAATACGATTGATTTATTGATCTTTCCACCTAGAGAAATTCTTTCACCTAAAGCCTCCAGCCAAACAATGAGGAATTCTTGACTTTTGCTATAGAGCTTGACCAACATCTGTTTAAGAAGATGCCCTGTCTCAACACACACAGATATTGAAGGCCTGACATTCAACATCATCTTACAAACAATACATTTTTACAAACTGACAGAGAGAATCTACTTATGACACCCAAACTTCCCCTAAAGCTATGAAATAAATTTCCTTTCGGGACTAACGTTTCTCTGTTGGATTGCCATGATCTTTCCTTGCCATTTTGACCCTATTGTGAAGCAAAATGAAAACATCATCTATCATCTCCTCTACTGCTGGGACTTTTAAAGAGGTGCACGGTTTCATTACAAAAACATCTGTGGTTTGGTGACCCTCAACCCAAATCCCAACCTTTAGGAGTTTTGCTGTTACAGCATGCTTACAAGATGCAGGTAGACTGCTCAAAAACATTGGGCTCTCTTGGAAAGGAGTAGAAAATATGAACTAGTAAAATTGGATTGTTAGGTATCAGCTGAATTAGTTAATTAAAAGCAATTAATGAGCACACAATATCATAAAAGTCCTTTCAACTCTTATTTTAATCACTGTTGCACTGACAAAGATTTTTAATGTTACGGGATACTAGCTAATGTAATGTACACTATTAGGTGTGCAAAATAAATAGTTATTCATAGCTGATTAGCAACCTGCTAAATAGGCTAAATCTAACCTCTATATATACTTTAAATAATCCAGTTCTTAAAGCAAATTCAGCATCCATAAAATAGTTTTAATACATTTCCTTTTATATGAACTAAGGATATATTGAAATTTCAGCCTGTAATGTATACCCCAGCCAAAAGTTATCATGAAGTGCTTTCCGATTACAAAAAAGGATGATGTGCAATAAGGAAGTGTGAAAAATGATGAATTTTGGAAGTTTCTTTGGAAAAAACTAGCAGTTTGTCTTTGGATAAAATACTGGGGGAATTTGTGGTAAAACTGCATAACTCACAGTATCCAGTTCTTGATCTTAACTGTCCAAAGTGAGATTAAGGCAAACCCAGAGAAAATTATGAAAGGAACACTAAACTTCTATGCCTCAGTTTCCTAACCTTAGATGATCAATATACAAACTGAGACTCACTCTGGGATCTCATATTCATGACTTTCAAATACTGTTAAGTATGAGAAAGCACCATTTTGGCTCATCAATTTTTTTTATGTTTCAGGAGTAATTTTACCTAACACATTAGCACAACTTACTTGAAACGGGTGCCACCCAAAGATGAACAAGATACATGGCATTTGCCCAATTAAAAAAAAAAGTGATCATCACTCCAGATTTTGTGAATTAAAGTAGGATTCTCAGCATTTCCTGAGCAATTTCAAGAATGATTCGACATTTAGTTTCCGGTCCCTTTTCAGAACATTGCAAATGCTCTTCCCTCACCCCCACAATAACAATTTAATTCCCTAAAGCGGTCAGTTTTTCGCTCAAAGTATTGATGTATTTTCCAAAATGCTGGTTATTGATTTACTGCCTTTTCAACACAGTGGCCGAAAGAAGAGCAGCTTGACAGGTTTTTAAGGCTTCCTGTAAGCCTCTAGAAATCTTTTGCTCCTTTGATTAACAATGCAGACCTTGCTTTCTTTACCCCTCAGGTGTCATAAGGGGCGAAGACACAGCAGGCCGGCCTTTGAAAGGCAAGGAGTCTGCATGGAAATGGGTGTATTGCACATGGAGTCAGGGCCATACAAATATGACTTTAAAGGAAATTAGGGATTCAGACATAATAAAATTTAAAAGCGTTAAAATGTCCTGTGGAGGGGAGAAACTCACTTCTAGGGAAATGTAACAGCTTCGTAAGGCTGTGTGTCCCTACTCCCGGAAGGCTGCAAAGGTTTGAAATGTGCTTTTCATCGTTGTGGGTCAGAACCCGCATCTGCCACAATTCTTCCTTTGAGACACCAAGGTCAATTTATGAAAGGAAGGGGGATAGAGGTTGCTATGAGACAAAAGAAAACCTGCTAAAAATGGTCAAGTCCGGCAATCCAGATGGGAAAAGGTGAAAGTTCAAAAAAGTCACGTTGATTTTTTTTTCCAAATAGCCTTAGGTCATCTAAGAATTACAACTTTCTAAATAATCCCCCAAATCACATGCCTTGCCTTTCCTAATTATCTTGTGTGCAACCAAATTCTCTCAGTCTGGAAGTAACCCATGGACTGTAACACTCTCCAGACTGTAAACTCGTTATGGGCAGGGAACGTGTCTGCTAATTCTGTTGAATCAATCAATCAATCAATCAATCGTATTTATTGAGCGCTTACTATGTGCAGAGCACTGTACTAAGCGCTTGGGAAGTACAAATTGGCATCACATAGAGACAGTCCCTACCCGATAGTGGGCTCACAGTCTAAAAGGGGGAGACAGAGAACAGAACCAAACATACCAACAAAATAAAATAAGTAGGATAGAAATGTACAAGTAAAATAAATAAATAAATAAATAAACAGAGTAATAAATATGTACAACCATATATACATATATACAGGTGCTGTGGGGAGGGGAAGGCGGTAAGGCGGGGGGGATGGAGAGGGGGACGAGGGGGAGAGGAAAGAAGGGGCTCAATCTGGGAAGGCCTCCTGGAGGAGGCGAGCTCTCAGGAGGGCCTTGAAGGGAGGAAGAGAGCTAGCTTGGCGGATGGGCAGAGGGAGGGCATTCCAGGCCCGGGGGATGACGTGGGCCGGGGGTCGATGGCGGGACAGGCGAGAGCGAGGTACAGTGAGGAGATTAGTGGTGGAGGAGCGGAGGGTGCGGGCTGGGCAGTAGAAGGAGAGAAGGGAGGTGAGGTAGGAGGGGGCGAGGTGATGGAGAGCCTTGAAGCCCAGGGTGAGGAGTTTCTGCCTGATGCGCAGATTGATCGGTAGCCATTGGAGGTTTTTGAGGAGGGGAGTGATATGTCCAGAGCGTTTCTGGACAAAGATAATCCGGGCAGCAGCATGAAGTATGGATTGAAGTGGAGAGAGACACGAGGATGGGAGATCAGAGAGAAGGCTAGTGCAGTAGTCCAGACGGGATAGGATGAGAGCTTGAATTAGCAGGGTAGCGGTTTGGATGGAGAGGAAAGGGCGGATCTTGGCAATGTTGCGGAGCTGAGACCGGCAGGTTTTGGTGACGGCTTGGATGTGAGGGGTGAATGAGAGAGCGGAGTCGAGGATGACACCAAGGTTGCGGGCTTGTGAGACGGGAAGGATGGTAGTGCCGTCAACAGAGATGGGAAAGTCAGGGAGAGGACAAGGTTTGGGAGGGAAGACAAGGAGCTCAGTCTTCGACATGTTGAGCTTTAGGTGGCGGGCGGACATCCAGATGGAGATGTCCTGAAGGCAGGAGGAGATGCGAGCCTGGAGGGAGGGGGGAGAGAGCAGGGGCAGAGATGTAGATCTGGGTGTCATCAGCGTAGAGGTGATAGTTGAAGCCGTGGGAGCGAATGAGGTCACCAAGGGAGTGAGTGTAGATTGAGAACAGAAGGGGACCAAGCACTGAACCTTGGGGAACTCCCACAGTAAGAGGATGGGAGGGGGAGGAGGAGCCTGCAAAAGAGACTGAGAAAGAACGACCGGAGAGATAAGAGGAGAACCAGGAGAGGACGGAGTCTGTGAAGCCAAGGTCAGATAACGTGTTGAGGAGAAGGGGGTGGTCCACAGTGTCAAAGGCAGCTGAGAGGTCGAGGAGGATTAGGACAGAGTATGAGCCGTTGGATTTGGCAAGCAGGAGGTCATTGGTGACCTTTGAGAGCGCAGTTTCCGTGGAATGAAGGGGACGGAAGCCAGACTGGAGGGGGTCGAGGAGAGAGTTGTTGTTGAGGAATTCTAGGCAGCGCGTGTAGACAACTCGTTCAAGGAGTTTGGAAAGGAATGGTAGGAGGGATATGGGACGATAACTAGAAGGTGAGGTGGGGTCAAGAGAGGGTTTTTTTTAGGATGGGAGAGACATGGGCATGTTTGAAGGCAGAGGGGAAGGAACCAGTGGAGAGTGAGCGGTTGAAGATGGAAGTTAAGGAGGGGAGAAGGGATGGAGCGAGAGATTTCATAAGATGAGAGGGAATGGGGTCAGAAGCACAGGTGGCCGGAGTAGCACTTGAGAGGAGGGAGGAGAGTTCCTCTGAGGATACCACTGGGAAGGATGGGAGAGTAGCAGAGAATGTTGAGAGCCGGGGGGTTGGAGAAAGGGGGGGAAGAGACTTTGGGGAGGTCGGACCTGATGGATTTAATTTTGTTAATGAAGTAGGAGGCCAGATCGTTGGGGGTGAGGGAAGGAGGAGGGGGAGGAACCGGGGGCCTGAGAAGGGAGTTGAATGTACGGAAGAGCTGGCGGGGGTGATGGGCATGGGTGTCAATAAGGGAGGAGAAATAGTTTTGTCTGGCAGAAGAGAGGGCTGAGTTAAGGCAGGAAAGGATAAACTTGAAGTGAACGAGGTTGGCATGGTGTTTAGACTTTCGCCAGCAGCGTTCGGCAGCTCGAGCATAAGAGCGAAGGAGGCGGACAGTGGCAGTGATCCAGGGCTGTGGGTTAGTGGTGCGAGAGCGGCGAAGGGAAAGGGGAGCGAGCGAGTCTAGCTGAGTAGAAAGGGTAGAGTTGAGAGCAGTAATCTGATCATCAAGACTGGGTAGAGAGGAGAGGGCGGCGAGGTGGGGTGTGAGGCGTTCCGAAAGATGGGTGGGGTCCAGAGAGCGGAGATCTCTGTGAGGGAGTAATACGGATTTACAGGGGAAAGGAGTGTGAGTGAGGAGGCAGGTGAGAAGATTATGATCAGAGAGAGGGATCACAGAGTTGGTGAGGGTGGACACAGTGCAGCGGTAGGAGATGATGAGGTCGAGGGTATGACCAAGTTGGTGAGTGGGTGAGGTGGGGTGGAGGAAGAGGTTGGCAGCGTCAAGGAGAGATAGAAGGCGGGCGGCAGAGGAGTCGTTAGGGATATCCATGTGGATATTGAAGTCTCCAAGGATCAGAGTGGGCATGGAGAAGGAGAGAAGGAATGTGAGGAAGGGGTCAAAGTCGTTAAAGAAGTTGGAAGTGGGGCCCGGAGGGCGGTAGATGACGGCTACAAGAATCTGGAGGGGGTGGTAGAGGCGAATAATGTGGGCTTCAAAGGAGGGGAGGGAAAGGGAAGGGGGAGGAGGGATAGTGCGAAAGCGACATTGGGGGGCGAGAAGGAAACCGACACCTCCTCCTTTTCCAGTGAGTCTGGGGGAGTGGGAGAAGAAGAGGCCTGCACTGCAGAGAGCAGCAGAAGAGACCGTGTCGTCCGACGACAGCCATGTTTCAGTTAGGGCGAGGAGGAGTAGAGAACTGGAAAGGAAAAGGTCCAGGATGAAAGGAATCTTACTTAAAACGGAGCGGGGGTTCCAGAGGCCACACTTGGCATCAGCTGTCGAGGGTGGGGAGGGAGGGGGAAGGGTGCGAGGGGTGGGGAGGGTTTGGATTGGGATGAGTTGGCGGGGGCCTGGGCGGGGAGAGTGGGAAGGGGGGGTGGCGATGGGAAAGGAGAACTGGGATGGGGTGGGGGCGGGGAGAAGGGGAGGAGGGGGGTCGGGAGGGAGAAGCAGAGGACCTGCGCTGGTACAGAGGAATCCTTGGTAGGGGTTGAGGGGGAGCGGTCTTGGTGGGTGAGAGGGAGGGAAACAGCTGGGTGGGAGAGGGGAAGGGGAAGGTGAGGAATGGGAATGGCAGTTGGGAGCAAGGGAACTGAAAGTTCATGGTGAGGTCAGCAGGGCGAGTGACAGTACAGTGGGGGGTTAACAATTGAGATGCAGAAGCAATAAAACAGTAGCAATGATAAAAGTAGGCGATGGCATCACAGGGTGTAGTTGAGCAATCAATATGCTATGGCAATAATAGAATTGGCAAACAATGATGCCACAGAGAGCAGATACAAACTATTAAGAGCTGGAGTAGGGTGGGCCAGTTAAGGGGGGTCAGGGAGCAGAGATACCTGGGGAGGGGAGCGAACAGTCAACTAGCATGGGAGGGCTGAGGAGGTGTGAATGAGGTTGTCGTTAATGTAACATGTAACATGGTGCTAACAAGGTGCTAACAAGGGCTTTTTACCTGGGGGCGGGCGGGGGTAGAGTCAGTCAGGACCGGACCGGGAAGGGGGGGGGGATGAGGGGCACTTTACGGAAGGCCTCCTAAGTGGGGGGGGGTGGAAGCAGGCGGGGCGTCCGTGGGGGCGCTGAGATGGCGGGAGGGTGGGCGGCCAGGCCTCTCGGGAACGGAGTCACGGGCGTCAATGGCGGCGCTCTGAGGAGAGGAGCCTTCCGGGAGCGGCAAGTCCTCGCGGGGTGATGGCGGGCGGGCGGGCGGGCCTCTCGGGAACGGAGTCCCGGGCGTCTATGGCGGCGCTCTGAGGAGAGGATCCTTCCGGGAGCAGCAAGGAACTGTACTACATCATCATCATCAATCGTATTTATTGAGCGCTTACTGTGTGCAGAGCACTGTACTAAGCGCTTGGGAAGTACAAGTTGGCAACATATAGAGACAGTCCCTACCCAATAGTGGGCTCACAGTCTAAAATTGTAATTGTGTACTTGTAATTGTGGTACTTGTTAAGTACTTACTATATGCCAGGCTGGAGGGATCCGAGCAAATCAGGTAGGGCACAATCCCTGTCTCTCATGGGGCTCAGAGTCTTAATCCCCATTTTCCAGATGAGGTAACTGAGGCCCAGAGAAGTGAAGTGACTTGCCCAAGGTCACACAGCAGACAAGTGGTGGGGCCGGGATTAGAACCAGGACCTCTGACTCCCATGCCCTGGGGCTTTCCATTAAGTCAAGCTGCTTCTCTTCCTTCCAATGCCTTCCTTACTGGGGAGTTATGGGCAAACTGGGAAAAACTGGTATGATTTGGCTGTGTCTCCACCTCTATAATGAGGTTGGATTTTATGTGTTTCCTCAGAGGTACTATATACTGAGGGGATTTTGGGTTCTCTAGAGCATCACAACCCTCTGCTGAGTTAAAGCAGCCAAAGTGAGTTTACCGGAAGACTGAAAGAGCAACATGGCCTAGTTAAAACAGCATGGGCCTGGTCATCAGAGGACGCGGATTCTAAGCCCAGCTTTGCCATGTGTCTGCTCTGTGACCTTGGGCAAGTCACTTAACTTCTCTGTGCCTCAGTGACCTCATCTGCAAAGTGGGGATTATGACTGTGAGCCCCATGTGAGACAGTGACTGTGTCTGACCTGATCACCATGTATTTACCCCAGTGCTTTGAACAGTGCTTGGCACATAGTAAGAGCTTAACAAATACCACAATAACTATTATTATGATTATTTCTAAGTCCCCAGCAGGTTCTGGAACTAAAAAATCTTGAAGGATTTTTATATTTATCTATTTTGATGCTATTGATGCCTGTCTACTTGTTTTGTTATGTCTCCCCCTTCTAGACTGTGAGCCCATTGTTGGGTAGGGATTGTCGCTATCTGTTAGTGAATTGTACTTTCCAAGTGCTTAGTACAGTGCTCTGCATACAGTAACTGCTCAATAAATAAGACAATGAATTAATGAATATCCAGTCTCTGAAGGCCAAAGAAAAATAATTTTCCTGTACCTTGGCCGGCAAGACAAACCCAAAGAAACTTATGAAAGAAAGGGACACTAAACTTCCATGACTCAGTTTCCTAACCTTAGATGATCAATATACAAACTGAAGGTGGTGAAAATCCCCATTTTCCACAGAAATTTTTCCACTAATGGTGAAGGTGAGCAGAACCAATCTGCTACATTCCCCGCCTCGATGCCAATTTCACGGAAAATTGGGCCATATAGATTTGGGTTTTGTACTCTTTGGGAGTGGGAGTATCACTCTACCAGTAGGTACAGGCTCCTAATGATTCTCTTGAGGCCTCTGAATCTCTCAGACGTTCCAACAGATGTGTACACGAGTTAGGTTGGGGAGGTCAAAACCACTGGTGAAGGTGATGGGAGGTTGGCATTTCTTGAGGTATATCATATCTAGTATAGGCGCTTTTGAATTATGGAGGCAGCCAGTTCTCTTACTACAAGTGATTCACACTCAACTACAAGAATAACATACCCAATTAACTAAATGTCACAGGCTCTCTTTTGAACACAGCTGCGTGAACTATGGGTCTGGATTTTTCTTTTGGAGTGCTGGGGCAAACTAGAGGACAGTGTTTCCACAAGTATGAGGGTGGGGAGGTGAGGGGGAAGAAAGAGAGAGTCGAGGGAAAAAGGAAAGAATGGGCCCAACCACACTAGGGAGAAAGGGGTGGTGGGTGGTGGGGGGAGGAGGAGAAAGGGAGAAAGAGAGGGAAAAGGAGAGAGAAAAGGGCAGTGGAGAGAGGAGAGAGGGACAGGGAGAAAGAGGAATGATAAGAGATGAAGATAAAAACCAAGAAAATCAAGATAATGAATCTGTTCCATCCCTTTCAGATCCAAGGATGGAGAAGGAGGTGACCATCTTGGGTCTGGCACATCACCAGTGAACTGTTCAAATATATGGTGAAACCTGGCAATTTCTAATGGATAAAGACCAAAAAAAATGCAATTTTTGGAAACACGGAGGAGTAACATGAATTAACTGCCTGAAAAATGAAACTTTCAGGACAGGAGTGAAGACAAAGGGAGGGTGGGAGGCCCTGCTTCTGTGAAACCAATAATACAAAAGACCCAAATAAAAATTAAGTCTAGGGAAAAAACAAATGTTTAGTGGAAAAATTTCTGTGGTTAATAGGTGAAGACAAACTGAAAATATTTTTGAGACAATAAAACTCAAGAAATGTGTGCCTTATTAAAAATTTGTTTACTGCTCTTTGAAAACAAGGTTTCTTGAAAATGAAGGGCACTGGTTTTTCCAGGCAAAGATTTGATTATGTTATCACACTAGTAAAATACTAAATTAAAATTCCTGAAATGCAGGAAAATTACACCATACCTTCAGCACAAAACTTCCCTTTCCACATCTGGATTTGTGCTAAAACAACTGCTTAAAAATAAACTAAAAACAAAATCTTTCATGGCACTACTCCAATACTGCAAATGTTTTCTTCTGTCCGGCCAGAAGCCTCTTTCATGTGCTAATGGTGGCATTTTTTAAACTCTTCCCCTTTGACTTACTTAGACCTTTAAGGACCTCACACATCTAATGGTTCCTCACATTCACCAAGAACAATCAAGAAAGGTCTGCGGGTTGACATGCAGTATGATTAATGGACAATGTTGATTTAATTTCCTATAACAGGAGTTTTCTCTAAGCCTTCTCCAAGGAGATGCTGTTTACAATTCATTCCTTAACTATTTTACTAACGAATTCCCATAAATAATGTCATGCATAGGTAGTCCATCTTATTTTTTTTAAAGACATTTAAAGTTTTAATCCAAAAAGAAAAAGACAGGTCTGATAGTTAAATAGTCTCTTTTTGAGACAGATGGAGGGAAAATACCTTCATTTGTTGCTATCCTAATGTGTTCCTTTTAGGAAATATACTGAAAGAGCTAACAACAAAGGTAAATAGTCAAATTGAACAATGAATACACCAGGATCATAAATACTGACATTAGTAGTTTCAGTAAATCAACAATTTTTTAATTTGATAGGAAAAGTAATTTTCACAAAATAATCCTGGAGTTATAGACTATGTAGAGCTATTATCCCTAAGTGGTGGTGGGGTGGGGGCAGCAAGTGAAAAGACATCTATGCCAGAGATTTACAAATAGAATAAACAAACAGGAAACCCTACCTTTAGGAAATAGAGACTCCTTTTTCAGACTGTGAAATGATTTGGAGAAAGTAAATCTGCCTAAGAGATAACTGGCATAATATATTTTCAATCTGTTAGATTATTTTACATTCTCAGAGATGGCATTAAATTATTTTTTTAGAGAAATGCAAATCATGCTCTTTGGCTCGCCTTACTTTCCAGATATCAGCCTAATCGTATATTGAGACTGAATTTCAAATTCTGCTTCTTTGCTTTTTCTACATGAAAAACCGCATCAGATTTTTCAGCTAGGGGCTAGGCAAAGGAGAAAAAGCCACTGAAATCCCTGATTCAGTGGAATTCGGTTTCACACCAGTTATAACGTCCTGTTTTTTTAACTCACATGGGATGAGATCTCCATTGTTGAAATACCAGGCTTGTATTCCTTTTCATTTTATGGAATGGTAAAAGGCATTGTCACTTGAAATAATAGAACTTCCTCCTTCCTGTTTCTTCCCTCTATCCACACAGGGGGCTTTACTTAACTGCATTTAGGGCCTTTTTAGTTTGGTATCTGAAGGGAATCTGTACTAGTAGAGTAATCTTTACCTAGAGCCTAAGTTCACAGGGTTATCTGTTCTCTACAGTGAAACAGAAAATAGATTTTCATTTCTCTTTTTAAAAACAAAGCTAAAAATGGACCCCAGGATTACAGAAAGAGGCTTAGCACACTTGGATATTAGGGAACAAAGCTATTTGTTTTCAGGTAGATGGTGCAGCAGGAAAACCCCACACAGCTAGTTTGGAGTCATGATGCCTCTCTACTTGTTTTGTTTTGCTGTCTGTCTCCCCGTTTCTAGATTGTGAGCCCATTGTTGGGTAGGGATGATCTCTGTTGCCAAACTGTACTTTCCAAGACCTTAGTACAGTGCTCTGCACACAGTAAGAGCTCAATAAATGTGATTGAATGAATGAAAGAATATGAAAGCCAAAAGGATACACCCCCCCACCCCCAAAGAGTCATCACTCTTCTGGGGAGATAATTACTGCATGGCTGCTAATGCATTAAGGAACTTCAAAACCCCCAAAATGATGATCATTCAGTCTGAATTTTAGCCAGTTCTCTAACTTCTATTTAAATCTGGGACTTTCTCCACTTTTTAAAGGTTATGCATCGTAATTTGTTAAAGCAACAAATACCAAAACGGATATGCTGATCGTGGTGATCTTTGATATTGGTGATCTTAACAGCTTCAGGATTTTAAAGTCTATTAAATGACCCCTGCTCAAGGCAGTAAATTAAGAGCCCAGAGAACGTAGTCTAAAATGGTTAAGAACACTAAACTTTTCCATTGAAAATGAAAACAAGATTTTTGAAGCAAACACCTGTGTGCAATATTAAAAACCGGCATTCCCGTGTTCAAAGGATCGATGGAATTAAATATGACATCACTAAAGAATACAACAAAGAGTTTGCCTTTGAAAGATCTTCTGATATTAAAGAAGTGATGAAAGTAGAGCTTACAGTTTTATGGAGCAGTGATTGCATTTATCACTCAAAAAGCTTTTCTTCTTGGATCATCTGTAAAAATTAGCTATTTATTTTTACCTAAATTAGAAATACATTACCTCCACCCTTGCTTTTAAGTAGAAACTGGTGTGGGGAAATGACCTATTGCCTGAACATATCTAGGATTGCAACATTCACATTTACACACTTTTATAACAGCCCTCATGAAAAAAAAAACTTATCCTGGATCTAGGGCTGCCAAACATTCCTTAAGGTCCAACTCCACCAGTTTTTACAGGCCAAGTACTGACCTGCAGCAGAGTTGGTAGCAATACTGGTCATCCCAACAGGCTTAGTTTAGTGGGATACAATACCCCAGTAATACTAATAATAATTATTATTATTGCATTTGTTAAGCACTTACTATGTGTAAAGCACTGTAAGTGCTGGGGAGGATACAAGGTGATCAGGTTGTCCCAAGTGGGGCTCACAGTCTTCATCCCCATTTTACAGATGAGGTAACTGAGGCACAGAGAAGTTAAGTGACTTTCATTCATTCATTCAATCGCATTTATTGAGCGCTTACTGTGGGCAGAGCACTGTACTAAGCACTTGGGAAGTACAAGTTGGCAACATATAAAGACGGTCCCTACCCAACAGAGGGCTCACAGTCTAGAAGGGGGAGACAGAGAACAAAACATATTAACAAAATAAAATAAATAGAATCATCATCATCAATCATATTTATTGAGCGCTTACTGTGTGCAAAGCACTGTACTAAGTGCTTGGGAAGTACAAGTTGGCAACATATAGAGACAGTCCCTACCCAGCAGTGGGCTCACAGTCTTATAAATATGTACAAATAAAATAGAGTAATAAATACATACAAACATATATACATATGACTTGCCCAAGGTCACACAGCTGACAATTGGCGGAGCCGGGATTTGAACCCATGACCTCTGACTCCCAAGCCTGTGCTCTTTCCACTGAGCCACACTGCTTTATAAGTGAGCTGAAGAGAGAGAGAGCAAGAGAGAGGAGAGAGGGAGAATATATGTATGTCTGTTTGTGTCTGTGTGTAGAGGAGGACCAGAAATAGTGGACAGGTCAAGCAGAGAACACTAAGCAAGGTGAGCAGCACTGTCAGTACCAACTGGATTTATTGTGTCCTACTCTGTGCAGAACACTAAGCTGGTTCCTTTGAGGATATATACAAGAAGTAAAAGATGCATCTCTACTCTTTGAGGAGTCCAGTGGGATGTCAGGTAATATGAGCCAGGCAATGAGCACATAATCAAGGGCATCTAGGAAACAACAGTGACAGACAAACCAGACTGGCCCATAGGTATTTGGCCCTGTCCGCTTGTTTTGTTTTGTTGTCTATCTCCCCCTTCTAGACTGTGAGCCCGTTGTTGGGTAGGGATTGTCTCTATCTGTTGCCAAACTGTACTTTCCAAGTGCTTAGTACAGTGCTCTGCACACAGTAAGTGCTCAATAAATACAAGAGTGCTCTGGGGGTGAGGAGAGTACCCAAGTCTCAACTTCTCTGTGCTAGATGATAAAGGGTAAGGATTATGTCCCAACTTGTACTTCCCAAGCGCTTAGTACAGTGCTCTGCACACAGTAAGTGCTCAATAAATACGATTGATGATGATGATGATGATGTCTATTAACTCTTTTGTATCTCCCAAGCCCTTATTAGAGTGCTCTGCTGAGACTAAGAGTTCAATTCCCTCACCTGTAAAATGGAGATTATGTCCCCATGTCCAACCTATTTGCTTGTATCCACCCCAGTGCTTAGAACAGTAAGCACCTGGTACATAGTAAGTGCTTAACAAACATGAAAATTACTATTATTATTAGGGTGTCCACAATTAAGTTTCACAACAAGGGAGAAGTTGTTAACATCCTATAGTGTATAACAAACATGAAAATTACTATTATTATTATTAGGGTGTCCACAATTAAGTTTCACAATAAGGGAGAAGTCGTTAACATCCTATAGTGTAGAGATTGCAAACTCCTTATGGGAGGAAACATCTCTATCAAATCTGCTATATTGTTCCATTCCAAGCACTTAGTACAGTGCCCTGCACACAGTAAGCACTCAATAAATACAATTCCTTTATATTCACAGATGATGTTACTGAATGTGAAGTGGGTGACTGAAAAGTCCAAAATAGAACCAACCATCACTTCCAAAGTAGGAAGACAGCTTGACAGTTCCTACCTTAATAGGTGCAATTTATTATCTTATCTTTCAAAAAAATGACTGAAAGGAGGCCTCCTGTATCTTATCTGGATTTCAAGGTAAAAATCAGGTCTTATGGGGTGCAGATTTTGTCTTTAAGATTATTCAATATAAAAATATTCATTTATTTAATGTAATAGTCTTGCAAGTGAACATTATTTTAGCCTTGAGTTTAGTTTTTTTTTCCAAAACAAATGTGAACTAAACTAGATGGGTCACTGGGTTCAAAAGGTTACAAATAGCTGATGAAATGGCCAAAGACCAGAGCTCATGTTTCACTCTACTTCCGGAACCTTTAGTTTTATCACTAGAAGGAAGGTTCATCACTGATAGCTTCTCTTTTAGGCAAATCGTTCTTTTAACTGATAAGTAATAGCAGCAGGATTGTTACCCAGAGTCAGGAGAATTGATAGATAAGAAGTTTAGTTTAAGGATGTAATCAGGATAAGTAAACACTAAACTCTCCAGCTGCACATAGAGTTTGTCAATGGCTCTATTTGTCTGGGATATACCTACTGAGTAGTCACTTACTTTGCACTATGAAGCAATGTAAATATCTCTCTCCAATAACTATAGGGGACAGACTCAGCCCCATGGCATTTAGGTATAGATCCAAAACGTATTAATTTATATTAACATCTTTCTCCCTCTCTAGACTACAAGCTCATTGTGGGCAGGGATCGGGTCTACTCTGTTGTACTCTCCCAAGCGCTTTGTACAGTGCGCTGCACACAGTAAGAGCTCATTAAATATGACTGCTTGATTGATGTTGAAAATGAAAAATTAAAATCATAAGAATCTGACTATTTCCTATAGACATGCTTCAAAGGAGGCAATAGCAGATATGGCATCTTCCAAAGACACAACAGCAGCATATGAAATTTGATGGTATGGCAAATTCAGTTCAATTAATACACTGTGAGCTAAGAAAAATCTGCCTCAGCACAGTGTATAGCTTTGATTTTATTAGCTGACCTACCTGCTCGTTAGCAGTTCACATCTTACACTTCTATTTCTTTGGAGGAAATGCTGTATCTAAATTATTATTACTTCAATTCTGACTTCTGTTACAAAGGTATAAAACTCACCACCAAAGAATCAGCTTTACATGAAAGGTAGTCACATTCCTCATTTACAGGGGATTCTAAATTGGTTCACAAATGACAGCAGAAGCACTCAGAGCTTGTAGAAATGTGCTGTCAGAGTATGTTACAGTATTCTTTCAGCCACCACCCGGAAAGATCTCCAATCTTAAGGCAGAATCTGTCCATCTCAAATATAATTATTAGCAAGGATACTGGCTAATTGAGTCTCATTAAAAAGCATGGCCTAGTGGAAAGATAATGGGCCTGGGATTCTAATCCCAGCCCAACCACTTACCTATTGTGAAGCCCTGGGTAAGTCACTTAACTTCTCTGTGTCTACATTTCCTCAAAAGTGAAACAGGGATTAAATATCTTTTCTCCCTCTACCTCAGAATGTGAGTCCTGTATGGAACATGGACTGTGTCCAAACTGATTAGCTTCTACCCCAGTGCTTAGTACAGTGCTTGTCCATAATAAACAATAAATACCACATGTAATGATAATAATAATTATTAATGTATTGAACCCTAAAGGTCACAGCAGCTGAAAAAGCCCAAAAAATTAATATCCAAACGCAGCATCTCTCAAATGGAAGAAAGCAACAAACACTACAAGAACACAAAACCCCCAACGGCCTAGGTTAAGCCTTAGAGACATTTTCTTTCACTTAAGTGCTCAACTAACAGGTAGAGATCACTCCTCACTTTCAGCTTTGGGTGAACATTTGAACCATGAGTTATCCTGAGAGGAGGATGTTTGTAGAAGGAAGGTTGAGATCTGAAAGCTTATCTCTCAGTAACAATAAAGCAAAACAAAACCCCAAGATAAGGAATAAATGGGCAATTCACATTTGTAGAGTCTGCAGGGGAGTTTTTAATTTAGGGTTTGTTAAGTATTTCAGCTTGTAGATAACTGCTCAAACTTTTTATTGGACTATCCTCCACAGTTTTATGTCTTTTTTTTTCGTAATCGCTTTTGTTTCGTGCTTACTATGTGCCAGTGTCAGGCACTATACTAAGGGGTGGAGTAGATACCAGCTAATCATGTGGGACACAAAAATCCTACCGAGTTAGGGCCCACTGAACTATAATAAATGCTTTCCATCACACAGCAGCATTTGTTACATATCTCTCTCCACTCAGTTTTTCAGCTGACCCCTTTCTCGAGTCTGCGTAAAATTCCACTAGCAATATTACTTCAATTTACCACAGGGCAAGATCTTGGGGTGCATACCATACATTTTTTGACCCCTTTATCTAATTCTTCCTGTACCTTTCTGCAGAAAGTTTCCATAATTAACAGAAACACTCTTGGGTGATCACACTTTCTGACTGCATTCTTTCTTTTTTTGGTTTCAGAAGGTCTTAAAATAAATTCACTTCAGATCTAGAAAATGAACAAGGATGATCTTTTTTGTTAAAGAGACTGTTTTGAAAACCACCTACTTTGCAGCCCACACAGAAGCAATCTGAAATAAAAGGAAACCTTATTTTCTCCACTATTTCTCCAAACTCCCAGCCAGTAGAGAACCTGGGTAGGCACCAAAATCCGTCTAGCCATATGAAATTGGCTCTTCTGAATCTTTGAGTCAACCATGGCCTTTGTCTCATCCAGAGAACACCCAGTCAGGATCCTATTGACCTTCTGTCTCAGTGACTTCAAAGACACCATTTCATAACACTGTAAAATCTGCTCTTTTATTGTAGTCTGAGCACACAAAATTTCACATGAAACTCAAGAAATGCCTCGACTCGCTTTTAAATCTGGGCTGTTAAAGAATCCCGACTTGGCGAACGGGCAAGTGACTGTGACAATATAGTGGTAATCGTTATTTCCTCTGCCCGGCGTGGTGCAATTCACAGTACTAAGAGCTTGGGAAGTACAAAAGAAAGAATGACACATTACCTGCTCACGAGGAGCTTTCACTCAAAATGGAGGAAGACAGACAGAAAATTATTAACTGTAAAGTCCCATTTTGAACTTTGCATAGTTGTGAGACACATCCTAGAACATGACGCCTGTCTACTTGCTTTGTTTTGTTGTCTGTCTTCCCCTTCTAGTCTGTAAGCCCATTGTTGGGTAGGGATTGTCTCTGTTGCCAAATTGTACTTTCCAAGTGCTTAGTACAGTGCTCTGCACACAGTCAGTGCTCAATATATACGATTAATGAGTGAGTGAATGAATGAACTGATGGTTTTGACTGACGGCCATACATTGTCTCAGCTAGATTCTATCAGCAATTTGCCTCTTCTAAGCCATGAGGGCATGGGGCATTTCTCAAGCCTGGTGACTTCTTTGCAGTCTTCTTTTGTTCCCACCGTGGCACTTTCTCCAGTGGCTAGAATTGGCCCGGGAGCGTGGCTGGTTCCTTCACACTGAGGTGGGGCAAGTCCACATCCTCACACTGAAATTTTCAGGGTAGTGTTGACTCCAGAAAAGAATATGTCCACAGTAGCATTGGCAGAGGCAAAGCAATTACAGGAATGGGATATTTAAGGTTCCCTCTCCCCTAGAAGCCTGCCCAGTCTGAAGTCCTGGTGCTCTTTTTAGCTCGTTCAGTCCCATTCCAAAAAAAAAAAAAAAAATCCAGGGAAAACAATAGGGAAAGTCTGTTAAGCTTCCTCTCCTCCCATCCTACCGGTCTCTCCCTCTCTCTTGCCTGGCTTCTTGAACATTCACAAAGCACACGACAACCTGGATCCACCACGCGTCTACTGTGTGACCTTGGGCAAGTCTCTTCACTGTGCCTCGGTTATTTCATCCGTAAAATGGGGATTAAGACTGTGAGCCCCACTTGGGACAACCTGATTTCCTAACTGCTTAGCACATTTAATGATAATAATAATAATAATGGCATTTATTAAGCACTTACTACATGCTAAGCACTGTTCTAAATGCTGGGGAGGTTACAAGGTGATCAGGTTGTCCCACGGTGGGCTCACAGTCTTCATCCCCATTTTACAGATGAGGTAACTGAGGCCCAGAGAAGTTAAGTGACTTGCCCAAAGTCACACAGCTAACAATTGGCGGAGCTGGGATTTGAACCCATGACCTCTGACTCTAAAGTCCATGCTCTTTCCACTGAGCCACACTGCTTCTCTAATGATACTTTCATCATTACTTGTAGGCTAAATAACTTTTTCAAAGGGGCTTTCCCTAGCTAAGCCTTCTTTTTCGCTCTCCTTTTTTGCTTCCTTTTCTCTCTCTCCCTTCTGCATCACCCGGACTTGCTACCTTTATCTATCCGTTGCCAGCCCCATGGTACTTATGTACATATCTGCACTTTATTTATATTAATGTCTGTATCCCCCTCTAGACTGTAAGCTCACTGTGGGCAAGGAATGTGTCTGTGGTATTGTTGTGTTGTACTCTCCCAAGTGCTTAGTACAGTGCTCTCTACACGGTGAGCGCTCAACAAATATCGCTGATTGAAAAAAGCAGAAGCCAGGTAAATTGACCTGAACAACGAGATATGAACTGGCAGCTGGCAAAGGAGATAGTAATTACAGTATTAGTTAACTATTTAACTAAGTGCTAAATGCTGGGACAGTTATAAGGTTATAAATTATAAGGTTATCGAATCAGGTGCAGTCCCTGTCCTCCAAGCATCTCACAGCTTCTCACAGAGAAGCAGCGTGGCTCAGTGGAAAGAGCCCGGTTGTTGGAGTCAGAGGTCATGGGTTCAAATCCCAGCTCTGCCAACTGTCAGCTGTGTGACTTTGGGCAAGTCACTTCACTTCTCTGGGCCTCAGTTACCTCATCTGTAAAATGGGGATTAAAACTGTGAGCCCCCCCGTGGGACAATCTGATCACCTTGTAACCTCCCCAGTGTTTAGGACAGTGCTTTGCACATAGTAAGCACTTAACAAATACCATTATTATTATTATTATCATCATCTCACAATCAATTTTATCCTTGTTTTGTAGGCAAGGATACTGAAGCCCAGGGGCGTTAAGTGATTTGCCCAAGGTCACACAGCAAGTCAGTAGCAGAGCTGGGACTAGAACATGGTACTACTGACTCCCCTCCTCCCCCTCCCCAACCCACCCGCCTTACCTCCTTCCCCTCCCCATAGCACCTTTATATATGTATATATGTTTGTATGTATTGATTACTCTATTGTATTTATACGTTTATTCTATTTATTTTATTTTGTTAATATGTTTTGTTTTGTTCTCTGTCTCCCCACTTCTAGACTGTGAGCCCACTGTTGGGCAGGGACCGTCTCTATCTGTTGCCAACTTGTACTTCCCAAGCACTTAGTACAGTGCTTTGCACACAGTAAGCGCTCAATAAATACGATTGAATGAATGAATGACTCCCCAATTCCATACTCTTTCCATTACATTATGCAGCCTCCCCAAAGAAAACTAAATTACAGGGAAGTCAACTAAAAAACATATTTTCCTTTCTTAGCTGACAATAAGAACAGCACACCCAGTTTTCCTACAAATTGGGGGTTACATTCTTATAAAATCCCACATGGAGAAGCAGCTTGGCCTAGTGTAAAGAGCACATGCCTGGGTGACAGAGGACCTGAGTTCTAATCCATTCACTCATTCATTCAATCATATTTATTGAGTGCTTACTGTGTGCAAAGCACTGCACTAAGCGCTTGGAAGAGTACAATACAACAACAGACACATCCCCTGCCCACAATGAGCTCACAGTCTAGAGGATTTTGCTACTTGTCAGGCCTGGGTGCCAGAGGACCTGATTTCTAATCCAGGTTCTGCTACTTGTCTGCTGAGTGAACTTGGGGCAAGTCATTTAATCAATCAATCACATTTATTGAGCGCTTACTGTGTGCAGAGCACTGTACTAAGCTGTACTGTACTACTGTACTAACTTCTCTGTGCCTCAGTCACCTCATCTGTAAAATGGAGATTAAGACTGTGAGCCCCGTGTGGGACTGCCCAATCTGATGAACTTGTATTTAGCCCAGCGCTTGGTGTCATCCTCGACTCTGCTCTCTCATTCACCCCTCACATCCAATCCGTCACCAAAACCTGCCGGTCTCACCCCCGCAACATCGCCAAGTTCCGCCCTTTCCTCTCCATCCAAACCACTACCTGCTGGTTCAATCTCTCATCCTATCCCGACTGGATTACTGCATCAGCCTCCTCTCTGATCTCCCATCCTCCTGTCTCTCCCCACTTCAATCTATACTTCACGCTGCTGCCTGGATCATCTTTGCGCAGAAATGCTCTGGGCATGTTTCTCCCCTCTTCAAAAATCTCCAGGGGCTACCAATCAACCTACGCTTCAGGCAGAAACTCCTCACTCGGCTTCAAGGCTGTCCATCACCTCACCCCCTCCTTCCTCACCTCCCTTCTTTCCTTCTACAGCCCACCCCGCACCCTCCGCTCCTCAGCCACTCACCTCCTCACCGTTAGGCCTCGTTCTCGCCTGTCCCGCCGTCGACCCCCGGCCCACATCCTCCCCCTAGCCTGGAATGCCCTCCCTCCGCACATCCGCCAAGCTGGCTCTCTTCCTCCCTTCAAAGCCCTACTGAGAGCTCACCTCCTCCAGGAGGCCTTCCCACACTGAGCCCCCTCCTTCCTCTCCCCCTCCCCATCCCCCCCACCTTACCTCCTTCTCTTCCCCACAGCACCTATATATATGTATATATGTTTGTACATATTTATTACTCCATTTACTTAATTATTTTACTTGTACATATTTATTCTATTTATTTTATTTTGTTAATATGTTTTGTTTTGTTGTCTGTCTCCCCCTTCTAGGCTGTGAACCCGCTGTTGGGTAGGGACCATCTCTGTATGTTGCCAACTTGTACTTCCCAAGCGCTTAGTACAGTGCTCTGCACACAGTAAGCGCTTAATAAATACGACTGAATGAATGAATGGAGCACTTGGCATACAAGTGCTTAACAAATTCCATTTAAAAAAAGACTCACATACTCCAACCCCCAATGTATAAAGCAACCGAACAGCTTGGCATTGTTGGAGAAACATTTCCTAATTCCTCAACAACATTCTAGGTAAAATTATGTGACTGTGAGCCCACTGTTGGGTCGGGACCGTCTCTATATGTTGCCAACTTGTACTTCCCAAGCGCTTAGGACAGTGCTCTGCACACAGTAAGCGCTCAATAAATACGATTGAATGAATGAATGAATGTAGTAAAAAGCCACTTTTTGGCAGAACAGAGTGCATTAGGCCTTTAGTACGGGACATACAAACAAGAGGCACTTATAATTACGATCCCCTTAGTCACACCCTACCCCTTCATATCCAACAGACCAAATTTTCAGAAAACACACCTCCTCCAAGAGGCCTTCCAGTTGCAAACTTAATCTCCTTACTTCATTACTTTATATTCCCTAACTGCCACTCCAGTCCTTCCGGGCTTGAGCAGTTAAGTATCCCCAATCACCAAAAGCTCGGATGTACATATCTTATATACTCTGTCGGTTCCTCCTCTTTGTAATTCAAGTCCTTGCTTCCCCTGCTAAATTGTAAACCTCTCGATGGCAGTGATCATGAACACCAATTCTATTATACTCTCAAAGTGCTTAATTCATTCATTCAATCGTATTTATTGAGCGCCTACTGTGCAGAGCACTGTACTAAGCGTTTGGGAGAATACAATATAACAGTAATAATATTCCCACAATAATAATAATAATAATGATAGCATTTGTTAAGCACTTACTATGTACGAAGCACTGTTCTGAGTGCTGAGGGAGATACAAGGTATCAGGTTATGCCATGTAGGGCTCACGGTCTTAATCTCCATTATCCAGATGAGGTAACTGAGGCCCAGAGAAGTGAAGTGACTTGTCCAAGGTCACACAGCGGACAAGGGGCGGAGTCCGGATTGGAACCCATGACCTTCTGATTCCCAGACCTGTGCTCTATTCACAACGCCATGCTGCTTCTCCCAACACAGTGCTCTGCATGCAGCCATCATTAAGTAAATGATATTGACTGATTGATACTACTATTGGGTATGGATTGTCCTTGTTCTTTTGGAATGCGGTACCTGTACTCCTCAGGCCCGATTTTTAAGCTTTTTGACAGTCAATGACCATCCACATGAGGAGTCTCGGTTCTTAGAAGCTAGATGACGTTCCATTATTCAGTTTCACAATTCCTCTCTTCCCTGGGAATATTTCCCTGGCTCGACTAGGAAGCTTAACTTTGAAATTCTTCCCCCGGGGTCATGGAGAGAGCACAAAAATCATTCTGAGTTTCATTCATTCTGCTGATTATTTGGTTACATAACGTTCTCGTGCACGTCAAAGCACAGCCCAATTTTCACTCCCTTTTGGTAAATGTGTCGCCTCTATGACACTCCTGCACCCTGCAATCCATTAGAGCTACAAATATTTCGCAGAATCTTAACTCGAGTAGCCATTAACAGGAGGCCATAATGGTAAGTAATCAATCAATCAATCAATCTTATCTCTTGAGTGCTTACTGTGTGCAGAGCACTGTACTAAGCACTTGGGAAGTACAAGTTGGCAACATATAGAGACAGTCCCTACCCAACAGTGGGCTCACAGTCTAAAAGTAATTACGCCTAAACCCTTTTAAACTAAGCAAGTACGGCAATGCTGCAAAGATATACGTAAACCAGAGACTAGTTTTTCTTTTAAATTCAAACTTCCTTACTTCCAGTAAGGCACTTAAAGATCTCTGAAAAAAAAATTGAAGTTACAACCAGTTTTCTTTTTCGAGACCTGTATTAAATAAGCGCCAAATTCTTAAAAGCGGTAACTTCCTCTAAAGCATTCCGTGTCCCCAATGGCTGTATTCAATCTCAACAATCCTACAAACTGTTGCTATAATCGGCTTGTATAAACAGACTCAGTACTGCTTGTGGCATTAAAGAACTTTAAATTCACGACTGAAAAACCTTAACTTCTTAGACAAATGTAAATAAAGAGAAAGGGGAGTGAGAGGATACTTGACTCAATTATTTCAATCTTAATAGCCTCTTTTTACCTGTGAATTAAAGGGTACTACTCTCTGTGTTTGAATGTGGAGTAATGGGGAAAAGTACCAGGTTTGAGGCAGAGCTAAGCATTTGGGAATGTAAAGAAAAAACTTAACATCTTACTAAAAATATTTAAAGCACATTAATATACTTTACAGCATAAAACCACTAAATCCTTCTGGTAATTGACTGTTGATTGGTCAGAAACTCCTGATTCGTGCACAGGTATTTTTGATACCACTTACCCTTGTTGTTACATTATTATCAATGGTATTTACTGAGCATTTACTGTGTGCACTCTTTCATTCATTCTTATTTATTGAGCACTTACTGTATGCAAAGCACTGCACTACGCACTTGGAAGAGTGCAATACAACCGAGTTGTTAGACGTATTCCCTCCCCCCTACAAGCTTACAGTCTATTATGGTAGACTGTATTATGGTACTGTATGGCACCACTATATTATGATATTATGTTGAACACACACTCTCCCTCTCATCCCAACCCCAGGCCATATTGTTACATTTATCTGCCAATATCTGGAATTCCAAGATGAATAAATAAAAAAATTAGACTGGACAAAGCATAAGGGTATATGGGTTATTGCTGCTTTCACATTTCCTGCAACTTGTATCACCATGAATTAACAATTCAGTCGATTCTCCCATAATGTGTGTTTCCATTATCTGTTAATTTACAGTTTTGTGCATGTGAGCAACATCTGTGACGGTGTGAGTACTGGAACACAAGGTTTGCACGAACACAACCCCCATGTTGTAAAACTGACTGTGTTTCTTAAGTGCTTCTTAGGTGCCCACAGCAGTATGACACTGGCATTATGTGAAACACCTTCAAATAAATATAACAGTACCATTGTGGGGCACTCTGAAAGTTTTCCTTCCAGGAGTTTTATGTTTGCTACAAAAATTTCAAACAACTCTACAATTTCAGCTTTCAATCTTCTGTCAATACCTAAACTTTATAATGAAAAAAGTAACTACATTTCCACTGCTGAAACTTCAAGAACTTAATTCTCTCATGGGACTAAGAGAGTTGTGTCTAGGAGGGCTTTTTTGTTGTTTGGTAAAAGACAATCTCTCATTACTAACAGTTGTCGTTCTGAAGGTATAATTCCATGCTCAACAATCCCAATTACTCTATACAACTTGATAGGTTGTCAGTCTAGTCCTACAATTACCGTACATTAATGGAAGAGGGGTTTCCTCCCTTTTTCTCCTTTCATGGCAGCACACTCAATATGTTGAAAAGCAAAACTAAACTAAGAGAAGCAGCGTGACTCAGTGGAAACAGCCCAGGCTTTGGAGTCAGAGGTCATGGGTTCAAATCCCAGCTCCGAAAATTGTCAGCTGTGTGACTTTGGGCCAGTCACTTAACTTCTCTGTGCCTCAGTTACCTCATCTGTAAAATGAGGATTAAGATTGTGAGTCCCAAGTGGGACAACCTGATCACCTTGTAACCTTCCCAGTGCTTAGAACAGTGCTTTGCACATAGTAAGCACTTAATAAATGCCATCATTATTATTATTAAACACTGCCACCTCTGATACTCTCCCTCTGCTTGGGCCATCTCCCCAGGTGTCTTGGGCATTTAAGAGGAATATGGAAACAGCTTGACATAGAAGATAGAGCACAGTCCTGGGAGTCAGACGGTCATGGGTTCTAATCCCGCCTTTGCCATTTGTAGGCTATGTGATCTTGGGCAAGTCGCTTCACTTCTCTGGGCCTCACTTACCTCATCTGGAAAATGGACATTGAGACTGTGAGCCTCAAGTGGGACAGGTACTGTGTTCAACCTGATTTGCTCGTATCTGCATAGGGTTAGCGCTTAGAACAGTGCTTTGCACATAGTAAGCACTTAATAAATGCCATCATCATTATCATTATCATTACAGTGTCTGGCACACAGTAAGCCCTTAGCAAGTACCATAATTATTATTACTACTATTCTCCAGATTTGTGGTGTGGTTTCTCAGTTCTGGAACCACATCTGCTGTTTCCTCTGGGGTTGGTCTGCCATTTGCCTGCTGTGCGATATTGGGTGTGCCACTGAACTTCTCTGGGCCTCAGTTTCCTCACCTGAAAAATGGGGATTAAATTCTCTTCTCCCTCCCTCTTAGATTGCGAGGCCCATGGGGGACAAGGACTGTTATCTACTCTGATTCTTAAGTATCTACCCCAAACCTCAGTAGGGTGCTTGGGACAAATACCCCAATCACCATTATTAGTTTTGTTTTTATTGTTTTCTGGGGTGTCGTACAATGCCATGTTCCTAGAGGTTACAGGACCTAATGGACCCCTAATGATTCTACGCTGCAGAATCATTCAGTTAAAGTGACATGGGTCCCCAAAGCACTTATTTACATAACCTACATGTCCTATTACTTCAACATTAACCTGTGTACCCCTTTCCCTGAGTTCACTGGCCTGTAAATTATTTTTGTGTTTGTCTCCCCGGCTAGACTATCAGCTCCCTGTGGGTAGAGATAAAATCTAACTACTGAACCCTCCCAAGTGCTCACTACAGTACTCTGCTCCAAGTAGGCCTTTAATAAGCACTATGAATTAAGCTCTTTCTGCCTCGCTTCTAGTTTATGAACAGACTTGAGGCGCCAAGTGGTACCCTGGAAACTGGTACTATGGAGATAGCAGGAAAGTTCCCAGTGGGATATGAGGAGCAAGGGCTATGCAGGCCAGAGGTGGGACTTGGGCAGGAGCCTTTGCCATCTTTGTGACAACAGCAGCAGGAGCATGGACGATAACTCGCCCTGCCTTCAAAACCTTAGCACATCTCCTGCAAGAGGCCTTCCTCGACTAAGCCCCCACTCTCTTTTCCTCTTCTCCCACTCCCTTCTATATCACCCTTGCATGTGGATTTGCACCCTTTATTCACCACCATCCTCAATCCCATAGCACCTATGTACATATCCGTACTTTATATTAATGTCTGTCACCCCCTCTGGACTGTAACCTCAGTGTGGGCAGGGAACGTGTCTACCAACGCTGTTACACTGTACTCTCCCAGGCGCTTAGTACAGTGCTCTCCCCACGTAAACCTACTTTGGGTACCGGGGGCCATCGTCCTTTCATTCATTCAATCATATTTATTGAATGCTTACTGTGTGCAAAGTTCTCGACTAAGCACTTGGGAAAGTACAGTATAACAATAAACAGACACATTCCCTGCCCCAATGAGCTTACAGTCCAGAGGGGGAAACAGACATCAATATAAATGAATAAGAAATAAAAACTAAATTTAATTTAATAATAATCATAGACAATAATACATAAGACGCCGAGGGGCTCCCACTCTTTATGGAATATTGTCCCTGCACTGTAGCAATACTGCCGTAATGTGACTGACAGGATGGGGAATCTCCTTTAAATATTCTAGTTTCAAGGATTCATTTATAGCTCTCTTTGGGCATTTCTACTGTGAAACCGTGGTAAGCAAAATTTGAATTTTTTTTTCATGAGCAATAGTAATTTCATAAATCACCACACATGAATCTACACATTTGTTTCCATGTGACTCATTTTCTGCTGGTCTTTTTGGCTTCTTGTCTTTCCATTAGAGTTAAAGAACAAAAACCCTCTACTATCCCAGATGGCTATAACAAATTCTTGAGATTATAAATTAGTATTCAGTTTTCCCAGTAAGAGATACCTTTTCAGATTTACCAGTCATTCTGGCCATACCTCCCCCACACTGCTGACAACTGAATTGGCCAGTTTTATCAACACTGACAACTTCATTATCATCAAAACCACTTATTAAACATCCACACGCACTTTTTTCTCTGTTGGACACTGAATACAGCAAGTTAAACAGACATGGATCCTTCTCTCATGGTATCAGATCAAAGGTGAGATTTTAAAACTCTCAGCGGGGGGAGAGTGATGGGCTGATTAGAGTTAGATTTAAGGCAATGTCTCTGGGAGATACAAATAGAATAGATTACATTAGTCTTCAAAACTCCCATCTGGACTGCTCTTGTCAACAGAGAATGTAGAGCTGAGTGAATACTAGAATAATTTTTTTTAAGTTTTCCTAAGTCACAGAAACAGCATCTCCACACTAAACAATCCAGGTGGAATTAATACCTTTAGTGGTGTTATTCATACAGGTGTTTCCTCACAAATGTTAACAATTCACTTTGGCAGAATAGACAAAAACACAACCTGGTGGCATTTTTCAGGTGTTATTCACACTTCCTAATAAATAACCCCTTTTGGCTTTGAAGACAGAAGAGCCAAACAAGTGGCAATAGGGACTCGAAGTGAGTTATTAGCTTAGTCCAACCTGATTTTAAGAGTAGGGTTACTGATGGCTGCAATGTTCCCATCCAAGTTAGAACTGCCAGAGTCACTACTCTGTTGACTTTCATCATCATGTACCAAGTCCTCTTTAGAAGCTCCACATGGAAAAAACGATGCATCCTCTATAACTAAACTACGATACAGAACACCACTAAGTATGTTATTCTGAAGTTATCATATGAAAGAAGAGATTTAGAAGGCTCTCAGCAGGGAAAACCATTTTAAAAGGGTTTTTTTTGGCATGTGGCATCAAGATCATTAATTTTGTAGACAAAGTAGCACAAGGAAATGTAAAATCTAATCATGGTGCACACAGCACACAGGCTGACCTTCTAGGTTATTTTTTTTTCATTTCTTTGTATATTACCAAACCTATTCAGAAGTATTTTTCCACCCCTGAAAAAAGATCAGCAAAAGGCCTGAGAAAACTAATTAAGAATGCATAGTCAAGAGGTTTGGATGTGTTGGGGTATTTTCTTATGTGTAAAAACAAAAGGGAAAGCAACTATTCACTGCTCAACAGCCAGGATTTCTCTAACCTGCTGCCCCTTTGTTTCATTGCTTTCAATTAAACAAGCAGCACTGCCAGATGCTATCACCAGAAATGGTCACAGATGGTCATCTGTCCAGTTAACAGAACAGACTGCTTTTTCAATATCTTTCTCAAATTGTGCCTGGAATACATGCAGTAGATAGGGAAACCTGGCTGTGGTCAAGGGGCCACCTGACCCAGTTAAAATCCTGGGTCAATTTTCATAACTTGGTCACAATTAAATCCCTTTGGAAAATGAAAGGTTCAAACAACTACAACAAAAAAATGAAAGTTGGTCTCCCATCATCTAAGTAGACACATTAGTTATTACAGCTGTATGAATCATTCCTCCGTGCTACATAGCTTGCAAAAGGCATTAATAAAAATAAGGAATATAAATGCAATTCATCCCTAACAAAGGAGAAAGTCCAAGAAGAAATAACACTAAGATGAATGACAGGTTCTGGGCAAATATTGGAGGGAAAAAAATCTAGATATTAACATGAACCACAGACTGAATCTGAGTTAGTGATGATAACACTAAGATGAATGACAGGTTCTGGGCAAATATTGGAGGGAAAAAAATCTAGATATTAACATGAACCACAGACTGAATCTGAGTTAGTGATGAAGCAGTGCTGCAAAGACAAAAGTCTGGTGGCTATGGTGGGAATTTGTCAGAGTGTCTCTTTCTCGGTGTTACAGTTTGTTCTTTCTCTGTGGCCAGACAGAAAGGAGAATGAAGATATACACTCACCCAAACCACTAACAGTATAAAGAAGGTCACTGGCATCAAGTAAAATTGGTCCATTTTCTTGCTGCCCTTCTTCTTTGTAGAATAATTTATAACCATGAATAGCTGCCGTGTCCTCAGACTCTTGCTGCCACCTAACTGTAATCGTTGTACAGTTGAGTGGTTCCAGGCGTAACTCTGGAGATTTGGGGGCTAAAAAAATTGGAACACAAAAATATGTTAGGAAATCACAGTTCCTACACAAATACTTCACTTTCACTGAGCAAAGGTTTCTTACTATTCAATATCCATGTTAGAGGGAATGGCGAGGTTGTTCGGTTGATACTATGAAGTTGGGGAAAGTAACTTCCCCAAAGTAGAACAAGCAGAAGTTAGCACTTCTATCCTTGTGAACACCAAAGAGGGTGATTTTTAAAAAACATTTTTTAAACAAATTCAATTAGAGTAAATCACATTTGTTTGATAATCAAAAGATAGTGTAGTTGAACAACAAAGGTCCCTTTGTCAAATACTAGAAATTTCCTCAATGCTCATTAGGACAATCAGTCACAGAACCAATACTACCATTAGTTCTGACCAGCATCCATTTGGCCACAACTCTGCTTAGTTTGTGGGATTTTTTTTGTTGGTCCCCAAGCAGCACAGTGAGGTACTGAGCTTCTTTTACAGATGGGCAAACTGAGGCCCAAAGATGGTCAAAATTAAAAGTGAAGGATTCTCCTATTCAAAATAGCATACCACAAACCAATAAGAACCTAACAAAAACACTGAGTGCTTAAGTTACAGAAAAGAGACCGGTTCCTTTTCAATTCTTGAGACCTTCTATTTTGAAGTCTATTTTCATGATAGTTGCCCAACGAAAATCTAAATTTGTTTCAGAGGTTAACACAAAGCATGTAGGGTTGCAGGTTTTCCAAAATCAGGAAAAACACAAATCAAATTTTGAAAAAAAAACAAAACAGAACAACTTTTAGTTTCAGAGAGCTGCTCCTGAAAGCATTCTGGGCTGCTCTAATGATTCAGGCAATACCTTAACTTCTTGCTTTCAAATAACAGTCAAAACTAATGTCCACTCCCTCACTACCCCTTCTTTCCACAGAGTTTTGGTTGTTCCACAAAAAACCAGTAGGAAGAGGAGAAGGACACTGCAGGAAGCCTGATGGCAATTTTTTAAAATAGTGATGGGTAAGAACATGAATTCGAGAGTGCAAGCGAGCATTTAGAAGAGTAAGCATTAAAGGAGGAGAAAGAAATGGAATTATTATTACTATTATTTAAATGGAAGGAGGGAGAACAAACATGGAGTATGAAGATTTGAGGCAGGATAGGTTGCAAATAGTAAAAAGGAAATCCAATGGTATTTACTGAGCGCTTACTACATGCAGAACACTGTACTAAGCACTTAGGAGAGTACAACAGAACAGAGTTAGCAGACTCGTACATGCCCATAACAAGCTTATGGTCTACAGGAAGAAAACTGTAAGCTTGTTGTGGGCAGGAGATGGGTCTAACAACTCTGTTGTTTTGTACTCTCCCAAGTGCTTAGTACAGTGCTCTGCACACAGTAAGCGCTCAATAAACCTTCCCTGACTAAACCTTCCTTTCCTCATCCCCCACTCTCTTCTGTTGCCCTGACTTGTTCCCCTTATTCATTCCCCCTCCCAACCCCACAACACTTATGTACATACATGTAATTTACTCATTTACATTAATATCTGTCTCCTCCTCTAGATTGTAAGCTCACTGTGGGCAGGGACTGTGTCTGTCTACTGTCATCCTGTACTCTCCCAAGCAGTTAGTACGGTGCTGTGCACATGGTAAGTGCTCAATAAATACAACTGAATGAATGAGTAAATACCATTGACGATGCAGAGGAAAAGGACAGAGGTTCTCTACTGGCAAATTCTGACAATGATTTTGGTAAATTCCACTGAAAGTGAAGCAATGCTTCCAACAGAATGCACCTAATTTCAAAATCCCCAAATAGGCAGCCCCGAGGATAACGGAAAAATACTCTAGATTGGGAGCTCATTGTGGGCAGGGATTGTTATTGTTTATTATTGTACTGTACTTTCCCAAGCCCTTGGTACAGTGCTGTGCACACAATAAGCACTTACTACTGAATGAATAAACGATTACTTGGAAAGAACAATTACTCTTCTTCCCAAAGGCACTTTGGAAGTTTACCTTTCACACTCGTAGCTTTTGGTGTCCTGTGTGACGTCCATACAGAAGCTTCTCCCAGTCCCACTTGGGTTGCAGCAGTGATGCGGACCAGGTAAATGCTATCGGGTTTCAGGCCTTCCAAGAGGTACTCGTGCGTGCTGCCCGGGACCTCCAAAACTTGGATGGAGTTTTCCGTGCTGATGCGGAAGGACAACCGGTATAGCACAACTTGACCACGGCGGTACTTGGCAGGGATCGGAAGCCAAGAGATGAGAATATCTGTGGGACTGCGACTCGTCAAACTAATTTCAGGAGGCCTCAGGGGAACTGAAATACGAAAGTACACGCTTAACGGTCTTCAGGAGCAGGTACGTTAACCCAAAGTAAGTATTTCAGCACAAAATTAGACACTGCATTGCACTCGATGGGGGTTAAATACATACCATTGCTACTATGAATAGATTTTGATTTACAATTATTTCAGATTTTTCCAAACGCTTTTATTACATGATAATTCAAAAATCCAAGGACTAGAAAGCGTTTCCCTGTCCCAAACCACAACCCCTGATGGATCAAATAATTTGTCTATGGACTGAGCACTTCGAACATCTTGGAAGGAAAGTACTGCATACGTTTGTGATGAAGTCAGGATCATCTTTACCACCTTTATTACTCACATTCCTTTCTCCAGATAATTTTGGAGAAGCAGCATGGCCTCGTGGAAAGAGCACGGGCCTGGGAATCAGAGGACCTGGGTTCTAATCCCGGCTGTGCCATGTGTCTGCAGTGTGACCTTGGGTAAGTCTCTTACCTTTTCTGTGCCTCAATTACATCATCTATAAAATGGGTATTAAAGCTGTGAATCCCATGTAGTGCAGGGATTGTGCCCAACCTGATGATCTTGTATCTATCCCAGGGCTTAGTACAGCACCTGGCACATAATAAGTGCTTAACAAATGCTATATTAAAAAAACCTGACCTCTGCAAACAATTACAGATATGAGTTTTGGCTAACTGCACAGTGGGTTGACTTGGAGATGAGGAAGCATTCCCCCCTGTGCCTACATAGCATCTGTGTAAATCTGTGTGCCTGCTATGTGAGCTTGGGTAAGTCATTTAACTTCTCTGGGCCTTAGTTGTTCATCTGTAAAATGGGGATTAAGAGTGTGAGCCCCATGCGGGACAGGGACTGTTGGCCAACCTAATTAACGTATATCTATCTTAGTGCTTAGAACTGTGCTTGGCATATAGTAAATGCTTAACAAGCAATATAATAATAATAATAATAATTATTATTATTATTATTTGTGGCCAGAAGGTGCTCTCATGGCAGAAGAGATGGCTCACTGTTGCTTGGCTCGATTGTTCCAGCTTGGCAATGTGGCTGAAAGAACCGTGTTGTTAGGGAGTAGAGTGAGCTGGTAGCACAACCTACAACAATCCAGTTGCAATTCTCAAGTAAAGAAGTGGGAAGAGGTCAGTGGAGGTTGGCTCTTTCCCCTTTGGGAAGCCCTTGGGAGCTGCAGATTTGAGAATCTGGCTCAGAAAAACAATTCACTGCAGACATAAAAATTATTATGACATTTGCTAAGTACTTACTACTTGTCGAGCACTGTTCTGGGATAGATATACGTTCCACATGGGACTCACAGCTTAAATAGGGGGCAGTAAGATTTAATCCTCATAATACAGATGAAGAAACTGAGGCAAAGAGAAGTCATATAGTCCCTTCCCTCAAAAATCTTACACTTAAAAATAATAATAATAATTATGGCATTTGTTAAGCACTTACTATGTGCCAGGCACTGTAATAAGTGCTGGGGTGGCTACAAGAAAATCGGGTTGGACACACATGGGGCTCACGATCTCAATCCCCATTTTACAGGTAACTGAGGCCCAGAGAAGTGAAGTGACTTGACCAAGGTCACACAGCAGACAAATGGCGGAGCCGGGATTAGAGCCCATGACCACCTGACTCCCGGTCCCATGTTCTATCCACTATGCCACACTACTTCTCTGGTTATACTTTAATCATGTTTCTCACAAAAAACAACAAATATATTTATAGCTGTAGTCATGTCATAGCAGATTAACCGGTAGCCCCCACTATTTGGTGTGATCAATAGAACAGTTATATTTGCCCAATTATGGTGCCATTCTGTTCTTCTGTGAGCTTTTAATCTAAGCGATTTATGTAAAAGCCTTAATTAAAATTTTCACCAGCTTACCATCTTCAAGTGTATTCTGAGTTACGTGATCAGACATTTGACTGGCTCCCATTGGCATGTAGGCTACGATATAAAACGTATAGTTGCTGGCAGGCTCTAAATCATCGATAATATAATGAGTTGTGTCATTTCCAATAACGATTTGATACTCTTCATTATTTAAACCTGAATTAAAGCAAGAATTAGGGGGAAAAAATGAAACAGTTATTTCTGTCAATTTAGTACAATAAACTGGTCTTTGCCAGGGGCTATTCCTTACCCACTTTCTCCCCCACCTTTGAAGAAAAAAAGACCAAAGCAAACAAAGTTCTTTAGTCTCTGTAAGTAACTGTGTCTTGCTACAAATGACTGCAGTTTGGATTTTTGCTGGATAAAATAAACCTGAACACATTCAATCTTATATAAAACCCATTCAAGATCTAGTCACAACATATAGTGGACAACGTACAGTAACACAACAGACGAGTCTGCTAATAGTCTTATTATTCACAGCAATCTTAAATCTGTTTAAACTCACTATTTTTTAAAGCCTAATTACAAGGGCTTCATATTAACCTCTGGGGAATGCGATGGTTCTACTCTATTTAAAAAACAAAACGGGCAAAAAAAGTTGCCTTGCCAAAGATCTCATTTTGCCCAAGGATTCTATTAAATTTGACTGACATGGGTTTTTCTTTCACTTGTATGAAAGAAAAAGGATTGGCAGAGAACGTACTTCAAAAATGTTTTGTCCCATAATGAGCTTTTTTAAAAAAAAATCTTCAGCAATTCTTATTAGAATATGCAAGGCAAGGTATAGAACTAGGGAGTCTTTGTTAGGCTTAATTCCTATAGAGCAAATCTGTAAAGTGGAACAAGCGTACTGAAAGCTACTATGCTTCACAAACAATTCACAGTAAATGCATGTCAACTTAATCAAAACTCCCTAAGCACCGAACCCCTCCTCTCCACCGCTGAATTTATAAACAAAACAGAAGGCAAATTCCACTATTAAGTTTTCCCACATTTCTGAATTAACTTGATAGCATTTTAATTAGACAAGATTATGGGCATTTCACAACAGACTAGTTAATGGCTTGTTAATTAGGAATGGCATAGCACGATTTCTGACCTGCTAAACAAGATCCTTGAGCTCAAATTAAAAGGCCTTGTTCTGCTCTTCAATAGGCTGCTAGGCTTCATGTGGAGGCCCTAATGAAACATCCACAATTGAGAGCAAGATTGCCCTTCTACCACAATCAGTACCCCTTTTGTACCATTTCTAAATCACTAACAAGGAATTAACACACTCCAACATGCACTCTCATCAGACCCTCATTCTTCTTGCTAACCTGACCCTTGATTTAAATGTAAAATATTCCTCTTCAGAACACAAAAAAACACCTGTTAGTTTCTTCAGACAACTTTACCAAATACTGTCTTCTGCGAGGGCTTTTACAGCGAATTTCAGAGCGTAATATATAAATGCTGCGTTCGCTGCAGAAATCAAACCATGAATACGTGTATTCTTTGTTTTTACTTTACCCAGTATATTGTGGAAGACCGATAGAGAAATCCTTATAATTTATAACTTTTATTTTATTGCTTTATTCCCCTTCAAACATTTCTGGCTCTTTCCCCACACTAGAATTTAGAAATGGAAAGAACTATGCTCGTGCAAAGGTGGGCTAGAAGAACCTCTAAATTGAATATTTCAGAATATACTCTACTTACCTTTCTCATGATTCCATTTCAGAGCTTAGTACAGTACTTGGCACATATAGTGAGCACTCAAATAACCACAACTGTTATTATTACTTTTGCAGGCTTAAAACACTTATGGGTTCGGCTCCCAATTTTATTTAGGGAACACAAAAAGGAAATCCATCCTCAACTTGAAGAGTATACAGGAACAAAATTCACAGAAATTTCAGAATGCACATTTTGCTAATTATGCATGAAAGGTGCTAAAGAGGTTGTATAGTCTACCTTACAGCTTGTCAAGCTACCATTTTCTTTAAGGAGAATACTGCTATTTTTTTTTCCCTTGGCAACACAACATTAATTCTCTCAACAGTAGTTTGTTATGGAGATAAAGCTGTGCCTACACTGGCAAAGTAAAGTGGACAAGTGAGTCATCCAGTTTGTTTGATCAATATAAGCAACCACTCTGGATAATTCTAGAAAACGAATGTTTTTCTCCTTGGTGAAAAGTTGATCTCTTGGTCTAGATTACCTGGATAATCTCCTCCCTTCATAGTTCCATTTCAATTTATTCATGCAGAGAGTCTAAACCTCAAGATGAATAAATTCCTTACCTGCTTTAATTGGGAAGTTTTACAAGGCATATGATGACCTGCAGGGATTAGGAAAACTATACTAATATCTTTCTGGACAAAAATAAACCCCAAGTCACCACATAATGTACAAAGGGAAATATTAATATCTTTATCATCAGATCAAGGTCACCAGCACATTTTTGAAGACTAACAAGAAATCATAATTAACTTCCAAACTCATTCCTTGTGGACCACTCACATAAAAATGCAATCATTTACCACAAAAGTAAACCATGAGCCTTTAAAGATGATCATTTATTCTTTCTGCTCACCTTCTGCCTTCATGTAATGCACCGAATATGCGATGACTTTGTCAGAATTGTAAAGCGGCCGCTCCCAAGCTAAAAGGATGGCTGAACTTGACATAGTTTCAGCATGAACATTACAAGGAGCACTGGGCCTGTCTTCTGACATAACTACAGTCAGCCGGGCTCTGGACAATATAGATCCTTGGCTATTCTCGGCCATACACTGATAAATAGCATCATCTTCAGGAATAATCTGGTTAATCACCAATTTGCTGAGAGACAAAAAAAAGGGAAGTGAAATGTCGATTCCATGAAGCTTTAGCTAATCAAGGTTTGCTACTGATCAATTCACTTAATCTACAAAACAAATTTTTATGCACAAAACTCTGGACCAGTGATTAGCTGTACAAATCAACCACACGTAGATTATTATATCCAACAATAGCCATGATTATTAATCAGAAAGCAACTTCAAGAGTCATGTGATATACAATTTAAAATTCTATCATCTTTTTCAAATTAGGACTTAAGATTTCCTCATTCCATTGGAAACTCCTTCAATCAGGAAATCTTTTATACCAAGGTCTGAAATTGACAATTATTTTGAAGTTACTAGAAGTTAAGATAGGTTGTTTTACTTCAAAGCACTATAATGCACCATTGACACCATACATTTGCTGTTCTATACCTTATCTCTTTGGGCACTCTTTTCCTGATCTGTTCATCGATCAATCATAGAAGTATATGATATGAAGTATAAATATGATATTCATAAAGTAGTAAGAACACATTTTACCTGTTATACATTTTAATTCTCCCATTGGAATGTATCCTCCTCCCATTTTTCAGCCAAGACATTTTAGGAGAGGGAATTCCTTCTGCTTGGCACACGAAGCGGGCAGTGCCAGCCCGAGGCCTTGTTAAACTTTCTGGCCATTCCACAAATGAAGGTGGAGCTAGAAATATATATAAAAAGAAAAAGAGAAAGAAAGAAAAAAAAAGGTAAAATCCAAGGCATTTTCCACAAAGGTTGCTGTGAATTCCTCAATGCTGGATGTAAAGTAGGACTGAAAGAACTGATTTCGCAGTTAGATGTCTTTGCGAATTCATTTTAGCACTGTTTAACAGTTTATTCCATAGTTTTGAAAAATACATTTTTTAACTAATGTATTTTACTGTTAACTAAATGAACAGTCATTGCCTGATCTGGTGGGCCTTTTGCAGGGAGATTGAAGTGATTGTGTGAATGACACCAGATAAAGTCTTGAAAAATACAATCCCCACTGGGAAAGGGACACAACTTTTTGACTGTCAAGAAAACAAAGTAAAATACAAAATTCTCAAATCACACACAGGCATAACTATATAACAGCAAATACTAACGTTCATTATTATTTCTGCTCATTTCATTTGTATGGCATTTTATTCCCACTACTAGAAGGGAATAATATGCTCAGTTTTGGGAAATGCTTTAACTGAGGCCACGATGGTATCATTTGAGTTGCTACTGCTTAGCCTGCTAGGCCATGCCACCTATAATTAGATTTTCACTAAATCCATTAAAACCCACTTAACAAAATCCATTAGTGGGAGAAGAAGCATTACGGTATTCTACACTGACCAAGTTAAGTAACTCAATTGAATCAGAAATTCCAGCTATTGAAAACACACACGCAAACACACATGCACGAGGGAAAGATTTTAAATTATTCTAAATGGAAAGGAACCATACCTAGCACAGTTAGAGTCGCCATGGCAACAGTGAAGTTTCTCGTGCCTGGGGTAGTAGCACGACAAACATAAACCCCAGCATGTTGCATCTTAACATCAGATATCATGAGATTGCCATTTCCAAGAACTCGTGTATTGAAGACATCGATGGATTTGTGATCTGTATGAAAGAGACGATTCAAATTATAATGAGGCAAAATGGTAGACTAGAGTGACATTAATAGCCTTGGACGGCAGGTTATTAATTAAAATTGCTTTAGCAAAGTACTAAATTCTCTCAAACTAAATACAAATGAATGGAAAATTAAACAATTGTACTGATGTTTGACTTGACAGTATTTTCTATTCCTAAACCTCCTGTGATAGGATTTCTGGCAATGTATCTTAGAGTAATACTTGATATCAAATAGAAATGGTTTCAAAGCTGACATTTCTTTTTCTTATTTACTATGTATAATATTGGTTTTTTTCTGGTTGTCTCATGGCTTCTACCAGCTTCTTCACTCCATCAGCCACAGTTTAAAAACAAATACTTGAACACTTTTATCCCCCTTTTATTTTACTGACAAAGGTTGTTGGCTCAGTGGCCTGTCATTCATTCAATTCATTCATTCAATCAATCAATATTTTCTGAGCACTTACTGGGTGCAAAGCACTGTACTGAGCTCTTGGGAGAGTACAAGATAACCATTAGCATGTATACTGTAATATTTTTAAATTTTTCTTCATGGAATTCTCCAACATTTTAGCAGCCTTCACACACTCTTTCTTCTACATTCATACAGAATGAAAAAGCTCAACTCAGGGACATGGGAGCACTGAATGGTTTAATCTGCTTTCTCACCTCCAGATTGCTATAAGAACGTAACAGACCAACATGGATAAATTCAGTTCTGCATATTTTAACCTCTAAATTTGGCTGGAACACTGCTAAGGAATTAGGAAACATACTGTTGACAACACAAGCCTGTCTGCATATGGCAAAATGCTGTGTTGGAGGAAAGAATTGTTCACAAACATATGAGTGCTTAGTTGGACACAAGTAAATACCACAGCACAAGTCCTTCCTTAATCAGAACTGTGCAAGAATGTAACCCTTATGTTACAAGAGAACTGGGCACACTTTAATACAATAGAAATAAAAATGGCAGACTCTAGAAACTGACAATAAGATAAAAGATGCCAAACTGGTAGAAGGCCCACAGAAATGTTTTAAGTGCTAGAAGAAAGCCAAAATATCTTCTCTACAAATTACAGATGTTTGGGGAACAGAAATACAAACCACACATTTTTTATGGAATTACTGTAACGCTAATTTTATAAAATAAGCAAGGACAAATCCTACGAGTAGAAACTGTGTGTTCATTTGGGGTAGACCTACCAAGCCGACTCCAAGAAATGATTGGTTTGGGATTTCCCGAGGCCACACACTCCAAAATGACTGTCTGGTGCAGAGAAGTTGTAATATTCTGTGGTCCTGCTATTATGGCTGGTTTGTGGTACGATGGGGACTCCAAAGCTTTCAAACCAAAAGGAAGCATGGATGAAATTTTATAGGTTAAATGTCAAACACATCAGTACAAGAACACTGCCGACTCAATAATAATAATGATGGCATTTATTAAGCGTTTACAATGTGCAAAGCACTGTTCTAAGCGCTGGGGAGGTTACGAAGTGATCAGGTTGCCCCACAGGGGGCTCACAGTCTTAATCCCCATTTTACAGATGAGGTAACTGAGGCACAGAGAAGTTAAGTGACTTGCCCGAGGTCACACAGCTGACAATTGGCAGAGCCGGCATTTGAACCCATGAACTCTGACTCCAAAGCCCATGCTCTTTTCCACTGAGCCACGCTGCTTCTAAATTTCAAATATAGCTCAAAAACAAAATGAAAAAATCAGCTGAGACCGCTTCATTTTCTTAAGAATGTATACACCACTTTTAACATGTTGAATAAAGATGTGACATAACTTGTGAAGCCCTGGTAGTGCCAGGGAGAAAAAAAGCCAATAAAAAAGACTTCAAGGCGATATCCATCTCAGTCTAGAAGCAGTGTGCCATAGTGGATAGAGTACAGGACTGCGCACGCTTCCCCTACTTGTCCGGTTGACCCGTTTCGAAAAGGGAGGGGAAGGCAGGGCGGAAGAACCAAAACCAGCGGCCAAACCGGGGGATCCAAAAGCGGATGCCCACCGAGGAATAAAACAAGCCAAAACCCAGGTGGGGAGCGGCTCGAAGCCGAGACTGGGCTTCAGCCCCGTGGAGGCAGCCAGCCACAGGTTGACACAGACTGTGAGCCCATCTTCTAGACTGTGAGCCCACTGTTGGGTAGGGACCGTCTCTAATATGTTGCCAACTTGTACTTCCCAAGCGCTTAGTACAGTGCTCTGCACACAGCAAGAGCTCAATAAATACGATTGATTGATTGACTGGGAGTCGGAAGGACCTGGGTTCTAATCCCGGCTCCATCACTTGTCAATTGGGTGACCTTGGGCAAGTCGCTTCACTTCTCCGTGCTTCTGTTACCTCATCTGTAAAACGGGATTTAAGACTGTGAGTCCCATGTGGGACAGGCACTACGTCCAACCCGATTTGCTAGTATCCACCCCAGCGCTTAGTCCAGTCCGTTCTAGACTGTGAGCCCACTGTTGGGTAGGGACTGTCTCTATATGTTGCCAATTTGTACTTCCCAAGCGCTTAGTACAGTGCTCTGCACATAGTAAGCGCTCAATAAATACGATTGATGATGATGATGATGTTGGGTAGGGACTGTCTCTATATGTTGCCAACTTGTACTTCCCAAGCACTTAGTACAGTGCTGCACACAGTAAGTGCTCAATAAATATGATTGATTGACTGATTATATATAGAAGCACTTAACAGCATAATAATTACTATTATTATTACCTGGAATCACAGTTAGAGTAGCCTCCACACTTTTACGCCTATTGGCTACAGTAGTGGCCACACAGCGATACTTTCCAGCATCCCTGTGGCCTACCCCATAGATCTGCAGCACTCCCGTCGGTAAGGCAGTTACTCTGTAGGGGGGGAACGAAACAGATTGTGATCAACTTTTCTCTTTCTGTTAAAGCCTTCTCACTTTTTTTAAATTTCAAAGGAAAAATCAATTTGAATAAACTATCAGAGGAATGAGAGACTCCAATACGGATTCACATGTCTGTTATCCTTTGGACCACTTCAGCTCTCTAAAAAGAGCAGGGAATTTTGCAACCAACAGTTCTGAGAGTGCTTTGGATATTAACAACATTGTCTCTAAAAAAAGACATTCAGTCCACACCTCCCCAATCGTTAAGAACCTCTGGGGGTTGCCCATCCACCTCTGCATGAAACAGAAACTCCTTACCGTCAGCTTTAAAGCACTCAATTACCTTGGCCCTACCTAACTCATCAATCTATTAAAGCCCACCCTGCACATTTCTCTCTTCTATCGCCAACTACCTCACTGTGCCCACGTCTTTCCTGGTGGCCTCCTTCCCCCTCCATATTCACCAGACCACCACTCTCCCCACCTTCAGAGCCTTATTGAGAGGCAGCGTGGCTCAGTGGAAAGAGCCCGGGCTTGGGAGTCAGAGGTCGTGGGTTCTAATCCCGGCTCCACCACTTGTCAGCTGGGTGACTTTGGGCAAGTCACTGAACTTCTCTGGGCCTCAGTTACCTCATCTGTAAAGTGGGGTTTAAGACTGTGAGCCCCATATGGGACAACGTGATTACCTTGTATTCCCCCCCAGCGCTTAGAGCAGTGCTTGGCACATAGTAAGTGCTTAACAAATGCCATCATTATTATTAAGGTCACATCTCTTCCAAGAGGGCTCCCCCAATTAAGCTCTCTATTCTCCAATTTCCTCTCCCTTATTCATCTGTGCATTTGGATCTGTGCCCTTTGGGCACTTTGTATGCACCCCACCCTCACCACCACGTCATTTATGTACATAGCTGGGATTTCTTTCTATTTATGTCTGTTTCCCCATCCAGACTGTAAGCTCCTTAGTGGTAGGGAAGGTATCCTTCAGCTTTGCTATACTGTACATGTCCAAGCACAATGGTCTGCCCACCTTAAGCATTCAGTAAATATCACTGACTGATGATCAGCTATTCACTGAAAAATTCCCTAACGAAAAGCCCTACTACAAAAGGACTGAAATTTTCCCAAGGTATTTTTATTAAACAAGGAACAGGTAACACCCTCCCTTCTAGACTGTGAGCCCGTTGTTGGGTAGGGACCGTCTCTATATGTCGCCAACTTGTACTTCCCAAGCGCTGAGTACAGTGCTCTGCACACAGTAAGTGCTCAATAAATATGACTGAATGAATGAATGAATCGGATATGGCCAAGTAGTAGGCCAGGGATTCATTCATTCGATTGTACTTACTGAGCGCTTACTGTGTGCACAGCACTGTGCTAAGCACTTGGGAGAGTACAATACAACACTAAACAGACTCATTCCCTGCCCATAACAAGCGTGCAGTCTAAGGGGGAGACCCACATTAATAATGCTATCCCTATATTTACATATTCATTCATTAAATCAAATTTATTGAGTGCTTACTGTGTGCAAAGCACTGTACTATGCTTGGGAGAGTATATAATATAATATATATATAATATATATATATATATATATATATATAATAATAAACAGACACATTACCTGTCCATAGTGAGCTTACAGTCTAGAGGGAGCTTAAATATTAAATTTTAGCCCACATAGAGGACTCTAGAGTAGGTTTTCTGCCTTTGTCCAGCAGCTCCTTTCCCACTGGATCCTGCTGTAATTCTAATACACCGTTCTAGCCTCTTCGGAACAGTTACTCTTCAGAAGCAGCAAGGCCTAATGGACAGAACCCAGAAGACCTGGGTTCTGATCCCAGCTCTGCCCTTTGCCTCCTGGGTGACCTTAGGCAAGTCACTTCACTTCTCTGAGCCTCAGTTTCCTCATCTGTAAAATGGGGATTAAATCCCACTCCCTCCTGGATCTGAGAGTCCCATATGGGACGGGGACCGTGTTTAACCTGATTATCTTGTGTCTACCCCAACGCTCAGTACAGCAGATGGCACATACTAAGTATTTAACAAGTTCCATTAAAAAAAAAAAAATTCCCCAGGCAGCTGGAGGCTAAAGTGTTTGGCCCTAAATGGTTCGAGAATGTGGCAGTTTCCATTCTAGATGGGAAAGTAGCTGTAATCTGTATTAGAATCTTCTTCCTGAACCAAATCTGCTAATTGTTTCATCCTGAGAAATTCCCGTTCAATCCCGACTGTAAAGGAAAAGGAGTCTTTACCTGTCCATAGCCAGGGGTAATGACGTTCGATTCAATTCCCACGTAATGACGGCAGGAGGGTTTGAAGTTATTTTACAAGCGAGTCTGGCAACTCCACCTTCCTGAACTTCAACTGACAGAGGCTGAACTTCAAACACGGAGAGGGCTGAAACACAAAAGTGAGAAGGGTAGCTAAGTCGGCACTTGTAATGGCATTTGTTAAGCGCTTACTATGTGCCAGGCACTGTACTTGCCAGGTTCTACAACTAATTCGCACTAAAAAAGATTCAAAAAACATTAGCAATCAAATCTTGAGCTTACTTACCAACTGTGCTTTCTTCCATCCCTTAATAATAGTTATGGTATTTAATAATAATAATGATGATGGTTTGTTAAGCACTTACTATGTGCAAAGCACTGTTCCAAGTGCTGGGGAGGTTGTCCCACAGGGGGCTCACAGTTTTAATCCCCATTTTACTGATGAGGTAACTGAGGCACAGAGAAGTGAAGTGACTTGCCCAAAGTCACACAGCTGACAGTTGGTGGAGCTGGGATTTGAACCCAAGACCTCTGACTCCAAAGCCCGTGCTCTTTCCACTGAGCCACGCTGCTTCTTTATTTTTTAAGTGTTATGTGTACTGTACTAAGCACCTCCCCATTTCTGGAGTAACACAGGTGGGTTTTCAGAGCAGCTTCTGGTGTTTCTACCACCTCTAAGGCACTGACACGGACAGCCCCAAGCTGTGTCCTATTTATATACATAATTTGTGCCCAACAGAGGCTTTTATTTAACTATTACAATGAAGTTAGTCCTCTTGTCCAAGAAAGAAACTCTGAGTTGGTCATCACTGCCTTGGAACCCTTTTGAACATGGAAAAATTGAGTTTCTGTTCCAAGATTCAGAGCAGTAAAGTGTTTAGGGAAGTTGGGTAGAGGAAGGGAGAGAAAGAGGGAAAGTAGGAAGGAAAAAAAACAAAACAAAGGAGAAGAAGAGGATTGGGAGAAAGGGGAATAAGAAAGGAAGAGATAGAACCTCATAAGCACAGCTTGACTGAATTCTATCCTGGCAAAGAACACTCCAAAACTGGAGCTAAAATAAACCTTTTTTCAGGTTTATGAGTTTCCAGAGCAGACAATTTAAAGTGAAACGGGTCTGCATGTACTGGGAAAAACCATCTCCTTCGCATCTCCAACCAAGAAGTACCAGTATTCAATATCCATATTAGACACTGGCAGTGTTTTTTGATTCCTATGAATTTAAGGGAGGGGAAGAGGGAAGGAGAATGTGTGGGAATTGTGTGGGGTACCGCACCAAATTCCTGGTTGGAATCAAAGCCGTGATTTAGTTGTTGTCCTTCAGTCTCAGAATCGAGCTGCCATTACCAAATTTCATACTTCTGTCCCACCACGTTGCCTGGCAGAGGTTACATCAGAGTTGGATAGAGGAAAGGGGAAGAAGAGGAAGACAGGATAACAGGGCAGAATTCTGAGAAAACCCTGTATGATAACTGGGAACTTGAAATGGGAGAGAGAACAAAAGGTATCTAAGCTATTTTTACCACCTCAAACAGTCAAGATGATTCATACGACATGCCGCTCGCGGGGTGCAATGGGGAAAGAATTTAGAATTTTACGTGATACAATTTGTTTTATACTGACTGTACTGGGAATACAGTATATATTATATACTGTTTACTACATATACTATATATAGTTAATATAGATTAACATATTTTGTTAATATGTTTGGTTTTGTTCTCTGTCTCCCCCTTCTAGACTGTGAGCCCACTGTTGGGTAGGGACTGTCTCTATATGTCGCCAACTTGGTACTTTCCAAGCGCTTAGTACAGTGCTCTGCACACAGTAAGTGCTCAATAAATACGATTGATTGATTGATTGAATACAGAGGCCGACCCACCATCCACGTACCTCGCCCCCAGCATGTAATCTCCCAAGCGCTTAGTACAGTATTCTGCACACACTGAGGGGCTCAATACCACTGATGATAATCTGCCTCAGTCCCGCAACAGGCTGTTATAAAACTATTCAGTCAGTTGTATGTAATGAGCACTTACTGTGCTCAGCTAAGCACATGGGAGAGTACATACAAAAGTATAAAAGACACCTTCGGCTACAAAATATTAGGGTTACTACAGATCCTAAAAAATAGGTTACAATTGGAGGCTAGGAATGATGAAATAAGATAAGGTTGTCCATGGAGTTAACTGAGAAAACTGATGACCAAAGTACTTAATTGTGGTTAGATTATCCAGTAATTTAGATAAAGAGCCTGAGGCCCAGGGCTATTAAATAAGATAATAAAATGGAATCTAGGACTCCAATTTCCCCATAACAGCCTGTCCTTAAGATCATGCTCTTTATAGTCATTCAATCGTGTTTTATGTTAACTTATAAGTTAACTTTACCTCCAAAATAGCATCTTCGACACTCGTCCATATGTGTCAAAGAAAACTCTACAACCTTAGAACAATTACAGAAATACATTAGGATCATATGCTTTATTCCTCCTTTTATAATTGAACTTAGATCATGCACCTGAGTTATTCAAGACAGAATGCTATTCAAGGGCAGCAGGTCAAATAAAGTTAATTTTTGTATCTAAACACTGTGATTTAAATATAAAAATATACAATCCAAAAATCAATTTTTCTCCTCTTCAGAAAGTGGGGGGGGGGGGGGGCAGAATCTCCCAACTCCAAAATAAGAATTATTCTTCAGGACAGAAAAATAATTTTAGTTATTAGCTTTATACAATTATTGAAATTAACAGTACAAAATTTCTAATAGTGCATAGTATTGTGAAATAATGGTTTAAAAAAAGGGGAACTGAGTTATCAACAGTTATTTCTCAGCATATATTTTATTATACTGCACGCTGCTGCCCAGATCATCTTTGTGCAGAAACGCTCTGGGCATGTTACTCCCCTTCTCAAAAATCTCCAGTGGCTACCAGTCAACCTACGCATCAGGCAAAAACTCCTCACTCTGGGCTTCCAGGCTGTCCATCCCTTCGTCCCCTCCTACCTCCCCTCCCTTCTCTCCTTCTCCAGCCCAGCCCGCAACCCTCCACTCCTCTGCCACTAACCTCCTCACTGTGCCTCGTTCTTGCCCATCCCGCCATCGACCCCCGGCCCACATCCTCCCCCGGACCTGAAATGCCTTCCCTCCGCACATTTTCCAAGCTAGCTCTCTTCCTCCCTTCAAAGCCCTACTGAGAGCTCACCTCCTCCAGGAGGCCTTCCCAGACTGAGCCCCCTCCTTCCTCTCCCCCTCCCCATCCCTCCTGCCCTACCTCCTTCCCCTCCCCACAGCACCTGTATATATGTTTGTACACATTTATTGCTCTATTGATTTTACTTGTACATATTTACTATTCTATTTATTTTATTTTGTTAATATGTTTTGTTTTGTTGCCTGTCTCCCCCTTCTAGACTGTGAGCCCGCTGTTGGGTAGGGACCGTCTCTATATGTTGCCAACTTGGACTTCCCAAGCGCTTAGTACAGTGCTCTGCACACAGTAAGCGCTCAACAAATACAACTGAATGAATGAATGAATATTACTATTTTAAAGATATTCAAGGTAAGTACATTACCCTTCCTTCCCTTCTACACCCCACCTTTGGGAAATAGCATCTCAAGAGAAGGAGCGCTAGTATAAAATCAAAATGTTCTTTTAAGGAATAGGCTTATTCTGTTGCATGCTGCTATTTTCAGTTTATAAGCTGATTCAGTATTGTCAAATATTTGTCTCCAGGTTGTATTTAAATAGCTTAATTTAAATTGCTTCCTTATGCAAATCTTTGCTTTCTACATAATGTTGATTTTATTTGTGCTAATAAAATGTGATTTTACAAGCTTATTGCTGTCTTGTGAAACCTGACCTCTCTGTAACTTACTTTTTTCCCCTCGGCCAGTGCTAATATAAACCTAGGAACCCAAGAAGAAGTCATTAAAGTAGTGCTGTTAAGAGCCAAGAGCTCTATAAAATGGACAGGGAACAAAGTCTCAACAGACCTGCGTTGTTCTCAAAAACAACCTCGCTGAATGCAATAAACTCAAGTGCTTTTTTTATTTGAGGCTTCCTCCTATCCTCTCATTTAATCATTTTGCTCCCAGATTTACACTCCGAGGAAAACTATTAACAATCCCAAGATGATGGTATAACCCAAATCTTTGTTCTAGCCTCTGAAATAAACACATTAACTTGCATTAATTGACATGTACATGTAATGATGGTGGCGTTTCCTGTAGGAAGGAAGGATGAGACATCAGGGCCACTGGAGATTATCTGCCTCAAGTGACTGATTACAGTGCTTGGTCCTCCCTGGTGGATTTCTGTGGGGCACATGGGTGGAATGATCTAGTAAACAGGTGAAGTGAGGCACACCACAAAGTTGTTTTTGTTGGTTTTTTTTTGTTTTTAAGTACGGACAGGACCCTTTCAAAACTTACAGCTGAGTTCCCTAACCATAACCCAGCAGGTTTGGCTCTGCCACTTGTCTGCTGTGTGACCTAGGGCAAGTCACTTCACTTCTCTGAAGTACATATTGAAGTGAAGTACATATTTATTACTCTATTTATTTATTTATTTTACTTGTACATTTCTATCCTATTTATTTTATTTTGTTGGTATGTTTGGTTCTGTTCTCTGTCTCCCCCTTTTAGACTGTGAGCCCACTGTTGGGTAGGGACTGTCTCTATGTGTTGCCAATTTGTACTTCCCAAGCGCTTAGTACAGTGCTCTGCACATAGTAAGCGCTCAATAAATACGATTGATTGATTGATTGATTCTCTGAGCCTCAGTTACTTCATCTGTAAAATGGAGATTAAGACTGTGAGCCACATGTGGGACAGGGACTGTGTCCACACCGATTAGCTTGTAGCAAGCTCAGCGCTCGGGACAGTGCTTGACACAATACTAAGCGCCTAACAAGTACCATCATTTTTACTGGCCGCATTTATTATTGGCTGCTGTTGTGTCTCTGCCGTCCAGGGTAGCCAGCTATTTTTTGGGGTGCCAACCTGGCAAATGTCCCAGTTATAGCCAGAAACCTTCCTTGCTGAGAGTGGAATCCCAGCGGACCTTCCCCTATTTGCAGAGCCATGGAGCCGTGTTCTTTCCAATCAATCAATCAATCAATCATATTTATTGAGCGCTTATTGTGTGCAGAGCACTGTACTAAGCGCTTGGGAAGTACAAGTTGGCAACATATAGAGACGGTCCCTACCCAACAGTGGGCTCACACTGAACTGAGAGGTGGTTCCCTTTCTGTGGAGCTGCTATTTAAGCATATAACTAAGTGTATTGGGTTGTCTATCACTCTTCAAATAGATTCATATTACTTGGGTCAGTGTTTCAGATCTTGGGAATGCATTATGGCCCCTTACATTATTTCCTATGGGAAGCTTTACTTTAATAATTGTGGCATTTGTTAAGCACTTACTATGTGCCAGGCACTGTACTATGTATGCGCTTGGGTAGATACGAGGTAATTGGGTTGGACACAGTTCCTGTCCCACATAGGGCTCACAGTCTTAATCCTCATTTTCTAGATGAGGTAACTGAGGCCTGGAGAAGTTAAGTGACTTGCTCAAGGTCACACAGCAGACAAGTTCCCGCCAGTATTAAAACCAAGGTCTTTCTAACTCCCAGGCTCAATGCTCTATCCACTATGCCATGTGGCTTTTTTGGTTTAGTGCTCTTTTGCTTAATACCATGTTCACGGAACCAACTAAGAATGCTAAACTGGGCTGTACATGAAAATAGTTCTCAATGACTGAAAGGGAATGAATTAAATATTTCAGCAGCAAAACATTCCAGATTTATAATCAAAGTTACTGGGGCGGGGGGAAGCTATAAATCTTCCTTAAACAGCCAAGTAGGATAGAGAGTCAGGTCAGAACCACATTGTTAGACTCTGCTTAGATAAAAGGATTCCCTGAAGGCTAAATCATTCACGCCCTACCTAGCGGGAAAACTGCTCCCATTGACAAGCTGGAATCCTGCCAACAAATGTCAGTAGTTCCCTCTCTATTTGATCGTAAGCATTTTGATGGATATCATTTCTAGGACACCAGCCCTTCGATCAAGGTATTAACCCACGCTGCTGTGGTTTACAAACCAAAACAGTCTAAACACAGTTGTTACTTCCTCCAACTGTCAGAAGCCATTAGTGGCCGATTGCTTTGGTGTTTACAAGCGCTCCCAGATTACTGGGCACAGGAGAATGCAACCCAGCATGAAATGAAGTGGAGCCACATCTGAGTTTGTGGCTTAATCCGTTCACCAGTGGATAACCACAAAGGCTGAACAGGTTTCAGGGCCCAAGGTCTCCATAAAACCTGGGACACAGAACTCTGCCAGGGTAACCAGCGGCCCCTTAAGTACTACAAGCCATATGTATGATAGTAATGGTACTTGTTAAGCGCTTACTATGTGCCAGGCTCTGTATTATGCACTGGGGTAGATACAAGCAAATCAGTTTGATCACAGTCCCTGTCCCGCAAAGGGCTCACAATCTTAATCCCCATTTTACAGGTGAGATAACATATCTATCAAGTGCCTACTGTGTGAAAAGCAGTACACTATATACTGGGGGGGAAAAAATATTTGGGAGAGATATACACACAAGATCAAAGGCTCACAACCTAGGAATAACAAGGGGCAAGGGCCAGTGGCAGAAATATCAATCAATGTTACTTACTGAGTGCTTACTATGTGCAGAGCACTGTACTAAGAGCTTGGGAGAGTAAAATACAACAGAATTAGCAGACATGTTCCTTGTCCATAATGAGTTTACCATCTAGATGGGGAGAAGATAAAAAAAATGAAATAATAATCATAATAATAATAATGCTGGTATTTGTTAAGCATTTACTATGTGCAAAGCACTGCTCGAAGTGCTGGGGGGGATACAAGGTGATCAGGTTGTCCCACGTGGGGCTCACAGTCTTCATCAGAGAAGCAGCGTGGCTCAGTGGAAAGAGCATGGGCTTTGGAGTCAGAGGTCATGGGTTCAAATCCCAGCTCTGCCAACTGTCAGCTGTGTGACTTTGGGCAAGTCACTTAACTTCTCTGTTAAGCCTCAGTTAGTTCATCTGTAAAATGGAGATTAAGACTATGAGCCCCATGCGGGCCAACCTGATCACCCTGTATCCTCCCCAGCGCTTAGAACAGTGCTTTGCACATAGTAAGTGCTTAACAAATGCCATCATTATTATTATTATCCCCATTTTACAGACGAGATAACTGAGACACAGAGAAGTTAAGTGACTTGCCCAAAGTCACACAGCTGACAGTTGGTAAAGCTGGGATTTGAACCCATGACCTCTGACTCCAAAGCCCGGGCTCTTTCCACTGAGCCACGCTGCTTCTCTAATGCTATTTGTTAAGCACTTACTATGTGCCAAGCACTGTTCTAAGCACTGGGGAGGTGACAAGGTGGTCCCACGGGGACTCACAGTCTTCATCCCCATTTTACAGATGGGAAACTGAGGTCCAGAGAAGTGAAGTGACTTGCCCAAGGTCAGACAGCTGAGAATTGCACAAACGGTGCAGAAGGGAGAGGGGGTAGGGGAAATGAGGGCTTAGTTGTGGAAGTTCTCTTGGAAGAGATGTGAATTTAATAAGGCTTTGAAGGTGGGGAGAGTGGTGGTCTGTAATATGAGGAGGAGACAGGCCAGAGGGAGAATACGAGCAAGGGGTCAGTGGCAAGATGGATTCATTCAATCGTATTTATTGAGCGCTTACTGTGTGCAAAGCACTGGACTAAGTGCTTAGATGGATGAGATCAAGGTACAGTGAGCAGGTTGGCATTAGAGGAGTGAAGCAAAGCATGCAGGTTGGGCTGTAGAAGGAAATTCATAAGGTAAAATAGGAGGGGGTAAGATGATTAAGTGCTTTAAAGCTGATGGTAAGGAATTTGTTTGATGTGGAAGTGGATGGAGGTTCCTGAAGAGTGGGGAAATGTGATCCGACTTTTTTTTTTTTTTTTAGAAAAGTGATTCAGTCGGCGGAGTGAATTATGGACTGGAGTCGGTAGAGACAGGATGCAAGGAGTTCAGTGAGGAGGCTGATGCACTGGAGGTGAAAAAGAATGAGGTCTTGAATCAGCATAGTAGCCATTTGGATGGAAAGGGAAGGGTGGATTTTAGCAATGTTGTGAAGTAAAACTGACAGGATTTGGTGACAGATTAAATATGTGGGTTGAATGAGACAGCAGAGTCGAGGATAATGCCACGGTTATGGGCTTGTATGACAGGGAGGAGAGTGTCGTTGTCTGCAGTGATCAATCAATCGTATTTACTGAGCGCTTACTGTGTGCAGAGCACTGTACTAAGCACTTGGGAAGTACAAGTTGGCAACATATAGAGACGGTCCCTACCCAACAGTGGGCTCACAGTCTAGAAGGACAGTGATGGAAAAGACAGGGGATGGCAAGGTTTGGATGGGAACATGAGCAGTTCTATTTTGGACATGTAAGCTTGAGGTTTTGGGGTGGGGACAACTTTCACAGGGCACACAACTAGTAACTGCAGGATCTAGATATTCTAGATATTGATTCTTTTTGATGGGTTTCTATTTTTTCTTTTCTGAACTATATCAAAGTTATGAGGGGCTACTTTTCCCATCTGATAACTTTCCTGTATGGCAAACTTTCCTGTATGGCAAGGGCTTGTATTAGTCTTTAATTAATGCAATGTAAATAGTACTGAATTCAGACTGACTAGGCAGGTAACTAAATCTAGAGTTGATCATTTGCCGCTTAGTGGGTAGAAATGAGCAACTGAGTCCCAAGCGAGGCATAAAGAGCCAATTTCTAAAGAGAAAGAGAGAGTACATGGAAGCCAGAGCCAGCATGAAAAACAATATACAGGAGAAGCAGAAATGAAATAGCAAACATGGAGGTCGGGAGTGAATAGATAGATGCAGAGGGGTACAGAAGGTCATTGGACAAGGTAACAGATAACAAGTGGCATAGGGGATGAGAGAGGAGAGAGAAAGAGGGAGAGAAAGAGGGAGACAGAAAGAGAGAAAGAGGGAGAGAGGGAGAGAAAGGGAGAGAAAGAGGGAGACAGAAAGAGGAAGAGAGAAAGAGAGGGAGAAAGAGGGAGAGTGGGAGAGAAAGAGGGAGAGGGAGAGAGAGAGGGAGACAGAGGGAGAGAGGGAGAAAGAAAGAGGGAGAGAGAAAAAAGACGGAGAGGGAGAAAGAGGGAGAGAGGGAGAGAAACAGAGAGACAGAGACAGAGAGAAGCAGTGTGGCCTAATGGATAGTGATCAGGCCTAGGAGTCAAAAGGACCTGGGTTCTAATCCCGGCTCTGCCACTTGTCTGCCATGTGCTCTTGAGCAAATCACTTTCCTTCTCTGTACCTCAGTTATCTCATCTGCAAAATGTGAACCCCATGTGGGACATGGACTGTGTCCAACCTGATTAGCTTGTATCTACCTCGGCCCTTAGTACAGTTCCAGGCACTCAGCCCGTAAAAAGTACCATTTAAAAAAAGATAAGTCAGAGGGAGGAACAACCATCACTTTGACAACCCCTGCAGCTTCTAAATCTCATTTCAACTGATTCAGGGTGTAGTGCTGGACCTAAAGGATGGATTGTGATTCTCCAGCTCCAAAACTGCCATGAGAAAACCGCTCAACCCTGGCCAAGTGGCAGGCTGAGTGGGCCGTGGAAGGGACTGTGGTAAGATGACAGGGAAAAGTGAAACAGAGAGGAACCTAAGAGATGTACGCATAGGAAATGAATGAGGAAATTTAACGCAAGGACAGATGGAAATAATAACTGTGGTATTTGTTAAGCACTTACTATGTGCCAGGCACTGTACTAGCGGTCCAATCACCCTCATAAAATACACAACACTCGCGGACACGTCGAAGATGGGCTACGGTACGTTCAGAATGTTGTCCAGAAATCTCTACCATCGGCTTCCGAATCTTCCGCTCCCTCCGTTCGGCGGTTAGCTCCCTACGCCGCTAACACCATCTAAAGAACCATTCTAGTCTGGGCGTGAGATTTGATCATCTCACTTTTTAAAGGCAACTCCAGCTGAGATTTTTTCCTTTCCTCAGCTTATCTATCATCCAGTCAGCAGTGTGTGGTCACAGAAGAGTACAACAAATGCTAATGCGTTTATCCAGCAGTTCCCCCAGCCACTCCGCTGGCCAAAAAAAGCAGGAAAAAGTACAGAAAAGGCCACCAGCAAGCCACATTAACCAGCTTCAAAGATTTTCAACTTGTGTGGCTCCTAGGAATTCAAGGGGGAAAGAAAACGTGTGACTTTGTCTTTGCCAGGGCTCCTTTCCCTTCAGCAATTTGCCAAGTGATTGCCTTATAGTGTTGGTGCCTAATCCTTCAGATGCCTTTCTTATGGCTTGTTGTCATTCCATAAAGAATTTGTTCTGCTTAATAGCTCAACTGTGCAGCAAAACATTCTTTGCGATTTTACACTTTGTAGTATTAAGAGAAACAGAAGGAGCAAAACAATGCCTGGAAGAGTAGGATTTTCCCCATCAGGAAGCTACTATGTCAACTGGAGAGCATGGAAAGTGAAAGTATTTAAACAAAATCACAGCTGTTTTTATTTTCCCAATGGGCTTGTTTTGGATTTTCCAGAATCCTGATACAAGTGGACTTTTAAGAAAGCCAAATCAAATCATGCCCCTAACCACCATTAGGTTCTATGCAATAGCAACTTGTTACCGTAATGTGGTGACTGCGTCACAGAATTGAAAATTAGTAGTAATAATGGTATTACTTTGTGCCTATTCCCCCCTAGATTATGAGGTGGGCTAAATGCAAGACTACAGGACTGGGAGTTGAAAGAACTGGCTCTGAGCCTTGGTTTCTTCATGGGTAAAATGGGGATGAGACCTCTTCTCTCTCTCTTACAAGAATTATGGTATTTGTTAAAAATTATGGTATCTGTTAAGCCCTTACTATGTGCCAGGCACTGAACAAAGCGCTGGGGTGAATAAAAGTAAATAATAATAATAATAATGGTATTTGTTAAGTGCTTACTATGTGCAAAGCACTGTTTAAGCGCTGGGGGGATACAAGGTGATCAGGTTGTCCCACGTGGGGCTCACAATCTTAATCCCCATTTTACAGATGCGGGAACTGAGGCACAGAGAAGTGAATTGCCCGAAGTCACACAGCTGACAAGTGGTGGAGTCAGGATTAGAACCCATGACCTCTAACTCCCAAGCCCGGGCTCTTTCCACTGAGCCACGCTGCTTCTCTACAATCAGGTTGGACACAGTCCAACGTGGGGCTCACAGTCTCAGTCCCCATTTTTCAGATGAGGTAACTGAGGCACAGAGAATTGAAGTGACTTGCCCAAGGTCACACAGCAGACAAGTGGCAGGGGAGGGATTAGAAAACATGATCTTCTGATACCCAGGCCCATGATCTATCCACTATGCCAAGCTGCTCTGATGATCAGTCCCCTATGAGATGGGGGTTATGTTCAATCGGATTATTCTGCATCTTCCCTAGTGCTTAGCACGGAGTAAGTGCTTAATAAGTACCACCATTCTTATGTAATGCACTGAACTAAAAATGTGGAAAATACAGCTGAGGCATAAACCATATTCCCTGCCTCAAAGGAGTTTGCAGTCTAAACGGGGAAACAGACAGGAAAATTCATGAGCAGTGGAATTAAAAAAAAACAACCTAAAATCAAATGTTCAATCAAATATTCATTTTTCCCCCTCAGGATCCCATAGGACAACTGAATGCCTTTGGAATTTTCTGGACACTTGTGGATGTTTCTCTCCAGTGCTCTGCAATCAGTGAGAAAAATGAAGGCTTTATTCTCCTTTTGACCCGCCCAGGTCATTTTCTTTGGGAGAATATTGCATTATCCCAAGAGTTTAGCACAGTGCTCTGCACCCAGTAAGTGTCTGTATCTACCCCAGCACTTAGTACAGTTCCTGGCACATAGTAAGCCCTAACAAATACCATTAAAAGAGTGCTCAATATATACCACTGATTGACTGACTTATAGGAAGCAGAGGATGGGTATGATTCCAGAGGTTTCCCCTCCCCTTTGCCCCACACAGAGCAGTATATTAGGAGTCAGAGACTCAAGAATATGGACACTTTATACGCTATTCCTTCTCCTCCCGTTAATATACATGTCTCTAAATTACATATTATAAATTATTTATATTAATGTCTGTCTCCCCTTCTAGGCTGTAAGCTCCTTAATAATAATAATAATAATAATAATGGCATTTGTTAAGCGCTATGTGCAAAGCACTGTTCTAAGCGCTGGGGAGGATACAAGGTGATCAGGTTGTCCCACGTGGGGCTCACACTCTTAATCCCCATTTTACAGATGAGGTAACTGAGGCACAGAGTAGTTAACCGACTTGGCCAAAGTCACATAGCTGACAAGCGGCAGAGCAAGGATTAGAACCCAGGACCTCCGATTCCCAAGCCCGTGCTCTTTCCATTGAGCCAAGTTGGGAGGGAACATATTTACCAACTCCTCTGTATTGTCCTCTCCCAAACGCTTAGTGTGGTGCTCTGCAGATAGTAAGCACTCAATCAATTCCACTGATTGATTGATTGATTGATATCTGACCTACCCTCTTTTACTTATCTCACCTCTCTAGAGGCTTTTCCTGGGGGCTAGTAGGCAAGAGATTTTCGGAGCCATCTGTCTCCTTCTACAGCAGCAACTTGGTCAGACTTGTTGCCAGTCACTGAAGAGCTAATAGAAGCTTTGCCTCAGGGAGTAGCGGACAGAGAACGGGCCTGAGAACCAGAAGGTCACGGGTTCTAATCCCGACTCCACCACTTGTCTGCTGCGTGACCTTGGGCAAGTCGCTTCACTTCTCGATGCCTCAGTTACCTGCGGTCCCATCTGCAAAATGGGAATTGAGGCTGTGAGCCCCACGTGGGACAGGGCCTTTTCCCCAACTCAATTTGCTCATAGCTACCCCAGCATTTAGAGCCTGGCACACAGTAAGCCCTTAACAAATACCATAATTATTATTATTACTACTCTCCAGATTTGTGGTACAATGCCTGGCACATAGTAAGCATTTAGTAAATACCATAATAATTATTACTGTTATTATTAAGACAGGACAAGCAGCTGCTACAGAACAAAACAGACGCCATCTACTTGGGGTCTTTCAGCGAATGGGCCGGTGGCTCATTTCAAATCAGGGGAGGGTCTACCCATCATCTTCAATCAGCAGTTGGAGCACCTTTTGGAGGAAGCAGCATGGGTCAGTGGAAAGAGCACGGGCTTTGGAGTCAGAGGTCATGGGTTCAAATCCCAGCTCCGCCATTTGTCAGCTTTGTGACTTTGGGAGAGCTCACCTCCTCCAGGAGGCCTTCCCAGACTGAGCCCCGTTTTTCCTGTCCTCCTCCCATCCGCCCTGCCCTACCTCCTTCCCCTTCCCACAGCACCTGCATATATGTTTGTACAGATTTATTAATCTAATATTTTACTTGTACATATATACTATTCTATTTATTTTCTTAATGATGTGCATCTAACTTTATTTCTATTTATTCTGATGATTTGACACCTGTCCATATGTTTTGTTTTGTTGTCTGTCTCCCCCTTCTAGACTAGTGAGCCCGTTGTTGGGTAGGGACCGTCTCTATGTGTTGCCAACGTCTACTTCCCAAGTGCTTAGTACAGTGCTCTGCACACAATAAGTGCTCAATAAATACAACTGAATGAATGAAAGTCACAACTTCTCTGTGCCTCAGTTACCTCATCTGTAAAATGGGGATGAAGACTGTGAGCCCCCCATGGGACAACCTGATCACCTTACAACCTCCCCAGTGCTTAGAACAGTGCTTTGTACATACTAAGCGCTTAATAAATGCCAGTATTATTATTTATTATACAAGGTAGGGGACAGGAGTTTGTGCATACCATTTTCAGTGTATATTTTCTAGCACACTGGATATTTAATACTCTTCAACCAATTAATCAGGGATGACCCGATACTCTCAAGTGGAAAAGTTTGGCAAAGGCTTGGTAAAACTCATTCATTCAATCAATCGTATTTATTCATTCATTCATTCAATCGTATTTATTGAGCGCTTACTGTGTGCAGAGCACTGTACTAAGCGCTTGGGAAGTTCAAGTCGGCAACATATAAAGACAGTCCCTACCCAACAATGGGCTCACGGTCTAGACAGAGGAGACGGACAACAAAACAAAACATGTAGACAGGTGTCAAAGTCGTCAGAACATTAGCGCACCAAACATTTGCCAGGTATTTCTGCTTGTAAACTAGGAACCTTTGGATGTTGTATTCAGCCATTAAAGCCCTCTGAACTGAATACCATATAAATACTGAAGCAGATTCTTCCTGGGCCTAAACTTTTCAACACAGGAAGTTTACACAGGAGTCTAACTTACAATTTACAGTCACAAAGTTGTTCAGGCACTGAAAGGCCCTGCCAAGGTCAGATTAAGGGTCTTGACAGGCCAGGGGCAGTGGCTAGCTATTGGATCCCTCAAGCCAAAATTCATCCTCTCCCACTCCACCCATTCCATGTGAATACTCTGCCTTAGGGGATACAAAAATTCCTTTTCCTTCCCCTTGCACCCCAAATCTGCTGGAAGAATAATAGCAGAGGCACGAGCAGGGAGGAAATATGGAGAAAGTGGAAAGTGAGAATTGAAGAGGGGAGAGGAGTGATGCCTTGATAGCCAGAGAGGTTCCTCTGGCAACTTCAGAAGGTCTCCTGAGGGCACCAGGCCCTGGCTAGCTGTCCCACTTTTTCCAATAACTAAAGCGGTCCTAGAATCTAGTTGGGAATGTATAAGTGATTATAACGTGGAGGTATTGAAAAACTGGGAGGCAGCATGGCCTAGTGGAAAGAACATGGGGTTGGAAGTCAAAAGACCCAAGTTCTAATCCCCTCACTGCTGCTAGTCTGCTGTGTGACCTTGGGTATGTCAAGTAATGTCTGTGGACCTTGGTTTCTTCATCTGTAAAATGAGACTAAGACCTACTTTGCTTACCTCTTAGATTGTGACCCCTGGGTGGGAAAAGTGGGGCTTAGTCTGGGAAGGCCTCAGTGTATTCTGTGTATTCAGAACACACATTTTAAAAAGTGACAAATCATTAGGGCAGGGAATGTGTCTTTACTGTTATCTTGCACTCTCCCAAGCACTTAGGACAGTGCTCTGCACACAGTAAGTGCTCTTTGAACGAACCTGGAGAGGGAACTGACCTACCAAATAGTAAGCGCTTAATAAATGCCATCATCATCATTACCAAAGGCTGGGACTGGTGTACTTAAACCCTCTTCCTCCTCGTGCTGCCCTCACCCACTCAGCTGTCCTTGGTCACCCAGACACTTGCAAGGGTTGTGCATTTGACATGCCCACCCTACAGTAGCTTATTAAATAACACCCTAGTGGGTGTTGCCCTGTAGACTCTAAAAGAAGTTTCATTAATTATTTAGAAGTTGTCTCAAAAGTCTGAGCAAGCTAAAGGATCACTTTCGAGTTTAGCAGCTTTAATAAACCAGAAAAGAATAAAAAGCAAGGGATTAGCTCACATTTAGTTAAAAAGTCAGGGTTCGAACTTTTCAGATGCGACTTGATCAGTGAATCATAAAACAGGATAGGGTGGTAGAAAGAAGCTTTCTTGAAATTCCTTACTAAATGAAACTCTCCCTAACCACTAGAATGTTAGAGCTCAAGATATACAGAAGTTGAATACCATAAACCTTGCCAAAAGAAGAGCTAGCTTATCACATAACACTGGAAGTCAAGGTGGAACAAGATTTAAAGGCTTTGTGGTAAAGAATGAAAAACACAATCCCCAAGTGTTAAATTGTGATGAAGAATATTAACAAAGACCATTTAAGTGGATAAATCCCAAAGTAAAAGTACATATGTCAATGTTCAATCTATATAATAACTCCTAAGAGCACTTGAAATGAGATTCATGCAGCCTATTGTTCATGTTCTCCTGGGATTCCTGAGTACTGCATTGTCTTCATCTCCAAACAGATCTGTGACTGCTGAAGGCTGACTTTATTGACAATTACAACAAAATATTTGACCTCACCATAAACATTTTCACCTATAAAGATCTATGTGTGGGCACGATTACTTATTTGTATTTTGATGTCATACCATTTCAGATTTCACTTAATGTAAAGAAAGGAAAATAGAACCCACTGTGGGTATTAGTAACATAAGCTATTGTCAGGTAAAAAAAATAGCACAAAAAAACCTTGATATTCCAACCATATGCTGTGTTTCTGAAGAAGATAAACACAAGAAGTTAGAGAAAGTCAGTGGAGACTTTTGGATTTTTTTTTCCACATGATAACCTTTCAGTCTTATGCTTTTTCTAATATCAAATTATTGGAATTCTTGAATAACCCCCCCTCAAAATAGGGAAGATCTTGGAAGAGAAAAGGTATTGGGATTTAAAAAAACAACAACAGCAACAAAAAAAACCCAACCCTCAGAACTTTAAATAATTACACATTTTGCCTCGGGGTAAAATGATACCATTTTGTACTATTTTGCCCCTGGTAACATTATTACCGCCACTGGTCTCCAATGATTGAAAATTAATTCTAGAATGAAACCACTCTCAGTCCACCCTCCCACGATACCACTAAGTGTCCACATCGTCCAAGTTCCAGTCGCTCGTCAGCCTCGGGCTGCTGAAGGAGATGGATGGGTCACGCTCTAGGACAGTGAAGGACTTTGAAAGTGGCCAGTGGAAAGCAGGCTTTCCAGCGAATTCAACAGATAGATGTCAGAGATGTGGTGAAATAAGATTTATGTGTTATCCTTTAACAACTCATGTTTTGGGGTATTGCCGCCTTATTAAGGCAAAGTGTACTAACCCTCAGAATAAAGGCAAACTCATGCACCCATATACCATGGTTTTATTTGCAGCCTGCACAGCTAACAGGCCTTTCTTCTAAGGGTGCCCCAACGTGGCTCAGTGGAAAGAGCATGGGCTTTGGAGTCAGAGGTCATGGGTTCAAATCCCGACTCTGCCAATTGTCAGCTGTGTGACTTTGGGCAAGAAGTCACTTAACTTCTCTGGGCCTCAGTTACCTCATCTGTAAAATGGGGATTAAAGCTGTGAGCCCCCCGTGGGACAACCTGATCACCTTGTAACCTCCCTAGCGCTTAGAACAGTGCTTTGCACATAGTAAGCGCTTAATAAATGCCATCATTATTATTATCAAAGATTCATTCGTTCAGTCAATCATATTTATTGAGCGCTGTGTGCAAAGCACAGTACTAAGCGCTTGGGAGAGTATAATACAGCAATAAACAGATACATTCCCTGCATACAATGAGCTTACAGTCTAGAGATGGCAACTCACTGGCTCCAGAGCTGAAAGCTGATTATTATTATAGCACTTGTTATGCACTTATATTCCAACTACTATACTAAGCACTGGGATAGATATGAGACAATCAGATTTAGACACAGTCCCAATCCCTCACAGAACAGAGTGTAAGTGGGAGGGAGTAGGATTTAATCCCCATTTTACGTATGACGGAACTGAGGCACAGAGACATTAAATGACCTTCTCGGGGTCACACGCAGCAGACAAGTGGCAGAGCGGAGATTAGAACCCATGTCCTCTGACTCAGAGCCCGTTGTTGTGTAGGGACCATCTCTATATGTTGCCAACTTGCACTTCCCAAGCACTTAGTACAGTGCTCTAAACAGAAAGTGCTCAATAAATACGATTGAATGAATGAATAAAGTCACTTGCCTGAGGTCACACAGCAGACAAGTGGCAGAGCCAGGATTAGAACTCATGACCTTCTGAGTCCCAGGCCCAAGCTCTATCCACTATGCCATGCTGCTTCCCTGATAACTCAACCTTTTGGGGCAAGCCCTAGATGAATTTGGACATATGTGATGTGAGGGAGAGGCTGAAAAATACAGTTCAATAGCTACTGCGCTTACTACTTCAAATTCAAGCCTCTTCTTCACATTGGTGTGACAAGAAAAAAAAAACCTACTGCCTAATGGATTAGCTTCATATCCTCTTAAGAATTTCCCCTAAATTACATGCAGTCTTTTCCTCAGAAAAATAAAAGCAAGAGGGCTTGGACCAAAGCCAGGTAGAAATCCCTCATAATACGTTCAATAAGCCAAATCAAAACAATACATAGTTTATAGGAATGAGGTAAAAGAAACTTGTAGGTCATATTTCATCTGCTGCAGAGTGTCATATTCATTCAAACAGAATAAGGTTAACTCGTGGGATTGGCTTTTTTAATGCCTATTATGACCAGTGGAGAGAGCCAAACAGCATGATTCTTTCTTTGACAGTTTATAATGAACGTCACTATAGAGGTCTGCAGTTAAAAGAAACATGGCATAGCTGAAAAGGTTGGAGGTAAAAAAAACACTAATACTTCCTTACTCTACACCAAAGGAGAATGCATTTTTTATATACCCTAGCAAGAGAAAAATTCAGCATTATTGCAATTGATTCAAGATTTATACTTCAAGGCAATATTCCACTATATTATTACCTATTTTTAAGTTTGAGAAACTTTAAATTATTCAATTAGCTTCTAAAAGTCATTTGAAATGACAAAGTTTTAAAAAATCACAACAAAGCTCTAAATAAGTGAGAAGCAAAGCGACCTAGTGGATAGCGCACTGGCCTGGGTGTCAGAAGGACCTGAGTTCTAATCCCAGCTTCACCACTTGTCTGCCGCAGGACCTGGGGCATGTCACTTCACTTCTCTGTGACTCAGTTACCTCTTCGGTAAAATGGGGATTAAGAGTGTGAGCCCCATGTGGGACACAGACTGTTTCCAATCTGATTTCCTTGTATTTACCCCAGTGCTTCCAACAGTGCCTGGCACATATTAAGCGCGTAACAAATACAATTAAAGAAAACAAAAAGGTGGGCCCAACCTTCAGGTCCCAAGCCATTAGCTCATGTTGAACAAGCACAAAGCCAAGGGTAAGAAAGCACTGTACCTCCAGCGACAATGCAGCCACGTGTGATGGGCTTTCTCAGATACACAAAGATGTGAGTAAGGACTTTATCCAGGAAGAAGATTGCCATTTCAAACCTAAACGCCACAGTTTTATTCAGAAACGAATGACACCTTTTTGGTAACAGTGTAAGACCAGAAGCCAAGATCCGTTAATCAGACTTCAGAGTTGTTGGGATGACAAAAGGGGAGTTTTAAAATTTTCCTTCAGGAAACCCTCCCTACATCATTTTCCTGGTGCCTTTAAGATACAGAAAGGTAATAGTGAATTTTACTAGTAATCCATTACAAAGCACAGCACTCTGCACACAGGAAGCGCTCAGTAAATACACTGATTGATTACATGCTCTTTGAAGCTCAGCAACTCCAACACCATCAAGCTTCTAAGATGCCCCCAAATAGCATAGTAAATTTGAGGGTCACTGGGGCCCCTAAAATACCCCAGGAATTTTCTAGGCCAGGAAGGAACAAAATTATATTTTTAAACACTGACAAAACACAAAATAGAACAGTTCCTTTCCCGGTGACATTTCAAACTAAATAGAGAGGTGATGCACTGCAAACAGAAGGATGAGAATTCTTTCTAAAGAGTATAAAGTGGTAATAAAATGAGAACACAGAAGGCATACTTTAAGAAAAATGACTGCACACCTACTGCAATGGGCTCCAAGAGCCATAATACAATGAAAATCCATAATAATTTTCTTCAATAATAAATGAAATGTTTCCTAAACGGGAAAGCAATCGAAAGTCAACCAACCTGGACATCACAGCTTTAAAGAGGGAGCAATACTCAAATCCTAAAAAGATCAAATGTGAGGCGTCCAACAACAGCATTTACTGAGACCATGCTATACGACGGGCATTGTAGCAAGTTCTTGGAAACATAATAAAAATAAGGCGTCCTCAACAAATTTACAATCTACTCCAATAGTAGCAGTAAAATTATTAGCATTAGGTGTATACATCAAGGAGCCCAGACAATTTTACTGTCATTATAAATTAATCAAATTATGCTCTCATTTCTCAGCTGTCCAACAGACTGGTGGCTATTCACAAAATCCTCTAACATGGCTGCTAAAAAAAGTGTACATTTTATAATTACTTCATAAACGCGCTGCTTTCCTCTTTCTGTGCAGAAACAGCAAACAGAGAAAAATGACTGTCTCTACACATTTTAATACAGCTTTACATGAAGGAGCATGATTGAACTGGTGTATTTATGACATTTGTTAAGCTCCTCCGATGTGTCAAGCACCATTCAAAGCGCTTGGGTAGATACAATTTAACATCATTTATCCCATCAAAATCCTTACTTCGATAATCCCAAATCTCTCTTGAAAGCTATGAGGTAAAGAAAAAGATACGAAACGAGAATTCATCTGAATCAAAAGTAATCCCTTCATTATGTAATGCATCCTTTCCCATTTAGTAAATGAATAGATATCTCTCTAGTGCCTATTTCTTCCCTGTCGAATCCCTGAAAGAAGACTGCAAACCTGGACAGTTAATGAATCAATCACCAGGTGCTAGGCTATGGATCAAATGGTGAGTAGAAATGCCTGACCAGAGTTCACTGACCACTGGTCAAGGGAGGACAAAGACCCTGCTTCGAAGAATCACCTCATCTGGGAAACTAGAGGTCAGTTAGTTCCATCAGGAAAGGTTTTGCTAAGGTAAAATTGTCGAGAGATCATTTCAGGTGGTTGGCATCTTCCTTTTTTGTGAATTGTACAGTATGAAATAACAAATCCTAAAGTAAAATCAACAAAAAGGCCTGGCTATCAAATATAGAATGAAATCTGATTTCCATGGCCAACCATAGGGGTCTTTAGACCCTGGTCTTTAAAGTAACCTATTTAGCAATGGAGAGAATACATCCAGTTTTAGAAAAAGACAAAAAAGGAAGGTATTGATGTTCTCTTATTGTCGTTAAACATTTTGCTGGATAGTCGAAATACTCGAATAACTATTTCAGCTCTTTGATCTAAGAGCTATGAGTTTTCCAACTACTTGAACCTTCTGAAAAACAAAGAATCCTTTTTTAACAAAGCATGTAAATGAGGCTCCCTTAGCACCAAATATGTGCGCTCTCAAACATGAAAAATGAGAGTGTTTTTTTAAAGCCTTTTAATGAAGCTAAAGAACATTTTAACAATTGTTACTAATTCTTAAAATCTCCAATTTTGGGGTATTCAAATGGCCAGATACACTACCCTACCTTACTTCCCTAGCAGAAGGGCCAATTTAAGGCATTATGTCAGTTTTCATTCCCAACATGTTTTGGAATTTAGTGGTAAGTGGAAAATTATCATGCATCTACACTGCACTTAACACTACCAAGTTGTAACTAATCACTGCAATATTCCTTGAAGTTTAATTAGATTATTTCTTATATCTGTAAACAATGAAAAATGCTTCCTATATCACAACATCCATTTGCTAAAATAGCAGGTGCCTTATTTACATCTAAATAATCTTTAAATACTTGAAGATAACTGATTATTATTGATGCTAACATCCTGGATACTTATTTTAACCAAATACAGTCCCACAACCCTTAGAGTGAATGCTCTCAGGATAGAGGTTTCCTAGATACTGAATTTATTTCAAATATCTACCTGAAAGACCCCTTTCTAGTTTACTAGAGCTTTGTTTAAAGGACTCGAAAGATCTTATTTAAACGGGGATTATAATGAAACATCTTACAAAGTCAACAAAGAGCTGATTCAATAAACCTGCTGGTGGAAGTTTCATACCAGCTGACACCTGCAAATGCTTACATAGAGTCAGAAATTTTTCTTCAGCAATACGGAGCTGAATCTAAGCTCTTAGTACAGTGCTCTGCACACAGTCAGCGCTTAATAAATTCGATTGAATAAATGAATTCTGTCACTGCAGTCCTCAAACGAGCTACCACACTGTTCCAGGATGCAAAGATAAACAATTGAGAAAACTAAATCAAGAGGCTGGACACCTCCTTTGAGTAAAGTGATTAGATTGCAGATAATTTCAGATAAAGTAGCAGAAAATTTCTACACTCTTACTCAAAACATCCTGACTGAGCTCCTTGTGGACAGGAATTGTGTCTTACGACTCTATTGTATCAAACAATGGCATTTGTTGAGCACTTGTGTGCAGAGCACTGTACTAAGTGCTTGGGAGCGTACAATACAACAGAACTGGAAGACATTTCCTGCCCCCAATGAGCTTACAGTCTAGAGGGGGCAATAGACACTGATAGAAATAATTTATAGATATATACAAAAGTGTTGTGGGATGAATACCAAATGCAGTGCTCTACACATAGTAAGCGCTCAATAAATACCAGATGGATTGCCATACACCGTTAAATGCCTTCAACCTCACATCTCCAGCTGCATCGCCACCTCTTCCCTTTCCAGCACCAATCACTTTTATCATGTATTACTGAGTTTGGAGCACTGTGCTAAACTCATGGGAGAGTACGCTAGAAGGCAAGATCCCTGGCCACAAAGATCTTTCAGTCTATCTGTACATGGGAGGAAGAAGTGGTCAAATAGTCGATTATGTAAGTGGAGGCTGATGCCAAGTGGGTGGATAGAGCACAGGCTTAGGAGTCAGAAGGTCATGGGTTCTGATCCCAGCTCTACCACTTGTCTGCTGTGTGGCCTTGGACAAGTCACCTCACTTCTCTGTGCCTCAGTTACCTCATTTGTAAAATGGGGATTAAGACTATGAGCCCCAAGTGGGACACAAACCGTGTCTTATCCGATTTGCTTGTATCCATTCCAGCGTTTAGTAAAGTGCCTGGCACACAGTAAGTGCTTAACAAATACCTTAATTATTAACTGCCCAAGCAACAAAGCAAATTCTATCATTTTTTTAAATTGAAGATTGCATATTCAAAAATACATTACTCGAGAGAAAAGGAAGATTTGTTGCCTGGAATGCCCTCCCTCTGCCCATCCGCCAAGCTAGCTCACTTCCTCCCTTCAAGGCCCTACTGAGAGCTCACCTCCTCCAGGAGGCCTTCCCAGACTGAGCCCCCTCCTTCCTCTCCCCCTCATCCCCCTCTCCATCCCCCTGTCTTACCTCCTTCCCTTCCCCACAGCACCTGTATATATGTATATATGTTTGTACATATTTATTACTCTATTTCTTTCTTTATTTTACTTGTACATATCTATTCTATTTATTTTATTTTGTTAATACGTTTGGTTTTGTTCTCTGTCTCCCCCTTCTAGACTGCGAGCCCACTGTTGGGTAGGGACTGTCTCTATGTTGCCAACTTGTACTTCCCAAGCGCTTAGTACAGTGCTCAGGACACAGTAAGTGCTCAATAAATATGATCGATTGATTGATACTGAAAATGAAAGATAAAAGGAGTTTGCCTACAATAGAGGGGGTTCTTGAAGAACCTTATGTTATAGAAATCACATAAGGTTAAACATTGAAATTCAATGGAATTACTGGGTATGGATGGTTCAAAGATGCCAACACGAATGACATTTGGATACAAATTCCTATATTATTGTTAGATCCACAACTAGCAAAATGTATTACTGTCTTGCTCCTGATTGTCATTTTATTGTTACCTACCGTAAAGTTGCAAAAACAAAGAAACAAAATACAAAATGGTATTATGCAACGAACACTTAGTGCAATGCATTAAACACAGAAAGGGCTCAATAAGTACCATTGATTGAATAAGGCCTAGGCAGACACTGGAACGCATATTAGCATCACTTCTTCTTGACTAACACCTCATATATGCAAATGACCATTTCTTCCATCAAATCTGTTTTTTTATGGTATTCGTTAATCACGTCCTATGTGCCAGACACTTCACTAAGCACTGGAGTAGATACAAGCTAATCATCATCAATCGTATTTATTGAGCGCTTACTATGTGCAGAGCACTGTACTAAGCGCTTGGGAAGTACAAATTAGCAACATATAGAGACAGTCCCTACCCAACAGTGGGCTCACAGTCTAAAAGGGGGAGACAGACAACAAAACTAAACTACTAAAGTAATAAAATAAATAGAATAGCTATGTACAAGTAAAATAAATAAATAATTAAATAAATAGAGTAATAAATATGTACAAATATATATACATATATACAGGTGCTGTGGGGAAGGGAAGGAGGTAAGATGGAGGGGATGGAGAGGGGGACGAGGGGGAGAGGAAGGAAGGGGCTCAGCCTGGGAAGGCCTCCTGGAGGAGGTGAGTTCTCAGCAGGGCCTTGAAGGGAGGAAGAGAGCTAGCTTGGCGGATGGGCAGCTAATCAGGTTGGATACGGTCCACAACCCCCATGGGGCTCACAGTCTGCATTCTGCAAATGAGGTCACCGAGGACCAGAGAAGTGAAATGACTTGCCCAAGGTCACCAAGCAGGTAAGTGGCAGAACTGGCATTAGAACCCAGATCCTTCTAACCCCCGGGTCTGTGCTCTATCCACTAGACAACGCTGCTTCTCGTGACCTAGTTTATGTCAACTTGTGGAACTGCATTATAGCAGAATACACTCCCACTGTGGAAAGAACATTCCTTGATTCCTCCACCGTGCTTTATCCAAATAATAATAATGATGGCATGTATTAAGTGCTTACTATGTGCAAAGAACTGTTCTAAGCACTGGAGAAGCCTCATGGCTCAGTAGAAAGAACATGGGCTTTGGAGTCAGAGGACATGGGTTCAAATCCCAGCTCCGCCATGACTTTGGGTAAGTCACTCAGTAACCTCATCTGTAAAATGGGGATTAAAGACTGTGAGCCCCCCGTGGGACAACCTGATCACCTTGTAACCTCCCCAGTGCTTAGAACAGTGCTTTGCACACAGTAAGCGCTTAATAAATGCCATTATTATTATTATTACAAGATGATCAGGTTGTCCCACGGGCGGCTCACAGTCTTAATCCCCATGTTACAGATGAGGTCACTGAGGAACGAAGAAGTTAAGTGACTTGCCCAAAGTCATACAGCTGACGTGTGGCGGAGCCGGGATTTGAACCCATGACCTCTGACTCCAAATCCCGTGCTCTTTCCACTGAGCCACGCTGCTTCCAAATGATGTTTTGTTAGAGCAGACACGGGTGTCTATCCCTGAAAAAATACTTCCCGATTTGCAAAAGTTTGGGGAGACCGATTTATTCGCCATAATATAAAAAATGAATAAACACTGTGGTAGGAATCGGAAGAATTCATTCCTCATTCTTCATTTCTAGGAGCCCATTTTGGTACAAGGTGGGTTATGTCCTGAAGGAGCCTGGGTTAAGCAGAAACTGCCTTTGCAGTTTAGAAAACTGGGCCAACAGTGGAAGCTTCTCACTGGAGACTGTTTCCTTAGAACAATGAGGTATCTGAGGTAAATAATTTCCAGATTTTACCATTGATATTGCTCATCACTGATTTTTAACCTGTTTTTAATTATGGCCCTTTTAATTGATTTCTCATGTAACTGCCCCGTTTTTACTTCAGTGCTTTACAAATTGTAAACATTCGACAAATGTTAGCTAGAATATCGATGCCAGCCTTGACAGACTTTTCTTCAAATATAGAGGCAAGAAAAGACTATGGGAATTGCCAAGGCAAGTCATATATTTAACTCTTTTCTACTTAAAAATAGGATGATGTAATGTTGTATTCTGTAATGGGATTCATCTTGTATTAATTGTCCTTCACCCAGAATAGAGGTAAAACTCCCTCCTGCTAATTTATGAGGCTTTTTTTCCCCTCCTACTATGCCTTTCCAGTAATTTTATGCAAGGAAGAAACAGCAAAAGGTCGCCGTGTGGATTTCGAGGATTCACCATCTGAAAGCTTTTATTCTTCCACAGAGAAAGAAAGTTCTGACCTCTGACACTGGGCAATGGTGCCAAAGAAACCGCTCATAAATGTGTGTCAGTAATGAAGCAGAAATCAATAAATTCATTTAATCCAGTGAACTATTATGTAGTGAAACAATATATTTCAAAGAACCAACTCCTTTTCTATTATTTACAAACATTCCTGTTTCTTTGGCATATATACTAAGTTTTCTCTTACTGAATATTGTTTCAATAAAATTTGAAAGTTGAAAAAATTATTTGATGCAGATCTTTCATACAATAAATATTTCCTCATATTTTCCTTCTTTATGAACATACTCTGCATCTATGTGAAGAACAGACCTATTTAAATCAAAGTCACAGTATTTTTTGTAAAGCCAACTGGAGAGCTGAGATGCTTGGCCCAGATTAATTCTAAAGTGGAAAAAAAAACCACAGGACATGTTTTTATGCACTGAACGGATGGATTAATGGTGTCCATTTTCAACTTTCATTGAAGATCAATGGAAAATCTATCTGCTATGCAACACTAAATTGTGTGGATAAACCAATCCGCTTAAAGTAAAAATATCATCTCCATGGGTACTGAAAAATAAGGACGCATCACCTCAGGTTAGTTATGGTATTTATAAAGTGCTTAATTTGTGCCAAAAATTGCACTAAGTGCTGGGGGTGAATTCAAGAATACAGTTCAGAAACAAGCCTGCCCCGCCTAGGGTTCATGATATAAGTGGGGGAGAACAAACAGACCAAAGTAAAATAACTTACAGACAGTTAAAATTACAAATACAAAAGATATGAGGCAAAACAGATAGATGAATAGATGAACACCACTGCAATTGGGAAAATATTAACTTTCTGTCCTCATGCAAACTGATTTGTGCTAGAAACAACGCTTCTCCTTCCATCTTAGACTCTGAGCACCTTGTGGGAAAGGAACTTCGTTCCATCTGCTTATATTGTATCAATCCCAGTACTTAGTACGGTGCTTGTGCTTAAGAAATGCTACAATTATTATTGTTGTTATTATTGTTAGTAATTAGAATAATAAAAACTAAAGAACATGCCTAGTTAACAGCAATTTATTGGATGTCACCCATCAGGTTAATGAACAAACTGATGAATGCCAGCCAATAGCTTCATAAGCTCAATGTATTCTATTTATAGAGACCATACATAATGCATGGCTCTCCCTGAGGCATGTGTTACTGTTATCATTAAAAGATTTTCCTGGAGTCCCATTGCTTACACTAAAATACTAATTTAACCATTTACACTGGTTTAAGTAAATAAATTTGCTGGTAATTACCTCAACACATATCACTATACCTAAGATTAACCACAACTAGGTTATTGTTGATGGGGGTTTTTTGTCTGCCCTTTCCTCTCCATCCAAACTGCTACCACGTGGATCCAAGCACTTATCTTGACTACTGCATCAGCCTCCCTTTTGACCTCCATGCCTCCTGTCTCTCCCCACTCCGGTCCATAATTCACCCTACTGCCCAGATCATTTAAAACAAAAAAGTGTTCAGTACACATCTCCCCAGTCCTCAATTACCTCCAATGGTGCCCATCAACTTCCACAAAAAATGGAAACTCCTCACTATTGGCTTCAACACACTCAGCTTGCCCCCTACTATCTTACCTGATTTCATACTACAATGCCATAAGCTCACTTTGCTCCACCAATGCCAACCCACTCACTGCATCTCAATCTCGTCTAACCCACCGTCAACCCCTCGCACATGGCCTGCCTCTAATGTGGAACTCCCTCCTCCCTTTTCACATCTGACAGACCTCCCTCTCTCCACCTTCAAAGCCTTAAATCGCATCTCCTCCGAGAGGCCTTCCCTGACTAAGCCCTCTCCCTTCTGTGTTACCCTTGCTCTTGGGTTTGTACCCTTTTCTTGTCTTCCAAGACAACCATTTGTAAACTACAGCCCAGCCCGTACACTCCACTCCTCTGCCGCTAACCTCCTCACTGGGCCTAATTCTCACCTATCCCGCCATCGACCCCCGGCCCATGTCCTACCTCTGGCCAGGAATGCCCTCCCTCCTCACATTCACCATATTAGCTCTCTTCCCCCCTTCAAAGCCCTACCGAGGGTTCAACTCCTCCAGGAGGCCTTCCCAGACTGAGCCCCCCCCTTCTCTGCTCCTCCTCCCCTCCCATCGCCCCGACTCCTTCCCTCAGCTCTACCCCCTTCCCCACCCCACAGTGCTTCTGTATATTTGTGCATATTTATTTTATTAATGCTGTGTATATATCTATAATTCTATGTATCTATTTTGATGCTATTGATGCCTGTCCACTTGTTTTGTTGTCTGTCTCCCCCTTCTAGACTGTGAGCCCATTGTTGGGTAGGGATTGTCTCTGTTGCCGAGTTGTACTTTCCAAGCGCTTAGTACAGTGCTGTGCATACAGTAAGCACTCAGTAAATATGACTGAATGAATGAAGAAACTAGACTTTCCTCAAGTAGCGCAGCCTTAATCCCCATCCTAGCATCCCAGGAAGATATTAAACTGATACGCTCCAGGCCTGAAAACCACTATTAGACAGGCTATGATCCTTCTGCTCAGCAAGAGGTTTCTATCCACCTCTCCATAATGAGTGAAACTGCCTCCATGCTGACATTCCAGAGTTCAGTTCTTCTTTTGTCACTGGTCACAGCAATTACTGCCCTAGGCGGAGGAGATGGTTTTGAAGAGTTAGAAGCACTGCAACGCTTAGTTCCGACATCCCAGAGCCGACCCGAGAGGACTAAGGTCGACTTTTATACCGAGAGAATAACCGCTGCATCATGGACTATCAATACCTTTCATGACAACGGGCCTGTTAATTCTGTTCTACTGTCCTCTCCCAAGTGCTTAGTACAGTGCTCTGCACATAGTAAGGTCTCAATAATTGGTGACAATGAAAACAGTCATCTGTCCGTAAGAATAGCACTGATACAATATGAGATGGCCAGGGACAGAGTCAATATTGCAGCAAAAAGTGAAATCGGACTCAGATGAAAGATGGTTCAGAAACAGGCACTGAATTCACCCAACCCTCTTCCGAAGAGGACTTCCCTCTTCAGAATAATGGCTATCATTTGCAGTCAGACAATCACTAAATTCAGGCTTCACAAATCTGCCCAGAGGTACAAGTGTTTGATAACAGTTAGATCATCCAGACCTTCTCTACCAACTCTGTTATACTGTCCTCTCCAAAGCACTTAGTACAGTGCTTTTTTTTAACTCTATTTATTTATTTATTTAATTTATTTGTACACATCTATTCTATTTATTTTATTTTGTTAGTATGTTTGGTTTTGTTCTCTGTCTCCCCCTTTTAGACTGTGAGCCCACTGTTGGGTAGGGACTGTCTCTATATGTTGCCAATTTGTACTTCTCAAGCGCTTAGTACAGTGCTCTGCACATAGTAAGTGCTCAATAAATACGATTGATGATGATGATGATGCTCTGCACAAATAAGTGCTCAATAAAGAGCAGTGCAGTCTAGTGGAAAGAGCACTAGGAGTCAGAGGACCTGGATTCTAATCCCAGTTCTGCTACTTAATAATAATAACTTTGGTATTTGTTAAGCGCTTACTATGTGCAAAGCACTGTTCTAAGCGCTGGGGAGATACAAGGTGATCAGTTTGTCCCATGTGGGGCTCATCATCTTAACATTTTACAGATGAGGTAACTGAGGCACAGAGAAGTTGACTTGCCCAAAGTCACTGGCTGACAAGCGGTGGAGTCAGGATTTGAACCCATGACCTCAGGCTCCCAAGCCTGTGCTCTTTCCACTGAGCCATGCTGCTTCTCATTCTTGTTTGTTGGGTGACCTTGGGAAAGTCACTTTACTTGTCTGTGCTTTAGTGTCCTCATCGGTAAAATCGGGGTTAAGGCTGTGAGCCCCACATGGGACATGGACTGTGTCCAACCTAGCTGTCTCATATCTACCCCAGACAGCACTACAGTGCTTGGCACATAGTAGTGCTTAACAAATATTAAAAATGAAACAAAGGTAAATACAATTGATTAATTACACCTGAAACATTTTACCATCAGCATGCCCCCCAACAAAGAAAAATGGGATGAAGGAAAGTGAGCCCACTGTTGGGTAGGGACCGTCTCTATATGTTGCCGACTTGTACTTCCCAAGCGCTTAGTACAGTGCTCTGCACACAGTAAGCACTCAATAAATGTTTGAATGAAAAGAAAAACTGCAGTAATGCCAACACAAAATAACCTAATAACAGCTGATAGAATGCTGTAGATCTTAGCAATGCCCAAGCATGACAGAAAGTCACTAGGTTTCCATGGTATTGGCAAACCTCAATGAGGGTATTCTGAGTCAATGTGCCAAACACCATTTCATGATCACCAATACTATCTTTCACCTGCCCAACAAAAGAAAACATCCCGGATGCATCCACGATCAAAATAGGGGCATCTCATCCAACTCTGTTATACTGTCCTCTTCCAAGCGCTTATTACAGTGCTTCACACACAGTCAGCACTCAATATATAGGACTGATTGACTGATCATAGACCATCAGAGTGCTTGCACATAGTAAGAGCTTAACAAATGCCACTATCATCATCATCATTCTCAGGAACTCCACCGATGTGCACAGCAGAGCGGTCCTGAGAGGAACATGTGTTATGTTCCAAGTTTACACTGACTACACAACTGATCCTTTAAAAATAACCTCAAAATCACTATGACAGCTAATCGTTACATTCCTAGACAACAGAAACATTCACAAAGCGCTCCCTAGTGATGTTACAACAATCTTCTCGGAATAGGAAACTCCCAACACAATCTTCAATATCAAGGCATTGGGCTGTAAGTGTGTTATGGGCAGGGAACATGTCTGCTAATTCTGTTGCCTTGTACTTTCTAATTTGTGTAGTACAATCCTCTAGACTGTAAACTCACTGTGGGCAGGGAATGTGTCTGTTTATTGTTATACTGTATTCTCCCAAGTGCTTAGTACAGAGTTTTGCATAAAGTGCTCAATAAGTACAATTGGTTGACTGCACATAGTAAGTGTTCAATAAATACCACTGATTGGGCATGGCCAGGCCAAGTCACCCAGAGCGGTTTGATGCAAATGACTCAGACATAAAACAAAACAAGTCCTGAACCCACAATCTCCTGTAGCCCCTAAATGACTCTTGGCCAAAGTGAGGTTTACAGAAACCTACATGGCAGCAAGCAGATTAAATTAAGCAATGGGCACAACACATTATTATTACGGTATTTGCTAAGCGCTTACTATGTGCCAGGCACTGTACTAAGCACTGGGGTGGTCACAAGCAACTCAAGTTGGACACAGTCCCTGTCCCATATGGGGCTCACAGTCTCAATCCCCATTTTACAGATGAGGGAACAGAGGCCTAGAGAAAGTGAAGTGACTTGCCCAAGGTCACACAGCAGACAAGTGGCAGAGCTGGGATTAGAACTCATGACCCCAGGTCCATGCTCTAGTCACTACGCCATGATGCTTCATGCACATGAAGAGATAATAATAATAATGGCATTTGTTAAGTGCTTACTATGTGCAAAGCACTGTTCTATGCACTGAGCACTGTTCTAAGCGCTGGGATGTTAAGCAGACCACCATACTATATGTGCTATATGGCTCTCTACATTGCAAGGTGGGCTAGTGGAAAGAGCATGGGCCTGGGAACCAGAAGGACCTGGGTTCTAATCTACCACCTGTCTGCTGTGTGATCTTGTCACTTCACTTCTCTGTGCCTCAGTCATCCGTAAAATGGGAATTAGGACTCTAAGCCCCATGTGGGACAGGGACTGTGTCCAACCCAATTACCTGGTATCCACCTCAGCGCTTAGTACAGTGCTTGCCACATAGTAAGCACTTAAATACCACAATTATTAATTACTATAATTATTATTAGTGGCTCCGGATATGCTGTCACAGCATCCCTGAAAACTGAACAAGGCTCCTGCCTTGTCACATAAAAAGAGGCCATTCTGAAGTGATCAATCAATAGTATTTATTGAGTGCTATGTGCAGAGCACTGTACTAAGTGCTTGGGAGAGTACAATATGACAAAATTAGCAGACATGTTCCCTGCCAGTAAAGAGCTTACAATCTAAAGGCCAGCACATTCTGATCAATCAACCGTATTTCAAGATGATGGTATTTATTAATAATAAGAAGAAGAATGGTATTTGTAAAGTGCTTACTATGAGCCAGGCATTGTACTTACTGAGCACTTCTATTCATACTGCCGTACGCACTTCTGTTCATATTATCTTATTTCCCCGAAGTCGAAGGCTTTCAAAACATTGACAATCTTCCAACAGGCAAATAAATGGCACCCGTCCCAACTATCGAGGAAGTCTATCTCTGTAATCCCCTTCAATTTTCACATTCAGGCATCACTAAATATGATTATGCTTCAGTTTTGCCACCCTCCAGCTAGATTTTAAAAGACACAAGATGCCATGTTCTATACTTGTAGTTACCTTCTTTGGACTCCTTCCCTCTGGCTAATCACAGTCTGATTATTTCACTGAAACTGGACCCTCAAACACAGTCACTTTGAAAAACTCACTACCTCAGAGAAATGCCATTCTTTCTTGTGGCAGCTCGGCTATCATTAAGATAAAATCGGAATTCCGGCAATCAGTGCAGTGAAGTGAGCAGTGACTTTTAACTCTGAGGGACAACCGAGAGTCTCTACTTCTTCCAACATTAAATTGGTAATTATAGTGTGCTTTTACATTTGCAGCCATTAGGAGATCACTGGGAGGAGCCTATAATCAGAAGGAATGAGTCTAATTTAGGCTGGATATTTTCAGTTTAAAAGTTTAGGAAAAGTAAACAGTACACTTTTCTTTCTGTTAACAATAGCTCCTGAAGAGTTGAGATAGTAAGAGTTTCAAACATCACTGCAGTTCAGGAGCAACTTTTCAGAAAGAGCTGTCGAAGACAGGTCCAAGGAGCACTTTTGTCAGCAAACACACTGACGTGAGATTCTGTACTTTTATTAGATAAAGAGGAAATCACAATCAGTCCGGAACCGGCTCTTAATCAGACTCACCATCCCTACAGGGCAGCAGGATTCCCTGAACAGAGGGACAAGTAATCTTGCTGGGGGGCCATCCAAGGAGAGGCTGGAGAAGCATCCTTGGAAATACAGAAGCAGTGTGGCCTGGTGGAATACAGCACAGGCCTGGGAGTCAGAGGTCACGGGTTCAAATCCCGACTCCGCCACTTGTCTGCCGTGTGACCTTGGGCAAGCCGCTTCACTTCTCTGGGCCTCAGTTCCCTCACCTGGAAAATGGGGACTAAGAGTGTGAGCTCCATGTGGGCTCACAGTCCCCTTTTAGACTGTGAACCCACTGTTGGGTAGGGACTGTCTCTATATGTTGCCAACTTGTACTTCCCAAGCGCTTAGTACAGCGCTCTGCACACAGTAAGCGCTCAATAAATACGATTAATGATGATGATGATGACACAGCCTGTGTCCAACCTGATTAGCTTGTATCTATCCTAGAGTTTTGAACAATGCCTGGCACACAGTAAGCACTTAACACTTGGAGGTCATCAAATACCTGAAATTAAAGATTTTATTTGGCACTTTCCCATACAGAAAACCGACTGAGCAACACCATTAACCATTATTAAGTAAACATGAAAATTCAGAAGAGACTAACCTCTGTTACTCCTTTTCCATTCACCAAACATAAGTTCAACATAAAAAGGTTATGCTTAATTATTTAAGCCAAGAGCTTCTACAGTAAAATGATGCTCAGTTTGTCATCCCATGGTTAGAATGAACTGATTCAGTCCTTCTCTATCAAGTGCCCTAATCCTTTGATGATAACTGTGAAGTTGGATATAGACACAAATTTCCAGCCAGCCCACCCCAACACCAGGGCCACCTGCTTTGAAGACAATTCTTTGAGCCCTTCCTTCTCCATCAAGGATGATTAGCCACTTGAATGCTGAAAATAAGTAGCTAATAGCACCCTGCAAATGGATAACGACAAGTAGCTATGATGTTAGCTCGGCTGCTCCAATCAACTTCAGGCATAAAACACTCCTATAGAGGCAGTTGTTCTGGATTAAGCAACTGGTCCGTGATATCTATAAATCCAGCTGGTTAGCGTTTACCTCATATACTTTCATCACTACTACCTAAAAAACCTCTCCCATAGTAAATGGGAAAACATTATTCCCTCTTTTTGATGTACTCCACTGACTCAAAATTATAAGCATTGTAAACTGCCCTTAGAAGAGTAAGAGTCAAGGGCATTACCAGCATAAATTTCACTTTTAAGTACCTACTTATCTTAAAACACACACTATGGGCAGCTTCCCTAGCTCTGTTTCTCTCCCCCAATGCTGAACTACACACAAAAAAAATACGGTCTTAACACATGCAACATTTTCTAACCTCGGGAAATACATTTCTCTTCAAAAATACAGCATTAGAATACAAATAATTTGTATCCCTGTAGATCTTCCACCACTGACTACATTCAAACAATGAGATCACATTTTCTCTGGTAATACATCCATACAAATACAATGGAAATCTGTTGAATGGTCCAAGTCAAAGCAAGACCCATTCAGTGGTATTTTAAGGACATTTGTAAGAATGGAGTAATAAAAAAAAATGAAGTGAAACATAGTGTTGTAATTAAAATCTTTGTACCTGGATAACTAACTTTCTCTGTTTTTAACAAACAGAATTGCACTTACTGTTTCATCTGTAAATAAGAATGACATACAAAATTAAGTACTGGAATCTACACTTAGATCCTCTGACATTAAGAGCAGTATTTATGGTGGTGTTCATTTTACATCACGACTGAACTCTGGAGTATAGTATATTACTTCATTCTGCCTTAGCGTCTCTCTAGCATTTCATTGTCACATATCCCTTACTATGTCTATTGTTCCCATAATTTTTACATATGATTGTAATTTATCAAAGTTATGGTATTATTGGAGGCAAGTTCGGACAACTTGGCAAACTGTATAACTGAATTTTATGGGAGCATGATCTCTGGATCAATAAAGTTTTCACTGATCTGTACTTTATGGACATCAGTCATAGATATCAAATGTATGGCAAAAGCTTGTCACCTCCAAGTGAATTGTACAAATAATTAGTCGATAAGGCTTTGTTATTTATACTTGACACCTTAATAATATTTAAAATGAGCATCTTTTCATTAAAAACAAAACACCTTCACAGCCTGTGCAGTGTGAATAACTGAGTGTAAAATCTCGTAAGTACTGAAATGGAATCTTACCTCTTTTCTCTATCAAAATAAAATGAGGTTATCTAGTCAATAGCTGACAATACTCAAGACAAGTGCTCAAGTAATAACAAAAATAGCTAGAAGCTCATATTGTAGCTTAATATGAAGGGTTTTTAATTCCTTCAGTTACCAAATTAATTTATAAAATCACCTTACGTTTTTGTCCTAAAATTGCCTGGTTCAACAAACAAAAAGTCAAAAAACAGTAAAAAGGAGCCCATTAAAAGAAAAAAACACCCTGCACTTCAAATAGATCTGGCTTTTTAAAATGACCTTCTTATCATTTATGCTCTGGGGGACTTGCCACAAAGAGAAATGTTCAATCTGTATTATAGCATATTTTTATGTTACTTCAGCATATGGATAATCCCAGCATCTAAACCTTGAGAGCTAACGACAACATATTCCTAGTTGTAAAACGCCTGGGTCTGTCTGATTCAAGGAGATCCAAGTGATATCTTGAATACTTTTAGGAGCTGAACTATATTCTGCATTAAATTCTTCAACGTGTCTGTTCCGCCGATGTTCCCAAATCCCCCTTTTAGCAGGACCTGAGGAGAAAGCCACGGAAGAATACAAGTTTTTGGCCAGGGCCCTGCACAATGATTAAATGATCCAGATGTCACTTCATTAATCTTGCCACTACAAATGCTCTGGCAGTAAAAGTACAAACACGAGGAACGGATAAGCCCTCCAGAAACTGAAACACAAACATTTTAAATTCATTCCTTCTGCTGCAGGAATAATATTTGGGCCTTTAAAGGCTCACCAAAAGTGGTTCCTGAGAACTGGAAGTAGAAGAAGAATGTAAAAAGACAGGGAAGTATTTCGTGGATTACTGTTCGATACCTTTGTTGGGCTGAATCTTTCATTCTTCATAGTCTAGGGGACAAGGCACATCCCAGACAGAGCTTCATTTGGCTTTAGAACTACAGATGACTGAGTTAATAATTCTGAATAAATATTTTTCCCATCTCCTGCAGCAATTTCAATCACATCTCCTCATCCATTTATCAAAATTTAAACAATGTGTCAACTGTGATTAAAAGAGAAACCATAGTTTTCTGCTAGGATAGCCTCTAGATTTTGTACAACCACCAAGATGCTACCAGTTCTCAATAAGTATTAAACAGTCTTAATAGGGCAATTAAACGCTTAATTTTGCACACGGTTTGTAAGTTTCCTACATCGTCATACTGGAAGCCACCCTTTTTTCACGTGAGTTTTCAGAGCAACAAAATGTCAGAAGTTGTTGATTACTTTTTCACATAGGTGGTGATTACTAGTTATAAAGCCTGGAAGTAATCAATCCCAATTTAACAGCTGGGTTTACTGTTGGAACATAAACACAATGCCAAACAGAAACAAAAGATCCGCTCCAGAAATTTGGAGGGGAGAGGGCAAAGATGAAAAGTTTCCCTATTTCAAAAACTAGAAGAAAAAAAAAATCTGTTATCTTATTTCTTTGGCAAAACCCTAACTTAAAACCTTATTTCAAAGATTGACTTTTGCTACTCTTTTAAATTGTTCTGCATCCCTTCAATAGACCCAGCTGTTAAATTCTGAAGACGTGACAACAAATCTCTGAGCAAACAACTGCAGGGAGTGAGACTCTTTTCTTTAGAATAATTAGGGCTGCCTGACAAAAGGGGGCCATCACAAATGCCCTCTCAGCAATTCCTCCATGAAGCTGTTCAAAGAACATAAATAAATAAATAACACCAGCATATATGCCTTAAAGGACAGGACCATTCTCTCCTTTAGTGAGCACTGCTAAGAAAAAACAAAACAAAACAAAAAAGCACCTTTGAAATGCAGAATGACAGAATAGATTCTACAGGTGAGAGCCAATATATCACCCACCAATTGCAGGAGGAAAAATTTTCCCAGCTCTCAGGAGCTGAAATGTTATTTGCTTCTGGCGAATTGTCAGTAAGACAAGTTTTGCACTAAAGTGCTTAAAACCTTTGTTTGCTATTTCATTTACCTGAAGACCCAGAGTTTAAATTTTCAAGTAAAAAGCCATCATCTCTGTAAAATAAGCTATTCAATATTTCGTTTAAGCTAAAAACACTAGATACAGAAAAAAACGCTTGCTAGTACACCAAGTTTACAGCAGCCTCTAAATAATTCCTCAGAACACAAAGCGTTATTTTTCTACAATTAAGTCTTTTTTCAGTGTAGTTGACAACAAATTAGTGAGCTGATCTTCCACTAACGCCTGGACCTCACACAATTCATTTAACGGGTCTTCTTTTTCATTCATTCATTCAATCGTATTTATTAAGTGCTTACTGTGTGCAAAGCACTGTACTAAGCGCTTGGGAAGTACAAGCTGGCAACATATAGAGACGGTCCCTACCCAACAGTGGGCTCACAGTCTAGAAGGGGGAGACAGAGAACAAAACAAAACATTAACAAAATAAAATAAATAGAATAAATATGTACAAATAAAATAAATAAATAGAGTAATAAATACATGTATACAGGTGCTGTGGGGAGAAGAAGGAGGTAAGGCGGAGGGGATGGGGAGTTGGAGTACTGTCAGGAATACTTCGGATTTCAAGGTTGACAATCTGTATGAAGGAATTGATTATAATGCTAGTGGTTTGTAACCTGTTCTTGTCTGTGACTAATAATTGTAATAATGATAGTGATATTAAGTGCCTACTATGTGCCAAGAATGTCCTAAGTGTTGAGGTATATATAAGATGAACAGATTGATATAGTTCCTGTCCCACATGGTACTCAACTATGGGAGAGGGAGAAAAGGCATCTAAATCCCATTTTAAAGACTAAGAAACTGAGGCATAGAAAAGTTGGGTGATTTGCCCAAGATCATATAGCCAGCAAGGAGAAGAGTCAGAATTTGAACCCAGACCTCCTGACTGCCAAACCTGGACTCTTTCCATTAGACCACTCTGTTTCTTGTGCCAGTCCAGGCAAGTCATTTTCCCCTTGGGCATATTTCCCGGCATCTACAAGCCAATAAATGTCTCAGTTGGGATCATCCCAGAATCTTGCCCTATTGCCATGGTGCTATCTTGGAAAGCTACTCAGTGTAAATATTTACCATCCTCGAGTGGTTTACTTGTATATCCAATTTAGGTCAGTCAGAGTAGACTTTCCACATCTTTTCAGATCTTACCTAGAAACACCATTTACCCCTCAGCATAGCAGGCCTAGAGCCAACTCTATTACTGATGAACTTAATTACACCCTCCTTGGCATTCATGTGCAGCTGTGTACTCAGTTAAGCTGGAACACTCTAGTTTTGAATATTTTTATCAATCTCCGGTCAGAGTGTAAATTTATTTAGACAAGGGATGATGAGAATAATAATAATAATGCATCATTTCTTAATTCTGCATTTCCCAAGCACTCAGTAAATGATGCTACTCCTTACTACAATTAATTTAAACAGCAGGCTCCATTTTTAAGTCGATCAAAAATATGCTTTAAGATAAACCACACAAAAAAGACTCACATGCCTGAAACTGAAATTTAGAGAATAACAGCACTCTAAAGTGGAACCACCGTGCCGAAGTCTACTTCCCAGTACTATATCCAACACTTTGGAAAGAGCATTTACTTGCTTAGTACAATGTTCTGCACACAGCATGAGCTCAATAAATACCACTGAGTGACTGATTTACTGCACTTCAGCAGTATGTTAACCAAGTTGGCAGCAAACCCCTAAACGTCTCTCATACCCACCCAAGGACCTACCTTTCTACCTGGGTATAATTAGGTAATTAGAAGAATCATGATCAACATTTTTCAAATGATCAACTGATACTTATTGAGGGCTTACTGTGGGCAGAGCACTGTACCAAATGCTTGGGAGAGTATACTATATCAGAGTTGGTAGACACATTCCCTGCCCACAAGGAGCTTTCAGTCTAGAGAAATTTACTGGAATGTAATAATGATGGCATTTATTAAGCGCTTACTATGTGCAAAGCTATTTACTGGGTACCAATTGAGGGCAAAGCACTATGCTAAATGTTTGGCAAAGCACAATGGGCACGTTTCCTCCACACAAGGAGCACAATAAGCCAAAAGAGCTATGTGTACCTTAAAAACTTGTGATGTATTACCCCGTGATTATTTAAATAACTTATTGACCCATTATTACGAAAATGATGCCTTTTGCCATTGTAAATTTAAAAACCGTAAACTCGTTATGGAATGTGTCACTAATGGTTACATTGTATTCTCCTAAGTGCTTAGTACAGTGCTCTGCACATAGTCCCCTTCTAGACTGTGAGCCCGTTGTTGGGTAGGGACTGTCTCTATATGTTGCCAACTTGTACTTCCCAAGCGCTTAGTACAGTGCTCTGCACACAGTAAGCACTCAATAAATATGACTGACTGACAATGAATGACTAGTAAGTGCTCAATAAATCCCACTGACTGACTGATTTGTTAAGCGCTTACTATTTACCATGCACTGTACTAAGTAAGCACTGAGGTGGATACAAGGCCAACAATCAATTGTATTTACTGAGCACCTACTGTGCCATTGGGTTGGACCCAATCCCTGTCCCACATGGGGCTCACAGTCTAAGTGGGTGGGGGAAGAGGTATTTCATCCCCATGCTACAGATGAAGAAACTGAGACACAGAGAAGTGAAGTGGTTTGCCCAAGGTTACACAGCAGGCAAGTGCCAGGGCCAGAATTAGAACCCAGATCCTCTGACTCTCAGGCCTGCACTCTTTCTATTAAGTCACAAGAGCCTGTAATTTCATTGCCACCAAATGAGCCCGTTGTTGGGTAGGGACCGTCTCTATATGTTGCCGACTTGTACTTCCCAAGCGCTTAGTACAGTGCTCTGCACAAAGCAAGCACTCAATAAATACGACTGAATGAATGCCGTCCTCTAATACTGGTAGTAAGTATTGACTGAATGCTCTCCTGGTGCAGCGTATTCAGGAAGAACAATACAAAGAAGAGGCAAGAGGAGCAGAAAGACAAAGCATAAAACTACAAGCTGGCCTAAAACACTTCCTTAAATGTATTTTTTTTCCATCCACTGGAAAAATACTACTACCTCCTATTACTCTATTTTATTTGTACATATTTATTCTATTTATTTTGTTAATATGTTTTGTTCTCTGTCTCCCCCTTCTAGACTGTGAGCCCACTGTTGGATAGGGACCGTCTCTATATGTTGTCAACTTTGTACTTCCCAAGCGCTTAGTACAGTGCTCTGCACACAGTAAGTGCTCAGTAAATACGATTGAATGAATGAATAAATATCAGGAATGTTCAGGCCGGCTGTAAGTCTTCCCCTCCTTCCATCACAAGACCTCAGCATCCACCTTTCCTGTGCACTCAATCAGCTTCCTAGCCAATCCCTCTCATTCCCATTTTTGCCAATTACAGAACACGCTCTTCCTCCTCTCTCCTTTCCTAACCTTGTCTATCACTCTAGCTTTGTTGCAAGATGAGGGAATGCTACATCAGCGCTCCTATGCAACTTGTATCTTGACTCAAACTTGTTCACCTAACTTTAAAAAGAAAAAAAAAGCTTCATTCATTCAGCCGTATTTATTGAGTGGCTTACTGTTTGCAAAGCACTGTACTAAGCGCTTGATTCATTATTTTTAGTTCTCAGAAAACCTGAAAGAATTCACACAGTGCTGCTTTAGTACTACTGAACATTTAGGCCGTGATCAATGCAACGTAAGTAGCGGCCTAAATTTATAACCATTAAAAATCCTAGATTCTGGGCATTTTACCTTCACTTGGGGCCTCCCAAAGAACACTTGCGGTGGAAGGAAGGACGGGATTTTTCCTCTTTTTTTCTGCTCTCGTTACAAGAAAATACCAATCGGAGAAAGGTTTTTTTCTTGAATTTGGTCCAAATGTTACTCTAACCCTACAGTTTCCCCTAAAAGGGGGGGTCCCTGGGCAAAGCTAAGGTAGCTGAATTCTTTTGTGCACGGCTGCACAACAGGAAAGCAAAGCCTGAGGGTCTTTGGGGAGGAACGAACCCGGTCCGAGCTGCCCTGCTCTGTCTGATGTGCTCACGAGATAAGGCTCCATAGTGACACTTAAGGAAAGGCCTGCTCCCATTTGAATTTCTGCATTCCTCAAGAACAATTCATGGCAATCACTAACTTTGCTGAAGAGCTACATGAAAGCTTTGGCCAATGAATGAGGGTTATCTGCTCTTTATCACAAGGGTAAACCTCATCCTGGCCGGTTTCTAACCTTTTAACCCTGTGAATTCTTAATTTGCACATGAATAATGGAATTTTTGCCTAGAGTGCAACCTTCAGCATCTAGTTCCTAAGTTTAGAAACCACGACCCCATCTCCTTGGGCCTTCAAAACCTTAAACTCCCGGGCAGATTAAAGTTTTAGGTTTCCTAAAGCATCCCGAAGCATTTCGCTTCTGAAGGGAAAGATAAGCTTGCTGGTGAAAGCTTTGACCAGCCAAAGAAAAAGAACATACTTGCACCCTGCTGCTACCGGTGACTAAGACAAGCATTGGCTTCTTTCATGGAAAGAATGCCCATTTAATGCCTATTCTCTCCACCATTTAATTTGGATAGCTTCTTCTTCACCCTGACGACAACATAAAGTTATTTGATTTTACAGCAACTGACACTACAACCGACTAATGAAATCGGGACACCACTGAGGTAAATTCAAAAATGGTGACAACCCCACAGAATCTTTGCTGGGTCAATAATCTTTTTACATAATAGATTACATCGACTTCTGGATTATTCTGATTTCTAGTCCTGGATGAATCTGTTGAATAATTCAGTTTGGCCCATGTTTCAAATGTGATCCAAATGTTCATGCTAAAAGGGTTGGACTAAGAGTTCAAACGACAGTTGTTTTTCAGATTTATTACTTGGGTACAACTGGCCCTAATAAAATGATTAAAAGTTTGTGCTTTGGTCCAGTATAATGACATAACTTTCATCGAAATATCTCAAAGTATTTGTTGGGTAAAAACAATGCCACCTGGCTAGTCAGGCCTCAAAAAAAAAGCCTTTCATCTTATTTAATTATGTGGAGGGCTTTTTTTTAATACCAAAGAAAAATGGGGACATTACAAATAGACTTACTAAATCATTTCTGTTGAAAATCAGGATATCAGAGGATCATTCCAAAATTGCATAACCGCCCCTTCCCCTCAGTCACAGAGGGGGGCCAGGAGACTCATGACCTCCCCAATCTATCTTGAGCACTTATTGCATGCAGAGCACTATACTAAGCCCTTGGGAGAGTAAATATCCCTGCCCACAATGAGATTACAGTCCTATCTCCAGTGAATGGCCACTCAAACCCAGTGCCAGATCAATCAATCAATTGTATTTATTGAGCGCTTACTGTGTGCAGAGCACTGTACTAGCGCTTGGGAAGTACAAGTTGGCAACAGATTTGCCTACTCCCCTAGCAACACCAGGTTTGGCCACCTAGTAGGAAATAGAAAAGGATTCTGGATTACTATCTCTTATTCCAGCCACTAAGCACCATTCATTCACTCAATCGTATTTATTGAGCGCTTACTGTGTGCAGAGCACTGTACTAAGCGCTTGGAAAGTACAAGAGGGAGGAACGAGAGGAAGGATGTGATTAGAGTCCCCCAGACTTCTTTGGGACCAAAATTAAGAATGTACTGGTAGAGAAGCAGTATGAGCCAGGGGAAAGAGCCTGGTCCCAGGAATCAGAGGACCTGGGTTCTGATCTCAGCTTTAATAGTTGTCTTTGTGACCTTGGGCAAATTACTTCACTTCTCTGTCCCTCAGTTTGCTCATTTGCAAAATGGGGATTCAATACCTGTTCTCCCTTCTCCTTAGACTGAGTCCCATGTGGGACCTGATTGCCTTGTATCTATCCCAGCGCTTAAACAATGCTTGGCACATAGAAGTGCTTAACCAATACCATATTTAGTTGTATTATAACACTATGCTCCAGCCAGTATGTGGATGTCTAAGCAGTTAAAGTGGAAAAAGTGGTGCAAAATAGTCTGAGCAATTTAAATCTGGGCAGTCCCAATTCTAATCCATTTGTCTCTTTTCCTAAAAACCTACAAAACTCTTGGTTCCTCTCAGCTGAACGGCAATTTATGTTATGGTCAGTCCAAGTCTGAATTAGCAGCTCCTGACTCTCAACACACAAAAGACTTCCCTAGACCTCACCCAGACGATTATTCAAGAAATTGCTACAGTGCACTGAAAGAGTACAAATGAAGGTGGTAGAACCTAAAAACTATAACATTTATACTGAAATTAAATTTGCAGTCTAGGTTCCTAAACCTATTCCAAAGAAAGCTATCGGCCATTCAGGGAAGGGTATATAGGGAAGCAGCATGGCCTAATGGATAGAGCATGGGCCTGGGAATCAGAAGAACCTGAGTTCTTTATTCAGGCTCCACCCACGTGCCCATGGGCACGTCACTTTACTTCTCCCTGCCTCAGTTATCTCATCTGTAAAATGGGGATTAAGACTGTGAGCCCCATGTGGGAAAGGGACTGTGTCCAACCTGATTAGCTTGTATCTACCCCAGTGCTTACTACACTGCCTGACACATACTAAATGCTTAACAAGTAGCACTTATTATTATTAGGGGTTAAAGAGCTAGCAATGCAGCATCTGCTCCTTTCTAGGAGGCTAAGTGGGGTGGTCACTCATTGAGGATATTCCAGAAATGAAGTCAAGGCCCCAACTGCCAAAGCTTTAATCAGTCAATCCAATTTAGTGAGTGCTTACCATGTGCAGAGCTTTGAGCAAGATAACCCAGGTTCTCCACATTTTACATTTGGCTATTATTAGTCATTATAACATGTGACCCTTTAAGCATTTGGGTACTAACCTACCAACTAAAAGTTTTTAAAAAAACACTTTTATCTCCCCGTACTTATTTCCATGACCACTTTGCTCGGACCTGGAATTTGGTGCCCAGAAGTAATCAAGGTGCTACTCTTAAGCATTATCTTCTTCCAATCTCTGCCCAGGTGGTGAGAGAGAGTCCAGGTCTCACACTTTCTTCTTCATAGTGACCTAACAAATCCCAAATTAGTTGAACTTCAGAATACAGCACAAAACTCACCATTAAGCAAACAGAAGCATGGAAGCTGCCCAACTTGTGAGTCTTAGAGTGTACAACTGATCTTTTTTAAGTGCTTCAGCTGTTATGTTAGTACCCAAATGGTGTAGGGATCAACTGTTATAATGTATAATAATGACCAAATGGCAATTGAGGAAAACCCAGGTTTTCCAATGGCTCCTTCCCACCTAGAAGAGACTAGGAATATTTCAAGGATTCCACTAGTTTTGCTGACCAAGGATGCCTATTACTAAGAATCTACATTAAACAATGTCCCCTATTCCAAAGAAAGGAGAATACAGGTAAGGCACAAGGATTTAATACTCAGGGATACCCCCAGACAACCAAAAATACAATGGGGATGCTCCATTTTATTTATGAACAGTCATCTTCTAAGTGTTTTCAAGGGGCATGAGATTTTAAACAATGTTTAATCAAGTTAGCCAAACTTTTCAATTTCACCAAAATATTCTTAAAACCATTTGGGGCACTATAAAGATGCCAACACATCAGAGGATCAACATTGACAAGGATCAATCTTAAATTTACATCTTTTCTCAACTATAATTCTAACCACCACAGAATAAAACTTAAATATTATGTAAAGGGTTTAATATATACTCTTTCCTCTATGTAAAGGGTTTAATATATACTTTTTCCTCTAGAACAAAAAATTATTTTGAGGGTTGAACTGTCAAGCATGCCCAACACAATACAATGCTGATCAAGTCATGCACATCTGCAATAAGTTACTTACTTGCTAATGTAAGATGAGCTTTTTGACTCAAAATTGCCCCATATTTGTTCAGAGCCAAACACTGGTAAAATCCTTCATCAGATGGTTCTCCCCGTTTTCCTTCCACCTCACTGATGTACAAAGAGCCATTAGATAAAGCGTGGATCCGTTTATTTTCTGAAACTTTTGCTCCATTTTTCAGCCACGTGATTGTAATGGGGACGTCTCCATGTGCCTGGCAGTCGAAAATCACCGGGTCCTTTCTTGTGACAGTTATATCCTGTGGCTCTTTAACAAAGAACAGTTCACTAAAGCTCCACACTCCTGAAAGGGAAACAAACAAAAAAAGTTTGCCAGAGGTATAAGTATGAAATCACTGATTAAAAGTCCGTCATTTGTGAATATGAGCTTGTAAAGAATGGCACAGAAATGTAATGAACTGTGGATAAGTAAAACATGAAGTTCTACTTTTTCCCCACCTCCAGGCATATCTTAAGAAAAATTAGTCTTAAGCAGATAACTTTTCCTAATAACGATACAAAAAAAACAAGTATTACATAATGGATTAGCCTGAGCTCATTCATTTACATTTCTTCTACCCCAGGTAACTCTAATCTGAAGTCTCTGTTGGAAGTGTTTTAGCATCATCAGGAAAACCCCTGAGCACAAGCTGTTTGTTACTTTTACTAGCTTGTCAAAAAGATCTTGAACAGGGTAAGTCGTAAAAGTCTAATTTTACAAGAAATCATTAGCAAAACCCTGACTTTGTGAACAAGGAAGTTTATTTCCCTGCCCCTTGAAGTGTTTTTGAACCCTTCGCATCTATTCCTTTGTGAAGAACATTTATCTTTTGTGACAAATTACACGTTGAGATTTTAATATTTGTTCTTTTAGGGCAACTCTGGCTCTTCCTTCAAGACTAGATCGATGTGAGTCATTTCGGAAGTTTGGCGTAAGTATTTAGAGAACCAACAATGCACTCCCCAAAGTTGCTAACTCTTGCTGCCCAGTACCCAGTGGGAATGAGGACTGGCAAAGCTTTATTTCAATTTTTCCCTACTGCCAACTGTTTCAGAAATGCATCACGAACTGGTACCTACTGTCCAACAGGAATAGGAGTAATCAACCAATACACGCTTTATTTCAAAATTGGAGGAAAATTATAATAATGATGGCATGTATTATGCGCTTACTATGTGCAAAGTACTGCCAGAAACAAATGAATGCTTAAAATCCTGGGGCCTCCATCATTCTGCTCAACCACATCCCAATTCCTGGGTATTGATTGAGGTCCCTTTTTTAAAATTTTTTAATCTGTTTTCTTCTCTGCCCCTCCGACGCGACACTTATAGATCGCTCTCCTCTTCCCAATGCAGGAGCAGCTCATAATTGGGGCCCAAATTCCTCTCCATTGATTTCTTAGTTTCTCATCAGTTCAGGTCTCCAGATACCCCAAATGTAATTCCCCATCCCATGCTCAGGATCTCTGACTCCCTTAATTTATTCCACCAGCATCCTTAAAAGAGCCCTCAGTAACCCCGCGCTATGCAGATGACTCCGGAAGGCTCCTATTGTGTTTCCGATCACACATCTGACTTTGATCCCTTTCTAATGCTAACAGCAATCTGATTGCTTCCCCGGAAAAATGAAAGTCGGGCATTTGCAACTTCCAAAAAAAAAAAAGGAGAGGTTTTTTTTCCCCCCTTCTCCTCCCTCTCTCCTTCGGAGATTTTGGCTTTTAAGGCAGGGAATGAATGAAGTCTCACCCTTAGGCCAAGTTTCAGCGCTGTAAAAAATTGAATTTAGAAGCATCACTCTTCCCCCTGCCAACTCCAGCCCGCTCCCAAATCCGCAAAGAAGTTTTGTCGGGGGCTGGTCAACCCTTACTAACTAGAGAAGCAGCGTGGCTCAGTGGAAAGGGCCCGGGTCATGAGTTCTAATCCTGCCTCCATCACCTAGCTGTGTGACTTTGGGCAAGTCACTTCACTGCTCTGTGCCTCGGTTACCTCATCTGCAAAATGGGGACTAAGACTGTAAGCCCCGTGTGGGACAATTTCATTACCTTGAATCCCCCGGCGCTTAGAACAGTGCTTGGCACATAGTAAGCGCTTAACAAATGTCGTCATTATTATTAAAACCGATCGAAATCTTCCTCCCCAAAATCAATACAGTGGTCTGACCACAGTAAGCGCTCAATAAATACGATTGATGATGATGATCAATAGGTCCCTAATGGTATTTACTGAGGTCTTTCTGTGGGCAGGGCACTGTAGTGGACGCTTGGGAGATGACAATAGAGTCAGGGCTGGCTGAGAGTCATTCACTCATTCAATCGCATGTACTGATTACACGGTTACGGTGTGTGGAGCCCTGTCTCTATATGTTGCCAACTTGTACTTCCCAAGCGCTTAGTACAGTGCTCTGCACACAGTAAGCGCTCAATAAATACGATTGATTGTATTGAGTGCTTGGGAGAGTCCAATACAGCAATAAACAGACACATGCCCTGCCCACAACGACCTTAAGTCTCCCAGCCCGAGCTTTTAGCAAACAGTCCATCACCCAGTCGTATTTACTGAGCACTTACGGCGTGCAGAGCACTGTACTGAGCGCTTAGGAGAGTCCATTAAAACAATAAACAGACACATTCCCTGCCCACAACGAGCTTGCATCCCCCTGCCCGAGCTCTGAACAACCGGTCAGTCCAGCACCCAATCGCATTTATTGAGCACTTTGTGCGTGCAGAGCACTGTACTAAACGCTTGGGAGAGGTCAACAGAACAGAGTTGGCAGACATGTTCCCTGCCCACAGTGAGTTTACAGACCAGAGGGGGGAACAGCCTTTAATCTAAATAATAATAGCAATAATAATAGTGGTGGTTTTTAAGCGCTTACAAAGTGTCAGGCACTGTACTAAACGTTGGGTTAGATGGAAGCAAATCGGGTTGGCCAGGTGCATAAAGTGGCTGCGCCTCTCAGTCTACCCTCTGAGCTCGTTGTGGGCAGAGACTGTCACTCTTTATGACTGTACCGTCAATCAATCAATCAATCAATCGTATTTAATGAGCGCTTACTGTGTGCAGAGCACTGTACTAAGCGCTTGGGAAGTACAAGTTGGCAACATATAGAGACAGTCCCTACCCAACAGTGGGCTCACAGTCTAAAAGACTACCGTCCTCTCCCAAGTGCTTAGCACATTGCTCTGCACAGAATAGGCGCTCAGCAAATACGACCGAATGAATGAAGACGACCTGCTGGAGGAAGGAACGAATCCTAAGGGGGTGATCCCTCTTTTCCAGCGCTTAGAACAGTGCTTGGCACATAGTAAGCACTTAACAACTGTCATCATTACAGAGAAGCAGCGTGGCTTAGTGGAAACAGCCCGGGCCTGGGAATCAGAGGTCGTGGGTTCTAATTCCGCCTCTGCCACTTGTCAGCTGTGTGACTTTGGACAAGTCACTTCACTTCTCTGTGCCTCAGTTCACTCCTCTGTGCCTCAGTTCACTCATCTGTCAAATGGAGATGAAGACTGCGAGCCCGACGGGGAACAACCTGATCACCTTGTATCTTCTCTATCTTTTAGACTGTGAGCCCACTGTTGGGTAGGGACCGTCTCTATATGTTGCCTTCTTGTACTTCCCAAGCGCTTAGTACAGTGCTCTGCACACAGTAAGCGCTCAATAAATACGACTGATTGATTCCATAGCGCTTAGAACAGTGCTTGGTACAGAGTAAGCGCTTAACAAACACCATCAATACAGAGAAGCAGCGTGGCTTAGTGGAAAGAGCCCGGGCATGGGAGCCGGAGGTCGTGGGTTCTAATCCACTTATCAACTAATCAACTAATCCAGGGGTCAGTGGAGAGAGCATGGGCTTTGGAGTCAGAGGTCATGGGTTCGAATCCCGGCTCGGCCACATGTCTGCTGTGTGACCTTGGGCAAGTCACTTAACTTCTCTGAGCCTCAGTTCCCTCATCTGTAAAATGGGGATTAAGATTGTGAGCCCCCCGTGGGACAACCTGATCACCTTGTATCCCCCCCAGCGCTTAGAATAGTGCTTTCCACATAGTAAGCGTTTAACAAATACCATCATTACTAATCCACTAATCAACAACCTGATAACTTTGTATCTCCAAGTGCTTGGCACATAGTAAGCGCTTAACAAATACCATCATCATCACCATCATTACCCCAGCGCTTAAAACACTGCTTGGTACAAAGTAAGCGCTTATCAAATACCATCATCATCATCCCTACTCCAGCGGTTGGAACAGTGCTTGGCCACATAGTAAGCGCTTAACAAATACCATCATCATCATCATTACCTCAGAGTTTATAACAGTGCTTGGCACAGAATAAGCTCTTAACAAACACCATCATCATCATCACCCCAACGCTTGGAACAGTGCTTGGCACGTAGTAAGCACTTAAAGAAGAAGCAGAGAAACAAACTGAGAAATAGCGTGGCTCAGTGGAAAAGAGCCCGGGTTTTGGAGTCGGAGGTCATGGGTTCAAATCCCGGCTCCGCCACTTGTCAGCTGTGTGACTTTGGGCAAGTCACTTGACTTCTCTGGGCCTCAGTTACCTCGTCTGTACAGTGGGGATGAAGAATGTGAGCGCCCCGGGGGACAACCTGGTCACCTTGTAACCACCCCAGCGCTTAGAACAGTGCTTTGCATATACTAAGCGCTTAATAAATGCCATTATTATTATTATTATTAACAAATACCATCATTATGATTACCCCAGCGTGTACAACAGTGCTTGGCACATAATAAGCGCTTAAATGCCATCATCATCATCACCCCAGCGTTTAGAACAGTACTTGGCACAGTGTAAGCACTTACTAAATACCATCACCATTATTATTATTACCCCAGCGCTAAGAACAGCGCTTGGCACATAATAAGCGCTTAACCAATACCATCATGATCACCACCCCAGCGCTTGGAACAGTTCTTAGGACAGAGTAAGCGCTTAAGAAATACCCATCATTCATTCAATCGTATTTAATGAGCTTGGTACAGAGCACTGCACATCATTATCACCCCGGCGCTTAAAACAGCGGTTATTATTAGCACATAATAACCGCTTAATCAATCGTATTTACTGAGCGCTTACAGTGTGCAGAGCACTGTACTAAGCGCTTGGGAAGTACAAGTTGGCAACATATGGAGACAGTCCCTACCCAACAGTGGGCTCACAGTCTAAAAGGGGGAGACAGAGAACAAAACCAAACATACTAACAAAATAAAATAAATAGATATGTACAAGTAAAATAGAGTAATAAATATGTACAAACATATATACAAATACTTAACAAATACCATCATCACCCCAGCGCTTAGAAAAGTACTTGGCCCAGAGTAAGCGCTTGACAAACACCATAATCATTATTATTCTTGTTAACCATCATCACTATTAGTATTATTATTACTAATATTATAGTTATTATCGGCACCCCCGGCCGGGGGAGCGGGAGAAATGAAACCACGTGCGGCGGGGCCGGCTCGGCCGGACAATAGGGACCCAGGCCCCCTCCTCCTCCACCCCGACCCGCCCGGGGAGATAATAATAATAATGAGGGCATTTATTAGGCGCTTACTACGTGCAAAGCACTGTTCTAAGCGCTGGGGGGTTACAAGGTGATCAGGTTGTCCCACGGGGGGCTCACAGCTTTAATCCCCATTTTACAGCTGAGGTAACTGAGGCACTAAGATTAAGACTGTAAGCCCCCGGTGGGACAACCTGATCACCTTGCAACCTCCCCAGCGCTTAGAACAGCGCTTTGCACATAGTAAGCGCTTAACAAACGCCATTATCATTATTATAATTCTCTGGGCCTCAGTTCCCTCAACTGTAAAATGGGGATTAAGACTGTGAGCCCCCCGTGGGACAACCTGATCACCTTGCAACCTCCCCAGTGCTTAAAACAGTGCTTTGCACATAGTAAGCGCTTAACAAATACCATCATCATCATCAGTCCTCATTTACAAAGGTCACTGAGGCCCAGAGAATAATAATAATGGCATTTATTAAGCACTTACTATGTGCAGAGCACTGTTCTAAGCGCTGAGGGGGTTACAAGGTGATCAGGTTGGCCCACGAGGGGCTCACTGTCTTAATCCCCATTTTCCAGATGAGGTCAATGAGGCCCAAAGAATTATAATAATGATAATGGTATTTGTTAAGGGCTTACTATGTGCCAATCATGGTTCTAAGCGCTGGGGAGGTTACAAGGTGATCAGGTTGTCCCACGTGGGGCTCACAGTCTTCATCCCCATTTTCCAGAGGAGGGAACTGAGGCACAGGGAAGTGACACAGCTGACAAGTGGCGGTGCCGGGATGAGACCCCACGACCTCTGACTCCCAAGCCCGGGCTCTTCCCACTGAACCAACCACGCTGCTTGCCTTACTCTTCATTCATTCAATCGTATTTATTGAGCGCTTACTGGGTGCAAAGCACTGTACTAAGCGTTTGGGAAGTACAAGTTGGCAACATATAGAGACGGTCCCTACCCAACAGCGGCCTCACAGTCTAGAAGATGATGATGATGATGGCATGGGTGAAGCGCTTACTATGTACTAAGCAGCGTGGCTCCATGGAAAGAGCCCGGGCTTTGGAGTCAGAGGTCATGGGTTCAAATCCCGGCTCCGCCAGTTGTCAGCTGTGTGACACTGGGCAAGCCACTTAAGTTCTCTGGGCCTGAGTGACCTCATCTGTCAAATAGGGATGAACACTGTGAGTCCCCCGTGGGGCAACCTGATCACCTTGTAACCTCCCCAGCACTTAGAACAGTGCTTTTCACACGGTAAGCGCTTAATAAATATTATTATTATTATTATTATTATGCCCTGTTGTAGGCGCTGGGGCGGGTGGGACGGATCCGGGCACCCATGCCCGTCCGGCGCCTGATTTCTCATCTCTATATGTTTCCAACTTGTACTTCCCAAGCGCTTAGTACAGTGTTCTGCACACAGTAAGCGCTCAATTCATTCATTCATTCATTCATTCAATCGTATTTATTGAGAGCTTACTGTGTGCAGAGCACTGTACTAAGCGCTTGGGAAGTCCAAGTTGGCAACATAGAGACGGTCCCTACCCAACAGCGGGCTCACAGTCTAGAAGGGGGAGACAGACAACAAAACCAAACATATTAACAAAATAAAATAGAATGAATATGCACGAATAAAATACTGTAATAAATACGTACAAACATATATACATATATAGAGGTGCTGTGGGGAGGGGAAGGAGGTAACGCGGGGGAGATGGTGAGGGGGAGGAGGGGGCTCAGTGTGGGAAGGCCTCCTGGAGGAGGTGAGCTTTCAATAGGGCCTTGAATTGAGTAGGGCTCAATTCATTCATTCATTCAATCGTATTTATTGAGCTCTTACTGTGTGCAGAGCACTGTACTAAGCGCTTGGGAAGTACAAGTTGGCAACATACAGGGATGGTCCCTACCCAACAGTGGGCTCAATAAGTACGACTGAATGAATTCATTCAATTGAGCGCTTACTGTGTGCAAAGCACTGAACTGAGCGCTTGGGAAGTACAAGTTGGCAACATAATGGGACGGTCCCTACCCAACAGTGGGCTCAATAAATACGATTGAATGAATTCATTCAATAGAGCGCTTACTGTGTGCAAAGCACTGGACTAAGCGCTTGGGAAGTACAAGTTGGCAACATACAGGGACGGTCCCTATCCAACAGTGGGCTCAATAAATACGACTGAATGAATTCATTCATTCAATCGTATTTATTGAGCGCTTACAGTGTGCAAGGCAGTGGACTAAGCGCTTGGGAAGTATAAGTTGGCTGCCTATAGACGGTCAATCAATCAATCAATCAATCAATCGTATTTATTGAGCGCTTACTATGTGCAGAGCACAAATTGGCAACATCTAGAGACAGTCCCTACCCAACAGTGGGCTCACAGTCTAGAAGAGGGAGACAGAGAACAAAACCAAACACACTCACAAAATAAAATAAAATAAAACCCCTACCCAACAGTGGGCTCAATAAATACGACGGAATGAATGCATGCATGAATGAATGAATAAATGAATGAATGTCTCCCGGAGGGGGGACCCACCTGGGCCGAGGAGGAGGAGGAAGAGGAGGAAGAGGAGGAAGGTGGAGCGGGGCATGCTCCCCTCCGGGCCGGACCCGCTGCTCCCGATGTCCGTCCGTCCGTCTGCGCCGCACGCTCTACAGCGCCCGGGGGCGCGCGCGCGCGTGCACGCGGGAAGGAGGCGGGGCCCGGGAGCGCGCACGCGCGCACGCGCGGGAAGGAGGCGGGCCCGGGAGGGGGCGCGCGCGCGCACGCGGGAAGGAGGCGGGGCCCGGGAACGCGCGCGCGCGCACGCGTGGGAAGGAGGCGGGCCCGGGCGGGGGCGCGCGCGCGCACGCGCCGCGTAGGAGGAGGGAGGGAGGTCCACGCCGGGCCCACCCCGAGGGGGCGTGGCGATGGAAGGGGGCGGGGCTTCGTTCCGCGCGCGCCCGTCGTGAGGGGCGTGGTCAGGCGATGGGGCGGGGCCTCAAGGGTGGGGCGTGACCCCATTGGAGGACGCGACCCCCCGAGGGGCGTGGCCGTGTTCTGGGCGTGGCCCTAGACAGGGGCGTGGCCGCGTGGATGGGGCGGGGCCCTCCTTGAGGGCGAGCCCTCAGCAATAATATATCTGTATTACATATCTATTCTATTTATTTTATTTTGTTAGTATGTTTGGTTTTGTTCTCTGTCTCCCCCCTTTTAGACTGTGAGCCCGCTGTTGGGTAGGGACTGTCTCTATATAATAATAATAATAATAATAATTGCATTTATTAAGCGCTTACTACGTGCAGAGCACTGTTCTAAGCGCTGGGGAATTTACAAGGTGATCAGGTTGTCCCACGTGGGGCTCACAGTCTTCATCCCCATTTTACAGATGAGGGAACTGAGGCCCAGAGAAGTTAAGTGACTTGCCCAAAGTCACACAGTTGACAAGTGGTGGAGTCGGGATTTGAACCCATGACCTCTGACTCCAAAGCCCGTGCTTTTTCCACTGAGCCACACTGCTTCTCTGTATATATGTTGCCATATATGTATATGTTGTATATATATCTCTCTATATGTTGCCAATTTGTACTTCCCAAGCGCTTAGTCCAGTGCTCTGCACATAGTAAGCGCTCAATAAATACGATTGATGATGATGATGAGGCTATCTATCCTATTTATTTTATTTCGTTAGTATGTTTGGTTTTGTTCTCTGTCTCCCCCCTTTTAGACTGGGAGCCCACTGTTGGGTAGGGACTGTCTTTATATGTGGCCAACTTGTACTTCCCAAGCGCTTAGTCCAGTGCTCTGCACATAGTAAGCGCTCAATAAATACGATTGATGATGATGATGATGATATCTATTCTATTTATTTTATTTTGTTAGTATGTTTGGTTTCGTTCTCTGTCTCCCCCCTTTTAGACTGGGAGCCCGCTGTTGGGTAGGGACTGTCTCTAGATGTTGCCAATTTGTACTTCCCAAGCGCTTAGTCCAGTGCTCTGCACATAGTAAGCGCTCAATAAATACGATTGATGATGATGATGATGATATCTATTCTATTTATTTTATTTTGTTAGTATGTTTGGTTTCGTTCTCTGTCTCCCCCCTTTTAGACTGGGAGCCCGCTGTTGGGTAGGGACTGTCTCTAGATGTTGCCAATTTGTAACTTCCCAAGCGCTTAGTACAGTGCTCTGCACATAGTAAGCACTCAATAAATACGATTGATAATGATGAATAATAATGATAATAATAATGGCATTTATTAACCACTTACTATGTGCAAAGCACTGTTCTAAGCGCTGGGGAGGTTACAAGGTGATCAGGTTGTCCCACGGGGGGCTCACAGTCTTAATCCCCGTTTTACAGATGAGGTCACTGAGGCCCAGAGAAGTTAAGTGACTTGCCCAAAGTCACCCAGCTGACAATTGGCAGAGATGGGATTTGAACCCATGACCTCTGACTCCAAAGCCCGGGCTCTTTCCACTGAGCAACGCTGTTTCAGTAGGGCCACGTGGCCACGTTCCGGGCGTGATCCTAGGGAGGGGCAGGGCTGCGTGGGTGGGTGTGGCCCTGTTTGAGAGCTCGCTCTCTTCCTCCCTTCAAGACCCTACTGAGAGCTCACCTCCTCCAGGAGGCCTTCCCACACTGAGCCCCTTCCTTCCTCTCCCCCTCGTCCCCCTCTCCGTCCCCCCATCTTACCTCCTTCCCTTCCCCACAGCACCTGTATATATGGATATATGTTTGTACATATTTATTACTCTATTCATTTATTTAACTTGTACATATCTATCCTATTTATTTTATTTTGTTAGTATGTTTGGTTTTGTTCTCTGTCTCCCCGTTTTAGACTGTGATCCCACTGTTGGGTAGGGACTGTCTCTAGATGTTGCCAGTTTGTACTTCCCAAGCGCTTAGTACAGTGCTCTGCACACAGTAGGTGCTCAATAAATAGGATTGATTGATTGATTGATTTTATTCTCTGTCTCCCCCTTTTAGACTGTGAGCCCACTGTTGGGTAGGGACTGTCTCCATTTGTTGCCAACTTGTACTTCCCAAGCGCTTAGTACAGTGCTTTGCACACAGTAAGTGCTCAATAAATACGATTGATTGATTGATTGACTGGGGGAGCGGCCATGCTCCTGGCGTGCTCCCAGTAAGGGGCGTGGTCAGGTGACGGGGGCGGGGCCTCAAGGGAGCGTGACCTCATTGGTGGAGGTGGCCCCGGAGGGGCGTGGCCACGTTCCGGGCGTGGTCTTTAGGGGGGCGTGGCTGCGTAGGTGGGTGTGGCTCTGTTTGAGGGCGAGCCCCCAGTAGGGGGCGTGGCCATGGAGTCGGGGCCGTGGCCATGCTCCGGCGTGCTCCAAGACAGGGGCGTGGTCAGGTGATGGGGCGTGGCTTCAAGGATGGGGGCGTGATCCTATTGGAGGGCGCGGACACGGAGGGGGCGTGGCCAGGGGTTTGGAGGCGTGGCCATGTTCTGGTGAGGGGCGTGGCCATTTTTCGGGTCTGTTCCTGGTAGTGGGCGTGGTCAGGTGACGGGGGCGTGGCCGTGGGGCTGGGGGTGTGGCCACGTTAGGCGCGACCCTATTGGAGGGCGCGCCCGGGGGCGTGGTCAGTGGTTTGGGGGCGTGGCCAGGCTTCCGGGAGTGGTCCTAGTAAGGGGCGTGATCAGGTGATGGGGGCGTGGCCTCACGGATGGGGCGTCATCCCATTGGAGGAGTGGAGGAGTGGAAAGAGCCCCGGCTTTGGAGTCAGAGGTCATGGGTTCAAATCCCGGCTCTGCCAATAGCCAGCTGGGTGACTTTGGGCAAGTCGCTTCACTTCTCTGGGCCTCAGTTCCCTCATCTGTAAAATGGGGATGAAGACTGTGAGCCCCCTGTGGGACAACCTGATTACCTTGTAACCTCCTCAGCACTTAGAATTGTGCTTTGCCCATAGTAAGCGCTTAATAAATGCTATTATTATTATTATTATTCTTCTAAGCGCTGGGGGAGTTACAAGGTAATCAGGTTTTCCCAGGTGGGGCTCACAATCTTAAAACTGAGCCCCTTCCTTCCTCTCTCCCTCGTCCCCCTCTCCATCCCCCCATCTTACCTCCTTCCCTTCCCCACAGCACCTGTATATATGGATATATGTTTGTATGTATTTATTACTCTATTTATTTATTTATTTATTTTACTTGTACATATCTATTCTATTTATTTTATTTTGTTAGTATGTTTGGTTTTGTTCTCTGTCTCCCCCTTTTAGACTGTGAGCCCACTGTTGGGTAGGGACTGTCTCTATATGTTGCCAACTTGGACTTCCCAAGCGCTTAGTCCAGTGCTCTGCACACAGTAAGCGCTCAATAAATACGATTGATTGATTGATCCCCGTTTTCCGGATGAGGGAACTGAGTCCCAGAGAAGTGATTTGCCCAAGGTCACCCAGCTGGCAAGTGGCGGAGTTGGGATTTGAACCCAGGACCTCTGACTCCAAAGCCCGGGCTCATTCCACTGAGCCACGCTGCTTCTCGATGCAAGGTCATTAGGTTGTTCCCCAAGGGGCTCACAGTTCTTCATCAGCAGGGCTCAGTGAAAAGAGCACAGGTTGGGAGTCGGTGGTTATGGGTTCAAATCCCAGCTCTGCCACTTGTCAGCTGTGTGACTTTGGGCAAGTCACTTCACTTCTCTGGGCCTCAGTTACCTCCTCTGTAAAATGGGGATGAAGACTGTGAGCCCCCCGTGGGACAACCTGATCAGCTTGTATCCCCCCCAGCGCTTAGAACGGTGCTTGGCACGTAGTAAGCGCTTAACAAATACCATCATTATTATTCATCCCCATTTTACAGATGAGGTAACTGAGACCCTGAGAAGTTAAGTGACTCACCCAATGTCACACAGCAGACAAGCTGCTGAGCCGGGATTAGAATCCACATCCTCTGACTCCTAAATCCAGGCTCTTGCCACTAGGCCATGTTGCTTCCCTGTGGATATCCCAAAGTGAGCAGAATTTTGGAGAGCGGAAAAGAAGACCTACTCACTTGCATTTATTTGGTATTCAGGTCATGATGTCCTTGAATATTTGAAATCTCTTCGCTCGGGAAGTCCTTTTCGTAAAGAGGAGGGTGGACCAGATGCCTGGAGGAGACTAGACTGTAAACTCGTCGTGGGCAGGGAATGTCTGTTTACTGTTATATCATACTCTCCCAAGCACTTCATACAGTGCTCTGCACACAGTAAGCGCTCAATAAATATGATTGAATGAATGAATGAATGGATAGATGGATGGATGGATGAATGAATGACTCTGTTGCCACCCCAACCCTCCTTTATAGACTGTGAGCCCATTGTGGACAGGGATTCTCTCTGTTGCTTAATTGTACTTCCCAAGCGCTTAGTACAGTGTTCTGCACACAGTAAGCACTCAATCAATACGATTGAATGGGTGAATGAATGAATGATGAATGAATGAATGAATGAATGGTGACTAGGCTCGCAAGATATCACTCAAGGTCACTGCTGGAAACTTCCTTCTGCGAGACACTGCCAGATCATTTATTACAAAGATAACCTCCCACCTCAATAGCTCATAACCTTGCCATCATCTTTTCCTCCTCTCTGACTCTTGCCACCCACACGCACTGTACTAAGCGCCAGAATAGATACAAATTAATCAGGTTAGAGTCTCTGTCCCGCATAGGGCTCACAGTCTTAATCCCCATTTTACAGATGAGGTAACTGAGGCATAGAAAAGTGAAGTGACTTACCAAGGTCTCACAGCAGACAAGTGGCTGAGTCAGGATTAGAACCTGGGTCCTTCTGACTGCCAAACCCAGGAACTATCTACTAGGTCAAACTCCTTCTCAACCAGAAGCTCTTTTTACTATTGTTTTTGTTGAATATGTCCTGTTCTTTCTCACTGTGCCTGTCCTCTTTACCTCCTCTATATTGCGAGACCCCTGTGGGCCCCGGGAGTGTCTAAATCAGTAATATCCTTCACTTTAAGTGATTAATAAATGCCATTACTATTTCTAAGGAGGTAGAACAGAATGACTGTTGATCAATCGGAAACTAAAGATGCCCATGTAAAACCAACCAGCATTCTCACTGGGTTAATATAAGGAATGAGTCCATACAGTGAGCTGGAGCTTACTTTCTAAGGTTAAAAAAAGAAAAAAAAACCTTAAAGAAAATGAGTACTAGCTTATTTTCAGTTAATCAATCAATCAATCAATCGTATTTATTGAGCGCTTACTGTGTGCAGAGCACTGTACTAAGCGCTTGGGAAGTACAAGTTGGCAACATCTAGAGACAGTCCCTACCCAACAGTGGGCTCACAGTCTAAAAGGGGGAGACAGAGAACAAAACCAAACATACTAACAAAATAAAATAAATAGAATAGATATGTACAAGTAAAATGAATAAATAAGGAGAGATAGGACCTCTTAGGACCAGTTAGAGAATAAATCGGGCAGTCACCAGAATACTTTATGTATGTCATAAAGTTGTAGAAAGCTCTGGAGCAGAGATCGCTTTGTTTCATTTAAGACTGAAGTCTATTGCAGCCAGTAAAACGGAAATGAACCTTCTTAATTGAAAGGGCATTTGAGCCATAGCTTGGCTTTTTAATTTTAAGGGCAAAAAAAGGATCCTGCTCTTGCCTTGTCTGCCTCAAAAATCTCACCTACAACTAGTGACTATTTCTAGAGGGTGGAAAAAAGACACACAATTCCAAGGAACTTTTAAATCTCTCTGGTTATAATTCATACTTACAAGAAATGATAGTACTTTCCACTATGGTGTCCAGCTGAATTAAAAATCTCTCATTGAGTGACTTCCCTAAACCCCCTTTCAATTGACCTTAAGTGCGCATATCTCCTGGATAAGAATTGCTAATCAGATGCTTTTATGTTCTCTTTCTTGAATAAATCAGAAAGATAAAGACTGGGGGAGGGGAGGGCTAAAAGGTGAGGGAAGGTTTTTTTTTTTTGCTGCCACTTTACTCAGCCTTTTCTTCAAGATTTCAATTAATCATGGAAGACTTTGGTTCCTGAAAGATGTTGTGAGCCTTGAATTGTGAACGACTGTAATTTCTCTTCTCATACATTACTACATAGCGTCTGAGCTTTTTTCTTAAGCAGACGCGTATCACTATGGTTGAATTTTTATAGTCTCAATTCAAAATTAAAAGGGAAACTCCCACATTTTACTTCTGTGAGGCACTGGCATTAAAAGTAGTCCCTGTCCCAGAAGGGTCTCATTCAAGAGCGCTTGGGAAGTACAAGTTGGCAACATATAGAGACAGTCCCTACCCAACAGTGGGCTCACAGTCTAGAAGGGGGAGACAGAGAACAAAACAAAACATATTAACAATAAAATAAATAGAATAAATATGTACAAGTAAAATAAATACATAAATAAAGTAATAAATACGTACAAACATACTGAGAAAATCACAACCAGCAGCTGATCTGCGTCCTCTGAGGGCTAGAACCAGAGGAAGAGTACTTCAGGTTCCTTATAAGAATAATTTCACCACTCTGCAGTTATTATTAGCACAGAGAGAGAGCTTGTGGAACTTTCTCAGGGATAATGAAGGTAACTATGGTTATTTATTAAGCACGTACTATGTGCCAGACACTGTACTAAGCACTGGTGTGGATGCAAGCAAATTGGGCTGGATATGGTCCCTGTCCCACATGAGGCTCATAGTCTTAACCCCCATTTTACAGCTGAGGGAACTGAGGCACAGAGAAGTTAAGTGACTTGCCCAAAGTCACACAGCAGAGAAGTGGCAGAGCCAGATTACAAACCTGGTCCTTCTGCCTCCCAAGGCCAATGTCTATCCATTACATCATGTTGGAGTCTCTTCTCTCTGGGATTATTATTATTATTATTATTATTATTATTATTTTTATAGTTGTTAAGTGCTTACTATGTGCCAAGCATTGTTCTAAGCACTGGGATGGTTTAAATCTGAGGCTGCCTGAAGTCAAAGGCGGACTCTTCACTGGAGCTGACAACCATCTGCTTAAGTGATTTCCAATCAATCGGTTGTGTTTATTGAGCACTTATTGAGTGCCGAGCACTGTACTAAGCGCTTGGGAAAGCGCTAGAGAAGCAGCGTGGCTCAGTGGAAAGAGCACGGGCTTTGAAGCCAGAGGTCATGGGTTCGAATCCCAGCTCCGCCACATGTCTGCTGTGTGACCTTGTGCAAGTCACTTAACTTCTCTGAGCCTCAGTTCCCTCATCTGTTAAACGGGGATTAAGACTGTGAGCCCCACGTGGGACAACCTGATCACCTTGTATCCCCCCAGTGCTTAGAACAGTGTTTTGCATATAGTAAGCACTTAACAAATGCTATTATTATTATTATTATTATTATTATTATTATTATTATTATCACAGTGACATTTGGATTCAGTCTCAGGGCTGTGGGTGCAAACGACAGGCTGTCTGCTTTCTTGAAAAACCCTCCCCCTCCAAGGATGTGGACTAAGGAAACCTCAGGTCACTGAAAGAGGGCAGTTTTGAACCTCCGCTCAAAGGATGCAGGAGATCCTGGGTTGGGATTTGGTCAGAGTTAATTGCCCAGGAGGGTTTACAGTGTGCAGAGCACTGTACTAAGCGCTTAGGAAGTACAGGTCGGCAACAGATAGAGACAGTCCCTACCCAACAACGGGCTCACAGTCTAGAAGGGGGAGACAGGCAACAAAACAGAACAAGTAGACAGGTGTCAGTGTCATCAGAATAAACAGAATTATAGCTATCATTAATAAAATCAATAGAGTAATAAAAATGTATAAATATACACAAGTGTTGTGGGGAGGGGAAGGGGATAAGGTAGAGGGAGGGAGGGGGGTGATGAGGAGGGGAGGAGGAAGAGGAGAGGAAAAATGGGGGAGGGCTTAGTCTGGCAATCAATCAATCGTATTTACTGAGCGCTTACTGTGTGCAGAGCACTGTACTAAGCGCTTGGGAAGTACAAGTTGGCAACATATAGAGACGGTCCCTACCCAACAGTGGGCTCACAGTCTAAAAGGGGAGGGGTCCACCAGGGTGAGCCGAGGAGGTTAACATGTTTTCTATCAATCTATGGTATTTACTAAGCACATCCTGAGTGCAAAGCTCCGTACGAAACTATTATAAACTTAAAATATTACACATATAGTATAATACGATTATATAATCATCATAATCAACTTGTACTTCCCAAGCGCTTAGTACAGTGCTCGGCACACAGTAAGCGCTCAATAAATGCGATTGATGATGATCATAGTCATTCATTATTTTTATTATATAATATAATCAGAATAAAACACATTATAAATTAGTTCTATGTTATAAATTATTCGTTTATATTAATGACTGTCTCCCCCTCTAGACTGTAAGCTCCTTATGGACAGGGAATGCGACTGTTTATTGTTGTATTGTACTCTCCCAAGCTCTTAGCGCAGTGCTGTGCGCATAGTAAGCAATAAATACCACTGATTGATTGACTGATACTAAGAGCTTGGGAGGATTTGGCCGAAGCAACATAAAATCTCTCTGCTGTAATGGGGGAGGCCGCCAGACAAAAATGATTCACCGATAGTGGGAGTTCAGGAAGGAAAATCAATCAGTCATATTTATTGAGCACTTACTGTGTGCAGAGGACTGTACTAAGTGCTTGGGAAGAAAAGTGATATGATGGGCAGTACCCTCCATCCAACTTATCCATCATCATCATCATCAATCGTATTTATCGAGCGCTTACTATGTGCAGAGCACTGTACTAAGCGCTTGGGAAGTACAAATTGGCAACATATAGAGACAGTCCCTACCCAACAGTGGGCTCACAGTCTAAAAGGGGGAGACAGAGAACAAAACCAAACATACTAACAAAATAAAATAAATAGAATAGATGTGTACAAATAAATTAGAGTTAAAAAAAAATATGTACAAACATATATACATATCCACTCTCCTCTCCCACTCTGCCCCAGCTCACAGTCCTCCTCCCTCTCGAGCTCAACTACTCACTGTGTCCCTGTAGACTGAAAGCTTCTTGTGGGCAGGGATCTCACCTTCTTTGTTGCACTGTGCTTTCTGAAGTGCTTAGTAATAATAATAATAATAATGATGGCATTTGTTAAGCGCTTACTATGTGCAAAGCACTGTTCTAAGAGCTGGGGGGGATACAAGGTGACCAGGTTGTCCCATGTGGGGCTTACAGTCATCATCCCCATTTTACAGATGAGGTAACTGAGGCTCCGAGAAGTTAAGTGACTTGCCCAAGGTACAGTGCTCTGCACACAGTAACCGCCCAATTAATACCATTGTTCGATTATGCCTTGTTCTTGTTTTTCGCATTGCTAATCTTTCACTCATTCACACATTCCATCGTATTTATTGAGCACTTTCTGGCTGCAGAGCACTGTACTAAGCACTTGGGAGAGTACAACAATAAACAGACACTTTCCCTGACCACAGTGAGCTTCCACTGGATCTAAAACTCCCTCTGTTTGGTAGAATGAGAATAGTCTGGGCATTAGGAAATCTGGATTCCAACCCCGTCTCTGCCGATGGCCTGCTGTGTGACCTTGGGCAAGTCACTTAACCTCTCTCTGCCTCAGTTTACTCATCTGTGAAATGGGGTTAAGATGCTTCTTATCTCTCCCTCCCTCTTTGACTCAGAGCCCCACGTGGGACAGGGTCTCTGCTCATTCTGATTACCTGGCACTTACCCATTGCTTAGCCTGGTGCTCGGCAGCGTGGCTCAGTGGAAAGAGCCTGGGCTTTGGAGTCAGAGGTCGTGGGTTCAAATCCCGGCTCCGCTACTTGTCAGCTGTGTGACTTTGGGCCGGTCGCTTCACTTCTCCGGGCCTCAGTTCCCTCATCTGCAAAATTGGGATGAAGCCTGTGAGCCCCCCATGGGACAACCTGATTACCTTGTATCCCCCAGCGCTTAGAATCAATCAATCAATCATATTTATTGAGCGCTTACTATGTGCAGAGCACTGTACTAAGCGCTTGGGAAGTACAAATTGGCAACATATAGAGACAGTCCCTACCCGACATTGGGCTCACAGTCTAAAAGAACAGTCGGCGTTAGGAAATCTGGATTCCAACCCCGTCTCTGCCGATGGCCTGCTGTGTGACCTTGGGCAAGTCACTTAACATCTCTCTGCCTCAGTTTACTCATCTGTGAAAAGCTTAGAGCAGTGCTTTGCACACAGGAAGCGCTTAATAAAAATGCCATTATTATTATTATTTCAAAAATACTCAGATATAAACAATGATCATTAATATTCCCCCACTGAGGAAGCCTGAGGGTTCTCTGTAGGTTAAGATACAGCAAGGAGAAGCAGGCTGCAGGACCATAAGGGAAAGATTATTTTAAATGTTGAAGTTTGACTCTTTTGGAAAGAGAACTGCTTGGCTTCCTCAGCTGGCTAGATTGCTCTTAGGGGCTAAAGAGTTGGGAAAAAAAAAAGCCAGGAATGAGCCTAAAAAATCAGTGTTTAGGGTTTTTCTTTTCAGAACACTAAAACAGCCCCCACCCCCATCCTGCCTGCTCACGTCCTGAACCTTCTGTGGCCTGCACCTCCAGGGTGAAAAGTCAAATCAAATCCTCATGGCCCCCACGGCCTGAGAGAATGCCGCCTTTATGCGGCTGAGAGATTCGACCACTACATCCTTAATAATGAAAAATAAACCCAGATAATGCGCTCATTTGGGAACCACTCCTCACCCCAAATGAAAATGGGGTTAAAAAAAAAAAATCATTCGCATTAATTATTTGGATCCTCTAATTCAATCTTTGCTTTTATTTCAGGGGATGGATTTTTAGTGTCAAACCGTTTTTCTTCAGTCCCTTTCATCTTGTAGTTTGTTTTGAACTGTGTTTATGCATTGCAGATTCCCCCCCCCCCTTCATTTCCTTCACTTCCACAGTTCCTGACCTCTTAGTCTTCCCATACATATGGAAACTCAATAATTCAGAAAGCCTGCTCTAGACCTCACAGGCAGCTGTGTTCCGAAAAATAACTGTGCTTCCAATTCTAAAAACAAACGCTCTGATTGGCTTGAAAAGTTTGGAAAAACTTTTATTTAGCACGTAGGTGAATTTTACAGCCCTGTATATTTCACAGCTTTGTGAAATGTCAAGTATATCGATGGCAGGATACTTACAGTTCCTTTTCATGTGCTTTTAAACTGCATCTATTCATTAAATAATCCAACAGCGATAATACTGTGGTGAGGCGCCCGTGTTCTTGGCATTCTACATTCTGGTTTATGCCCTCGAGAAGTTGCTATCTCTTCTCCAATATGAAGGTAGGATAGATATAAATCAATATACTACTACTGCAAAAATATTTAATGGTCACTTTTTAACAGTTCTTTCGTATGCTGCTCCCCCCCAATCCCACCCCAACACAATTTGGTGGGTGAAGTGACTTCCGAGAGAAGAAATTACCCGAAGAAAGGTTTAGGGGAGGTGAGAATTTGTAGGAAATTTTACTGGGGATGTGTTCAAAATAGTTAAAATTTACACCTAGAGAGTTTTCTCTTCATCTTTGGATCACTGCAAAGGGTTTCCTAGCTCTCCCCGGGTGTTGGGCCGGGGGACGGGCACAGAGTTGAGGAGGAGGAGATGATAGATGTGGAGAAATTTATAGCCATTCACTCGCTGCACATTTTTACTACTCCGGCTAATGGTGGTCGGAAAGTTACAGCCTGAAAATATTGACATTTCACCCTCTTAAAAAGGCTGATAACAGGATTATAATTGCTCTCTATGCGGCTAACTAAGCCTAAGGTAATTGAATCAAATAAGGCTCTTTTCTCTCCCCTTTCCAGTAGTTTCTCTCCGAAGCAGCAAAAATCACCCACTCCTCCACGCATGTTTTTCAGGACTGCGAGCCCCATTTTTGTTTGAAATTACATTTCTCCAGTGCCCCGGGACTCCGAGCACATTGGGGGTGGGGGGCACAATGTGGATTTGCTATCAGTTCAAAGACCTCACACAGGCCTAGGAGTGTTAATTTCTTCAAAGGTTTCCCAGTGCCTTGGGAGGGGGGCTAGGACTCCTTCCCAGAGGTTCACATTGCAGTAATTCCCTTTCTCCCCCTTTAGAAAGAGTGGTCCACTATATCATCTTGAGTGTAGCCAGTCGGGGGAGGGAGGGGAAGGGGAGAATAAGTGGGGAGGGGACAAAAGAGTGGGGGTTGGGGGTCTTTGAAGAATCATACACAGAGAAGGGGGGGAGGGTCTCCACACCCAAATCTCCATCACAGGCCCCCCACAATTTTCCCTTTGTCTAGAAGGGGAGGAAGAGAGAACCAGCAGGAAGCCCAGATTTTTATAGTGTGGGTTAAATCAAACAATCAATCAATCAATTGTATTTATTGAGCACTTACTGTGTGCAGAGCACTGTACTAAGCGCTCGAACCCTTGTACTAAGGGTTAAAGTGGCTCCGCAGCTTGTCTGCTGGGGGACCTTGGGCAAGTCACTTCTCTGGGCCTCGGTTACCTCATCTGTAAAATGGGGATTAAAACTGGGAGCCCCGTGTGAGGCATGGACTGTGTCCAACCTGATCAGCTTGTATCTAAACCAGAGTTTAGCATAGTGCCCGGAACATAGTAAGTGCTGAACGTAGAGAAGCAGCGTGGCTCAGTGTGGAAAAAGCACCGGCTTTGGAGTCAGAGGTCATGGGTTCAAATCCCCGCTCTGCCAATTGTCAGCTGTGTGACTTTGGGCAAGTCACTTCATGTCTCTGGGCCTCAATTCCCTCAGCTGTAAAATGGGGATGAAGACTGTGAGCCCCCCGTGGGACAACCTGATCACCTTGTAACCTCCCCAGCGCTTAGAACAGTGCTTCGCACATAGTAAGCGCTTAATAAATTCAATTAAAAAAATAAAATGAATACCTTTTTTTTTAAAGGGGGTTGAGGGTTTGGGGAGGGTAACTGAAGGAGTGGAATCAATCAGTCAGCGGTATTTTTTGAGTGCTTAGTGAGCGTAGAGGCTCTTGGGAGAGAACAATATAGAAGTACAGTTGATGAACAGTAAAGATGAAGTCTTTAGTATGTGCTCTGCACATAGTAAGCGCTCAATAAATACGATTGATTGATTGATTGATTGATTGATTTAGAAACAGCATGGCTTAGTGGATAAATCCCAGGCCTAGAAGTCAGAAGGAGCTGCGTCCTATTCCTGGCTCCTCCACTCGTAATAATGATAATAATAATGGTATTTCTAAGGGCTTACTATGTGCCGAGCACTGTTCTAAGCCCTAGGTTAGATACAAGGTAATTAGGTTGTCCCACATGGGGCTCACAGTCTTAATCCCCATTTTACAGATGAGGGAACTGAGGCACAGAGAAGTTAAGTGGCTTGCCCAAGGAACACAGCAGACAAGTGGCGGAGCCGGGATTAGAACCCACTGTGGCTCAGTGGAAAGAGCCCGGGCTTGGGAGTCAGAGGTCATGGGTTCTAATCCCGGCTCTGCCACATGTCTGCTGTGTGACCTTGGGCAAGGCACTTAACTTCGCTGAGCCTCAGTGACCTCATCTGGAAAATGGGGATGAAGAATGTGAGCCCCATGTGGGACAACCTGATCACCTGGTATCCCCACCAGTGCTTAGAACAGTGCTTCGCACATAGTAAGCTCTTAACAAATGCCATTATTATTATTATTATTATTATTATTATTTAACTTCTCCAGGATTTGGTTTCCTCACCTGGGAAATGGGGCTGAGACATCTGCTCTCTCCCCTCTTAGACTGTGAGCCCTACGGGGAACAAGGATTGTGTTTGTTCTGATTATCTTGGGTAATAATAATAATAATTTTGGCATTTGTTAAGCGCTTACTATGTGCAAAGCACTGTTCTAAGCACTGGGGAGGATACAAGGTGATCAGGTTGTCCCACCGGGGGCTCACAATCTTAATCCCCATTTTATAGATGAGGTCGCTGAAGCTGAGCACTGGATTTGACCTTTAGGAAGCATTACTATCACTTAGGGTTACTGCAACCTAAAGGGTTTTTGTTTGTTTGTTGTTTAAATGGTATTTGTTAAGCACTTACTATGTGCCGGGCATTGTTCTAGGAGCTGGGGTAGATACAAGCCAATTGGGTTGGGCATGGTTTTTATTCATTCGTTCAATCGTATTTATTGAGCACTTACTGTTGCCAACTTGGACTTCCCAAGCGCTTAGTACAGCGCTCTGCACACAGTAAGCGCTCAATAAATACGATTGAATGAATGAATTAGTATATAGATCCTAAGTTTTTCTCTAGACTGTAAGCTCATTGTGGGCAGGGAATGTGTCTGTTTATCATTCATTCAATCGTATTTATTGAGCGCTTACTGTGTGTTTATCGTTGTACTCTCCCAAGTGCTTAGTACAGTGTTCTGCACACAGTAAGTGCTCAATAAATATGACTGACTGACTGTGAGCCCGCTGTTGGGTAGGGACTGTCTCTATGTGTTGCCGACTTGTACTTCCCAAGCGCTTATTACAGTGCTCTGCACACAGTAAGCACTCAATAAATACGATTGATTGATTGATTGATTGACTGATCCCTGTGTTTGAACACTGAGACTGTGAGCCCTATTTGGGACATGGTCTGTGCCCAGCCTGATTACTGTGTAACTACCCCAGAGCTTAGAACTGTGTTTGACACGTAGTAAGCGCTATAAAAACACAAAAGCAAAGTAAGCACTTAACTTCTAGACTGTGAGCCCACTGTGGGCAAGAATTGCCTCTATTTGTTGCTGAATTGTACTTCCCAAGTGCTCAATACAGTGCTCTGCACACAGTAAGCGCTCAATAAATTCATTCATTCATTCATTCAATCGTATTTATTGAGTGCTTACTGTATGCAGAGCACTGTACTAAGCACTTGGGAAGTCCAAGTTGGCAACATATATTGCCAATATTGAATATATATATTCAATCCAAAAAATACGATTGAATGAATGAATGTGTGAATGAATGAACAAATACCACAATGATAATTAATTATTATCATTGTGGGAGGATCATTTTCAAACTGAGGGGCGAATCTGCTAGGGGCAACAATAAATCACAAGAATCATGGTATTTGTTGAACGTTTACTACGCACACAGCACTCTACTAAGCACAGGGGTAGAAACAAGATAATCGGATCAGACCCGGTTCCCGTCCCACAGTGTTGCTCACAGTCTAAACAGTTTAAGAAGTCACAATGCAAGGACTCTAGCAATCTTATCGGTAGCATCAGGTCTGCGGGGTGGATCGTGTGCCCTGGGAATTAGGAGCAAAACAAAAAACACACTCCTAAATGGTTTTAGGGGGCAACAACCTCACGCTCCGGAGCGGAGACAAGAAACACTGATCTTCGGAGCTCGGGTTACAAACGCCCAGTGTCTCAGATGCTTTTATCAATGTAAAATTACCCTCCCAAGTCATTTAAATTGTTTATTTTGCTTTTCGATAACGTATTTCTGCCACCCGCCATTGATTAGATCTGTTCTGACTGATGGGCTCCCTTAGGCCTAAATGGGGCAGTTCCAATATTGAATCCAGTAATAGGAAAGCTTTAGCCAATGGGAACGATTAAGTTCAAATCGGCTAGAGAGCGGTCGCCTGCCCTTTCGGCATTCCCACTTCTGCCTCGGGAATCAATCAATCAATCAATCCTATTTATTGAGCGCTTACTGTGTGCAGAGCACTGGACTAAGTGCTTGGGAAGTCCAAGTTGGCAACATATAGAGACGGTTCCTACCCAACAGTGGGCTCACAGTCTAAAAGGGGGAGACAGAGAACAAAACCAAACACACCAACAAAATAAAACAAATAGAATAGATATGTACAAGTAAAATAAATAGAGTAATAAATATGGACAAACATATATACATATAGACAGGTGCTGTGGGGAAGGGAAGGAGGTAAAATGGGGGGATGGAGAGGGGGACGAGGGGGAGAGGACGGAGGGGGCTCAGTCTGGGAAGGCCTCCTGGAGGAGGTGAGCTCTCAGTAGGGCCTTGAAGGGAGAAAGGGAGCTAGAGAGATGGGGATTACGTTCGACATGCTTATCCTTTAGAAGCAGTGAGCTTCGTGGAAAGAGCGTGGGCCCGGGAGACGGAGGGCCTGAGTTCTAATCCCAGCTCTGTTCCTTGTCTGCTGTGCGATCTCGGACAAGTCACTTCATCCATTCATACATTCAGTCGTATTTATTGAGCACTTACTGTGTGCAGGGCACTGTAATAAGCGTTTGGGAAGTACAAGTTGGCAACATATAGAGACGGTCCCTACGCAACAACGGGCTCACGATCTAGAAGGACTCACTTCATTTCTCTGTGCCTCAGTTTCCTCAACTGTTAAATGGGAATTCAAAATCTGTTCTCCCTCCTACTTAGGTGGTAAGCCCTATGTGGTACGAGGACTCTGATTAATTTGTACCTATCCCAGCACTTAGAACAGTGCTTGATGCATATAATAATAATAATAATGGTATTCTGTGCTAGGCACTGTTCTAAATGCTGGGGTAGAAACTAGATAATCAGGTTGGACATAATAATGATGGCATTAATAATGATGGCATTTATTAAGCGCTTACTATGTGCAAAGCACTGTTCTAAGTGCTGGGGGGTATACAAGGTGATTGGGTTGTCCCATGAGGGGCTCACAGTCTTCATCCCCATTTTACAGATGAGGGAATGAGGCACAGGGAAGTGAAGTGACTTGCCCAAAGTCACACAGCTGACAAGTGGCGGAGCCTGGATTTGAACCCATGACCTCTGACTCCAAAGCCCGGGCTCCTTTCCACTGAGCCACGCTGCTTCCCCTTGAGCCATGCTGCTTCCCCAGGGACATAGTCCCTGTCCTGCAAAGGGCTCACAGTCTTAATTCCCATTTTCCAAATGAGGCACAGAGAAGTGAAGTGATTTGCCCAAGGTCACACAGCAGACAAGTGGTGGAGCTGGATTAGAACCCATGACCCTCTAACCCCTAAGCCCATGCTCTAGCCACTAGGCCATGCTGCTTCTCTATTAAGCACATAGTAAGTGCTTAACAAATACCATAATAATAATCAGTATTATCATTATTTTATCTACCCAATCCTCTAGCACAGTGTTTGACCAGTAGTAAGTGCTTACCAGTATTTGACCAGTAGTAAGCGCTTACTAGTCGGAGTAGCAGTAGAAGAGCTGGAAGCAGAAGCGGCAAGGCCTAGTGGAAAGATAATGGGCCTTGGAATCATTGGACCAGGCTTCTAATCCCATCCCTGGCAATTGCTGGCTGCTTGACCTTGGGCAAGTCATTTAACTTCTCTGTGCCTCAGTTTCCTCAACTGTAAAATGGAGAGTATATCTTATTCCCTCCAATTTAGACTGTGAGACTTATGTGGGGCAGGGACTGTGTCCAGCCTAATAAAACTGCATCTACCCAGCGCTTAGAACTGTGCCGGATGCATAGTAAGCACTTACCAAATGCCAGAGAAACAAAAAGTGCTGGGGAAACAATACTTTGGTGAAAATTACACATCTCCCTGGACCTCAAGGGGATCATAATAATAATAATAATAATGATCATGATGATGATCATCATCAATAGTATTTATTGAGTGCTTACTATGTGCAGAGCACTGTACTAAGCGCTTGGGAAGTACAAATTGGCAACATATAGAGACAGTCCCTACCCAACAGTGGGCTCACAGTCTAAAAGAGGGAGACAGAGAACAAAACCAAACATACTAACAAAATAAAATAAATAGAATAGATAGGTACAAGTAAAATAAATAAATAAATAAATAAATAGAGTAATAAATATGTACAAACATATATACATATATACAGGTGCTGTGGGGAAGGGAAGGAGGTAAGATGGGGGGAATGAGGGGGACGAGGGGGAGAGGAAGGAAGGGGCTCAGTCTGGGAAGGCCTCCTGGAGGAGGTGAGCTCTCAGCAGGGCCTTGAAGGGAGGAAGAGAGGAAGATGATGGCATTTATTATGCACTTACTATCAGCAAAGCACTGTTCTAAGTGCTGGGGAGGTTACAAGGTGATCAGGTTGTCCCATGGGGGGCTCACAGTCTTAATCCCCATTTTACAGATGAAGTGAAGTGACTTGCCCAAAGTCACACAGCTGACAATTGGCAGAGCCGGGATTTGAACCCGTGACTTCTGACTCTAAAGCCCAGGCTCTTTCCATTGAGCCACGCTGCTTCTCCTTGACCCACGCTCCTTCTCCTGGATCATGATCCAGAACAGTGGAGGGAGAAGGGATGGGCAACAGTCATTCAAGAAAGGATGCACCAATAAAAGCAGAAAACAGTCTATAAGACAAGGACAACGATACATATGAGAGGGAGTGGGAGAGGGCAGAGTGGCTAAGGGAGCAAAGTTTCAGACCCCTCAAGGCTCAGAATCCAACGATCCCAGACACGTCCACAGTCCCGGCCTTCCGAACTCTCTGAAAGTCAAGGTGGGAATGCTGCCATTGCCTGCTCACATTCCCAGCTTAATTAATTGACTAGGTTTCTCCCTCATGTTTTTGGGTTTTTTTGATAAGGCAACCAGGAGGCAAATTCGTTCATTCATACAGTCATTCAATCGTATTTATTGAGCACTTACTGTGTGCCCAGTACCAAGTGCTTGGGAGGGTACAATATAACAATAAACACACACATTCCCTCCCCACAATGAGCTCACAGTCTAGAGGGAGAGACAGATGTTAATATAAATAAATGACAGATATGTATATAAGTGCCATTGAGAAATACACAGGTGCTGTACATAAGAACCTGGATTCTAATCCTGGTTCTGCCGATTGCTTGCTGTGTGACCTTGGGCGAGCCACTTCGCTTCACTTTGCCTCAGTTTCCTCAACTGTACAATGGGGGTAAAATACCTGTTCTCCCTCCTACTTAGACCGTGAGCCCCATAAGGGACAGAGACTGTGTCTGACCTAATTAACATGTACCCACCCTGTTGCCTAGAATTTGACACGTAGTGAGCACTTCACAAATACCAGCAAAAATAGATGAGAGAGGGAGAGGGAGGAGAGGAGGAGACGGAGGGAGGCAGGGAAAGAGAGAGGAAGCTGTAAGCTTTTCTCTTCCTCTCAGAAGCCCCGCTTGCTGAGGAGAAGACTGTTCCCCCTTTTAGACTGTGAGCCCACTGTTGGGTAGGGACTGTCTCTATATGTTGCCAATTTGTACTTCCCAAGCACTTAGTACAGTGCTCTGCACATAGTAAGCGCTCAATAAATATGACTGATGATGATGATGATGAATTAGGAGGTGCAGAGGCAAGCAGGATAGCAATTTGCTACTTAATTGACTTGTATTGACCATATAATAATGATAATAATAATAATAATTGTGGTATTCATTAAAAGCGCTTACTATGTGCCAGGCACTGTCTAAATAGGAGGGAGAACAGAGAACTGAGCCACAGAGAAGTGAAGTCACTTGCCCAAGGTCACACAGTGAGCATTTGGCAGAGCTGGGACTCAAACCTAGGTCCTGTGACTCTGTTTCCACTAGACCCTGCTGTTTCTCTGTTAAATTATATCTCAGAACAGGCGAAGCAGGGACTATAAGGAAGACAGTGAAAAAGATCCTCAGGAATGAAAAGGCAAGTGAAATCAGCCTGCAGATATCCCTGCTTGGGAAGCTTTGGTGATTGCTATTCACTAGGTGAGAGAGTGTGGATGGCTCGGTGCAAACCAACCCCACTATTGCAACTTGAGCAAATAATAATAATAATAATAATGATAATGATGGCATTTGTTAAATGGTTACTATGTGCCAAGCACTGTTCTAAGCACTGGGGGAAATACAAGGTGATCAGGTTGTCCCACGGTGGGGGCTCACAGCCTTAATCCCCATTTTACAGATGAGGGAACTGAGGCCCAGAGAATCAATCAATCAATCAATCGCATTTATTGAACGCTTACTGTGTGCAGAGCACTGTACTAAGCATTTGGGAAGTACAAGTCGGCAACACATAGAGACCGTCCCTACCCAACAGCGGGCTCACAGTCTAGAAGTGAAGTGACTTGCCCAAAGTCACCCAGCTGACAGTTGGCGGAGTCGGGATATGAACCCATGACCTCTGACTCCAAAGTCCGTGCTCTTTCCACTGAGCCACGCTGCTTCCCATTATTATTATTATTATTATTATTATTATTATTATTATTATTATTATTAATGGAACACCTATTGAGTCCAACACACTGGACTAAGCGTTTGGGAAATTGCAAGGAGTCCTACTTTATTTTCACAGACAGAGTAAATGAGAAAATGTGTAAGAGATTCTCTCACAAAGCCACAACCAGGGAAACAATCTTGCTGTCATCTTTTAGTTTTAGACAGTTTTAGACTGTGAGCCCACTGCTGGGTAGGGACTGTCTCTATATGTTGCCAACTTGTACTTCCCAAGCGCTTAGTACAGTGCTCTGCACACAGTAAGCGCTCAATAAATACGATTGATGATGATGATGATGATCTTCGAAGTCCTACTTTATTTTTACAGAGTAAATGAGAAAATGTGTAAGATTCTCTCACAAAGCCACACTCAGGGAAGCAATCTTGCTGTCATCTTCGAACTGAAGAACGACTCTACTTCTCTAACCCGGTGCGGTGGTTTTGGGGGGTGAAGGGTTATGTCACCTGAAATCTGGACTGTCCCACATACAAATAATTAATAATAACTATGGTACTTGCTAAGCGCTTACTATAGAGCAAGCACTGTTCTAAGCAGTGGGGTAGATACAAGTTAATCAGCTGGACGCAGTCCCTGTTCCACGTGGGGCTCACAGTCTTAATCCTCCTTTTACAGATGAGGAAACTGAGGCACAGAGTAGTGAAGTGATTTGTCCAAGGTCACACAGCGGACATGTGGTGGAGCCGGAATTAGAAGCCAGGTCCTTGACCCTATCCCCTAAGCCACGCTGCTTCTCCACAACCTCTGCCCATAACAAAAATAATAATGTTGGTATTTGTTAAGCGCTTATTATGTGCCAAGCACTGTTCTAAGCGCTGGGTTAGATACAAGGTAATGAGGTTGTCCCACGTGGGGCTCAAAGTCTTCATCCCCATTTTACAGATGAGGCAACCGAGGCACAGAGAAGCTGACTCGCCCAAGGTCACACGGCAGACAAGTGGCAGAGTCGGAATTCGAACCCACAACCTCCGACTGCCCATCAATCATTCATTCATTCAATCGTATTTATTGAGCGCTTACTGTGTGCAGAGCACTGTACTAAGCGCTTGGGAAGTCCAAGTTGGCATCATATAGAGACGGTCCCTATCCAACAGCGGGCTCACAGTCTAGAAGGGGGAGACAGACAACAAAACGAAACATATTAACAAAATAAAATAAATAGAATAAATATGTAAAAATAAAATAGAGTAATAAATACGTACAAACATACATATATACAGATATATATATGTATATATATGTTTTGAATAAGGTAGGCACTCAGCCAAAAATGGTCAATGTCGGTGATTTTAATTGATTCCAAACACATCGACCACCAAAATAGAGGCCGTGTATTAGGTTTTTTTTTTATAATATATATATGTATATATATGTTTTGAATAAGGTAGGCACTCAGCCAAAAATGGTCAATGTCGGTGATTTTAATTGATTCCAAACACATCGACCACCAAAATAGAGGCCGCGTATTAGGTTTTTTTTTTTCTAAATAAACCAATGATCTTGGCAGTCAATGCAAGCTACCATTTGTGCAAATTTAGTGCACTGTCATTCATGTCATTCATTCAATTGTATTTATTGAGCACTTACTGTGTGCAGAGCACTGTACTAAGCGCTTGGGAAGTCCAAGTTGGCATCATATAGAGACGGTCCCTACCCAACAGCGGGCTCACAGTCTAGAAGGGGGAGACAGACAACAAAACGAAACATATTAACAAAATAAAATAAATAGAATAAATATGTAAAAATAAAATAGAGTAATAAATACGTACAAACATACATATATATATATATATATATATATATATATATATATATATATATATGTTTTGAATAAGGTAGGCACTCAGCCAAAAATGGTCAATGTTGGTGATTTTAATTGATTCCAAACACATCGACCACCAAAATAGAGGCCGTGTATTGGGTTTTTTTTAATAATATATATATATATATGTATATATATGTTTTGAATAAGGTAGGCACTCAGCCAAAAATGGTCAATGTTGGTGATTTTAATTGATTCCAAACACATCGACCACCAAAATAGAGGCCGCGTATTAGGTTTTTTTTTTCTAAATAAACCAATGATCTTGGCACTCAATGCAAGCTACCATCTGTGCAAATTTAGTGCACTGTCATTTATTCAGTCGTATTTATTGAGCGCTTACTGTGTGCAGAGCACTGTACTAAGCGCTTGGGAAGTCCAAGTTGGCAACATAGAGACACAGCATCCTACTGAGTTCTTCCGGGTCAGGATCCAACAGCGGCCAAGTAGAAAGACCTGTTCTCCCTTCTCCTTAGATTGCAAGAGTCATGCGGGACAGGGACGGTGTCCAACCGGGAATATCTCGGATCTATCCCAGGCCTTAGTACAGTGCTAGGCACGTAGTAAGCACTTTATAGCTCGGTGTAGTGGATAGAGCACAGGCTTGGGAGTTAAAAGGTCATGGTTTCTAATCCTTGCTCCCTCGCTTGTCTGCTGTGTGTGACCTTGGGCAAATTGCTTCACTTCTCTGTGCCTCAATTCTCTCATCGGGGGAATAATAATAATAATGGCATTTATTAAGCGCTTACTATGTGCAAAACGCACTGCTCTAAGCGCTGGGGAGGTTACAAAGTGATCAGGTGGTCCCACGGGCGGCTCACAGTCTTAATCCCCATTTTACAGATGAGGTCACTGAGGAACACAGAATAATAATGATGGCATTTGTTAAGCGCTTATTATGTGCAAAGCACTGTTCTAAGCACTGGGGGGATACAAGGTGATCAGGTTGTCCCACGTGGGGCTCACAGTCTTAATCCCCGTTTTACAGATGAGGGAACTGAGGCTCAGAGAAGGTAAGTGACTTGCCCAAGGTCACACAGCAGACAGGTGGCGAGCCGGAATTCGAACCCATGACCTCTGACTCCAAAGCCTGTGCTCTTTCCACTGAGCCATGCTGCTTCTTGACTTGCCCAAATCAATCAATCAATCAATCGATCAATCCATCAATCGTATTTATTGAGCGCTTACTGTGTGCAGAGCACTGTACTAAGCGCTTGGGAAGTACAAGTTGGCAACATGTAGAGATAGTCCCTACCCAACAGTGGGCTCACAGTCTAACTGTGAGCCCCACATGGGATAGCGATTGTGTCCAACCTGATTTGCTTGTGTCCACCCCAGTGCTTAGTACAGTGCCTGGCACATAGTAAGCACTTACATTCCATTATTATTATTATTATTAATAATAATAAATATTTTAAAAACAGCACAACTCCAATAGCTCCTTGTCATCCCACATCTTTAGGCATTATATTATTCTCTTTAGAGAGAGAAGCAGCGTGGCTCAGTGGAAAGAGCCCGGTCTTGGGAGCCAGAGGTCACGGGTTCTAATTCCGGCTCCGCCACTTGTCTGCTGTGTGACTTTGGGCAAGTCACTTAACGTCTCTGTGCCTCAGTGACCTCATCTGTAAAACGGGGATTAAGACTGTGAGCGCCCCCCATGGGACAACCTGATCACCTTGTAACCTCCCCAGCGCTTTGCACATAATGAGCACTTAACGAATGCCGTCGTTATTATTATTATTTAGGGGCTATCGTCCAACCCCAGAAACTCCTCACCCTGGGCTTCCAGGCTGTCCATCCCCTGGCCCCCTCCTACCTCACCTCCCTTCTGTCCTTCTCCAGCCCAGCCCGCACCCTCCGCTCCTCTGCCACCGCTAATCTCCTCACCGTACCTCGTTCTCGCCTGTCCCGCCATCGACCCCCGGCCCACGTCATCCCCCGGGCCAGGCCTGGAATGGCCTCCCTCTGCCCATCCACCAAGCTAGCTCTCTTCCTCCCTTCAAGGCCCTACTGAGAGCTCACCTCCTCCAGGAGGCCTTCCTACACTGAGCCCCTTCCTTCCTCACCCCCTCATCCCCATCTTACCTCCTTCCCTTCCCCACAGCACCTGTATATATGTATATATATTTGTACATATTTATTACTCTACTTATTTATTGTACTTGTACATACCTATTCTATTTATTTTCTTTTGTTAGTACCTTTGGTTTTGTTCTCCGTCTCCCCCTTTTAGACTGTGAGCCCACTGTTGGGTAGGGACCGTCTCTATATGTTGCCAGCTTGGACTTCCCAAGCGCTTAGTCCAGTGCTCTGCACACAGTAAGCGCTCAATAAATACGATTGAGTGAGCCCAATGTTGGGTAGGGACTGTCTCTATATGTTGCCAATTTGTACTTCCCAAGCGCTGAGTACAGTGCTCTGCACATAGTAAGCACTCAGTCAATACGATTGATGATGATGATGATGATTGATTGATTGTAGCGGTTTGTATTTAGAGGCGAGTGTGGTCTTCTTCCTTTGCAGGGAAGCCATTTTGGGCGTTCTGGGAGTGTTCAGGGCTTGACAGCTCGAGACTCTACAGGCCCTGGGTGCTGCCTAAACTCAGACAAATATAAACAAATCCCCGGCCCCACGGGGACCGCTCTTTTAAGTCCTGGCTCCCCTTTGATCCCAGTTTCTTCTGAAGAAGGGGTCGGAGGCAAGATCCTTCCTGCTGCTCTTGATCCATTTTATCTCATTCAGACACAAGGGATTGTGGACCTGCCAAAGGCCCCCAGCCCCCAAATAGTAAGGATAATAATCATAATTATGCGATTTGGTAAGCGCTTACTATGTGCCAGGCACTGTACTTCCCAAGCGCTTAGTACAGTGCTCTGCTCACAGTAAGCGCTCAATAAATACGATCGATTGATTGTACTCAGCGCCGGGGTGGATACAAGCAAATCGAGTTGGGTAGCATCATCTAGATAGAGTCAATTCGAAAAGCAGGGTGGCTCAGTGGAAAGAGCCCAGGCTTGGGAGTCAGAGGTCAGGGGTTCAAATCCCGGCTCTGCCCATTGTCAGCCGTGTGACTTTGGGCAAGCCACTTCACTTCTCTGGGCCTCAGTTCCCCCATCTGTCAAATGGGGATGAAGACTGTGAGCCCCACGTGGGACAACCTGCTCACCTTGTACCCTCCCCAGCGCTTAGAACGGTGCTTTGCACATAGTAAGCACTTAACAAATGCCTTCATTATTATTATTATTATTATAATAGCGTCCCTGTCCCACGTGAGGCTCACAGTCTCCGTCCCCATTTTACAGGTGAGGTCACTGAGGCCCAGAGAAGTGAAGTGAGCCCACTGTTGGGTAGGGACTGTCTCTATATGTTGCCAACTTGTACTTCCCAAGCGCTTAGTAGAGTGCTCTGCACACAGTAAGCGCTCAATAAATGCGATTGATTGATTAGTACAGTGCTCTGCACACAGTAAGCGCTCAATAAATATGATTGATTGATTGATTAGTACAGTGCTCTGCACACAGTAAGCGCTCAATAAATACGATTGAACGAAGTGACTTGCCCAAGGTCACACAGCAGACAAGTGGCGGAGCCAGGATTTGAACCCAGGTTCTTCTGGCTCCCAATCAATCAATCATATTTATTGAGCGCTTACTATGTGCAGAGCACTGTACTAAGCGCTTGGGAAATACAAATTGGCAACAGGCTCGTGCTGTTTCCACACTACGCTACAGTGCTTCCCTCCAAAATTTTCCACCACCTCCGCCTCTCCGCTCCGTGGATGTCTGGCACCTGGCACACTGCCAGCACCGGGAGATGGATGACCTCTCCTGAGTGTGAAGAAAAAACAGATTTTTGGCCTCCGATGGCTGGCTCTCAGCCTCTGGCCTCTCCACCTCGATCAACTAATCGATCAATCATATTACGGGGTGTAGAGCACTGTACAGAGCGCTAGGAACTGTGAGCCCACTGTTGGGTAGGGACTGTCTCTATATGTTGCCAACTTGTACTTCCCAAGTGCTTAGTACAGTGCTCTGCACACAATAAGCACTCAATAAATACGATTGATTGATTGATTGATTGATAGGGAGAGTACAGGATAAGAGAGTTGGAAGACACATTCCCTGCCCACAGTGAGCTTACACTCTAAAGGCAGCATGGCCTAGCAGCAAGAGCGCGGGCTAAGGAGCCTGAGGTCGTGGGTTCTAGTCCCGGCTCTGCCATTTGTCTGCTGTGTGATCTTGGGCAAGTCACTTAACTTCTCTGTGCCTCAGTCACCTCGCCTGGAAAATGGGGATGAAGACTGGGAGCCCCACGTGGGACAACCTGATTACCTTGTATCTACCCCAGCGCTTAGGACAGTGCTTGGCCCATAGTAAGCGTTTCACAAATACCAACATTATCATTATTCTCTGTGCCTCAGTTCCCTCATCTGTAAAACGGGGATTACGACTGTGAGCCCCAAGTGGGACAACTTACCTTGTCTCTACCCCAGCGCTTAGAGCAGTGCATGGCACATAGTAAATGCTTAACAGAGCGCTAGGAACTGTGAGCCCACTGTTGGGTAGGGACTGTCTCTATGTGATGCCAATTTGTACTTCCCAAGCGCTTAGTACAGTGCTCTGCACATAGTAAGCGCTCAATAAATACGATTGATTGATTGATTGATTAACATTCATTCATTCAATCGTATTTATCCCCCTTTTAGACTGTGAGCCCACTGTTGGGTAGGGACTGTCTCTATATGTTGCCAACTTGTACTTCCCAAGCACTTAGTACAGTGCTCTGCACATAGTAAGCGCTCAATAAATACGAATGATTGATTGATTGATTGACTGAGCGCTTACTATGTGCAGAGCACTGTGCTAAGCGCTTGGGAAGTACAAGTTGGCGACATATAGAGACGGTTCCTACCCGACAGCGGGCTCACAGTCTAGAAGGGGGAGACAGATGACAACTGCTGTAATTATTATTAGAGGGCGAGCTTAGATACTTGGCCTCTTCCTGCTTTATAGACCAAAAAATCAAGACCTCAGATGGACTCGTGGTGAGAAATGGAGGGGAGGCGGGCACAGAGTTGATCTTCTGCCTACTATCTTCTAAAAAGTGGCAGGAGAGTCCTCTTAGTTTCTAAATTCCTTGTGGCCCGGGATCACGTCTACCAACTCGACTATATTATACTCTCCCAGGCCCTTAGTAGAAGTTTAGTACAGCGCCATGTGAAGCAGATGGGCAAGGCCACGGGGGAATCCATCTTGTTGCAGCTAAAGGAATTCCCGTCTTTGCTTGAAAACAGCAGCGTTTCACGTGAGGGCGGAGGGCTGGCTGAGGTTTTCCTTTTTTTTAAAAAAAAATAAGAGCTTGGAAAACTGTTTTCTTAAGCAGAGCCGTGCTAGATCGTACAAACATTTCTCACAGGGCACTCTCTAGCCTGGCCTCTTAAAACAAATCTATCAGAAAGCCCAACAGCTGTGACACTAAGAGAAACAAGAGGACGGGAAGCGGAAGGAGGGTTTGATCACTGGCAAGCTGAGTGATGGTTCTCTCTGGAAAAATAATAACAGTAATTGCGGTGTAAGTGTTTACTATGTGCCGGGCACCGTATTAAGTGCTGGGGTATATAATCAGGTCAGGCACACGGGCGTTACAGTCTGAGGGGGAGGGAGAAAAAGTTTGGAATTCCCGTTTTACAGCTGAGGAGACGGAGGCACAGAGAAGTTAGGGATGTGAGAGGATAATGTCGGGCTCCAAATGAAGTCCCACAGTCCTCATTATCAATCAACCAATCAGTGGTATTCGATGAGCACTTTCTATGTGCAGAGCACTGTCCTAAGCACTTGGAAGAGTACAACAGACACATTTCCCTGCCCAAAAGGAACTTATAGTCTCAAGGGGGAGACGGGCATTAATAAAAAAATGAATAATTTATAATATATAATTTAAAGTGGTAAGTGTTGAGTGCTTGGCACATAGTATCATCATCATCATCAATCGTATTTATTGAGCGCTCACTGTGTGCAGAGCACCGTACTAAGCGCTTGGGAAGTACAAGTTGGCAACATATAGAGACAGTCATCATCATCATCATCAATCGTATTTATTGAGCGCTGTGTGCAGAGCACTGTACTAAGCGCTTGGGAAGTACAAGTTGGCAACATATAGAGACGGTCCCTACCCAACAGTGGGCTCACAGTCTAAAAGGGCTAGTAAGCGCTTAACAAGTGCCATCATTATTGTGGGGTTGGAGGTGGGGTGACTATCAAGTGTCCAAAGGTCACAGATCCAAGTGACTAGATGATGCAAAAGGGGGAGTGATTCGAGTATCGCGGAGGATCCAGATTTGCAGCAGATGGCTGCAGGGCGCCTCTGTCCAGAGCATGAGAAGCCTGCTCTGTCATGTCATGTCACTGTCCCCAATGTGACATGGGCAGATATTGGGGCTCTAGAAGAGATTCGTGAGGAACTCACTATGGCCATATTGGCTTCAGGGCGTAACCCAGAGCAGTTTAAAGCCCTTGGGTTACTGGCCCCTGCTGGGACCCTTCTTGCTGGTCCGCCTGGCTGTGGTAAAACCCCACTAGCAAAGGCAGTGGCAAATGAGTCTGGACTGAATTTCATTTCTGTGAAAGGTCCTGAGTTACTAAATATGACTCCAATATTATACATTTTCCTTCTGTACCTGGTTTTCAGTACCCTCCGCTCCTCTGCCGCTAAATCTCCTCACCGTTAGGCCTCGTTCCCGCCTGTCCCACCATCGACCCCCGGCCCAGGTCATCCCCCGGGGCCTGGAATGCCCCCAATCCCTCTGCCCATCCGCCAAGCTCGCTCTCTTTCTCCCTTCAAGGCCCTGCTGAGAGCTCACCTCCTCCAGGAGGCCTTCCCACACTGAGCCCCTTCCCTTCTCTCCCCCTCGTCCCCCTCTCCATCCCCCCCAACTTACCTCCTTCCCTTCCCCACAGCACCTGGATATATGGATATATGTTTGTACATATTTATTACTCTATTTATCTTACTTGTACATATCTATTCTATTTATTTTATTTTGTTAGTATGTTTGGTTTTGTTCTCTGTCTCCCCCTTTTAGATTGTGAGTCCACTGTTGGGTAGGGACTGTCCCTATGTGTTGCCGACTTGTACTTCCCAAGCGCTTAGTCCAGTGCTCTGCACACAGTAAGCGCTCAATAAATACGATTGATTGATTGATTGCTTGATTGATTGCTCTGCCTGCACCAAGTGAGGAGCCGTGGGATGTTCTACAGCTTTAAATGTTCTCAACGGTGCATCTCGGCCTAGAGGCTGTGCCTATCCCGTAATAATCATCATGACCAAGGATAATACAAACCGTGGGAATGCGGATTGGCACCATTTGCCCAGCCTTGCAGATGGATGCAGCTTTGGAGGAGTGTCTGTCTTTCTTGAACACTTCAGTGCTTTTGAAAGCCGCAGCCACACAGCTTCCCCGACAGCGTTCTTCCAAATGAGGCATTTCAAAGATGGTCCCGATAACCTACGCATCAAGCAAAAACTCCTCACTTTTGGCTTCAAGGCTGTCCATCCCCTCGTTCCCTCCTACCTCCCCTCCCTCCTCTCCTTCTCCAGCCCAGCCCGCACACTCCGCTCCTCTGCCGCTGCTAACCTCCTCACTGGGCCTCGTTTTTTTTTTAATGGCATTCATTAAGCGCTTGCTATGTGCGAAACACTGTTCTAAGCGCTGGGGTGGATACAAGATGATCAGGTTGTCCCACGTGGGGCTCACAGTCTTCATCCCCATTTTACAGATGAGGGAACTGAGGCACAGAGAAGTTAAGTGACCTGTTCAAAGTCACACAGCTGACAATTGGCAGAGCTGGGATTTGAACCCACAACCTCTGACTTCAAAGCCTGTGCTCTTTCCACTGAGCCACGCTGCTTTTCTTCTCGCCCGTCCCACCGTCGACCCCCAGCCCACGTCCTTCCCCTGGCCTGGAATGCCCTCCCTCCGCACATCTGCCAAACTAGCTCTCTTCCTCCCTTCAAAGCCCTACTGAGAGCTCACCTCCTCCAGGAGGCCTTCCCAGACTGAGCCCCCTTTTTCCTCTCCTCCTCCTCCCCATCCCCCCCACCCTAATAATAATAATGATGGCATTTATTAAGCACTTACTATGTGCAAAGCACTGTTCTAAGCGCTGGGGAGGTTACAAGGCAATCAGGTTGTCCCACAGGGGGCTCACAGTCTTGATCCCCATTTTACAGATGAGGGAACTGAGGCACAGAGAAGTTAAGTGACTTGCCCAAAGTCACACAGCTGACAATTGGAAGAGCTGGGATTCAAACCCACGACCTCTGACTCCAAAGCCCGTGCTCTTTCCACTGAGCTACGCTGCTTCTCTGCCCTACCTCCTTCCCCTCCCCACGGCCCCTGTATATATGTTTGTACAGATTGATTACTCTATTTATTTTACTTGCACATATTTCCTATTCTATTTATTTTGTTAATGATGTGCATCTAACTTTAATTCTGTTTGTCCTGACGACTTGACACCTGTCCACGTGTTTTGTTTTGTTGTCTGCCTCCCCCTTCTAGACTGTGAGCCCGTTGTTGGGTAGGGACCGTCTCTATATGTTGCCGACTTGGACTTCCCAAGCGCTTAGTACAGTGCTCTGCACACAGTAAGCGCTCAATAAATACGATTGATGATGATGATGATGAATAAATGATTGAATGAATGAATGAATGAATGAATATAAGCTCCTTGAGGACAGAGAATGTGTGCTCTTGCTCTTGCTCTTCCACGAGCTCTTAAGGCTGGGCTTTTCATCTAGAATGTAAGCTCACTGTGGGCAGGGAATGTGTCTGTTTATTGTTATATTGTACTCTCCCACATGCTTAATACAGCGCACTGCACATAGAAAGTGCTCAATAAATATGATTGACTGACTGACTGCTTGACCATAAGTTACATTTAAAAGGCAATCAAAATCCAGGTCATCACCACCAAAATCAAGTGGCAAATTGAGCTTCCAGGGCGCATATGAGTGGGGCCAGAACCTAGAAAGGCATCTTGGCTCTATTTCCACCTTTCATCAACCTCCATTCAATTAAAAAATGAAACCCCTTCCCAAGTATCTGGCAGGCAGCTCTAGTTACACTTCGCTACATTAGAGAAGGAGCAACTTTAGGAGAGTGTTGCTAAATTTTTTTTTTCCAAATAAAAGTGTCCTTAAGAGTCCTTTTAGTCAGGGAAGGCTTCTTGGAGGAGACGTGCCTTCAATAAGGCTTTGAAGTGGCAATTATCTGTCTGATATGAGGAGGGAGGGCTTTCATCATTCATTCATTCATTCAGTCGTATTTATTGAGCGCTTACTGTGTGCAGAGCACTGTACTAAGCGCTTGGGTAGTACAAGTTGGCAACATATAGAGACGGTCCCTACCCAACAACAGGCTCACAGTCTTTCCAGGCCAGAGGTAGGATGTGGGCAAGAGGTCGGCAATGAGTCAGATGAGATCAAGGTACATCAGACTGTGAGCCCATTGTTGGGTAGAGACCGTCTCTATATGTGGCCGATTTGTACTTCCCAAGAGCTTAGTACAGTGCTTTGCACACAGTAAGCGCTCAATAAATATCATCATCATCATCAATCGTATTTATTGAGCGCTTACTGTGTGCAGAGCACTGTACTAAGCGCTTGGGAAGTACAAATTGGCAACATATAGAGACAGTCCCCGCCCAACAGTGGGTTCACAGTCTAAAAGGGGGAGACAGAGAACAAAACCAAACATACTAACAAAATAAAATAAATAGAATAGATATGTACAAGTAAAATAAATAGAGTAATAAATATGTACAAACATATATACATATATACAGGTGCTGTGGGGAAGGGAAGGAGGTAAGATGGGGGGGATGGAGAGGGGGATGAGGGGGAGAGGAGGGAATGAATCAGGGTCCCATCTGAGTATCCTTGATGATGATGATGATGATGATGATGGCATTTGTTAAGCGCTTACTATGTGCAAAATACTGTTTCTAAGCACTGGGGGGGGGGGGCGGTGATCAGGTTTGTCCCACATAATAATAATGGCATTTATTAAGCACTTACTATGTGCAAAGCACTGTTCTAAGTGCTGGGGGGATACAAGGTGATCAGGTTGTCCCACAGGGGGCTCACAGGCTTCATCCCCACTTTACAGATGAGGGAACTGAGGCCCGGAGAAGTGAAGTGACTTGCCCAAAGTCACCCAGCTGACAAGTGGCAGAGTCGGGATTAGAACCCATGACCTCTGGCTCCCAAGCCCGGGCTCCTTCCACTGAGCCATGCTGCTTCTCTACCCTAGCTCTTAGCATATCAATTTAACACTTAGTAAGGACTTAATAAATACCAAAATTCATTCAATTGTATTAATTGAGCGCTTACTGTGTGCAGAGCACTGTACTAAGCGCTTGGGAAGTACAAGTTGGCAACATCTAGAGACGGTCCCTACCCAACAGCGGGCTCACAGTCTAGAAGGGGGAGACAGGGAGCAAAACAAAACGTATTAACAAAATAAAATAAATAGAATAAATATGACACGCAGAGACCAATGCACGATGTAAGGGTCAGCAGCATTCATTCATTCGTTCAACTGTATTTATTGAGCGCTTACTCAAAATGATTTTATCAGTCTGTATCTTCAATCAGTCTTGGACAGAAACTTCATTCCCCCCAAAGTTGACTTCAACAGAGAAACAGCAACCAAAAATTGGAAATTGTAGTAACTCAGGGTGAAATCTTTAGCAACAGCAGCAGGCATCTCTCTCATTCAACCCACATATTCAATCTGTCACCAAATCCTGTCAATTCAACTTTCACAACATCGCTAAAATCCGCTCTTTCCCCTCCATCCTAACTGCTACCACGAGAAGCAGCGTGGCTCAGTAGAAAGAGCCCGGGCTTTGGAGTCAGAGGTCATGGTTTCAAATCCCGGCTCCGCCAATTGTCAGCTGTGTGACTTTGGGCAAGTCACTTCACTTCTCTGGGCCTCAGTGACCTCATCTGTAAAATAGGAATTAAGACTGTGAGCCCCCTGTGGGACAACCTGATCACCTTTTTTTAAATGGCATTTATTAAGCGCTTACTATGTGCAAAGCACTGTTCTAAGTGCTGAGCACTGTTCTAAGTGCTTGCAACCTCCCCAGCGCTTAGAACAGTGCTTTGCAATCAATCAATCAATCGTATTTATTGAGTGCTTACTGTGTGCAGAGCACTGTACTAAGCCCTTGGGAAGTCCAAGTTGGCAACATCTAGAGACAGTCCCTACCCAACAGCAGGCTCACAGTCTAAAAGGGGGAGACAGAGAACAAAACCAAACATACTAACAAAATAAAATAAATAGAATAGATTTGTACAAGCAAAATAGAGTAATCATCATCATCATCAATCGTATTTATTGAGCGCTTACTGTGTGCAGAGCACTGGACTAAGCGCTTGGGAAGTCCAAGTTGGCAACATATAGAGACAGTCCCTACCCAACAGTGGGCTCACAGTCTAAAAGGGGGAGACAGAGAACAAAACCAAACATACTAACAAAATAAAATAAATAGAATAGATTTGTACGAGCAAAATAGAGTAATCATCATCATCATCAATCGTATTTATTGAGCACTTACTGTGTGCAGAGCACTGGACTAAGCGCTTGGGAAGTCCAAGTTGGCAACATCTAGAGACAGTCCCTACCCAACAGTGGGCTCACAGTCTAAAAGGGGGAGACAGAGAACAAAACCAAACATACTAACAAAATAAAATAAATAGAATAGATATGTACAAGTAAAATAGAGTAATAAATATGTACAAACATATATACAGGTGCTGTGGGGAAGGGAAGGAGGTAAGATGGGGGGATGGAGAGGGGGACGAGGGGGAGAGGAAGGAAGGGGCTCAGTCTGGGAAGGCCTCCTGGAGGAGGCGAGCTCTCAGTAGGGCCTTGAAGGGAGGCTTAATAAATGCCATTATTATTATTATTATTATTATTACTTAAAAAAAAAGTCAAAACAGAGTAGACATGGCTGCTAAAGGGTTATCAGCCCCTCCACCGGTTTTCAGATTGATGAGGTTCTTTTAGGGGTTTGTTTAACGGAGCCCGTTGATGGGTAGGGACTGTCTCTATATGTTGCCGACTTGTGCTTCCCAAGCGCTTAGTACAGTGCTCTGCACACAGTAAGCGCTCAATAAATACCATTGAATGAATGAATGAATGTCAGGCTGGAAGGCAGCTGGAACCGCCCCCCCACCCCCTTATAGAAAAATGAATCAGTGGTGCCCCCTCCCGGAGGATGCTGGGCAGAGCACCCGGGGAGGGGAAAAAAATATATAGATGATTTCAGAAGTCCACTTTAATAATAATAATAATAATAATGGCATTTATTAAGCGCTTACTATGTGCAAAGCACTGCTCTAAGCGCTGGGGAGGCTACAAGGTGATCAGGTTGTCCCACGGGGGGCTCACAGTCTTCATCCCCATTTCAGAGATGTGGTCACTGAGGCCCAGAGAAGCTAAGTGACTTGCAAAGTTACACAGCTGACAATTGGCGGAGCCGGGATTTGAACCCATGACCTCTGACTCCAAAGCCCGTGCTCTTTCCACTGAGCCACGCTGCTTCTCGAAGTACTATATTACTCCTTCCATTTTTGGTAACATGATCTAGAAATGCAAATGGCATTTATTAAGCGCTTACTATGTGCAAAGCACTGCTCTAAGCGCTGGGGGGGTTACCAGGTGATCAGGTTGGCCCACGGAGGGCTCACAGTCTTAATCCCCATTTTACAGATGAGGGAACTGAGGCACAGGGAAGTTGTGACTCTGCCCAAAGTCAATCAATCAATCAATCAATCAATCGTATTTATTGAGCGCTTACTGTGTGCAGAGCACTGTACTAAAAGCTTGGGAAGTACAAGTCGGCAACACGTAGAGACAGTCCCTACCCAACAGCGGGCTCACAGTCTAGAAGGGAGAGACAGAGAACAAAACCAAACATACTAACAAAATAAAATAGAATAGATATGTACATGTAAGATAGAGTAATAAATATGTACAAACATATATACAGGTGCTGTGGGGAAGGGAAGGAGGTAAGACACAGCTGACAAGTGGCGGAGTCAGCATTTGAACCCATGACCTCTGACTCCAAAGCCCGGGCTCTTTCCACTGAGCCATGCTGCTTCTCAGAGAGTATATTTTAAAGTAAAAGAGAACAGGATTTTTGAAAAGACAAGGGATTTTTGAAAGACAAACAAAACCCCAAGTTGCCCCAAACCGGCCGTCAGAATTGGCAGTCAGAAAGCGACCAAATGCATAAAGGGCATCTTTCATATGTTCCATGTGAAATTATTTTTTACCCCAGGATGCTCACAATTGCACGATCAACTGCTCAGAAAATAAGTGAAATTAATTGACAGGAGAGCATCAGGCATCAGAACAAGGCACAGATAAATTACAGGTAGGGTAAAGCAACAGAGTAGAGATGTGTGTGTGTATGTTTGTACATGTACATGTGTGTGAATACACAATGCTTGGGTGACATGGCAGTACTAAAGAGCCAGTGGAGTGAGGGGGAGGAGGGAATGGGATAGTGAGATGAGAGTTTAATCAGGGAAGGCTTCTGGGAGGAGATATGGAGAAGCAGCGTGGCTCAGTGGAAAAAGCCCGGGCTTTGGAGTCAGAGGTCATGGGTTCAAATCCTGGCTCTGACAATTGTCAGCTGGGTGACTTTGGGCAAGTCACTTCACTTCTCTGGGCTTCAGTTCTCTCATCTGTAAAATGGGGATTAAGACTGTGAGCCCCCGGTGGGACAACCTGATCACCTTGTAACCTCCCCAGCGCTTAGAACAGTGCTTTGCATATAGTAAGCCCTTAATAAATGCCATAATTATTATTATTATTATTATTATTATTATTATATAATTCCAGAAGGGTCTTGAAGATAGGGACAGCAATGGTTTGTGGATGTGAGGGTTCTTGGCCCTCAAGTTTTCATGACTGGAATGAGGCTTACCTGTCATTTATGACGGGACACTCCACCATCCACTGTCCATCATTCTGACAGCAAATCTTGACTGGCACAATCAATCAATCGTATTTATTGAGCGCTGTGTGCAGAGCACTGTTCTAAGCGCTTGGGAAGTCCAAGTTGGCGACATAGAGAGACAGTCCCTACCCAACAGTGGGCTCACAGTCTAGAAGGGGGAGACAGAGAACAAAACCAAACATATTAACAAAATAAAATAAATAGAATAGATATGTACAAGTAAAATAAATAGAGTAATAAATATGTACAAACATATATACAGGTGCTGTGGGGAAGGGAAGGAGGTAAGACGGGGGGGATGGAGAGGGGGACGAGGGGGAGACAGCCTGATGTTCACACCCTTGATCTTATAATTCAGTGCAGTATTCTGGTCCTTTCTCTGGTTGCCTGGGACGTCAGGAGAGGGACGTATTTAGCTTTCTTTCAGCATCTTCCTAAGAGATGAAGTTCATGGAGATTTGCTTCCAGATGATCTCTTGCACTGCCTGGATCTAACTTCTCTTGGCTCCAGAGACTCTTCCCCCAGGAACTGGTCTCCCTTTTCTGAACTTCCCCAGGGATTTGTAAGGATTTTGCTGGCAGTACGGTGCTGGGCTTCAGGGTTTTAGTTGGCATAGGTGAAACATCGTCATCCATCTCTTTACTGTCCTCTGAAACAAAGCGCTTAAACAAAACTTAAAGCTTAAACAAAACTTAAGCGCTTAGTCCAGTGCTCTGCACACAGTAAGCGCTCAATAAATACGATTGATTGATTGATTGAAACAAAGGGCAGTCTACAGACGCACCACACCCCCAACCCTCAGCTTTCATCAATTAATGAAGGGTATTTATTCATTGAGCACTTAAACTCTGCATAGTATTATACCAAGCTCTAGGAAGAGTGGTACCTGAATGAGACGACAGGATCCCTGCCCTCGAGAAGTTTGCCGTCAAGCAGATCAGCAGATAGCTCCAAATCTCCATATTCTCTTAATCAAATCCGAACCACAACTTCTTTATTAGAATAAATCTTTATTCACGGCTTCGGGATTTAAAAAAAATGGTGAAGATTTTATTCTTCTTTAAAGTACGCAACAAACTGTGCTACAATCAATTGTATACAGATTTGCCATAATTCCAAGGGTTTTTTGGGGGGTTTTGGTTTTTTTTTTACAAAGCTTATGTCAAAATGGCACATAGGTCATCAGAATCGTATTGTGTGTATAAATATCGCAATACTATTTACATGAAATACTTCAGCATTACAGACTTATTCAAAGAACAAACGCTATTTAAAATCCAAGTTGAGACCCATTACACTGTAATACAATTTATATGGCATCCTAGTCTGCTATCTGCAGATCAGCAGATAGCTCCAAATCTTAACCTCCATATTCTCTTAATCAAATCCGAACCACAATTTCTTTATTAGAATAAATCTTTATTCATGGCTTCGGGATTTTAAAAAAATGGTGAAGATTTTATTCTTCTTTAAAGTACGCAACAAACTGTGCTACAATCAATTGTATACAGATTTGCCATAATTCCAAGGGTTTTTTGGGTTTTGTTTTTTTTTACAAAGCTTATGTCAAAATGGCACATAGATCATCAGAATCGTATTGTGTGTATAAATATCGCGATACTATTTACATGAAATACTTCAGCATTACAGACTTACTCAAATAACAAACGCTATTTAAAATCCAAGTTAAGACCCATTACATTGTAATACAATTTATATGGCATCCTAGTCTGCTATCTGCAGATCAGCAGATAGCTCCAAATCTTAACCTCCATATTCTCTTAATCAAATACGGACCACAATTTCTTTATTAGAATAAATCTTTATTCATGGCTTCGGGATTTTAAAAAAATGGTGAAGATTTTATTCTTCTTTAAAGTATGCACCAAACTGTGCTACAATCAATTGTATACAGATTTGCCATACTTCCAAGGGTTCTTTTTTTTTTTACAAAGCTTATGTCAAAATGGCACATAGATCATCAGAATCGTATTGTTTGTATAAATATCGCGAGACTATTTACATGAAATACTTCAGCATTACAGACTTATTCAAAGAACAAACGCTATTTAAAATCCAAGTTAAGACCCATTACACTGTAATACAATTTATATGGCATCCTAGTAATGTGAGACCTTCAGCATTGCAAAGTGTATAACTTGCAGAGGAATTGGAGGCCAAAATTATGGGATTTAATTTCTTAAAATATGCGGCTAGAAATGCTCCAAGAAATCAGTTAAGTACTACATAAACTTTGCTTTTTCCCAAATCCACATTTGCTAAGCCTGTGAGCCCGTTGTTGGGTAAGGACCGTCTCTATCTGTTGCCAACTTGTACTTCCCAAGCGCTTAGTCCAGTGCTCTGCACACAGTAAGCGCTCAATAAATACGATTGAATGAATGAATGAAAAGCCTAATTCCCAGAACATTATATTCAAACTATAATGATTTCAAATAGCATTGCCCCAAGGGTTTGTCTCTTTCACACCAAACAACATTTTCTACTAAACAGAAATCACACAAAATAAAAAAAACACAGGCAACATCAACGTAAAAAGCAATCTCATCTACGAACTGCACATTATTGGCTATGACTTTGGTTATATAGTATTGGATTTTTAAGATTTATTTGGTATCTAGACTAGAGTGAATAAAAATGGAAAATGCAACTTTAGAAACCAGCTGAACCTGTAAACATAAGAAACCCTGTAAACATGAATTTACTGCATCGCTGTGCAACACTGCTAGAAGGAATATAAAGGCAAAGCACTACACATTTTCACCTGGCTGCTCTGTGGTTCATAAAAACTCTACTTCGTTAAACTTTGCTCTTCATTATGGAAAAGTGTGGATTTTCCAATCTTACTCATAATTCATCAATTATAAAATTGTACAAAGGAGAAGAATCCCCAAGTGAAGCAAACGTGTAAATGCAAAGAGGAGGATTTTATATATTTCACCCATTTCCGCTTTAAATCTTAGAAAACTGTTCTGCAAAAATGTTTAACGTATGTTATAAAGAGAATTCCCTAAAAATAAAAATCCCATAAATTGAATAAAACAAAATTCTACAAGCGAACTAGTTGAATACAAAAAAATACAGATAATACTTTCCAATGTTTTCCAAATATGTTGAGTAGTAAGGTGCATTGGGCAGATCCATTATAATAAATAGCATCGTCAAGCAGCAGTGAGTAAGATATTGCATTATACTGAATATTCTCTAGGTTATCTGTTCAGTTCAGTTATTCTCTTCGGTTATTCTTCTTGAAAATAATTCAATTTCGCATATTTGGCATTTTACAAACGTTTTCACAGTTACAATTTCAGTAGTTTAATGTCGAACTGTCTGGCAAATACTGATAAAGAGGTAATTGTTGAAAAGATTCATTATTTTCAGCTGAAAGGGCCTTTAAATACTGCAATTATATAGATAAAATTCAGAATTCTTGGTAAGTGGCAACGTGTTACCCCAAAAGGTGATTTTGTCCATTGTAAAAAAAAATTCAGTCTTTGTTTGAACAACTGTTTTCTTGCTGTCCTTATTAAAAATCTGCAGTACTTTAGGAAGACTCAACTGAAACGACTACACAGCAGTCCTTCCCCGGAGACTTTCTTTGTAAACGCTCTGTAATAACGGCAGCGCTCAGACCTAATCAGCTCCGTCGGCGGCCGCCTAATCAACTCCGTCAAAGCCCTGAGTGTTTTCGATTGCTACGTGAAGTTTATCCCATAAATCTTCAAATGATTCGTAGGGAGGCAAGTCCAAGCGATTAAAGCTGGAAGGGAAAGAAAGAAAACGGGGAAAATTCTAGGCACGGCAGCGCGGGACTAACTCGCGAGTCCAAGTCCAGAGGACTGGGTACTTACCAGGTGTGAGCCCGAGGCAGTTTATCGGGGCTCCCCCATTGTTCAACTGTAAAAAACTGAGGTCCGTTGGAACCTGTGAGGAAGCAACAGGACGTTTTCAATTTCGCCGTGAGACTGGGAGTCGGGAAACCTGGGTTCCAAGTCCCAGCTCCGTCCCTGGCCTACCGTGACCCTGGGCAAGTCTCCGGGCCGCAGACTCCTCTTCTTCAAAATAGACTGTGGTGAGCCCCGTCGGGGACGGAGGCTGGGTTTCAATCAATCAATCAATCAATCAATCGTATTTATTGAGCGCTTACTGTGTGCAGAGCACCGCACTAAGCGCTTGGGAAGTCCAAGTTGGCAACATCTAGAGACAGTCCCTACCCAACGGTGGGCTCACAGTCTAAAAGGGGGAGACAGAGAACAAAACCAAACATACTAACATATATATACATGTATATATGTTTGTACATACTTATTACTCTATTTATTTATTTTACTTGTACATATCTATTCTATTTTATTTTGTTAGTATGTTTGGTTTTGTTCTCTGTCTCCCCCTTTTAGACTGTGAGCCCACTGTTGGGTAGGGACTGTCTCTGTATGTTGCCAATTTGTACTTCCCAAGAGCTTAGTACAGTGCTCTGCACATAGTAAGCGCTCAATAAATACGATTGATGATGATGATACTAACAAAATAAAATAAATAGAATAGATATGTACAGGTAAAATAAATAAATAAATAGAGTAATAAATATGTACAAACATATATACATATATACAGGTGCTGTGGGGAAGGGAAGGAGGTAAGATGGGGGGATGGAGACGGGGACGAGGGGGAGAGGAAGGAAGGGGCTCAGTCTGGGAAGGCCCCCTGGAGGAGGTGAGCTCTCAGTAGGGCCTTGAAGGGTGTTTAGTCTCCGAACCCTGTATCAACCCCAATAATAATAACGATAATAATAATTATGGTACTTGTTAAGCGCTTACTACGTGCCAAGCACTGTTCGAAGCGCTGGGGTAGATAATAGGTTGGACCCAGTCCCTGTCCCATGTAGGGATCACACTCTTAATCCCCATTTTATAGACGAGGAAACTGAGGCCCAGAGAATAATGACAACAATAATGATGGTATTTGTTAAGCGCTTACTATGGAGAAGCAGCGTGGCTCAGTGGAAAAGAGCATGGGCTTTGGAGTCAGAGGTCATGGGTTCAAATCCCAGCTCTGCCACTTGTCAGCTGTGTGACTTTGGGCAAGTCACTTCTCTAGGCCTCAGTTCCCTCATCTGTAAAATGGGGATGAAGACTGTGAGCCCCACGTGGGACAACCTCATGACCTTGTACCCCCCCAGCACTTAGAACAGTGCTTTACACATAGTAAGTGCTTAATAAATGCCATCATTATTATCACTATGTGCAAAGCACTGTTCTAATCACTGGGGAGGTTACAAGGTGATCAGATTGTCCCACGGGGGGCCTCACAGCTTTAATCCCCATTTTACAGATGAGGTAACTGAGGCCCAGAGAAGGGAAGTGACTTGCCCAAAGTCACACAGCTGACAGTTGGCGGAGCTGGGATTTGAACCCATGACCTCTGACTCCAAAGCCCGGGCTCTTTCCACTGAGCCAAGTGACCTGCCCAAGGTCCCACAGCAGACACGTGGTGGAGTCCAATGAGAAACATATAGGAAGGGCCCAATCAACGCCCCTCCCAAGTGCTTAGTACAGTGCTCAGCACATATTAAGTCCTCATAAACAGGGTTGAATGAATGAATAATTTTCATTCAAATCTGTTCTCATTTCCTGACAACCTATTTTAGGGATGCTGACATCCCAGCAGCCTATAGAATGAATACTTGGGAGTGATGGTTAAATACTGACGTTCCCATCATTCCTTCTTCGATTTCCAAAGCGAAATGGAGCATAACAACCCAAGTTGCTCAGACCTCATCAACCCGAATGTGTTTGAAAGGATTTACATTCCACCAAATGAAATACCGAATTCACTGTGGGAATTAAACTTTTGCCTTCAGGTTTGAGGACTGATTCAAGCAATTCAAATCTGAAACTCTCAGACAGGATGCTCAACACTGACAAAGTTACGGAGCAACCGCTTCTGCAGGTCATCATCATCATCAATCGTATTTATTGAGCGCTTACTGTGTGCAGAGCACTGTACTAAGCTCTTGGGAAGTACAAATTGGCAACATACAGAGACAGTCCCTACCCAACAGTGGGCTCACAGTCTAAAAGGGGGAGACAAAACCAAACATACTACAAAATAAAATAGAATAGATATGTACAAGTAAAATAAATAAATAAATAGAGTAATAAATATGCACAAACATATATCCATATATACAGGTGCTGTGGGGAAGGGAAGGAGGTAAGATGGGGGGATGGAGGGGGAGACGAGGGGGAGAGGAAGGAAGGGGCTCAGTCTGGGAAGGCCTCCTGGAGGAGGTGAGCTCTCAGCAGGGCCTGGGTCTTGTAAAATTAAAAGTATTTACCATAGAGTTCAGCAAATCCATTCATAGGCACCCGGGAGGTGCCAGTGACAAACTGGAGGAGTCGTATTCGTTTTTCGGAATCCATCATTAACACGGCCTTATCAGAATAAAAATCACGTGACACAAAAATCAGTCAAAAATACATCAAACACAAAACCATTAGAGCTTTCCAAAATGGATAAATTTTTCTACCTTTCCCTGGAAATTCGGGCATATCTACAAAAATTGTGGCATAGGGATGATGGTATTGTTTTTTTTTTTATCTGTGTCTCAGTTTCCTGGAGGAAAATCTGTTTGGAGAAGAACCTAAGGCAGCTAACGCTTTTCTCCCAGATTTGGCCCCTTCATTCTCCAAAGTCTGTGGACTTTACTAAACAGCAGCCACATTCCCACATCTCAAATGGAAGAGTTTAACACCTCAGAGTCCTGCAGGCATCAGCCTCAGTGAGCCTCTCCCGGCTTTTTAGGCTGCCGAGTTGTCTACGTGGAAAGACGTGGTGAGTTGGATGTGAGGCTTCCTTATTATCCAATGTTTCAGGGATCGGGAGGGGAATTTTTTAATGCGTTTTTGAGAAATCAGACCTTTTGTTTGCTTACCTTCCAAAACCACTGTATAACTTGATGATTGACATTGTAGCCGTTTTTATACTTGGTATGTTCCCTCCAATCATTCACGTCTACATCTCCCAGCCCACACATGAGTAACTGCACAAATGAGAAATACAAAGCTATAAACCAAGATGAAAATACAGCCGGAATTTTTGCTTAAAGACGACAGAAAAGGCCTACCTCCAGTTCATTTTCATCAAAAATCTTGATGAGGTCTTGTGGTATAAGCTCAAAAAAGCCCTAACAAATAAGAAGTCAATAAAACACAAGTTAGAGAATGTGTAGTCATTATGCCACCAAATGGGTGGAGAGCATAAAGAGTGAACTAATCAGAAACAGTATCACTCTTTCCTGGTGAGGGGACAACTCTACGTCTCTAGGATGTAAAACCCGGAATCTACTCAAGTGCTAATGATCCCTCAGTCCTGGTGCACCCTTGGTTCTCCAAGCACAGAAGAGCCCTGATGCCAATTTTCTCACCAGGGCAAAGGTATAGTTTGATTGCTCTAGTTATTGGCCTGTTGCAAACTGAAGGTATTTTTGCCCATCTTTCCCCTCCACCCCTACAACCATTCCTCATTTTCCACTTCCCACTGTTCTTTTCTTATTCCTCCCTTCCTCTTTTTAACTGCTAAAATCCACTGGGAATCTTCAAAAGCACCTTGGTTTTTTTGGAGGGAAGTGAGCTATAGAAGTCAAATAAGCACTGATAGTGATTGACTCTCATTCATGCCCCGCACCCAGGCATCCTCAAACCTTCCAATTCCTGCTCCTATCTGCTGTACATATAATAAAAAGAATCATCCTTCTTAAAGGTTCTTCTGGTCATGACACTGCTCCTAACTGTCGCGTACATCAGATGAAAATTCCTGACAATGGGCTCCGAGGTACTCTTTAAATGTTCCCCTTTCGTGAGATAAAGACCTGGCATAAAGAGAAGCAGCATGGCTTAGTGGAAAGAGCGTGGGCTTTGGAGTCAGGGGTCATGGGTTCGAATCCCAGCACTGCCAATTGTCAGCTGTGTGACGTTGGGCAAGTCACTTAACTTCTCTGTGCCTCAATCCCCTCAGCTGTAAAATGGGGATTAAGACTGTGAGCCCCCCGTGGGACAACCTGATCTCCTTGTAATCTCCCCAGCGCTTAGAACAGTGCTTTGCACATAGCATTATTATTACTATATTTCAATCAGTTACATTTATTGAATGCTTACTGTGTGCAGAGCACTGTACTAAGCACTAGTGAGAGTACAGCAGAACAAACTTGGTAGACGTGATCCCTGCCTACAACGAGCCTAGTCTAGAGGGTGAGACAGACATTAATATAAATACATTACAGATATGTAAGTGTTGGTGGGGCTCAGGGAGGGCTGGAAAAAAAGGAAGCAAATCCAAGCGCAGTTTTAACCCAAACCTCATTTTCTAAGTGTTCGCACACATCTGACGCGATCCGCGTTCCATGAGTAAGGAATCCATCCCCAAATAAATAAAATATCACTGCCCTACTGATAACCTAACCCCAAATTTATTCAATTTTTAAAAATTAAAACTTGAGAAACCAATGGGTTGTAGATCCATCTATGTACTATTAACCCCCTTAAAATTATGTGACCTCTGCTCCACACTCTTTTTTTCTTTTACGGTGAGGGGGAAGGGAAGTTCTAATCTTGTTTTCTTGATTTTCTTTCAAAAAAAACCCAGAGATATATCAGCACCCCCCCGGATCAGTGACCTGCTGAACACTGTCCCAGGTGGGAATGGAAGGTCTGGGGGAGTGGAGGGGTGGTGAAGAGACAGCTATCCCCCAAGGCACTGCCATTATGCTGCTCTCCCCAACCCCAGCTCTGCCTTGCCCCTTCCCAAACTCCAGGAAGCCAGGGTCCCCTCCTTAATGCCTGCTGAGTCTCAGGGACAATATTCCAGGAATGGTTGAGCTCTGAACTGGTTAGAAGCAATGGGCCTATTCACATCAGTGACAATCAATCAATGGTATTTATTAAACAGTGCGTGCAGAGCAGTGTACTGTTTGGGACAGTACAATAAAACAGAATTGGCAGACACAACAAGCTTACAGTCTAGAGCTCACTAGTCTACGGTCTGGTGAGAAGGAAGTAACTGCTTTCTTTTGAGATGCATTCACTTCATCATCATCACCATCATCATCATCAATCGTATTTATTGAGCGCTTACTATGTGCACAGCACTGTACTAAGCGCTTGGGAAGTACAAATTGGCAACATATAGAGACAGTCCCTACCCAACAGTGGGCTCACGGTCTAAAAGAACTGTCATCTGACCTGGAGGGTCCATTTGAAATTTCTGGTGCTTCCACTGGAGAGTAAAACTGGTAGAGCGTGGCAGAACAAGTCAAAGAACACTATTCCAGCTAGTTTATTCCAGTTCCTGATGGTGAAGGAGAAGCCTCGGCTTCCCTTCGCTGGGCACATGCTGGGGGGAAAGGAGGCTGTGTTTGTGAGCTGGGGTTGAAAACGAAGGTAGACCAGGGTGTCTTGTCTGGCCCAGGGCAGCCCCTGGATGTCTGTGGGCAGGGAATGTGTCTGTTTGATATTCTGTACTCTCCCAAGCGCCTAGTACAGTGCTCTGCACACAGTAAGCACTCAAATACAACTGATTGAATGAATGGTCTTGTATTTAATCTGGTCTGGATGACATCTGGAAGGTCATGTTTTAGTCCACCACACGATGGGGACCAGGGGTTCTGATAATAATGATGGTATTTGTTAAGCGCTTACTACGTGCCAAGCATTGTCCTAAGCGCCCAGTTCTTTTATGGATCCTTAGGTTCAACAGTCCTGGCTGGGTGGCTTCCTTGAGGCTGTCCGGCTCACTCCCCGCATCACGGCTTCCGGAGGTGGGGGAGAGCTGTGGGCTGTTTATTCACTTGGCTATTTTAGAAGAGCCTAGGATTTGGAGTCAGAGGTCATGGGTTCAAATCCTGGCTCCGCCACTTGTCAGCTGTGTGACTTTGGGCAAGTCACTTAACTTCTCTGGGCCTCAGTTACCTCATCTGTAAAATGGGGATTAAGACTGTGAGCCCCCCGTGGGACAACCTGATCACCTTGTAACCTCCCCAGCACTCAGAACAGTGCGCTGCACATAGTAAGCACTTAATAAATGCCATTATTATTATTATTAGAACATGGCTGGCATCTTTTACAGCAGCTACTTATTATCACAAATTTTTTTTGTCACCTCAAAGTGTTGCTTTTTTTTCCATTTTGGTTTCTCACTTAATGGAGGGCTCTGATCGGATTGAAGGGTAAGATATATCTAAATGTTCCTCTTAAACAACAACAGAAAAGTTAAAACACTGTTCTGGTTCCTGAAAAGATAAAGCATCTCTCAAAAAGAAGCATTTTACTTTCCTCTCACTGGTATAAATCAGCACCAAAATGTCTAAAAACTAAAGTGCATCTGGAGATTTTAAAAGGGCAAATGAAAGATGAATGAATACCTCCTTAAAAGCAGCCATTTGCTTCTGGACTCGATTCACAAATCGCCACTGTATGACAAGACTAAAATTAAAAAAATAATAATTTTTTACAGGGTGGAAAAAAGAATACGCTTAATGTAATTAGCAGCATACTTGTACGCTTCCCTGCCCTGACTTCAAAAGCAATAGGAAAATAGGTCAGAGCAGCAGCAGAAAAGAGACTCCGCATGATTGTGGCCCAAAAACTGAATGAGAGACCAAAGTCGCGCTGGATTGAAAAAGCCAATGGAGTTCTAGATGTGCTGACAAGATGATACGCAGCTCATTCTTCTGCTTTACTCGATATTGGCCGTCATCTTAATGGAGAAGTACGGCCAATTTCAGTCTCCTCATCTGAGGGAAGATATAATGAAACTGAGGGAGCAGAAGAGCACCAAAAATGATTAGAGGGATGGAAAAAAAGAACCTGGGAAGAAAGCTCAAAGGAAATGAGTTGTCTAGTCTAGAAAGGGAAAGCTAAGGGGAGAGTTTAAGAACATGATTACCTCAATACTGGGTCAGACCATGGAATTTAATTTAATCTCTGCCAATAGTCTAGAGTGTTTGGAGAAGCCATGTTACAGATGCTTTCCTGATCATCCATCTTCACTGTTAAGGAAGAATCATCTTACGTCCCTATAATAGTTTTCCACTCAAAGTCCCCAACTTTTATCCAATACATATTTGAGTCCTTCAGAATTGTAAAGGGTTCTATCAAGGGTACTGACTGGAACAGAACAGATCCGGATGAAATGGGATTAAATTGCTACTACAGAGTGTTTAGTTAGGCGTAAGAATTTCTTTAGAGAGGATTAAATATTGAACAGGCTATCAATGAAGCCTGTTCCATGATCTCTGCACGTGGGAAATTTACAAGCAAGGTTGACAGTCTTAAATGGTTTAGGCATTCATTTATTCTGCAGTGCTTAGAACAGTGCTCTGCATATAATAAGTGCTTAACAAATGCCATCATTATTATTATTCAGCACTACTTACTGAGAGCCTACAGTGTACAGAGTTCAATAGAAGAAACCCGGTTCCTGACCTCAAAAAGCTCATAAACTTATGATCTGATTGGAGGGAGAAGGCCGGACAAGAGGATCTCTTGAGTTCCCTTGCAGTTCCATGAGGACCTTCACAAAGAGAGGAGGCTACGCAGCACTGAAGAAGTCGATCAGAACTAAGTGCACCCAAAGAGAAATGAAACGGTTGAAAGACTTCCTTTGCAGGGTTTGAGCAGACTGTGGCGGGATGAGAAAATGAATCTGAAAACTCAACAAATGATAGCGGGTTTATTTACTCCGCAAGGCTGAAAGGATGAAAAAAACTGCGAGTATAGTTTGGAACAAGGAGTCTAAGAATCCCATCTTTGAGGAGAGAAAAAGAGGATAAACCTTGGGTATTTAAAACAGGACATTTATCGCAAATATATTGTTGGTCAAATACTTACTGAATATATTCCTTTTTGTTTTTATTGGTGACAACTATTTCTGATCCATCAGCTTTTAACTCATGTTGATGGGTCTACAAATGAAACACAATTTTAATGGTCTTATAAAGATGAATGAGAAAAATAGATTCAATAGGCACTCAAGCTTAAAACCTTTCAAGGCAGAAGCAACTTTAGACATGCTTCTGGACCATTTTGGATGGTGATCTAAATTGACATGAGGTTAAATGCCAAGGAAACCTCAAATACATTCCAAGACACTCTTTTCTCCCCTTGAAGAGGGGAAGGTTTCAGGCTGCCGAAATGCCCATTATCATCATTCATTCATTCAGTCAGTCATATTTATTGAGCGCTTACTTTGTGCAGAGCACTTGTACTAAGCGTTTGGGAAAGTACCATACAGCAATAAAGAGAGATAATGCCACCATTACCTTTAGTACGCACCTCAAAACATATCTGGTTCACATTTTCATATTCAATGAGTTAATATTTACTAACCTGTCCAAAAAGTTCTTCGTCGACAGTAAACCTGAGATCTAATTCAGTTGGGTCATTCTCAATTATCCACTGTAATGAATTGTAATATTCGCTGTCCTAAATGAGAAATGATTTCAAATTAATTATTGCAACTAAGGACTGCTTAAAGAGACAGTCTGCCTACAGCTGAAAAGGACACGTGCTAAAAAGGCTGTTCTGTGTGGCAGGATCAGGATTGGAAGAGTGGAGAAGCAGCGTGGCTCAGTGGAAAGAGCCCGGGCTTTGGAGTCAGAGGACATGGGTTCAAATCCCGGCTCCGCCACTTGTCAGCTGTGTGATTTTGGGCAAGTCACTTCACTTCTCTGGGCCTCAGTTCTCTCATCTGTAAATGAGGGTTAAGACTGTGAGCCCCCCGCCATGGGACAACCAGATCACCTTGTAACCTCCCCAGCGCTTAGAACAGTGCTTTGCACATAGTAAGTGCTTAATAAATACCATTATTATTATTATTAGATTACGGGTGAGGTGGGTGGACGTTTCATTTTTCACTCTTTGTGCCCACTTAGTTAGTTTCAAGGTAAATGGATGATGTGATCCTTAATGTCCTGTGGTTGATTCATTCTCTCTCTCTCTCTCTCTCATCATCATCATCATCAATCGTATTTATTGAGCGCTTACTGTGTGCAGAGCACTGTACTAAGCGCTTGGGAAGTACAAGTTGGCAACATATAGAGACAGTCCCTACCCAACAGTGGGCTCATAGTCTAAAAATACTTGGGCTCTCTCTAACACACCGTGCCCTTTGTGTCTGAAAGAAGCTGTGTCTCAAATACATCTCTATCTTGGAGTTCTCACTGTTCTCCCAAATGATAATAGTGACAGTAGGGGGCCTTCAGAAGGGCTAATAATAATAATAATAATAATAATAATAATAATAATAATAATAATAATAATAATGATGATTAAGCACTTACTATGTGCGAAGCACTGTTCTAAGTACTGGGATAGATACGAGTTCATCAGGCCGGACACAGCCCCTGTTCCATATGGGGCTCACAGTTTAAGTAGAAGGGAGAGTAGGTATCGAATCCCCATTTTACAGATGAGGAAACTGAGGCACAGAGAAGTGGCTTGCCTAAGGTCACACAGGAGGCAAGAGGTAGAGCTAGAATTAGATCCCAGGTCCCCTGACTCCACTAGGCCACACGGATTTTGGCCGCATTTGGCCTCCCTAAAACCTCTCATCCAGCTGGTAGAAGACAGCACTGTTCAGACATAATAATAATAATGATGATGGCATTTGTTAAGCGCTTACTATGTGCCAAGCACTGTTCTAGGTGCTGGGCATAGATACTCTCCAAACCTGAATTCCTGGTTCCAATGCTTGCTCAAGGAATTCTGGTGCTCTCTCTACTACAGCCCCCAGCCAAAGTCAGGCTGCCAGAGAAGCACCATGGCTCAGTGGAAAGAGCACAGGCTTTGGAGTCAGAAGTCATGGGTTCAAATCCCAGCTCCACCACCTGTCAGCTGTGTGACATTGGGCAAGTCACTTAACTTCTCTGTGCCTCAGTTCCCTCATCTGTAAAATGGGGATTAAGACTGTGAGCCCCCCGGGGGACAACCTGAGCACCCTGCATCTCCCCCAGCGCTTAGAACAGTGCTTTGCTTATAGTAAGTGCTTAAAAAAATGCTATCATTATTATTATTATTATGGGTTTCTGTATTTAGGATACTGCCTCCAGGAGGTCTTCCCAGACTGAGCCCCCTCCTTCCTCTCCCCCTCGCTCCCTCTCCATCCCCACCGTCTTACCTCCTTCCCTTCCCCACAGCACCTGTATATATGTATATATGTTTGTACATATTTATTACTCTATTTATTTATTTTACTTGTACATATCTATTCTATTTATTTTATTTTGTTAATATGTTTGGTTTTGTTCTCTGTCTCCCCCTTCTAGACTGTGAGTCCACTGTTGGGTAGGGACTGTCTCTATATGTTGCCAACTTGCACTTCCCAAGCGCTTAGTACAGTGCTCTGCACACAGTAAGAGCTCAATAAATACGACTGATTGCCTCAATTTTGGTACCTGTTAAGCGCTTACTATGTGCCAGCCACTGTACTAAGCGCTGGGGTAGATACAAGCAAATTGGGTTGGACACAGTCCCTGTCCCACGTGGGGCTCACAGTCTCAATCCCCATTATCATCATCATCATCATTATCAATCGTATTTATTGAGCGCTTACTGTGTGCAGAGCACTGTACTAAGTGCTTGGGAAGTACAAATTGGCAACATACAGAGACAGTCCCTACCCAACAGTGGGCTCACAGTCTAAAACGGGGAGACAGAGAACAAAACCAAACAAAATAAAATAAATAGAATAGCTATGTACAAGTAAAATAAATACATACAGTACATTAGTAAAGTGACTTGCCCAAGGTCACACAGCAGACAAGTGGCGGAGCTGGGATTCGAACCCATGACTGTCCGACTCCCAGGACCATGCTCTATCCCCAACGCCATGCTGCTTCTGTAGTCTACAGACCCGTTTTAGTCCCATAATCTTTCGACCTGGAGTTAAACCTATCTCTGTTTTATTAAATATTTATTAAACTGTAAATTAAATATTTATTAAACCGTACTGGGGCAGTACAGTTCGTCGAGTACAGAAAGCCACGAGGGTTGAATTGTACTATTGAGCACGGAGGGTAAGTGGCAAGCTCAAATAGGGTAGTGGAGAAGGTACGCTCAATTCTTCCACAACTTGTGTTTTAACTACACAACTGTCTGGAGAGAACACATGGCTGTGACCGGAGCCCAAGTTTTCCTTGATGTGGGGTTCATTAGGAATACCATCCTGACATTTTAGGAGAACTCAGTATCCTGATAAAGGCCTCTGGCTTGATCCCAAACAATCCCTGGAGTCATCTCTCTTTCTGAGCCACCTGGTAACCACCTATAGGAAAGGAGCCCGGTCTCGTTACCGGAGTAGCAGATTGGGAGGCAGGAGACATGGGTTCTGATCTCAGCAAGTCTAACCTTCGGCAAGTCACTTTACTTTTCTCTGTCTCAGTTTTCTCATCTGTGAAATGGAGATTATGACTGTGAGCCCTATGTGGGAGAATGACTGCGTCCAACCTGATTATCTGGCTTGGGAGTCAGAGGTCATGGGTTCGAATCCTGACTCCGCAAGTGACTTTGGGCTTCACTTCTCTGGGCCTCAGTTCCCTCATCTGGAAAATGGGGATGAAGACTGTGAGCCCCACGTGGGACAATCGTGGCTCAGTGGAAAGAGCACGGGCTTGGGAGCCAGAGGTCAAGGGTTCTAATCCCGGCTCCACCACTTGTCAGCTGTGTGACTTTGGGCGAGTCACTCAACTTCTCTGGGCCTCAGTTCCCTCATCTGTAAAATGGAGATTAAAACTGTGAGCCCCACATGGGACAACCTGATCACCTTGTATCCCCCCAGTGTGCTTAGAACAGTGCTTTGCACATAGGAAGCGCTTAACAAATGCCATCATTATTATTATTATTATCCTCCCCAGTGCCTACAACAGTGCTTTGCACATAGTAAGCACTTAACAAATGCCATCATCATCATCTGCTATCTACCCCAGTGCTTAGTACAGTGCCCAGCACATGGTAAGCACTAAGATACCATTTTAAAAAATGCCGCAATTATTATTATTATTATGATGTGGAAAGCCAGTTTTTCTCCATGTCCACAAGAAAATGGGACCCCTCGGGGAACAGAGAAAAAGCATAACCTCTTAACTTTTCTTCCAAACTTCTTTTTTCCTACCTATAATTTATTTTAGTGCCAATTTCCTCTACTAGACTGTATGCTTCCTGAAGGCAGGGATCATATCCACTAATTTTATTGCACTCTCCCAAGAACACAGAAGGTGCGCAATAAATCCTACTAATTGATTGGTGAGGCACACTGAGGAAGGAAAGTAGGCAGGGAATATGTCTGTTTATTATTATCCATTATAATAACAATAATGATGGTATTCATTCATTCAATCGTATTTATTGAGCGCTTACTGTGTGCAGAGCACTGTACTAAGCGCTTGGGAAGTCCAAGTTGGCAACATATAGAGACGGTCCCTACCCAACAACGGGCTCACAGTCTAGAAGGGGGACTATCTGTTAAGTGCTACTATGTGCCAGGCACTGTTCTAAGCACCGGGGTAAATACATAATAATTGAGTGGGATACAGTCCCTGTCCCACGTGGAGCTCACAGTCTTAATCCCTATTTTGCAGATGAGGTAACTGAGGCCCAGGCCCGTGCTCTTTCCATTAGGCCATGATGCTTCTGTTCTATTGTACTCTCCCAAGCACTTAGTACAGTGCCTTGGACACGGTAAGCGCTCAATAAATATGACTGAATGAATTGAATGAATGACGAAAAGCAGAGGTGTCCTGCACTCTCCCTGGGTCCTCAGAGGGTTCTACCCACCTTTGAAAAAACATTAGCAGGTGTTTTTGGTTTCCCTGGGAAAACAGGACCTCACTGATCAGAGACAAGGCACGCAATTTTGCTGGGGATCATGGACAGATATTTTCCATATACTGGCTCTTTCTCCAAGCTTCCTCAGGTAGAGAGTTCTGTCTTGCATGGAAAGCCAGGCAACAGCAGTTTAGAAACTCTCACAGGCCAACAAAATCCTCGCATCGTAGGCCATGAGGAGCCAGCATGCCTGCAGATGAGCCACTCTGGCTTAGTCTTAGGGGTGAGCATGCATCTGGATGCAGACTAGGATTATTAAATACACGGGCCCTTCTCAAAAGTCAGAAAATTAAGAGAATATTTTCCATAATTTGTCAACTGGCTCTCCAAACAGGGGACCTCTTTCCCTCACTCCTTCCCAATCCCCCAAATGCATATTGGCCTGGTAGAGAGTTCTGTCTTGCATGGAAAGCCAGGCAATAGCAGTTTAGAAACTCTCACAGGCCAACAAAATCCTCGCATCGTAGGCCATGAGGAGCCAGCATGCCTGCAGATGAGCCACTCTGGCTTAGTCTTAGGGGCGAGCATGCATCTGGATGCAGACTAGGATTATTAAATACACGGGCCCTTCTCAAAAGTCAGAAAATTAGGAGAATATTTTCCATAATTTGTCAACTGGCTCTCCAAATAGGGGACCTCTTTCCCTCACTCCTTCCCAATCCTCCAAATGCATATTGGCCTGGTACAGAGTTCTGTCTTGCATGGAAAGCCAGGCAATAGCAATTTAGAAACTCCCACAGGCCAACAAAATCCTCGCATCATAGGCCATGAGGAGCCAGCATGCCTGCAGATGAGCCACTCTGGCTTAGTCTTAGGGGTGAGCATGCATCTGGATGCAGACTAGGATTATTAAATACACGGGCCCTTCTCAAAAGTCAGAAAATTAAGAGAATATTTTCCATAATTTGTCAACTGGCTCTCCAAACAGGGGACCTCTTTCCCTCACTCCTTCCCAATCCCCCAAATGCATATTGGTCTGGGACAGAAATCAAAATTTCTCCTTGGCAAGCCAAGTACTGCTCTCCCTCGTTTTACACAGGGGCTGTGATCTGAGAAAGGGCAGTGTAAAGTGAAGCCAATAAAAGAGGGAGCTGGGTTCCAGATGCTTTGGGGCCATACAAACATGATGATTAGAGTTATTTCAATAACAGTTGCCAGCCACATCCTTGGGCACACTGCAGTGCCTGGAGTTCTGGTCCAACAGCTTTTCTGGAAAATCGGGTCAGTGAAACTCTAAACTGCTTCTGGGCTGAGGAACTCCTGCACTTCAAAAGTCCCTTTCAGAGAGCCTCTCAGAAAAACCCTATTCCTGCCGTCTGACCTAAAAGGAACGGAGAGGGGAAGATTTTGTTGTGACTTCTTTTCTGGTTGCGGGGCGGGAAGTGGGTGTCTAGATAAGAAATACAATGTCTCCAGCACTGCTCAACAGAGCAGAGTATGTGAATGTCTATGGAAGTAGAGTGGCTTAGTGGACAGACCGCGGGTGTGGGAGTCGGAAGGTCATGGGTGCTAATTCTGGCTCTGCCACATGTCTGCTGTGTGACCTTGGGCGAGTCACTTGACTTCTCTGGGCCTCAGTTACCTCATCTGTAAAATGGGGTTGAAGAATGTGAGCCCCACATGGGACGACAGGAACTGTGTCCAACCTGATTAACTTAAATCTATCCCAGTGCTTAGAACAGTGCTCGGTGTAACAAGTATGATACTTATCAACATTATTATTATTATTGATGGGGTCAGGGGAGGGGGAATGGATGTGGACTGTAACTCTTACCCAGTTATGTACCCTAGGTGCTTTGGAAAAGTACCCTTCAGGAGAAGAACCCTCAAGAGAGAAGTAGAATTCTGACCATTTTCCCTTCTCTCTCAAAAGCAAGTGTTTCTTCACCAAAAACACAACTCAAATTGGGCTGTCTCTGGAGTGTGGAAATCTGAGGTAGTTTCGAAAACAAAGTCAGATTACAAACACCCCATGAGAATGCAGTTTTCTGCCAGAACAAAAATGGACACCTGTTCCCATTGAGCTTGATTCTCCTCTAGGTGGAAGGTTGTGAAAACTCAAATACATGGGCTTGGGAGGAGCAAAGTGGTTGGAAGCTAGAGAATAGGGAGATAACTTTAGGTTCACTGTATCTCTGCTTCACACAACCTCAAAAATGAACGTATGCCTCCTTCAGAAGCCCACACTTTTCATTCACTCTATTTGTAAAATCCAGTTTCTGATTAAAAACTCAAATTGACAATTGAAATCGACATACCACAGATTCCATATCGTGAAGCGTTATTGGTTTGTGGAGCATCATCTTGTAAAACGGACGAATGAAAAATCCTTTGAAATCAGAAGATATTTAAAGTAAGTTACTGACATACAGTGGAATCACTTTGAGCTTATTCACTTTACTATGTTTCTTTCACTACATTGAATACTCACCATCTAACAGTTTGCCGTGATAAACTGCCATTCCAGCTACCCGGCCTATAAACTTGAAATAAGAGAGGTGATCTTCATTGCACAATCCAGAATTTGGATTAATCTGTAAGGTGTAATTATCCCTGGAGAGAAAACAAGGTTTAAATGCTCTGTTTAAACAGTCATTAGCATATCTGGGTAAAATTGACAAACCAGATCACTACAAATGGATAAAGGCTTTAAAAATTCTGGAGTCACAGAAATTTATGGCTGGAACCCCTACATTATACCCCTCGGACTGTGTCAAAATAATACTAGTTTGGAGATTATTAAATATACAATATTTTCTGACAGGGTGTGTTTCCCTGTATTATTTCACAGTAACAATACTTACGTGGCGGAATACTCAAACAACCCATAATAAGGGTTAAACATTTCCTTGGATATTAGGAAGAACCATTCTCTTGCCACTCCTCCATAATCTAATCCTTTTTCACCGTCAAATTCAATCCACAGTCTCGCTTTGAGGAAGTCTGCTCTTTTGACGGCTATAATTCTTCTATAAGAATCCTCAAGAATTGCTGTGCGCCGCAGTTTCATTTCGAATCTGTTGGGAATATCACTCTGAGAGACAAAAGATAACAGTCCATAACTTCTGTTGAACCTAAAATCAAATATGATAGTACACTGAAACCAATTCAGAGGCATTTATGAACAAGAGTTCGTCATCACTGAAACGTGTCAACGGTCTGTGTCACGAACCGTTAGGATTTGAGGGTGCAAGAGATAAGTGAGTCTTGTAAATTTTTACCATTTGTCTGTTTTATTGACAGTGAAACATCATCTCATGGATTACGGCTAACTACCAAAGCCTACCGCAGCTAAGGGTAACCATGTACTTCCCTGTGGTTGCTGGACAAAGGAAGCATATGGTAAAAATTCTCTTTGGCAATTTCCTGTTTTCCTCCCCTCTTTCCCTGACTCATGGAACACTCCGCGTGTGTTTATTTCTGGGGTTTACAGAAGAAAATTAAAGGAAAATCCAATCTGGTTTGTCAGAGCGGGCTAGACATTCCAGCTCTGTCCACCTTAGGGTGGGGAACGCCAATTGTCTTAAGATCAACTAAAAGTAAACTGTAGACAAATGTTGATTTTCCATCCATGTGCCTATTGTCCAAAAAGCTAAAGTGGGTGAAGTCGCTAGGCTAGCTTCAGCGGAGGGGACTCCATTTGCTATAGCTCACGTGGCTCTACCTTTTTTCATGTGGAGAGTTGGTTCGATTAACATTAGGGCTTTGTATGACTTATGCGGAGTTGGGCTGCTGTCCGATTTCATGGGACTCCTCATGGAGCCCATTTTAAACCAAGAGGTGGGTTGCAGAGGGTCACCTAGTCTAGTTCATTCATTCAATCGCATTTATTGAGTGCTTACTGTGTGCAGAGCGCTGTACTAAGCGCTTAGAAAGTACAATTCGGCAACACAGACAATCCCTACCCAACAACGGGCTCAAAGTCCGCTCCAGTCCCTGACTTCAGGCCTGAAGTAGTGCTCTGCACACGGTAAGCGCTCAATAAATACGACTGAATGAGTGAATGAACCCTAGTCCTCTATCTTGCTGTGACAGCTTAGGCATGTCACTCTCTCAGATTCATTTCCTTCTCCTGTAAAATGGGGATAAGAAACTTGCTCTCCACACATCTTAGACTGTGATCCCTATGTGGGATAGGGACTATATCTGATCTGATTGTCTTGTATTTATCCTAGGACTCAGCACAGTGCAAGCACTTAATACCATAATACTGAAAAACAATCCCTCTTTCACTCTTCTGCATCTCTCCCTCCCTGTCAGTCAATCGTATTTATTGGGTGCTTATTATGTGCAGAGCACTGTATTAAGTGCTTGGGAGAGTACAACAATAAACAGACACATTCCCTGCCCACAAAGAGGTTACTGTCTGGGCGGGGGAGACAAACATTAATATAAATAAATTACAGGCATGTACACAAGTGTTCTCTCTCCCCCTGCCTCACCACATACATACCTGTTACGCTTAGTCCAGTGCTATGCACACAGTAAGCGCTCAATAAATACGACTGAATGAATGAATGAATGAATGAATGAGAGCTCTGAAATTTTATGAATATGCCACTGGTCCTACTAACAGTTTTATCCATGTGAAAATGGCTTTCTGCAATTTTCTAAAAACCTACTCATAATTAATTCAATCGCCTAAATGAGAAAGGTCAGTTTTCCTCTTTAAATGCAAAATAAACAGTAGAGAATATTTCAGAGAGATCCAATCCAAGTATCCTTATCACTTGTGTAATGGAATATTAGAGAAGCGGCGTGGCTTAGTGGCAAGAACCCGGGCTTGGGAGTCAGAGGACGTGGGTTCTAATCCAGCCTCCGCCACTTGTCTGCTGCGTGACTTTGGGCAAGCCACTTAACTTCTCTGTGCCTCAGTTATTTTTTCATTTATTCACTCAATCGTATTTATTGAGTGCTTACTGTGTGCAGAGCACTGTACTAAGCGCTTGCTTGGGAAGTACAAGGAGGCCTTCCCAGACTGAGCCCCCTCCTTCCTCTCCCCCTTCTCCCCTCCCCATCCCCCCGCCTTACCTCCTTCCCCTCCCCCAGCACCTGTATATATGTATATCTATTTGTCCGTATTTACTACTCTATTTTATTTGTACATATTTATTCTATTTATTTTATTTTGTTAATATGTTTTGTTGTCTGTCTCCCCCTTCTAGACTGTGAGCCCGCTGTTGGGTAGGGACCGTCTCTCTATGTTGCCAACTTGTACTTCCCAAGCGCTTAGTACAGTGCTCTGCACACAGTAAGCGCTCAATAAATACGACTGAATGAATGAATGAAGTACAAATTGGCAACATATAGAGACGGTCCCTACCCAACAGCGGGCTCACAGTTAACTTCATCTGTACAATGGGGATGAAGACTGTGAGCCCCACGTGGGACGACCTGATGACCTTGTATCTACCCCAGTGCTTAGAACAGGGCTTGGCACACAGTAAGCGCTTAACAAATACCATCATCATTATTATTATTTAACAGGCATGAAATCTGCAAGAAATAAAATGCCAGGGAGAAGAATTGCATTTAAGGATCTTGAACACCAGGGGGCAAAATGGGATTAATATACCAGGTTTTTTCTTTTTTTAAATTTAACAGTGTCCAAATGTTAGATGTGGGGTAAAGGAAACAACTATCATCAATCGTATTTATTGAGCGCTTACTATGTGCGGAGCACTGTACTAAGCGCTTAAAACACTGTTCCAAGTGCTGGGGAGGTTACAAGGTGATCAGGTTGTCCCACAGGGGCTCACGGTCTTAATCCCCATTTTACAGATGAGGTCACTGAGGCCCAGAGAAGGGAAGTGACTTGCCCAAAGTCACCCAGCTGACAAGTGGCGGAGCCGGGATTTGAACCCATGACCTCTGACTCCAAAGCCCGGGCTCTTTCCACTGTGCCACGCTGCTTCACTATGATGCTCTCCAGCCTACCTACATTAGGGGAAAGCACTAAAAAACAACAATATTGTGACGAAGAGAAAACTATAAAATGGCCAGCTAGAGAAAGTATCACCAACTGGGACTAGGGTAAAGTGGGAGGGCCTGTGGGAGGATTGCTGTATGTTTGCCCACCCTATTTTTGGCTCTGGCGGGGGATTACTGGCCATGTACTTTCATGAATCCTAACTCTAACAGCTCACCCTCCTCAATCCTCAGTGTCTGATCAGTTCTCCCCTCCGCGATGGGATACAGCCTCACTCTTTAGAAATTCCAGAGTTACGCTAAAGGAATACATACCCCTGCTCTGATTTTCTGGATCGGTTTAAAGTTCTCTGTGCTCTGAAACTTATCCAAAACATTCCTTTACTCTTTCCCTGCCCCAGCCAGGGAGGAATTATTTTAGGATGGAGCATTTGGAGTAATGTGGTTAACTCTCAAAAGAATTAATGATAATATTTTGCAGCAAAAAATGTTCAACAATCGACAGAATACTTGACCGCAGGCTAAAGGCTCCTTACATGGGAAAATATAAATGGTTAATATATTTACCCATAAAGATTCAGTGAAGATACACCAAATTGTTTCTTATTTACAAAAGACTGCATAATGATTAGCGGATTAAACCCTCTAGACTGTAAGCTCCCTGTGGAGAGGGAATGTGCCTGTGATATTGTTGTGTTGTACTCTCCCAAGTGCTTAGTACAGTGCTGTGCATACAGTAAGCTCTTAAAAAAATACAAATGATTGACTGAGTGAGTTTCTCAGACTTCCTAAACCCCATTCGGTTTAGGAAGAGAAGCAGCGTGGCTCAGTGGAAAGAGCCCGGGCTTTGGAGTCAGAGGTCATGGGTTCCAATCCCAGCTCCGCCTCTTGTCAGCTGTGTGACTCTGGGCAAGTCACTTAACTTCTCTGTGCCTCAGTTCCCTCATCTGTAAAATGGGGATTAAGACTGTGAGTCCCCCATGGGACAACCTGATCACCTTGTAACCTCCCCCGCGCTCAGAACAGTGCTTGGCACATAGTAAGCGCTTAATAAAGGTCATCATCATTATTATTATTCGGTCAGAGGAGTGTTTGGGTAAACTAGGAATGGGATGGTACGGAGTCAAGAACAGATACTTTGGGGGCAATCAAAAGGTACCCTTCTCCCACATCTGTAGGGAAGAAGAATAGAGGGGGGTGGGGGCTTCGACCCTCAATATCTCCCACCGCTGGCTGCCACCTGTCACCAGCTGAACAGGGTGGACATTTTTTGTGAGGAAGGGAGGTGTGGGAGTGTTTATAAGAAGGAGAGAAGAGGGCACCCACAAGAAGAGAGGTGCTCACATGAAGAAGTAGAGAGTTTTCCGGTCGCAAGGGCCTAAGTCACTTTTTTCAATTAGTAATAATAATAATATGATGGTATTTATTAAGTGCTTACTATGTGCAAAGCACTGTTCTAAGCGCTGGGGAGCTTACAAGGTGATCAGGTTGTCCCACGTGGGGCTATCTTGGCTCTGTTTATGGCCCAGGAATAGGGGCATCATAGTTCAGGGGATAGAATAGTAGGAGCCAGGAGACCTGGGGATGATGTGTTTCCTGCAGGCAGTCTCTCAATATTTTTGGGTTTTTTCTCCTCTAGAATGTAAGCTCCTCTAAACTGCAAGCTCATTAATAACAACGGTATTTGTTAAACGCTTACTATGTGTCAAGCACTGCTCTAAGCGCTGGGGTAGATACACGTTAATCAGGTTGGACACAGTCCCTGTCCCATATAGAGCTCACAGTCTTAATTCCCGTTTTACAGGTGAGGGAACTGAGGCCCAGAGAAGTGAAGTACATATATATATATGTATATATGGTTGTACATATTTATTACTCTATTTATTTATTTATTTATTTATTTTGCTTGTACATTTCTATCCTATTTATTTTATTTTGTTGGTATGTTTGGTTTTGTTCTCTGTCTCCCCCTTTTAGACTGTGAGCCCACTGTTGGGTAGGGACTGTCTCTATGTGTTGCCAATTTGTACTTCCCAAGCGCTTAGTACAGTGCTCTGCACATAGTAAGCGCTCAATAAATACGATTGATTGATTGATTGATTGAAGTGAGTGAAGCAAGTTGCCCAAGGTCACACAGCAGACAGGTGGCGGAGCCGGAATTAGAACCCAGATCCTTCGGATTCCCAGGCCCATGCTCTGTTCACTAGGCCATGCTGCTTCATTGTGGGCAGGGAACGCGTCTACCAACTCTGTTATACTGTACTCTCCCAAGCGCTTAGTACAGTGCTCTGCACACTGTAAGCCCTCAATAAATACAACTGATGATGGATGGGGCTCACAGGCTTAATCCCCATTTTACAGATGAGGGAACTGAGGCACGGAGAAGTGAAGTGACTTGCCCAGAGTCACACAGCTGACAACTGGCAGAGCTGGGATTTGAACCCATGACCTCTGACTCCAAAGCCCACGCTCTTTCCACTGGGCCACGCTGTATCTCCTCTTCCATGGGACCAGTCGGGCCACAGAAGGTGGGGAATATAAAGACTGGGGAAAGGAAATAAGTCAGGCCCCAGATGCCAAAGATGCCTTGGCCTAGTCACTGGGCCCGCCCACCATCATGGACAGTCCCCTGATTTATCCTTTCTTTGAGTCCCCTATGACGGCTAATACCGACTTGCCTAGTAAATATAGAATCAGAGCGCTTTATCTTTGGAATTATTTCCAAAAGACAACTCCACTGTCTATTTTTTCAACATGAGTGTCTTCAAATAGAGAAGCGGCAAGGCGCAGTGGATAGAGCACGGACCACTCGTCAGCTGTGTGACCTTGGGCAAGTCACTCCACTTCTCTGGGCCTTGGTTACCTCATCTGTAAAATGGGGATTGAGACTTGTGAGCCCCACAGGGGACCAGGACTGTGTCCCAACCAATTTGCTTGTATCGACCCCAGTGCTCAGTACAGTGCCTGGCACACAGTAAGTGCTTAAAAATTACTATAATTATAAAATAATTGCAGATCTCTACTGCTTAATAATCATCATCATCATCAATCGTATTTATTGAGCGCTTACTATGTGCAGAGCACTGTACTAAGCGCTTGGGAAGTACAAATTGGCAACATATAGAGACAGTCCCTACCCAACAGTGGGCTCACAGTCTAAAAGGGGGAGACAGAGAACAAAACCAAACATACTAACAAAATAAAATAAATAAAAATAATAATAATAATAATAATAATGGCATTAATTAAGTGCTTACTATGTGCAGAGCACTGTTCTAAGCGCTGGGGAGGTTACAAGGTGATCAGGTTGTCCCACAGGGGGCTCAGTCTTCATCCCCATTTTACAGATGAGGGAACTGAGGCACAGAAAAGTGAAGTGACTTGCCCAAAGTCACACAGCTGACAATTGGCAGTCGGGATTTGAACCCATGACCTCTGACTCCAAAGCCCGGGCTCTTTCCACTGAGCCACTCTGCTTCTCTCGTGCTTTTAAGCCATGCTGCAAAAATACTCTGTACTGACATTATTCATTTCCATTTTTTTCCCTATGCATTATTCATGATTACTAGTCCTTTAATATAATCAGTAGGAGTGTCACAGTATTTTTTATCATTGACTATATTTTTTTGCATGAATTACCAACCTGCTTTTTCATCTTCTTTCTGAAGAATTCATATTTTCGTTTATAATCCCTGGAGTACGGCACAGCCTTGGTTTAAAAAAGTTTGGGAATTAAACAGATTTAGTAATATTATGAACTGAGGGTTTTTTTTTCCAATTACGAGGCAAGAATTCCATTGTACATAAACCCAAGACAACAAAGAGAATATTTGGAAAGAAAAGTTTAGCTTAGGAATACAAAAAAAGACACCAACATTTAAAAAAATCTAATTTTCCTGATTAAGAGACAAGAAGGTATTCAGTGATTCTTATTGCTTCCTGAAATCTAGGAAATGTCTTCCAACTGGAAGGAATCTTAGACATGAAGTTTTCCGTTTCTAAACAGATGTCCAAAGCTTCTTCCCTAACAGAGGAACAATTCTTAAAATGCAATTTACTTGGAATTCTGAGCGAAATGCATTCTTTTACTATAACTCCTGAATGTACACATTTGAAATGAGTAAAAACTAAACTGGAAAATATGCAACAAAGCATAGTCTGGTGGAAAGGGCTTGAGCCTGGGGGTCAGCGGCCCTGGGTTCTAACCCCGGCCCAGCCACCGTTTGACCTTGGGCAAGCCATTTCACTTCTTTGTGCCTCAGTTTCCTCATCTGTTAAATGGGGATTCAAAATCTGATCTCCCACCTATATAGAACGTGAGCCCTATGTGGGACGGACTGTGTCCAACCTACCTAATTTGTATCTACCCCAACGATTCTTACAGTGCTTGACATATAGTAAGTGCTTATGTTGCCAATTTGTACTTCCCAAGCGCTTAGTACAGTGCTCTGCACACAGTAAGCGCTCAATAAATACGATTGATGATGATGATGATTATTACGGTTATTAAGTAGCATGACCAGAGGAAAAGAGTATCGGCTTGGGAGTCAGAGGATCTGGGTTCTAATCCTGCCTTTACCACTTGCCTAATGGAAGTGGGCAAGTCGATTAATTTCTCTGTGCCTCAGTCTCCTCATCTGTAAAATGGGGATTAAATACCGGTTCTCCCTCCACCTTAGACTGTGAGCCCCATGTAGAAAAGGGCTGTGCTCAACCTGATTACCTTGCATCTACCTTGGTACTTAGTACCGTGTTTGGTACATATGTACTTACATACTATTATTCAAAATTATTAGAAAATGATAGTTTTGGGGACGGATGATGGCATTTTATTAAGCACTTACTATGTGCAAAGCACTGTTCTAAGCGCTGGGGAGGTTACAAGGTGATCAGGTTGTCCCATGGGGGGCTCACAGTCTTAATCCAATTAAGATTAATTGGATCCTCCCCCTCGTCCCCCTCTCCATCCCCCCCATCTTACCTCCTTCCCTTCCCCACTGCACCTGTTTATATGTACATATGTTTGTACATATTTATTACTCTAGTTATTTATTTATTTTACTTGTACATATCTATTCTATTTATTTTATTTTGTTAGTATGTTTGGTTTTGTTCTCTGTCTCCCCCTTTTAGACTGTGAGCCCACTGTTGGGTAGGGACTGTCTCTATATGTTGCCAACTTGTACTTCCCCAAGCGCTTAGTACAGTACTCTGCACACAGTAAGCGCTCAATAAATACGATTGATTGATTGATTGATTAATCCCCATTTTCCAGATGAGGTAACTGAGGCACAGAGAAGTTAAGTGACTTGCCCAAAGCCACACAGCTGACAATTGGCGGAGCCGGGATTTGAACCCCTGACCTCTGACTCCAAAGCCCATGCTCTTTCCACTGAGCCACGCTGCTTCTCTAGGCATTAAGAATTAAAAGGAGGAAAATCCAATTGGAAAAATCTAACTCAATTTACAGCTACACAGTGCTAACGTTTCTATTTGTCAAAACATAATTCAATACCTGTTTTTCTTCCTACTTAGATTTGTGAGCCCTGAGTGGGACAGAAACTGTGTCTGACCTGATTATTTTGCAGTTTCTCCGGCACTCAGAACTGTGCTTCAGTCGATCACAGGTATTTATTGAGCGCTTACTATGTGCAGAGTACTGCGCTAAGCCCTTGGGAGAGTACACTATCACAGAATTAGCAGACACGTTCCCTGATCACAAAGAGCTTACAGTGTGGAGGGACAGTCATTTGCCCAGAGTAAATGCTTAATACATACTACAGTTATTAACTGGTATAAAGAGCAACTCACCGGTCCCGTTATTGCTACGTTTTGCAATCGAGGATCTTCCCATTGTGTTCTCTTGATATCTGGGGGAAAAAAATGTATGCTCTTTCATCATCATCAACATCATCAATCGTATTTATTGAGCACTTACTGTGTGCAGAGCACTGTACTAAGCGCTTGGGAAGTACAAGTTGGCAATATATAGAGACAGTCCCTACCCAACAGTGGGCTCACAGTCTAAAAGGGGGAGACACAGAACAAAACCAAACATACTAACAAAATAAAATAAATAGAATGGATATGTACAAGCAAAATAAATAGAGTAATAAATATGTACAAACATATATACATATATACAGGTGCTGTGGGGAAGGGAAGGAGGTAAGATGGGGGGATGGAGAGGGGGACGAGGAGAAGAGGAAGGAAGGGGCACACTTCACTTGCACAAATTCAATATTACAAGATATCTAGTAAGTAATTGAAGGTCACACTGCACGTACTGTGATTTATGTAGAAGAGTCTTCCATCTGTGTGAGTCCTTTCTTCCCATCCTGGCTGTAAAACAGAGAGTAATTTCATTAACAGTTTGGGCTCTAGGGGGAAAAGATGAATTTAAATGTTTACTTCATTCATCTGAGTTGAGAAGTTGCACTTTTAGATCAGGAAGTAGGAATCAAATTGGAGGTTGATTAAAACACACCTGCAAGCTATTACCGTGCTGCCTCCAAAAACCTAAAATGTTGTCTACACTAGGTTAAATCTACAACTCCCACAGAAACTTACAGGTAGAGGTCCTAAATCAATAGGATCAGTCGATGTCTTTCTTCTCAGGTGAGCTGGAATTTTCAATCTTGGATCTTCCTTTTATTTGTAGTCGTCCATTAGCAAAATAAAACAAAAGAACATACTTAAACACAATGAGAACCATGCTTAGTGCTACATAAGAGTCCCTCCTTTCATGTCTGCACTTCTACAAGAGTGGAGAACACCAAATTCTTTAGAAAGAGATGTTTTATTGCCACATACAACTCACATGCTATCTGGAGGCTTTGGCTGTCCTTCTCAGGGAATGTCTACACTACCTAAAAGAATTTTCTTCTACAAGTAAATGTCTGGGAGGAAGGGGAGTCTTCTGAGGATGAGTCAAAAATACAAGCCAGCCATTTCTCCTGGGTCTTGAACCTACGCAACTCCTCATTTGAACTTCACTAATTCCCAATTCCCAATAATTCAGGCTGGTATGTCATTTTCATTGCTAAAATGTTTGAAATATAGTAACTGCTTCTGCAAATAGTTGTGATACATCATTACATAATGTCGGTCTACTGTGCGCTGCCATTTTCTTCACTGACTGTCCCTCAATTTACACATTCTCAACATTTACACAGTCCTCTAGGCTGTAAGCTCACTGTGGGTAGAAAACGTGTCTGCTTATTGTTATATTGACCTCTCCGAAGAGCTTAGTAATTAATAATAATAATGATAGCATTTATTAAGCGCTTACTATGTGCAAAGCACTGTTCTAAGCGCGGGGGAGGTTACAAGGTGATCAGGTTGTCCCACGGGGGGCTCACAGTCCTAATCCCCATTTTACAGATGAGGACCCAGAGAAGTTAAGTGACTTGCCCAAAGTCACACAGCTGACAACTGGCAGAGCCGGGATTTGAACTAATGACCTCTGACTTCAAAGCCCGGGCTCTTTCCACTGAGCCACGCTGCTTCTCTGCTCTGCACACATCTAGAGGAGATCATTGGCTATTATGATTTGGGGGGGTTAACTTGCGAAATCTTCAGGCTATGCATTTGCTTATTTTCTTTTAATGGTATTTGTTAAGCACTTACTATGTGTCAAGCACTGTTCTAAGCGCTGGAGTAGATGCAAGGTAATTAGGTCAGACAGTCTCTGTCCCCCATGGGGCCTTCCCAGACTGAGCCCCTTCCTTCCTCTCCCCCTCGTCCCCCTCTCCATCCCCCATCTTACCTCCTTCCCTTCCCCACAGCACCTGTATATATGTATATATGTTTGTACATATTTATTACTCTATTTATTTATTTATTTATTTTACTTGTACATATCTATTCTATTTATTTTATTTTGTTAGTATGTTTGGTTTTGTTCTCTGTCTCCCCCTTTTAGACTGGGAGCCCACTGTTGGGTAGGGACTGTCTCTATATGTTGCCAATTTGTACTTCCCAAGCGCTTAGTACAGTGCTCTGCACATAGTAAGCGCTCAATAAATAAGATTGATGATGATGATGGGGCTCATAGTTTAAGTCGGTGGGAGAACAGGTATTGAATCCCCACTTTACAAACGAGGAAATAGGCACAGAGAAGTGACTTGCCCAATAAGTGATGGAGCTGGGGAACAGGCTCAAGTCACACAGCATTGCATAGTGGAAAGAGTCCGGGACTAGGAGTCAAAATCAATCAATCAATCAATCATATTTACTGAGCGCTTACTGTGTGCAGAGCACTGCACTAAGCACTTGGGAAGTACAAGTTGGAAACATCTAGAGACAGTCCCTACCCAACAGTGGGCTCACAGTCTAAAAGGGGCTGGGGTTCTAAAAGGTCAGGGGTTCTAACCCTGGCTCCACCACTTCTCTGCAGGGTGACCTTGGGCAAGTCACTTAACACCTCTGTGCTTCAGTTACCTCCTCTGTAAAAAATGGGGATTAAGAATGCGAGCCCGATGTGGGACAGGGACTGTGTTCAACTTGATTAACTTCTAAGTGCTTAACAAATGCCATCATCATCATTATTACTGGGCCTTGACCTGTGACCAAAGACTATTCCCTTCTGTATATACTATAATTACCATAGTGCTTGGAACACAGTACATACACCAAATACTATTCTTACTACAAATCATAAGAATTATGAGAATCAGGCTCACGGAGTCTACTCATTCAGAGGCTCACTATTCACAGGAGGGAAAGGACATTTGGTATTCCATTAAACCCCAGCACCAAAGGTGCCCAGCTGGCTAATTCAACTCCAGTGTTCCAGGGAAGCAGCGTGGCTCAGTGGAAAGAGCCCAGGCTTGGTCATGGGTTCGAATCCCAGCTCCGCCAATTGTCAGCTGTGTGACCTTGGGTAAGTCACTTAACTTCTCTGGGCCTCAGTCCCCTCATCTGTAAAATGGGGATTTAAGACTGTGAGCCCCACTTGGGACAACCTGATTACCTTGTATCCCCCAAGTGCTTAGAACAGTGCTTTGCACAAAGTAAGCGCTTAACAAATACCATTATTATTATTATTATTATTATCTACCCCAGTGCTTAGAACAGTGCTTGGCACTTAGTAAGCTCTTAACAAGTGCCATCATTTTTTAACCTGAGAAGTAGACTTTTGAAATATATGCGCTATTTGGCATTTAAGAAAACTGGCTTAAAAATAAACCTGTGAGAAAACAGACACCTGACCGATGAAAAGAATTAAAATTACCCAGGTGGTAGTTTTGGTGTTGTGATCAATAAAGAAAGGCCTGCCGTTTGGAGCATGTCGCACTTCCCAGCCTTTGGGAAGGAATCCCTGTTGGAGTTCCGGCTGCTGATGTAGGGAGTGTTGGGATGAATCGGTAGCTGCAGTTTGAGGTTGATGGCTCACGGAAGAGCTTTGGCTTGAAGATGGCTGAGCCGCCTCTGAAGTGGTCTACATGGCATTAAATTGGAAAGCGTCAGCGACGTCTGTCAATTTGCAACAAATAAGAAGCCCCCCAACTGTTCACATAAAATGTTGAGAGATCCTATACCACTATTCAAGGTACAGAATTCGAGAGAAGGCTACATACATCTGTAACCTATTTTAAGAACAGCATGCCCCGGTAGTTAAAGTAGAAAATCAAGTTTTCTTAAGAACATTCATTTGCTCTTTTGCTGACATTTTTCTCTGGCAGTGTTTTTTCTGCACCTTGTTTCCCTTTTCTCTTCATACCCCCAATGACTTACAGTTTCATAACCATTTCTCTGTATAGACTCTTCTATACAGGATCCATCGGAGGGAAATTTTCTTAATTTAAAAGCTAAGATGCACAATTAAATGAATCTGGCAAGGAACTGACATCTTGAGGAAGGTCATGCAATCCTGCAGTTTTGTATTACCTGGAACTCTGGACATCCTCAGATGGATCTACAGCCACAAATTTCCATTAAATAGAATTTGTTACAGATTATGATTTTAAAAATCTACGTAATCACTTGTAATAACAGCCTAAGGGGTCTATTGGATAATGATTTCTACAGAAAACTGCACACCATGTTGATTCTTCTCAGAACGCAAATATGGTTTCAGTAATAGGAGAGAATACTAACTAATTAGGTCATAAGCAAAAGGCTTCCCCTAAATTAAGTCCATTAAAGACTCTCCGGGGCATACTTATCTGAACCATTATTTACACTTCTTGGATAGTAAAGGCATGAGGCCAATAGCCTTGTGCTTCGCAATATTATTGAGGAGAGCGGGCACGACTAATAAAAATAATCGCTGCAACCGAGCCAGAACGTTCTCAGATTCCTCCCACAATGAAATAAATGCTGACAATAAAATCTAATAAAAATAGGCTCAGGACTCCAAACAACTGTCTTGTGATTTTCAAAAACAACCAACCTAAACACGCTACCTTATTGTTGTATAATCAGTTCTTTTCCTCGGAAACTTTAGAGAAAGACTTCACAGGTATATTGCCCCTTTTACTTTTAGGTCACTGACTTGAATCTATTTCAGACTGGTAGTGATCAAAATAATTATTTTATGTTGGTTCAGTGCACTATATGAAAGTTTATATACTTATTCTGGCCTCAGAAAATCTACCCACCCACATGCTGGCTTATTTGAACCACCAATGCCCAAAATGGAAGCAGGCAGCGTTGAAGACATAGAGGAGTAGTCAACGAACAAGGCCCCAGGTTCATTTATTCATTCATTCATTTAATCAATTGTATTTATTGAGTGCTTCCTGTGTGCAGAGCACTGTATTACGCACTTGGGAGAGTACGATACAACAATAAACAGTCACATTCCCTGCTCACAACGAGCTCACAGTCTAGAGCCGGGGAGACAGACATCAATACAAATAAATAAAAGAAGTGCTATGGGGCTGGGATGGAGGTGGGGGAAGAGCAAACGGAGCAAGTCAAGGCGAAGTAGAAGGGAGTGGGAGATGAGGAAAGAGGGGGCTTAGTCTGGGAAGGCCTCTTGGAGGAGATGTGCCTTTGGTAAGGCTTTGAATGGGGGGAGAGTCACTGTCGGATTTGAGGAGGGAGGGCAACCAGGCCATAAGCAGGATGTGGGCCGGGGTTGGCGGCGAGAGAGGCGAGACGGAGGGACAGTGAGAACGGTAGCACCAGAGGAGCGAAGTGTGCGGGCTGGGTTGTAGGACAAAAGTGAAGTGAGGTAGGAGGGGGCAAGGTGGTGGATGGGCAACCACTGGAGTTTTTTTTTTTACCTAGGAGGCAGAAGAGTGGAAACTGAAAGAGCAGAAGACCTCATCTTCCTGCTATCTCTTTTTTCCTCCTCTATCTCCCAACACCTTTTCTTCTCCATTCTTTCTCCTTTCAATCTCTAGCTTCACTAACAGGACTACTTAAAACGAAAATGCAGTTGAATTCAAAATAAGTGAAATTGAACCAGTCACCAGTACTGATGGTAACTCTGCACTAAGTTGGAGTCCAGGGGAAGAGCAGCTCTGACTTTTGAGAAATTGGACTTCCTCTCCCCCCACTTCCCATCCCCATCCCCATCCCCCCCGCCTTACCTCCTCCCCCTCCTCACAGCACCTGTATATATGTATATATGTTTGTACGTATTTATTACTCTATTTATTTTATTGGTACATATTTATTCTATTTATTTTATTTTGCTAGTATGTTTTGTTTTGTTGTCTGTCTCCCCCTTCTAGACTGTGAGCCCGCTGTTGGGTAGGGACCGTCTCTGTGTGTTGCCAACTTGTACTTCCCAAGCGCTTATGCTCTGCACACAGTAAGCGCTCAATGAATACGATTGAATGAATAAATAATGGAGAGTCACACCAGTTTATCAATAGGCATAAAAACAAAGAGCCAGAGTATAAAATCATAAGAATAGTTAAGACTGCCTATACATGTTATTCAATCTTTGGGACAGACCCAATAGGCAGAATCAGCATTTAATAATCACCCTTATCGTACGAGCTAAGCGATCTACCTCCGTACTACATTTACATCCTCCATTCCATGCACATCTAGGTCAGCATGTCTTTTTTATATTACAGTAGCAGAAAGACCCAGGCCGTACCAAGGCACTGTTACCCTTGTGATCTCTGTTTCTTCTGATCCTCTTCCACTAGCTGATCTGTAATTCTCATAACACACCCCTCTCCGATATTTGAGTGCTTACCTTGTGAAGAGCCACTGAGCTTAAGTGCTTCTCTAGACGGTAAGCTCGTTGTGGGCAAGGAAAGCTTCTGTTATATTGTTGTGTTGTACTCTCCCAAACGCTGAGTACAGTGGTCTGCCCACAGTAAGCGCTCAATAAATACCACTGACTGATTCGCCAGGGGCTGGCTCTGCTGCTCTTTTTTCTCCACGCCTCCTGAGGGATTCAGGCTCCTAGGCCCAGTCCCTCCTGCCTCCCTCTTTTTCCGGGATGCTATTTCCTCATTTTCTCCCTCCTCGCCCTTGATTCCAGGTCCTGTTTTTGTTCCTGACCAACTCAGGACTCGGCCCTTCCAGCAAATTGCAAGCTGGGCATCGTCTGTGAACCAAAAGGGCATTCGACAAAGCCCCAAATGTCGACAATTTATCCTTTTTAGCTACATGCAAGCTTTTAAAGGGCAGGGCACGTCTATGTCTATTTTATGAACCTATGAAAGTGCCAGGCCTAGTCTTATATAAATAAGGGCATATCATTTCCTGATTTTGGAGGGCTGATTGTCTTCAGTCTCACTATCTTGACTTTTAATAGGGAAGGCAACCTCCCTGGACTAGTGTTTCAAGGAATTAGGTGCAAAACAATCATCTTTCAGGACTTTTCCAGGGCTAGGTAGAGTCTTGTGTCTAGGCCTGAAAAACTATTTGCTTTCTGGTGGGGAATATCAGAAATAAGGATTTCCAAAAAACAAAAGACTAAAAATACTACGGGAATATCCTCCAATTTTCCTCTTCGTGCACTTTTTCCAATTTTCTGGATCATCCTGATCACTCATGAAAAGTTCCAAATTCTGTATCCTGTATTTAAGACTCATTCTCAAATGAGCTGGAACAATTTTTAAATGGCATTACCAGTAGCCAAGTGCCACCAATAACACTTCACTTTGCCAGATATCATTTTACCATCGACATATCCCGTACACTTAGATATAGCAACAGACAGGAAGTGCCCAAGTATTTCCAGCTCAGAAATAGAATGGACAAACATGTAAACAAATAGAAAAAGAGCCTCATATCGTTTCAGGAGGCCTTCATGAATATGAAAACATGCTTTATCAAAACTATTTTTATTTCATAATCATGAAATCAACAAGAATGCCGATCCTGAATCACATGGACCATTTCCTTGATTTTTTAATAAATTATATTATGGCCTAAATCCAGGAGCCATCCCTTCTTCAAATTACACACAAAGGAAATATTTCTTCAGTTTAGAGACAAAACCAAAATTTGTTCTGAACAGGACAACGGTCCTAGGAAAGACAATTATTGAGATTTCAATCATCTCAGAGAAAAAAAAATGGTCAAAGATCTGAAAAGCAGACTTTTATTAATACATTCAGAAGCATTGTTAGGAGCCAATGGCAATGCTTCAGTGTTTAGAAGTTTCTCAAAATAAAAGAGGTAAACTTTTGCTCACTCAGATCCATGTACACATTCCTAAGACTAAGACTATGGGTGTAAATATATATATATATATATATATATATATATATATACCAGCAGCATGATTTACAGATCTCCATTCACATTTCTAGTTTTAAAAATAACTTTTATTTTCTCCAAGTTCACACTGCTTTTAAGAATCATAATAATAACAAATGGTATTTGTTATGCGCTTACTATGTGCCAAGCACTGCTCTAAGTAGACTATAGATTTGGACTTTTGTGCCTTTTCATAGAAGAACTCAGGCGCTACTTAAGTTCCAAAGTCAAACAATTAAAAATAGGACAAGCAATTCAACTTGTGCCACTCTACTTAGAAGATTATTTAATTTCACACAAAAAAGGTTATAAAATACCTGGGTAGCAGGCTTCATCCAAGTAGTAGTTCTGGAATTGTGATCGATATAGTATGACCTCCCTTTATCATCTTGCTTTTCTTCCCAACCTGGTGGTAATCCAGATGAAGTAGGCAAAAGCTAAAATAAAATAGTAAAGGGAGAAAATATATAGACAACAAAATATCAAACAGAGGCTTTCACAGTAGTAACATTCTAACAGATGATGGTGATCTTAACTAAAAATGTGAAATTCTAAACTTCTCAAAACACAATAATAATAATTATAGTGGCATTTGTTAAGCACTTACTATGTGCCAGGTACTGTACTGTGCGCTAGGGTAGATACAAGGTAATCGGGTTGGACACAGTCCCTGCCCAACATGGGGCTGACGGTCTTAATCCACATTTTACAGATGAGATAACTGAGGCCCAGAGAAGTGAAGTGACCTGCCCCAGGTTACACAGCAAACATGTGGTGAAGGCGGGATTAGAACACGGGTCCTCTGACTCCCAAGCCTGTGCTCTTTCCACTAGGCCACCCTGCTCTCCAAACAGTGACTAACACGAGAAAAATAGTATTTAAAGTGGATTAAGTGGCATTCCATTGACCCGTCAAGAGAAGAGACTTATTTTCAGCGTCCCTGTTAATACGTTCCTAGTGTGCAGGGAATTCCGTTACACTCTTGCAAGTGCTTAGTACAGTGCTGTGCACGTAGTAAGCGCTCAATAAAACCGCTGACTGCTCTACCCACAGGAAGCTCTTTATAAATACCACTGATTGATAACACCCTGAAATTTTCCCAGTCATTTGCTGCCACCATCTTGTGATGCTTACATATAATAATAATGATAATGGCATTTATTAAGCGCTTACTATGTGCAAAGCACTGTTCTAAGCGCTGGGGAGTTTACAAGGTGATCAGGTTGTCCCACGTGGGGCTCACAGTCTTAATCCCCATTTTACAGATGAGGGAACTGAGGCCCAGAGAAGTTAAGTGACTTGCCCAAAGTCACACAGCTGACAAGTGGCGGAGCCGGGATTTGAACCGATGACCTCTGACTCCAAAGCCCGTGCTGTTTCCACTGAGCCACACTGCTTCCCTGGAACACTGGAGTTGAATTAGCCAGCTGGGCACCTTGGGTGCTGGGGTTTAATGGAATACCAAATGTCCTTTCAATCAATCAATCAATCAATCAATCGTATTTATTGAGCGCTTACTGTGTGCAGAGCACTGTACTAAGCACTTGGGAAATACAAGTTGGCAACATATAGAGACAGTCCCTACCCAACAGTGGGCTCACAGTCTAAAAGGGGGAGACAGAGAACAAAACCAAACATACTAACAAAATAAAATAAATAGAATAGATATGTACAAGTAAAATAGAGTAATAAATATGTACAAACATATATATATATATATATATACTATATATATATATATATATACACAAACATATATTTCCCTCCTGTGATAGTGAGCCTCTGAATGAGTAGGCTCCATGAGCCTGATTCTCGTAATTATTATGATTTGTAGTAAGAATAGTATTTGGTGTGTGTACTGTGTTCCAAGCACTATGGTAGGTAGAGTATATACAGAAGGGAATAGTCTTTGGTCACAGGTCAATGCCCAGTAATAATGATGATGATGACAGTATTTGTTAAGCACTTATTCTGTAACAGGCATGGTACTAAGCACTGGGGTGGATACAAGCAAATCCAGTTGGACACAGTCCCTTGTCCGAAGCGGGGCTCACAGTCTCAATCCCCATTTTACAGATGAGGTAACTGAGGCCCAGATAATCAATCAATCAATCAATCAATCGTATTTATTGAGCACTTACTGTGTGCAGAGCACTGTACTAAGCACTTGGGAAGTACAAGTTGGCAACATATAGAGACAGTCCCTACCCAACAGTGGGCTCACAGTCTAAAAGGGGGAGACAGAGAACAAAACCAAACATACTAACAAAATAAAATAAATAGAATAGATATGTACAAGCAAAATAAATAAATAAATAAATAAATAGAGTAATAAATATGTACAAACATATATACAGGTGTTGTGGGGAAGGGAAGGAGGTAAGATGAGGGTGATGGAAATGGGGATGAGGGGGAGAGGAAGGAAGGGGCTCAGTCTGGGAAGGCCTCCTGGAGGAGGTGAGCTCTCAGTAGGGCCTTGAAGGGAGGAAGAGAGCTAGCTTGGCGGATGGGCAGAGGGAGGCCATTCCAGGCCCGGGGGAGGACGTGGGCCGGGGGTCGATGGCAGGACAGGCGAGAACGAGTTACGGTGAGGAGATTAGCGGCAGAGGAGCGGAGGGTGCGGGCTGGGCTGGAGAAGGAGAGAAGGGAGGTGAGGTAGGAGGGGGCGAGGGGATGGACAGCCTTGAAGCCCAGGGTGAGGAGTTTCTGCCTGATGCGCAGATTGATTGGTAGCCACTGGAGATTTTTGAGGAGGGGAGTAACATGCCCAGAGTGTTTCTGGACAAAGAAAATCCGGGCAGCAGCATGAAGTATGGATTGAAGTGGGGATTGACACGAGGACAGGAGATCAGAGAGAAGGCTGGTGCAGTAGTCCAGACGGGATAGGATGAGAGCTTGAACGAGCAGAGAAGTGAAGTGACTTGCCCAGGGTCACACGGCAGATAAGTGGCGGGGCCATGATTAGAACCCATGACCGCCCAGGCCGGCGCTCTATCCATTACACCAGCCTGCTTCTCTAATCAGCTCCACTGTAGGCATGTGGTCTTCTTCATTCGTTCCTTAGCTTTTGTGGCAGACACTCGCTCCCTATCCCTTTTCCCTCTGAATATCTCCAATGGTCTTTCCCCACCTCCTTTCCCTGTGGATGCCTGAGGTGGACAGCATCTTCGGCCCTGCCAGTCAACTCAGGGAAAGATGGCCCCCATTCCCAAGGGCTTTCACCACTGGTTTTCCTCATTTCCAATCCAGATCACATAAGCACTCAGATCCCATGTGCTTCTCTGACTATAACTGCTATTATTACAACATCATCTACCCCCGGGGTTTAGTTCAGGACCTGGCCCATGGTAAGCGCCTGATACCTTGATGATCGTTTTTAGCACGGGGTACATGAGGGCTGCCCCCTTCTAAAATGTCCACCCGAGGCATCGTATAGGGTGTGTCCAACATGTTTTCCTGGAGGTAAAAATCTCCAGGTGCAGTGGTAATGGCAGCAGACTTCTGATACAGTGCTCTGCACACAGTAAGCACTCAATAAATATAATTGACTGAATGAATGAATGAATGAGGGACTGCTTAGAAGTCCCTTGTAGAACTGTGCTGGAGAAACTCTGCTCCAGGTGGCTCCCAACTGAATGGAATGCAGAAGGGTCGGAAAAACAAATCCATGAGACCACCCAGGTTGTCTGGAAGCAGGACTGTTGCCCTCCTATTAGCATCTTCTTCCCCTCTTTCGTGCAGCCAAAAGACAAGGAGAAACTACAGTAATATAAAGTGAATTATAGCTGAGTTTATACACAGGGTCTGCAATCTCCTTCCCCTCAAAATCCTCCAGCCCTTAATCCTCTCCTCCTAAAATCCCACCTCCCTCGACAAGCTCTTCCCAATTATATCAGTACCCCAAATTTTATCAATCCTTCAGATGCCTCTTGTGTTTTTATATTTATGCCCAGCCTCAGTATGTGTACACACACACACACAAAAAAAAATTGACCACTCATTTGAAAAGCAGCATAATGTAGTGGATACAGCCTGGGAGCTAGAAGGTAATGGGTTCTAATCCCGGTTCCACCACTTGTTTGCTGTTTGGCCCTGGGCAAGTCACTTCACTTCTCGTGCCTCAGTGACCTATCTGTAACATGGGGATTGAGACGGTGAGCCCCACGTGGGACAAGGACTGTGTCCAACCCAATTTGCTTGTATCCCCTCCCAGCGCTTAGTACAGTGTCTGGCACAAAGTAAGCACTTAAGAACCATTATTATCAGTAGTAATAATAATAATTAGTAGCACTAATAATAATGGTATTTATTCTGATTTAATTGTCTGAGAATATTTCTCTGGTTCTCCCCTGAATAAATGTTCCTTAATGATAATAATAATGATGGCATTTGTTAAGCGCTTACTATGTGCAAAGCACTGTTCTAAGCACTGGGGAGGATACAAGGTGATCAGGTTGTCCCACGTGGGGCTCACAGTCTTAATCCCCATTTTCCAGATGAGGTAACTGAGGCACAGAGAAGTGAAGTGACTTGTCCAAGGTCACAGAGCAGACATGTGGCAGAGTCAGAATTCGAACCCATGACCTCTGACACCAAAGCCCGGGCTCTTTCCACATATATACATACACATATGTACATATGTATATATGTATATATGTTTATACACATTTATTACTCTATTTATTTAACTTGTACATATCTATTCTATTTTATTTTGTTAATATGTTTGATTTTGTTCTGTTTCCCCCTTCTAGACTGTGACCCCACTGTTGGGTAGGGACTTTCTCTATATGTTGCCAACTTGTACTTCCCAAGCGCTTAGTACAGTGCTCTGCACACAGTAAGCACTCAATAAATGACTGATTGATCGATTGATTTCCACCAAGCCACGCTGCTTCTCTAAGGGATATATATGGCGCACCTGCTCAACTTTCCAAGGGCTGAATGCCTTCAGTAGGTGCTCAATAAATACTACTAGAGAAGCAGCATGGCTCAATGGAAGGAGCACGGGCTCTGGAGTCAGAGGTCATGGGTTCAAATCCCAGCTCCACCAATTGTCAGCTGTGTGACTTTGGGCAAGTCACTTAACTCCTCTGTGCCTCAGTCACCTCATCTGTAAAATGGGGATGAAGACTGTGAGCCCCCTGTGGGACAACCTGATTACCTTGTAACCTCCCCAGCGCTTAGAACAGTGCTTTGCACATAGTAAGCGCTTAATAAATGTCATCATTATTATTATTATTACTACTACTCCTACTACAACTATTTAGTGAAAAGCACACAACTTCAGGACTCTGGTAATGCGCAGAATGAAAAACAGGGATTTTTAGGGTTTTAAACGTGTTTGAGGGGAGAGGCTGAAACTTACCACAGGAAGGGCAGGCTGTTCTTCAACTGTGTAGGTTTGCATGTTGTCCCTTCTGCTGGAATGATGCTTGAAATAAAACAAAAAAAAAATAAACTGGTAATTTTGAAAGCCTGTGATACTTTAATATAAATCAATAATCTTCCTCATAAAAAAATTATAACTTGGTTATGCTCATATTGTGAAAGGCTCAGGACTAAATCATCACTTATGGTACATGAACAAATACTCCAAAAACTCAACTTTGTGACAAAGTGAAACAAAGAAAAGCAATTTCCTAAGTAGTTTTTGTGTAATCTCACAAGAAGGAATGAGTCGGGCTTCCTTTCTTATTATGACATTTCCTTTGTAGAATTTATCCATTCTATTGTTTCTAAAACATGCTGACTCGTTGGTATCTCCCTTCCTCACAGAGATGCTGTGAGGAAAGGAATCAGATAATGAGAAAACACTCTGGAAAAAACAACAACAAAAAAATCACTCTACAAAAAGCAATTATTACTACTTACTGAATGGAGCAATTAAAAAAAAAATCATCGTCTCAGTGTGCAGTGATGGCCAAAAACGTTGATAAAATGCCAGGCATCATCCAAAAGGCTGTTGAAAACTAAAAGCCCGGATTTACCTGTCTATAAATAACACGTGCCGTTGTGATCACTGTCCACAGTCTATAAAGATGGAAGCGGATGGGAGAGGTATTTGAAGTCTAAAAAATGTTGAAGAATGTGGATACTGAAAATGGGAATTGTTGTTCATCAAATACAATGATACCCAGAACCAGAGGACATTCGGTGAAGGCCAATAAAGGGAGGTATTTCTGCACAGTGAATAAGCTAATGGACTTCAATCCAACTGAAAGTCATTCAGGCCCAAAATATTCAAAGATCCATCCTGGGTTATGAGGAGGCAAATCTAACCTAAACCACACAGGGCAAATACTTTCCTCCAAACATACTTTGGAACTTCTTTTGGAGACAGAGTATTGAAGTGGACAGACCAGCAGTAGGATTCAGTCTGATATTACTTCTGTTCTTGTGGAAAAACTACGTTGAGTTCATGTTGGTTACACAGAAACTTTTATGAAAGGAAAATAAAAAACAGAAACTGAAGAGGGGGTGTGTGAGAGCAAATAAAAGAACCAAACAATATGTACATCTGAGTACTGCTTCTAACGCAGCAGTGGAGAAGTTTTATGGTAGTTCTCCCACGCCGTTAAATCAAAGGTAACTGCAACAAACTGAATCTAAATGGGTATAACTCTTCGTTTCTGCAAAACTGTTTTAAAGCAGTCTAAGGCTATCTTACAGAACTGGATGTTTGCCGGCTCGTGGCTGTGTTTCCAACGGTAGTGAGTTGGGCATTCAATTCTTCTGCAAGATGAGTCTGAATATCAAAGTTACTTGGGGTTGGAGGTGACTGAATATTCTGGTGGCTGTACATTGTAGCTTCATCTTCTGTTATAATATCCCAGCTCTAAAACAAACAGAATGTCTTATATTCTAATCCACTCACCTAATGGATGGGTTACTTCAAATAGCATGAAAATACTCCTATCAAAACTTATATATTTTTTTACACATACACACACACACACATACATATATGTATATATAGAAAAAACACACTACCTCTGGAGACTCTCTGTTTTCTAAAATTTCTGTTTCGTCAGATATCTGACGCCGGGTGGTGAATGCATGCTGTGCTTGAAGCTGAATGCTACCACTCTCTGCTTCAGTAATGCTATCCCTGAAAAGAAAATATTAGTGTCACCTCCTGCATGTTCCAATAGAAGAGATGGTCAACAAGGTTTCACTGAAGATTCCAAATAGACTCATAAGTTCTGGCCAATGGAAGGGAAAAAAATGTCAAAATCCAAAGATGGGAGGGTGAGGGTATAGGTGTGGGTGGAATCCCCACCTGTAACATCTATTTATAGTAATGTCTGTCCCACCCTCTAGACTGTAAGCTCGTTATGGGCAGGGAACGTGCCTGTTTATTGTTGTATTGTACTCTCCCAAGATCTTAGTACAGCGCTCTGCGCACATTAAGCGCTCAATAAATACGACTGAGTGTATCTGTAACTTGCTACAGTAATGGGATCAGTTGGAGGATCATTGCACCGCAGCAGCTAGATAGGGGAAGAGAATGTGTCTGCCATTAAAGGGCTTAGTATGGTGCTCTGCATGTTCTAGGTGTTCAATAAATGCCATTGATAATAAAGGTGGAGTCCCTAAAAATGCAAGTAGGATGAGTGGCGTTTTTTCCCGGCTCTTACCGCCACCTCGCTGGCCTTCCACAAATCCCACTGCCACCTTGCCCAATCCCAGCCTGTCCATCCTTCCTGCCCTCCCCGCTCAGAACTGCCTTCACTGCTGCAGATTGAATTTGCCGATCTCACGCCAAACAGTTGCCTGAAGATTCAACTGGAGTAGGATAGGGCTGTGAAATGTCCCACGTGATATTTTTACAGTCAATACGAACAATGGGATGACCACAGGAATGACCCCAGAAACCACAAAGAACACTGGTAATTATAGGAAAAGGGTATTAGTAACAAGAGAAAACTCATCGATGGAGAGAGGCTAATGGGAGGTTCAGAGTTCAATTCCTGATCTCTTTGTTCATCCAGGCAAAGGATACATTTAGGTTGACCAAAAAGTTCATGGTTTAAAAATGATACTCATTAAAGTTAGCTGCCGACTCACATTACTTAATTTTCATTATAATTTTAAAATATGGCCTAGAAATACAAAGGCATGCACATTTGAACTGTTAACTCAAAAACCTCGGAGCAGTAGAGATGCATTTTTTTTTGCACTGAAGTATTTAAAAGACAACAGCTACAAACTCAGAGAGGCTTCTTTGAGAGTCGGTTTTAGGATTTAAAGAATCATAATGTAAACTAATGAAGTAATAATAACCTATTCAATAAAACAATAAACAGATCGAGAAACCAAATGGGTCGAATCCAAGGACCACTTATAAAAACTTAGCCATTAGTAATCTCCACAATAATAAAACCAACAACCCTAAAAGTGAAGATTTCAAGCCCTGGCAGATTATTTACATTCTGGTGGTAAACATTCCCCCTTAACTATCTGTTCTGATTCAATTCGATTCAGCGTTTGATGACAAAATTTCAAACAGCACACATACTGAGGTGTTGGTCTTTTCCACTGAGTTCTTCTAGACTCATGATTTACATAATAGGTCCTTCCAAGAACGTCTTGTCTTTCTTCCCAGCCTGGAGGTAGGGGAGAAGATTCCGGCAAATGGCAAGCCGCATCAGGTTGGTCCAATATAATCCAGCCAGGCTGAAAACCACAGTAATTGAAATGGTTAAAGAGTGAAGCTTTATTTGTTATAAAAACTTTACCTCTTAAATGTTTAGGTGAAATATAAAAACAGGTTTTGTGGGGTTTTCTAATGTTATTTAAGCACTTATTACAATAAGTTATCCAAGGGTAACTGACAGTTATTAGTTAACAGATAACTGATAGTTATCCAACTGATAGTGCTGGTTCATTAGTTCCTCCTTTAAATGAGACCATTAATGCCTCTAAGTGCTGACCTTTTAAAATAAAAAAAAGTTATGCCAGGGTAGATGCAAGGTAATCAGTTTGGACACGGCCCACGTTCCACATTGGGCACATTGGGCTCACAGTCTTAATCCTGGCTCCGCCACTTGTCAGCTGTGTGACTTTGGGTAACTCACTTGACTTCTCTGTGCTACCTCATCTGTAAAATGGGGATTAAGACCATGAGCCCCATGGGGACAGCCTGGTCACCTTGTAGCTACTCAGTGCTTAGAACAGTGCTTGGCACATAGTAAGTGCTTAACAAATACCATTATTATTATTATATTATTAATCCCCATTTTAAAGATGAGGTAACTGAGGCACAGAGAAGTTAAATGATTTGCCCAAGGTCACACAGCAGATCAGTTGTTGAGCCAGGAGTAGAACCTAAATCCTCCCGACTCCCAAGGCCTGTGTTCTATCCCGGGGGGCCATGCTTCTTCAGCCTCAGGAATCACTCACTGAATCAGGTAGTTCACTGGCAAGCCCTAAAAGATTTCTAGATCAGTAATTTGCAAATATTAATAATCATTTTACAAATGATCACTATTTTGGATTGGCATGCAGTGATACCAAATTTCAGAGCACTTCAAGTTTCTAAAAACCAACTCCTAAAATTGCTAAGAGTATCTAAGGTTGTTGGCCTTGATCATTAATACAGTAGAACCCATCGGAATAAAAAAAAAAACAAATCAAAAAAGAGTGCAGCTACACTGCAATTCTCAGAAGGAGAAAACAGAATGCAAGCAAGATCTTTTACAGGTAAAGACTGCTTTAATAGTAAGCCCTATCAGCCTCTCCCAATTCCCTCCACTCGGGAGAAGGAGAATCGTGTCTCATAAGCCTATGGAGACAGTCCAGGAGGCTTGCAGTACTAAAAGAAAAAAGCTTCCAAACTTCCAGTGCTATAAAACATGAGTTCTTAAGCAAAAGTCATGCCATGTATCCATTTGGGGTCAACACATGCCACTGGAGATTCTTTTGGGACAGGACAAGGGAGAAATAGAGGGGAGAGGGGAAAAAAAGGGCTACTAAAATACCCCCAAGTATTACTTTTAATCAGGTTATAAAAATGACCTGGATTCAAAACTAGTTTATTAAGCCTGTGTTTGGGGTGCTTTTTCCTTCAAACTGATAGTGCTGGTTCATTAGTTCCTCCTTTAAACGAGACCATTAATGCCTCTAAGTGCTGACCTTTTAAAATAAAACAGACTCGCTATGGTGAACAGTTTAAGCAGACAGCAAATGTTATTCTGCACATATTTGACAGAATATTTGACAGAATGGAACGGAACAAAAAGTCACTTTCCAATCTTTTGAGTGACTCAAGGAAATCAGTTATAAAAGGAGAAAGAAATTATAGTAAAGTACATCAGGCAACTGCAATTTATAATAAAGATGGAAAGAAAAAATCCTAGGGAATTGGAATGACTGAATTCAAAGCAAACTCCACTTCTCTCTGCGGCTTTTCTGCGAACAATATAGAGTAATGTGTATCTTGGCATAAAAACTGGTCTGAATTTACAATTCCTGGTTCAAATGGTAGAAGAGAATTTATAAAAACATTTGAGTAGTTCTTGCAACTACAACACACACCACATGAAGTATTTTTAAACCATAACAATTCAACAAAAGCAAAAACTCTGCTCTGAGGAGACCTGATTCCCAGTTTACTGCCACACTCTACATACATTTAAGTTTATTGACCCCAGTGACAAACTGAGTGCCAGCCTTTACTACTACTACTGCTACTACTACTACTACTACTACTAATAATAATAATGATGGAAATAATGGTGGCAATAATATTGATGGTATTTGTTAAGCGCTTACTATGTGCCAAGCACTGTTCTAAGGACTGGGATAGATACAAGATAATCAGGTTAATCACCATCTTAATCCCCATTTAACAGACGAGGTAACTGAGGCACAGAGAAGTTAAATGACTTGCCCAAGATCACATAGCAGACAAGTGGCAGAGTGGGGATTAGAAACCATGTCCTTTGATTCCCAAACCCAGGCTCTTGCCATTAGGCCATGCTGCTTCTCACTGCTTCTTACTGTTTCCATTCTCATGGTGGTATCAGTTAAAATATAACAAAGATGCGTTACCCTCTGAATTATAAAAAATGAAAACAACCTCCACCTCTACAGGCTTACAGCACAATTGGTGGCATACACCTGCTCCTGCTCCTGGAAATATCATGCTCTTTGCCTTTGTGCACAGAAAAAACCTTTACTTAACCTCTAGCATGGCTCTGGCATTGGATTACTGACAGAATGCTCTGCTCTGAGGGATGGACTGAGTTGCAGAGCTCTTCAAATGCTGTTCTTGTTTCCTTGTCATTTTGTTTCCATGTCCCGTAATCCCCATTGCCACTCATTTTATTTCACCGTGTCTCTAGCCAGGAAGTTGGGCTGGTATCTATTTTGATTTATTCTGATAACCACATGACTAAAAGTGAAAGGGCAACTACTGCCACAACATAAAACGCCTCATGCCTAACTTCTTTTTTGGACATTATTTTTGAAGTGTTTGATGGCTTTAACAGATGAAAATAGAAAAGGACCTGATTTATTGGAAGGAACTGTATTTTTAGTCTTTCTTCCAAGTCCAAAGCAGCAGTGTTGATACATTTACAGTTCAGGACTACTATAATCTTCACTTTTAGTTAAGAATTCCTATCAAAAAAAAAAAATTAAAAGCTAAATGGTATTTCCTAGAAATTGTCTCCTAGAAATTCAGATTTATCTATATAAATTTTAACTGCTTTAAATGTTTCCCCACCATTTCAACGTACTGATTATAATTTAACAGCTAATGAAGAGTGCTACAGAAAAGAGCCTTACAAATTATTATGATACTACGAGGTTTGGTGCGGATCTTTCAAGCGCTTAGTACAGTGCTCTGCACACAGTAAGTGCTCAATAAATATGACTGAATGAATCTTGTAGTACTCAACTAACCATAAACAAACGAGTTTTGTAAAGCTCCCAAACTACCATGATTGGTCTTCTTGAAAACAAACACAATTTGCTCCTGAGAGGAACGTAAAACTACACATTACTATTTTCTAATCTTTTAAAAACTGCAACTATTTTGCTTTTCTGCAGGGGAGCACTGCGTAAGCAGCTGCAAACCAGAGGCAAAGGAATGGGCCAAAGCCGTTTTGGTAGCTAGCCACACAGGGGACAAAGTAGCAGCAGATGTTTGTGCTGGGCTTCGGAGAGCTTTTCATAACTACGTACAGTTCTTTATGGTTACATCCACTGAAATGACAAGGTGCCTTCTGAGGGATATCAGACCACAAAAAGAAGTAAAGTGGTTCTGCCCCCGATGAATGAACTATGAATAAGGTACCTGTGACAAAATGTCTAAGTAGGAGAACCTTGGAGCAGGTTATAAGGTAATTAAGTCCTCTGAGAAGTAACTTTGAAAGTTAGCTAGACAGTCCTCTTTCTTCACAGGAGAGCTAACCCTCGCTTCTGGGAGCATTGCATTCTGCAAGGCCTCATTGCTCAAAATTACAGGATGCAGAAAGTGCTGGTGAGTGAGGCATTTAATTCCCTTAATATTTGGTTGGCTTTTTAAGTGATCTTTATGGGACCTGACAAGCGGAAGAGAACAAGGGGAAATGGGGCAAGATGGACCGTGGAGAACGAAGAGGTCCACAGATCCCTGCAGCAGTGAATGGCGAGTACCTAGAGAGCTTCAGTAGGGAAGCTTTCATCTGCCCAGGTTCTCTCTGTAAAGCAGAGCTGGAGAATTGATCCATCCACCGCCGGGATTCCCCTCTATTGGCTCCGCAGCAGGTGGATGGAGACCAGACCAAGTCTAGGGCTGCTACAGTTCTTTTAATGGGAACCTCCACGGGATTCTCTACCTCAGTCTCCGATTCCTAGTGGATAGATAACAGGCCTGGGAGTCGGAAGGACCTAGGTTGCTCTGCCACTTATCTGCTTTGTGATCTTGGTTAGTCACTTAACTTCTCTACTTTGTGATCTTGGTTAGTCACTTAACTTCTCTATGCCTCAGTTACCTCATCTGCAAAATGGGGACTAAGATGATGAGCCCTATGTGGGACAGAGACTGTGTCCAACCTGATTAGCTTGTATCTACTGCAGCACTTTGTACAGGGTGTGACACATAGTAAGTGCTTACATACCTTTTAAAAAAAAGCCCCAACAAAAGGAATTCCTGAACCCAACTCTATCTTTCTCTACCAGAAAACACCTTCAGAAATGAGAGTTCTACAGGAAAAGCTTGAGGATGGACATTAATATTTGGCCTGTGAAGGAAAGGTCTCCGCTCTCAGGGTCAGAGGTCAGGCAATTCTAAATGTTGGCATGCGATCTTAACTTTGTTATTCAGCTCAGAGGAAGGAATGACCTGCCCACGGTGTATCACATTGAGTTCTACTACAACATGATTAGGAAATTAAGGGACAGTCTTTCAGAAAGATGAGCCTGTGGGGGCTCAGTACACCAAATAATGGAAGAAACTGCTTATGCAGGAGGTGTAGGAACAGGTGAAAACTACCTACAGCATGACTTTTCATTAATGAGTTTTCGCAGGGACACAGGTCATTATAGGAGAAGGGGTTATACCAGAAAATACTATGATAAGTATAAAAAAGCCAAGAAAGAAATGGTTTGGTCTCTCAATCTGTTATATGTGAAACTAGCCATCACTGAGTACTGGAAAAATCAAAAGCAGGGTTGCCAGGAGACGGACAGTTCTTTGCTCAACTATTTTCTTACTTCTATTATTTCCAATGAATACAACTGAGGTATTAAAATAACACTTCCTTGAAGTTAGGGTTAACCAGTCAATTTTTACTCATCACCTGAAGGATAAAAGTAGAATTCCCAAATACAGAGGATAGAGGGGCCATATGGCGTTTCTTGCATATGAAATTAAGTTTTGTATAAATGCCTGTGGTGTAGTTTCACGAACTTGGATATGTACAGCTACACCCAATCTATTAACCAACTTTCCTCTTTGTCTGCTGCCAAAACAAATACACCAATGAACAGGAACAAAGTTACTTTGGCATTGGCTAAATACAGTTTTACATATTTTACACCAGATCACTGAGAGTCAGAGAAAACAAGATTATTTTTAAAATACATATTTTTTTAAATCTCCCAGAAGTCTGGAAAGGTGGAAGACAAGGAATAAGTCTTTCAAACAGTGCACAATTTTGCAAAAGCGATTCAACTCACAACATTAGAAAACTGATTCTCAGAGATGTGAAATTTTACTCCTTGCTTAATTTAATGAAAAGCTAGGAGCAGTTTTGGATTCTTTTAATTGAGAACAGCAAATAGCTTCATTTCATAACTCTTTCCTCTAGCTACTGGCATTCCTTCATCCCAATTTTTTAAAAATTATTTTGTAGCACAGAACTCTACCTTAAAGTGAAAACTGTTATCTGCTTGGGGTAAACATGTCAATCTTTCAGTTTATTTCTATTGCAAACATTAAAAAGCATTTACTGGAGTTATTTTTGCTACAAATTTCATAGGAAGAGCAAAAACTACATTCTCTAATTTGAAATATTTAAAACTTTTCACCTCTAACTCTTCAGCCTGTTCTGTATTTTCTTCTTCAGATCCATTGGTTTTAGGCAAATAAGTCATTTTTAATCTAAGGTAACCTTTAACTCTTGATTTGTGACTGAAAGAGAAAACAGATATTTAGTTTTAAACATTCTAGAGGAAAAAAATTTGGTTAGACCTATAAACTTTGTAGGACAAACCTCAGGAGGTGAGAAATTTGATTAATTTAGGTAAAAGTTTGTGACTTGAAATGTTATTTCAAAAATCCCTAGGAAAATAACAGCTTAGAGCAATGCCCTTCTACTTTTCCAAAATTAAGAAAAAGGATACCCAAAGCTGAAAAAGCTCACCTTCTCAATCTATTCTTACAAATAATAATAGTAATAGCCGACTGGTATCCTAAGAGATGGAGGTATTTTACTGCTCTTATTATTCAGTAAAAAAAAAGTCACAATTAGTTATTAAATAAAGTCTGTCATACTAGGGACATGTCTCTCCCATAAAAGGAAGCGGAGAACTGTGGCAATTATTTGGATAACTAAAGCAATAATTTTTTTTTCAGACAAGAGCTTTTTTGCCTTTCTCCTTTTTAATTCCCCACAGCAGTCATTTCAAGTATCTGCTTAAAGTAGCTGTTCAATAAACATTGCTGAAAAAAAGCATAATATGATTCTTATGGTCAATACATGTGAATACTAAATTTTTATTAGCTGTAACCAGCCAATAGCAGGTTGACACCAACCAGGTGTATATTCATTCGATCGTATTTATTGAGCACTTACTGTGTGCACAGCACTGTACTAAGCGCTTGGGAAGTACAAGTTGGCAACATATAGAGACAGTCCCTACCCAACAGCGGGCTCACCGTCTAGAAATGTTCTATATTAAAGAACCAGTTGCTGCTTTTATTTTAATTTGGTAAAAGTAGATCTTTATAAGCAATGGCTGCAAATAAAATTATGAACATCTTAACAGGGATTGAATTTTGTACTTTGTTTCAACACCTCACGTGAGATGATCTATCACCAGATGATTATGAATAATCACCCAAATAACCTCAAATCAACATCCCACTCTTCTTGATCCCCTTTAATCAAAATACCACTTCTTTCACTCTGAGATCCTATGATGACCTACTTTTGGCTAAATCTAATGGGTTCTATTCTAACTTAATTCCCTTCAACGTCTAAGAGGTCTGACACTGTTGCCAACTTCCTACTCCTGAAACTCTCACTGGCCTTGGTTTTAACGTAGCACTCTCTTGGTTCTCTTCCTACACTCTCAGATCCTTCTGAGATTGCTTGACTGGCTATTTAACTTCTTCTCCCTATACTTTTATGTGAGTGTCCAGCAAGGCTCTGTCTGGATTCTCTTCTTATCCCACGTGGAATGTCCTCTTAGCAGGCTCATTGCTCACAGTTTCCACTACCATCTCTATGAGAATGACTCTCAAACTTAACTCGCCAGTCCTGTCTCTCACCTGCTTTACAATTTTCTATTTCCTCTCTAGCCTTCATGGCTCAGATGATCCACCTACACTTCAACTGAAATATGTCATAAAAAAACACAAAAACCTGAGCTCATCTTCCTTCAAATCTCTTCCTCCCAACTTTTCCCATCAATGTCACCAACACGTCCATCTTCAAATTCAGAAGCTCACAACCTTGTGACTCCTTTCTACCTTTTACCTCTCATACTTAGTTGGTCTCTAAATTCTACCAGTTCTTCCTCTATAATATTTCAGAATTGGTCCCCTTCCTCTCCATCTTCAGGGCCACCATCTTGGTAGAAGCCCTCAGAGCCTCCCAGCTGGATTTCTCTGACAACCACCTTATTTATTTCCTCATCTCTAGCCTCTACCTCCTTCAGAATAGCCTAAATACAGCTGCTAGAATCATCTATAAGGTAGCACCTCCTCCAAGAGGACTTCCCCCGATTATGCCCTCTTTTTCCCAGCTCGCTCTCCCTTCTGTGTCATCTATGCGCTTGGATCTGTGACCTTTCCGACCCCTTTCTTTCGCACCTTATCAAAACTCTCACCCCCTTCCTTCCTTCTTTCTTTCCTAACAGCCATCTTCAACCGTTCACTCTCCAATGGCTTCTTCCCCACTGCTTTCAAACATGCCCATGTCTTCCCTAACCTAAAAAAACCCTCCCTCGACCCCACAGTTCCCTCCAGTTATCGCCCCACCTCCCTCCTACCATTCCAATCCAAACTCCTTGAGTGAGTTGTCTACACCCAAATTCCTCTTTTCCAATTCTCTCCTTGATCCCCTCCAATCTGGCTTCCATCCCCTTCATTCCACAGAAACCGCCCTCTCAAATGCAATGGCCTCTACTCCATCCTAAACCTCCTTGACCTTTGAGCTGTCTTTGACACTTTGGACCACCCCCTTCCTCTGGAAATGCTATCCAACCACGGCTTCACTGACTCTGTCCTCTCCTGGTTCTCCTCATCTCTCTGGCTGTTCATTCTCAGTCTCCTTCATGGGCTCCTCCTCTGCCTCCCACCCCCTAACTGTGGGGGGTCCCTCAAGGTTCAGATTTGGGTCCCCTTCTATTCTCCATCTACACCCACTCCTTAGGAGAACTCATTCGCTCCCATAGTTTCAACTACCACCTTTATGTGGATGATATCCAAATCTCCCTCTCTCCAGTCTTGCATCTCCTCCTGCCTTCAAAACATCTTAACCTGGATGTCCTCCCATCACCTTGAACTTAACATGTCCAAAAACAGAACTCCTTATCTTCCCACCCAAACCCTGTCCTTCCCCTGACTTTCCCATCACTGTAGACAGCATCACCATCCTTTCTGTCTCACAAGCCCGTAACCTTGGTGTTATCCTCAACTCCCCTCTGTCATTCAAACCCACACATTCAATCTGTCACCAAATCCTGTCAGTCCCTGCTTCACAACATAGCTAAAATCTCCCATTTCCTCTCCATCCAAACTGCTATCATGTTAATACAATCACTCATCCTATCTCTCCTGGATTGCTGCATCAACTTCCTTGCTAACCTCCTATCTTCCTGTCTCTCCCCATTCCAGGCCATTCTTCACGCTGTTGCCCAGATCATTTTTCTACAAAAACATTCAGGACATGTCACTCCACTCCTCAAAAAACTCCCACGGTTTCCTATCCACCTCTGTATCAAATAAAAACTCCTCACCATTGGCTTTAAAGCACTCCTTCACCTTGCTCTCCTCTTACCTGACCTCACTTCTCTCCTTCTACAACCCAGCCTGCATAGTTTGCTCCTCTACTGCTAACCTTCTCACTGTGCCTTGATCTCACCTGTCTTGCCGCCGACTCCTAACCCACGTCCTGCCTCTGGCCTGGAATGCCCTCCCTCCTCAAATCTGACAGACAATTACTCCTCCCCACCCTCCTTCAACACCTTATTGAAGGCATATGTCCTCCAAGAGGCCTTCCCAGACTAAGCTCCACCTTTTTCTCATCTCTCACTCCCTTGGCTCTTCCCCCATCCCACCCCCACAGCACTTATGTACACTCCAAGTGCATGGTACAGTGCTCTGCAAACAGTAAGCACTTAATACATATGACTGAATGGATAGCAGTAATTTTGTTTACTTGTATTGCTGTCTGTCTGAGAGTCCCATATGGGATGTGATTATCTTGTGTCTACTGCACAGCTTTGTACAGTGCTTGGCACAAAGTACCTAAATATCACAATTATTATTGTTATTATTATTATTAACAACTCTGTAACTAATTTATTGTTCAGGCCTTCCGCCCCAAGTGGAATTCTCTCTCCATTCAAGTTTCCAAACAATGTCCTAAATTTTCCCCTATAAAGTATTCCTTAGGCCACACCTTTCTAAGCATGCCACTCCACTCGCAATACCACTGTACATCTTGGGCTGATGTACGGCAATCAGAAGAGAGGTTTCCTTGAACTTTGGGAAGATTGGGATACCATGAGGTGCATTTTGAAAAGCAGCAAGTGGCAAACAATAGCATAGCCAAGTATGATCTTGATATGTAATCAGCATGGAACAGCTTTTCAGTTACACCCACAAAATGGTCAGTTTCTGTTTTTAATGCTTTCAATGATGATGAAAGCCAGCCATATCCTTGCACCCCCACACTAACAAGTTTCTTTGAAGTCCATAAACGACGAGATTTTATGCTTAGGCTAAAAGAAAATTGAACCTGTAAACTGCCATCTAAGAAACACTCACTCACTCAAGGCAGGAAGCCATTTATGTCGGTCAAGAAGAAACTTCTGATTTCCTCGATTTTCTACCAGCGTGCTTTCTTGTGAGTACGCAAACAGGCACAAGTGAATGTGGATTCAACATTTTGGATTTATTTTTATAATAATAATGATGGCATTCTATTAAGCGCTTACTATGTGCAAAGCACTGTTCTAAGTGTTGGGGAGGTTACAATGTGATCAGGTTGTCCCACGGGGGGCTCACAGTCTTAATCCCCATTTTACAGATGAGGGAACTGAGGCACAGAGAAGTGAAGTGACTTGCCCAAAGTCACACAGCTGATAATGGCGGAGCCGGGGATTTGAACCCATGACCTCTGACTCCAAAGCCCGGGCTCTTTCCACTGAGTCACGTTGCTTCTTTTATGCTTCTTTATAGTTTGAATCTCCAGTTTTTGAAGCCTACCTGAATCATGAACACTATCTCAATCACTTCTGAACTCTAAAATTTCCATTTAAACCAGGTTTTACCTAAGGTTCCCAAGTATCACTGAAAGAGTCAGTCTTCCCCTCCTGCTCCCCCGCTAAGTTGTGCTTGAATTTTGTATTAATCAAATACACCAAACTCCCTGGAGTCCAAAATAGTTGGGAAATCCTGAATGTGTTATGTAACTAAAGGGAGGCCAGCAACTTCGGAATTCTGTTTGGCACACAAGAGTTAAATCACTCTTGAATTTTGAGGTTGCGCCACTTGATGTCCAGAGCTCTTGGCAAAAAGGGTCCCTTTTTGGACAAAATTATCTTTGATGTTTGTCAAGAAATAATGCCTCTTCACCCATTTTAGTGGTAGTAAGTCTTGATGAAGTCTCAGAAAAATGGAACTTAGGAGTTCTAATGAGAATAACAAAATCCTCCAAATGGGGAATGACGAACCATTTCATTCGGAAATTGAAATGTTTTCTTGACAAGAATGAAAGTCAACACTGGTTTTCTCTCCCCAGTATAGGATAAAAGAGGGTTGTGTAACGGGTAAGTACACTTGGATTTGTACCCTTATTTACTGCTCCCTCAGCTCCACAGCATTTCTGCATATATTCTTAATTTATTCACATTACCTGTAACCCCTTCTAGATTGAAAGCTCATCGTGCGCAGAGCACGTGTCTAACAACTCTGTTATACTGTACTCTCCCAAGCGCTAAGTAAAGCACTCTGCACTCAGTAAGCAATCAAAAAGTACAACTGATTGAATTGGAAATGGTCAGTTATGCAACCACTGGCTTACTGCTTCCCCCTCTGAAGTTCCAAGGTGCGTGGATCAGTGGAAAGAGCCCGGGCTTTGGAGTCAGAGGTCATGGGTTCAAATCCCGACTCCGCCACTTGTCAGCTGTGTGACTTTGTGCAAGTCACTTCTCTTCCCGGTGCCTCAGTGACCTCATCTGTAAAATGGGGATTAAGACTGTGAGCCCCACGTGGGACAACCTGACTAACCCCAGTGCTCAGAACAGTGCTTGACACATAGTAAGCGCTTAAAAAAAAAAAAAGGTTGGTCTGCTGATGAATGAATCCTAACTTTAGGTTAAGTTATTCCTAGACTCTCTGCAGGTCTCTTCCCACTGGCAGAGTCGCCTGAGGCTGAGGCTCTGAGTTGGAGAATGCCTGGGTTACCTGGGCGATTGAGATTGTGAGTCCTCCATGGAACAGGAATTGTGTCCAACCTGATTACCTTGTATCCACCCCAGTGCTTAGTACAGTGCTTGGCACATAATAAACGCTTAACAAATACCACAATTATTATTATTTGCATTGAGTACCTAAATGGAGTACGGTGTGAGGGATCTGTCTTCTTCCTGACGTCCTTGGCTCCAGCAATAACCTGGGAGGGTCCAGGCAAGTCCTCTCCTAATGCAAGCAAATCTCTACAGGACTGCTGGACCAAATGAAGGAGTTCAGAAAGGTGTAGACTGTGTTTAGTGACTGATTATCAAATCAATTATTTCTGGTTCCGGGTTGGGGATTTAGAGAAGAGCCTTATAACCAGAAGCAGACCAGTTCTTATTCAGAGCATCACTGAGAATTTGGTGGAAGGAAAGGGATTGGAGAAATGGCTCAGGGCATTTAGATTGGGATTTGTGAAAGAAGGAATTGTGGCTGTGATTGTACACACAATTAATCTGAATCATGCAGGCCCCTAAAAATCACTTTGATTGGAACTATCTGGATCCTTCTGACCAACACATATTTTTCGGCCTAAATTATTCAGTTAAATTTGCTTGTGTTGACTCAGGCCATCGGAAGTCTATGGAATCTGAAAGACGGTCAGGGCCAATTTAAAAGCAAAATACGTCAAACTGTATAAGAAACCACTGTTTACTAATCACTTTCAATTTAAGAGATCAGCTTGGGTCGGAGTCATGTCCAAAACTTATCTGGACAATTCAATAACTTAAGCTCTATTCAGCGCCCAGCGAGGCCTTGTAAAAGTCTGGGAATGTGGTGGTGGTGAAAGCTTTCACTGCAACTGCATTCCCAGATTTTTCAGGCTGTCTGAATCTAAATACTACAGCTGCCTGCTTAAGTAGCTACTAGCCAGGCTGCTACCACCACTGCTAGCCGTACCAGAATCCGCAGCAGTTTTTGGTTTATGACAAACCAAAAAGAAATTTCGGCAAACCTCAAGACAAAGTTAGGAATTACTGTCATAGTGATTAGTAGTTCTTGGCTATTACTCTCCAAATACTGACATTGTAGGAAGAAGAGAGATTGAAAAATAAGATTTCTGCCCAAATTAAATCTGAGTTTTCTTAAAAGTGCAGGAAAATAAACACACATATTAGTTTTCTCTTTTATGCTTTCTTGGTAAATATACAAAATAATTTAACTCAATAATAATAATAATGGCATTCATTAAGCGCTTACTACGTGCAAAGCACTGTACTAAGAGCTGGGGGGGGGGGGGGGATACAAGGTGATCAGGATGTCCCACGTGGGGCTCAGTCTTAATCCCCATTTTACAGATGAGGTAACTGAGGCTTAGCGAAGTTAAGTGACTTGCCTAAGGTCACACAGCAGACATGTGGCAGAGCCGGGATTTGAACCCATGACCTCTGACTCCAAAGCCCGTGCTCTTTCCACTGAGCCACGCTGCTTCAATGAGTATGAAAACAAATTTCACTCTTCCCTACATTTCATATTTAAATGGGCAAAAGTCTATTAGGTTTCTCTATGGCACATATATTTTTCTAGTTTATTGTAAAATGCAAAGACCCCACCAGTTGGAAAAGTCTCTTTCTCAGTCATCCTCACTCTACTATACTTTATAACAATTTCAGCAACAAGTCTACATGCATAACTTGGCAACAGTTTTTTTGACCACCTGTTTAAAAAACTGGAACAGAACCTTATTGGGGCTAACATTTTGATGGCATGATGAAAATCAAATGATTTGGTTCAGGGATACAGTGCTATTGGTCGACTGTTTAGGTTATAAATTCCTTCTTTAGCTCACACTGGCTTCTGTAAAAATATCAGCTTTCCAAATGAATTTATATAAGTGTTTAAAATGTAGTCAGGTGAAACCATATACATACACAAACTCAGTCTTCCAGAACAGTACCGTCAGACAGTGATTCCCACAAGATCTGGTGCAGTATGATTTTTGAAATATGGTATAAGTTAACATTGGATCCTATTTTTTTTTTTTTTTATTGAGCCACAGTAATAGATGGTGACCTTCTAGTGAGACTTGAGAAGTTGAGTTCCATCACTAACCCTCGGAAAAAAGGAAACAAACCACAAAAGAGAACCTCCCCCACCAAAAACCCCAAAGCACTTCTTCCCAAAATTTAATCCTTAAAACATTAAATCGTCAGGAACGGTTCAGCCAAATGGATATAAATGCTGAATTAATAAATCTAAAAAACCACAATTGACAGGATTTTTTTAAACTAAATTTGCTATTTACTAACCTTCTGGGATGAAGAACGAAATCCTTAAATGTGTATGGTCTCTCCATATTTGGATTTTCTGTCTGGAATGAAATAGTGGATTTTCAAGACAAATGTTTATGACATTTACACTTCTAATGAATACCTGTAAACTACAACCATCTGATGTTAGAACATTTTTTCTATAAGGATCCCCAAACTAATTACTACTAGCGAGAGAGCCTCAAAATAAAAGTCGGCAACTAATTTATTGCACCAATGAGAACTAGCTCTTAAAGCTCCTCAAAAGGTGGAAATGATACATTACCTAAAGTAATTAACATTACATTTAACATAAGGGCTGCTTACCAAACCTTATCATTAACAAACCTCTGACCTCAATATATAAAGTTTTTTTTCCTCCTTGGCTTTTAACACTGGACACCATTTCTTTGACTAATGTTGTACAGTGGGAAGTTCATAACAATCCACACATTTTTTCGTCTAATAATAAATGTGTGGTGTGTTTTTTCTGTAAACCACCAAAATGGAAATGGATATTCCTCAGCCACCACACCCAGCTGACTAATATGGGTAACGAATATAAAAGAAACTGTTTTATAAAACCATAAAAACTGCATTTATGTAGAAAGTTAAGATTTTCTAAGGTTTCCCTGCAGTGTCTGAAGCTCCCTAGTGAGACTTTGCTTTCCCTAGCTTTGTGTGAATGCCCAGATAGTATGGGCCGCCTGATATAATAATAATATTAATAATGATGGCATTTGTTAAGCGCTTACTGTGTGCAAAGCACTGTTCTAAGTGCTGGGGAGGATACAAGGTGATCAGGTTGTCCCACGGGGGGCTCAAAGTCTTACTCCCCATTTTCCAGATGAGGTAACAGGCACAGAGAAGTTAAGTGACTTGCCCAAAGTCACACAGCTGACAATTGGCGGAGCCGGGGTTTGAACCCATGACCCGATTCCCAAGCCCGTGCTCTTTCCACTGAGCCACACCGCTTCCCTAACATTTAGTGTTATCAAACATTTAGTTTGATATATTATCTATGTTTGATGTTACCACACATTTAGTGGCAGCTTTAAGATATCCTAGTGTTCTAGAAGCTCAATCAATGGCATTTATTGAGTGTTCACTGTGTACAGAGCACTGTACTGAGCATTTGAGAGAATGCAATACAGTGGAGTTGGTAGACACGATTGCTGCCCACAAGGGGCTTGCAGTCTAGATGGGGAATGCAGACATTAAGGTGCAGAGAAGGGATATTGCCAAGTATAGGCTACGTAAGTAGGCTTACAGGCTATATGAGAACCCCGGGACCAGGGGTGGCGTGAATATCAAATGCTTAAGGGATATAGATCCAAGTGCTTAGGTGACACAGAGGGGAGAGCAAGTAGGGGAAAAGGGGGCTTAGTGAGGGGAACACCTCGAGGAGATGTTATTTTAGAAGGACTTTGAAGCGGGTGGGGAGACGAGTGGTGTCTGTAGGAAATGAGGGGGGAAGGATTTCCAGGCCAGTGGGAGGACCTGGGAACGGGGTCGGAAGCAAGATCGAAGTCCAGGTTAGTAGGTTGGTCCAACTGCTACCAGACTGAGAATGAGACCAGGAGCTTGGGAATCATAGGGCAAATAACCTCAGGTACCCCAGATTACTTCAGGGGGAACTGGGTGGCGGGGGTGGAAAAAGCGAGGGGGAGGGAGGAGATGGGGATAAAGGAATTGAAGGATATAATGGGGAAAAGGTAAGGGATGAGGCTCAGTCACCCCAAAACCTCTCTTCAGAGATCATTTTTCCTGCTTCATCATCATCATCAATCGTATTTATTGAGCGCTTATTATGTGCAGAGCACTGTACTAAGCGCTTGGGAAGTACAAATTGGCAACATATAGAGACAGTCCCTACCCAACAGTGGGCTCACAGTCTAAAAGGGGGAGACAGAGAACAAAACCAAACATACTAACAAAATAAAATAAATAGAATAGATATGTACAAGTAAAATAAATAAATAGAGTAATAAATACGTACAAACATATATACAGGTGCTGTGGGGAAGGGAAGGAGGTAAGATGGGGGGGATGGAGAGGGGGACGGGGGGGAGGGGGAGAGTGCTTCCTAACACTTTGCACATTCCTGCCTCTTTCCATAGGGCGAACTGTCTGGCACGCGGGTGGTTCTCCATTCTTTCCAGCCAACGGCTTCCGGGCCCCTGGCACAATGGAAGACCCTAGATTTGGGAAGACAGAAGGTGGCAAGCCTTCTAGGCACTACTGCCAGTCATCTGGAATGAGATCTTGGATTCCACTTATGACCCTGGTAACCTCTTCTTGGCAGGGCATACTCTCTTTCACTCCCCTCAAACTATAGGCATTCCTAACATTCTTTCCTGGAGGTTCCAAATACAGGTGTGAAATCTTGAACGGGAAAAATGCAACTTCATTATCTAAGTTTCTATACTGGCAATGAAAGGCATTTCAGAGCACACAAGTGAAAAGGGGGATGGCCTGATTTAAAAATAAAACGTGGAAAAGAAGCTTAGTAACAGTCAGTTGCACTTAGAACAAACATTAGAGGTGGAATTTTTGTTATGTGAATCACCACCTAATTTTCACTCTGAATTCTACGAACTTTTCCTTTTTGTGAAAGTCTTAGGATGCAATGGATAAATAACATAATAAATATAATACCATTCTCAATCAATCTTGAGCAAGTGATTCCTCATCACATATGATATTCACCCCACCCTTAAGCCCCACAGTATCTACAAAAATATTTGTAGAACATATTAGAGAGGCATATTAGAAGCATATTGGAGAAGCATATTAGCAAACATATTAGAGAAGCAGCGTGGCTCACTGGAAAGAACACGGGCTTGGGAGTCAGAGGTCATGGGTTCTAATCCCGGCTCTACCACTTGTCAGCTGTGTGGCTTTGGCAAGTCGCTTAACTTCTCTGGGCCTCAGTGACCTCATCTGTAAAATGGGGATTGAGACTGTGAGCCCCAGGTGGGACAACGTGATTACCTTGTATCCACCCCAGAGCTTAGAACAGTGCTTGGCACATAGTAAGTGCTTAACAAATGCCATCATCATCATCATCATCATCATCATATTCTTAAACTCTGCCATTTTCTCGATCTGTAATTTATTTTAATGTCTGTCTCCCCCTTTAGCTATTAAGTTCCTTGTGAGCAGGGATCACGTCCACCAACTTGACTGGATTTCCTCAAGTACTATTTAACATAGTGCTCACCACATGGTAAGCACTCAATAAACACCACTGATTGATATAAAACACAGGACTCCATACTTCCCTGCAGGTCAAGGTGACACAGAGGCATGCTCACTAAGCGCTTAGTACAGTGCTCTGCACACAGTAAGCACTCAATAAATACGATTGAATGAATGAATGAAAAGAACGAAGACAGCAAAAAATGACCCTGATGCCCCTTTTTTTAATACTCTCTGCTCTACCTGGAATTATGCTTGGTTGCCACCACTGGGACTGCTCCCACAGTGCATTTCTCAATCAATCAATCAATCGTATTTATTGAGCGCTTACTGTGTGCAGAACACTGGACTAAGCGCTTGGGAAGTACAAGTTGGCAACATATAGAGACAGTCCCTACCCAACAGTGGGCTCACAGTCTAAAAGGGGGAGACAGAGAACAAAACCAAACATACTAACAAAATAAAATAGAATAGATATGTACAAGTAAAATAAATAGAGTAATAAATATGCACAAACATATATACATATATACAGGTGCTGTGGGGAAGGGAAGGAGGTAAGATGGGGGGGATGGAGACGGGGACGAGGGGGAGAGGAAGGAAGGGGCTCAGTGTGGGAAGGCCTCCTGGAGGAGGTGAGCTCTCAGAAGGGCCTTGAAGGGAGGAAGAGAGCTAGCTTGGCGGATGAGGCACGGTGAGGGGATTAGCGGTAGAGGAGCGGAGGGTGAGGGGTGGGCTGTAGAAGGAGAGAAGGGAGGTGAGGTAGGAGGGGGCGAGGTGATGGACAGCCTTGAAGCCGCGGGTGAGGAGTTTCTGCCTGATGTGCAGATTGATTGGTAGCCACTGGAGATTTTTTTCTGGGGCATAAGGTCTGTCTGAGAACAGAGTAGCAGCACCAGTGCTAATACTCTCAGCAAAAATTGCCACTGCCTTGTCCCCAGCTATGTCCCCATTTACTGTCATTTGCCCCACAGTCCAAAGATTCTATGTACTCTCTCGTATTCTACAAGGGGATAGGCAGGGTGGTCTCTCTATGGATCAAGAACAGCCCATTCTCTCCCTATGCATCAAGACTTTCCCAGACTGAGCCCCCTTTTTCCTCTCCTCCTCCCCATCCCCCCCACCCTACCTCCTTCCCCTCCCCACAGCACCTGTATATATGTTTGGACAGATTACTCTATTTATTTTGCTTGTACATATTTACTATTCTATTTATTTTGTTAATGATGTGCATCTAGCTTTATTTCTATTTATTCCGATGACTTGACACCCGTCCACATGTTTTGTTTTCTTGTCTGTCTCCCTCTTCTAGACTGTGAGCCCATTGTTGGGTAGGGGCTGTCTATATGTTGCCAGCTTGTACTTCCCAAGTGCTTAGTACTGTGCTCTGCACACAGTAAGTGCTCAATAAACATGATTGAATGAATGAATGAAAAGAGCAATGGAGCTCTTTAAGGATCCAAGTTGGCAAATACTGAACAAACCAAATATTTATGTAGAAGTATGAGTACACAAATCTATTTAAAAAAAAAAACCCAAACAACACACGCAATCATCCAAAGCAAGACAGTGCAAGTCTATACAAACCGGTAATTGGTAAAGAGGCACATCCACTTGACCCAGGAAATCATCTCTTGTCTGAAAAGAAAAAACAAAAATTAAAACAAATGCAAAACCATAGATAATTAGCTCAAATCCTCAGGGAATGTCAACCAGTCAGCTGAAGTGCTCTCTTTCACAGAAAGCCCTAATCCCACGGAGCAACAGGGAGAAAAATAAATGAAAAGTGCCATTACCTAATCAACATCCTTAGCCCCCACTTTTCTCCCTCCCTGAGTCCAATGCCAACTCCGAACAATAATTTGGGAGGAGTAAAGGAATTGAACCATAGCGTTCTATTAATTATTTCTTCATTGGCAGCTACTGTACATAAATCACTTTTCCAGGAACTAAAGCTTAGAAATTAGAAGCCTCAGAGAAATGAGGGAAAACATTTCAAGCCTCTTATAAGCTTATTAACTACTGTTTACTTGCTGGAAAGTTAGAAGCCCACTTACATAAGGGCACGTGAAAACGATACTGGGGAAATGCAGAGTTGGAAGTCCGAGGTATGAATATTAGTTTTCAAACACAGATACCGGATTGGGCACGTTAGTAATAAAACAGCTGCCTGCAGTGGAGACATAGCAGAAGAGAGGCCAGTTCTAGTTCTCCTATCCACACAAGAAATTTGGGTTTTTTGGCAAGTCTGGTTCTGACTGGGACCACCACCGTCGAACCCAGAGCATCCTTCGGCCCAAAGATGAAGATCCATCCTCCGAGGAGCCCCAGAGATGACCAGGTACCCAGGGAAACCACTTAGTCCGAGCCTCCCCACTCCTCAAGAGCTCCAGTCGGTGTCCATCCACCTCCACATCAAGCAGAAACTCCTTAGCATTGGTTTTAAAGCAATCAGCTCTCCCCCTCCAACCTTACCTCACTGATTTCCTCATACATCCTTCCTTTAATGCCAATACACTCACTGGGCCTCGATTTCGTAAATCTCAGCACCAGTGTCTCTGCCCCCATCCTGCAATGCCCTCCCCTTTCACACATGACAGACCATCACTCACCCAAGCTTCAAAAACCTCCTGAAGTCACATCTCCTCTAAGAGGCCTTCCCTGATTAAGCCTCAATACCCCAATCCCACCCACTTCTGTGTTGTTCATGCACTTTGTACATATTTATTACTCTATTTATTTACATTACATTTACATTATTTACATACTCTACATATGTACATATTTATTACGTTATTTATTTATTTATTTATTTTGCTTGTACATATCTATTCTATTTATTTTATTTTGTTAGTATGTTTGGTTTTGTGCTCTGTCTCCCCCTTTTAGACTGTGAGCCCACTATTGGGTAGGGACTGTCTCTATATGTTGCCAACTTGTACTTCCCAAGCGCTTAGTACAGTGCTCTGCACACAGTAAGCACTCAATAAATATGATTGATGATGATGATGATGATGATGCACTTGATATTCACTCCTCTGTAAGCCCCAAGGCACTTAGACATCAAAATAAGTGTACAGATATGTACCTTTCACCTCTTTTAGACTGCTAGCGCCTTGTGGGCAGAAAACATGTCCACTAGCTTTGTACAGTACTCTACCAAGTGCTTAGTACAGTGCTCTGCACACAGTATGTGATCAATACGTGATTCCATCTGCAGGTGAATTATAACAGTTTTGAATTAACTTCTAACCGTGGAAGCAAATCAGTCTGTGATGTTCTTTCACAGCTTCTCTAGCCAATCGATTGTTTCAAATTCAGTATATCAAGCATTTGAGACCACCAAAATGGACCACCTCTGAGCTCAGTAAAGCAAAGCCAACTCCAAACAATAATTTGGGGGGAGTAAAGGAATTGAATCATAGTGCTCTGTTAACTTTATTGGGCAGCTAATATACATTAAGTCCCATACGTGACAACACTTCCTGAATTTTTCAAGTCTAAACACAGTGATTCTAAAAAGAGATTGTGCTTATTTACAGTTCACCTGGGCAGCAGGTAACATTTTTCCTACTATCTTCCAGAAGTAGACCAGTTACAGTTAGTTTTGGATTATGAACACATAACTGATTTTCATATTGGAATCAATCCAGGATATTTATTGAATGCTTAGCGGGTGCAGAGCACTGCACTCAGTGCTTGGGAAAGCACAATACAATGAGTTGGAAGACAAAATCCCTGCCCACAAGGAGCTTATGGTTGACAAGAGGGAGACAGAGAAGTTCATCTCAATGTTTGTGGAGTAAAAAAAGGCCAATGTAGGATAAATACCAAAGCACAGTCACACTGGGCACATAAAAAGATTGTCTCTTGTTGTGTTGTTGTACTCAATATTTGTAGGATTTGGTGCTCTTTTCTCTTTTGCCTCTGTGTCTCTGTCCATATTGAGCATTTGCTCAAAGGGAGTAATGCCCATCTTGATGGTTTTCACCATCTGCCCAATTGTTTTCTCTTCTCTTCACACCTAGTTGCAGTCCATTTGGTTTGTTCACTCAGTAACAACATGGGTTGATTTGGCCTAGAAACACAGTTCAAAGACCTTAATGGCTAACCATGACGTGAAAAACTGAAGGATTTCCCATATTAGGCAAAAGCATTTGAAAAATTATTCATCTTTTCTTTCCATAATCATAACGAAAGGCACTCTGTGACTGCATCTGAACTGGCGTCCGAACGTATCTGTAAACCACTAGTAAATTCCTCATGCCCACATGCCTGTAACTATATTCTGAATGTTGAAGATGCCGTTGATTCATCTGTCCCAAATGCATACTTCTAAAGAGAACATACTGTCCTGCTGCCTTCTTTCTCATGGGCATTCTGCAGTTACGCATGCTATAGGTGGAGGGGGAAGAGAGGGGATGGAGGAAGCCAAAGTATATATGAATACATTCATTACCGATGATAAGAATGCCATTTGGATTAAGTTAGCCTATACCCGCATTTCAGATATTCCGGGGGTTATTTGAGTTGAAGACCTAAGTATAGTTAACTATTTTGACCAGTCCAAATACAGAATACGCGGCATTCCAAGAGAAGCTCTGTGAAAAAGTGCCTTCGTTAGGTCGAGATTTAAGATGTCACTTGCTGAACTATTTTATAAGCAAATAGTTTAATGTACTCCAGAATTCGGAACATGAGAATTTTATATTTGTTACATTTTGGCCCGTAGAATAGGGTAGGTTATGCTAGCACATCTGACTCTGCTTCAGGGAAGTATGCAGAACTCTTAATTGTGTAACCATCCTTTGATTTGAATGAAACCGTTACAGTACTTTAAGAGAACATTTCTGCTCATAAGGGGATATAGAAAGACTCACTTTCAAAAAACATACAACCCTTCAAAACCCATTCCTAATTTTTTTATATAACATACTTTCTATTACATCAGAAAAGATTTCTATTTTAAATAATAATGCCAGCAATGAACATGCTTTTTTTTAAAAAAAGTCAACTTTAAAAATTTAGATTCATTATCGACATTGTACTCAGATTCAGGCTCTGAGATCGAATAAACTCCTAGTGCCCCATAAATCAAGCTCAACTTCTCTGGGCCTCAGTTTCCTCATTTGTAAAATAGCAATTTAATACCTGCTCTCCCTCCTACTTAAAACTGTGAGTCCCAAGAGTGACGGGTACCGTTCCTGACCTGGTTATAAAAATAATAATAATAATGGCATTTAATAAGCACTTACTATATGCAAAGCACTGTTCTAAGTGCTAGGGAGATTACAAGGTGATCAGGTTGTCCCATGTGGGGCTCACAGTCAATCCCCAGTTTACAGATGAAGTAACTGAGGCACAGAGAAGTTAACCCCAAAGTCACACAGCTGACAAGTGGCGGAGTCGGGATTTGAACCTATGACCTCTGACTCCAAAGCCCGGCTCTTTCCACTGAGCCACGCTGCTTCTCATGCAGTAAGTGCTTATCATACAGTAAGCACTTAATATACAATTCTTCTTAGCCACAGTTCCTTTCCTTTTCTTCCCTCTCTCTCCCTCTTTCCTTCTCCCCTCTGCTCTTTTGTCTCTTCTACTCTCTCTATTCATTCCTTCTTTCTTTCTCATATTCACTCTGGCTCCCCACCTGCTTTGTCCCTCTCTCTACTTCATCTTTTGGGATCAAGGTTTCTCCCCAAGGAATCTGATATCCATATGGCAGGGGCAGTTGCTGACTGGCAATAGCCATTCCCTCACATGGCATTGTGTACCATCACAGGTGTGTCCTGGACATGGATATTGGGAGGACGTATCCAAGGAGACCAAAGAGTGCTGAATTCAAAACCAAGTATCTCTTCTTCCCTCTAGATTGTAAACTCACTGCAGGCAGGGAATGGGTCTACCAACTCTGTTATAATGTACTCTCCCAAGTGCTTAGTATAGTGCTCTGCACACAGTAAGTGCTCAATAAATATATTTCAGTGATTGAATTTACCCTTCTCTGTAAATCTGCAGGAGCGCTCCTCCATGGACTTAAGCAGGGTCCTTCCCTCCCTATGTATGGGGGGGGTGGGGGGAGGGAGAGACTTAGCAATTGTAATTATTGTTACAGATGGAAAAAACAGAACTGCAACCTCCACATGAAGTTGCCTACGCATCACTTTACTTTTTCTCACTTCGAGAAATGGGAGACAGAGTAAATCCCCAAACTATAAACCACCGGCAATAAACAAAAATGTGTTTTATTATCTGAACGAGAGAAGTCTTTGCCAAAATCAGCAATCTCACTGCAACTTTCCTGCGATTTCCTTGGCACAAAACCAAAATTATTCTGTTAGTGAGATGTCAATCCTAAATATTAGTTCATTGGTGACCTCATATGTGCAGGATGCAATATGAGTGAAGAAAATTATTTGACCTTATTTGTCTTTAGATTCTAAAACAACTATTTTTAATAGCAACAGTCTTGAAACAGTGAAACTGTCAAAACTTGGGTCACATGATAGCAAGCTAACCAATATGCCATCCTTATTCAACACAGTTGTAAACAGACTTTCATTCACCAAAATAACTTGAATTCATGTAACTCAGAGTGCCACAACCCAAATAGAGTAAAAACAAGGTTGGGTAAATTCAGGTGCCCTTTTTTTTTAAAAAAAAATACGGACAGACAAGCCAATCTGCAGGTAATAATAATAGGTTCTCTCGCCTGCCATTGCAAAGGGCTAAATGGAGGATCCATAATAATAATAATAATAATAATAATAATAATGGCATTTATTAAGTGCTTACTATACACAAAGCACTGTTCTAAGCGCAGGGGAGGTTACAAGGTGATCAGGTTGCCCCAAGGGGGGCTCACAGTCTTAATCCCCATTTTACATATTAGGTAACTGAGGTACAGAGAAGTTACGTGACTTGCCCAAAGTCACACAGCTGACAAGTGGCAGAGCCGGGATCTGAACCCATGACCTCTGACTCCAAAGCCCAGGCTCTTGCCACTGAGCCACGCATCTGCTTCCAAAACAATCAAAATGAAATCCATTGAACGATAAACTGCTGTTTAATAAAGATGTCCCATTCAGAAAGAACAACCATTCATTCATTCATTCATTCAATCGTATTTATTGATTTTATTGATTATCAATCGTATTTATTGATTTATTAACCAGCATCTGGTCCACTACTCAGGCCTTCTTCCTGCCATCGATCCTATTTATTGAGCACTTACTGTGTGCGGAGCACTGTACTAAGCACTTGGGAGAGTACAACAGAACAGACACAGTCCTGGTCCACAACTCTCAGTCACCTTTATAGGTAGATAAACCTGGGCCCTGGTTCCAACCCCAGCTATACTGAATTTATGCTCTCGACTGTTACCATGGCTTTGCTGTTTCTTGGGACTAAAGGCCTTTTGTGTCAAGGCCTTCAGTCAAGTTTTGCATTCTGAAAAGCCTGCACAAGGCCTCTCCCTTTTCTCTCTGCTCCTACCCCCTTAGGCCTTTCCTGACCAAACCCTCTTTTCCTCTTCCCCCACTCCCTTCTACATCACCCCGACTTGCTCCCTTTAGTCATACCCCTCTCCCAGCCCTTCAGAACTCAGGTACATATCCCTAATTTATTTATTTATATTAATGTCCATCTCTCCCGCTAGACTGTAAGCTTGTTGGGGGCAGGGAATGTGTCTGCTATATTGTACTCTCCCAAGCACTTTGTACAGAACACTGTACTAAACATCTGCTCAATAAATGACTGATTACCCCAGATCCTTGCTGGCTCCCTAATTTAATAATAATAATAATGATAACATTTATTAAGCACTTACTATGTGCAAAGCACTGTTCTAAGCAACTGCTCAATAAATGACTGATTACCCCAGATCCTTGCTGGCTCCCTAATTTAATAATAATAATGATAGCATTTATTAAGCACTTACTATGTGCAAAGCACTCTTCTAAGCAACTGCTGAATAAATGACTGATTATCCCAGATCCTTGCTGGCTCCCTAATTTAATAATAATAATAATGATAGCATTTATTAAGCACTTACTATGTGTAAAGCACTGTTCTAAGCGCTGGGGAGGTTACAAAGAGATAAGGTTGTCCCACGGGGGGCTCACAGTCTTAATCCCCATTTTCCAAATGAGGTAACTGAGGCCCAGAGAAGTGAAGTGACTTGCCCAAAGTCACACAGCTGACAACTGGCGGATTTCCATGGCAGATCCAGAGCCTGGCTCCAAATATCGTTTCTCTACACCTGACGATCAAATGTCTCATTAAATAATTGCACAGAGACGGGTATGTACAATATATATAGTCACAAGTTTTTTTTCCTCAACATCTGGAAGAGGTGCAACAGGATCTCAACAATAACACCATCTCTGGAAAAGAAGGTGAAAGACCGGACAGCAGCGACCATCATGGCATCTCGCTGCTCTCCAAAGCGGACAATATTTGAGTAAATGTCCTTATGGACTGCTTCAGGGCTGCCTGCTTCACGGCATGGCATCTCTGATCTTTTTGGTATGTCAGATTTAAAAGAAGTGCAGTGAACAGCGTTGATATTTCCATTCAGTTTCCCTCGATGCTTCCTGAGTATGCACTAGAAGCACGCTCCAAATGGTTGTCGATCATCCCGACACTACGGGCTGACAATAAGTCCGAAGAATTTGAGGTAATCAGCCTGATTAAGGGGGAAACCTTAGACACAACCAAAGATCTTCTTTGGCAACATGAAACTAAATGCGGTCACAGAATTGTGTTTCCCACGCAGTACTAGGTCCATTGAATCAATATTGGACAAGAAAGAAGAAAATCTGAATCAGAAAAGATGGTACACCCCAGGGAGACTCAGAGAGAATGTGATGGCAGTTTGGCTTCAGGCTTCATACCAAACTGAAGATCCACAGAACTTTCCCCTCCCATACACCTCACATCCAATTCTTTGGAGGGTTCCATTAGTATCCCTTAAGGGCCACTTACAATATCAAGTGGCAAAATCAAATCACAGACAACACCATCCTGGCTAAAATCCAGATTACTAGCATAACTGATTGATTGATTCATTAACTGAAGCAATGCTCACTTCAAACCTGCTTCACTAACTGGGGCTTGAAGAAAATGGATGACTGTAGGATACTCGAACCATTGCGGTAGGGTGAGCTGGAAAGAGGGGGTGACAGAGGAAACATTGTCAGGAGGAGAAATGTGTATCAATACCTTCTCCCACACACCTCACAAAATGGTTTCAATGTGAAAAAGGAATTGTCCAGTTCTTGGCACTTTCAACCGCCACCTTTCCCAGGCCACAGTCACGGAATTTTTTTTTCCCCCCACTGCTTTCACTTCTCCAAACATTCCTCACCCATCCCACACCCTCCCCAACCACCCGCACCCTATTCCCACAAGACATTTGACCTGCCTCTTCAGGGGGTCATTTGCAAAAACCCTCTCACTGCCAATGGGTCCAAATATGGCACTGCTAAAAACACAGGCAACGTCGGCAACGTATCACCCTCGCATTTTTTTTTTGGAGAAAACACCTGTGAGTTGCTTTCTATTGTAAGTCAAGGCCTGACATGAGAACGAAAACATTAGGCGTGAACTCCTACTGCAGTTCAAATTTGGGGAGTCAGAGAGGAGGAGAGGTAGTGAAGGGGTAGGGTGGAGGGGAGGAGGGGGAAGAAATCCATCCAACACCTGCAGCTGTTAATTACCAAATCATTCACAATATGGCTTTCTGAAAACTTCAATACAGGACCAAATTGTTGATGAAGAAAAATATTTTCTCTAACAACTTTCCCTATGAAAATGAATAACATTCTTTCAGTGTTTTTAATACTCCATAAAGGAGAGAGTGAAACATGCTTACAATTTGCTGGCCTGGATGTGACCAGATGCAGGTTCAGCTGGCCCCCATATACAAGTCTACAGTTGATCCAGGAGATGAGAAGGTGTGTAATTTTTATTGGAGAGCATATAAAGTATCAACTCAAACAGAAAAAAATAAACACTGATCTGGGCTATTTGCTGCTTAAGAAAACAAGAGCTCAATGGATCCCTTATAAAACCAACATTCTTCTTGTTTCAACACCCAGAAACCTCCATTCCTTATAAGCCTAACATAATGAAGGACTTCTCATACGCTATAGAAATGATCCCGAGTAATTTCCATTTCAAAATAGAATATCTTTTGCTTATTTGACTTGTATTTTACCAATGAAATATGATTATTTCATTTGCTAAATAACCATAAAAACATATTTGTCACTTGTAACTTTTTATTCAAATAGGAAATATTTAAGCTACCTTGGAGGCATACTGTTTTTAACTTGAGTTTAACTGATGATGGCCTAACATGTAGAGTTAAGTTCATCCTTGATGTCAATTCAAATAAAACCCTTTTAGGAAAATTTCCACCTAAAGATTTTTTCATTCACAGGTTTTCCTTACCACTGCAGGCCTTAGTTTCCTGGAAAAATACCCTTGGTGGGTAAAACCGCAGTTGATAAGACTAGAAGAATAAAAAAAGGCTAAGGACCGCGCAACTCCGGGAACACCAGCTGAAATTCAAGGTCTTTTAAAAAGAGGGAAAAAAAAAATCTTCAGCCCATTTGCTAGTTCTACGTTCTTCAAATTGCTAGGAAGATCAGTTGTAATAACAGTTTAAAATGAGAATTGAGACTGTGAGCCCATCTGGGACAGGAACTTGTTTGTATCCACCTCAGTGCTTAGTACAGTGCCTGGCACATAGTAAGTGCTTAACAAATACCATATTATTATTATTCTCTGTAATAACAGCGCTTTGTTTCCACCACTCAGACCCATCCCTGAACCAGCGATTGATTACCAGGAATTTTGTTGTTGCTTTGACCTGTATGACAAGGAGTCAGAAATGCTGAACTGCTATATTCTCATGCGAAAGGTGTGCAAGTGTGTATGAGATGATCTAAAAAAAAAAAAACCACACACAGACATAAAGTCTCACTGTTGACAACATCACTGTCATAGCAAAGTACATCACCATCCCATATAATGTTAATGAACCATTGATGCAATAACCCAGATGCTACCCAATGCTAGAGTGCGAATATAATAATATTGATGGCATTTGTTAAGCACTTACTATGTGCAAAGCACTGTTCTAAGCGCTGAGGAGGATACAAGGTGATCAGATTGTCCCACGTGGGGCTCACAGTCTTTATCCCCATTTTACAGATGAGGGAACTGAGGCACAGGGAAATTAAGTGACTTGCCCAAAGTCACAGAGCTGACAATCGGTGGAGCCAGGATTTGAACCCATGCCCTCTGATTCCCAAGCCCGTGCTCTTTCCATTGGGCCACACTGCTTCTCTATGGCTTGTGTAATGATATGGCTTGTGCAATCCATAACCATGCAATACTATGGTTTCTCAAAACGCCAAACTGTGGTAGCCAAAATAGTATATAGAAAAATGTATACGGCGACTCAAAACAGGGTTGGAAAACACGTGGTTGGAAAGGAAAACCTGTATGTTCAAACTGCTTAAAGAAACTCACTTCTGAAAGGTGTTTCAAAAATGTGAGGACAATCAACTAAGTCTGCCTTGAACCTGGAAATATTTTCAGTGTGCACAACTTCCTGGGATAACGAATTCCAGGTGTTTACCAAATGACCCACTCCTTCCTGGACTCTGTCCCTCCCTTTTTCTGCCAGTTTTCGATCATACTCCATTTTGTTTACCCCCATTCCTTCCCCTTCTGTCTCTGATCTCAATCCTGACAAAGAATGCACTTTTTCCTTCCTATTATCTGCTTACCCACTCTACGGCATGGTATTCTCTCAAGTTTTGCACACAGAAAGTGCTCACTAACTATCGCTGACTGACTGATTCCCTTCCTCCGCTGCTGTCAATCTCTTCTTCCTTCCTGTCCTATCCCTTTCTTGTTCCTCTTCCTCCCCCTCACCTATTTCAAAGATGATGCTAACGACAACGAGATGTTATTTGGGCTTCTTTCAGTGTGGCTGAGAAGACCAACGCAGGACCAACACTGCAATGCCTCTGCACCCCTTAACCAACGGTATTTAAGCAGTTATTAAGAATCCCACCCCAAGACGTGTTCATATCGTTTAATTCCCATTTCCCTCTCTCCCCCCATAATTTATTTTAATGTCTGTCTTTCCATCTAGACTGTAAACTCCTGGTGAGTAGGGAACATGGGTATCAATCATCATCATCATCATCATCAATCGTATTTATTGAGCGCTTACCGTGTGCAGAGCACTGTACTAAGCACTTGGGAAGTACAAGTTGGCAACATCAATACTATATTGTTCTCCCCCCACGCCAAGTACAGTCCACGGCAAATACCATTTATTGATTTTGTACACATACTAAGAATTCCTTTCTCTAATATATTTAGTTCACATAGTGCCTCCTTTTAGTTTTAAGCCTGTATTGCCAAATCTTTGTGCATATGGCTTTAATTCTATTTGTTCTGACTATTTTGACACCTGTCTACATGTTTTGTTTTGTTGTCTGTCTCCCCCTTCTAGACTGAGGGCCCGTTGTTGGGTAGGGACCGCCTCTATATGTTGCCAACTTGTACTTCCCAAGCGCTTAGTACAGTGCTCTGCACACAGTAAGCACTCAATAAATATGACTGAATGAATAACGAGAGCTACCCATCTTCCGAGGACTGCAGCAGACATTCCAGCCTGATGGGTGGGAGCCCTCCCAAAAGCCCTGTGCTAAATCACATTATTTGAGGGTGCATTTGACATAATCCCAGCTTGGGTGTCCCCCTTCTCCAAGTTTCCAAAGAGCAGCTGCTTGGACACCATGCTGTTATTTATTCTCCAGACAGGCCCCACCTAGAAAACTGTGTTCCTTCTAAGCATTGCTTCACTGCTGGTGAGTTGAAAGCTGATCAGGGCCTTGCTGTTACCAGTCTGGTCCAGTGAGTTGATTTTGGTTCTTCGGGGTACTGGTAAAACTACAAAGAGGAGCCATATGTGTGTTCTGTATTAGATCGGGTTGAGAAGGAAGCAACCGGGTGAGCCCCAGTGACTCTCTTTACCATCAGTCTGCTGCCCTTCTGATCAAGTCTAATTCTCACCCATGTATTTTTCCCCTCAGTGTTTCGCATACAGTAGATGCTCAAATACCACTGAATAAATAGGTCTGAAAGCCACATAAAAGTTTGGCTATCACGACAGCTGTCTAGACCTTTGAGTTGTCAATGGAATCCGCTGCCTGGTTGTTACTATCACCTTCGGATATTCCGTCTCTTTTTCCATCTCTTCAGACCTAGGAAACTGGGCGAGGAAGAGGGGGAGAAGGAAAAGATGGGGCAGGCTAAATGCAGGCTGGGAATGCTCAATTTGGTTTGGTGCGGAAGGAGGAGTGGCAAGATGCTGCTAGAACAGAACCAGAGGAGTCAAAACAGGGAATTCCCAGTGTTGCCACTGGATGCTCTGGGAGACACAGGCCTCCAGCAAATCCTGCTGAAAACTCCAAGAGAAGATGGACAGTGAAGGATATGGGGGAATTAACTTGGAGGTGGACGCAGCAGCGAAGTGTGGCAAAGAAAATGGAAGAATGGAAGGTGTGAGGGACAACAGCAGGATCTGAAAATCAGATGCCTAACAGGAACGGTGGTCTGTCCTTAAAAGACATTTACAGCTGCCCTTAGGGAAGTGTAAAAACCTACAGATTAAAATAATCTGGAGTAACACGTGGCTACACCTTTGGAAATAACATAATCCAGAATTACTTTTCAGTTACATAAAGTAATAATGCCCATCCCAGAATTTTCTTTGGATTCCTCAGAGGCTTTACATTGTTTCACTTTTTGAACAACCTCAAAAGTGCAATCTCGCCTTCGGTTCCAGCTTATTCAACATCTTGAGGAGCTTTGAATCGTGGATAACTGATCTGAATCCATTCTCTTCAGATCAGTTTTTAAGCCACAATAATAAAAGTGACCAAAGCACAGAAAAAATAGTTAAACGGCTGTTCTAAAACAGTTGTGCATGGCACAGGGATATTAAAAGTTAGAAGCTTATTTGAAAGAATGCATCCACAATAAAACAGAAAGGATGGATGCCAAATGTCATTTCCCCAAGCTCTATACAACAATCTGACTGACTTGTGGGTCTCAAATTAGTTGACAACACACACACACACACACACACACACATACACAAAAGATCAAGATTAACAGGGATTGCTTTTATTTCCTTTCCACCAGAAGGATTATCTTTTGTCTCATTACTTCAGTCTCCAGCCCCAAACATAACAGGAGCTAGGTGGAGCATATTTCAAAGAGCAATTATGTAAAGGACTCAATTTGTCTCCAGGGTCTGCTCACACAGAATTACTAATTGTGGATTTAGGTGGCATTGTACACACTTTAAGGATTTAACAGAGGGCATGTTGCTACAACAGACGAAGTTTGAAGTCAGCCAGCTCGAGGTAATTTGATTGAATCCATGGAAGGTATCTGGTGCGTTTGGAAAACAAAAATCCTGGATCCTAGCACCCTGGAATCTAGGATCAGGGAACATCTTTTCCCACATAGCTTCGACAGGCGAGGGATGCTGCAGTGGAGGAAAAAGGAGCAGAGCTCCCTTCCACTCCGATAGCCCTGTTCTTTAACTGGCCCCCGACTTCAGATTAGATCCGGTTGCCATTGGTTCCCCAGCATTCAGTCCTAGGAAGAGGCATCCTAGTTAGTTCTGCTTTTCATATCCCCTCCTTTTTCTCTTCCCCGTCCACTGTCATCTCTAGCCTTGAGCCAAAAACTGTGAGCCTGCCAGCACTCATGTGAGGAAGAGAACCAATATACTTGGATTTACACACACACACATACACACACACCTCCTCTATTACCAATTTTTCATTGTACCTTGATCTCTTGTCCACTTGCCCCTCCCTCATCATACCTGATAGTCCACCACTCTCCCCACCTTCAAAATCATCCAAAAATATAAAAATAAAAAAATCAGAGCTCCTCCAGGAGGCCTTCCCTAACTAAGCCCTCCTTTTCCCTTATCCTCCTCCCTTCTGTGTTCCCTATGTATCTGGATCAGTACCATTCTCACCAGACATGTGAGAAGCAGCATGGCCTAGTGGACAGAGCACAGGCTTGGGGGTCAGAAGGTCATGGGTTCTAATCCCAGCTCTGCCACTTGTCTGCTGTGTGACCTTGGGCAAGTCACTTCACCTCCCTGGGCCTCATCTGTAAAATGGGGAATGAGACTGGGAGCCCCTTTGGGGCAGGGACTATGTCCAACCCGATTCGCCTGTATCGACCCCAGCGCTTAGTACTGTGCTTGGCACATAGTAAGTGCTTAAATACCACAAGTATAGTTACTATAGTCAGCTGTGTGACTTTGGGCAAGTCACTTAACTTCTCTATGCCTCAGTTACCACATCTGTAAAATGGGGATTAAGATTGTGAGCCCCCTGTGGGACAACCTGCTCACCTTGTAACCTCCCCAGCACTTAGAACAGTGCTTTGCACAATGTAAGCGCTTAATAAATGCCATTATTATTATTATTATTATTATTAAATGCTTGATAGTCACCCAACCCTCTGCCCCACAGAACTTACGTATATATCCTCATACCATGACATTTCCTCTATCTGTAATGGGATCGTGTCTACCAACTCAACTGTACTGTACCCTTCCAAGTGTTTAGAACAGTTCTCTGCACACAGTAAGTGCTCAATAAATACCACTGATAGCTAGGAATATCCCCTCAGGATCTCTGACTTCAGGGGTCTTCTGGTCATGGGGAAGGGACAAAGCCCCCAAAACAGTGGCCCCAAATGATAGTTTCATTTCTGTCAAGTTTGTCAGCTCCTAAAAACTAGCTCTGGATGGTAGAAAGGTTGTCATACCTAGTTCTATAGCTCCAGTTGGGATAGGAGAGATGGGTAGAGAGAGACTAGGGTTTTATAGTTTACCGAACACTGCACTTCCACATTTGATCATAATGTTTTCAAATATATTGTGGGCAGACTGTCTCTGCTGCTGAGCTGTACTTCCCAAGCGCTTAGTAAAGCGCTCTGCATACAGTAAGCACTCAATAAATACGATTGAATAAATAATCAGGGGGCAGCAGGGGAGAGAATGGGAATTCTCTGAATCTTTTTAAAGGTTTGATATGGGCCCAAGATGGTCCAGAATGTCCCTTGCTCCAAATTCAGGGAGGGGAGTAGGCGGGCAAGCTATTTTTAAGGTTCAGAATCCTCTCCCGTATATGCAGTTCAGGGCTGACCTTGGATCCAACTGTGACCCAGTTATAACTCTTGGGTGGGTTTGAGGGGATAAGGCATGCACCTTGATTTTTAAACTGTAAAGATAATTCCTTTATTGAGTGGTAAAAAGGTGGGTGCATAGCTTATTCACAGGGGAGCCATTGGGAGAAAGACAAAGACAACCACTGACGGTTCACCCAGCAACAGTTTCAACTGGTTATCGAAAATGTCTGCACAAGTGTGAACAGCTACTCTTTTGTCTCTCCTGAGAAACAGCCAAAGGGCTGGGTTAAGGGCCAGGGACCCCACATCTGAGTCTTTCCTTGATCCTCCTGATTCTCTTTTCTCCCAGCTCTCCTGGGAGTTGAGCCCTCCCCACCCACAAAAAAAACCAACCCACCAATGGAATTTATTAAAGCATACAATCCTAGTCTCCTAGACTCTTAACAATATTGGAAATACTGTACTAACAATAATTTTAGTTACCTAAGCCCTCCTCTCCAAGAATCTCAAAGCCCTCTGACAGACTGGACTCTATTGTCCCTAGTTTCTAAACCCTTCTAGATAAGTTGGGCATTTACGGCGGTAGATGAACTTTCAGACCATTTGGTCACTGTGGAAGCATACTACATAACAGACTATTGGCCCTTAGAAGAGGTCATTAAAGAAAAAAATCCCGCCAAGTCCTCGGCTTCCAGATGATGAAACTATATGGGACAAGGAAATGCCTTATTTTTTTTTCCTTTAAGAGTTGGAGAGTCCAGAAACTCTTTTTTAAGCATTTTCAGTGCTTAACCGCCCTAACAGTCAAATAGTTCTTCCTTTAATCCAACTGCAATATTTTCTACTCAAGCCCTACTTTAAGCCAATTTGCCTTTATTCAGGTTTTGGGGACATGGAGAACCACTGGTTAGCAATCCTTTGGAAAAAAAAATAAAAACAAAGAAACACCTCTTCCCTGCCTTCCCCCCCAGCCCCCTACATCTATCTTAGAATCAGTAGTTTCCAATTTCTTTACCTTTCCTTGCTAGGACCTATTTTTTATTCCTTTCTTGAATTTTGTCGCTCTTCCATGGACTCTTCTCCAGCTTCTCTATATCCTTTTTAAAGTACAGTGACCAAAGTAGATGCCAACTTTGATAAAGAGCTGAACAGTGTAGCGTATAGAGGGAGGATTACTTGACAATTCAAATAGGTCATTCTCCTGTAGATATATCTCAGGGCCAAGTCGACTTTTCAAATAACAGCACTACACTGCCGACTCATACTTCACTATATTCAACTATGATGCCGAGTTCTGTTACACTTGCACTTAGCCTTTTCTGTCTTGCATTTGGGTTTTTTTTTTAAATCCATAAGAATTCTAGTTTTCATTTCTCTCTCTTCATTTCACTCTCCTTTGGGTAGGACCATTTTCCCAATTTAACCAAGTTTTAGTTCTAGGCCTGCCTTCCAGCATGTCGGCGATGCCACCCAATTAAGTATTGACCGCAAATGCAGAAGCATCATGGCCTAGTGGATACAGCGAAGGCTTGAGAATCAGAAGGACCTGGGTTCTAATGCCAGCTCCGCTACTTGTCTGCTGTGTGACCTTGGGCAAATTGCTTCGCTTCTCTGTGCATCAGTTACCTCATCTGTAAAATGGGGATTAAGAGAGTGAGCCACATGTGGGACATGGACTGTGTACAACATGATTAGCTTATACCCACCCCAGAGCTTAGTATAATGCCTGGCACAAAGTAAGCGTTTAATACCATAAAAAAATTAGTGTGTTCTGGATTCCTTTAAACTAGGCCATAAAGGAAGATCTTATATAGAAACAAACTGTTTCAGTACCAACCCCATTGGGATATTATTTGAAACTCCACTCACTCCCAGATTAGCAGCAAAAGGCCAATGATGGCCATCCTTAGGTGTTGTCTTCAAGTCATCTAGGTTTCCAAAAGTTCCACTGGGGAACGGTGCATTTTACCAGAACCTACTAGGTGGAAAGAATCAATGCATTTTCTTCATTAAAACAGAACCACCTCGGCAATGGGAGAATCTGGCTCCAACATCCCTGCAAAGAAGGGCTATACATAACTGTCTATTATTAGTATTTCATTGATGGAAAAAAAATGGAGGCACAAAGATTTCTTCACCCTAGTCTCCTGTAGAGTTAAAGCTAGAATCAGGGTTCCTGACTCCAAAGTCAATGCTGAGGACTTGTGAAGAAGGACTCCCTCACAGAATTAGGATCTCTTCCCTGGGACATCTTTAGATCTTGGGAACAATCATGTACCTTGGCTGACTGAGATGTTGTTTTATGTTTATTCAAAGTGCTAAACTGGATGGTCTCTTGAGGTCTATCCCAGTTGTATAAATCATAGGGAAAATCTATTAGGTACGTTGGGATTTTTTTGAGGGGGGGAGAGGGGCAGGGAGAAATGATGAAGCTCAAAGAACGGAGGACAGAAGAAATGGGAACAAAGCAAAGGGGAATTAGAGGAAAGCAAAAAGGGGCAGACTCCTGACATCTCCACTCACACTCACATTAAGACAATTTAAAAATTCATATGAAATATTTGAAGAGCAATGTAGTCCTGTGTAACTAACCTACTGATGCGAAAATATTGTAAAGTGGAAACACACTGTCAGGGTGTGGAGTTTGCTGCGGAGAAACAAAATATGAACACTTACAAATGTCTTCCTTAAAATTACTGATTGAATGCCTTAGTTTCTAAAAATGTAGAGTCTATCACAGGTACCAGCAACGTGGGCTGGGCACGGCCCAGATTCCCAGGGAGAGTCACGACCCAGCTGCTGCAGCTGCTTTCAAGGAAGTATGCCAACACCCCGGATCACCCAACAATGCCCCTGCTGCTCAAGCTGGGGTGGAGACGGTCAAAGGGGGGAAGAAATGGAAGAAACGGAGCTATGAATAGGGCATGGGACTTTGGAATAAACCCAGGAGCAGTGGTGGAACTGGCCGGGCAAGTGGCATGGACAGGGGCAACCAAGCCACGGGCGAGTAGGTTGGACAGAATGGCCTGGCCTGATAACCCTTAGGCTGAGGGGAGGTAGAGGGGTCTACTGGAGAGGCCACGATTCTGGGAATAAGGAGACCCAAGTTCTAGTCCCAGCACTGTGATTGGTTTGCTGTATGACCCTAAGCAAGTCACTCAACTTCTCTGGGCCTCAGTTTCCTCTTCTGTAAAATGGGGATAAAATGTCTGCTCTTCCTAGCTCTTAGTGTGAGCCCATGTAAGATAGACTGATCAACTACATCTGATTATCTTGTATCCCCCGCCCCCATTAATGCTTAGCAGGTGGTAAGCATTTCAGAAGCCAACATCTGGCTTACCTGAGTTTCCAGGAGTTTTCTTTAGATTGGAGTCAAAAGGAATTTGAAGAAATGAAAAAGGTACACTTCTAAGGCCCTCTCAGGGTCAACCTGGAGAGTTTCCAGTACTCTACCAGTCTCGACTATGGGAGGGACAGTCAGGCAGTGGCATTCCCATTCCATTCCTAGTTTGAGCAGTGGCTAGTGAGTGGAAGGCAATCTGCTACAAGTCGAAACTTCCCCGCGCTGGGAGAGAATTGAGGGTGGAGACTCAAGTTTACTGCACGGAAGGAGGCAACTGTAAACCACTTCCATATTTTTACCATGGAAACTCTATGTATACACTTCAAGAACGATTGCAGATGGAGGTGGGGCGTTCTGGAAGAGATGTGTCCATGGTATCGCTATGGGTTGGAGACGTCTCGGCAGCATGAGACAATATTTCTACGTTTCATGAAATGGGAACTGACTGACCAAAAAAAAAATTCACCCATGAACTACATTTGAAAAAATTTGGTATCTGAATATAGGTAAGAGCATAAATGTTGATATTTTAAAAATGAAAGCAATTATGTCTGAGAAGCCATCAATTAAATCTCACAGATACAAGTAACATACCACAGCAAAAGACACAGAAACAAGTGGTGAGGAGCACATCAGGAAAAAGGAAAGGAAAACTGTACTGGGAGAAACAAATACTCACGCAAAAATCTGGAAGATGGCAACTGAGAATTGGTTTGAAGCTTTGCTTCCCCAAAAAGCAATTAGTAAAAAGTACAATCCTTGATTGCACGGTGCCTTATTAAAAGCACATCTCCTCCAAGAGGCCTTCTCCGACTAAACCCTCATTTAATAATAATAATAATAATGGCATTTATGAAGCGCTTACTATATGCAAAGCACTGTTCTAAGCGCTGGGGAGGTTACCAGGTGATCAGGTTGTCCCACGTGGGACTCACGGTCTTCATCCCCATTTTACAGATGAGGTAACTGAGGCCCAGAGAAGTGAAGTGACTCGCCCAAAGTCACCCAGATGACAACTGGCAGAGCCGTGATTCGAACCCATGACCTCTGACTCCAAAGCCTGCGCTCTTTCCACTGAGCCACGCATGAAGACTACATTTTCCCTTCTCCCATTCCCTTCCGCGTCATGCTGGCACTTGGGTTTCCACCATTTATTCACCCTTCCCTCAGCCCCGCAGCCAGCCCACTGTTGGGTAGGGACTGTCTCTATATGTTGCCAATTTGTACTTCCCAAGCGCTTAGTACAGTGCTCTGCACACAGTAAGCGCTCAACAAATACGATTGATGATGATGATGATAACCGTAATTTATTGATATTACTGCCCAAAACCTCCTCCAATCTGTAAACTCACTGTGGGCAGGGAACATATCTACCAATTCTGTTACACCGTACCCTCCCAAGAACATAATACAGTGCTCTGCGCACAATAAGCACTCAATAAATACAACTGAGATTGAAAGGTAGGCCACAAGGTTAGAACTCCTACTGTCTAGTGTGACGCTGAAATATCCTACGCTGTATACAGTTTTTTAAAAAGAAGATGCGGCACTGAACACATGCATGACAAAGTGTCAAGGCTACTTAGGCAAGTTTGATTCAAGATCACTTGGAGGTGCACAATCCGACAAAACACAATCTGATCATTCTCTCTCCGATCCAATTAAATGTGGCCCGGGATCTGTTGTCAGAGAGAAATGACTTTTCTCACCAAATTTTTTACATCAGCCTTTAACAAGCTGTTGATTGTGGAGGGCGTGAAACTGAATATGTGCTGCTGGAAGCTGGTAGCTAGACACGTAAGAAAAGATCGCATAGACCTTTCACTGCTTTAGACACTGGGGTCTCTGACAGGGCACTGATTTAATTTCATGACTGCCCTGTGCAGATAGTTGACATTGCTAAATGCTACTCTAGTATCAACTTGTTAAATTTGAACCCGCGTTCGGCATATCAGTATACTAGGCCAGACTAACTGGAGTCAAGAGAAATATTTCAGGAGCTATTTATTTTTAAATGAGTTACAACATACCACTATAATTAGACGGATTCATGTGTGAGTATTGACAAACAAAGGATTAGAGTAGAAATCTTATTTTTACCACAACTAAGCCCATTAGATAAAAACTGATCTTAATGCTTTCTTCAATAGCAAGAACTGACTTATTGCAAGCAAGTCGAAAAGAAACTGCGTTTAGTTGTTCCACAAATCCTACTTTTGGAGCTTCATATGGGCAAGAAAGGACACAAAAATGAATTTAAAAAGGAGAGCCAGCATCAGGCTCTGATGAACTTCAGGTTTAGGTACTCTGAAATTAAGTATTCTAAAAATGACAGTGAGATTCACAAAGGCCCAAGTTCTTTGACCAAGAAAAGTTTAGAGTATTGAATTGAAAACCACAGTTCAATCTCTGTGAAACATCGTCTTCTATACTTTCCACTATCATAACGTTTAAATGATTTTCTAGGATGTGTGTCCCATCAGAAAAGTATATCCACAAATTGAAATTCCAAAATGAACCATGTCTTGGGATTCTTCCTAGAAATTATTCAAGGCAAAAATTTTCCACTAGGTAGTATTTTGACCGCAAGATAATTGCTTAAAAGCAAAGAAACAAACTTTACATAAAGCTGATTTCACTATGATTGTTTTTTTAGGATACAGGAAATAAAACAATAAATAATACTAAAACAATAGCAAGACTGAAGGTCTCAAAGGTCAAAATTATTTCTTTAATAGAATTAATTCTTTTTCTCAAGCCAGAGTTCTGACAGTGGTCTTTTCCACCCATGTATGATTTTGTCAATGATTTTATAAATTTTGATTTGTGAGGCTGTGACTATAGAAATTGTTTGTGTATGAACAACAGAGCTAATAGCGATCCCTCAATAACAAAAGAGGAAAGTTTTATTAAAATTTATCTGCCTTGTTATCCAAGATTGCTACATTTTACATGAATTTCCAGGGATTGCCAAGGCTTTCTATGAAAAAAAAATGTCGGTTTGTTCTTTAAATTTAAGAAAATTAAATCATTTTTAAATGTTAAGATCTCACACTATTGGAAATACAGGATTCGTAGAAGAACAAAACAGTGTTTATTAATGATTAACTAGATCAAGAAGACATTCTTAGAATCAACCCCACCTCCCCAAAAAAACTTAAACGGCTGTAATTTTGAGGGCAATACCGTTAAAAGATTAAGTTACAGCGTACAAGCGAGGCCAAATTTCTGGTTTATGAAAAATAGGGTGGAAACTTGAAATTCCTGTGGTTCAGGGTGTATACAAATGCAAATGTCATTTTATTAGTGCTCTCTTTAAACTAAGAGTACAGTACCTATCATTCAAGCTGGTACTCAATAAAGACATAGTTATGAAAAAATGAATTCCTTTAATTTCAGTTTGAAACAAGGGCTGCATTTTTCAGACTGAATTTAATTTTCCCTGATCAAAAGGCAAGAAAAGGTTTGAGTTATTTTGTTTCCCAACAGAATTTTAAATGATGCACTAGAATTGTTTCGACATTTCTTAGAAAAATTCAACATATACTGATATAACATAATCATATCACTTAGAAGGAAGGCTATTTTAAGCTACTAAAATGCTTTAAAGCTGAAATCATTCGATAGTGTTTTCTTTAATACATGTGGAAAACATATCAAACACCGTGGAAAACTATCTGGAGTTGGTCAAGCTCATGAATATAAATTTGACTACTACAGATTTGTTTTCCAAGTATTAGAGCATGAAAACTTCTTTAGACTCCCAACACCCTGCTCTGGCTATAACTAGTTTAGAGTCAAGTATGTCCCACAGTATTTCACTTTAGTATACACTCCAGCAGTCAACATTTCTTTATCTTGGTGACCGAAACAGACTTACCCTTTGAGGTCGTCTTGAATTATTACACAGCTCCCTTCTGCAATATCTCTTGCTTTCTTTTTGAAGGTTACTAAGCTTGCCTTCATTTCCACGGGCGAACTGTATATGTAATTGGGACATCCCTACTTTGGAACAATTGTACTTGAGACTGGACAGGCAGCAGGGAACATTCTGATAAGAGCCTTCCAATGAAATGCTTCTTTGTAAAATATGGTGATTCGGGCTTGCCTGTGGATTCGGTTTTCCCAATTCACCAGTAGCATCTGGCCGATAGCGTGCGTTTTGGGAGGCAGGCAGACACGCAGACGTGCTACGGATCAGTTTTAGGTGTGGGTATTTTCCACCAGAATTAAGTTTCAACTCCTCAAAGGGCTTCTCTAGCCTGCAATGGCCATTTGTTGCTTCGCTCCTTGACGTGTACGTTTTTCGTGGGGTGAAATGCACTGAGATGGACGCGTGCCCTTCGGGAGACTTTTCCCGAACTGTCTTCTTTGGACTCTTGACCGAAGAAAGATTCTTCTCCCGAGAAGAACTCCTCACATAAAGCGGCCGGATATCTCTAACTTCCCCGGGAAGACATATGGTTTTAGACAACCGAAGCCCGTTGACTGCTGTTGAAAGAAATCCCTTGGGAGGAGTGGGGTCTTCCCTTTGTGCGAGCTCGCCGGGAGAGACGAGGAACTGATGCGATGTTTGATAGGGTCCTCTGCTTGGGAGAGGGCTTAAGCTCGTTGGAGAAGTCGGTGGGGTAGTAGAAGGACTCCTAGGGAAAATGACCAACGACGAACAGCGTCTTAACGGAATTTTAGATTTTGTTCTCGCCGGTAATTTTGCACTCTCTATGGCTTGTTCCAATCCTTCTTCAAAGGAAATCGAGCTGTCGCTTCTCAGAGTTTCACAGGGGGTAGTATTCCTGTTCGGCACACTTTTATAAGCGGTGGCGTAGGAGAAATTCCCACAGACAATCCTATTAGTAAAAGGACCATCACCTTGATGAAGAGTACAACCACCACCGTCGCTGCTGATGCTGTTACTGCATGAACCACCATCACTTGTGGTGCTTGTACATGACCCATAATCACTGCCATTGCTACTGCACGATCCGTTGTCACTGACTCCAAAACCGGAGAGGCTACCACTACACGAGGCAGGGCTGCCCAGAAGGCCGTTGTCATTTATCACGTTCAATCCGTTATCAGCCACGGTCCTGCCACAGTTTGTTTCCTCGATGACACCACTAAATGACGCGTCTTCACCAGTAGCTAGAACGGTGCCAGATTGAAGATATCCATTAGAACTCTTGGGCTGTAGGGAAATCTGCAGAAAGGTGCTCTTTTTGTGACTACTTTGAGATGAAGGAGCAGCTGAACTCTCCTGAGACTGAACAATTTCCTGTGCTCCCGGAGTCAGGACGGTTTGCCTAGGAGTCAGCTTCATTTGTATGGTGTTAGATGCAGAAGCCTGGGATGGTCTTTTGAAGCACATGGGAGAGTTATTATCCAGGTCATCTCCAGAGGCTTCCGACAGCGGATCGGTGTTGCTTCTTCTGGCTGCAAAATGCAATCTTAACCTCCGTGCCATTTGTTCTCATTTCCATACATGATAGTGACTCAAAGTCAAAACAGAGCTCTCTGTTTCAAGCAGCTGAACTGAATCCGGAAAACAAAATCATTTGTCGGGTACCTACAAGACCTTTAAATTGAAGGCTTCGTCCTAATCCAAATACTAGGTTCTAGCCACCGTTATGAGCAAGCCTGCCAACGAACCATTCCCGAGACTGGAGTTTCTGAAATGTCTTGAATTGCTAGTAGTCGAAATGCATTCACTTACAAAGCACTTGATTTCCAACGACCTTTAAGCTGAGCTCAGCTGCAGCACGCTGACTGAAACGCTGCCAACCTTGTTTCAATTATACCTTCTCCAATTTGCATGAATGAGTAACACAAGATCAACAATCCTCTACCATTTAAAGTTTAAACAGTATATTTTGCTCTAGCTCTACTTGTTAAACATTTAATGTCTTGGATCAGCGTGTCTAAACTTTCTCCGGCACAGTTTGACCACTAATATTTTTACCCGGAGGTATAGAGTTACAGGAAGTTGGTAGGAACGAAGCCCCATATAATTGAGTATCAAATCAAGGATTGGATTTCCAAATAGTAACCATACTAAAAATCCAGTGAAGTTATGCAGACAGCCATTAATAATGATGATCACAATCAAAATTCAATTACTTTTAATATTTCAGAAGTATTGAACTGTTGGGGGGAAAACAGCTTTGCGCTGGAAAGGCTAAAAAAAAAATCCTTTAAGGCCAACAGTCCCATCTCGGGATAAATTGCGGATTTTTCCCTTGGTGGTCAAGGGGGTGGCAAACTCCTTTTACACACGATCCCTTTCAGTTTGGGGGCCCATTTTAATTAGCTGGCAGGGGTCGAATGCCACATCTCCTGGATGTGAAGTCTTCTAAAAGAAAAAGGACTCCATAAAGTTACATATACAGATTAGGATAGCTACTCAGAAATCCGTCAAGTTGAAGCTCATCCTACTGGGTCCGTAAACCTCGCAGACAAAGGTTATTGTGAAAAATTGGAGTCTGAAAAGGATTCCCACATCCAACAGATACCTCTTGGTGCCAACTCAGTCCGGACAGAAAATCTGCGAAAGCCCTCGGCTGGCCCCTACTGGTTCTTCAATTAGCCCGGCAAATTATCGATGCAAAAGTACTCGGTCTGTTACAGATATTTATTTTTATAAACTGAAAGTACACAGCTGTTTACATTCTAGTCCCCAACACAACCACACTGACATGGAACTGCTTGCTGCCGACGGAGCTCAAAGGACAGAGGACACTGGATCCGTTGTCCGTCCCTGGGTTGCGCTGGGGGATATTTTCGGCTCTGTGTTTATTTAACCTTCTCTGAATTTTCAGTTTAGTAAGCAATAAAAGCGCAAGGCTTTACTCGATGTCGCAAAGGTCGTGCGCCCAAATTTGGTATTTTATTTGAAAGCAGCAGATTTGCTTTTTCATTAATACCGTAGGGTGTATTTAAACCTCCATTACCTGGATTTCATTGTCAGTACTGCAGCAATAACTACATACTGGCTTATTCATAGAAAACCAAGTAAAATGGTTCAGTTATTTACATCAATAAGCTCAGCACCCGAGGTGTGTTTTTTAATGAGAAGCAAATGTATAATATCCATTTTTGCTCCAACTTATAAAAGACCAAGGCTTTTGCCTCGTTCATTTTCCTCATAAGTGGCTCCAAGTATAAGGATACATCTGTAAATTTGTGAAGTGTGCCTTCAATCAACATGGTCATGTAAAATAATGTCATCTTACAATGTGTATCTTTTAGACACCGTTTTGATAATAATAATAATAATAATAATAATAATAATAATAATAATGGTATTTGTTACGCACTTACTATGTGCCAGACACTGTACTATGCACTGGGTGGATACAAGCAATCGGGTCGGACACAGTCCTTGTCCCACATGGGGCTCACAGTCTCATTCCCCAATTCTGAGGCGGTAACTGAAGCACAGAGAAGTCAAGTGACTTATCCAATTTTGGCAAGTCCCTTCCCGGGAAGGAGTGGGATTAAAGATACTTGATTTGGAGCAAGCTGGGGTCTTTGTGTTTCCCACGTTGCCCTTCACAGGGAGCGGTAGCACATACCATCGCATGAAATCCTTCCTCTCCTTATGAACTGTGAGCCTCCCGGGGGACAACCTGATCACCTTGTAACCTCCCCAGTGCTTAGAACAGTGCTTTGCACATAGTGAGTGCTTAATAAATGCCATTATTATTATTATTATTATTTCCACATTGAAAATGTTAACTACCTAAGCACCAGTGAAAGGTTTTGATGGCTTCCAACCACCTAACAGTTATGGGACGATTCACAACCCTTCAACTGTCATCAAGAATAAAGTCCGATTGAGAACCTGCCACCATCTAAGCACCAGCTTTTATTTCAATTTTTTTTTAAAAATGGTATTTGCTAAGCACTGCCAGGCACTGGACTAAGCACTAGGGTACAGTGGTACAGTACACTGATTTGTACTTCCCAAGCGCTTAGTACAGTGCCCTGCACACAGTAAGTGCTCAATAAATACGACTGAATGAATGAACATATGAATACCAGCTAATCAGGCTGGACATAGCCCATGTCCTACATGGGACTCAGTCTTAATTCCCGTTTTACAGATGAGGGAACTGAGGCACAGAGAAGTGAACTGATTTGCCCAAGGTCACAAAGCAGACAAGCGGCAGAGCCGGGATTAGAACCCATGACCTCTGACTCCCAGCCTGTGCTCTGTTTACCTGGCTGCGCTGCTTCCCACGCTGTGTAACTTTTAAGATGTTACACAAAGACTTGAATAATAATAATAATAATAATGATGGCATTTATTAAGCGCTTAGTATGTGCAAAGCACCGTTCTAAGCACCGGGGAGGTTACAAGCCGATCAGGTTGTCCCACGGGGGGCTCACAGTCTTCATCCCCATTTTACAGATGAGGGAATTGAGGCCCAGAGAAGTGAAATGACTTGCCCAAAGTCACACAGCTGACACTTGGCAGAGCCAGGATTTGAACCCACAACCTCTGACTCCAAAGCCCGTGCTCTTTCCACTGAGCCATGCTGCTTCTGAAGAATGATTACGACCCTGAATCGAATGGCATAAATGGATAGAAGCAATAATAATTACAGTATTTATTAAGTCCTTACCCTGTGTCGAGCACAGGTGTAAGTGCTGGAATAGATACAAAGTTCATCAGGTCAGTAACAGTCCCTGTCCCACATGGGGCTCATAGCCGAAGTATGAGGGAAAACAGGTATCGGGCCCCTGTTTTACAAATGAAAAGAAACTGAGGCACAGGAAAGTAAAGTAACTTGCCCAAGGTCACACATTATAAAAATAATAATAATGGCATTTATTAAACGCTTACTATGTGCAAAGCACTGTTCTAAGCACCGGGGAGGTTACAAGGTGATCAGGTTGTCCCATGGGGGGCTCACAGTCTTCATCCCCATTTTACAGATGAGGTAACTGAGGCCCAGAGAGGTGAAGTGACTTGCCCAAAGTCACACAAATGACAAGTGGCAGAGCCGGGATTTGAACCCATAACCTCTGACTCCAAAGCCCGGGCTCTTTCCACTGAGCCAAGCTGCTTCTCTAAGCACTGTTCTAAGCACTGAGGAGGTTACAAGGTGATCAGGTTGTCCCATGGGGGGGCTCAGTCTTCATCCCCATTTTACAGATGAGGTAACTGAGGCCCAGAGAAGTGAAGTGACTTGCCCAAAGTCACACAGATGACAAGTGGCGGAGCCGGGATTTGAACCCATGACCTCTGACTCCAAAACCCGGGCTCTTTCCACTGAGCCAAGCTGCTTCTCTAAGCACTGTTCTAAGCACTGAGGAGGTTACAAGGCAATCAGGTTGTCCCATGGGGGGGGGGCTCACAGTCTCCATCCCCATTTTACAGATGAGGGAACTGAGGCCCAGAGAAGTGAAGTGACTTACCCAAAGTCACACAGATGACAAGTGGCGGAGCCGGGATTTGGACCCATGACCTCTGACTCCAAAGCCCGGGCTCTTTCCACTGAGCCAAGCTGCTTCTCTAAGCACTGTTCTAAGCGCTGAGGAGGTTACAAGGCGATCAGGTTGAACCATGGGGGGCTCACAGTCTTCATCCCCCTTTTACAGATGAGGTAACTGAGGCCCAGAGAAGTGAAGTGACTTGCCCAAAGTCACACAGCTGACAAGTGGCACAGCTGGGACGGCAGCCCGGGGGGCGCCACGGAGGAGGTGGACGGGGAGCCGCAGCTCAACGTAAGGACGGGCCCGTGAGGGGCGGGGGGGCTGGGGGGGCCGCTCTGCCCTGTGACCTCGGACAAGTCACTTCACTTCTCCCTGCCTCAGTTCCCTCGTCTGGAAAGCGGGGATGAAAAGGGACCGTCTCTCTATGTTTCCAACTTGTACTTCCCAAGCGCTTAGTACAGTGCCCTGCACACAGTGGGCGCTCAATAAATGCGACTGAATGAATGACTCCCCACAGCACCTATGTATCTATCTGTAATTCACTGTGTTACCTATTTGTATTAATGTCTGTCTCCCCCTCTAGACCGTGAGCTCGTTGTTGGGTAGGGACCGTCTCTGTATGCTTCCAACTTGTACTTCCCAAGCGCTTAGTCCAGTGCTCTGCACACAGTAAGCGCTCAATAAATACGATTGAATGAATGAATGAATTAGAACCCACATCCTCTGACTCCCAATCTCAAGCTCTTTCCGCTATATGTCACACTGCAAGACGGTGATGTACTGCTCAGAGTTGTGTACGGGCTTTTTCACAGCTTCAGGAACCCCAAAAGAACGCCCGAAGTTGTAAGGATGCTTCCAACACTGATTCCCATTTTCAATAAGAGCAGGAAAGCGGACACTGGAAACTCTTTGGCAGCTCAATGTTCACTACTGTCAGCACCTTGTCAAAGTATTTCTGGACTGGCTACTGAAGGATATCATCACTCATGCGTCCGGACGCAGAGTAGATTCAGAAATTAATGTGGTATAATAAAAATGATCTTTTGGAGATCATCAGATCCAGGAGAAATGACAGGCCAAACCCCCCACAATCCCTCTAACTGCACTACCGGGCGGCAGCAGTGGCCCAAAAGTCTTCTGCTATGCCGCATGGTGTGAGACGGGCTCCCTAAAAAGCAGTGTGGCCTCATGCAAAGAGCACAGGCCTGAGAGTCATCATCATCATCATCAATCGTATTTACTGAGCGCTTACTGTGTGCAGAGCACTGTACTAAGCGCTTGGGAAGTCCAAGTTGGCAACATATAGAGACAGTCCCTACCCAACAGTGGGCTCACAGTCTAAAAGGGGGAGACAGCGAACAAAACCAAACATACTAAGAAAGTAAAATAAACAGAATAGATATGTACAAGCAAAATAAATAAATAAATAAATAGAGTAACAAATATGTACAAACATATATACATATAAACAGGAGTCGGAGGACCTGGGTTCTAATCCCACCCTTCCTGCAAGTCACTTCACTTCTCTGGGCCTCAGTTACCTCACCTGCAAAATGGGGATTAAGATTGTGAGCCCCATGTGGGGCATGGCTGTGTCCAACCTGATTATCTTCTATCTACAGTGTTAGGACAGTGGTTGGCACATAGTAAGCACTTAAACACTTAAAATAAAGCGAGACACATACATACACACTGAGAAAGAGACACACACACACATATCTTTGGCATGTCTGTTCTTTCCTCCCTGAATGTGAACATCCTAATTCAGTTTACCATTACACAGTGCTTGAGAGTGTGGCCATTATCCGCTCTCCTTTCATAGCCTACTCCAAGACGCTTTGTGGTGATGAACACTTTCCCGTCTACATTCTAGGACCCCACTGGCTATAATCCTGTTCTCATCAACAATCGTATTTATTGAGCGCTTACTGTGTGCAGAGCACTGTACTGAGCGCTTAGCGCTTGGCACTGTTCTCCTACAAGCAGGAGAAGTCGAGGAAGCTGCTTAATAAGATGGAAAGACCACAACCGTGGTCCTGTGGATAAAAGGACATCACCTCAGCTTTTAGACCTTCAAATTGAAATAAAGCTTTGTGCCCCACAGTTTGGCATCAAAGGCCATGCTGGACTTGGAGATCCCAATTTCTATCTGTTGTTGATGTATCTTGGATTACTGCACTGGCAAGGAGAACAGAATTTGATGGCGGCATTAAATTCTTGTTGCTGCTGAGAGTTGGTGGTTTTGCACAGTTTTCCAGGGGAGGGTTCGACCACTTACTTGGCCTCGCTGAAAGACCATGGGTCTAGGTGTCAGAGGACATGAGTTATAATCCCGGCTCTGCAACATGTCTGCTGTGTGACCTTGGGCGTATCACTTCACTTCTTTGGGCCTGTTACCTCAACTGTCAAGTGGAGATTAAGACTGTGAGCCCTAGACGGGGCAGGGACTGTGTCTGTCCCAACTACCTTGTATCTTCCCCAGTACTTAGAACAGTGCTTAGCACAGAGTTAAGCACTTAAACACCACAGTTGTTGTTATCAGAGAATCAGCGTGGGTCAGTGGAAAGAGCATGGGCTTTGGAGCCAGAGGTCAGGGGTTCAAATCCTGGCTCCGCCAATTATCAGTTGTGTGACTTTGGGCAAGTCACTTAATTTCTCTGGGCCTCAGTTACCTCATCTGTAAAATGGGGATGAAAACTGTGAGCCCCTCCCCCCACCCCGTGGGACAACCTGATCACCTTGTATCCGCCCCAGTGCTTAGAACAGTGCTTTGCACATAGTATGCGCTGAATAAATGCCATCATTATTATTATTATTATTAACTTCTCTGTGCCTCAGTTACCTCATCTGTAAAATGGGGATTAAGATTGTGAGCCCCACGTGGGACAACCTGATTGCCTTGTATCCTCCCCAGCGCTTAGAACAGTGCTTTGCACATTGTAAGTGCTTAACAAATACCATTATTATTATTATTATTATTAATATTACTACTCTTAGCCCACAGTGTTCGCTGAATCTGCAAAGTGGCTCACCTAATTCAATACCTTTGGGTGTATTCAAGCGTCTGGTCTAGTGATCTGCATACAGTAAGGGCTTAATAAATATAATTGATGGATTGATTATGTGTGTACCTCCGGGGCACAGTTCTCCAGTATACAGTGGTCTTGGATGACTATTTTAAAGATTTTTGATCATGCTTGCAGTCTTTGGCTTTTAGTTGGAAGAATTTCCAAGAGATCAAAAGTGTATTCTGATGCCAGCTTTTAGGTTGTTGCATCCTCAAGTACAGAACATACTGGGGACAGTCCCGCACCTACTATAAGATGCATCTGTCTTCCCTGCCCCCCCTACACTGTAAGCTCATTGTGGGCAGGGAATGTGCCTGTTTACTGTTGTACTGTAAGCTCCTAAATGCTTAGTACAGTGTTCTGCACACAGTAAGTGCTCAATAAATACAAATGAATGAATGAATCCCTAGCTTATTCTGATGACCACAAGGAAAGACTTGGAAAGGTTGAGACAGGAGCACCTCAAACTCTGCCTTACCTGGACACACAGAAGAAATGATAGTAAACCAATTAGTTTGGGCTATTTAAAATGATTAACGCTTCAAACAGAAAACTGTGAAATGAGTCTGTAAGACTGAATGAACTGATTAAATAACAGGAGGCAAAAATAGGTCAGGTTTGAAAAAGAAGAATAAAGAACAAATCTCACCCGACTCGTTGGGAGAAGTCTTGAGTGGATGGGAGCCTTCACTGAAAGAGTGAAGGAGGAAAAATAAGTGGGGAATCAAAACTGAACATCTAAAGGTTGCTGGATCGTTCCCGGGTTTCTCAAGCTCTCAATAAATATGATTGACTGACAAAACAGTATTTGAGAAAAAATGTAAAGCTGAAAAGGAGACCACGCAGAAGAGGTAGGGAAAGGAAAAAGAAAAACCTAAGAAAAAGGAATCATAAAAACCAAGGGACAGAAAAGCTCACAAAGCATAATGATGTCAAGAAAAATGAGGGTGGAGAAGAAACCCTTAGACATGGCTAGAAATCAGTCAATTTTGGCATCAATAAATGTAATTTAAGATTAGGTTAAAAACGGAATTTTAAAGTAGTCAAAGAAAGTGTTTCATATGGCTGAACGGAAAGGAAGGGAGCCAGCTACTGTATTCCTTTCAGCTTGGCTTGGAAATTTCCCTTCCCCAGAAACCATGGCACAGTCCGTACTTTCAAGGCTGGTAGGTATTATCTGCAGAGTGCATGGTTTTCCTTGTTTCAGAATTATGCAGTTGAAAACCATTGTGAAGGTCTCATGGTTTCCACAAGTATGGCTTAGAGCCTCGTGGAAAACCATTTCCCTGCTCTGTCCAGGAGTATTTCTATCAGTTTCCCATCCTGGAGTTACAGCAACAACTCCACAGTTAGGGTTGACGGACTGTTTTGGTTTAAGCTCCATTTCTCAGTAACTAACCAAAAACTAACACCCCCCCCCCCCCAAAAAAAAACCTGGCCCAGAAAGCTCTTTGGCCAGAGCACAATTTCTACTCCTCATCTTCACCCCAGGCAAAAAAAAAAAAAAAATCAAGGCTTTGGCTCATATGGATTTGAAACATGCAACCTTTCTGTTATTGGAAAGGCCTGCAAAAACTTTGCTTTTTCTCCTCTTCCAAACAATTAACTTAAGGTTCATTTTGTCCTACTACAGATGTAAGGCACCTTGGCTTTTGTGCCAGATGGCAGTTTTCTTTGTTGCTATGTGTCGAGCACCGTATTAAGCACTGGGATAGATACCAGATAACCAGGCCCCAGATGGGGTTCCCAAGGTAGGAAGAACAGGTATTGAATCCCCATTTTGCAGATGAAGAAACTGAGGCACAGAAGTTAGGTGGCCTGCCTAGGGACCTCCAGCAGACAAGTGGATTAGAACCCAGGTCCTCTGACTCTCAGCCCTGCACTTTCTGCACTAGGAAATGCTGAGTATTCCACCTTGCAAATTACTCTGCCTTTGGCCTCAATGCATGCGGTAATGCCAGGGCAGGTGCCAGCTATTTTTGCAGACACTTCCACCCTCTGCACTGCCTTGTGGCTCAGTGGAAAGAGCCCGGGCTTTGGAGTCAGAGGTCATGGGTTCAAATCCCGGCTCCGCCAATTGTCAGCTGGGTGACTTTGGGCAAGTCACTTCACTGGGCTTCAGTTACCTCATCTGTAAAATGAGGATTAAGACTGTGAGCCCCCCGTGGGACAACCTGATCATCCTGTAACCTCCCCAGTGCTTAGAACAGTGTTTTGCACATAGTAAGTGCTTAATAAATGATATCATTATTATTATAATACTGTCACCCAGCTTCTCTGTGTCTGCTTGGGTGGCAGAAGCATTAAGGAGACTTAAAATGGCAACGTAAAATTGCGGAGTGGTAGCCACTTGCAACTAGATCTCTGGCGTCTTCTGCGAGCCTGGCACGCACTCCAGTTCCAATCCCTTTACTCCTCAAAGGAACAAGAGGAGGTAATTGATAACTGCCCTACTACGCTGCTAAGTCATTAGGTCCCTGGAGAAAATAGGAGTCATTGGGGTAAAAGGATTGCAGTTCTCTTGCACAAGTGAATTGAGGAAGTTGTTGAACCCAGAGCAGGAGTTAAGCTCGGGGGCCTGCTCTCTGTTGCCATATAGGAAAGTGGACCGATTTTTGATATTTGCTATGCGCTTACTATATGTCAAACACTGGTCTAAGCGCTGGGACAGGTACAATCAATCAATCGTATTTACTGAGCACTTACTGTGTGCAGAGCACTGTACTAAGCGCTTGGGAAGTACAAGTTGGCAACATATAGAGACAGTCCCTACCCATCAGTGGGCTCACAGTCTAAAAGGGGGAGACAGAGAACAAAATCAAACATACTAACAAAATAAAATAAATAGAATAGATATGAACAAGTAAAATAGAGTAATAAATATGTACAAACATATATACATATATACAGGTGCTGTGGGGAAGAGAAGGAGGTCCAGATTGATTAGGTCAGACACAGTCCCTGTCCCACATGGGGCGCACAGATTAAGTAGGAAGGAGAACAGGTACCCCCGTTTTACAGTTGAGAAACCTGAGGCAGAGAAGTGACGTGACTTGCCCAAGGTCACGCAGCAAGCACTTGGCGGAGCTGGGATTAGAACCCAGGTCCTTCTGAGTTCCAGGCCCGTGCTCTCACCACTAGGCTCCTCTACTTCCAGTTGCCGTTTGGTTTGGGTTATGACATCCCGGGAAAATGGAAGGTGCGGCTTAAAGTCCCCAGACGCTCAGAGTAAGAGGTTTAGCGATTCCACTACATGCACACACACAGATGAAGCCACCGAGTGTCTTCCATCACAGATGAGCAAATGTGTCTTGCATCCCCAGGGCCCTCCGCCGCACCTACAGAACTGATGGCCGCTCCCAGCACACTCTATGCTCCGGACACAAGCCACTGCCGTCCCTTTCTTGGCCCCTCTTCGTCCTCGGAGACGGAGGAAAAGTCCGGCATTTGCCCCCTCACCTCCCTGCGGCAGAGCCAACTGCCTTCCCTCCCCGCCCGTGCCACTGAGGAGACCCCATCCCGTCCTGCTTTCCACCGCCCTAGCAAAAATCCGAACAGCACCCGCAGCATGAGGCCTCATTAAACGAACTTCGGGAAAGTTAGTGACTGCACAGCCACTGTTGTCTAGTCTAAATCGCGAAGTTCTGCTCCTCTAACCACAGCTCCATACTCAATTTCGTGTAGGCTGTATTTGTCCTTGTCCTTTATGCTGCTTGAATGTTTCAGTGTTTCAACGCTTCTGATGTGTCTGTCTCCAGTCTTTCTGGAGGGATTCACATTATGATTGGAAGGCGATGAGATAGGGACTGTGTCTAATCTCCACCTGTATACTCTTTCCCGGCGATTAGTACAACGCTCTGCACAAAGTACTTAATAAACCCTATTACTACTTCTGGGCAAGAGTTTATAATTGGAGTATCCTGGGTTAGATGAATGTTTGTGTCTCACTCTTCAGAACTACTCTGGGTGCCCAGCTAATCAAGTGCAAGTGGAAGCATAAGAGAATGGTCGACTATGAATAAGCAGCAGTGTGGCCTAGTGAAAAGAGCAGGGCTCCGAGTCAGGAAATTTGAGTTCCTGTGCAATTCAGGATGGGTGGAGTAGCCCTAAGATGGGATCTCTCTTTCCAGAAATTTCCCTCTAAGGCCAAGAGAGCAGGTCCCAACTTGCCCTGCAGTAAACACTCTTGGTGGCAACAGTATCTCAAACTCTCTAAGAATCACTTCCAAGTATGTTGACCCTCAAAGTTTTTAGGATGCTTAAGTCTCTGGAGATGCACTTTTAGAAACAAATGTATGCTGGGGATAAGTACAGCTACAAAAACAGATGTAAATGCATCAAGCATTTTTAAGCAACTCAATCTGATCAAATTTTTACCATGTTTAACGAGGTTCTCAGAGTCCACCCTGCTCTTAACCCCAAACCCCAGGATAGTCCTATGGGGGGTGTTTGCACTGCTCTGGAGGCCCCTAAACTAACAACCTTGCCGCAGATGCCGGAGGTGGGAGCAAACTTCCCCACTTTAGTCCACTGTGGCTTTCACTAATAAAAACCGCAGTGGGTAGGAAAAACTCCATAGAACTTGCCATTATGTTGTTTCTCTCAACAGGATATTTTAGGAGCTGCCTCTCTAGGAGTGTGAGACCCAGGGCAGCCACCCCAATGAGGCCTTACTATTAGTTAGGGGTGGGGGAAGGAAAGGTTTAAAAAGGCAGATATTACCCACCGAGTCTTTTCCTCCAATCCCGACTCCTTCTCCCCATCGATCTAATAGCATAGTGGTGAACCTGATAGGAGAACCACCACTTCAAAACTGCCTGACAGAGCGATTCAGGCCAGCTCAAGCTGTTGGACTGCCATCCCTCCCTTCCCCACAGCACCTGTATATATGTATATATGTTTGTACATATTTATTACTCTATTTATTTATTTTACTTGTACATATCTATTCTATTTATTTTATTTTGTAAGTATGTTTGGTTTTGTTCTCTGTCTCCCCCTTTTAGACTGTGAGCCCACTGCTGGGTAGGGACTGTCTCTATATGTTGCCAATTTGTACTTCCCAAGCACTTAGTACAGTGCTCTGCACATAGTAAGCGCTTAATAAATACGATTGATGATGATGATGATGATGATATTTCCCCACTTCCTCTGGAAGTTTGTGGGATCCAGGCTTGTCTGAGAACCTGCAGGGACTCAAACTCTGGATAGCGGCCACTGGGTGGGAGGGTGACGGCTGACTCTGAAGCGGGGAACACTCCCGTCCTGCCTCTGCCACCCACGGAACATCGGCTGGTTAGTGCTTATTATTCATTCAGTCGTATTTATTGAGCGCTTACTGTGTGCAGAGCACCGTACTAAGCGCTTGGGAAGTACAAATCGGCAACATATACAGACGGCCCCCACCCAACAACGGGCTCACAGTCTAGAAGGGGGAGGCAGACAAACACACAAAATAAGTAGACAGGTGTCACTACCATAAGAATAAATAGAATTATAGCTATATACACATAATTAGAGTAATAAGTATGTACAAATATCCACAAGTGCTGTATTGCAATGCTTTGCGCACAGTAAGTGCTCAATAAATACAACTGAATGAATGGGAGGTGCGAGGCCCCTTAAGGAAAGAAGCCCATGGCAATTACACGGGCTGGCTCTGTTATAGTGTACTCTCCCAAGCCCTTAGTACAGTGCTCTGCGCACAGTAAGTGCTCAATAAAACAGCTATTATCGGGACAGCCCTAAAAATCCCTACCCAACAGTGGGTATTCATTCATTCAATTGTATTTATTGAGCGCTTACTGTATGCAGAGCACTGTACTAAGCGCTTGGGAAGTACAAGTCGGCAGCATATAGAGACGGTTCTTACCCAACAATGGGATCATAGTCTAAAAAGGGGAGACAGACAACAAAACAAAACAAGTAGACAGGTGTCAAAACCGTCAGAAGAAATAGAATTATAGCTATATGCACATCATTAATAAAATAGTATAGTAAATATGTATAAGTAAAATAAATAGAGTAATAAATATGTACAAGTTTCTGACGTGTACCATCAGATTACGCAGCACAATTATGGAATGCTGTGCAAAGAAGGGGACATACCTACCTGACTGGCCCCTTTGAGAAATGGGGAGGCGCTTTTTTGAGCAAAAGCACACGGAAGAAAGGGACATGGAGGCCTTCCCAGACTGAGCCCCTTCCTTCCTCTCCCCCTCGTCCCCCTCTCCATCCCCCCACATCTTACCTCCTTCCCTTCCCCACAGCACCTGTATATATGTATATATGTTTGTACATATTTATTACTCTATTTATTTATTTATTTTACTTGTACATCTCTATTCTATTTATTTTATTTTGTTAGTATGTTTGGTTTTGTTCTCTGTCTCCCCCTTTTAGACTGTGAACCCACTGTTGGGTAGGGACTGTCTCTATATGTTGCCAATTTGTACTTCCCAAGCGCTTAGGACAGTGCTCTGCACATAGTAAGCACTCAATAAATACGATTGATGATGACACAAAAAAGAGCTCTCAGTTGGGTCATGGCCTCAGTCCCAAATCCAAGGGCAGAATCTTTACTCTCTTGGAAGAAGGGACATTTAATCCTAAACTGCGTCACCAAATCCACATGCCGCTAGGAGACTGATTGCCACCACCAGCAAGCAGTCCTTTGAACACAAAGGGCAGCTACACATACATGCAATAAAAATGGTTTGGAGTTCTGCAAAATGGGAAAAAGCAAGACAACTGAAGTTAAACTCTTAATGATGCAAAAGGAAAGTCTATGAAGCTGACATCACAACAGTCAGGGAAACGTGGGTAAGATATAGAACTTTAACCACAGCCCAACTTCCATCTCAATGAATTAAAATTTGACTTTGCTTTTATAAAAATTCATTATTTTCCTTTCGGCTCTACAACTTCACCCAATTTTTTCATGCTTCAATTGGTTAATAGAATTGTAACATACCAAACGGTTCTCATCAAACACTTCAAAGAGAAGCCGATGCTGTTGAGGATGAACCTAGGAAGAAAAGAATGCTTTTTCACTATTTTCAGATTAATTCGTTAAGATCTATTTTAAAAAAAAGAGTAGAAACCATGAAAACAAAGGCGGTGTGTTTAAAAATCTAAAATCAGATTATAAGAGTCCCATGACTATACCAAAGTGCATATTTTTGGTTTGTTTCTTCAGTGTGCATATGGTGAACAAGCACATTATCTCATAATCAAAGCCAGCCTAGTAGAGTTAAGTTTCCTCCATTTTCCCAATCTTCCCCTTTTTTTTGCTCAGATGGAAGCAAAGAATCTCGAAAGGTTGTAGGAAAGCGGGTCATCTGGGATCTTTGTTATTTCCATGGAGTGATGAACAGTAGTAAGTTCTTTTGGAGCCCAACGTGACCAGAGAACTGGAGGCCGGTTAAATTTTCCGCAGCCCTCCACTCTGTGCCATCACTACCCAACCGTGATACTGAGAAGGTGCCCAACGGGAAATATACCAGGCCAGCTTTCTGAAAGCAGGGTGGGAGAGAAATTGTGGCACTTTCCAGGGCTACCCCCACAAGAAGAGGGTCCTGGGGTTATTACCTGATTTGGCAGCTTTCTAGCCAACAAGTCACAGTCCACGATGGGGGCAGAAACTGGAGGCTGTGGGTGGGTAGAGGGTCATCTGAATCCAGTCAAAACCCAGTCAGGTGGCTTTTTGCCCATCTAACCTCGTGTCTCTGGCTCAGTCCCACAGGACCCTAATCCCGCAAAGTACTCTAACTTCCTGAATTTGTTTTGCTGGAAGAGAAGGAAGTTATGTGCTGAGTTTACACATCTCACTGCCTGCAATTGGCAGCACCCATGGAACTTCGGGACTCCTTGCTTTGAGCTGGAAATTTAGTTTTTTTGACGAATTTGGTCTTTTTTTTCAGATTGAAGTATCCAACTAGATTTTAGGATTTATAAAGAAAAGGCCAGAATAATGATCGCCGGATGCCCTCTAGCGGTTACCTTCTGAAAAGGAAGCCTCTGGGTTGTAATTTTGTGGGAGAAGGCAGAAATTGACATGTTAAAAAAAAAAAGATTTTAAAATGTACATAATCTCAAAATTGCAACAGTGAAATTATGAGTGTCATTAAAAATTCCTCTTTAGCATTACCTAGTTTTGACTCTTCCGCCTCGTTCTTGCCTGTCCCGCCATCGACCCCCAGCCCACGTCCTCCCCCGGGCCTGGAATGCCCTCCCTCTGCCCATCCGCCAAGCTCGCTCTCTTCCTCCCTTCAAGGCCCTACTGAGAGCTCACCTCCTCCAGGAGGCCTTCCCAGACTGAGCCCCTTCTTTCCTCTCCCCCTCGTCCCCCTCTCCATCCCCCCATCTTACCTCCTTCCCTTCCCCACAGCACCTGTATATATGTATATATGTTTGTACATATTTATTTCTCTATGTATTTATTTATTTATCTTACTTGTACATATCTATTCTATTTATTTTATTTTGTTAGTATGTTTAGTTTTGTTCTCTGTCTCCCCCTTCTAGACTTTGAGCCCACTGTTGGGTAGGGACTGTTTCTATATGTTGCCAATTTGTACTTCCCAAGGAATTAGTACCGTGCTCTGCACATAGTAAGTGCTCAATAAATACGATTGATGATGATGATGTGTTGCCGACTTGTACTTCCCAAGCGCTTAGTACAGTGCTCTGCACACAGTAAGCGCTCAATAAATACGATTGATTGATTGATTGATTACCCTGGTGTGCACCACTGTTACATATTACACTTACCAGTATGTTACATATAGAAAGAGATATATAGGTAGATATCAATCAAGTCTCCTCTTCAAAAATGACAGGGTTGGGGAGAATTATGAGGTAGGAACAATTATGTAAGTAAATACACTACTCACTTTATTCAACTTCAACAAAGCACACAATCACTTAAATGCCCGGACAAACACCAAGAAACAACCACAAGGGATGTTTCAGTTAAGATATATGCAATTATGCTACTGTAGAATATGATGATGCTGTCACAGCTCTGCTTCCCCATCCTCTTTCCCAGGATCTTCTGAGATGGACTCTGAAGTCCTTGAAGGGAAGGGGAAATGAAATTGCTGGCCACCAACTACTTCCCTGAATGTGCACAAACTCAGACAATCAATGCATTTATTGAGCACTTACTGTATGCAGATCATTGCACTAAGTGCTTACATTTCTGTATATCTTGTAACCATAAGTTAGAGAAAATTATATTCAAGCATTTTTAAATGATTTTTCTGTATTCCCAAGAATCTCATTACTAAAGCTCAGTTGCCCTATAGGAAAGAATTTCTTAACTGTGACATCAATTACTTAATAATCTTAAAACTTGTTTTACTGATATAGGAATGGTTTTATTTTGAGGAAAGGGAACTTCTTTCACAATCGATATTCCTCGTCCCCCTCTCCATCCCCCACGTCTTACCTCCTTCCCTTCCTCACAGCACCTGTATATATGTATATATGTTTGTACATATTTATTACTCTATTTATTTATTTATTTTACTTGTACATATCTATTCTATTTTATTTTGTTAAGACATTTGGTTTTGATCTCTGTCTCCCCCTTCTAGACTGTGAGCCCACTGTTGGGTAGGGACTGTCTCTATATGTTGCCAACTTGTACTTCCCAAGCGCTTAGTACAGTGCTCTGCACACAGTAGCGCTCAATAAATCCGATTGATTGATTGATTAAGTACTTGGGAGAATACAGAACAACTGAACTGGTAGATATGTTCCCTGCCCAAAAGGAAGCAGCACGGCCTCGTGGAAAGAGCATGGGTTTGGGAGTCGGAGGACGTGGGTACTAATTCAGGCTCTGCCACTTCTCTGCTGTGTAACTCGGACAAGGCACTTCTCTTCTCTGGGCCTCAGTTACCTCATCTGTAAAAGGGGGATTAGGACTGTGAGCCCCGTAGGTGAAAGGCTGTGAACAACCTGATCAATCAATCAATCAATCGTATTTATTGAGCGCTTACTGTGTGCAGAGCACTGTACTGAGCGCTTGGGAAGTACAAGTTGGCAACATATAGAGACAGTCCCTACCCAACAGTGGGCTCACAGTCTAAAAGTCAGTCTAAACCTGATGATCTTATATTTACCCCAGTACTTAGTACAGTACCTGGCAGATAAGCACTTAAGTACCATTTATTTAAATAAAGAGTTTACAGTCTAGAGGCAGATAATAAAATAAATTACATATACACAAATGTCTTGAGGTGAATATCAAGTACTTAAAGGATATAGATCCAAGTGCCTAAGTGATGTAGAAGGGAGAGGGAGTAGGAGGATTGAGGGTTTAGTCAGGGAAGGTCTCTTGGAAGAGATGTGATGTTAATAAGACTTGGAAAGTGGGAAGAGTGATGCTGTGTGGTATATGAAGGGGGAGGGAGTTCCAGGCCAGAGGGAGGATGGGGGCCAGGATGAGGTTCAATCAGGACAGTCAGGATTTTCCTGCAGATCCCACTGGAGCTCTTATTATCCAGAGAATCTCAGTGGCACCATCATCATCATCATCATCATCAATCGTATTTATTGAGCGCTTACTGTGTGCAGAGCACTGTACTAAGCGCTTGGGAAGTACAAATTGGCAACATATAGAGACAGTCTCTACCCAACAGTGGGCTCACAGTCTAAAAGAGGGAGACAGAGAACAAAACCAAACATACTAACAAAATAAAATAGAATAGATATGTACAAGTAAAATAAATAAATAAATAAATAGAGTAATAAATATGTACAAACATATATACATATATACAGGTGCTGTGGGGAAGGGAAGGAGGTAAGATGGGGGGGATGGACGGGGGATGGGGGGAGAGGAAGGAAGGGGCTCAGTCTGGGAAGGCCTCCTGGAGGAGGTGAGCTCTCAGTAGGGCCTTGAAGGGAGGAAGAGAGCTAGCTTGGCAGATGGGCAGAGGGAGGGCATTCCAGGCCCGGGGGATGACGTGGGCTGGGGGTCGATGGCGGGACAGGCGAGAATGAGGTACGGTGAGGAGATTAGCAGCAGAGGAGCGGAGGGTGCGGGCTGGGCTGGAGAAGGAGAGAAAGGAGGTGAGGTAGGAGGGGGCGAGGGGATGGACAGCCTGGAAGCCCAGGGTGAGGAGTTTCTGCCTGATGTGCAGATTGATTGGTAGCCACTGGAGATTTTTGAGGAGGGGGGTGGCATCATTTGAGGTCCCCTGAGGCACAGGGATGAGAGGTTAAGGGGGGAAAAAAAACAGAGCCGCAGCCCAATTCACGTAACCCCCTCCTCACCAGCTGGAGGGAATCTTCCCACAACCAGCCTAAGGGGAGAGTCCTTCTAGAGTGGTAATTTTTACCAGTATCTCAGTTTCTAGTCACCCCCATACCCTACAGAGGATAGCCCTGAGGTAGTGAATACAAGGGAAAAAAGAAGACGAAAAGCAATAAGCAAATGCCTGTAGTCCTAACTGAACCCTAAGTGGCTGAGACTGTGAGCCCACTGTTGGGTAGGAACTGTCTCTATATGCTGTCGAGTACTTCCCAAGCGCTTAGTGCAGCGCTCTGCACACAGTAAGCGCTCAATAAATACGATTGATTGATTGATTGATTGAAAGGGATCCTCTATAGCTAATTGAATGGGGAGTGATGGGCTGTAATTTGGAGTTTCCCTGAGTTTGCATGCAGGTTTGTTCCTCCTCTCCCTCTCTAAAGGACCTAAAGGCACATCACCTTGGCAATGTCCTTGACTCCTCTCTGTCATTCAACCCACATATTCAATCCATCACTAAATCCCGTTGGTCCCATCTTCATAGCATTGCTAAAATGCCTGGCACACAGTAAGCGCTGTTTTGTTTTGTTGTCTGTTTCCTCCTTCTATAATAATGACGGCATTTATTAAGCGCTTACTATGTGCAAAGCACTGTTCTAAGCGCTGAGTACTGTTCTAAGCGTTGAGAACTGTTCTAAGTGCTGGTGAGCCCATTGTTGGATAGGGACCGTCTCTAAATGTTGCCGACTTGTACTTCCCAACTGCTTAGTACAGTGCTCTGCACACAGTAAGTGCTCAATAAATGATTGAATACCATAATTATTATTATTAATAAAATCCTCCCTTTCCTCTCCATCCAAACTGCTACCATGTTAATACAATCACTCATCCTGTGCCGCCTAGATTACTACATCTGCCTCCTTATTGAGTGCTTACTGTGTGCAAAGTACTGTACTAAGCGCTTGGGAGAGTACGATGCAACAATAAACAGACACTCCCTGCCCACAACAAATTTATGGTAAAGAGGATAATTCTGGTATTTGTTAAGCGCTTAATATGTGCCAGGCACTGAACTAAGCTGTGGGGTGGATACAAGCACTCATTCATTCATTCATTCATTCGTTTGCATTTATGGAGCGCTTACTGTGTGCAGAGCACTGTACTAAGCGCTTGGGAAGTACAAATCGGCAACTTATAGAGACGGTCCCTACCCAATAATAGGCTCACAGTCTAGAAGGGGGAGACAGACAACAAAACAAGTAGACAGGTGTCAATACCATCAGAATAAATAGAATTATAGCTATATACACATCATTAACAGTCTCAATCTCCATTTTACAGATGAGGAAACTGAGAAACAGAGAGGTGAAGTGACTTGTCTGCTGTGACCTTGGGCAAGGGGCAGAGCCAAGATTAGAATCCATGACCTTCTGACTCCCAAACCTATGCATTATCCCAGCGCTTAGAACTGGGCTTTGCACATAGTAAGCACTATTATTACTATTATTATATATTATATATATATTATAATATTATTATATTATTATTATTACAGAGCCCGGGCTTTGGAGTCAGAGGTCATGGGTTCGAATCCCAACTCCGCCACATGTCTGCTGTGTGATCTTGGGCAAGTCACTTAACTTCTCTGGGCCTCGTCTGTAAAATGGGGATTAAGACTGTGAGCCCCACGTGGGACAACCTGAACACCCTGTACCCTCCCCAGCGCTTAGAACAGTGCTTTGCACATAGTAAGCGCTTAACAAATGCCTATTATTATTATTATTATTATTATTATCCACTATGCCATGCTGTTTTTTTTAGACAACATTATCCCCGGAACAATGCTGGCTTATCTTTGATCAGCCAATTAGACCAACCTGATTTAAGTCCTTGCATTCTGAGTTTATCTTATAGCCTACACTATTAACATTTCACCTGATGGTTTCAATCAATCAATCGTATTTATTGAGCGCTTACTGTGTGCAGAGCACTGTACTAAGCGCTTGGGAAGTACAAGTTGGCAACATATAGAGACAGTGCCTACCCAACAGTGGGCTCAAGTGGTTTCCCTCCCACTTGAACGGTGAAGCCCAGGTGGGCCAGGGACTATGTCCAATTTGCTGATCTTGTACCTGCCCCAGAACTTAGCGCAGTGTTTGCCACCTGCTAATCACCCTGGCATTATTATTTCATTTTAAAATGTTCGGGAAAAAGAAACCAGATCAAATCCAAATAAATTTTCTCTCAGAGTTGACTGGCTTCATATTTCATTCCCCCATCATCATACGCTTATTAATGGGGTTGGGGAAGGCGCAGGCCCCATGTCACGTCTGTCTTTTTAGCACATAACATCTAAGCTTCTTCCATGTACTGAGAAACGGAAAGGTTGACAAAGGAAGACAGAAGTCCTGAAGCTCCAATCAATCAATCAACCAATCAATCGTATTTATTGAGCGCTTACTCTGTGCGGAGCACTGTACTAAGCGCTTGGGAAGTACAGGTTGGCAACGTATAGAGACGGTCCCTACCCAAAGAGTCTAAAAGGGCACTACATGTTGGTAACTACAGAGAAGCAGCATGGCTCCATGGAAAGAGCCCGGGCTTGGGAGTCAGAGGTCATGGGTTCAAATCCCGGCTCTGCCACTTGTCAGCTGTGTGACTCTGGGCAAGTCACTTAACTTCTCTGTGCCTCAGTGACCTCATCTGTAAAATGGGGATGAAGACTATGAGCCCCACGGGGGCCATCCTGATCCCTTTGCATCCTCCCCAGCGTTTAGAACAGTGCTTTGCACATAGCAAGCACTTAACAAATGCCGTCATTATTAGTATAGCCATAGTATGAAATGTGTAAATTCACTGTGGACAGAGAGCATGTCTACCAACTCTGTTGTGTTGTACTCAAAAGTGCTTAGCAGAGAGAGCTGCACACAATAACTGCTCAAAAAATACCAATAATAAAATATTAAGTGACATTGAGCATGGGCTTTGGAGTCAGAGGTCATGGGTTCAAATCCCGGCTCCGCCAACTGTCAGCTGTGTGACCTTCGGCAAGTCACTTCACTTCTCTGTGCCTCGGTTACCTCATCTGTAAAATGGGGATTAAGACTGTGAGCCCCACGTGGGACAAGCTGATCACCTTGTATCCTCCCCAGCACTTAGAACAGTGTTTTGCACATAGTAAGTGCTTAACAAATACCAAAATTATTATTATTATTATTAACAAACACCATCATTATTACTATAGCCATAGTATGAAATGTGTAAATTCACTGTGGACAGAGAGCATGTCTACCACCTTTGTTGCATTGTACTCAAAAGTGCTTAGTAGAGAAGCACACAATAACTGCTCAAAAAATACCAATAATAAAATATTAAGTGACACTGAGCACGGGCTTCGGAGCCAGAGGTCATGGGTTCAAATCCCGGCTCCGCCAACTGTCAGCTGTGTGACTTTGAGCAAGTCACTTTAACTTCTCTGTGCCTCAGTTCCCTCATCCGTAAAATGGGGATTAAAATCATGTGAGCCCCCGTGGGACAACCTGATCACCTGGTAACCTCCCCAGCGCTTAGAACAGTGCTTTTGCACATAGTAAGCGCTTATTTTTATTTTGTTAGTATGTTTGGTTTTGTTCCCTGTCTCCCCCTTTGAGACTGTGAGCCCACTGTTGGGTAGGGACTGTCTCTATATGTTGCCAACTTGTACTTCCCAAACACTTAGTACAGTGCTCTGCACACAGTAAGCACTCAATAAATACGACTGATTGATTGATTAACAAATACCATCATTATTATTATTTCAGTTTATGACTGATGGATAAGAATTAAAAATAAATTGCCAGGAGGTGGCGCCTTTTAACAGCTGAAAATAGAAGTAACTCTACATTTCTGTTCATTCATTCATTCAATCATATTTATTGAGCACTCACTGTGTGCAGAGCACTGTACTAAGCGCTTACCTGTGTCCTACCAATTCTAATGGGAAGTACTGAAGTAAAGAGTAACCTAGCACCTAGGGAACACCACACGTCTTTTTGTTCTCAAAGCCTTGGTTCACTTTGGCACACTTTTTTGCGGAGAGTACTTCAGTACAATAGATGAAAAGGTTTTTCTATAGTGAGAACCAAAGAACCATCAACGAACAGTAATAATAATAATAATGGCATTTATTAAGCGCTTACTATATGCAAAGCACACTTTTTTGGGGAGAGTAATTCAGTACAGTAGATGAAAAGGTTTTTCTATAGTGAGAACCAAAGAACCATCAACGAACAGTAATAATAATAATAATGGCATTTATTAAGCGCTTACTATGTGCAAAGCACTGTTCTAAGCGCTGGGGAGGTTACAAGGTGATCAGGTTGTCCCACCGGGGGCTCAGTCTTTAATCCCCATTTAACAGATGAGGGAACTGAGGCCCAGAGAAGTGAAGTGACTTGCCCAAAGTCACACAGCTGACAATTGGCGGAGCCGGGATTTGAACCCGTGACCTCTGACTCCAAAGCCCGTGCTCAGTGTCACTTAATATTTTATTATTGGTATTTTTTGAGCAGTTATTGTGTGCGGCGCTCTCTACTAAGCACTTTTGAGTACAATACAACAGAGTTGGTAGGCATGCTCTCCGTCCACAGTGAATTTACATATTTCATACTATGGCTACAGTAATAATGATGGCGTTTGTTAATAATAATAATAATTTTGGTATTTGTTAAGCACTTACTATGTGCAAAGTGGAGTGGGATTTGAACCCACAACCTCTGACTCCAAAGCCCATGCTCTTTCCACCGAGCCACGCTGCTTCTCAGTACAAAGATTAATATTGTTGAGGAAGGAAAGAGAATCTATCGGGGAAGATTTAAATGTCAGGGAATGCATACAGATTTTTGGAAATTGCTCAATTTTAGCAAAACTTGAGAATTTTTCCTCTAATAATGACAAACGTACTTCCAGAGACAAGATCACTTAATGCTGTCTAGCATTTAGTACAGTGCTCTGCACATAGTAAGCGCTCAATAAATATGATTGATGATTTAGATTGCATTAAGCTGTATGCGATCTTTATTCAGGAGTGGGTGGAAGCATCTATGATTTGGAAGCCATTTGGTTTTATAATAGTGAGGAAATCCTATTATGCACTTACTACATGTTAAGTACTATGGTGAGTGCAGGGGTAGATTGGCCACATTATAATAATAATAATGATGGCACTTGCTAAGCGCTTACTATGTGCAAAGCACTGTTCTAAGCGCTGGGGGGGGGATACAAGGTGATCAGGTTGTCCCACGTGGGGCTCACAATCTTAATCCCCATTTTACAGATGGGGTAACTGAGGCTCAGAGAAGTGAAGTGACTTGCCCAAGGTCACACAGCAGACATGTTGCAGAGCCGGCATTTGAACCCATGACCTCTGAGCCCAGGCTCTTTCTACGCTGCTTATCTGTTCCATGTGAGTGAGGCTCATGGTAGAACAGTTTTACTTTCATTTTACAGGTGAAGAAATTGAAGTGACTGTTAGACCGTGAGCCCACGGTTGGGTAGGGACCGTCTCTATATGTGGCCAACTTGTACTTCCCAAGCGCTTAGTACAGTGCTCTGCACACAGTAAGCGCTCAATAAATACGATTGAATGAATGAATGAATGAAGTGCAAAACCCAAGGTCACACTGCAGGTAAAATTGGAATTAGAAGTCGAAACTGGATCTCCTGTCAGTTAATTGTATTTATTGAGCACTTTTTGCAAAACACTCCTGACTTTTGGTTCTAGGCTCTTTCCACTGTCTAATGCCCCAGCCACTAAAATTACCATATTAATGTAGGAGTCTGTTCCCAGCACTTAGAACAGTGCTTGGAACAAAGCAGGCACTTAAATACCATCATTATTATTATTATTTACAACCTAAGGTGCTTCGTTTCCTTAACACTGGAAGTGGATGCCACTCCAGGAGTCTTCCAGCCCAGAGGCAAACACCCCTTTCAGAGATGGGATATACAGTATACTGAGTCTGCCTAAATTCATTTTTAGGAGGAACTCCTCATACGAGTTAAAACAGCGATGGTTCTCATTAATATTAGAGGATCTAGAAAGTCCCTTCTGCTAAATCAGCATGCCCAGAATATCACAGAACAGTCAAAACCATCAGGGGACACTCCAAATGCAGTCCACTTCCCATATGACTGCTGAACTTCAATTTTTTTTTAAATTTCTGGCAACTTCTCTAAAGTCTCCTGGCCGTTTGGAAAACAGAACCTGTGGAGAAGATTAGAATAATCTGACTACAGAGAACAGACCCAGTGTCATTTTCTGGGTACATTCATATTTCAAAATCAGCTGTTCTCCGTCTCAACTAAAAGGAGCTCAAGAGAGAATCAGTCCAAATCGCCGTGAGAAATTTACGTGAGTTATAAGGATGAACTTTGATTATAAGAGTCATACCGTGAGACGATGCGTGGTACAAGTCGGGTTGTGCCTGACACAACCTACATTAACCCTTTCCCTGCCACTTATTAAAAAAAAAATTCACTGCTAAACTGAGTTGGAGGGGTGAGGGGGGAGTGATTCTAGAAGCACTGTCTTGCCTCCCCACCCATATGCATACATTTCTTTTCCTCCCAGCCACTGCCTCCACAGTTCTCAGATGAACAGCAATGACAAAGGGGGTCGGAGGGGAGAAGAGATGTTGAAATCACACGTGTATCTCTCCACCACCCTCACTTGGCCCTTCTTGCACATCACAAAATCAAGCATGGGGATATCATTGGCATGCCCCAAGAGTGCAAGAACACCCCAAAAACAACTACATTAAACTTCTGGTCATCCTGCAAAATGGGGGTGTGTGGTGGGGTGGGGTGTGTGTGTGTGTGTTTTTAAAGGCATTTATTTGTTAAGTGCTTACTATATGCAAAGCACTGTTCTAAGCGCTTCCTCTCCATCCCCCCATCTTACCTCCTTCCCTTCCCCACAGCACCTGTATATATGCTTGTACATATTTATTACTCTATTTATTTATTTTACTTGTACATATCTATTCTATTTACTTTATTTTGTTAGTATGTTTGGTTTTGTCTCTCCCTTTTAGACTGTGAGCCCACTGTTGGGTACGGACTGTCTCTATATGTTGCCAATTTGTACTTCCCAAGCGCTTAGAACAGTGCTCTGCACACAGTAAGCGCTCAATAAATACGATTGATGATGATGATGATGGTGGTACAAGGTGATCAGGTTGTCCCACGTGGAGCTCACAGTCTTAATCCCCATTTTACAGATGAGGGAACCGAGGCTCAGAGAAGTGAAGTGACTTGCCCAAGGTCACACAGCCGACATGTGGCAGAGCCGGGATTAGAACCCATGACCTCTGACTCCAAAGCCCGTGCTCTTTCCACTGAGCCATGCTGCCAGTGAAGCAGGATGCTCGCAGGGGGGTTGCCTTCCTCGACATCTGGGTGGAGAATAGCAAGCATCACTGATCACCTTGTACCCTCTCCAGCGCTTAGAACAGTGCTTTGCACATAGTAAGCGCTTAATAAATACCATCATTATTATTATTATTATTATTTATTGAGCACTTACTGCATGCAGAGCACCCTACTAATCACTGGGGAGACTAAAACAATATAATAGACACATTCACTGCCCAGATTCAGTTGCTACACCTCAGTGCAGCCAGGGGAGGCTGGAGTTTATTCCTAGAGGGCAGAGTCTTTATTCCTATCAATAATTTAAAGACAAATGGAATGAGGATGACTATTTATAGTCCACAATCCAAACATTATCTTCATTTGTTACCAAAGTAACCAGCAATGTTGTCTAATAATAATAATTATTGCATTTGTTATTGCATAGAGAAGCAGCGTGGCTCAATGGAAAGAGCACGGGCTTGGGAGTCAGAGGTCATGGGTTCAAATCCCGGCTCTGCCAAATGTCAGCTATGTGACTTTGGGCAAGTCACTTGACTTCTCTGGGCCTCAGTTCCCTCATTTGTAAAATAGGGATTAAGACTGTGAGCCCCATGTGGGACAACCTGATCTCCTTGTATCCTCCCCAGCAATTAGAACAGTGATGATGATGATGATGGTACTTGTTAAGCGCTTACTATGTGCAAAGCACTGTTCTAAGCGCTGGGGGGATACAAGGTGATCAGGTTGTCCCACGTAGGGCTCACAGTCTTAATCCCCATTTTACAGATGAGGTAACTGAGGCACAGAGAAGTGAAGTGACTTGCCCAAAGTCACACAGTTGACAATTGGCAGAGCAGGGATTTGAACCCATGACCTCTGACTCCAAAGCCCGTGCTCTTTCCACTGAGCCACGCTAGTGCTTTGCACATAGTAAGTGCTTAAATGCCATCATTATTATTATTTGTTAAGCACTTACTATGTGTCAAGCACTGCTTTAAGCACTGGGGTAGATACTGGGTAATCATTCATTCATTCAATTTTATTTATTGAGCACTTACTGTGCGTAGAGCACTGTACTAAGCGCTTGGGAAGTACAAGTTGGCAACACATAGAGACGGTCCCTACCCAACAACGGGCTCACAGTCTAGAAGGGGGAGATAGACAACAGGTTGGACACAGCCCCTGTCCCACTTGGGCTCACGTCTTAATCCCCATTTTACAGATGAAGTAATTGAGGAACAAAGAAGTTAAGTGATTTGCCCAAGGTCACACAGCAGACAAGTGGCGGGGCTGGGATTAGAACCCACATCCTCTGACTCCCAAGCCCGTGTTCTTGCCCCTAGGCCATCGTGTTTAAACTACAGAAGTACTTCTTACAGTATTTCCACCCAGCCCCTCTATGAGAAGGATCCAAAAATTTCTTTGGGGCTGCTGCAAGGCACCGCGGCTCAGTGGAAAGAGCCCGGGTTTGGGAGTCAGAGGTCGTGGGTTCTAATCCCGGCTCTGCCACTTCTCAGCTGTGTGACTTTGGGTGGGTCACTTCACTTCTTTGTGCCTCAGTTCCCTCATCTGGAAAATGGGGGTGAAGACTGTGAGCCCCACGTGGGACAACCTTGATTGCCTTGTATCCCCCCAGCATTTAGAACAGGGCTTGGCACACAGTAAGTGCTTAAATACCAACATTATTATTATTATTTTCTACATGACACTCAGCACTACTCTTTCTGTCTGTTCCTTCAGTAAACTGGCCCTTCTCATCTACAATAATCCAGCCCCCCTGGTTATCCTAAAAAGACTCCGCCAAGTTGCTACTGTTCAATAGTTCCCTGACCTTACTGTGAGGAATTTCCTAGCCCGGAAGGAAGCCTTCCCATTTAACGATGACTAGTCTCAGTGCCTATCGTATTGCGTGAGAAGCAGGGTAGGTGCAGCGTGTTGCATTCTTGCCTTCTTGAATTTGTCCGCCGGCCTGAGGACAGGCAGGATTTATCCTCCAGAAACTCCTGACCACGCTCGGGAGGATGTTGGTTGGATAATATAAATGACTGTGAGGGACAGTAATTTCCTTTTCCTTTGAAGGCCATTCAATAGAAGTTTGCGTGTTGATCAGGCAATCACAATGGAAAAGCTGGATAAGACGAGCCGGAGGAAACAAAGTTCCCTTAGGAGAAGCTGATAGGGGAAACAGACAACAGTTGGTTCCCTGGGGAGCATGGGTTGATCCTTGCAGGTATTCAATTGGGAAGCAGGACAAGGGTAATAGGAGGAAGGCATGATTACAGGCCAGCACAATTATACAGGGAGAAGAATTAAATCTCAGCTGATGCATAGCTCAAGATAAGTTCCAGCTAACGGAGGGAGGTCTCGTCAGGAAAAATATGGAATCCCATACAGGACACAGTTTTATTGCGTTGATGAGGGTTACTAAACAAGAAGGAAACAAACACCCTAGATCAGAAATTCAAGAATTCAGCTCCGTTTGCCCACAAAGGCCAGGCCGGGGGCTTCATTTAATTATCTACTTAACAGGGATGTTGCAATGCCCAAAATGGTATAAATAATGTAGAAGTGCTTTGGGGATAAAAACAGTGTTATTTTAATAAAAGGTATTATTAATGAGAAGGCCTAACATCTAAGATTGTCACTTAGAAGCAGCATGGCGTAGTGGATAGAGCACACGCCTGGGAGTCAGAAGGTCATGGGTTCTAATCCTGGCTCTGCCACTTGTCTGCTGTGTGTCCTTGAGCAAGTCACTTCATCATCATCATCACCATCAATCGTATTTATTGAGCGCTTACTATGTGCAGAGCACTGTACTAAGCGCTTGGGAAGTACAAATTGGCACCATATAGAGACAGTCCCTACCCAACAGTGGGCTCACAGTCTAAAAGGGGGGAGACAGAGAACAAAACCAAACATACTAACAAAATAAAATAAATAGAATAGATATGTACAAGTAAAATAAATAAATAAATAAATAGAGTAATAAATATGTACAAACATATATACATATATACAGGTGCTGTGGGGAAGGGAAGGTGGTAAGATGTGGGGATGGAGAGGGGGACGAGGGGGAGAGGAAGGAAGGGGCTCAGTCTGGGAAGGCCTCCTGGAGGAGGTGAGCTCTCAGTAGGGCCTTGAAGGGAGGAAGAGAGCTAGCTTGGCGGATGGGCAGAGGGAGGGCATTCCAGGCCCGGGGGATGACGTGGGCCGGGGGTCGATGGCGGGACAGGCGAGAACGAGGTACGGTGAGGAGATTAGCGGCGGAGGAGCGGAGGGTGCGGGCTGGGCTGGAGAAGGAGAGAAGGGAGGTGAGGCAGGAGGGGTCGAGGTGATGGACAGCCTTGAAGCCCAGGGTGAGGAGTTTCAGCCTGATGCGCAGATTGATTGGTAGCCACTGGAGAGTTTTGAGGAGGGGAGTAATATGCCCAGAGCGTTTCTGGACAAAGATAATCCGGGCAGGAGCATGAAGTGTGGATTGAAGTGGAGAGAGACACGAGGATGGGAGATCAGAGAGAAGGTTGATGCAGTAGGCTTGTGAGACGGGAAGGATGGTAGTGCCGTCAACAGAGATGGGAAAGTCAGGGAGAGGGCAAGGTTTGGGAGACACATTCCCTCCAGCAGATAGAGTTCTAGGCCCTGGGGAACAAAGAGCAAGACAAGGGAGGTGGACAAAACAAGAGCAAGATACAATCAGGGTGAAAGATTGGGAGGTGTTGATGGTACCCCAGGAAGCCTTCCCTGGTTTTTTGTGTGTGTGTTTTTTGGGGGGTGGCAGTGGGGAAGTGTATTTGTCAAGCACTATTCCCCACCCTGTTCTTAGTACAGTGCTCTGTGTAGAGTAAGTGCTCAATAAGTACCACTGATTAGCAACAACTTCCAATTGCTTCTCCTCTCCCTGGTCATTATTAATAATAATATGAATTTGAATTGTGCTTTTTAAAAAAATGTTTCCAAAGTGATTTTTTTCATGTCCTCACAACAACACCGTGATGTAGGGAGAGGCCAATGTTGTCCTAATTTACAAACAACAACCCTGTGATGTAGGAAGAGGCCAATGTTGTCCTTATTTACAAATGAAGAGAGAGAGAAACGAAAAGAGATGCTAAGAAACTCGCCCAAGATCACAGCAGGCCAGTGGCAGGGCTGGAACTCAGGTTTCCTGATTTCCTTAGCCGGACAGCAGTACAAACTGATCAGTGCAGCTAGGTAAGTGAAGGTAGTAGTTGGTTATCTCAACTGTAGATTTATAACAACGGAATAATAATCTCTCTGGGGAGTAATATTGCCAGTGGTTGCCGTGAGCAACACTGTTTTCCCTACCTTAAGCACTTTATCTGGCTGTTATTTGGCCTCCCAGCCAAATAATTACCGACCTCTGCATAGATGATAAAGTGCTTTATGCCGCCCGCAAGCATCCATTACAATAAAAGCATTGTTATCCAAGGCCTGGGGAATGGGAGGGGCCAGTCAAGAGTTCAGCAGGTGGCACTGAATTTAGCACTTATCTGAGTGGAACTAATCTGAATTAGATAAGCAGAAAAGGTATGGAGACAGATCCCAGGTTCGGGGGCAGTCTCAACAGGAGGTATCAAAAACATCTCCATAAAGGGAATCACTATCCTAACTTTGGCTAATAATAACAGCAGTATGTATTAAATATCAATCAATCAATCAATCAATCGTATTTATTGAGCGCTTACTATGTGCAGAGCACTGTACTAAGCGCTTGGGAAGTACAAATTGGCATCACATAGAGACAGTCCCTACCCGATAGTGGGCTCACAGTCTAAAAGGGGGAGACAGAGAACAGAACCAAACATACCAACAAAATAAAATAAGTAGGATAGAAATGTACAAGTAAAATAAATAAATAAATAAATAAACAGAGTAATAAATATGTACAACCATATATACATATATACAGGTGCTGTGGGGAGGGGAAGGCGGTAAGGCGGGGGGATGGAGAGGGGGACGAGGGGGAGAGGAAAGAAGGGGCTCAGTCTGGGAAGGCCTCCTGGAGGAGGTGAGCTCTCAGCAGGGCCTTGAAGGAAGGAAGAGAGCTAGCTTGGCGGATGGGCAGAGGGAGGGCATTCCAGGCCCGGGGGATGACGTGGGCCGGGGGTCGATGGCGGGACAGGCGAGAGCGAGGTACAGTGAGGAGATTAGCGGTGGAGGAGCGGAGGGTGCGGGCTGGGCAGTAGAAGGAGAGAAGGGAGGTGAGGTAGGAGGGGGCGAGGTGATGGAGAGCCTTGAAGCCCAGGGTGAGGAGTTTCTGCCTGATGCGCAGATTGATTGGTAGCCATTGGAGGTTTTTGAGGAGGGGAGTGATATGTCCAGAGCGTTTCTGGACAAAGATAATCCGGGCAGCAGCATGAAGTATGGATTGAAGTGGAGAGAGACACGAGGATGGGAGATCAGAGAGAAGGCTAGTGCAGTAGTCCAGACGGGATAGGATGAGAGCTTGAATTAGCAGGGTAGCGGTTTGGATGGAGAGGAAATAGTAAATACTTACTATGTGCCAAACCTGGGATAAAATATAAAGGTAATCAGATCAGACACAGTCCCTGCCTCACAGTCTAAAAGGGAGGGGGAATACGAATTTTACAGATGAGGAAACTGAGGCACAGGGACTTGCCCGAGACCAAACAGCAGGCAAGGGAGGGAGCCGAGATTACAACCCAGGATTCCAGACTCCCAGCCCTGCGCTTCATCATCATCATCATCATCATCAATCGTATTTATTGAGCACTTACTGTGTGCAGAGCACTGTACTAAGTGCTTGGGAAGTACAAGTTGGCAACATATAGAGACAGTCCCTACCCAACAGTGGGCTCACAGTCTAAAAGGGGGAGACAGAGAACAAAACCAAACATACTAACAAATGCTTCTGAGATGTGGGTTGATTTTAAAGGTCCTCTGGGGCATCTCTACTTACTATAATAATAATAACAATAATAATGGCATTTATTAAGCACTTACAATGTGCAAAGTACTGTTCTAAGCGCTGGGGATGTTACAGGGTGATCAGGCTGTCCCACGGGGGGGCTCACAGTCTTAACCCCCATTTTACCGATGAGGTAGCTGAGGCACAGAGAAGTTAAGTGACTTGCCCAAAGCCACAGCTGACAGTTGGCAGAGCCGAGATTTGAACCCATGACCTCTGGCTCCAAAGCCCGGGCTCTTTCCATTGAGCCACGCTGCCAAAGCAGGCGTGTGGCAGAGCTAGGATTAGAAACCAGATCTTCTGACTTCTGGGCCCGTGCTTTGCTAGGTCACACTGCTCCTCAAGCACTTATATCCTGCCTTGACTAGTGTATCAGCCTCCTCTCTAATTTCTCCACACTCCAACCCACACTTCACTCTACTGCGCAGATCACGTTTCTTTAAAAAAAACCACAAAAAAATACCCATTCAGTCCACATCTCCCCACTCCTCAAGAACTTCAAAGTCTTGAGAAGCAGCGTGGCTCAGTGAGAAGCAGTGTGGCTCACTGGAAAGAGCATGGGCTTTGGAGTCGGAGGTCATGGGTTCAAATCCCGGCTCCTCCGCCAACTGTCAGCTGTGTGACTTTGGGCAAGTCACTTCACTTCTCTGTGCCTCAGCTACCTCATCTGTAAAATGGGGATCAAGACTGTGAGCCCCCAGTGGGACAATCGGATCACCTTGTAGCCTCCCCAGGGCTTAGAACAGTGCTTTGCACATAGTAAGTGCTTAATAAATGCCATCATTATTATTATTATTACTACAACCTAGCCCACACACTTCACTCCTCTAATTCATTCAATTGTATTTATTGAGCGCTTACTGTGTGCAGAGCACTGTACCAAGCACTTAATGCCAACTACTCACTCTATCTTGATCTCATCTATTCTGCTAGTGACTCCTTGCCCATGCCCTCCCCTTCCATATAGTCATTCATTCATTCAATCATATTTATTGAGCGCTTACTATGTGCAAAGCACTGTTCTAAGCGCTGGGGGGGATACAAGGGGATCAGGTTGTCCCATGTGGGGCTCACAGTCTTAATCCCCATTTTACAGATGAGGCAACTGAGGCCCAGAGAAGTGAAGTGACTTGCCCAAAGTCACACGGCTGGCAATTGGCAGAGCCGGGATTCGAACCCATGACCTCTGACTCCAAAGCCCGGGCTCTTCCCACTGAGCCACGCCGCTTCTCTGACAGATCACCACGCTCCCCACCTTTAAAGCCTTAGTTCAAACCCCACCCCCGCCAAAAACCCAAACACATTTCCTAGAGGGCTTCCCCAATTAAATTATCTCTTCCCCTATGCAGTTGAATCTGCACCCATTAAGCACTTGATATTCACCTCACCCTCAACCCCACAGCCCTTATATAAATACCTATAATTTATATTAGTATCTACCTCACCTTGTAGACTGTAAGCACCTTATGGGCCTATCAACTCTGCTATACTATACTCTCCTGAGAATTTAATACAGTGTTCTGCACACACTAAGGGCTCGATAAATACCACTAAGTCTAGGGGGGGATAAACCAAGTCACTTTGAAATATTCAACACAACAGAGCCAAATGAGTCACCTGAGGGGCCACAAAATGTTAAGATCATTTAGAATAAAAATCTAGGGAAATTCCTATTAGTCACGCTTGAACAACAACCTGAAAAGGAAAGATTAGATTCCTTTAAAACATTTTCTACCTTTAATGTAATAAAAAGTCATACTTACTCTGAAAAACATCTCTTCATTCCACTTTGGATTCAACGTCTAAAAGATAATGAACAGAGTTTGACTAAGGTTTTTATATTTTATCACAAAGACAGATTTCAAAATTCATTGAAATACTGTGAGGTCTAACCTTTTTTACAGTTTTGGTTTGAATACTGGTAAGGCATCCTCTTACTGGGTCATACATCGTCACTTTCACGTAAGGATCACTGTTAAAAAAAATTAAAGAATTACATTATGTTCTTTTTACCCTGCGAGTTATACTTTTCCTCTTTTTACCACAAAAAAGTTATCATTCAAAATAACCTGCCCTAAATTTCAAGTCAACTTTTCTCCTGAAAAAACACTTTGCCAAAGAATTGAGGTCAAACTGGAGGTATTTCTCAAAATTTCCAACCACTTATCAGATGAATTCCTAATTCTAACTTGCAACTCAAAAATAAACAGATCACAATTTATTCGGTTGGTGTGATCCTAGGTTTTTGGTATTTCATGAGACTCCTTGACACTGCTAAATCCAGTGGGCTCCACTCTATCCTAATCTTCCTCGACTTCTCAGCTGCCTTTGACACTGTGGGCCATCTCCTTCTCCTTAAAATATTATCTTATTATTAGAGAAGCAGCGTGGCTCAGTGGAAAGAGCATGGGCTTTGGAGGTAGAGGTCATGGGTTCAAATCCTGACCCCGCCAACTGTCAGCTGTGTGACCCTGGGCAAGTCACAACTTCTCTGTGCCTCAGTTACCTCATCTGTAAAATGGGGATTAAGACTGCAAGCCCCCCGTGGGACAACCTGATTACCTTGTAACCTCCCCAGCGCTTAGAACAGTGCTTTGCACATAGTAAGCACTTAATACCATTATTATTATTATTATTATTACTATCTAACCTTGGCATCACACTGGTTCTCCTCCTGCCTCTCATTCACAATCTTTGGCCAGCTCCTCCTCTGCCTCCCACCCCTTAACTATGTGGGAGTCCCTTAAGGCTCAGTTCTGGGTCCCCTTCTATTCTCCTTCTACACCCTTCTCCCTTGAAGAACTAATTTGATCTCCTGGTTTCAAACTACCACCTCTAAGTGGATAATACCTAAATCCTACCTCTCTTCTCTAAAGTTCTGCATCATCTCTTGTCTTCAGGACATCTCCCTTTTCATGTCCCACCAATACCTCACACTTAACATGTCCAAAACAGAACTCACCTTCCTGCCCAAACTCTATCCTTCACAACCCCACAACCTGGGCATTATCATTAACTCATCCCTCTCATTCGACTGCATATTCAATCTGTCATGAATCCTGTTGGTTCTTCTCTAGAATCTGCCCTTCCCTCTCCCCCTGCACTTCTACAACACTGACCCAAGCTCTCACATTTCCCACCTTGACTTCTGCAATAGCTTCTTTTACTGACCTCTCTGCCTCTCCCCTCTCCAGTCCATACTTCACTCTGCTGTCCAGGTTATTTTCCTAAAAAGTCATTCAGTTCCCACTGCCCCTGTCTCCAACGGTTGCCAATCCACATCAAGCAGAACTACTTACTAACAATTTTAAGGCAATCAGCTCTCTCCCTTCCTATTTTACCTCACTTGCTGCTCACTACAACCCAATCTGCACACTTCACTCCTCTAATGGCAACCTATTTACTGTACCTTAATCCCACATGTCTCACCTCCAACCCCTTGCCCACATCCACCCTCATATCTGACAGACTACTTCTCTTCCATCTTAAGTACCCCCCTAAAAGTGACACCTCTTCCAAGACCCCTGCACTGACTAGGTCCTCCTTCCTCCCATTTGCCCTCCTTTCTACACCGCCTAGTCACCTGGATCTGAACTCCTAAAGAACTTGATATTCACCACCACACCAGTATTTGAGCACTTACTGTGTGCAGAGCACTGAATCAAGTACATATCCCTCTCACCTTCCATTCTCCACACCCAAAAGTCAGTAAACATTTTAATGTCCTTCTCCTCTAAGCAGTGAGTTTCTTGCAGGCAGGGAACATGACTAGCAACTACACTGTACTGTTCTCTCCTGGGCACCTAATATAGTATGTGCTCAATAAATCGCATTCATTGATTGATCCTAATCCCCTTCGACCTCTCAGCTGCCTTCGACACTGTGGACCACCCCCTTCTCCTCAAAACGCTATCCAACCTTGGCTTCACAGACTCTGTCCTCTCCTGGTTCTCCTCATCTCTCTGACCATTCATTCTCAGTCTCTTTTGCGGGCTCCTCCTCCCCCCTCCCATCCCCTTACTGTAGGGGTTCCTCAAGGGTCAGTTTTTGGTCCCCTGCTGTTCTCTATGTACACTCATTCCCTTGGTGAACTCATTCGCTCCCACGGCTTCAACTATCATCTCTACGCTGATGACACCCAAATCTACATCTCTGCCCCTGCTCCCACTCCTTCAGGCTCGTGTCTCCTCCTGCCTTCAAGATATCTCCATCTGGATGTCTGCCCGCCATCTAAAACTCAATATGTCCAAGACTGAACTCCTTATCTTCCCTCCCAAACCCTGCCCTCTCCCTGACTTTCCCATCACTATTGACGGCACTACCATCCTTCCCGTCTCACAAGCCCGCGATCTAGGTGTCATCCTCGACTCTGCTCTCTCGTTCACCCCCACATCCAATCCGTCACCAAAACCTGCCAGTCTCACCTCCGCAACGTCGCCAAGATCTGCCCTTTCCTCTCCATCCAAACTGCTACCCTGCTGATTCAATCTCTCATCCTATCCCGACTGGATTACTGCATCAGTCTCCTCTCTGATCTCCCATCCTCCTGTCTCTCCCCACTTCAATCTATACTTCACACTGCTGCCCGGATCATCTTTGTGCAGAAATGCTCTGGGCATGTTACTACCCTCCTCAAAAATCTCCAGTGGCTACCAATCAACCTATGCATCAGGCAAAAACTCCTCACTCGGCTTCAAGGCTGTCCATCACCTCGCCTCCTCTTACCTCACCTCCATTCTTTCCTTCTACAGCCCGGCCCGCACCCTCCGCTCCTCCGCTGCTAATCTCCTCACCGTACCTCGTTCTCGCCTGTCCCGCTGTCAACCCCTGGCCCACATCCTCCCCCTGGCCTGGAATGGCCTCCCTCTGCCCATCCGCCAAGCTCGCTCTCTTCCTCCCTTCAAGGCCCTACTGAGAGCTCACCTCCTCCAGGAGGCCTTCCCACACTGAGCCCCCTTCTTCCTCTCCCCCCTTCTCCCCTTCCCTATCCCCCCGCTTTACCTCCTTCCCCTCCCCACAGCACCTGTGTATATGTTTGTACAAATTTATTACTCTATTTATTTTACTTGTACATATTTACTATTCTATTTATTTTATTTTGTTAATATATTTTGTATTGTTGTCTGTCTCCCCCGTCTAGACTGTGAGCCCGCTGCTGGGTAGGGACCGTCTCTAGATGTTGCCAACTTGTACTTCCCAAGAGCTTAGTACAGTGCTCTGCATACAGTAAGTGCTCAATAAATACGACTGAATGAATGAATTGATTGATTAAAAAAAGACACTCTTTCTGAATGAGTTACTTGAGGGGAGGGATCGTGTCCACTATTGTATTGTCTCAAGTGCTTAATACAGTGCTTGCACACAGAAGCAGTGTGTCCTAGTGGCTAGAGCTCAGGCCTGAGTTCTAATCCCAGCTCCACCACTTGTCTGTTGTGTGACTTTGGGCAAGTCACTTCACTTCTCTGTACCTCATCTGTAAAATGAGGAGAACATACCATTTCTTTCCTGCGACTGAACAAGAAGAGGGAATTTTGACCCTGTAGATAACACGAGACTTAGCACATAATAACTGCTTGAGCATCAATCATAGTCAATAAATATCGTAATAATGCGTCCACACGCTTATGCTCATTTTTACTCACTGCCTTGTTTGGATTTCGTTAGGTAATATCTGATGGGTTTAAGTGGTTTTCAAGATGAACAAGGAAACCTGACTTTTTGTGAATTAAGCATATTAAAACATGAGGTACGTGTTAAGGTAAACAGATCTACCAATTTAGTATTTTACATTACTATATGGCCTCTTTCAGAGTCTTCAAATGGAAAAACATCTAGAAATACACAGTTTCTAGGATCAGCTCTGAACTCCCATCAATGGCAATTTTATACCTCTCAAATAACACAAAGTCACGTAATTGAACCCAAAATATGTATAAGCAAGCAACTGAAGAGTTCAGTGATACTTGCTTTGTAAAAATTTAGGATAAATATAAGGCGGAATCCAAGGGGCGTATGCTACAACACTTCAAAAAAAGGACTTGGTGACCACAAAAATGCTAACAGTTTTATCAACTTTTTAAAGGGATTAGGACAGTCCCAACAGCCTGGGTTTGAATCGTAAGCGCTTTGTACAGTGCTCTGCATACAGCAAGCGCTCAATAAATACGATTGAATGAAAGTACAAATCACCAGGAATGCAACATAGCTTCCCAAGCAAAAACGTTTAGGATACCTGATTCAAGAAAGGGAAATTGAGGAAACGGGGAAATTCTTCAAGTAGAGAGTTTATGAAGAATCCCATTGCTTTCCCTAGTTTTCCCCTTTGTCTACAAATAGGAAGAGGAGTTTATTCCTTTTGTCTACCAATTTTGGTCCCCTAGACAAAGGGTTTAACAACAGTGTGAAGGAGATTCAGATTAGGCCAGCAGCACTCAGAGGTAAAGCCACACCAAAAGAAACCGAAGTTTTTAAAATTCAGCAAAACCATTTTGAGTATTTGCTAGTGTACCTAAGCAATAAGCTTAGCCTCGCAACATGCATAAGAATCTCACACATCTGTAATGCACAAGTGAAGAAAAAAGCACCCTCATTAAAGACCCAGCTGATTTGATAGACAAATTTTCTACCTTAATCTAATAAGATTCTACTAATCTAATACAAATTGCTCCCCAATATGGCCCTCTGTATATAATGGTCTTGTCTAAGTTGACCAGTTAATTAGTTTTAAAATAAATTTTTTAAAAAATGTTTGTTTCAAGGTGGTTCCTCCTTACAACCAAACCAATTTAAATGAACAGTAATTTACAAATGCGTAAGTAGTCTGGCACCAGAACAACCGGGAGGGTGAAAGACAGAAGGAATGTTTAACTGTGATAAGGAAATGGAAATACCAATCTATGAGGTGCTAACTATGTATATCTAAGTGTGAAAGTGTTTGTTATTAAACAGCACTTACCACATACCAATATGACTGGATTGCCTGGTCTAGAGCAACAAAGAAAAAGAGCATCCATCCAAGAACAATGAGCACCTTCTGACACATAAGGTGAAGAATGTGGCAGTTTGGTATTTGTTTAAATATGGTGCTAAAAGATGGCCAACGTAGAGACTTAAATACTTTAATTTAGAAACTCAAGAATTAATGTGACCACTCCAAGATCCTCCCCACTCTTCATCTAGCAAATCTGAACATCGGGGACCACCTCAGCTGCCCACGCCATGCCACTGAGAAGGTAGTTTCATTTATTAAAAAATTTCAGTTACCTGACTTGCCAAATACTTACCAAGCTCCTAAGAGATCTTTTTTAGCTAGGCCAATTCCGGCTATAACCTTCACCCGCACGATTCTTGAATTTTCCTAAAATAAAAAGAGTATAAGTTTTAATTTTCTATTTGCGTTTCCCACGATTCGGTGGGAAAATATGAACATACTACCTATGCTGGTTTATTTATTCATTCAATCGTGTTTATTCAGCGCTTACCATTCATTCACTTTGAATAAAAGCAACTGTGGTACTATTTAATCAGCCCTATTTATTGCACACTTACTGTGTGCAGAACATTATACTAAGCACTTGGGAGAGTCCAATACAACAAAATAACAGACACTCCCTGTCCACAAGATCTTACAGTCTAGCGAGGGAAACAGGGATTACTATAAGTTAATTGCAGTTATATACATGAATGCTGTGGGAAGAGCAAGTCAGGGAGATCCAGAAGGGAGTGGGAAAAAGAAAATGAGGGCTTAGACAGGGAAGGCCTCTTGGAGGCAACTTGCCTTCAATATGGATTTGAAGGTGAGGAGACTAAATGTGGGATATGAAAAGGGAGGGATGGTAAGATAGAGGATATACAGAGGTGAGGAGATTGGAATTCAAGGAGCAAAGTATGTGGGCTGAGTTGTAGCGAGGCGAAGTAGGAGAGGGTAAGGTGATTGAGTGCTTTAAAGTTGACGGTAAGGAGTTTCAGTTTGATGTGGAGGTGGATGGACAAATACTGGAGGTTCTTGAGGAGTGGGAAATATGGACTGAACATTTTTGTAGAAAAATGATCTGGGCAGCAGAGTGAAGTATAGACTGGAGGGAGAAAGAGACAGGAGGTTGGGAGGTCAGCAAGGAAGCTGGTATAGTAATCAAGGTGGGAGAGGGTACTTGCTTGGGTTAACGTGGTTGCAGTTTGGATGGAGAGGAAAGGACGATGTCGTGAAGGTTGAACCGACAGGATTTAGTGATAGATTGAATATGTGGGTTGAAAGAGAGAGGAGTCAAGCCTCTATGGGCTTGGGAGACAGGAGGGTTAGTGGTGCTGTTTACAGTGATAATAATAATAATGGCATTTATTAAGCACTTACTATGTGCAAAGCACTGTTCTAAGCGCTGGGGAGGTTACAAGGTGATCAGGTTGTCCCACAGGGGGCTCACAGTCTTAATCCCCATTTTACAGATGCGGTAACCGAGGCACAGAGAAGTGAAGTGACTTGCCCAAAGTCACACAGCTGACAATTGGCGGAGCCGGGATTTGAACCCATGACCTCTGACTCCATAGCCCAGGCTCTTTCCACTGAGCCATGCTGCTTCTCTATTGAAGTGAAGTGATGGAAAAGTAATGGGGAGGACAGGGTTTGGGTGGAAAGATAAGGAGTTTGGTTTTAAACATTAAGTCTGAGGTGATGGACAGCATGGGAGATAGCAGGGCATGGGTTCTAATCCCAGCTCCGCCACTTGCCTGCTGTGTGACTTTCGGCAAGTCATTTCTCTTTGTGCCTCAGTTACCTCGTCTGTAAAATGGGGATTGACTGTGAGCCCCACGTGTGGGGCAGGAAGTGTGTCCAGTGTGATTTGCTCTTATCCACCCCAGTGCTTAGTAAAGTGTCTGGCACATAATGAGCACTTAAATACCACAATTATTATTATCATCTCCCAAGTAGAGATGTATTGAAGGCAAGAGGAAATATGAGACTGTGGAGAAGAAGAGAGATCAGGACTGGGAGATGTAAATTTGGGAATCATCCACAATGAAGTGGTAATTGAACTCATTCGCTCACGTGGCTTCAAGGGATGGAGATCTGGAGGGGACCCAGAACTGAACCTTAAAGGACACCCATAGTTAAGGGGTGGGAGACATTCAAGCAGATCTCTATGGGATCTTATTTAACATTCTCAGTTACTCTAAATACAATGCTAGTCTACCTCTTTTCCCTTGAAATGGTGGAATATCAGTAACAGTACCATGGAGAGCAGACACAACACGGCCACTCACAGAACTGTACCCCCCCCCAAAAAAAAATAAACCTGATGGACTCACTGCCTCCAAACAACAATATGTAAAATGCTTCAATGGTTATATTTAAAAAAAAAAAACCACCATAAGGCTCCTGGGTTTCCACAGTTAGCATCTCTTTAAATATGAAAAAAACCCTGCATCTTTACATGGGAGATATGAGGGGCCTCTGCACGAAGCAGGTACCCAAACCAGCAACCTGCACACAATAAAAGTTCAAGTACCTTTCAGTACAGTGTTCTGCACACAGCAAATGCTCACCATCACAGGTTGTGTCACTCCATAATCACTTTTAGTGCAATAGGTATACACAGCCACTCTGCTTTCTTGCATACAAGATGAAGCTCACTCTTCTGACTCCCTCTCCCTTCTACATCTACACACTTGGATCTGTAGCCTTTTAGCACTTGAAATGCACTCCCCCGCACCTATGTACATATCCATAATTCATTTATGCACTTCCCAAGCGCTTAGTACAGTGCTCTGCACACAGTAAGCGCTCAATAAATACGATTGAATGAATGAATGAATGAATTTATGTCTGCCTCCCTCTCTAGACAAAATTTTGGGGGTTTTGGTGAGCACCTCTGTTGCACGGTACTCTTCCAAGTGCTTAGTACAGTGCTCTGCATACAATGAGCTCTCAATAAATACCAACGAGATTTTACATATATATATAGAGAGAGAGAGCGAGATGAGTGTGAGAGAGACTTACATACTCCATTACTTATAATAATAATAAATGTGGTACTTCTTAAGCACTATGTGCCAAGCACTGTTCTAAGCACTGGGGTTAATCAGGTTGTCCCACGTAGGACTCACAGTCTTAATCCCCATTTTCCGGATGAGGTAACTGAGGCACCGAAAAGTTAAGTGACTTCCCCAAAGTCACACAGCAGACAAGTGGCGGAAGTGGGATTAGAACCCACATCCTAAATCCGGGCTCTTGCCACTAAGCCACGCTGCTTTCCTAACCTTGCTATTGCAATATCTATGAGTTAATTCCTCCTCACCCTGTTTTTGTCTCCTTGTCTCACCGCTTTGGAACGAAAGGGCCGGGTCTGGGTCTTCCACTTAATTCTACTGCGCCTTAACTGCTCTGTACAGTACTTTGCATCCAGTGGGTGCTCAATAAATACAATCGACTGGTTTCAACGATGAGATATGTAAGAAAGATCAATCTGTACGCAGAAGCTGGGGTTACCATTCTGACTGGATCAATGATAGCTCCCATCATCATCATCATCATCAATCGTATTTATTGAGCGCTTACTATGTGCAGAGCACTGTACTAAGCGCTTGGGAAGTACAAATTGGCAACACATAGAGACAGTCCCTACCCAACAGTGGGCTCACAGTCTAAAAGGGGGAGACTGAGAACAAAACCAAACATACCAACAAAATAAAATAAATAGGATAGATACGTACAAGTAAAATAAATAGAGTAATAAATATGTACAACCATATATACATATATACATATGCTCCCAGGCAGCAACTGGCTGGAAAGACTGGTTCACAAGAGGGTATTAAGCTTGGACTGGAGGGGAGGGGAAAGCAGGCAGAAAAAGCAAAGGAAAAAGAGGAGACATCTGGGGAGGAGCCCACTGTTGGGACCGTCTCTATACGTTGCCAACTTGTACTTCCCAAGCGCTTAGTACAGTGCTCTGCACACAGTAAGCGCTCAATAAATACGATTGAATGAATGAATGAATGACAGTTGAGGGGGGGCTGAGAGTGTGACCCCTCAGAACAGCCGGGGGGAGAAACTGACAGAGTCAGCCCAGCTGGGAAAAGTGCACAAGTCCCAACAGGGACAGGAGCAGGGTCACCAGCTAGTTACTTTTGCTAGTCAGGGAATCAAAACCAAAATGTGTCTGAGATCCCAATGAGATTCATCGTGCAACTGCAATTAAATCAGGAAGCCGAATTAGGGTTTGTTCTTGTTAATCAAGCTTTCTAAAGGGGAAGCTTGTAAAGTCATTGGAAGATGAAATCTAATTCACTAGATTAATAATCGCCGGTATTACGGTGGTATTTTGGGCCGGGCTGTACTATGGAGACAACTACCACCAAATATAGGCATTTATATAACAAACAGAGCTTGGGCATTTTGTATTATTTTTCTTCAACAACAGAAATGTACAATTGTCTCTACACGCCTCCTTCTTGCGCAGATTTAAGCCACCCTCAAAAATAATCAGCTCTATTTTTGTAATTTCCCATAGTTGCATTTTTGTGGAGAGGTAAGGGTGTACTCTGTTCTAATTGTCAGACACAAGAGGGTTGACTAGCAGTATACAGATATGTACACCTAATGTAGGTGTTATCCCTGAAAACACAAATACAGTTTCAGAATAGAGCATGGCTGAGAAATGAACAGCATGTCCCACAGAGTAGAATGGTTGACTTTAATCTACAGATGAATTTCTAGGAACCTAATACAGTCCATGGCTTAAAATGACCTATTTATACAACTTGGCTAAAAAGGATTCCATGAATGTAGAAATATATGAGATACACACACACACACACCTTCAAGTTTTAACCTACTTACAACCGTCTTTGTATAGATTTAATAATAATAATAATAATAATAATGACATTTATTAAGCGCTTACTATGTGCAAAGCACTGTTCTAAGCACTGGGGAGGTTACAACGTGATCAGGTTGTCCCACGGGGGGCTCACAGTCTTTATCCCCATTTTACAGTTGAGGGAACTGAGGCCCAGAGAAGTTAAGTGACTTGCCCAAAGTCACACAGCTGACAAGTGGCGGAGTCGGGATTTGAACCCATGACCTCTGACTCCAAAGCCCGGGCTCTTTCCACTGAGCCACGCTGCTTCTCTGTATTTACTTTTTAAATTTTAAATTTTAAATTTTAGATTTACTTTTTAAGCAAAAAAATTAAAGCAAAAGTCCAATTAAAATGAAAAAAAAAATGGATCAATGAATGATCAGTGAATGGAGAAGCAGCGTGGCTTAGTGAAAAGATGGGGTTTGGGAGTCAGAGGTCGTGGGTTCTAATCCCAGCCCCTCCACTTGTCAGTTGTGTGACTTTGGCCAACTCACTTAGCTTCTCTATGCCTCAGTTACCTCATCTGTAAAATGGGGATTAAGACCCTGAGCCCCACGTGGAACAACCTGCTTACCTTGTATCTATCCCAGCATTTAAAACAATGCTTGGCACATAGTAAGCACTTAACAAATACCATTGATATTATTATTATTGATTTAAATCAATGGCTGGGTTTTCCATTCTTCTTCTGGTTTACAAAAATGATTCCAAACATGTACAAATGAATTAAATTTCAAGTTTCCCACTTCATCAAGACATCTTTGCCTTTGGGAGTACAAGAACCCTAACAATCAGCATTGGCTCCTGTATTTGATGGTCCAGAAATTGTTACTAAAGGAGAGGCTTAAGCACATATCTGACTGTAACTGGAAAGGTCTCTCTTTGGGTCACTGTCAAACCAGTGGGGCTGATAATGTGATAAGAGAGTCCAGGTGAAACTGAAGGTTTACAGAGCTGAAATATTATCTAATCTACTCTGTGAGTTTGAGACCACATACACCTAACCCATAAGTAACACTAAGGGGCTATAGTCAGAACACCAAAATGGCAAGACAAGATAAACAACGAAGAGCTAGAATAAAGTTAAGTCTCCTAACATTAGAGCTATGTTCACCTCAACAATAATTCACCACACAGCTGCAATGGACAGAACATTTGAGGAGGTTACACAACAATAAGATACTCAAAGAGCTGCTGCATAATGCCTTGAATTAGAAAAAGACCGAGCAAATTACGCTCTAAACAAAGTTGAAAGACAATACCACATCTCAACTGAAAACTGGGAGTTATTTGCCCCAGATAGTAAGCACTTAATACCACTGATGATGTTAGGAGCAGCAAGCATTTATTGAGTATCCATTTGGTGCAGTGCTCTCTACTAGAGAAGCAGCGTGGCTCAGGGAAAAGAGCATGGGCTTTGGAGTCAGAGGTCATGGGTTCAAATCCTGGCTCCGCCAATTGTCAGCTGTGTGACTTTGGGCAAGTCACTTCATGTCTCTGTGCCTCAGTGACCTCATCTGTAAAATGGGGATTAAGACTGTGAGCCCCACGTGCGACAACCTGATCACCTTGTATCCTCCCGGCGCTTAGAACAGTGCTTTGCAGAGTAAGCGCTTAACAAATACCATCATTATTAGTATTATTACTACTAGACACTTGGGAGGTACACAAAGAAATGACGCTTTTCATGCTCACGAGCTTGCACTCAAATGGGAGAGACCAACATAAAAATATTTACATCTACATGGTCAAAACAGATCTCCGAGTACATAAGTTCGGAAGTGCTAAAGTTGGCTGCAGAGATAATATGGTTCAGGGTGTTGGGAAATTAACTGTGGAAGGCTGGTTGGAGGACGTGGAGTTTTATGTCGACTTGAAATGTGAAAAAAGGAGGGATTTTCAAGCTGGGGGAAATGCTGTGAGAGAGGGGAGTCAAGAGCAAGGAACAGCTAGAAGGTTGGCTTGGGTGGAAAGAAGACAGTGAAGTGGGGAAGAGTGGGAGAAGAAAGCAAATGGGTAAGATGGGGCCAGATCGGGGAGAGCCCTGAAATTCAAGGGAAGGGAGAGATGTGGGCTAAGTGATGCTTCAGGAACTGCCCTTTTGGAGCAGGAGTTTTGAAGGGTTGTGAAGGAAAGAGGCAAAAATGAATACTGCATCAGGTGCCGCAAGCGACAAACCTGACAGACCGAACAGCACGTGTGTGCGCACTGCAGGCATGACTGTGGCTCTTCTGGCCACACGTACATAGATTCATTTCACCAGGGACATGTTCTCAAGTACAAAGTTTTGATTCCCAGTTTAAAACTCTGTTCACTAGATTAAGGGTTATACCGACGATAATTTCCAGGGGCTCCAAGTAATATTAAACAAAGCCCATCATTGATCTTTAGGTCTGAGAGTGGCCTAAGGAGTGAGACGACCATTTGAGGATTGTGGGGCTCATTGTTTTGGGCATTACAGGCTGCTAAAGTGTGCCCCACAGCATGTTAATTTTCTTATTATTCAATTCTTTTCATGGGGTTTCTTTCAGTCTATTCTTTCTCCTGAATGTCCTTTGAAAACTGTCCTTCCAAAAAGCTTTTAGATGTGTACAGAGTAGTCCAGCAAAACATATGCACATTTAAATGACCTATCATTTCATTTGAAATGTGAACCTATTGAGTTTTTAATCCACGTAAACCATCACTCTCAAATTTTAATGGGCTGGGACAGAATATGATTGCAACAGAGTAGGAATTCAATCCAAACAATCAATAATTTATGGAATCATTTTGAATGGGTATACAAATAAAAAGTGATTGACATTGTAACTGTGGTTCATAACTTCCTTTAATGTCATTTGATAATAATAATGCTATTTGTTAAGTACTTACTAGATACCAAACACTATGCTAAGTGTTGGGATAAGTTCAAGATCCCCAGATCAGATGTCAGCCCTATCCACTTAAGGGCTCACAATCTAAGAGACAAAAGTCCCTCCCTACTCAGGGTCAGCCAGATTCAAAACTCCAAAATTGCTCACACTCCCAATGAGGAAAAGCAGTGTGGTCCAGTGGATAGGCACAGGTCTGCGAGTCAGAAAGACCTGGGTTTTAATCCTGGCTCCACCCCTTGTCTACTGTATGCCATTGGGCAAGTCACCTCAGTGGAAAGAGTACAGGTTTTGGAGTCAGAGGTCACGGGTTCACATCCCGGCTCCGCCAACTGTCAGCTGTGTGACTTTGGGCAAGTCACTTAACTTCTCTGTGCCTCAGTTCGCTCATCTGTAAAATGGGGATTAAGACTGTGAGCCCCACGTGGGACAACCTGATCCCCCCCCCAGCACTTAGAACAGTGCTTTGCACATAGCAAGTGCTTAACAAATACCATTATTATTATTATTTCACTTCTGTGCCTCTGTTCCCTCAACTGTAAAATGGGGATTGAGAGTGTGAGCCCCGAGTGCGTCAGGACTGGGCCAACCTGATTACCTTATATCTACTACAGTGTTTAGAACAGTGCCTGGCACATAGTATGCACTTAAATACCATAAGAAGGTGGCAATTGCACATATTTTAACCGGTAAATGAATGACTTACTATGTGGGAACAATTAGATTGGATTAGGCTAAACTAAAGAAACTCTTTGAATACTACAGATCAGTTAGGATTTGGAACTTGCCTACACAAGTAAAGAGAAAGTCACCTGAATCATAAAAACATCTCTTCAAGCTTAAGGGAAACCAGAGCATATGCAAACCTTATGAAACTGGCCTGAGAAAGAAGAAGTGAGAACAGTCACAAAAACCTAAAAGATCCTGGAGCCCTTTGTTGGGTAGGGGCTGTTTCTATATGTTGCCAATTTGTACTTCCCAAGTGCTTGGTACAGTGCTCTACACACAGTAAGCACTCAATAAATACAACTGAATGAATCCTGAATTTTGAGTGAGGGAAAAAGATCCCTATGATTTGCGGGAAAAAAGTTTATATGAAAACTACCTTCTGGGGCATTTCTGACTTGGCCATTTACTGAAATAAGGGCGGGTTCGGACACTAGGAATCACTACCCCAAATAGGTACTAAATTGGGCAGTCTTCCAATTAAGAGGCCATTCCTCTTGCCTGTGGAGGAAATCAGGATGAAAAGGTAATATACCCAAACCCCACTTGCCAGGTTTCTCAAAGCTTTAGTTCATGAAGCACCTCTTTAATAGGGGATAAAATTTTGCTCAAGAGCACTCATAGATGAAGCCTGTAGGATGACTTTGTGGTTACTGAGCTCAACGGAACAAAATGCACCTGGTAAAGGTACAGTTGAGAAAGTGAGATCATTCCAGGTGGTACAGGTAAAGTGAAGCAGAATCTCCTTTAGAGTTTATTCTCCTGTCTGAATAGAGAAGAGCCCTGAGGCAGCAGAAATGTTTCATGGCAGTTAAGCCATCAGGGAAGAGAGGCAAGAAATTGGATGGATTTGCCATTTAAACTGTTTTCTTTGGAGACAAAGGCCCTTCTTAAAAATGTTTTGACATGTATCCAGTTCAGCAAGGTGATTCAGTAAAACATTGTTGTTTTTTGCCTAATTAGTTGTGCTATATGGACCACTGTATTAAAGGATAATTGATGGTTAGGCTTTTGAGTCCTGGCTTTCCCACTGACTCAATTGTTCAAAAGACAATTTCATAAGGATGGAGTCTAATCAGGGACAATGGATAAGCTCAGCCTTAAAACTTCAGGACCAAGAACCTGTGCAGGGGAGTTGATTATAGAGAGAGCAGACTGTGCTTCACCAAATCACGGGTATTTATTGAGCACTCACCCTCTCATCCCTTACTGTCATACACCACTCAGGCTGGTGGTTCCATGAGCGTGGTCTTTGCCCATGTGCGGAGACTAGAACCCAGGGCTCCTGATTCCCAGAGCAGTGCTCTTTCCACTGGGCCAACAAGAGGGGTAAAAATGGGAGGAGACCCACACTAATCCTGGCTTCCCTGGAAAGCCAGTTAAGGATGCCGAATGGATTATATCTTGCCTCATTTTAGCACCTGGTGGGGAGTCAAGTAGCTTACTTTTGGAGTACTCAGTACTCCAAGAACGCTTGACCCTCCTGAAGCAGGGACGGTTATCTGGAGCCACAGTGGCAATTTATGCAACCAAGACTGAAGGGGTGGGAGATAGCCTACTTCTTGTGCCTATTATTGCTAATCCAGTGTGATTGTAAATTGCACAATCCATCCTCAGAAGGATTATGCCATCCAGTTGGATACTGATTTTCTTCCGATGGTTTTTGTTAAGTGCTTATTAGATGTCAAGTACTGGGGTAAATACAAGTTAATCAGGTGGGACAAAGTCCCTGTCCCACAAGGGAGCTCCCAGTCAATCAATCAATCGTATTTATTGAGCGCTTACTGTGTGCAGAGCACTGTACTAAGCGCTTGGGAAGTACAAGTTGGCAACATATAGAGACAGTCCCTACCCAACAGTGGGCTCACAGTCTAGAAGGGGGAGACAGAAAACAAAACCAAACATACTAACAAAATAAAATAAATAGAATAGATATGTACAAGTAAAATAAATAAATAAATAGAATCAATCAATAAATAAATAGTCAAGTAGATAAATAGATAAATAAATAAATAAATAAATAGTCAAGTAGGAGGGAGAATAGATATTCCATCTCCATTTTAGAGTTGAGGAAACTGAGGCACTGAGAAGTGAAGTGATTTGCCCAAGGTCACACAGCAGGCAAGTAAAGGACCTGGAATTAGAACTCAGGTCTTCTGGCTCCCAGGCCTGGGCTTTATTCATTAAACCACACTGCTTCCCTGAGTGAGGGAAAGAGATTTTGGCTCAGCGCAACTTATACTGAATTAAATTTGAAATCTAAGGACTGGGGAAAAGGTAAAGAGGAAAAAAAATGGAGTCAAGGAATCCATCTTTGTTCCTATGGGTCAGTCATTTCAAATGCGTGGAAAGCAAACTGGGGAAGAAAGAATGTTGGGGAATGAGAGAAGGAATTTAAAAGGCACAGAAATAACTTTTAAAAAGATGGCCAGTTACTACTTCTGAGAACCATGTCTGTATTTGCAAATTAGCAAAGCAAATCCTCACTTGGATTTCTCAAACCTAAATTTGGGGGGGAAAAAAATAGTCATTCAACCTCCAGGAGCTTTGTTTTCCACCGTGAAGAGCCGTTAGATAATGGCTCAATTCTTACCTTCTTAGGAGGAAAAGTGCTACAAGGCCAAGAAATTATAATGTAACATTTATGCTTTCCCCAGAATGTAGTAACAATTCTCTCTCTGTTTTAGTTGCTTTTATTTAAGGATGAAAAATACTTCAGATAGTGAATATGAGTTATTACATAAGACTTAGAAGTAGCTTAATATGTCAACAGAGGTAAAACACTTATTAAACTAAAATGCCTTATTTACTGATATTAGACTTCAAAAACAGAGCCTCATCTGCTATTCCTGGTGAGCAAAGATTTTGGTCTCCACTTAGTCTGTATTTACAGGCCCAGTGATTTTGTGCCCAAACTTTTTTTCATTCAGGATACAAGACACCCAGAAAGATTATAAGAGTTTCCTAAGTAGTCTGCTGTAGGGCCAGTTAAGCGGGATGGAAAAAGATGAGGTTCCATTGCTTTGCCCCTGGGGTATATTACAAACTTAAACTATGGCCTGTCTTGGGAAATAGGAAACAGGCTTCATAAGCCTTTCTTGGATGATTTATTAATCACTTGCATAACATCGGAAGGTAAAATTGTATCATCCAAAACTTGACAATATGGAAAGTTTTCAGGAATGATTCCACTGCTTCTTCCTCAAGCTTCCATTTATTGAAACAAATACCACAGATCGACACCTCAGGTGTGTAAAGTTCGAGAAAATTAATAGAACAAGAGACAAATACAGTGCTAGATTATCAAGCTCTCAATACTACTTTTAGGTGACAGATTTATTTAGTCCAAAATTTTTGACCTTTTAATTCTGGTTTTAGATCATTTTTCCAGAAGTCAACTAGGTTATATTTCAATCCCGTAGCTCATGATAAATTTCAGATTCAGTATAACAGCAAAATCCAGAGGCAAATATACAAGAAAATAAAGTATTGATCTGGTCTTTGAGCCCCCTCTAAAACCCCTGACAATGGCAGGAGGACCAGAGTGACGCAGGATTTATAATTCCCGCAAGCCAAACCCCTTACTGGAGTTAGGCCATGACTCATGTTGAGAAAAGTTATGTTGTTCATTCCATGTAAACATAATTTTATTAAGAACTTAGTGATTTGTCCCATGAGAAAATTAACCCATCAGAAAAGAGCACTAACAGTATGTGGATTCAAATAAAAACTTAATTCATTCACTCATGCATTCATTCAATCGTACTTACTGAGCGCTTACTGTGGGCAGAGCACTGTACTAAGCGCTTGGGAAGTACAAATCAGCAACAGATAGAGGCGGTCCCTACCCAACAGCGGGCTCACAGTCGAGAAGGGGGAGACAGACAACAAAACAAGTAGACAGGATTTAATGAATTCATTCATTCAATTGTATTTATTGAGCACATACTGGGTGCAGAGCACTGTACTAAGCGCTTGGAAAGTGCAGTACAGCAATAAGGAGACAATCCCTGCCCACAACGGGCTCACAGTCTAGAGGGAGGGGAGACAGACGTCAATACAAGTAAACAGGCAACAATATAAATATATGTATATATATGTATATATGTTTGTACATATTTATTACTCTATTTATTTATTTTACTTGTACATATCTATTCTATTTATTTTATTTTGTTAGTATGTTTGGTTTTGTTCTCTGTCTCCCCCTTTTAGACTGTGAGCCCACTGTTGGGTAGGGACTGTCTCTATATGTTGCCAATTTGTACTTCCCAAGCGCTTAGTAGAGTGCTCTGCACATAGTAAGCGCTCAATAAATACGATTGATGATGATGATGATGATAAATAGAATTATAAATATATCTGTTGCCGAACTGTATTTTCCAAGTTCTTAGTACAGTGCTCTGCATACAGTAAGTGCTCAATAAATACGAATGAATGAATATATACATACACAAAGGGCTGTGGGGCGGGGATAACTATTCACTGAAAAATTCACATTTAATCAACAAGGAAATAAGTCTGTACACTGGCCAGTTTCTCAATACAACTCTGGCAGTCAGCATCAGTTTTAGAAGTTTCAATAAATTAATCTAGTCCTAGGGGAGTTGTCTCCACACTTGCTCTACCTGTGGCCTTTGAGCTGAGCCTGAAATTGTATTCTACCCACGACTGTGGGTGTGACAAAGCCCTTAATAGATCCCCATTTCATTAAACAGTACCTATTAAATTCTGCAGAATAATCCAAAACTTAAATCCCACACCTGAGGGAATGGAAAAAAAAAAGATGTTTCCCATCATTCTGTAAATCCAGATGGCAGGACTAAATAGCGCAATCTGTTTTATAGAGTGATTGGCAGGGGTATGTGGAGGACATGTGAGAGTAATTCCTAAAAGGAGGAATGTCTGCTGGGTCAGGTTTAAGCCTCTACTGGGAAAAAAAAAAGAGAGAAAGAGATACCTCATAAAAAGCCTCCCGAAACTAATGTGTCAAACCACAGTAATAGAAGCACCCCCTCCCCTTCACTAGCTCCCTTTGCTCTTCCCCCTCTCCCTGCCCCACAGCACTTACGTATATACCCATAATTTCATTTATTTCTATTGCTGCCTGTTTACTTGTATTAATAATAATAATAATGACATTTGTTAAGTGCTTACCATGTGCAAAGCACTGTTCTAAGCACTGGGGAGGTTACAAGGTGATCAGCTTGTCCCATGTGGGGCTCCCAGTCTTAATCCCCCATTTTACAGATGAGGGAACTGAGGCCCAGAGAAGTGAAGTGACTTGCCCTAAGTCACACAGCTGTCAACTGGCGGAACCCATGACCTCTGACTCCAAAGCCCATGCTCTTTCCATTCATTCATTCAATCGTATTTATTGAGCGCTTACTGTGTGCAGAGCACTGTACTAAGCGCTAGGGAAGTACAAGTTTCCACTGAGCCACGCTGCGTGTGGAAAAGTAAATCCTGCTTCAGGATTTTCATCAGCCCAATAAGAGCTGCTGCTGGTTCTTTAAGTTCTGTTTACTTTTGTTAAAAGCAGAGTTAAGCGAAAAGTTCATTCAGTCAATCAATCAATCAATCAATCGTATTTATTGAGCGCTTACTGCGTGCAGAGCACTTTACTACGCGCTTGGGAAATACAAGTTGGTAACACATAGAGACAGTCCCTACCCAACAGTGGGCTCACAGTCTAGAAGGGGGAGACTTCTGAGTGCACAGCATTGTACTAAGCGCTTGGGAGAGTACACTACCACAATAAGCAGGCACATTCCCTAACCCACAGCGAGTTTACAGTTGAGTTCTCTTTCTTAATGATGATGATGATGATAGTACTTGTCAAGTGCTTACTATGTGCTAAGTAGTTTCTAAACGCTGGGGTAGATACAAGGTAATCAATCAATCAATCAATCGTATTTATTGAGCGCTTACTGTGTGCAGAGCACTGTACTAAGTGCTTGGGAAGTACAAGTTGGCAACATATAGAGACAGTCCCTACCCAACAGTGGGCTCACAGTCTAAAAGGGGGAGACAGAGAACAAAACCAAACATACTAACAAAATAAAATAAATAGAATAGATATGTATAAATTAAATAAATATATAAATAGAGTAATGAATATGTACATATATATGTACATATGTATGTATAATATATGTATGTATAATATATGTATATATTATATATATCATACAAATATATATATTTGCACATATTTATTACTCTATTTATTTATTTATTATTTATTTTATATATATATATATATATATATATATATATATATATATATATATATATATATATATATATATATATATCAGGTTGGACACAGTCCCCAGTGTCCCACATAGGGCTCACACTCTTAATCCCCAGTTTACAGATGAGGTAACAGGTCCAGAGAAGTGAAATGACTTGCCCAAGGTCACACAGCTGACACGTGGAGGCGGAATTAGAACTCATGACCTTTTGACTCCCAGGCCGGTTTTCTATCCACTAAACCACACTGCTTTTTTTTTTTTTAAGGGTGTGACATTCAAGCACTCTTTGCTGTTTAGTCTCCCTGGTGAATGGATGGTTTATTAAACCTAATAAAATAGGCTCTCTTGGGATAAAGGCAGTTCAAATTTGGCCCTGACTATAGCTACTAAAAACGGATTCATTCATTCAGTTGTAGCGAATGCTTAACACTGTACTAAGCGCTTGGTGAGCCCTGTATGGGACAACGGGATCACCTTGTTTCCTCCCCAGCGCTCAGAACAGTGCTTTGCACATAGTAAGTGCTTAACAAATACCAAAATTATTGTTATTATTATTACAATACAGCAATAGAAAGACAATTCCTGCCCATAAGGGGCTCACGGTCTAGAGTGGGGGAGACGGACATCAATACATCATAAGAGAAGCAGCATGGCTCAGTGGAAATAGCACGGGCTTGGGAGTCAGAGGTCATGGGTTCTAATCCTGGCTCAGCTGCGTGACTTTGAGCCCACTGTTGGGTAGGGACCGTCTCTAGATGTTGCCAACTTGTACTTCCCAAGCGCTTAGTACAGTGCTCTGCACACAGTAAACGCTCAATAAATACGATTGATTGACTTGGGGTAAGTCACTTAACTTCTGTGTGCCTCAGGTGTCGTCATCAAAATATTTATTATATGGAAGTGGGGTATAAACTCGAAAACAAAACAAGCCAAAACTTTGCAGGATTTAATTTTCCAAATGAAGTGGGACATAAACTCGAAAACAGAACAACAACAACCAAAAGTTTTGCAGGATTTATTTTTCCCTGGAATGCCCCCAATCCCTCTGCCCATCCGCCAAGCTAGCTCTCTTCCTCCCTTCAAGGCCCTACTGAGAGCTCACCTCCTCCAGGAGGCCTTCCCAGACTGAGCCCTTTCCTTCCTCTCCCCCTCATCCCCCTCTCCATCCCCCCATCTCACCTCCTTCCCTTCCCCACAGCACCTGTATATATGTATATATGTTTGTACACATTTATTACTCTATTTATTTATTTTCCTTGTACATATCTATTCTATTTATTTTATTTTATTAGTATGTTTGGTTTTGTTCTCTGTCTCCCCCTTTTAGACTGTGAGCCCACTGTTGGGTAGGGACCGTCTCTATATGTTGCCAACTTGTACTTCCCAAGCGCTTAGTCCAGTGCTCTGCACACAGTAAGCGCTCAATAAATACGATTGACTGCTTGATTCCAAATGAAGTGGGATATAAACTCGAAAACAAAACAGCAACCACCAATAGCTTCGCAGGATTTGCTTTCCCTAGTGAAGTGGGATATAAACTCGGAAACAAAACAGCAACAACCCTAAGCTTCGCAGGATTTACTTTTCCTAATGAAGTGGGCGATAAACTCGAAAGCAAAACAACAACAACCAGAAGCTTTGCAGGATTTACTTTTCCAAATGAAGCGGGATATAAACTCGAAAACGAAACAGCAACAGCCAAAAGCTTTGCAGGGGTTGCTTTTCCTAATGAAGTGGGAGATAAACTCGAAAGCAAAACAACAACAACCAGAAGCTTTGCAGGATTTACTTTTCCAAATGAAGCGGGATATAACTCGAAAACGAAACAGCAACAGCCAAAAGCTTTGCAGGGGTTGCTTTTCCTAATGAAGTGGGAGATAAACTCGAAAGCAAAACAACAACCACCAAAAGTTTTGCAGGATTTATTTTTCCTAATGAAGTGGGATATATGGTCAAAAACAAAACAGCAACAGCCAAAAGCTTCGCAGGAGTTGCTTTTCCTAATGAAGTGGGAGATACACTCGAAAGCAAAACAACCACCACCACCAAAGCTTTGCAGGATTTATTTTTCCTAATGAAGTGGGATATAAGGTCAAAAACAAAACAGCAACAGCCAAAAGCTTCGTAGGGGTTGCTTTTCCTAATGAAGTGGGAGATACACTCGAAAGCAAAACAACCACCACCACCAAAGCTTTGCAGGATTTATTTTTCCTAATGAAGTGGGATATATGGTCAAAAACAAAACAGCAACAGCCAAAAGCTTCGCAGGGGTTGCTTTTCCTAATGAAGTGGGAGATAAACTCGAAAGCAAAACAACAACAACAACAACACCAAAAGCTTTGCGGGATTTATTTTTCCTAATGAAGTGGGATATAAGGTCAAAAACAAAAATTTTGTCCAGTCTGAAAACTTACTCAAAGCCCTCCCCCAAAACTCACAGGCCAAATCCTTTCCACTTCCTCTGTCGACACCCTTCAGCAACGACTTCTCCCCATCCTCCAAGTTTCCCATCTCTACGGACTCCCTGAGAGCTTCCAGCGCTTAGCACATAGTAAGCGCTTAACCAATACTACTATCATTATTATTTCCCTGCGGGAGCTGAGGAAAAAACAAGGATGAGCCAAGCTACTCCCATCTGCGCCTCCTAAAATCCTTCCCCTCCAGTTCAAAATTTAACGAGTCCTTTCCAAAAGTCCCTTAAAAGCAAAAATCCGGGCCTGGGATACTTAATGCCAAATTCATTCATTCATTCATTCAATGGTATTTATTGAGCGCTTACTGTGTACAAAGCACTGTACTAAGCGCTTGGGAAATACAAGTCAGCAACATCTAGAGACGGTCCCTACCCAACAAAGGGCTCACAGTCTAGAAAGGGGAGACAAACAACAAAACAGCAGTCCTGCTTAATAATGATGGCATTTGTTAAGCGCTTACTATGTGCCAAGCACTGTACTAAGCGCTGGATGGAGGGGCTTTTCTCCCTTGCAATTTTCCTGTTAATAGGTGGCAGCGTTCCCTACCCATTTATTAAAACTTCCCGACAAGTCTAAGTTGGGAGAGGAAGAAAAAACGGTGTCGTGGCTTATAGTGGTAAAAACAGGCTTGGGAGCCCAAGGACGTGGGTTCTAATCCTCCTCCGCCACCTATGTGACCTTGGGCAAGCCGCTTCACGTCTCTGGGCCTCAGTGACCTCCTCTGTAAAATGGGGGTGAAGACTGTGAGCCCCATGGGGGACAACCTGATCACCTTGTATCTCCCCCAGTGCCTAGAACAGTGCTTGGCACATAGTTGGCACTCTATATGTTGCCAACTTGTACTTCCCAAGCGCTTAGTACAGTGCTCTGCACACAGTAAGCGCTCAATAAATACGATTGATAGTAAATGCTCAACAAATGCCATCATTTATTTATGACTCCAGCGCTTAGAACAGTGCTTGGCACACTGTAAGCGCTTAAGAAATGCCATCATTTATTTACTTTTTACCCCAGCGTTTAGAACAGTGCTTGGCACATAGTACGCGCTTAAGAAATGCCATCATTTATTTTTTTCCCCAGCGCTTAGAACAGTACTTGGCACATGGTAAGCGCTTAACAAATACCATGATTATTATTAGTAGTAGTAGTATTAGTATTATCCGAACGCCCCCACATATTTCCCACCTCCCTCCTCAGCAGCATTCATTCATTCAATCGTATTTATTGGGCGCTTCCTGTGTGCAGAGCACTGTACTAAGCGCTTGGGAGAGGACAAATCGGCAACATACAGAGGCAATTCGTTCATTCAGTCATATTTATTGAGCTCTTCCTGTGTGCAGAGCACTGTACTAAGCGCTTGGGAGAGGACAAATAGGCAACATGTAGACAATCCGTTGATTCAGTCGTATTTATTGTCAAATATAGAGACAATTCGTTCATTCAGTCCTATTTATTGAGCGCTTCATGTGTGCAGAGCACTGGACTAAGCGCTTGGGCAGTACAAATCGCCAACATATAGAGACAATTCATTCATTCGATCGTATTTACTGAGCGCTTACTGTGCGCAGAGCACTGTACTAAGCGCTTGGGAGAGTACAAATCAGCAACACAGAGACCATTCATTTATTCAAGCGTAGTTATTGAGCGCTTCCTGTGTGCAGAGCACTGTACTGAGCGCTTAGGAGAGGACAAATCGGCAACAGATAGAGACAATTCGTTCATTCAGTCATATTCATTGAGCGCTTCCTGTGTGCAGGGTGCTGTACTAAGCGCTTGGGAGAGGACAAATCATCAGTCGTATTTATTGAGCGCTTCCTGTGTGCAGGGCACTGTACTAAGCGCTTGGGAGAGGACAAATGAGCAAGATAGAGACGGTCTCTGCCACCAACGGGCTCCCAGTCTAGAAGCGGGGGAGACAGAGCAGGCCCCCGGACGGGGAAAAAGGGTGGCGGAGGGCAAGAAGCATCGTGGCTCAGTGGAAAGAGCCCGGGCTTTGGAGTCAGAGGTCATGGGTTCAAATCCTGCCTCTGCCAATTGTCAGCTGTGTGACTTTGGGCAAATCACAACTTCTCTGGGCCTCAGTTGCCAACTATAGGTTGCCAACTTGTACTTCCCAAGCGCTTAGCCCAGTGCTCTGCGCACCGTAAGTGCTCAATCATCAATCATATTTATTGAGCGCTTACTATGTGCAGAGCACTGGACTAAGCGCTTGGGAAGTACAAATTGGCAACCTATAGAGACAGTCCCTACCCAACAGTTGGCTCACAGTCTAAAAGGGTGGGCTCACAGTCTAATAAATACGATTAATTGATTGCTTGTTGCCCACTTGGGACTTCCCAAGCGCTTAGCCCAGTGCTCTGCCCACAGTAAGCGCTCAATAAATACGATTGATTGTTGCCAACTTGGACTTCCCAAGCGCTTAGTAGAGTGCTCTGCCCACAGTAAGCGCTCAATAAATATGATTGATTGCTGCCAACTTGGACTTCCCAAGCGCTTAGCCCAGTGCTCTGCCCACAGTAAGCGCTCAATAAATACGATTGATTGTTGCCAACTTGTACTTCCCAAGCGCTTAGCCCAGTGCTCTGCCCACAGTAAGCGCTCAATAAATATGATTGAATGCTGCCAACTTGGACTTCCCAAGCGCTTAGCCCAGCGCTCTGCCCACAGTAAGCGCTCAATAAATACGACTGATTGATTGTTGCCGACTCGGACTTCCCAAGCGCTTAGCCCAGTGCTCTGCCCACAGTAAGCGCTCAATAAATACGATTGATTGATTGCTGCCAGCTTGTACTTCCCAAGCGCTTAGCCCAGTGCTCTGCCCACAGTAAGCGCTCAATAAATACGATTGATTGTTGCCAACTTGTACTTCCCAAGCGCTTAGTCTAGTGCTCTGCACACCGTAAGCGCTCAATCATCAATCGTATTTATTGAGCGCTTACTATGCGCAGAGCACTGGACTAAGCGCTTGGGAAGTACAAATTGGCAACCTATAGAGACAGTCCCTACCCAACAGTGGGCTCACAGTCTAATAAATACGATTAATTGATTGATTGTTGCCCACTTGGGACTTCCCAAGCGCTTAGCCCAGCGCTCTGCCCACAGTGAGCGCTCAATAAATACGATTGATTGATGATTGTTGCCAACTTGGGCTTCCCAAGCGCTTAGTAGAGTGCTCTGCCCACAGTAAGCGCTCTATAAATGCGATTGATCGATTGATTGATTGATTGATTGACCGAAAGAGGCGGAAGTCCCGGCGGGTGGGTTGGCCATCCCCGCAGGCCGGTTGGCAACGCAGGCCTCGCCCTCCCTCCCCAGTGTCCGCCATGAGGGTGGGTGCCCTCGCCCCGTCCCTCCCGCCTTTGGCGGTGTCGCTCACCTCATCGTCCGACAGGCCCAGGATGGGGGGCGGGGAGGCTGCCATGTCCGGGGGCCCGGGGAAAAGGAGAAAAGGAGGCTGTGCCCGCGGGCACCGGAGTGGTGGTGGTGATGCCCACACAAGGCCCAGGCCCGGCTGGCTGCACAGCACGGGGGCGGCCTGGGGTGGCGGGGGAGGGCGGAACAGCGCGCCCTGCCGGCCGCGGCGCGCCCTGCCGCCCCCGCGCGCCAGCCCCGGGCCGCACTGCGCCTGCGCCGCCCCGGCACCTCTCGCCCCGCCTCACACGGCCCGCGCGCTCCGACGACGCCATGGTCATTCATTCATTCATTCATTCATTCATTCATTCATCATCATCATCATCATCATCATCATCATCATCATCAATCGTATTTATTGAGCGCTTACTATACGCAGAGCACCGTACTAAGCGCTTGGGAAGTCCAAGTTGGCAACATAGAGAGACAGTCCCTACCCACCAGCGGGCTCACAGTCTACAAGGGGGAGACAGAGAACAAAACCAAACATATTCACAAAATAAAATAAATAGAAGAGATATCATCATCATCATCAATCGTATTTATTGAGCGCTTACTGTGCGCAGAGCACTGGACTAAGCGCTTGGGAAGTCCATGTTGGCAATATATAGAGACGGTCCCTACCCAACAGTGGGCTCACAGTCTACAAGGGGGAGACAGACAACAAAACCAAACATACTAACAAAATAAAATAAATAGGATAGATATCATCATCATCAATCGTATTTATTGAGCGCTTACTGTGCGCAGAGCACTGGACTAGGCGCTTGGGAAGTACAAACTGGCAACATATAGAGACGGTCCCTACCCAACAGCGGGGTCACAGTCTACAAGGGGGAGACAGAGAACAAAACCAAACATACTAACAAAATAAAATAAATAGAAGAGATATCATCATCATCAATCGTGTTTATTGAGCGCTTACTGTGTGCAGAGCACTGGACTAAGCGCTTGGGAAGTCCAAGTTGGCAACATCTAGAGACAGTCCCTACCCAACAGTGGGCTCACAGTCTAAAAGGGGGAGACGGAGAACAAAACCAAACATACTAACAAAATAAAATAAATAGAATAGATATGTACAAGTAAAATCAATCAATCAATCAATCATATTTATTGAGCGCTTACTATGTGCAGAGCACTGTACTAAGCGCTTGGGAAGTACAAATTGGCAACATATAGAGACGGTCCCTACCCAACATTGGGCTCACAGTCTAAAAGGGGGAGACAGAGAACAAAACCAAACATACTAACAAAATAAAATAAATAGAATAGATATGTACAAGTAAAATAAATAAATAAATAAATAGAGTAATAAATATGTACAAGCATATATCCATATATACAGGTGCTGTGGGGAAGGGAAGGAGGTAAGTTGGGGGGTGGAGGGGGGGCGAGGGGGAGAGGAAGGAAGGGGCTCAGTGTGGGAAGGCCTCCTGGAGGAGGTGAGCTCTCAGTAGGGCCTTGAAGGGAGGAAGAGAGCTAGCTTGGCGGATGGGCAGAGGGATTGGGGGCATTCCAGGCCCGGGGGATGACGTGGGCCGGGGGTCGATGGTGGGACAGGCGAGAACAAGGTACAGTCAGTCAGTCAGTCAGTCAGTCAGTCATTCAATCGTCTTTATTGAGCGCTCATCGTGGGCAGAGCCCTGGACTAAGCGCCTGGGAAGTCCAAGTTGGCAACATAGAGAGATGGTCCCTAGTCATTCATTCATTCAATCGTATTTATTGAGCTTCGGGCTTTGGAGTCAGATGTCATGGGTTCGAATCCCGGCTCCGCCACAAGTCTGCTGTGTGACCTTGGGCAAGTCGCTTCACTTCTCTGAGCCTCAGTTCCCTCATCTGCAAAAATGGGGATTAAGACTGTGAGCCCCACGTGGGACAACTTGATCACATTGTATCCCCCCCAGCGCTTAGAACAGTGCTTTGCACATAGTAAGCGCTTAACAAATGCCATTATTATTATTATTATTATTATTATTATTATTATTATTAAGCGCTTACTGTGTGCAGAGCACTGGACTAAGCACTTGGGAAGTCCAAGGTGGCCACACAGAGAGACGGTCCCTACCCAACAGCGGGCTCACGGTCTGGAAGGGGGAGACAGACAACAAAACAAAGCATTAACAAAATAGAATAAATATGTACAGGTAAAATTAATAGAGTAATAAATATGTACAAACATATATCCAGGTGCTGTGGGGAGGGGAAGGAGGTAAGGCGGGGGGGATGGGGAGGGGGACGAGGGGGAGAGGAAGGAGGGGGCTCAGTCTGGGAAGGCCTTGAAGCCCTCAGGGACAGAGACAAGGGCCACAGCAGGCCCTTTGATGAGGGAAAGCATATATATATGTATATATATATATATATACACATATATATATATGTGCCTATATATATAGGTTTGTGTGTGTGTGTGTGTGTGTGTGTGTGTGTCTCTATATGTTGCCGACTTGTACTTCCCAAGCGCTTAGTCCAGTACTCTGCACACAGTAAGCACTCAATAAATATGGTTGAATGAATGAATGAATCAGGTTGTCCCACCTGGGGCTCACAGTCTTCCTATATATCGTAGTACACATATCATAATAATAATGGCATTTATTAAGCGCTTACTACGTGCAAGGCACTGTTCTAAGCACTGGGGAGGTTACAATTCATTCAATCGTTATTTATTGAGCGCTTACTGTGTGCTGATCACCGTACTGAGCGATTGGGAAGTACAAGTTGGCAACATATAGAGACGGTCCCTACCCAACAGCGGGATCACAGTCTACAATTGTCAGCTGTGTGACTTTGGGCAAGTCACTTCACTTCTCTGGACCTCAGTTCCCTCATCTGTAAAATGGGGATTAGGACTGTGAGCCCTCCATTGGGGCAACCTTCCCCCTTCTAGACTGTGAGCCCGCTGTTGGGTAGGGACCGTCTCTGTATGTTGCCAGCTTGTACTTCCCAAGTGCTTAGTACAGTGCTCTGCACACAGTAAGCGCTCAATAAATACGATTGAATGAATGAATGAATGAACCTGATCACCCTGTACCTCCCCCATGCTTAGAACAGTGCTTGGCACACAGTAAGCACTTAATAAATGCCATTATTATTATTATTATTATTATCATTATTATTACAAGGTGATCAAGAGAAGCAGCGTGGCTCAGTGGAAAGAGCCCGGGCTTTGGAGTCAGAGGTCATGGGTTCAAACCCCAGCTCTGCCAATTGTCAGCTATGTGACTGTGGGCAAGTCACTTCACTTCTCTGGGCCTCAGTTCCCTCATCTGTAAAATGGGGATCAAGACTGTGAGCCCCCCGCGGGACAACCTGATCACCTTGTAACCTCCCCAGCGCTTAGAACAGTGCTTTGCACATAGTAAGCGCTTAATCAATGGCATCGTTATTATTATTCTCAGGTTGTCTCCCGGGGGGCTGTCTCCCCCTTCTAGGCTGTGAGCCCGTTGTGGGATAGGGACCGTCTCTAGATGTTGCCGACTTGGACATCCCAAGCGCTTAGTCCAGTGCTCGGCACACAGTAAGCGCTCAATAAATACGGTTGAATGAATGAATCATTCCATTGGCTCTTTCCATTGAATGACTCTTTCCATTGAGCCACGCTGCTTCTCTGCAATAATAATGTTGGTATTTGTTAAGCGTTTACTAGGTGCCAAGCACTGTTCTAAACCTGACTCCACCACTTGTTAGCTATGCGACTTTGGGCAAGTCACTTACCTTCTTTGTGCCTCAGTTACCTCATCTGTAAAATGGGTCACTGTGAGCCCCTTGTGGGACATGCACGGTATCCAATCTGATTAGCTTGTATCTACCCCAGTGCTTAGAACAACGCTTGACACATAGTACGCACTTAACAAATACCATCATTATCATCGTCATCATTCATAACAGAAACCACTTAACAAATACCATCATTCACTCATTCATATTTATTGAGAGCTTACTGTGTGCAGAGCACTGTACTAAGCGCTTGGGAAGTACAAGTCGGCAACATCTAGAGACGGTCCCTACCCGACAACGGGCTCACAGTCTAGAAGGGGGAGACAGACAACAAAACCAAACATGGAGACACGTGTAAAAATAATCAGAACAGAACAAATCAACAAACAAAACATGTGGACAGATGTCAAAATCATCAGAACAAATCGAACAAATTATCACCCACGCCCATCCTCCATCAGAGCAGCCTACGCCCACCAAAAAACTTATTATACGATGAACTGTTCAAAACTTGTGGTTCAAGATTATTGATACTTTTGAGACAGAAGTAATCTTTCATTTAACAAAAATGGCAGTGATCGCAGCGCCAGACAGCAGCATTTACTTAGATACGGCATTAAAGAGTGAAATTTAGAAATTTTTCTCTAAATCATATTTTATAAATAATTGATACCTCTTTAAGAGAGGTGCATTAGCTACCCAACAGAAGTATCAATCAATCGTATTTATTGAGCGCTTACTGTGTGCAGAGCACTGTACTAAGCGCTTGGGAAGTACAGGTTGGCAACACATAGAGACAGTCCCGAAGTATGGATATATCTTAGAGGAAATGATAGCTATTATAATTTTTAAAACATCGTCACCAAAAGAGTGTATGTCGTTTTCAAGAATGCGTCTGGGGGGACTAGTTTAGACATCTGCCAAAGTGTATTTAATGTGTAAGCAAAATCAAATTTTGACTGTTTAGCTCAAATCCTAAATTATGTGAAATTTGTTTTGCGGGTAAGGTAGCTTTAAACCAAAGCACCCTGAAAACCAGACTCGCATAAAGAAGGATTCTTTTCTACCCGTTACAGGACTCCCAAGTTTCACTTCTAGGAAAACAAATACGTCACTTTGGAAGCCCCACTGCACATTCCGGCCAGGAAATAGGGAAGAATGATGACGCGAGGAAGGGCTGTCCAGGCCTTTTATTTACTTTTGGAATTGTTCTGCGTCCAGATTCCCATCTTCCGATGGCAGCCACAGCTTTGATTTCTGTTCTGCTTCCTTTGTACAAACAGAAGTTAATTTCTGAGCCGCTTTGTATTAAAGTACCACATTGCACAAAGAAGCTGCTGGGCTGACTCCTCCGCGGCCTACACATAAGCTCAGTGAGTTTAAATGGGAGTCCTTGAGGAAAGAAAATTTCAATCAAGACCAGCTATAACATTTCAAATATTTTTTGGGGGGGTAAGTACTGAATGTCAAACATTGAGAAACATAAAAACTGAGAGCTACTTTCAATCACTGGGACATTTAACAAACATTACTACTATTATTATCACTCTACCTACAAATATTAATATATTATATAATAATAGTAGTTGTGGTATTTGTTAAGCGCTTATTATGTGCCAGACACTGTACTAAGCATGAGCAAGTCGGGTTGGACCCATTCCCTGTCCCACTTGGGGTTCACAGTCTCAATCTCCATATTACAGATGAGGGAACTGAGGTACATTTTATCCCCCCCGCCCCCCGCTGCATCTTATTTTAAAAGCCAAATACATGATTTTTCATTAGATAAGGTGAGCGCTTCTAGATTCATTCACTCATTCATTCAATTGTATTTATTATTATTAATAATAATAATAATAATGGCATTTACTAAGCGCTTACTATGTGCAAAGCACTGTTCTAAGCACTGGGGAGGTTACATGGTGATGAGGTTGTCCCACAGGGGGCTCACAGTCTTAATCCCCATTTTACAGATGAGGGAACTGGGGCCCAGAGAAGTTAAGTGACTTGCCCAAAGTCACACAGCTGACAGTTGGCAGAGCCGGGATTTGAACCCATGACCTCTGACTCCAAAGCCCGGGCTCTTTCCACTGAGCCACGCTGCTTCTGTAATTTAATTTATTGAGCACTTATTGTGTGCAGAGCACTGTACTAAGCACTTGAGAAGTACAAGTTGGCAACAAATAGAGACGGCCCCTACCTTAGAGAAGCAGTGTGGCTCAGTGGAAAGAGCCCGGGCTTTGGAGTCAGAGGTCATGGGTTCAAATCCCAGCTCCGCCAATTGTCAGCTGTGTGACTTTGGGCACGTCACTTAACTTCTCTGGGCCTCAGTTCCCTCATCTGTAAAATGGGGATTAGGACTGTGAGCCCTCTGTGGGACAACCTGATCACCCTGTAACCTCCCCAGCGCTTAGAACAGTGCTTTGCACATAGTAAGCACTTAATAAATGCAATCATTATTAATCAATCAATCATATTTATTGAGCACTTACTGTGTGCAGAGCACTGTACTAAGCGCTTGGGAAGTACAAGTTGGCAACATATAGAGACAGTTCCCTACCCAACAGTGGGCTCACAGTCTAAAAGGGGGAGATAGAGAACAAAACCAAACAAAGTAACAAAATAAAATAAATAGAATAGATATGTCCAAGTAAAATAAATTATTAACATCAGCCTCACAGTCCAGAAGGGGGAGACAGACAATGAAACAAAACAAGTAAACAGGTGTCAAAATCGTCAATAAATGGAATTATAGCTATATGCACATCATTAATAAAATAGAAGAGTAAATATGTACAAGCAAACTAGAGTAATAAATATGTACAAATCATCATCAATCGTATTTATTGAGCGCTTACTATGTGCAGAGCACTGTACTAAGCGCTTGGGAAGTACAAATTGGCAACACATAGAGCCAGTCCCTACCCTACAGTGGGCTCACAGTCTAAAAGGGGGAGACAGAGAACAAAAGCAAATATCTGTTCCCTTAAAAAAGCATTTACTATGTTTCATGTAAAACTTATTATTAATACAGCCAGGCATCTGCTTTCGTTGGGGTGATCATTTTGGGGGGTCACATACACATTCGGACCTAGCGTGGCTCAGTGGAAAGAGCGCGGGCTTGGGAGGCAGAGGTCACGGGTTCGTATCCCACCTCCCCCACGTGTCTGCTGTGTGACCTTGGGCAAGTCGCTTCACTTCTCTGGGCCTCAGTTCCCTCATCTGTAAAAGGGGGATTAAGACTGGGAGCCCCACACGGGACAACCTCATCTCCTTGTGTTCCCCCCAGCGCTTAGAACAGTGCTTTGTACATAGTCAGTGCTTAACAAATACCCACATTATTATTATGATCTCTTTTGGGTTGAGCTTGTGGTGTCTCACAGGAAGGGAGTCAAGCTTTCTCCTCTGTCAGCTTTTTGGGAAGAGCAGCAACTACTACGGCTACCATCACCACCACGGTTGAACCGACTCTCTCCGATCTGTTTCTCAGAGTTGCCGGCACAGTAGTCCTGGAAAATTTCGAGAAGCTCCTCGGGTGGCTATTTGGGCAACTGCCACCTCCTAGATCATGGCAGCCAGCGATGTCGCCAAACAATCCTATTTATTGAGTGCTTCTTTATTTTATTTTGTTCATACGTTTGGTTTTGTTCTCCGTCTCCCCCTTCTAGACTGCGAGCCTGCTGTTGGGTAGGGCCCGCCTCTATATGTTGCCAACTTGGACTTCCCAAGCGCTTAGTACAGTGCTCTGCACACGGTAAGTGCTCAATAAATACGATTGATTGATTGCAGAGCACTGTACAGAGCACTTGGGAAAGACACAGTCCGGAGCTTACTGTGAGAAGCAGCGTGACTCATCATCATCATCATCATCAATCGGATTTATTGAGCGCTTACTATGTGCAGAGCACTGTACTAAGCGCTTGGGAAGTACAAATTGGCAACATATAGAGACAGTCCCTACCCAACAGTGGGCTCACAGTCTAAAAGGGGGAGACAGAGAACAAAACCAAACATACTAACAAAATAAATAGAATAGATATGTACAAATAAAATACTCAGTGGCTAGCGCATGGGCCTGGGAGTAAAAGGTCGTGAGTTCTAATCCCCGCTCTATTTGTCTGCTGGGTGACCTCGGGCAAGTCGTTTCACATCTCCGGGCCTCAGTTACCTCATCTGTAAAATGGGGATTGAGACCATGAGCCCCATGTGGGACAGGGACTGTGCCCAACCCCATTTGCTTGTGAGCCCGCTGTTGGGTAGGGACCGTCTCTATATGTTGCCAACTTGGACTTCCAATCAATCAATCAATCAATTGTATTTACTGAGCGCTTACTGTGTGCAGAGCACTGGACTAAGCGCTTGGGAAGTACAAGTTGGCAACATATAGAGACAGTCCCTACCCAACAGTGGGCTCACAGTCTAAAAGACTTCCCAAGCGCTTAGTCCAGTGCTCTGCACATAGTAAGCGCTCAATAAATACGATTGATGATGATGATGATGATGATTCCAAGATACAATTGGCTTTTTAAGGAAGCTCTGAAAATGGCCTGGTGGATTTTGGATCACTTGCTTCAGCCCACTGTTGGGTAGGGACCGTCTCTAGATGTTGCCAACTTGTCCTTCCCAAGCGCTTAGTACAGTGCTCTGCACACAGTAAGCGCTCCATAAATACGATTGAATGAATGAATGCATGTTCCCCAAATTGAGAAATTCAATTTTCTCAAAGCGATATTTTTGTTTCCCCTCGAAACTACTGTCCGGTCACGAATTTCAAACTTGTGTCCTCCTTCACACCAGTTCACGTCCTTTGACAGATGCCTGACAGGTGGAATCTGAATAAATGGCGTCAACTTGCACTTCCCAAGCGCTTAGTACAGTGCTCTGCACACAGTAAGCACTCAATAAATACGATTGATGATGATGCTCTGCCCACAGTAAGCACTCAATAAATACAATTGAATGAATGAACCAAACAGGTTCCTTTGCTAATGCCAGCTCTCTCAAATCAAGGAACTCCAAGTGTTCTCCAATAATGCAGAAATAATAATAACAACAATAATGGCATTTATTAAGCGCTTACTCTGTGCAAAGCACTGTTTTAAGTGCTGGGGAGGTTACAAGGTGATCAGGTTGGCCCACGGGGGGCTCACAGTCGTAATCCCCATTTGACAGTTGAGGTAACTGAGGCACAGAGAAGTGAAGTGACTTGCCCAAAGTTACACAGTTGACAATTGGCGGAGCCAGGATTTGAACCCATGACCTCGGACTCCAAAGCCCGGGCTCTTTTCCACTGAGCCACGTGTAACTAGTAGAGAGGGCATCCACTCTGTCAAGCTGTCTTCTGCTAGGGACTTCTGCAGGGGAGGAGCAGGGCTAATGCACCACCGTCACATTGTCTGTTGTCTATTACATTTCTATTTATTTTATTTTGTTAGTATGTTTGGTTTTGTTCTCCGTCTCCCCCTTCTAGACTGTGAGCCCGCTGTTGGGTAGGGACTGTCTCTAGATGTTGCAAACTTGTACTTCCCAAGCGCTTAGTACAGTGCTCTGCACACAGTAAGCGCTCAATAAATACAATTGATGACATGTTGCCGACTTGTACTTCCCAAGCGCTTAGTCCAGTGCTCTGCACACAGTAAGCGCTCAATAAATACGATTGATTGATGATTGATTGTCTGAACGCTTCCATGGTCTAAGTGCTCGAACCCAGGCCTCGAAGTAGGAGGACTTGGGTTCTAATCCCAGCTCAGCTGCTTTCCTGCAGGGTAACCTGGGGCGAGTCGCTTTACTTCTCTGTGCCTCAGTTACCTCACCTTTAAAATGGGATGAAAATCCCTGCTCTCCCTCCCTCTTAGACTGTGAGCCCCATGTGGGACGGGGACCCTGTCCAAACTGCCTATGCTGTAGCTACTCCGGCGCTCAGTACAGTGCTTTGCGCATAGTAAAGTGCTTACCGAATAACAACAACAACAATAATCCATTTCTTGCGGTCTTCAAATTTCACCCCTGCCCACTCAGCGCTGTGGGCCAGGCGAGTCCAAGAGGAGGGAAGCCACGTTTTCCTTTCTTCATGACGCTCGTATCGATGCGCAGGATTAAAAGAAAACCCCGGACGGTTTAATATAAAATGTTTTTATTATTTTTGAAAACATTTAAAAAACAATTTTTGAGCACTTTCAATAAAAAAAATAACTGAAATGCTACTGCAATATTCCACTACCGTAGTTTCAGCAGGTACAACAGACAACAAAACACGGGGGTGGGGAGGGGAATCTGACTTTTTTCACTAAATGAAAATGTGAAACAGGGGTTTGTTTTTTGTTTTTTTCCTTACGGTGCAGTAAAGAAAGCACAGTATATAGTACAAGACTATTATATGAACTTCAGATGCACTGCACAAGAATCACTTTCCTCAGTTCAAAAGTCAGTGCTTATTGCAATGATTTGCAAAACTCTTTACTTCATGAAGTCTTCCATCATGATAAAACGAGGCAAAATATTTTAAACATCAGAACGATGAAAACAATCTGTCAAAAGAACCGTCAACAATAACTAAGCAGAATTAGTAAACGTAAAAAAAGTAAATAACTTGTGAATAACTATGTTCGCCTGGTTCACTTCCAACCAGTTCCAATACAGTCAAAACAACAACAAAAAAAAGTGGTTACAGGAATATACCTAGTACTGTACAAGATAAGTCAATAACACGCATGCACTCTTTGTGATCATGTATTAACATGGTGAAGCAAACTAAACTTAATTTCTTCCTGCTGTAGGTTTCTCACGTAAGAGAATAAGAAATAGAAATATCTCATTGAGATCAATGCACATTGCTACATAAGACAATTTCATCTGTCACCCGGATGACATTTTTGCCTTTTCATAACGAAATACATTTAAAAAGGTTTCTCTGTGGGCCGTATTGGTTGCATTTATCCTAAGAGATGTGCCTGCCACAGGTTCAACAGAAATTTAGTGCAATAGATGAACCCTAGAGAAGTCTGCGGGACGGACCAACCCAATTTCAAGTGTTTGCTGCAATACTGTCTAGGGGCCAAACTTTGCTAGTCTTGCCGTTTTAGGTTCGAAAAAAAGATCCGGAGCTATTTCGTCGCGTTAGCAGGACGCCAATCATGTAAACACGAGAGCAGAACTGCCTCCAATTCCCCTCTTTCCGAGTATTTCACCCAGCGAGGCTCCCGTCCTTTGGGTATTGCATACTTTGGTGTGCAGTAGCGCTGTGTCTCAATGTACGGTAAAGAAATAACTTGCATCAAGAACAAATATCGTAACAGCAAACACACACGAACGCCAGTAACTAGTACATGATACCGATATACAAAGCTCTGAGCTAACCCTAGCACCATTTGATTTGTGAAAATATCCGACCGTTCCCCCTCCTCTCGCTTTTAACGGGAGACCCGTACTCTATTACACGTGCTCTGCTGCAAGCGTTTCCTACCCGTTCTGCTCGGCTCGCTGATTACTTTGCAGGTAAGGTTGGGTCGGTCCGAACTTAAAGCACTTCATCGGCGCTTAAACCCAATTTCTAGGTTTCATTTTTAGAGACTCCGTTACGGACTGCAAGCCGGGGCAGGTTTCGCGATGCCTTGAGGTTGAACAAATAAATATGCGTTAAAAATCCGACGGGAGGGGTGGCGAGGAATTGATTTTAAAACTAAATCCGCAAATACGGATTTCTCCTTCAGCTGAAGACGGTATAAAGAACGAGGGAAACAATTACTAAAAAATACTCCTCCCTTTCCAAGTATTATTGATAACCACTCCTCTTGCGGGAGAAGAGAGGCTTGCTGCAAACTGGATTTAGCTAATAAAACATTTTTGCAGTTTAGATTTTTAGGCCCCTCCTGCGGGTTAGCTGTTATTTTTCAAAGCGATCTCATGACCAAATTTCATTTTTGCCAATGGGAAGAGCAGAGAGCGTCAGCTGATAATACCAGCCGTGTGAGGAAGAAAAAAAAACTCGACCCCCGAATATATTATAATTAAAAGGGTTTAAAAACAAATCTCAGATCTCAATGATTTAATATTTGCCCGCAGCCAAGGTACTAAGGAAAGCAAATGTTTATATTTTCCCCTTACATCGCCTTTCCCAAACTGTCAAATAAAAAAAAACCATGGAACAAAATGGTTTCTAACGTGGGTCTGGACCTCCTCGGCTAGGCCTCGGAAGCTCAGGATAATTTACTCGTTTCGTGCATTTTCCAGCTCGGGTTAAAACCGACTTTTAAAAACGGTCACTAAAAACGCTCGCGGGAGGTCGCGGGTGTAAATGGCTTCGAGACCAGGTGTCGGTGCACCTTTCGCTTTGTTTAAAGGAAGAGATTTTCTAAGTCCTTCCCTAGGAGGTCCAGCTGGAGGAAGGGAGCGTTCTCGAGAGGTTTCTCACAGCAAACCATCCTACGGGGAAGCCGCACCGCTTCAGGAAAAGCCTTTCTGCCTCCAGTCTGCCAAGCTGGAGCTCCCGACCTAAAAGACCCCGCGTCGATAAAGCAAATTAATGGCTCCAACCAACCAGGCCTACTCGGGGAGAGGCGAGCTCTGCAGAACACCTAAGGGGCCCAAAATGGCCTGGGAGGAAAAGGTCTGAAGGCTGCTCAATCAACGCGTTTCTGAGCAAACTAAACGTGGGGACGGTTATAAAATCTGAATCTCGACATCGACTCTCCATCGGCCCTCCACCTCCGGGAACGGGCTTCAACCTCGTTCCGCGGCGACTCTGCCCGCTTCCCGCTTCCCCGCTGAGGAACGAACCAGGATGCAGCAACCCCTTTGCAAAACGCCGCAATTACGAGCAGGTGTTTCTGCTGCGGGAGGCACTTCCATTAAGACAAATACAATACGTCTGGTCTTTAGATACAGTGTGCTACATATCAGAAAACGCAATTCAACCCAACATCTCGACGGCGGGATGGTCCTTGCTCTCCATCCACTCGAACCCCGACGCCGTTATGGAGTTGATGGACTCGTTGCAAATCTGCTGAAAGAGCGGATCGTTCTTCAACTCCTCCAGGGTGGCCTCGTCGTCCTGGCCCTGCTGGCGACCCGGGTCGAAGAGCAGATTGGGGTCGAGGGCGTTCAGGTCGTTGATGCTGCCCGACAGCTCGGAAGACAACCGGATCTCGCTGGAGAAGTCGGCGGCGACGGTATGGAGATCGGCCGCCACCTGCCCCGCCAGCTGCTGGCTGGTCGGCAGGCTGTCCCCGCCCAGCAGCTCCTTCACGGTGCTGCTGAAATCCAACTGCTGCTCTCCGATCTCCCCCGGCGCTTGGTCGTCCCCGGAAGAGAAGTGGATCTGGTCGGCGCCGCTGCTTTTCGTGAGGTAAGTCGGCGTCGGGAACTCGTAGACCGGGGCGCCGGAGTGGATCGGACCCTGCGGGCTGGCGGCGGCGAAGGCCGCCGACGTCTCCAGGATCTGCGTGAGATTCATCCTGGCTGTGTAGTTGGAGGGCAGGTTGTTCATCCCCAGGCCCCGCACGGCGTCGTCGCCGTCCGAGTCCAGCTTGCTCAGCAACACGTTGGTGATTTTCTTAGTGTTGGTCTGCTTCTGGAGCGAGGGGAAGGCCGTCTGCATCATGACCGTCAACGGGACGGACTGGCTCCTCTGAGCTAGGCTGTTGGCGCCGACGTCGGGGTGGATGCCGGCCAAGACGGTGTGGATCTCGGGCGCGAGCGGGCTGCCGAAGGGGGTCAGGTTGGACCGCGGGATGTTGGACACCGGGTAGAGGGTGCTGCCGCTAAGGTTGCGCTGGCGGTGGACGGCGGGGCTGACGCTCCGGCACCTGAAGCTGTTGTTGAGGGAGGAGCCGGCGCCTTTGCCGTCGAGCGGGGCGGGGACGGCGAACCCTTCCTGCTTGTTGGCGGTGGCGGCGGCGTTCCCGCCGGCCCCCTGGGGCTGCACGGGGGAGACGGGCGTCAGGCGGCCCAAGTGGGGGTCGTGATGCCTGGGCTGAGACTGGTAGGACTGGCTGGGCACCGCGAAGGCGTGCGGCTTCCGGAAACGGTCCTCCACCAGCTCCTGGTAGCTCGGCAGGATGCCGTGGCTGGCCACGGCCGCCCCGCCGACCCCCCCGCCGTACCCGTTGTTCATCCACTCCAGCTTGGTTTTGTCCGGGTGCGTGGCCGTGGGCCTCTGCATCGGTTTCACGGGGCTGCTGGAGACGATGCTGGCATCGTGGTAGGCCAGGCTGGAGCTGATCGGGGTGAACGCGAAGGGGTTCCTGCACTCGACGGGGCTCGGGGGGACGCTGCTGCTGCAGTTGGAATGCGGCGTGCCGATGGGCGTGTGCCGGCTGCTCCCCAGCGCGCTGTCCACCGGCGTCGTGGGAGCCAGCCTGGAGCAGGGGCTCTCCCGGGACAGGCCCTGCGAGCCGGCGATCATCTCCGACGTGGGGGTGGGCGTGGGCGTGGGGGTGGGGGTCGGGGTGGGGGTGGGGGTGGGGGTGTGGATCGGAGTGCCGTTGCTGTGGACCGAGTGGTAGAAGTGGGGGTTGGCGGGGTGGGACGCCACGGGAGCGCTCGGGGTCACCGCCTGCCCCTGGAGGGCCAGCCCCAGGCAGCCGCCGTACGGGTGGGAGTTGTTCAGCGACATCTGCTCCTCCATGAGGACCAGCTCTTCCACGATGCTGTCCTGGGTCAGCTCGTCGTCGAACGGGAAGTAGTTCTCGTTCGCCTGCGGGCCGGGAGGCTCGAACGGCTTCAGTTCGGACGGCGGGGCTACCCGGTTCGAAGACCGGGCCGCCACCTGGCCCAGGGCGGATTCCTCCGGCTGGTTCTGGAGCTGCGGGCCGAAGGGGCTCTGCTGGAGCCCCTCGAAGCGCAACGGCTCCCAGACGGACTTCGGCAGGTCGCTCCCGCCGGGGGCTTCGGCCACGTCCATGACGCCCGCGTCCTGCCGCTCCGTGCGGTCGGCCGGCGGAAGCTCGGAGTCCCGGGCGGCCTCCACTCGCTGCCACGGGTTTAGAGTCGAGCCGCCGTCCGGCTTGGACTCGTTCTCTGGGACGAAAACGTTTCTTTCTAATTTCACCCGGACGCCCGGAGAGGCGGCGGCCGCCTGGGGCCCTCCCGCGGAGCCGCCGGGCCCGGCGCCCTTAGAGCTCGGCGGGCAACTGGCCGCCGGGTGGGCCGGGGCCCCGGAACTGACCTTGGCGGTTGCCGCCTTGCCGGGAGGCTGGACCGCTCCGCCGGGGCCCTCCGCCTTGGCCGGCGCGGGGGCTTTCGGATCCCTCTTAACCCCGCCGGCCCTGGGGCCTTCCGGGGTCCCGGCCGGGGGCGGCTCCACCAGGGACTTCTTGACGAGAGGCACCTGGGACTCTTGCAGCGTGGGAGGCTGTCGCTTCCGCGGACTTTTAGTGCATAACTTAGTGTCTTTGCCGGCGGGGTCTCCCCCGGGGGGTGAACTGGTGTCGGTGCTGGTGCTGGAGAAATTCTGAGTGGCCACCGAGAGCGTGACGGCGCTCGGATTATTGCCCGCGGAAGAAGCCGGCAGAATTTCGTTGGAGCGACTTTTGCACCTGGTCCTCGGGTTGCACGTCTTGGCCGCCCTTGCGTCGTCAGGGCCCTCGGTTGGAGCCTTCTGGGCTCCCCCCTCCGGATGATGCCGCTGCCCCAAAACCACCGCGGGCGTTGCCCTGGGAGCTTTGGAAGCCTCGGCGTTCTCTTGGCACGCTACGGGATTCTCCTCCGCCCCAGCTTCCGGCTCCACCTTGATCTCCACGGCCGACGCGGCCCCGGCCCCGCTCGTCTTGGAGCCGGGAGACCGGAGGGACACGACCGAGCCGTTCTTGATCTGGGGGACGGCGCGGGGCTCGTCGGCCGCTCCCGCGCCGGGGTTGGCCGCGGCGTTGGGCTTGAGGGGGGTGCCGCCGCCGCCGCCGGGCGTGAGGGATATCGCTGTCATTTTCACCACGTTCAAGGAACTCACGTGGGGGGCAGGGACGACGGTCTTGATGGGGCTGCTCGTGAAGAGGACGGTAGTCGGGGAGCGGATGGTGAGGGCACTGGTGTTGGCTGGCTTGGGTAGGATCTGAGGGTAGCGGGGCCGGGCGGAACGGTCGCCCCCGGGACTGGCCGGGACGTTCTGAGGAGTCTTGGGCGCCTGCTTCACCGACTGCATGTGCTGAGTTACCACCTGGACGTTAAGAGGAAGAACCTTGCCATCCGGGGAACCCATCGGACTTGGGGACGTGACCAGCTGCCTGGTTCGGGTCACCTGTTCAGAGGAGCGACACGACATGAGTTACACGGCCCTTCGGCTTGAGCCGAAGCGCGGGGTACTTTTAACATGTGTCCCTTTCTTCACCATCAACAGAATACTCCACTGCTACAGAATCTGAAAACCCACAAGTCCTCAGACGAGAGCGCACGTTTTTTTAAATACCAGATGATCTGCGGACGACACCCTACACGTAAATAGTGACGATGGTATTTGTTGAGCGCTTACTATGTGCAAAGCACCGTTCTAAGCGCTGGGGGGATACAAGGTGATCAGGTTGTCCCACGTGGGACTCACAGTCTTAATCCCCATTTTCCAGATGAGGGAACTGAGGCCCAGAGAAGTTAAGTGACCCAGCAGACAAGTGGCGGAGCTGGGATTTGAACCCATGACCTCTGATCTCGAGCTATCTTGTCTGTGTACTTTGCCCTTCCCTTGGCTAGGGCAGGAAAGGAGACCAGTCTCACATGGTTGTACTTCCCAAGCACTTAGTGCAGTGCTCTGCACATAGTAAGCGCTCAATAAATGCGATTGATGATGATATGTGTTTGTATGTATTTATTACTGTATTTATTTTATCTCTGCCATCATTTAAGTATCTCTGCAGGTTACGTCCTTACGCATCTCCTCCTCCCCACAGCACCTGTATATATGTATATGTGTTTGTACATATTTATTACTCTATTTATTTATTTATTTTACTTGTACATCTCTATTCTATTTATTTTATTTTGTTAGTATGTTTGGTTTTGTTCTCTGTCTCCCCCTTTTAGACTGTGAGCCCACTGTCGGGTAGGGACTGTCTCTATACGTTGCCAATTTGTACTTCCCAAGCGCTTAGTACAGTGCTCTGCACATAGTAAGCTCTCAATAAATGCGATTGATGATGATGATGACTCCAAAGCCCGGGCTCTTTCCACTGAGCCACACTGCTTCTCTAATGTAAATGTATACTGTACTGCGGTGGCCATTTAACAGGTAGAGAGACCTTCGAGGAGTTCTGCAGGAAAGGCACAGTTCCATCTCTAGACTAAGCTCATCGTGGGCAGGGACTGTGTCCGTTTACTGTTCTGGTGTAATCTACCAAGCGCTTACTACAGTGCTTGGCACACAGCAAGCGCTCAATAAATTCCATCGAACGAATGAATTTCTGGAGATTCAAGTTTTTCTAGATAGCACGACCACCTATTCGATTATTATGAACCAGGAGCTGGCAGAGTAATTTGGCTAGGACAGAGGGGAGCTCCCAGCGAAAATCAGTTCTTGCAAAGAAACAGACCCTGTCTTATTACTGAGGAAAGAATAGGGGCAAGAACAATTTAACAACAACTCCTCTAGCCTGTAAGATCATCATCAATCGTATTTATTGAGCGCTTACTATGTGCAGAGTACTGTACTAAGCGCTTGGGAAGTACAAATTGGTAACATATAGAGACAGTCCCTACCCAACATTGGGCTCACGGTCTAAAAGGGGGAGAGTTGTGGAGAGGGAACGTATCTACCAATTCCGTTATACTGTACTCTCCGCAGGGCTCAGTACAATGCTTTGCACCTAGTAAGCACTCAACACCTAGGATCAACCTGGAGAAGAGAAGCAGTGAAGAAGAAACTTGAAGGTCCGCGAACACACTTATGGTTTCTTGTAATTTTTTTAATGGCATCTGTTAAGCACTTATTTTTGTACCAGGCGCTGTACTAAGCCCTGGGATAGGTACAAACTGATCAGGTTGGACACAGTCCATGCCACGTGTCCAGTCTTAATCCCCATGTTACAGATGAAGTAGCTGAGGCATACAGAAGTTAAGTGACTGGCCCAAGGTCACACAGCAGACAAGTGGCCGAGCAGGATTAGAACCCAGGTCCTCCAGACCCTCAAACAACTGCTCTAGCCACTAGGCTGTGTATTTCCCGTTTAACGACGCTGCCTGAAAATGTCTTACACATGGCCACATTACAATTTTTAAATTGGGCCTGATGTTCAACAACTGAGAGTTTCTAAAATGGAAGACAGTTCTACCTCTTTCACTCTGGATAGACCATGGACTGGAGAAATTCTTTATGCAGTGCAATCAATCAATTAATGGTACTGACTGGTAAATAATATTTGTCATAGGTGAATTTCACCATCGGGGTGTCTCCTTCGGCAAAAAATATTTCTGTTTGCCGCTTATGTCTATAAATAGCATTATGGGTAAAACAACTGCCTGATAATACACTTACGAACATTTTATTAAAAGGTATTTGTTAAGCGCTATGTGCCGGGCACTGTACTAAGATGCAAGATAAACAGGTTGGACAGTCCTTGCCTCACATAGGGCTCACCATCTTTCTCCCCATTTTACAGATGAGGCAAACTGAGACACGAGAAGTGACTTGCCCAAGGTCACACCGCAAACAAGCGGTGGAGCTGGGATTAGAACCCAGGTCGGCTGGCTTCCAGGCTCATGCTCTTTCCACTATGCCAAGCTGCTGCTCAAATTCGACGCAAATTCTGGGCAGAAAGTGCAGTTGGGACAACAAATCTCGCAGGCTTGAATACACGTCATTCCCCGGAAGAACTCGGTATTACGCGAATGGATTTGTGTTTAAAAAAATTAGCCTATGTTTGAACAAAGCTAAGTTTATGTGAGATATTCCGTTTGAACCCTCAATGGGTTAAATGAGAACACTTAAAAGAGCCTGTTGAGGAGTCTAAACATCATAATCATCTCAAAAGCCAAATTTAATATTAATATTTAATAGTCTTTTAGACTGTGAGCCCACTATTGGGTAGGGACTGTCTCTATTTGTTGCCAACTTGTACTTCCCAAGCGCTTAGTACAGTGCTCTGCACACAGTAAGTGCTCAATAAATACGATTGATTGATTGAATGATTGAGTGGCAAGTGGCAGAGACGGGTTTAGAACCCGTGACCTCTGACTCCCAAGCCTGGGCTCTTTCCACTGAGCCACGCAGCTTCCACTGCTCACCTGTATATATGTATATATGTTTGTACACATTTATTACTCTATTTATTTATTTATTTTACTTGTACATATCTATTCTAATATAATATTCTAAATTAATATCTATTTAGAATAGAAATATAAATATTCTAAATTTAATATTCTAAAATAATAGCTATTATTTTATTTTGTTAGCATGTTTGGTTTTGTTCTCTGTCTTCCCCTTTTAGACTGTGAGCCCACTGTTGGGTAGGGACTGTACATGTTGCCAACTTGGACTTCCCAAGTGCTTAGTACAGTGCTCTGCACACAGTAAGCGCTCAATAAATACAATTGATTGATTGATTGATTGATTGATTAAATACACCTACGAGTTTAATAAAGAAAAGCATCTTTAAGGAGGAAGATTCTGACTGTTGTCATGGGCAGTTCACCTGCTATTCCGTATTGCGCTGAATTACAGCAACCCTAAGGGAGTCTTCATCAGCATCCTTGTATTACTTTCTAGCTACCCCGGTGCTTAGTACAGTGCCGGGCACACAGTAAGCGCTTGACAAATACCATTACAAACCACCAACGAACACCATCCATCCCACCAAGTGATTCAAGTTTGAGAAGGCAATTCCATTCATGGGAAAAAAAAAATAATCATTGGACAGACAGGACGGAGCCAAGATTCTTGCTCCTTTGTCACTTAACAGAACTATGTAATTCCTTGGAAGACCACACTGCTTGGGGATATTACCAATCAATCAATCAATCAATCAATCATATTTACTGAGCAGTTACTGTGTGCAGAGCACTGTACTACACACTTGGGAAGTCCAAGTTGGCAACGTATAGAGACAGTCCCTACCCAACAGTGGGCTCACAGTCTAAAAGGGGGAGACAGAGAACAAAACCAAACATACTAACAAAATAAAATAATAGATATTATTTTAGAATATTAAATTTAGAATATTCATATTTATAGTCTAAATAGATATTAATTTTGAATATTATATTAGAATAGATATGTACAAGTAAAATAAATAAATAAATAGAGTAATAAATATGTACAAACATATATACATATATACAGGTGAGCAGTGGAAGCAGCGTGGCTCAGTGGGAAAAGCCCGGGCTTTGGAGTCAGAGGTCGTGGGTTCGAATCCCGGCTCCACCACAAGTCTGCTGTGTGACCTTGGGCAAGTCACTTAACTTCTTTGAGCCTCAGTGACCTCATCTGTAAAAATGGGGGTTAAGACTGTGAGCCCTATGTGGGACAACTTGATCACACTGTATCCCCCCCCAGCGCTCAGAACAGTGCTTTGCACGTAGTAAGCGCTTAACAAATGCCATTATTATTATTATTATTATTAGTGGAAAGAGCCCAGGCTTGGGAGTCAGAGGTCACGGGTTCTAAACCCGGCTCCGCCTCTTGCCTGCTGGGTGATCTTGGACATGTCACTTCACTCCTCTGGGCCTCGGTGACCTCACCTGTGAAATGGGGATGAAGACTGTGAGCCCCACGGGGGACAACCTGATGACCTTATATCCACCCCAGGTCTTAGAACAGTGCTTGGCACATAGTAAGCGCTTAACAAATGCCGTTATTATTATTATTATTATTACTATTATTATTACCGGGATAGGGCTGGGGACAGCTGCCACCACGATACCGATTGGCTGGGGAGAGAGGATGGCGGAGTTTCCGTTCGAGATCCCGGCTACTCCGTTGGTTACCGCTCCTTCTGGTTTCTTCGCGGAAGCTTCTCCCGGCAGAGGAGACTGCAGCTTCTGCTCCTGCTGCTTCTTCTGGATTTTCCGTTGGAGCTGCTGCTTGGCATCGACGGGAGACGGCAGTGTCTTCACTTGAGGCTGAAAGGAATTGCTTTCGGCCGTGGGCACGAAAGCAGAGGGCTGGATGCTCCCTTTGATCCCTGGAAATACAAGGTACGAGGAATCGAATCGATCGGCGGTATTTACCGAGAGCTACCGTCTTGCGGGGCACTGTACTGAGCGACCGGGACAATATAACAGAGTTGGGAGACACGTTTCCCCGCCCACGACGGGAATACTTGCTTATACCATGGGCTAAAGCCACATCCAGCTGGTTTGTACGTACTCAAGCAGTTATCCACCGCTTTAAGGAAGCGTTTTTGCCAATTAATTTTCCTCGGACACCTCGAAGTGTAGCTCGCGGACAAAATTCGCACCCAAATCAAGGGTAACTTTGCCCGGCATTTGCAGGATCAAAGATCAACCGCGTCCTCAGTGCTGCATGTTTCACAAACCCATCAGAAGATGGCAGTGAATACTCTGTCCGGTCACTAGAAAATACATTTATTTTAATATTTTAACACGGTACCAACGAAATCACCTCTCACCCCACAAGACTTGTGAATGCAAAAACCGTTTTAAGACTTGGAGGTGCTTTTTAAGGCTAGAAACTGAGGGGAGGTCTAGGTTAACGCTACCAAAAAGGGCGTGAAACCGGCTACGAACAGGACATGCAACGTTATTTCTCATAAAAGGTATATCCAAAGGGCTGCCATTTGAAAACCTGATTTCAGAGATGGAAGGCACAGGATCACCAAGACTTGGCTCAATTTTCTCTTCCGATCTGAGGTAGGAGATCAAAATTGGGGGGAAACAACAGGTTTTTAAACCCCCAATTCCTAGCTCCATTAACTACACCGCTGTCGTAGAAAATAAATGGAAAAATGGGGTGAATTTGGAGAGACACACCCATAGGCGAGACACGTAATTTCTTTGGGCCTTGGTTTTCTGATCTGTAAAATAGGGGTAAGGACCAATAATAATAACGATCATAATAATAATTATGGAATTTGTTAAGCACTTTCATTCATTCATTCTTTCAATTGTATTTATTGAGTGCTTACTGTGTGCAGAGCACTGTATTAAGCGCTTGGGAAGTACCAAGCACTGTTCTAAGCATTGTGGAAGATACAATTAGGTTGGACACAGTCCCTGTCCCACATGAGGCTCACGCTCGTAATCCTCATTTTCCAGATGAGATAACTGAGGCACAGAGAAGTGAAGTGATTTGCCCAAGGTCACACAGCCAACAAGTGGCGGAGCTGGGATTAGAACCCACAACCTCTGACTTTGAAGCCCGGGCTCTTGCCACCGATTGTATTTATTGAGCGCTTACTGTGTGCAGAGCACTGTACTAAGCGCTTGGGAAGTACAAGTTGGCAACGTATAGAGACGGTCCCTACCCAACAGCGGGCTCACAGTCTAGTGTAGACCATGTCTGAGCTCCTGGCCTTGTAGCTACCCCAGTGCTTAGCACATAGTACAATGCTTAAGAAATGCCACAATGTCTGCTTTAAGAGCATGTGCGCTTTATGCCTCACAAGAAGGAAAAGCTGTTCTTTTTTTTATGGCATTTATTAAGCGCTTACTATGTGCAAAGCACTGTTCTAAGCGCTGGGGAGGTAACAAGGTGATCGGGTTGTCCCACGTGGGGCTCACAGTCTCAATCCCCAGTTTACAGATGAGGTAACTGAGGCCCAGAGAAGTTAAGTGACTTGCCCAAAGTCACACAGCTGACAAGTGGCAGAGGCGGGATATGAACCCGTGACCTCTGACTCCAAAGCCCGGGCTCTTCTCCACTGAGCCACGCTGCTTCTCAAGGGCAGAGGTATCTCTGTGGTCTAAGTGGGGGCAAGATCGGGTAATTAAATGCTTTTTTCTGCGACTACTGGCTAGTCTGGGAGTGGCCCGAGAAGTCAGTGCCCAAATGGCTCTAACATTACAGGTCCCCAAATGGTCTTTTCAATCAGAGGTCACAGCACAAGAAATACCAAAACACAAACATGGTACATCTCTAAACGGATGCAGGTTAACAGAAAAAGGGGTGCGGTCGGAGAAGATCTGGGGGTGTCTCTGGAAATCCGACTCTCAGTTCTGGAGCATCGAATACTGAAGGACGTACCTCGTTCTCGCCTGTCCCGCCATCGACCCCCGGCCCACATCATCCCCCGGGCCTGGAATGCCCTCCCTCTGCCCATCCGCCAAGCTAGCTCTCTTCCTCCCTTCATGGCCCTGCTGAGAGCTCACCTCCTCCAAGAGGCCTTCCCAGACTGAGCCCCTTCCTTCCTCTCCCCCTCGTCCCCCTCTCCAACCCCCCTCATCTTACCTCCTTCCCTTCCCCACAGCACCTGTATATATGTATATATGTTTGTACATATTTATTACTCTATTTATTTTACTTGTACATAGCTATTCTATTTATTTTATTTTGTTAGTATGTTTGGTTTTGTTCTCTGTCTCCCCCTTTTAGACTGTGAGCCCACTGTTGGGTAGGGACTGTCTCTATATGTTGCCAATTTGTACTTCTCAAGCGCTTAGTACAGTTCTCTGCACATAGTAAGCACTCAATAAATACGATTGATGATGATGATGATGATTGGCTGGTTAAACAAAGTTCACCTCAGGCCATCATTTCAAAACACTCTTTTGTGATTGTAGGGTGGATAACAACAACAACAACAACAAAAAGGTGAAGATAGCAATTACAATAACGACCACTGTCACCATCTGTGTTTATCTGAAACCATCTACATATTCATTTTTCATGCAGTGAAGTCCTTTCCATTTTATAACCCAACAATTAACTCTCAACTTTGACCTCCCCTTTCTTTGGGTGCATATGCAACTGGAAAACAAAGGGAGCCAGGTATTTTATACCTGAAAAGGGAGTTTTTAGGCCTGCGGGCAAGAAAATGCCTCTAGTTTGGAGACCAGTAGAAAAGCGAGTTCACAAAATAACAACTGATTAATCTATAAAAACATTTTCCCATAGAGCCAATAATTTTGCCTGGCTTCTCATTCTACCTAGTGAAGCAGTGTGGTCCAGTGGAGAGAACACTGATCTGGGAATCAGGAGACTTAGGCATTAATCCCAGCTCTACCACTGGCCTTACCTCTCTGTGCCTCTCCTGGAAAATAGGGCTGATGTCTTAGTACAGTGCTAAGCGCTTAGTACAGTGCTCTGCACACAGTAAGCGCTCAATAAATACGACTGATGATGTCTGCCCTCCCTCTTTCTTGGACTCCAAGTCCCTTAGAGGATAGAGATTGTGTCCAGTCTGATGATCTTGTTCCCTACCACAGTGCTTAGCGCAGTGCCCGAAACCTAGTCGGTTCTTAATATTACGATAATAATCATTATTATCATTGTAGAAAGATACTGCACATCTGGGGAAGTCAGGAAAAGAGGGGGGTGAACTTTGCTACTATAAATATAAAGCGTACATCTCCTGAAAAACAGCACTCCACATTTATCTCTAGACTCCCTGAGGGCAGGGAATGTGACCGTTATATTGTACTCTACCAAGCACTTAGTACAGTGCTTTGCACACAGTAAGCACTCAGTAAATACAAATGAACGAATGAATCTCCGATTCTTCAGAGCCTTCTGGTTGAATTTAATGACCATCTTCCCCCTAAAATGCCCAGCCTCTTTCAACTTAAACCTCCCACCTACCAACCATAAAATGACAGTGATAATAATTGTTGTAATTTTTCAGCGCTTACTATGTGCCAGGCTCCGGACTGAACACGGGGGTAGATACAAGCTAATCACGTTGGACACAGTCCCTGCCCCACGTGGGGCTCAGAGTCTTCACCCCCATTTTACAGATGAGGTAACCGCGGCACAGAGAAGCTGAGTGACTTGCCCAAGGTCACCGAGCAGACCAGCCGTGGAGCTGGGATTAGAACCCAAGTCCTTCTAACTCCTAGGCCTGGGCTCTATCCATTAGGCCCCGCTACCTCTTATGTCCAGCGTGGTTTAGTGGAAGGATCATGGGCTTGAGAGTCACAGGACGCGGGTTCTAATCCCGGCTCCGCCACTTGTCAGCTGTGTGACTTTGGGCAAGTCACTTAACTTTTCTGTGCCTCAGTTCCCTCATCTGTAAAAGGGGGATGAAGACTGTGAGCCCCACGTGGGACAACCTGATAACCTTGTATCCACCCCAGTACTTAGAACAGTGCTTGGCACATAGTAAGCGCTTAACAAATACCAACATCATTATTATTTATTTCTATTACGGTCCGTCTCCCCCTCTAGACTGTAAGCTTGTAGGCAGGGAATGTGTTCGTTTCCTGTTGCGTTGTCCTCTCCCAAGCGCTTAGTACAGCGCTCTGCACCCAGTAAGCGCTCAAGCAATGCGACCGGATTAGTACGACCGAATAAGCGCTTAGTACAGTGCTCTGCACATAGTAAGCGCTCAATAAATACGATTGATGATGACCGAATGGATGAGTGATTCTGCTAAGCAACTACCCCAATACCCTCCAGCCCCGGTGTCGCGAGTGAATTGTCGATTCGTTACCTGCTGGTGATGCTGCCATTACAGTAAGAGCTGCCATCGACTTGGTGTCTATGAAGTGACTTTTGACGAGGAAGTGAGCTAAGTCCCAGACCGAATCGAAGGGCTGGCCCAACATTTTCTGGGCCCACTCGCACACTAGCCGGCAGGCCGCGGAGACGACTTCCTCGTCCACGCTCCGGAGCTGGCCGGAAGGTTCCGCTCCTTCCAACTGAAGCAGAGGAAAAGGGACGGTTAACCCGTGCAAACTCCAGAGGAGAAGAGCCATTCAAGCCCGGCAGCAGAACGGGTCTCCTCCGTGGAGAATTCGGTGCAAGTGTTAATTATAATAACGACGGTATTTGTTAAGCACTGTTCAAAGCACTGGGGTTGATACGAGGTCATCAGGTTGTCACGTGGGGCTCACAGTTTTCATCCCCCTTTCACAGATGAGGGAACTGAAGCACGGAGATGTTAAGTGAGTTGCCCAAGGTCACGCAGCAGACAAGTGGTGGAGTCGGGACTAGGACTCACATTCTCTGATTCCCAAGAGTTACTTCATCTCTTCCTAATGAGGTCCGTGTGAAATTGAAGGGAAATCAGTTAACGCTCTCGGCCAGTCAAGTTTTAAACTCTAATAACATCAGGGAGAGGGTTCAAACGAGATACCTAACTCAAGCTCTGAGGACACGGTGGCTGATACAGTCTAGGTATGCTGAGGCCTGGACTACTTTATTTTTTAAATTATTTGTTGAGTGCTTACTATGTGTCAAGCACCGTTCTAAGCTGCTAATCTCCTCACCGTACCTCGTTCTCGCCTGTCCCGCCATCGCCATCGACCCCCGGCCCACGTCATCCCCCGGGCCTGGAATGCCCTCCCTTCAAGCTAGCTCTCTTCCTCCCTTCAAGGCCCTACTGAGAGCTCACCTCCTCCAGGAGGCCTTCCCACACTGAGCCCCTTCCTTCCTCTCCCCCTCTCCATCCCCCCATCCTACCTCCTTCCCTTCCCCACAGCACCTGTACATATGTATATATGTTTGTACATATTTATCACTCTATTTATTTATTTATTTTACGTGTACATATCTATTCTATTTATTTTATTTTGTTAGTATGTTTGGTTTTGTTCTCTGTCCCCCCCTTTTAGACTGTGAGCCCACTGTTGGGTAGTGATTATCTCTATATGTTGCCAACTTGTACTTCCCAAGCTCTTAGTACAGTGCTCTGCACACAGTAAGCACTCAATAAATACGACTGATTGATTGATTGATTGATTAAGCGCTGGGGTGGTTATAAATTAAGCAGGTTAGACCCAATCCCTGTCCGTCCTGAGGCTCACAGTCTAAGTAAGAAGGAGGCAGGTATTGAATCCCCATTTTGCAGCTGAGGAAACTGAGGCACAGAGAAGTGAAGCGATTTGACCAAGGGCACCCGGCAGGCAAGTGGCAGAGCTGGGATTAGAACCCAGTTCATTCATTCAATCGTATTTGTTGAGTGTTTACTGTGTGCAGAGCACTGTACTAAGCGCTTGGGAAGTACAAGTTGGCAACATAGACAGTCCCTCTGGCTTTTAGGCCCGTGCTTTACCCACTACCCCACACTGCTTCCACACTTCCCACAAGTGCACACAGTGTGTTTGTGAATGTGCAGAACATGCTCAGGGGCCGGGGGAGGATGTACTCTCAGGAGCTCAGGGAGAATACCCTGGGTTCACAAAAACACTATACACACAACCCAACCACCAGACAACAATTATCAAGCTTAGTGTGGCGACGCATTCTGCATCATCTGACTCGCTCCTTTTAGCATCCCCCCTCCCAACCCCGCAGCACTGATGTCCATATCTGTCACTTATTTATTTATATCAACATCTGTCTCCCCCTCTAGATTGTGGGCAGGGAATGTGTCTGTTCTGTTGTTCTAGTGTACTCTCCCGAGCGCTTAGCCCAGTGCTCTGCACATGGTAAAAGCTCAATAAATATGCCTGACTGACCTGGCTTCTAGAGGAGCCATCTGACCTTGGGCGAGTCACTTAACTTCTCTGTGCCTCAGTTACCCCACCTGGAAAATGGGGACTAAGACTGTGAGCCCCACGTGGGATAACCTGATCACCTTGTAAGATGAGGAGCATCTTACATGGTTAGAGAAGCAGTGTGGCTCAGTGGAAAAGAGCCCGGGCTTTGGAGTCAGAGGTCATGGGTTCAAATCCCGGCTCCGCCACTTGTCAGCTGTGAGACTTTGGGCAAGCCACTTCACTTCTCTGGGCCTCAGTTCCCTCATCTGTAAAATGGGGATTAAGACTGTGAGCCCCATGTGGGGCACCCTGATCACCTTGTAACCTCCCCAGCACTTACAACAGTGCTTTGAACATAGTAAGCGCTTAATAAATGCCATCATCATTATTATTATTATTATTATTGTAACCTCCCCAGTGCTTAGAACAGTGCTTTGCACATAGTAATCGCTTAATAAATGCCATTATTATTATTATTATAACCTGATCACCTTGTATCCTCCCCAGCGCTTAGAACGGTGCTTTGCACATAGTAAGCGCTTAACAAATGGCATTATTGTTATTATTATTATTATTATTATTTATTTTTTTTTTTTTTTTATCTGGATTAGGATCCGAGGGCTGATCAGGCTCAGAATCTGTGGGCAAAGCCCGGAGGGGTGGGCCATAGTTTCTTGAAGTGGAAGAGACAGGTATTGGTAAATCTGGATGCGGCTAAAGCACTTTTCAGGGCAATGAGAATTCCTGATGCCTAATTACTTTTGAGAGCGCTATATAAGATGCTGCTTAATATATTTCCCTGGATCTACCAATTGCTTGCTGTATGACTCTGGGCTAGTCACTGAACTTCTCTGTGCCTCAGTTTCCTCAACAGTAAAATTGGGATTCAAAACCTGTTCTCCCTCCTTCTAGGACAGTTAGCCCCATGTGGGACAGGGATTGTGTCCATCCTGATTAACTTGTACCTACCCCAGAGTTTAGAACAGTCGTTGACAAAATGTGAATGCTTCACACATGCCATAAAGAAAATAAAGCACCAACATAAAAACCCTGACCTTTGAACCTCAAAACGGTGACTTTTTCTGCAAACAGGAATTTAATATGCCCTTGTTGCTTAGTGGCATCAGTACCAACTTGTCATTTGAGTATTAGAGCAAATGGGCTTTTAAGGTGGGAAGCAAATGGGAGGGGATTGAAGGAGGTGCAGACGGGCAGGCTCCTAAGAGTTAACAGCCTAGAAGGGCCAAATCTGGAGATTTTTCAGCCCTGCTCGGTAGCTATCAGGTCTTCCTAGAGGCTGGGAATAAGTGATCTAGGGCGTCCTGCCCCCAAAACTTCACGGCAAAAGCGACAGCTTCACTCTCTCAGTGGAAAGTCCAAGGTGAGAATGACTATCATTGCCTCTGGGGAGTTGCCCAGGTGCCCAGGTACTCACTGCAGCAACATAACTGCTTTAGAGTTTACGGGAGAAAAGGGCAAATATGATAACGTTTTTCCATATACGGGTTGGATTGGGTAAAAGACATGACATAAGATGTAAAACCCCACTCCACTTACGTGCACGTACATTCTTACGGGCCCTAAGATGAGGGGGACGTAAAGCAGGGACTTAAATGGACATAGGAGGATTTTAATAAAAATAAATGCAACACATGGAACTCCTCCACTACCTGTTCGGTCCTCAGCTGACTCGACAGACACAAAAGTTGGCCAAAATGGATACTGTTTCAGGAAATCCTGTGAACTTTTTTGCAGTGCCATCTATAACACTTCAACTACCGCTAGTTGAAGTCACTCGAGAATACGGAATATTCCATAACTCATTAGGGTAAAGTGAGTCACAAATTCCGGGTGTCAGTAGGGGGAGGGATGGGCTGGTCTTCTCAACAGGCAGAATTTTTCATCTTTGGTTTCGCTGACATTTCAATGACGTAAAACACATTTCTACTTAAAATTAAATGTCTTACCCCATCTCCGGCTTTATGAAAGTCAAGATTGGGCAGTGTTGGCATGTGAACAAACGCTTTTTTCCTCAATCCACTGTAGCAATATGTAATAAAGAGTTAAGGGCTGAATACTCAATAGAATAACGCAACTTTTGGGAGCATCCAAATCCTTCCAGACGAACGGCAAATACAACTGCCGAAGATCATTTCTACTCATCGTCTTTAAATGAACAAGCTACCATCGGGTTGCCACAAACATTTCGAAAATGATAAGCGAGGCAGAATTTTATCTGGCAATCGTAGATGAAACTACAGGGGCTCAGCCAGCTGCCAGATTTGTTCGTAGGCTTCCCCATTTAAGTTGTGCCAGTTAAGTGAGAAAGGGCAGGAGGAAAAGAAGAGCCAGCTAGAAACCTGGCCCAAATCGGGGAAACTCTGGCCAAGGACACTGGGGCAAAAACCATCTTATATCTTATATGTCCCATGGGAATCTACACTTTTCTCTCCCGTCGTTTCTTCCATCGGAGTACATGGGGTTTCACCTCCATCGCCACGTGCATCCGTTTGGTTACGACCTGGAGGGATAAGGCCAAGTCCTTGGCATTCCTAGAAAGAATGAAGCTCTTGGGCCTCTCTTCAAAAACTTCACGGGAACAGCTTTGCTTTCCTTGTTCTTTTCCCTTTTTTTTTTTTTTTTTACCCAAAGTTGCTAATTTTTTGCTTTAAAGTCTAAGGGTTCAGCAGGCTTTTTCTGGGGTTCGAAACCAGGTCTCATATTCATCCAGCCTGATGTTGAGGGTTCCCTTCCTCTGCTTCTCTTCTTTCAAAGGGCAGAGTTCATATTTGGTCCTTGTTTCAAAAGTCAGTTTTGGGGTTACAAGAGGCACACCTTTTCTTTGACCTGACTGTGATTCACATATGCTATTTTTGCTAGCTGAATATGCTTGAGGGAGGAGGCTGTTTTAGTCAGCACGTACTACCGGGATTGATTTTTTTCGCCGAACGCTTTCGTCGACAGCAAATATGTCTCTAAGTGCTCAACTTGTGGAGGAGGGGAAGAAGCGTAAGGTGTTCAATGGGTATTTCTCTCCACTCCTGCTGAGACGCTTTGTTAAAGTTATCGTCACACAGCACGGCTTCAAATATATGGTTTTTAAAGAGAGGCTGAGGGATAAAACAATTACGACACCACAGCGATCAACCCTGAAACGGGGCAAAGATGACCAGAGTCTTATTTATACATGCACGATTCTTAGTTAAAAGGCTTTACCCCATCTTTATTTTTGATGGCTTCTGAATTCACAAGAATTCCCCAGATTCCACCAAATGCTCTTAAGAAGTTGTTTGCATTTGTTCATTTTACAGTACCTCGGAATTTAGTTGCTACTTGAACTACAACAGATGTTCTCAAAGCGAGTTCAGAAGGGACTGTTGAAAACTGTTTTTAACAAAGGATATTTTGATTTGCCTCTTGTGCCCAGGCGGCGTGCCTTCATGTTTGGAAAGACGTTTTTCATGATCTTTCCAAAATCAGCAGCACTTAACGGATGGTAGCCAAGATTGTCGCAATAGCTCCTGCAAAAGAGGGAGGGCTCGTTTAGGCAACATCGTAACTCAGTATTACATACAAGGGAGCTTCCTCAACATAGTTCCAGCGCCTACGATAAAAAAAGTTAAATTAATTTACAAATGAGCACCACGTTGTTGGGGTTTTTTTAACGGCATTTATTAAGTCTTTGACTTTGGAGTCGGAGGTCATGGGTTCGAATCCCAGCTCCGCCAACTGTCAGCTGTGTGACCTTGGGCAAGCCACTTCACTTCTCTGCGCCTCAGTTACCTCATCTGTAAAATGGGGATTAAGACTGGGAGCCCCCTGTGGGACAACCTGATCACCTTGTAACGTCCCCAGCGCTTCGAACAGTGCTTTGCACATAGTAAGCGCTTAATAAATGCTATCATTATTATTATTTTAAGGCCCTACTGAGAGCTCACCTCCTCCAGGAGGCTTTCCCAGACTGAGCCCCTTCCTTCCTCTCCCCCTCGTCCCCCTCTCCATCCACTCTATCTTCCCTCCTTCCCTCCCCCACAGCACCTGTATAGATGTATATATGTTTGCACATATTTATTACTCTATTTATTTATTTATTTATTTTACTTGTACATATCTATTCTATTTATTTTATTTTGTTAGTATGTTTGGTTTTGTTCTCTTTCTCCCCCTTTCAGGCTGTGAGCCCACTGTTGGGTAGGGACTGTCTCTCTATGTTGCCAACTTGGACTTCCCAAGCGCTTAGTACAGTGCTCTGCACATAGGAAGCACTCAATAAATACAATTGATTGATTAAGCGCTTACTATGTGCAAAGCACTGTTCAAAGCGCTGGGGAAGTTACAAGGTGATCAGGTTGTCCCACGGGGGGCTCACAGTCTTAACCCCCATTTTACAGATGAGGTAACTGAGGCACAGAGAAGTTAAGTGACTTGCCCAAAGTCACACAGCTGACAGTTTGCGGAGCTGGGATTTGAACCCATGACCTCTGACTCCAAAGCCCGGGCTCTTTCCACTGAGCCACGCTGCTTCTTGTTAAGGTAGTTCATCTGGTGTCAGACCAATAACTCCTTTCTACAAATATGGGTTATCATAGTGAGTGGATTGTCCTATAAGCATGTCAACTGGTTGGGCTGACTACATTTTTCTCCCCATGATAGAAGGTGGTTTTTAAATCTTCTCACAGATACTAATTTTATTGTACTCTATTCTCCCACGTACTTATTACAGTGCTCTGCACATAGTAAGCACATAATAAATCCATGATTGACAGACTGATAAAGCCAAGGCAAGGCTTCAGGGCCAGTACCTTCGTCCTGAAGAAAGGGAAAGAGGAGCAGTGTGGCCTGGGGCAAGTCGCTTCACTCCTCTGTGCCTAAGTTTCCTCAACTGTAAAATGGGGATTCAATACCTTCATTCATTCAATCATATTTATTGAGCGCTTACTGTGTGCAGAGCATTGTACTAAGCGCTTGGGAGAGTACAACACAACAATAAGCGGACACACTCCTGGCCCCCAATGAGCTTAAAGTCTACAGGGGAAGGCAGACTTTAATATAAATAAATGACAGATACGGACATAAGTGCTGTGGGGCTTCCTCTCCCCCCCGTCTTACCTCCTTCCCTTCCCCACAGCACCTGTATATATGTATATATGTTTGTACATAGTTATTACTCTATTTACTTATTTATTTTACTTGTACATATCTATTCTATTTATTTTATTTTGTTAATATGTTTGGTTTTGTTCTCTGTCTCCCCCTTCTAGACTGTGAGCCCACTGTTGGGTAGGGACTGTCTCTATATGTTGCCAACTTGTTCTTCCCAAGCGCTTAGTCCAGTGCTCTGCACACAGTAAGCGCTCAGTAAATACGATCGATTGATTGGAGGGGGGGAAGTCAGGAAGTCAGGACGACACAGAAGGGATGGGAGAAGAGGAAGGGGGAGCTTAATCAGAGCAGGCCTCTTGGAGGAGAATACCGCTTCTCCCTCCTACTTCATTCAGTCAATCGTATTTATTGAGCGCCTACTGTGTGCGAGCACATACTAAGCGCTCGGGAAGTACAATTCAGCAACTTAGACTGCGAACTCCATGAGACACAGGGACTGTGTCCGACCCAATTAACCTGTACCTCCCTGAGGACTTAGAAGTGTTTGATACATAGCGAGCGCTTAACAAATACCACAGAAAGAGGGGACGTGGGTAAGGAAAGGCTACGGGGTCCACTCGGTATACGACCTTTGAGTTCATCGGGGGTATGCTGAAAGAAAGGCCACGGGAGGATGCAGATGGAGAAGAGAGGTCTGTATATATGTTTGTACATATTTATTACTCTATTTAATTATTTATTTATTTTACTTGTACATATCTATTCTATTTATTTTATTTCGTTAGTATGTTTGGTTTTGTTCTCTGTCTCCCCCTTTTAGACTGTGAGCCCACTGTTGGGTAGGGACTGTCTCTAGATGTTGCCAACTTGGACTTCCCAAGCGCTTAGTACAGTGCTCTGCACACAGTAAGCGCTCAATAAATACGATTGATGATGATGATGCTAATGACCCACCCTCTCATGGGCCAGACCAGATGCTGCAGCGTGGCCTAGTGGATGGAGCCCGGGCCTGGAGTCAGGAGGACCTGGGTTCTAATCCTGGCTCTTCCCCTTATCTTCTGGGCGCCCCTGGGAAAGTCCCTTCACTTCTCTGGGCTTCAGGAACCTCATCTGTAAAATGGGGAGGCAGTGAGCCCCATGTGGGATAGGGACTGTGTCCAATCCAATTTGCTTCTATCCATCCTAGTACACAGTACACTGGCACAGAGTAAGCACTAAACAAATACCATAATAATAATAATAATAATAATAATAATTGTTATTATTATTACTACTGATTCCTCCTCGGAGCCACAAGTTTCTACATGGGAACAGTACAGATACATGCTGGGACACTTTCCAATACCAAGAGTGGGCGATGGACTGCATATAACTGCATATATATATAGCAGCGAAGCAGCGCGGCTCAGTGGAAAGAGCCCGGGCTTTGGAGTCAGAGGTCACGGGTTCAAATCCCGGTTCTGCCAATTGTCGGTTGTGTGACTTTGTGAAAGTCACTCTCTGGGCCTCAGTTACCTCATCTGTCAAATGGGGATTAAGACTGTGAGCCCCCCATGGAACAACCTGATCACCTTGTAACCTCCCCAGCGCTTAGAACAGTGCTTTGCACATAGTAAGCGTTTAATAAATGCCATTATTATATAAGCACTTAGTACAGTGCTCTGCACACAGTAAGCGCTCAATAAATATGATTGAATATAACATGAACATGTTATCTTGGGAAGCAGCATGGCTTAGTGGCTAGAGCCCAGGCCCGGGAGTCAGAAAGACCTGGGTTCCAATTCCAGCTCCGCCACATATCTGCTGTGTAACCTTGGGCACGTCACTTCAAATCTCTGGGCCTCAGTTACCTCATCTGTAAAATGGGGATTAAGAGTGTGAGCCCCATGTAGGACAGGGACCGTGTCCAACCTTATTGGCTTGCATCTACCTCAGTGCTTAGAACAGTGCGTGGCACACAGTAAGTACTTAACAAGCACCATTATTATTATTATTATTACCATCATCGTTATTATTATAAGCTTGACTTTAATGCAATTTGTCATGGCTCACTTTGGGGAGGGTGGACCAATTTACAGCAAGCAATTTCCTTTGTGTTCTACACTAGTACTTTGCGCCTGTAAATGTCATTTTATTTCTCCTTTCTGAGTCTGACGGCAGGCCCCCACCTTCCGTCGGAAAGTCTGGTTTGGGAGAGAGGCCAATTCGACATGGGCGGTATTAAAAAGAAAAGGAGAGAAGCAATAGCAGCAGCACAACATGTACGATGAAAAAAAAAAAAGTAAAACTGGTTGAAAATGATGTCATTCAACTTTGAAGATTTCTATCCAAGAAAAAATTGAGATCTAGTTGAATAACCCATGTTTAAAATTAAGTTTAACTTAAATCTTAAAGACACATTGAAATGCATAAACAAACAAACCTATTAGGGCTGTGATAACAAGCACTTTGGGGTCTTAGAGAGATTACAGAGCTGAGATGAGAAGCAAGCAACCAATCTACTGAAAAAATTAATTTGCTTTGCCGCTACTGCTTATATTTCATGGCATTCACTGTGTGAGTGAGAGTCTGTATTTAATCCTTTGAACTAAATGCAACAAGGAGCAATACAAAGGGAAAATTTTCTAGGCCAAATACAATTTTTATGACAGTGTTTTTTGAAAACGATTTGCATTTTTCCTTTGACCTCCACTTTAGGAGTACTCTGGGGACTTAAAACTATTTATTATGATAAAGGTAATGACTTCACATTTTGAAGTAATGGATATTTTTTACAAAGAATGATCTTATCCTCACAGTACCCTCTAGGGAAAGGTATTAAACCCTTTCAAGAGTGTATATACACAGATTAAGTGCTTTCTCTAGGACATACATTAGAAGGAAATAGAAGGAAGAAAAGCTAATATTTATGAAGCAAAACCAGTACTCAGTTTTCTTTATATATATGCATATATATTTACATATATAGACACAATGTATATAATATGTGTGTTCTTTACATATATATATATATATATATATATATATATATCTATATATGTATGTCCGTGATTGAATAAATTGCAATAAATGTGATTCTACAATCTATTCCATCTGGAACAAATTTTACTTTTTGTTATAATAATGGTAATAACAATGGTATTTAAGTGCTTACTATGTGCCGAACACTGTTTTAAGCACTGGGGTAGATACAGAGTAATCAGGCTGTCCCATGTGGGGCTCACAGTTTTAATCCCCATTTTACAGATGAGGTAACTGAGGCACAGAAGTTAAGCAGCTTGCCCAAGGTCACACAGCACACAAGTGGCGGAGCCGGAATTAGAACCCATGTCCTCTGAATCCCAAGCCCGTGCTCTTTCCACTAAACCACGCTCTTTCCCTGAAAGACTGTATCCCCACTGAATTTTAAAAGCAGTACTGAGAAATACAGCAGGAAGCCATGCTTCAGCACATGGGAGCACTTGGATGCTTAACATTTAATCCTTGCTTGCCTTACTTCTCAAAAGGCATGTTGACCAGAGAAAAAGCTGGTATTTTAGCACCCAAACACGTGCTGCTACTTGTATACATTAAAAATGAGAAAAAAAGAATGTGATTTCTCGTGGTGATGTACTTCAATCACCAATCGACAATTGATCCCATCAATCGATGGGCGTGGAGGACTGTATTAAGCACCTGGGAGAGTAATAATAATATTAAGAGAAAAAACCAATGTGATTTCTCGTGGTGATGTACTTCAATCACCAATCGATGATTGATCCCATCAATCGATGGGCATGGAGGACAATATTAAGCACCTGGGAGAGTAATAATAATATTAATGATGATATTTGTTAAGTGCTTACAATGTGCCAAGCACTGTTTAGTAGAGTTGGCAAAAGCAATCCCTGCCCACAAGGAACTTACAGTCTACAGGGAATGTTATGCCTTCAAATAACTCATCTCAAAATATTCCACTTCTTCAAAAAATGGGTGTGGCACTTTGTGGTCTGATTTTGAATTTCAGCTTAAAAATTCCTAACGTGATTATGCGGTCTTGTTATTGAAAAGACAAACACTATCTATAGAGAGTCAGTCTCCAATGAGAGACCAGTCGTTGTGGGTGGGAAACATGTCTACCGACTTGTTACGCTGCACTCTCCCAACTGCTTAGTACAGTGCCCTGCAAAGAGTAAGCGCTCAATAAATATGACTGATTGACTGTTGTAGTAATGGTATTTACCAAGGCCGGTAAGTAGGCATAAAAATGGGTCTTGCTTGAGTGTTGGGCGTTAGCAACATCTGTACACCGAGTAGATGTACATATGTATATATGTTTGTACATATTTGTTACTCTATTTATTTATTTTACTTGTATTTACTTCTACTGTAAATACATTGCAAATATTGTGTATTGTATTTACTTCTATTCTATTTATTTTATTTTGTTAGTATGTTTGGTTTTGTTCTCTGTCTCCCCCTTTTAGACTGTGATCCCACTGTTGGGTAGGGACTGTCTCTATATGTTACCAACTTGTACTTCCCAAGCGCTTAGTACAGTGCTCTGCACACAGTAAGCGCTCAATAAATACAACTGATGATGATGATGACGATGATGGAGCCTGGCTCAATTCCTAGCCCCTACGGGCTGGCGGCAGTCAGAGGCTGGCACGTTTCCTCAATTCCAGGGGCAGGCTGCCCTGTGAACCGCGCCCAGCCCCTGGCTTCTCTTGACTGGCACGGAGCATGTCGTTTTTGCCCCTGATCTCAGATTCAAGTCGGTAATAATAAAAAATAATAAGTAGAATGAATAATGATGGTATTTTCTAAGCGCTAATTCTGATCCAAACACTGTTCTAAGCACTGGGGTAGATACAAGATGAACAGGTTGGACACAGTCCCTGAACCACGTGCGGCTCACAGTTGAAGTCTGAGGGAATAGGACTGAGTGCCTGAAGTGATTTAGGGCACTTGTTAAGCGCTTACTATGTGCCAAGCACCGTTCTAAGCGCTGGGGGGAGATGCAAGTGAATCATCATCATCATCAATCGTATTTATTGAGCGGTTACTGTGGGCAGAGCACTGTACTAAGCGCTTGGGAAGTCCAAGTTGGCAACATATAGAGACAGTCCCTACCCAACAGTGGGCTCACAGTTTAAAAGGGGGAGACAGAGAACAAAACCAAACATACTAACAAAATAAATAGAATAGATATGTACAAGTAAAATAGAGTAACAAATATGTACAAACATATATACATATATACAGGTGCAGTGGGGAAGGGAATCAGGTTGGACACAGTCCCTGAACCACGTGCGGCTCACAGTTGAAGTCTGAGGGAATAGGACTGAGTGCCTGAAGTGATTTAGGGCACTTGTTAAGCGCTTACTACGTGCCAAGCACCGTTCTAAGCGCTGCGGGGAGATACAAGTGAATCAGGTTGGACATCGTCCCTGTCCCACATGGGGCTCACACTCTAAACCCCCAGGGTAAGCCACTTAACTTCTCCGTGCCTCAGTTACCTCATCTGTAAAATGAAAATTAAGACTATGAGCCCCACGTGGGCCAACCTGATTATCTTGTATCCACCCCAGTGCTTAGAACAGTGCTTGGCGCATAGTAAGCGCTTAATGAATACCACATTATAATTATTATTTTACAGGTGAGGCAACTGGGACTCGGAGAAGTTAAGTGACTTGCCCGAAGGCACACGGCAGACCAGAGGTGGAGGCGGGATTAGAACCCAGGTCTTCTGACTCCCATTCCCCTGCTCTTTCTACTAGGCTACACTGCTTCTCAAAGACTCCTTGGATGAGGGCTGACTGGGCTGGAGGCAGGGTGAGTTGGGCGTAGCCTTGTCTCTCCCTGACCAGCTAAGAGGTAGGAGGGTTGATGCCGTGGTGTCATGAGTTCTCTGTCTCCCCCTTTTAGACTGTGAGCCCACTGTTGCGTAGGGACTGTCTCTATATGTTGCAAACTTGTACTTCCCAAGCGCTTAGTACAGTGCTCTGCACACAGTAAGCGCTCAATAAATACGATTGATGATGATGATGAGCCTGGCAAAGGCACTAAAGAGCATACGGTCGGGCAGATGGGTCGGCTACTGTGGTCAGCAACTAAGTATCCGTTTTCCTCCGTTTGTGGCCAGACAGAAATTTGCAGTTGCTGGCGGCAGGAATCAGACCACCATTCATTCCGAATCTTGATGTTGCTGGGAGGCTTTCCTTTTTTTTGAGGGGGGAGTATTTGTTAAACGCTCACTATGTGCCAGGCACTGGAGTAGATACAAACTAATCAGGTTGGACGCAGCCCACGTCCCAAATGGGGTCCAGAGTCTTCATCCCCATTTTACAGAAGAGGTAATAATAATAACGGTACTTGTTAAACACTTACTATCTGCCAAACACTTTTCTAAGCAGTGGGGTAGATATGTTAGTCAGGTTGGACACAGTCCCTGTCTCACATAGGGCTCTCACTCAATCCCCATTTTCCAAATGAGGTAACTGGGGCCCAGAGAAGTGAAGTGACTTGCCCAAGGTCGCCCAGCGGACAAATGGCAGAGTTGGGCATTAGAACCCAGGTCTTTCTGATTCCCAGGCTCGTGTTCTATCCGCTAGGCCATGCTGCTTCTCAGTAATCTGGATTATTTGGATTTCAATAATCTATTAATTCATAAATTCATTAAACACAAGACATCTTCCTTTGTATTCACTGCAATTGGCCCAGAAATAAGTCCCCAGGATGAACAGAGAATATTACGGAGATGGCTGTTTGAAGGGAGCAAAACAAGGGAAGCAGTAGGGTGGCCTAATGGAAAGTGGCCAAACCGGAGGTCAGAGGACCTGGGTTCTAATCCCAGCTCTGCCACTTTATCTGCAGGGTGACTTTGGGCAAGTCGCGCCACTTCTCTGGGCTTCAGTTACCTCATCTGGAAAATGGGAATTTAAACTGTAAGCCCCACATGGGACACGGACTTGTCCAACCTTGGGTCGAGCCCAGCACCCCATGTGGGACATGAAATGCGTACCACCTGTTTATCGTGCATCTACGCAGTGCTTAGTACAGGGCCTGGCACATAGTACACACTTAAAGACTGAAACCCAAAATAAAAAGGGAAGGAGTCTTCCTTTCGTGGGGGGAAATCTCATCTGACCTAACAATCAATCACTGGTGCTTATTGAGGGCTTAATGTGTGCACGGCACTGGGCTAAATACTTGGGAGAGTATGGCAGACATGCTCCCTTCCCTCAAGGAGATTTAAGTCTAGCGGGGAAAGCAGACCCTAACGTAAGATATAGATAAGGGAATCAACTGAAAAAAATAATATGTATGTACATTCCAGCCCCAGTTTTTTTCCTATCCAACCCTCTGGTTCAATTCCTTTCATTCACAACAATCCTAGGGCAAAGAACGAATTGCTTGCATTAAAAACAAATCCCCTATTGACAAATCATAGACCTTTACCTGAGGCTATTAACTTGAGATGTAAATCACCTTACATATTTTTCCAACAAGAGTTAATTTGTTCACTGAATCAGGATCATTTTGTCAAATCCTCAGTTTGTATTTTCCCTAAATAACTCCTCTAGTTCTTTGCTACCTTTACTTTTCTTGCTGTTCTTATGGAAAATTATAAATTGTCCTGAAACTCGGTTGTATTGGACTCTCCTGAGCACTTAGCACAGCACTCTGTACATAATAAGTGCTCGATAAATATCACTGATGATGAAAGTCTTTTTCTGATGTTATATAAAAAGGAACAAACTCTCTAGCTTTTCAATACTACCTATAATGGGGCAAATCAAGCATTGTTGTGACATGGGACAATCTGTACTGTCTTGTTTCTAAAAGAGACACAAAGCATAGAATATAGCAACAGAATTTATTAAGCACTTACTGTGTTCAAATCACAGTTCTAAAGCTGGGAGAGAATACATAGGTGGGAATTAGACACAGTCCCTGTCCCCCAGGGGGTTCCCATTCTGGCTCAAGCGCTTAGTACAGTGCTTTGCACACAGCCAGAACTCAATAAATGTGACTGAATGAATGGTCCAATCGTGACAAACAGTGTGTTTGATGCAGTTGTGAGTCTTGCCAACTACACTTCCATATTTTTGGGCGAAGTTGCTCCGCAATTATGCTCGTTTGACATTTGCAACCCACAGCACATTCAAGATTCAGGCTTTGCCCACTGAAGTTCCTACAGCACAGATTCATAATTTTTTGAATTACTGGGAGAAGTTGAAACCTGACCCCAAGATCTTCCCATCTGAAAACAAGTCGATTTGACAGACAGTCACCGGGTGCAATCGGCCTCATTTCTTTAATTCTGGAATATTTCTCTCCGGATAGCTCAGTGTAGGGGCGGTCACTCTAAGGCTAGAAGGATCCATTCAGTTGGAACCCCGATCTAAGTCACTGATTTAATCCGCTGCGTATTATTACAACCTCTGGAGCTGTGGAGGAAATTCCAATTATCCTGTGTCTTGTCTTACGCTGTCGAGTCGTCTCCAAACCATATCGACGCCATGGATGTAGCTCTCCCAGAACGCCCCACCTCCACCTGCAATCATTCTGGTAGTGGATCCATAAGGTTTTCTTGGTAAAAATCTGGAAATGGTTTACTGTCACCTCCTTCCTTGCAGTAAACTAGAGTCTCCACCCTCGGATTTCTCCCATGTCGCTGCTGCCCAGCACAGGGGAGTTTTGACTTGTAGCAGATATCCTTCCACTCGCTAGCCACTGCTGAAGCTAGGAATTGAATGGGGATGCCTCTGCTTGACTTTCCCTCCCGGAGTCAAGACTGGGTACCAATTGCATATTTTCAGGGCTAAGCTTTGGGTTTGGCTCGTGAGGAGACTCGCTCCCGGTTTTCCACTGGCCGCTCTACGGTTTAGTTCTCCGGGGTGTCTGAGAGAGGCTTGGGTAAGCTCAGTCAGCAGGGAATGCCGTGGCTGCTGCAAACTTCCCAGTGGGATTCCCAAGCGCTCATGGCCCCAACCCCCAGCGGCTCGGATGTGAAAGGGGAATATGCTTCGGTTTACTCGGGCAAAAGCGCCCGGCGACATCTGGGTGTAGCGTGGGCTGGTAAAGAGAGAAAGAGGAAAGGAAGTTCAGCGAATCACCTCCCCTCTTCTCAAATTGAAGGTCCTTGATGCGTTCATTCCTCCATAGCAATGTTTGCAAAAACTCATTCTTCCCCGGAGAAGGGGGAGAGTAGAGTGGTCTGTTTTAATAAACTAAAGGTGGGTTCTGGATTTTTTGATCGAGTTGGACATATGGATGCCTTCAGGAGAGGAAATGGCCATTCAGGATCAAAACCGCAATCAGAAGCGAGGGGTGATACCTCTCCCTGGCCTTCCGCGATACCTCATTCTCATCAAAGAGATGAGATGCTTCAAAGAGAGAAGCAGCGTGGTTAGTGGAAAGAGCACGGGCTTGGGAGTCGGAGGTCATGGGTTCCAATCCTGACTCCGCCATATATATGCTGTGTGAACTTAGGCAAGTCACTTCACTTCTCTGCGCCTCAGTTCCCTGATCTGTAAAATGGGGATTAAGACTGTGAACTTCACATGGGACAACTTGATTAACTTGAATCTACTCCAGGGCTTAGAACAGTGCTTGGCACATAGTAAGCGCTTAACAAAAACCATTATTATTATTATTATTATTACTATCAAAGAGAATCTGGGTTTGAAATGCTCCCGAGGTTATTTTACTTTGGTCTCATTAGAAAACCTCGGCAGTGCATAAGACTGTGAGAAATACGACACGGGGGGGAAGATCAATACTCTGCTCCTCTTAGCAACTGTTTCTGAAAGTACAGATGAGGAACTTGGAGGAATGATGAAGCACTTGCCCTCCTTGACATTACTCCTTATTCATTCATTCATTCATTCAATTGTATTTATTGAGCGCTTACTGTCGCAGAGCACTGTACTAAGCGCTTGGGAAGTACAAGTTGGCAACATATAGAGACGATCCCTACCCAACATTGGGCCCACGGATGTGCCATTTATCGTCCGTAACTTTCCCATTTATACATACCCTGTGTTCAGAGATAATGTCACTGATGGTGACTATTGACCCGTGTGTATGAAAAGGCAGAGCATGCATAAGCTTATCTATGTGACTGCATACTTTCCTTTTCCTCATTTGTATTTATGCCCTTGATCTTTCGCTTCCGCCATTTTATAACAGCAGTAGTAAAAGTATGTACTGAGCAGCCACTTCGTTCAATACACTGTACTACGCCCTGAGGAGAGTATAACAGATACAAGAGACTCATTCTGCGTCCGTTTGTCTCACGCCCTTTATTCGCCCCTCCCTCAGCCCCACAGCACTTAGGTCAACATCCCTAATTTATTTAGTTATATTAATGTGTGTTTCCCCCTCTAGAACGTAAGCTCTTTGTGGGCAGGGAACACGTCTACCAACTCTGTTCCAGGGTACTCTCCCTAGCGCTTAGTATAGTGCTCTGCACCCAGGAAGCGCTCAAAAAATAGGATGGATTGATTTAACTTGGCTCCGCCCACTAGACTGTAGGCTCTTCAATGGCGATGACTGTGTCGCTTCCCTTCTAGGACATGTTCCAACTGCTTAGTACAGTGCTTTGCACACGGGAAGTGTCCAGTAAACGCTGCCACCGCTGCAGTATCGACCGGTCCTTCCGGGCTGTGCTGATGTGTCTGTTATCTTCAGGGCCTGGCACTTGTTTTCAGTTTGGCCTTAGTCTCAGAAATCCTTCTGGAGCTTTAGCTCAAAGAAGTTACTCTTTTACTGATAGTAACACGACAAGCAGACAAGCCTCAATGACTGAGTCTGTACTTTAACTTGAAAGGGTTTCCTCCATCTCAGCTCACTAGTCACGAGCTGTGGGCTAGACCACTTTCATACATTCTAACCACGTCCCACTGCCAAAGCAGGGTTGAGATGAGTAGCGTTGCTTTCCGGGGCTTCGTCCGCAAGGGATTCTTCTCGCTTCTCGATACGGGGGGTGGCACGTACAGAATACCGATGGAGCCAATGATGTTGTGATAACCGCAGTCATCCAGACATCTCGGTCATTATACTTCACTTGGGTCTGAAGCCTGATGTCATGAGGTCACGGGGTTCTGTCCGATCGCCTCTCGAAGGTCATAAAGGCCTTTCAAATTCATTGCCCTCCTTCCTTGTCTGCCAGTGTATCACCAAAGGGTGTGTTTCCTAGGCGGCGGCGTTTTGGGATGGCACGCCGTTTCATGTTACCTTGGAAAGACTTTCGGTCATGCCTAAGGTTTACCTGGTGCAGGATGAATATTGCCTCATTTTTCTTCAGATTCTTGATCCACAGGAATGGACTGGCTCTGTGTGGGGGGGTGGGGAGCTGGAATCACCTGCACGTCTTCTTGTGTGTGTTAATTGTAGGCCACAGTTATCTGCACTAAGGAGTCCCGAGTAACTACCTCTAAGGCATTCCATGAGACAAAAGCAAAAACAACACAAGACAAAGTAACAACATACGAGCACAATGGAGGGCAATCTTTGTGTGTGTTTGTGGGTAGTCTGAAGGGACTATGGGTCTACATTGGCCTCTTCAGCCACAAAGATACCTAGGGAAAAAACTTCACTCTCAGTGGCTTCATCTTCAAATTTGAAAGGCCTAAAGAATATGCCTAAAAGTACCGAACCTACCACACTATATATGAGGCTACGGTAATCTGAAAAGTTAGCCCTGACTCTTAAATCCTCTCTGTGATGTTCACACCCCTCCAACTGCTGTGGACAGGGAACAAGTCTATCACCTCCATTGTACTATACTTTCCCATGCACTCAGTACAGTGCTTTGCACGCAATAAGCGCTTAATAAATACCACCGACTGATTGCCTGATCAGAGCGACTTGCTTTTCTTTCGAAAGTCCAACGTTCTGCATAGGATTTACTGAACTTCATATCGTTTTTGTCTACAACAGCCTTTTGGGAGCTCATCCTTATCTAACCCCATAATTTACCATTCATTCATCCGAGATACGCGAGAAAATGTTAAATGGTTGTAACCTGAGTTTTAAATTTTCGAAAGGAACAGCGAATGCACTCTTTTCCTTGCTCCTTCCTCCCTGTCCCCTTCCAAGGCAGTGTCAAGGAAATGGGGGCAGGGACTACGTCTTCTTGACGGAGCACTCCACAGTACTACAGGCTAGTATTCCATCTACAACTCCTGGGTTCCTGTATCAGTGCCACACAGCCAGGAGATATTACTGAGGAAGTAAACTCTGTTACTTCCTGACTTAGAAGCCATTTCCACACCTGATGCAGGTCCAATTGACTTACTTGTACTCATCATAGACTTCTTGTTTGGGGAGCGAAGTCTCGGGATGTTCTTCCAAGGTGTTTCGAATCCACGAAAAGGCGTGCATTTGCTGTGCCCGGCTCGATGACATGGAACTCTGATCGCTAGCCCCAAAACAATAAAATACTTTAGATCAGCTGAACCGTTCCTTATGTCGATTTATAAAATAAAATAAAAAATCCACCCCCCAAACCCAGCTCAATTAAATGTCTCCCCAAATTACCAACCAGTAGCATATGGAAACATGGATTGTTCCTTTGATAAATGTCAGATTCTTTTCAAATGCAAATGTTTTTGGAAGGTAACCATCGAATAATCTTTCATTCCACCCCAGTGTGCCCTCTTCCTTTTTTCAACAGAAAGAATGACTTTAGATGTATACAGATACCTAATTCAACTACTGGTTTACTGAGCTGTTATTCAATTTGCTACAGAGTTATAAAAGGCAGAGTATAGAAAAAGAAACTCCCAACTCAGAGGACTCATAAATTTAAAAAATTACAATAGCCTGGGGTGATTAGGGTGGAAGGGTTTGCATTTTAATTTACCTTCTTCTTTGACCCCTTTCTACATATTGTTTAACAGGGAAGGATGAATTATTACTGACAGCCCATGGAAGATGGGAATTTCTGACAGAGAGGAGACTCAAGAATCAGAAGCTAAAACTACTTCCAGGGCAAGCTTTGGCATGAAAGAAAAGGTAGTTAAGATATTGGCAATGAAAAATAGTATGGAAAATTACTGTCACCAATTGGAGGAAAATACAGGAAGTCAAATGGGAAATAGAGAACCGGAGAAAGCACACTGAAAGACCAGAATGGTAAATACCTTCCAAGCTAGGCAAAAAGGTAGAAAGGTACTTTTACGGCAAAAGTAGGAACCAATTAAAGATACAGGACAAGGGGTGGAAGCCTCCACAAAAATATAAGTTTGGGAGGCGTAGCAGACAGAAGAATTAGCAATGGTGAGATAACAGGAAATAAAGAAGAGGAGTTGTAAACGTTTTTATTAAGTTTACAATAAAGCGCTTATCTATTAAGCACTTACTACGGTGCTCTGCACACAGTAGGCGCCCAATAAATACGACAATGAATATTAAGTGCTTATGGCAAACAGAGCACTGTACTAAGCACTGGAAAACAAAAGAGAGGTAGGCATTAGACACAGTCTCTGCCCCTGGGGGAGAGGGGAATGGTGACGTGAAGTCAAAACCAAAGTTTGGAGGCTCCTGTGGCTAATGAGCTCAGAATTCAACCATTCGAGAAGCAGCGTGGCTCAGTGGGAAAAGCATGGACTTTGGAGTCAGAGGAAATGGGTTCAAATCCCAGCTCCACCAACTGTCAGCTGTGTGACTTTGGGCAAGTCACTTCACTTCCCCGGGCCTCAGTTACCTCATCTGTAAAATGGGGATGAAAACTGTGAGCCCCCCATGGGACAACCTGATCACCTTGTTACCTCCCCAGCGCTTACAACAATGCTTGGCACATAGCAAGCACTTAATAAATGCCATCATTATTATTATTCTATTTCCTTTGGGGAATCTGATCAGGAGAGGGGACGCTCAGGAAATTTCAGAGGCTCAAGATAACAATGTTGATGGTAAAGTAGCAGATTTTCCTATCTCCACATGGAACAAAAATTCATGACCCATGGCCAGGGCCGTCCCGATAGCATGAGGGCCAAAATATGGCAGGGTCAAGAACCAGGAAGAGTGATACCTTTTCTCTCCATTGCTAGGACCAGAAGGCAGCTGAAGGTAGAGGTAGAGTTTCTCTAGGTCTGTAAACTTCTCAACTTCTTGCTAAACGAGAAGAATGAAAAAGAACATTTTGAGAAAAGTAATTGGGAGAATAAAAATAGGAATTCCACAATAATCAATACGTTAGTGAAAAATCAACTGCTTTATATTTAGCTGTCTTGAATTGAACAATTTAACCGTGACAAATAAAATGTATTGGACTTTCTTTTCGTCAACGCCTAAGGAGCCGAAAATTGAGTTGCTCGACTCCTGAAAAAAACAAAACATTAAAGCAAAATCAGTAACTTATTAATTCTTAACCCCAAGAATATGCACATTTCGGGTCAGTACATAATTTCTCCGGTGATAAAGCACAGGCAGGATAGTAAAACTGCCTCAGCTCAGGGAAGACTCCAAAGACGCTAAAGGGCAATAAAAATAATTGGAATAATTATGGTATTTGTTAAGTGCTTACTATGAGTCACACATTGTTCTAAGCACTGGGACAGACGCAAGGTAATCACGCTGGACACAGTCCCTATCCCACATGGGGCTCACGGTTTTAATCCCCATTTTAGAGATGAGGGAACTGAGGCGGAGAGAAGTTAAGCGACTTGCCCCAGGTCACGCAGCCGATAAGTGGAGCAACCGGGATTGGAACCCAAGTCCTTCTGACGTCCAGGGTTCTAATCCCGGGTCCGCCACTTGAAGAGTTACAATGAATCACCACTACTGTAGGAAGGATATGGCTACCAGAAATAAAAATCCAGTCAGTTCTCCTATAATGTGGGGTTGCATTCTTCAAGAACCTCACATGAAGGAAAACTCACATTTTTGCCCTCAGCATCCCAGGCCTGATGGCATATTCAGATATGTTCCTGTTTCTTCACACACCAAATCAACTGTGTTCCATCCGAAAAGTGTTAACCAAAGAACCTTCCCTAATGTTGCCTCTGCACTCTATCCAAAACGCGTTCGTAAAACATGCCTTGTGGCCGAACTATCACAATAATAATAATTATGGTATTTGTTAAGTGCTTACTATGTGCCGGGCACTGTACTAAGCACTGCATCACGATGCGGACGCTTCACATTACTTTAGATGAACAGGATGACAGCCAAACTCCTTTAGGCTAAAGGTGAGTTGCATTTTCAGGAGTTTTCCAAGAGAAAGAAACTAAGTACCTTACACAACTACCCATCATTTTCCCCTCCAAGCTTTATTAGGATATTAACATCACTATAAATATTACCACCTACGCTTTGGAGTATTAGGAAACACAAACACCAAGATGAAGTGAGTATTTTTTTCAGGCCTGCAATATGGTTAAGAGGCAGAAGAAGAAACAGAACTGAAGTCTTTACGTCCAATTTACCTGGCAGATAGATAGGAAGGGAATAGCATGTTTTGTTTTGTTTTTACTGTATTTTTTAAACATTTTCTTTGTGTCAGGCACCGTACTAAGCACTGGGGCAGAAGTGCTCTGCACACAGTAAGCGCTCAATAAATACAATTGATTGATTGATTTAAGTACAGTGCTCTGCACACAGTAAGCGCTCACTAAATACGACTGAATGAGAGTATAAGGTAATAATAATAATAATAATGATGGCATTTGTTAAGCGCTTACTATGTGCAAAGCACTGTTCTAAGCGCTGGGGGGGATACAAGGTGATCAGGTTGTCCCATGTGGGGCTCACAGTCTTCAGCCCTATTTTACAGATGAGGAAACTGAGGCACAGAGAAGTTAAGTGGCTTTCCCACAGCTGACAAGTGGCTGAGCCGGGATTAGAACCCACGACCTCTGACTCCCAAGCCCGCGCTCTTTCCCCTGAGCCACGGGTTGGACACAGTCCCTGTCCCATATAGGGCTCACAGTCTTAATCCCCACTTTACAGAGCAGCGACGTGTCTTGCCCAAAGTCACACAGCAGACTGGTGGCGGAGCCAGGATTAGAATCCAGGACTTCTCGCTCCCAGGCCCGTGTTCTGTTCTCTAGGCCATGCTGCTTCTCACTGAGTGTTCACTGTACCAAGCACTTGGGAAATCAATCAATCAATCAATCAATCAATCAATCAATCGTATTTATTGAGTGCTTACTGTGTGCAGAGCACTGTACTAAGCGCTTGGGAAGTACAAGTTGGCAACATACAGAGACGGTCCCTACCCAACAGAGGGCTCACAGTCTAAAAGGGGGAGACAGAGAACAAAACCAAACATACTAACAAAATAAAATAAATACAATAGATATGTACAAGTAAAATAAATATATAAATAGAGTAATAAATATGTACAAACATATATACATATATACAGGTGCTGTGGGGAAGGGAAGGAGGTAAGATGGGAAAGTGCATCAGAAGATGACGTTCAATCCCGCTTTAATGGAGGAGACAAACATATTTAGAGACAGGGGAATCAGAATGATTACACTGACAAACAATTACGATCGACCAATTGGTATTTAGTTGAACCCATCGTATTTACTGAGTGCAGAGCACTGTACTAAGTGCTTGGGAGAGTACGATACAAACCAGTGGTCGAGTGGGCTGAAGAATATACGCCACGGACGATATCTCACAGAGGCAGAAATGGACTAACATGTCCATGGTGAGTGCCATGCTGTAACGGAGTCACTACCCATCCGGGCATCCTTTGGTGTGTCGTCCCCCAAGGCGCCCAGCCAGAGAGACCGGCGGGCACCGTGCCACCTGTTGACTGGAGGCTGTCTGTGGGCAGGGGATCGTGGCTACCATCATCATCAATCGTATTTATTGAACGCTTACTGTGTGCAGAGCACTGTACTAAGCGCTTGGGAAGTACCACCTACTGCTTAGACGGTAAGCTGCTTAGAGAAGCAGCGTGGCTCGGTGGAAAGAGCCCGGGCTTTGGAGTCGGAGGTCACGGGTTCAAATCCCAGCTCCGCCAATTATCAGCTGTGTGATTTCACTTCTCTGGGCCTCAGTTCCCCCATCTGTAAAATGGGGGTGAAGACTGTGAGCCCCCCATGGGACAACCTGATCACCTTGCAACCTTCCCAGCGCTTAGAACAGTGCTTTGCACATAGTAAGTGCTTAAAAAATGCCATCATTACCACATCTAATCGCCTCTTACTTTCCCAAGCACTTAGTCCAGTAGTCTGCACACGGGGGCCGCAACATCCTTCCCCTCCTCACTCTGGATCGCCGTCGTTCTCCCCTCTCTCCCTGCCCAGGGTCCGCTGGGGCGCGGGGGGAGTAAAGGAGGGGTGCTTGCGACGGTGCCCCCATTACAGGGGGTACAAGCTCCCTCATCATCAGCTTTAAAGCACTCAATCGCCTTGCCCGCTCCTACCTTACCTCACTACTTAGCTACTCCAACCCAACCCGCTCACTTGGCTCCTCTGACGCCAATCTTCTCGCCATACCTCCATCTCGTCTACCTCGCTGCCCATCTCTCGCCCTGTCCCTCCCTCCTCAAAGCCGACATTCTCCCCACCTTCAAAGCCTTACTGAAGTCCATCTCCTCCAAGAGGTCATCCCTCATTTCCTCTTCTCCCTCTCCTTCTGCATCTCTCTTGCGCTAAGATTTCCACTTTTTATTCCCCCCACCCTCAACCTCACAGCTCTTATATACACAGCCACAATTTATTTGTTTTTATTAATGTCTGTCTCTCCCTCTAGACTGTGGGCAGGGAACGTAACCTACCGACAACGCTACAATGTATTCTCCCAAGCGCTTAGTACAGTGCTCTGCACACAATAAGCACTCAATAAATACCACAGATTGACTGAATAAATGCCACTGATTGACTGGCCATCTCTAAATTGATGCCAAAATGTTTCCTATTATTAGTCTTTAAGGCCAACATATTGTCTGTCTTTGCCTCGAGATTCTCTGAATAATTGCAGCGAGATACCACACTTAGTACAGTGCTCTGCACACAATAACCACTCAATAAATACCAGAGATTGATTGAATAAATGCCACTGATTGGTCATCTCTAAATTGATGCCAAAATGTTTCTTATTATTAGTCTTTGCAGGCCAAGATATTGCCTGTCCTTGCCTCGAGATTCTCTGAATAATTGCAGTGAGATACCACACTTAGTACAGTGCTCTGCACACAAGAAGCACTCAATAAATACCACAGATTGACTGAATAAATGCCACTGATTGGTCATCTCTAAACTGATGCCAAAATGTTGCTTATTATTAGTCTTTAAGGCCAAGATATTGTCTGTCTTGCCTCAAGATTCTCTGAATAATTGCAGTGAGATACCACACTTAGTACAGTGCTCTGCACACAAGAAGCACTCAATAAATACCACAGATTGACTGAATAAATGCCACTGATTGACTGGCCATCTCTAAATTGATGCCAAAATGTTTCTTATTATTAGTCTTTACAGGCCAAGATATTGTCTGTCCTTGCCTCGGGATTCTCTGAATAATTGCAGTGAGATACCACATTTAGTACAGTGCTCTGCACACAAGAAGCACTCAAATACCACAGATTGACTGAATAAATGCCACTGATTGACTGGCCATCTCCAAATTGATGCCAAAATGTTTCTTATTATTAGTCTTTACATGCCAAGATACTGTCTGTCCTTGCCTGGAGATTCTCTGAATAACTGCAGTGAGATACCACACTTAGTACCGTGCTCTGCACACAAGAAGCACTCAATAAATACCACAGATTGACTGAATAAATGCCACTGATTGACTGGCCATCTCTACATTGATGCCAAAATGTTTCTGATTATTAGTCTTTACAGGCCAAGATACTGTCTGTCCTTGCCTCGAGATTCTCTGAATAACTGCAGTGAGATACCACACTTAGTACAGTGCTCTGCACACAAGAAGCACTCAATAAATACCACAGATTGACTGAATAAATGCCACTGATTGACTGGCCATCTCTACATTGATGCCAAAATGTTTCTGATTATTAGTCTTTACAGGCCAAGATACTGTCTGTCCTTGCCTGGAGATTCTCTGAATAATTGCAGTGAGGTACCAAGGATGTTATTACTACCTAATTTATTTTTATTTGTTCATGGTGGCAATAAGCAATTACATCCAATGAATATAAACGGGTGTAAATGACATAACTTTCTTACATATGCACATTCGTGTACCTCAATTCCTACTGTGTTTTGAATTAATATGTAGAGCTAATTTGATACAAACAGCTTCATTCCCTCATTCAATCTCTACCCGTTCCCATTCAGAGCCAATACATCCCTACCTCCCGGCTATTTCTGTTCAGCGAACCAAATCTCCAATCCACTTCAAGGAGAGCAATATTATTCCCCTTTTTAAAGCGAGCTGAGAGGAGATTAGAAGAGTCTTTTCAAAAGAGATCCCGTTCTTAGAGAGACTCTAGCCCTGAAGGAAATTCAAAGCAGTGTGGCTTAGTGGATAGAACAGGGGCCTGAGGACGTGAGTTCTAATCCTGGCTTGACCTAGGACATCACTTTATTTCTCTGTGCCTCGGTTACCTCGTCTGTAAAATGGGGATTGAACCTGTGAGCCCCACGTGGGACAGGGACTGTGTCCAACCCGATTTGCTTGTATTTACCTCAGTGCTCGGTACATTGCCTGTCACATAGTAAGCGCTTAACAAATATTCATTCATTCAATCGTATTTATTGAGCGCTTACTGTGTGCAGAGCGCTGGACTAAGCGCTTGGGAAGTCCAAGTTGGCAACATATAGAGACGGTCCCTACCCAACAGTGGGCTCACAGTCTAGAAGGGGGAGACAGGGAACAAAACCAAACATATTAACAAAATAAAATAAATAGAATAGATATGTACAAGTAAAATGAATAGAGTAATAAATATGTACAAACATATATACATATAAACAGGTGCTGTAGGGACGGGAAGGAGGTAAGACGGGGGGATGGAGAGGGGGAGAGGAAGGAGGGGGCTGAGTCTGGGAAGGCCTCCTGGAGGAGGTGAGCTCTCACTGTGTGCAGAGCACTGTACTAAGCGCTTGGGAAGTCCAAGTTGGCAACACATAGAGACGGTCCCTACCCAACAGTGGGCTCACAGTCTAGAAGGGGGAGACAGGGAACAAAACCAAGCATATTAACAAAATAAAATAAATAGAATAGATATGTACAAGTAAAATAGAGTAATAAATAAGTACAAACATATACACATATATCCAGGTGCTGTGGGGAAGGGAAGGAGGTAAGATGGGGGGATGCAGAGGAGGAGGAGGGGGAGAGGAAGGAAGGGGCTGAGTGTGGGAAGGCCTCCTGGAGGAGGTGAGCTCTCAGTAGGGCCTTGAAGGGAGGAAGAGAGCGAGCTTGGCGGATGGGCAGAGGGAGGGCATTTCATTCTATTCATGCCAATCTACTCATACAGCCTCGTTCTTGTCTTTCTCGTTGCTAACCTCTTGCTCTCACCATCCCTTCTGCCAGCAGCTCCCTCCTCCTCCTCCGGCAAACCACTGCTCTCCCCATCTTCAAAGGCCCTTTTGAGATCACATCTCCAAGATGCATTCCTGATTAATCCCTCATCTCCACATCCTGTTTCCCCTGCAACTGTTATATCAGCACGTCTGGGTCCCCTCGGTGCGTGGGTATACACAATTCCCACTCCCCCTTCTAGACTGTGAGCCCACTGTTGGGTAGGGACCGTCTCTACATGTCGCCAACTTGTACTTTCCAAGCGCTTAGTGCAGTGCTCTGCACACAGTAAGCGCTCAATAAATACGATTGAATGAATGAAAGGATGTACATTTGTTTACACTCTATTGCTTCAGCGTGGCCTAGTGGGTAGAGCACGGACCTGGGAGATGGAAAGACATGGGTTCTAATCCCGGCTCTGCCACATGCCCGCTGTGTGATCTTGGGCAAGTCATCCAGCAAGGCACTGTGCACACAGTAAGCGCTCAACAAATCTGATTGAATACAAACAGTAGCAGTAATATTCATAGTATTTATAGAACACCCCCTGAATGCAGTGCACTATACTAAGTGCTTGAAAGGCATAACATAAACACGCAGCATGCTATTATTCATTCATTCATTCAATCGTATTTATTGAGCGCTTACTGGGTGCAGAGCACTGTACTAAGCGCCTGGGAAGTACAACTTGGCAACATATATTGCCATAACATAACATATTACTGCTAATAATAATTATAACATTAGTTAATGGACGGCTATGAGCCAAGCACTGTACTGAGCGCTGGGGTGGATTCAAGATAATCAGGTCGAATACAGTCCCTGTCACACACAGTCTAAGAGGGAAGGTGATGGGTATTTAATCCCCATCCCTCCCACTCTGCCCTACCTCCTTCCTCTCCCCACAGCACTTGTATATATTTGTACAGATTTATTAATATAGTTTACTTGTACAAAATTACTATTCTATTTAGCTATAATTCTATTTATTCTGACAGTTTTGACACCGAATGTCTCTATATGTTGCCAACTTGTACTTCCCAAGCGCTTAGTACAGTGCTCTGCACACAGTAAGCGCTCAATAAATACGACTGATGATGATGTTTTGTTTTGTTGTCTGTCTCCCCCTTCTAGACTGTGAGCCCGTTGTTGGGTAGGGACCGCCTCTATATGTTGCTGACTTGTACTTCCCAAGTGGTTAGTACAGTGCTCTGCACACAGTCAGCGCTCAATAAATACGATTGAATGAATGAATGAATAATTCTCATTTTCAAGATGATGAAATAATAATAATAATGGCATTTGTTAAGCGCTTACTATGTGCAAAGCACTGTTCTAAGCGCTGGGGAGGATACAAGGTGATCAGGTTGTCCTACACGGGGCTCACAGTCTTAATCCCTATTTACAGATGAGGGAACTGAGGCCCAGAGAATAATAATAATAATAATGGCATTTGTTAAGTGCTTATTACGTGCAAAGCACTGTTCTAAGCACTGGGAAGGATACAAGGTGATCAGGTTGTCCCATGTGGGGCTCAGAGTCTCAATCCCCATTTTACAGATAAAGTAACTGAGGCCCAGAGAAGTGCAGTGACTTGCCCTAAATCACACAGCTGACAAGTAGCAGAGCCGGGATTTGAACCCACGACCTCTGAGTCCCAAGCCCGGGCTCTTTCCACTGAGCCATGCTGCTTCTCAGAGAAGTGAAGTGACTTGCCCAAAGTCACACAGCTGACAATTGGCGGAGCCGGGATTTGGAACAGAGGCCCAGAGCTGGTGACTTGTCCAAGGTCATGTAGATGGCAAGAGGCAGAGCAGGATTAGAACCCAAGTCTCTTGGCTCCCAGACCTGTGTTTTCTCTCCTAGGCCATGCCCACAAGGAATTACCTGATAATTATTATTACGGTATTTGTTAAAGCCTGGGGTAGGTACAAGTTAAATCAGGTTGTACAATACCCCTGTCCCTCGGTGTACTCACAGTCTAAGTATGAAGGAAACGTGCACTGAACCTCATTTTACAGATGAGGGAACTGAGGCACAGAGAAGTTAAGTGACTCATCTAAGGTCAAACAGCCTGCAATTGGCAGAGCCGGGATTCGAACCCAGGTTCTCTGACTTCCAGGCCGTTGTCCTTTCATTCATTTAATCGTATTTATTGAGCGCTTACTGTGTGCGGAACACTGTACTAAGCGCTTGGAAAGTACAATTTGGCAACATACAGAGATGGCTCCTACCCAACAACGGGCTCACGGTCTAGAAAGAGCACAGGTTGTGGAGCCAGAGGTCATGGGTTCAAATCCCGGCTCTGCCACTTAATAATGATAATAATACTACTAATAATAATGGCATTTATTAAGCACTTACTATGTGCAAAGCAGTGTTCTAAGTACTGAGGAGGTTATAAGGTGATCAGGTTGTCCCAAGTGGGGCTCACAGTCTTGATCCCCATTTTACAGATGAGGTAACTGTGGCCCAGAGAAGTTAAGTGACTTGCCCAAAGTCACACAGCTGACAAGCGGCAGAGCCAGGATTTGAACCCATGACCTCTGACTCCAAAGCCCGTGCTCTCTCCCATGAGCCACGCTGCTTCTCAAGCTGTGTGACTGGGCAAGTCACTTAACTTCTCTGTGCCTTAGTTACCTCACCGGTAAAATGGGGATTGACTGTGAGCCCCCCGTGGGACAACCTGATCACCTTGTAACCGCCCCAGTGCTTAGAACAGTGCTTTGCACATAGTAAGGGCTTAATAAATGCCATCATTATTAGAAGGGGGAGACAGACAACAAAACAAGTAGACAGGCGTCAATACCATCAAAATAAATAGAATTATAGATATATACATATCATTAATAAGATAAATAGAGTAATAAATATGTACAAATACACACAAGTGCTATGGGGAGGGGAAGGGGGTAGGACAGAGGGAGGGAATGGGGGCGATGGGGAGGAGGAGCAGAGGAAAAGGGGAGGCTCAGCCTGGGAAGGCCTCCTGGAGGAGGTGAGCTTTCCACTAGGTCAGGCTCCTCCTCCAATTGGTGGGAGAGGAGGGGAAACAGAGCCGGAGATCTTCACGGCAGTGGAATCAAAATAAAGAAAACTGAATGCTTGAAAACACCTATCAGAGAAGCAGCGTGGCTCAGTGGAAAGAGCCCGGGCTTAGGAGCCACGGGTCGTGGGTTCTAATCCCGGCTCCGCCGCTTGTCAGCTGTGTGATTTTGGGCAAGTCACTTCACTTTTCTGGGCCTCAGTCACCTGTAAAATGGGGATGAAGACTGTGAGCCCCACAAGGGACAACCTGATCACCTTGTATCCCCCCCAGTGCTTAGAACAGTGCTTCGCACAGAGTAAGCGCTTAACAGATGCCATCATGATAAATAATAATTATAATATTTATAATAATACAATATATTATATTACATAATATATTCTCTATTATATCTTCTCTATTATAATAATATAATATAATATAATTAATATAATATAGCATAATATAATATAATATATAATATATATTCTCTATTATATCTTCTCTATTATAATAGAGAAGCAGCATGGCTCAGTGGAAAGAACCCGGGCTTTGGAGTCAGAGGTCACGGGTTCAAATCCCGTCTCCGCCACTTATCAGCTGTGTGACCTTGGGCACGTCACTTTTTAGACTGTGAGCCCACTTTTAGACTGTGAGCCCACTGTTGGGTAGGGACTGTCTCTATATGTTGCCAATTTGTACTTCCCAAGCGCTTAGTACAGTGCTCTGCACATAGTAAGTGCTCAATAAATACGATTGATGATGATGATGACAACTTCTCTGTGCCTCAGTTCCCTCATCTGTAAAATGAGGATGAAAACTGTGAGCCCCACGTGGGACAACCCAATCACCGTGTAAACTCCCCAGCGCTTAGAACAGTGCTTTGCACATAGTAAGCGCTTAATAAATGCCATCATTACTATTATTATTAATCTAAATAAATGCTGCGGGTCTTCACATACGAATACATAAGTGCATCAGGTGACTGAAGGACCGTCACATCTGAAAGGAGGGGAGGAAGAGAGATAATTCCTCTGGCCAGCCACAAAGCTCGGCGTTAACTTCTACTTTTTGAGGGAATAATTCTGGTCACTTCGTCTTCTGTATAACTGAGCTCATTTGTCCACCAAGTCGTTCCAAGCTACCCAACCTCAGTCGAGTCCCACCAAACCCTCCGGAAAACACCTTCTTCCTTCCATTCTGAATTCTCAGCACCTTTGATTTCTCTGCCCGGTCAGCGCTGTAGTCAGCACCAGAATTAGTTGAGAAGAGACGGACTCCCGGAGTCGAAGAGATACCGTCAGCAAAGCCGCACCTGGAGGCCGGGCACCATCCTCTAAGAGGCTGCTCTTTAGGCACGCTCGACGAAGACTGTGAGCCCGTTGTGGGCAGGGACTGTCTCTATTTGTTGCTGAATTGTACTTCCCAAGCGCTTAGCACAGTGCTCTGCTCACCGTAAGCGTTCAGTAAATATGGCTGAGTGAATGACTGCATGGAGAGCGATGGATGGAGAGACCTCCAAGGATAGTCCATGGGGGTTCCCTTCCTGGAGAATCAATCGTATTTATTGAGCGCTTACTGTGTGCAGAGCACTGTACTAAGCGCTTGGGAAGTACAAGATGGCAACATATAGAGACAGTCCCTACTCAACAACGGGCTCACAGTCTAAAAGGGGGAGACAGAGAACAAAACCAAACATACTAACACAATAAAATAAATAGAATAGATATGCACAAGTAAAATAGAGTAATAAATATGTACAGACATATATACATCATCATCATCACCATCAATCGTATTTATTGAGCGCTTACTATGTGCAGAGCACTGTACTGAGCGCTTGGGAAGTACAAATTGGCAACATATAGAGACAGTCCCTACCCAACAGTGCGCTCACAGTCTAAAAGGGGGAGACAGAGAACAAAACCAAACATACTAACAAAATAAAATAAATAGAATAGATATGTACAAGTAAAATAGAGTAATAAATATGTACAGACATATATACATCATCATCATCATCATCAATCGTATTTATTGAGCGCTTACTATGTGCAGAGCACTGCACTGAGTGCTTGGGAAGTACAAATTGGCAACATATAGAGACAGCCCCTACCCAACAGCGGGCTCACAGTCTAAAAGGGGGAGACAGAGAACAAAACCAAACATACTAACAAAATAAAATAAATAGAATAGATATGTACAAGTAAAATCGAGTAATAAATATGTACAGACATATATACATCATCATCATCATCATCAATCGTATTTATTGAGCGCTTACTATGTGCAGAGCACTGTACTGAGCGCTTGGGAAGTACAAATTGGCAACATATAGAGACAGTCCCTACCCAACAGTGGGCTCACAGTCTAAAAGGGGGAGACAGAGAACAAAACCAAACATACTAACAAAATAAAATAAATAGAATAGATATGTACAAGTAAAATAAATAGAGTGATAAATATGTACAAATATATATACAGGTGCTGTGGGGAAGGGAAGGAGGTAAGATTGGGGGATGCAGAGGGGGACGAGGGGGAGAGGAAGGAAGGGGCTCAGTCTGGGAAGGCCTCCTGGAGGAGGTGAGCTCTCAGCAGGGCCAGCAGCTTTGCCTAGTGGAAAGAGGCCGGGCCTGAGAGGGAGAGGACCTGGGTTCTAATCCTGGCTCTGCCACGTTTCTGCTGAGTGACCTTTGGCAAGTCACTTCACTTCTCTGCGCCTCTGTTCCCTCATCTGCAATATGGGGATCCAATCCCTTTCTCCCCTACATTTCTATCCTATTTTATTTTGTTGGTATGTTTGGATCTGTTCTCTGTCTCCCCCTTTTAGACTGTGAGCCCACTGTTGGGTAGGGACTGTCTCTATGTGTTGCCAATTTGTACTTCCCAAGCACTTAGTACAGTGCTCTGCACATAGTAAGCGCTCAATAAATACGATTGATTGATTGATTGATTAGACTGCGAGCCCCAGGAGGGACGTGATAAACCTGCATCTAACCTAGTGCTTAGTACAGTGGTAGGCATACAGTAAGCGCTCAGTAAATATGACTGACGAATTCCAAAGGCAGCCTGGCTACTGTAGGAGCTCTCTCTTACTACAGTTTAAGTAACAGGCTAAACCCCCCAATTTAACCTTTCACTGAGTTTAATTAAATCTGGGTTGTCCAGGCCAGACTTAACGGAGGAAATCACCAGATCACCAGAGATTTGGTAGATTGACGAAAAAAGCTTCATCCCTCTCTTCCTGAGGAGCAGTGTGGTAGAGAAGCAGTGTGACTCAGTGGAAAGTGTAAGGGCTTTGGAGTCAGAGGTCATGGGTTCAAATCCCGGCTTTGCCACTTGTCAGCTGTGTGACTTTGGGCTTTTTCTTTGCTTCGATTAAGTGGCTGCCTATGCCGAGATCTTGATTCTTGAGGTTTTTTCCATCTCTGAAAGACTGGGTTTGTAGCACGCTGGGATCTCCATTTGGTCTAGTAGATATTTACGATCCATTTTGGGGTCGCAAATCATAGTAATAAAACACCCGTTCTTCCCCCCACTTGTATTGTGGGTTCCCGGTGGGACAGGGGCTGAGTCTGAACAGATTATCTTTTCTAACTCAGAGTTTAGCATATTGCTTTGGCATGGACTAAGTGCTTAATACTATTATTATTAATATTAATGACAATAACAATAACTATTACCCAACCAAAAATCTGAATGAAGGCTACTGCTTTCCTAGTGTACCCCCAGATCTCTCTAGCAGGCAGGCAGCTTTTGACCCCTCGCCCCCTCTCCATCCCCCCCATCTTACCTCCTTCCCTTCCCCACAGCACCTGTATATATGTATATATGGTTGTACATATTTATTACTCTATTTATTTATTTATTTGACTTGTACATATCTATTCTATTTATTTTATTTTGTTAGTAGGTTTGGTTTTGTTCTCTGTCTCCCCCTTTTAGACTGTGAGCCCACTGTTGGGTAGGGACTGTCTCTATACGTTGCCAATTTGTACTTCCCAAGCGCTTAGTACAGTGCTCTGCACATAGTAAGCGCTCAATAAATACGATTGATTGATTGATTGATTGATTGAAGCTTTCTAGCTTCAAAGGGACTAACTATGTTTGCAGTGTGGCTTAGTGAAAAGAGCCGGGGCTTAGGAGTTAGAGGACATGGGTTCTAATCCCGGCTCCACCACTCATCTGCTCGGTAGCCTTGGGCAAACCACTTCTCTGTGCCTCAGTTACCGCACCTGTAAAATGGGGATTAATGATGATGATGGCATTTATTAAGCGCTTACTGCATGCAAAGCACTGTTCTAAGCACTGGGGAGGTTACAAGTGATCAGGTTGTCCCACAGGGGGCTCACAGTCTTAATCCCCATTTTACAGATGAGATAACTGAGGCACAGAGAAGTTAAGTGACTTGCCCAAAGTCACACAGCTGACAATTGGCAGGGCTGGGATTTGTGAGCCCCATGTGGGACAATCTGATCACTTGTAACCTCCCAAGCGCTTAGAATAGTGCTTGGCACATAGTAAGTGCTTAACAAATACGATTATTATTATTATTTTTATTATTATTATTGAAGAGCTGGCAGGGCTACTTCTCACCAATGTAGGTTTTCTACATTTTGTATTGAAAAGATACTTTCTTTTGTTCAAAAGAGAATTGCTCCACATGAGAAAAATGGAGATAAATATAGAGGGAGAATCAGGCACCGTCAACAGGTGGTCTGAGTTGTCAGACGTCGCAAGCGAAAAAGCAGCAGCCTGGCCTAGTGGAAAGAGCACGGGCTTGAAAGTCAGAGGATGTGGGTTCTAATCCCCAGCTCTGCCATTTGTCTTCTGTGTGACCTTGGGCATGTCACTTAACTTCTCTGGGCCTCAGTTCCCTCATCTGTAAAATGGGGATTAGGACTGTGAGCCTCACGTGGGACAACCTGATTACCTTGTAACAACTCCAGTGTTTAAAACAGTGTTTGGCATATAGTAAGCACTTAACAAATACGATAATAATAATTAATAATAATAATAATAATTATTATTATTATCACGGGCTGGAAGTCCCAGTTCTGCCAAATGCTTTCTCTGTGATCTTGGGCAAGTCACTTAAGTTCTCTGTACCTCAGTTCTCCCATTTTCCCTCCTACTTAGACTGTGAACCCCATGCGGGACAGGGACTGCGTCCAACCTAATTCATCTCGACAGCATTTGAAACAGAGTAAGCACTTAACAAATTCCATTAAAAAAAAAATGATGAAGCCTGACTGCTGAGGGGATTCATCAAGAGGAAAAAAAAAAATCAAAGTTCATCATGAAGAGGAGATACAGAGAAGCAGCGTGGCTCAATGGAAAAGAGCCCGGGCTTTGGAGCCAGAGGTCATGGGTTCGAATCCCGGCTCTGCCGCATGTCTGCTGTGTGACACTAGGCAAGTCACTTCACTTCTCTGAGCCTCAGTTACCTCATTTGGAAAATGGGGATTAAGACTGTGAGCCCCGCGTGGGACAACTTAATCACCTTGTATCCCGACCAGTGCTTAGAACAGTGCTCTGCACATAGTAAGCGCTTAACAAATGCCATTATTATTATTATTTAAAGGGGCTCTTCTTCCTTCAGGCCGGTCTCTTTGGGGTTTAATATTTAAGGGGACGTTGAAAACTCCTGGAATCAATTACCCAGAGGTAACTCCTTACTATCTCCTGATGGTGTTCTGCTACACTGCATTACTCAGGATGCCACTTTATTTTCAGGGGATGGGAGGGAGGCTACTTGTTAAGCGCTTACTATATGTCAAGCACTGTTTTAAGCACTGAGGTAAATTCAAGTTAATCGGGTCGGACACAGTCCATCATCAATCGTATTTATTGAGCGCTTACTGTGTGCAGAGCACTGTACTAAGCGCTTGGGAAGTACAAGTTGGCAACATATAGAGACAGTCCCTACCCAACAGTGGGCTCACAGTCTAAAAGGGGGAGACAGAGAACAAAACCAAACAAACAAAATAAAATAGAATAGATATGTACAAGTAAAATAGAGTAACAAATATGTACAAACATATATACATATATACAGGTGCTGTGGGGAAGGGAAGGAGGTAAGATGGGGGGATGGAGAGGGGGACGAGGGGGAGAGGAAGGAAGGGGCTCAGTCTGGGAAGGCCTCCTGGAGGAGGTGAGCTCTCAGTAGGGCCTTGAAGGGAGGAAGAGAGCTAGCTTGGCGGATGGGCAGAGGGAGGCCATTCCAGGCCCAGGGGATGACGTGGGCCAGGGGTCGATGGCGGGACAGGCAAGAACGAGGTACGGTGAGGAGATTAGCAGCAGAGGAGCGGAGGGTGCGGGCTGGGAGTCCATGTCCCACTCGGGCCTCACAGTCCAGGTACGAGGGAGAACAAGTACTGAAACCCTCTTTGACAGCTGAGTAACTTGAGGCACAGGGAAGTGAAGTAATTTGTCCACGGTCACACAGCAGCCGGGTGGAGAAGCCAGGATCGGAACCCAGACCCTCCGATTCCCAGGCCCGTGTTCTTTCCACTAGGCTGGGCTGCTTCCTCAATTTTGGGGCACCGTACCATTTGAGCCCTGGAGACTTTGGACGTGGGGGCTAAGTCTCAAGGTGGAAAACCCCAAGAGAGGGGCTTGCTTCCATCAGTCCTTTAGACGCTGGGACTTATCAAAGGGCTGATCGCTTACGGAATTGTTGGCAGATAACCAAGAGAGGGGCAGGCTGGAGGAGAAAGTCAGTAACAAAGGTGGGGTGAAGGCTGGGACGGAGTTGGGGGAGATGGTCGAGGGGGTGAGGGCCAGTGGGCTCCATCTTAAGGGACGGGACACAGGCCAGTTGTTTCCCTGAGTCTCCCACATATAACTGGTCCCCTTTTCCAAATGAAATGTACAGGGGTATGTGCCAACACGTGCCTTATTGGCTGAAACTGATATATACATGTTGCCAATTTTAGCTAAGTAGTTGGCAAAATGAATTGCTGTGGAAAATAGACCAACTGCATGCACTCGCTCGCTCTCTCTCTCTCACACACACACACACACACAAAAACAGCTTTGCCACTGGCCACATTCTCCTTTTTTCCCCTTCAGGAGAAATCAAGACTGTCCTGAGACAGCAATGCAGTAACATGTATGCATCAGGAACCCTAATTAACCCCACAGCACTTAAGTTCATAGCTTCAAATTGGGTATTATAAATTATTTACTGATACCCGTGTCTGTCTTCCCCTCTAGACTGTCGGCTCACTGTGGGCCGTGTCCGCTAGCTCTGTCTCAGTGTACTCTCCCAAGCACTTAGTTTGGTGTTCTGCACATAGTAAGCACTCAGTAAATACCATCGATTGATTATTTTACCACGTAAAAGGGGACAAAACCCAAAACTTGACCTTTTTGCTGTGACCAGACTGAAGACCATAGGCAGCTCGGATGAAAAATTTAATTCCTAGCTGGTTAAATGTATAGAAAAAATATCAGCCAAAGCAAGAATCTGCTTTTAAAACATATTTGATTACAATTAATCGCTACATCTTTGGATTCTAACATACCACATCACCATTATCCTATTAACTTCAGAGAATTCTGGTTTGGCCTGTCAGAGTTCAGACAGTGTGAGACAACCAGGGGACAAGGTGGCTAAATTCAGAATTATTCATTATTTAAAGCATGATGGAGCTACAAGGTCAACTTTTAATCTTTCCTTCTTGAAAAACTCCTCCTAGAACCTTTAACTTGATAAGACAACCAGTTGATTTGATGAGTTGATTTAGTTGATTTAGGATTTGATGAGTTGATTTAGGAGAAGCAGCGTGGCTCAGTGGAAAGAGCCCGGGCTTTGGAGTCAGAGGTCATGGGTTCGAATCCTAGCTCTGCCACATGTCTGCTGTGTGACCTTGGGCAAGTTACTTAACTTCTCTTAGCCTCAGTTACCTCATCTGTAAAATGGGGATTAAGACTGTGAGCCCCACATGGGACAACCTGATCACTTTGTATCCCCCCAGCACTTAGAACAGTGCTTTGCACATAGTAAGCGCTTAACAAATGCCAACATTATTATTATTATTATTGAGTCTCAAAAGAATTACATAAACTCAGTCTTCTGTCCTGACTGGTAACAGCATTGCGCTTTCAATATGAAAAATATCTCTGAGAAGGGAATTCAAGATTATCCTTTGTATACAGTCACTGGAAGGTGATTACTGGTTTACCAGAGGCTTAGACTGCATAAACCAGGTCCTTTTTGGGCAATTTCCCCAGATCAATTTGTAGTCACTGACCCTTTTTGGCAACTTTTTAAAAAAAAAATTTCTATTTTTTTTTTTTACTGGAAATGGAATAAAAATCTTCTGGCCAATTCGAAACAACAGACGTTAGCCTATGGTGCAGTTGTATAACAGCTTAAGACAGAGGAATGGAAGCCTCTCTCGGGATAGAACCAGCAGATACGTTTCTGTTTCACCGGGAAAACCAAAGCAGAAGAGAACGGATACCTGCGGTCCAACGTTCTCGCGAAATAGCGAGCAGTAACTATTTGAGATCCCTTTGACACAGACAGGTTCTCGAATGCTAATCCAAATATTGGCTTTATGAGCTGATTTGCTGCCCTATCTGAACCGCAAACACAGATCAATTACAGTCAGTTCTCCCGCAAACCCAGAATTGTGTTCTGGAAGGATCCTTCATTAAGGAAAACACGCGTTACTGTCTATACGCCTGGACCGATTCCATGCATATGCAGGCCATCCCATCCTTCTGCCACTGCATCATCCAGGCAGATGTGCGTTTTTGGAAGAACATTCCCAAATTCTCCCATTGTGTTCTACCCAAAATGTGGAGTGGACGAAACCCTTTTTGGCAGAATGGAGGGGAGCCTGGGTTCTCTGAGAATATGTTCTCAATCATCATCATCATCATCATCAATCGTATTTATTGAGCGCTTACTATGTGCAGAGCACTGTACTAAGTGCTTGGGAAGTACAAATTGGCAACATATAGAGACAGTCCCTACCCAACAGTGGGCTCACAGGCTAAAAGTTCTCAATCATTCATTAATTCCTTCATTCATATTTATTGAGCACTTACGGTGTGCAGAGCGCTGCACTATGCGCTGGAATGATCTTGTATCTATCCCAGTGCTTAGAACAGTGCTAGGCACATGGTAAGCACTTAACAAATGCTACAATTATTACTATTTTTATTACAACACCATGACAGCGTTCATTCATTCAATCATGTTTATTGAGCACTTACTGTGTGCAACATACTGTACTAAGCGCTTGGGAGAATACAAGAGCCACATGTCCTAACCGCGATGAGCGCGCAGTCCAGAGTTGGTAGACACATTCCCTGCCCACCTTGGCTCTAGAAGGGGATGTGTGTAAAAGGCATCGTTTGGTGACATTTCCAACACAAAACAGTCACAGCTGCCACCTGTTTTAAGGGGATGGCAGAAAAATTGGCTTCCTTCAATTCAAGTGCTGGCTCAAAACAGTGGTAGCAGAGGCCCTGGACTTTGGGTAATAATAATAATAATGATGGCATTTGTTAAGTGCTTACTATGTGCAAAGAACTAGTGATAAACAGTTCCCAAAGTACTCCACTGTTCTGGTTTTCCAAGCTCAAGCACAAACAGCAGTGAAGATTCATTCATTCATTCTTTCAGTCGCATTTACTGAGCACTTACTGCGTGTAGAGCACTGTACTAAGCGCTTGGGAAGTACAGGTCGGCAACATATCGAGACGGTCCCTACCCAACAGCGGGCTCACAGTCTAGAAGGGGGAGACAGACAACAAAGATGTCTCAAAGCAACTCCTGGACAAGATGTCAAGAAGAACACAGAGTCTGGGAAGCAGCATTCATTCAATCATTCATTCAATCGTATTTATTGAGCGCTTACTGTGTGCAGAGCACTGTACTAAGCGCTTGGGAAGTACAAGTTGGCAACATATAGAGACGGTACCTACCCAACAATGGGCTCACAGTTTAGAAGGGGGAGACAGACAACAAAGATGCCTCAAAGCAACTCCTGGACAAGGTGTCAAGAAGAACAGAGAGTCTGGGAAGCAGCATTCATTCAATCATTCATTCAATCGTATTTATTGAGCGCTTACTGTGTGCAGAGCACTGTACTAAGCGCTTGGGAAGTACAGGTCGGCAACATATAGAGACGGTCCCTACCCAACAATGGGCTCACAGTCTAGAAGGGGGAGACAGACAACAAAGATGTCTCAAAGCAACTCCTGGACAAGGTGTCAAGAAGAACACAGAGTCTGGGAAGCAGCATTCATTCAATCGTATTTACTGAGCGCTTACTGTGTGCAGAGCACTGTACTAAGCGCTTGGGAAGTACAAGTTGGTAACATATAGAGACGGTCCCTACCCAACAACTGGCTCACAGTGTAGAAGGGAGAGACAGACAACAAAACAAAACATGTAGACAGGTGTCAACATTGTTAGAATAAATAGAATTATAGCTATAAAAAACAATGATGGCATTTGTTAAGTGCTTACTATGTGCCAAGCACTGTTCTAAGCGCTGGGGTAGATGCATGGTAATCAGGTTGTCCCACCTGGGGCTCACAGTCTTCATCCCCATTTTACAGATGAGGTAACTGAGGCACAGAGAAGCGAAGTGGCTTGCTCAAAATCACACAGCTGGCAAGGGGCGGAGCCGGGATTAGAACCCATGACCTCTGGCTCCCAAACTGGTGCTCTTTCCACTAAGCCACACTGTGCCTGGCCTAGTGGCCAGAGCCCAGGGCCGGGAGTCAGGAGGTTCTGGGTTCTCATTCCGGCTCTACCACCCGTCTGCTGTGGCACCTTGGGCAGCCCACTTCAATTCTCTGCGTCCCAGTTACCTCATCTGTAAAATGGGGATTAAGCCTGTGAGTCCCACGTGGGACGTGGACTGTGTCTGACTTATCTTACACCTATCTCAGCACTCAGTTCAGTGACAGGCACATAGTAAGCATCTAACAGATATCAAAATAAAAAGTGCGACACCAGGGTGACATGCAAAGATGCACCCAGAAATGTCCACTGATGTAAGTACTGAGCGATGCACCTGAAAGCAAAATACAGAACGTTACATCGAATCCTTTTGCTCGTGAGCACGTCACCTAACTTCTCTGGGCCTCAATTCTCTCACCCGCATATTTAAACCATCACTAAATCCTGTCGGTTCTAACTTCAGAACATCGCTAAAACCTGCTCTTTCCTTTCCATCCAAACCGCTACCACGTTAATGCAATCACTCATCCTATCTCACCTGGATTACTGCATTCGTTTCCTTGCTGACCTCCCACCCTCCTGTCTCTCCCCACCCCAGTCCGTACTTCACTCTGCTGCCTGCATCATTTTTCTATGTCCCCCTGCTCCTCAAAAGACTTCAGTGGTTGCCCACCTACCTCCGTATCAAACAAAAACTTCTCAAAAATTGGCTTTAAAGCCCTCCATCACCTTACCCCCTCCTACCTCACCTTGCTTCTCTCCTTCTACAACCCACTGCAAACTTCGCTCCTCTGGTGCTAACCTTCTCACTGGGCCTCCATCTCGCCTGTCTCACCTCCTCCCTGTCCTGCCTCTGGCCTCCCTGTCAGACAATTCCTCACCCCCTCTTCAAAGCTTCCTGAAGGCACATCTCCTCCAGGAAGCCTTCCCAGACTAAACCCCACTTTTCCTCATTTCCCACTCCCTTCTGCATCACCTGGCTTGCTCCCTTTGCTCTCCCCCCACCCCCAGCCTCAAAGGCACTTATGTATCTATCTGGAATTTTACTTATTTTCATCGATGTCTGTCTCCCCCTACCTAGACCGCAAGCTCGGTGTGGGCAGTGAATGTCACATTAATTGTCGTATTTTCCCAAGTGCTTAGTAAAGTGTTCTGTAAATATGATTGAATGAGTGAATGACTGAATCTGTAAAATGGGGATTAATATTGTGAGCCCCATGTAGGACAGGGCCTGTGCTCACCCTGATTAGCTCATATCTACCCCAGCGCTTAGTACAGTGCCCGACACATAGTAAATGCTTAACAAACACCATTAAAACAAACAAGCTTGGTGCAGTGTTGAAAGAATAACTTTTGCACATGCACACATCATCACACTAAGGAGAAATCCTGCTTTTATACCCATTCCTGGATTGAAGCTCTTTAAGAACATAGTCCCTGTATTAAAGGAGAATTAACTAGAGTGCAGGGCTCAGAGCAAATGCGAACTCCTACTCCAGCCCAGCCGGTATCCTCCGCTCCTCTGCCGCCGCTCACCTCCTCACTGGGCCTCGTTCTCGCCCGTCCCGCCGTCGACCCCCGGCCCACGTCCTCCCTCTGGCCTGGAATGCCCTCCCTCTGCCCATCCGCCAAGCTAGCTCTCTTCCCCCCTTCAAAGCCCTCCTGAAAGCACACCTCCTCCAGGAGGCCTTCCCAGACTGAGCCCCTCCTTTTCATTCATTCATTCATTCATTCAATCGCATTTACTGAGCGCTTACTGTGTGCAGAGCACTGTACTCAGCGCTTGGGAAGTCCAAGTTGGCAACATATAGAGATGGTCCCTACCCAACAGCGGGCTCACAGCCTAGAAGGGGGAGACAGACGACAAAGCAAAACATATTAACAAAATAAAATAAATAGAATAAATATGTACAAATAAAATAGAGTAATAAATACGTACAAACATATATACGTATATACAGGTGCTGTGGGGAGGGGAAGGAGGTAAGGCCGGGGGATGGGGAGGAGGGGGAGAGGAAGGAGGGGGCTCAGTCTGGGAAGGCCTCCTGGAGGAGGTGAGCTCTCAGTAGGGCTTTGAAGGGAGGAAGAGAGCGAGCTTGGCGGATGTGCGGAGGGAGGGCATTCCAGGCCAGGGGGAGGATGTGAGCCGGGGGTCCTCCCCCCGCATCGCCCCGACTCCCTCTCTGTATATTTGTTTGTACATATTTATTTATTGATTTTACTTGTACATATCTATTCTATTTATTTTATTTTGTTAGTATGTTTGGATTTGTTGTCTGTTTCCCCCTGTTAGACTGTGAGCCCACTGTTGGGTAGGGACTGTCTCTATATGTTGCCAACTTGTACTTCCCAAGCGCTTAGTACAGTGCTCTGCACACAGTAAGCGTTCAATAAATACGATTGATTGATTGATTGCTATATCCCCCTCCCCGCCCCACAGCACTTGTGTATACATGTACATATTTATTATTTTATTTATTATATTAATGATGTGCATATATCAATCATTCTATTCATTCATAGATGCTATTGATGCCTACTTGCTTTGTTTTGTTGTCTGTCTACCCCCTTCTAGACTGTGAGCCTGTTGTTGGGTGGGGACTGTCTCCATTTGTTGCCCAATTGTACTTTCCAAGCGCTCAGTACAGTGCTTTGCACACAGTAAACGCTCAATAAATACGATTGAATGAATGAATTAACTTAATGATGATGATGATGACAATGATGATGTAGGGAGAGAAAATAAGACGCCCGAGATATACTCCTCAGAGGGATGTAGCTTGGAAGTTCAAGGCCCTGCTGAGAGCTCAGCTCCTCCAGGAGGCCTTCCCAGACTGAGCCCCTTCCTTCCTCTCCCCCTCGTCCCCCTCTCCATCCCCCCCATCTTCCTTCCCTTCCCCACAGCACCTGTATATATGTATATATGTTTGTACATATTTATTACTCTATTTATTTATTTATTTTACTTGTACATATCTATTCTATTTATTTTATTTTGTTAGTATGTTTGGTTTTGTTCTCCGTCTCCCCCTTTTAGACTGTGAGCCCACTATTGGGTAGGGACTGTCTCTATATGTTGCCAACTTGTACTTCCCAAGCGCTTAGTACAGTGCTCTGCACACAGTAAGCACTCAATAAATACGATTGATGATGATGACGCCCAAGATATACTCCTCAGAGGGATGCAGCATGGAAGTGAACATCATGGAAAGCTGCCAATCTACCAGTTTTAGTTCTAAATCTCATTGGGTCCAAAGTATGAATCTGTCAGAGTCTTTTTTCATGGCACTCAAGCACTTAGTAGGTGCCAAGCACTGTGCTAAGCACTGGAGTAGATACAAGATAATCAGATTGAACACAGTCCCTATCCCACCTGGGGCTCACAGTCTAAATTGGAGGGAGGAGGATTTGGATTTCACCCAAACTTTACAGTTGAGGGAACTGAGAAACAGTGAAGTTAAGGGACTTGTCCGAGGTAACGCGACCAGCAAGTGGTAGAGCCAGGATTAGAACTCAGGATCTGACAGTGCTCTGCACATAGTAAGCGCTCAATAAATACGAGTGATTGATTGATTGATTGATTGACTGCCAAGCTCCTGCTCTTTCCACTAAACCACACTGCTTCGCTTCAACAAGTTCTTAAAACAAGGCAATCACCACGGGAAGAAGCAGTGTGGCCTAGTGGAAAGAGTAGGGGCCTGGGAGCCAGAGGACCTGGGTTCTAATCCTGCCGCTCTACCACGTCTGCTGTGTGACCTTGGGAAAGCCACTTCACTGCTCTACACGTGGGAAACAGACTGTGTCCAACCTGATTATTTTGTATCTACCCCACCACTATAGTATAGGGCATGGCACATAGTAAGCACTTAATAAATACCATTTAAAAGAAGCAGCGTGACTCAGTGGAAAGAGCACGGGCTTTGGAGTCAGAGGTCATGGGTTCAAATCCTGCCTCGGCCAATTGTCAGCTGTGTGACTTTGGGCAAGTCGCTTAACTTCTCTGTGCCTCAGTTACCTCGTCTGTTAAATGGGGATTAAGACTGTGAGCCCCCTGTGGGACAACCTGATCACCTTGTAACCTCCCCAGTGCTTAGAACAGTGCTTTGCACATAGTAAGCACTTAATAAATGCCATTATTATTATTACTATTATAAAAAAACCAACAACCCTATTTGAGTCTGCAAACGCCATCTGCTTGCCAGGTATAATAGAAACCGGCTTCTTGCTGGTAATCTCAAAATCAAGAGCAGGAAAAATCATCAATCGTATTTATTGAGCGCTTACTATGTGCACTGTACTAAGCTATCTCAACTGTACACTGCACAAAAGCTAAAAACAAATACTTATTTGAGATTCCTTTGCTCAACTTCAAACGCCCAAGGATTCACAAACACTAAGCAGTAGACCCAAAATCACCATTAAATTGAAATTTCCTTAAACTTCAGTTTCCTAACCTTTTAAAACAACATTCCTCCCTTTTGTTTCCTATTACCTTGCCTTTCCTTTTTATTAATTTAGTGTAAAATTAGTGATCGAAAATGAAGAATTTCTGAAGAGGATCTGCTTGCAAACAAGGGGAGACTCATGAACTCAGTATCTTAAGAAAAAAGAGACAGAATAATTCATCTCACGATCTGATGGAGGAGGAAGAGAAGTAGAATTAAAATAATCTGAGAGATATCTAGGAAAGAAATGCAGAGATTAAAGGGTTCGTGGAAAATTCCTAGGCTTTAAGGTGGCAAGATAGTGTGAGTGAGAGAGACGGCGAGAAAGAGCATAGGCAAGCTCTGTGACAGATGCACTCCTATATGCTGCCAACTTGTACTTCCCAAGCGCTTAGTACGGTGCTCTGCACACAGTAAGCGCTCAATAAATATGATTGATTGATTGATTGATTCTAATTTTGGCTCCGCCACATGTCTGCTCTGTTACCTTGGACAAGTCAGTCACTTCACCGGGCCTCAGTTCCCTCATCTGTAAAATTCATTCATTCAGCTGTATTTATTGAGCGCTTACTGCGTGCAGAGCACTGGACTAAGCTCTTGGAAAGTACAATTCAGCAACAGACACAATCCCTACTCAAAATGGGCTCACAGTCTAGGAGAGGGGAGACGGACGTCAAAACAAGTAGACAGGCATCAACAGCATCAATATAAATAAATAGAATTATAGATACATACACAGCATTAATAATGATGGCATTTGTTAAGCGCTTACTATGTGCCCAGGGCTTAGAACAGTGCTTGGCACATAGTAAGCACTTAACAAATGCCATTATTATTATTAAAATAAACAGAATTATAAATATGTACATATATACACAAGTGCTGTGGGGTTGGGGGGCAGAGCATAGGGAGTGAGTCGGGGCGATGGGAGAAGAGGAAAAGGGGGAGCCCACTGTTGGGTAGGGACTGTCTCTATATGTTGCCAACTTGTACTTCCCAAGCACTTAGTACAGTGCTCTGCACACAGTAAGCGCTCAATAAATACAATTGATTGATTGACTGTGAACATCATGTGGGGTTGAGCCCCCTCCTTCCTCTCCCCCTCCTCCCCCCTCCATCCCCCTCGCCTTACCTCCTTCCCTTCCCCACAGCACCTGTATATATGTATATATGTTTGTACATATTTATTACTCTATTTATTTATTTTACTTGTACATATCTATTCTAATTATTTTATTTTGTTAATATGTTTGGTTTTGTTCTCTGTCTCCCCCTTCTAGACTGTGAGCCCACTGTTGGGTAGGGACCGTCTCCATATATTGCCAACTTGTACTTCCCAAGCGCTTAGTACAGTGCTCTGCACATATAAGCGCTCAATAAATATGATTGATGGATTGATTGACATGGGACATGGACTGTGTCCAACCTGATCACCTTATATCTACCCCAGTGCTTTGTGCAGGGTCTGGCATGTAGTAAGTGCTTGGAAAATCACGGTTAGGGTTATTTTTACGGGGCAGGGAGGTTTACTGACCTTTAGTGTACCCTGAGAAGCGTCCAACATTGGCAACCCATTATGGAGCTAGATACTGAAGAAAGGTTAAGGCTAGCCTACCAGAAGTGTGTCCCACAAAAGATTAAAATAAAACTGCTTTTGGCTGGAGCTGCCCTCGGGAAAGGCTGATAATATTACCTGCGTTGACCAGCCTGCAAAATACAAACGGGCCCCTATTTTGATGGAACAAAGATCAACGCTGGAATTCCTCTTCGTCAAGATGAAACAAAAAAAAAGAAAAAAGAAAAATGACATTCTAGATTCAGTCTGCTTCTCCATGACCCGGCGGCACCATGAAAACATAAAAAGGCACACCCACGGAGAAACAGATTCGCAGCTGACTGCGGCGTAAATAACGCGGGCGCTCTGCCCGACTCCAAGCCGCGGCAAGAACTCCGGGGGTCGGAAAGGAGGTTGAGCGTCCGGGAAGGCTGAAATACAATCGCAGCTCTGGGCTCTTCCCACAGTGGTGTGGGGTGAGGAGACTGTAAGCTCGCTGTGAATAGGGAATGTGCCTGTTTATCATTCTGTTGTCAATCAATCAATCAATCAATCGTATTTATTGAGCGCTTACTGTGTGCAGAGCACTGTACTAAGCGCTTGGGAAGTCCAGGTTGGCAACATCTAGAGACAGTCCCTACCCAGCAGTGGGCTCACAGTCTAGAAGGGGGAGACAGAGAACAAAACCAAACATACTAACAAAATAAAATAAATAGAATAGATATGTACAAGCAAAATAGAGTAATAAATATGTACATAGTAATAAAGATGAAATATGTCCTTTCCCATGCACTTAGCACAGTGCTCTGCGTACAGTAAGCGCTCAATAAATACAGTTGACTGACCGATTAGACTGTGAGCCCACTGTTGGGTAGGGACTGTCTCTATGTGTTGCCAATTTGTACTTCCCAAGCGCTTAGTACAGTGCTCTGCACATAGTAAGCGCTCAAATAAATACGATTGATTGACTGATTGATTACACCCATCGGGGACACCGTGAGGGGAGGGATCTGCTTGAAAAGAGAAAGCTGGCACCTGAACTTTGTGGACCGAAAACTGCATCCGTAAGTCAGTCAGTCGCATTTACTGAACGCTTGCTGCGTGCAGAGCGCTGCACTTGGCGCTTGGGAGAGCACGATAAAACAATACAACAGACACACTCCCCGCCCATTAGCGTACACAAGCATTACAGATTTGTAACTCAAGCACAGATTCAACGTACAGTGCGGTGGCCTCCATTTTCTCTGTGACCAGAAAATGGCCACCCCACTGGTTCCATCTTTGGCTCATCATCAATCGTATTTATTGAGCGCTTACTGTGTGCAGAGCACTGTACTAAGCGCTTGGGAAGTCCAAGTTGGCAACATCTAGAGACGGTCCCTACCCAACAGTGGGCTCACAGTCTAAAAGGGGGATAAATAAATCCCCCTTAATTTAATTAATTTAATTTAATTAAATAATTATTTAATTATTTATTTAATTTTAAATAAAATAAATAGAATAGATACGTACAAGGAAAATAAATAAATAAATAAATAAATAAGTAAGTAAATGGATAAATAAGTAGAGTAATAATAGCCAGGCTTTCCCAGCTCTTAGGCCTAGAAGCTCTGCACCATCTCCTCCTCCCTCCTCCCACCCCAATTGTTGACCCCGGCCAAGGTTAGTAAATTAGAAGGTTAATAAATTAGCAGGCTGGCCCTCTGACAGAGGAGGCAAAGCAGGATTGTTGCACGGTATTCTCCCAGGTGCTCACACAGTAAGCGCTCAATAAATAGATTGAGATTTATTACTCTATTTATTTAGCTTACTTGTACAGATCTATTCTATTTCTTTTATTTTGTTAGTATGTTTGGTTTTGTTCTCTGTCTCCCCCTTCTAGACTGTGAGCCCGCTGTTGGGTAGGGACTGTCTCTATGTGTTGCCGACTTCTACTTCCCAAGCGCTTAGGACAGTGCTCTGCACACAGTAAGCGCTCAATAAATGTGATTGATTGATTGATTGATTGAGTGAGTGAGGATTTACTGATTTATAGAGGAAGTTGAAACCCAGGAGGAAACCCCCATCTTACCTCCCTCCCTTCCCCACAGCACCTGTATATATGTATATATGTTTGTACATATTTTTTTACTCTATTTATTTATTTATTTAATTTACTTGTACATATCTATTCTATTTCTTTTATTTTGTTAGTATGTTTGGTTTTGTTCTCTGTCTGGTTTTGTTCTCTGTCTCCCCCTTTTAGACTGTGAGCCCACTGTTGGGTAGGGACTGTCTCTATATGTTGCCAATTTGTACCTCCCAAGCGCTTAGTACAGTGCTCTGCACATAGTAAGCGCTCAATAAATACGACTGATGATGAGGAGGATTGAGGGAGAAGGGGAAGGAGAGAGAAGAGTGTGAGAAACAGCAGGGGGCCTAGAAAAAGATTCCGGGCCTCCAGGGCCTGGGAGTTGGAAGAACCTGGGTTCTAATCCTGACTCTTGCTGTGTGACCTCGGGCAACTTGCTTCACTTCTCTGTGCCTCAATTCCCCCATCTGAAAAATGGGGGTTAGGACTGTGAGCCCCATATGGTATAGGGGCTGTGTCCGTCCTGAACGCCTTGCGTCTACCCCAGCGCTTAACAGGGCGTTCCTGGCACATAGTAAGCGCTTAACAAATACCATTTCAAAAAAAACAAAAGGGTGGGGAGGAAAGGGCAAGGGAGGAGAAGGATGAGAAAGAGAAGGGTGAAGAGTGAGGGGGAAGTGTTGGCTGGCAGCACTAAGGGGGAAGCAGCGTGGCTCAGTGGGAAAAGAGGTGGCTTTGGAGTCAGAGGTCATGGGTTCGAATTCCGGCTCCGCCACTTAGCTGTGTGACTTTGGGCAAGTCACTTCACTTCCCTGGGCCTCAGTTCCCTCATCTGTAAAATGGGGATGAAGACTGTGAGCCCCATGTGGGACAACCTCATCACCTTGTATCCCCCCAGCGCTTAGAACAGTGCTTTGCACATAGTAAGCGCTTAATAAATGCCATCATTATTATTATGATGATTATTAAGGGTTTCTGGGAATCGGGCAGGGCAGACTCTCCGGTTGATCGGGGCGGACCCGGCTCAGGACGCCTCTAAGGAGCCGCAACGGCTGCTGTCTGTGCCAGCCCCCCATCCGAGGGGGCATCGGGTTCCACTCGCCCGCGGATGTGTCTCGGCAAGACCCAGGGCGCTGCCAATGCTTTCTAAAATTAAACTCTTGAACTTACCGTGGTCTCAGCTCTTACAGGGCTACGTGACTCCGAGAGGGCAATGCGGCGTCAGGAGCGCCCTCCGGGATTTTAAAAGCCCGAGAGGCGGAGCTGCCTAGTGGAGAGGGCCCGAGCCTGGGAATCGGGGGACTTGGGTTAGACTCAGAGAAGCAGCGTGGCTCGGTGGAAAGAGCCGGGGCTTTGGAGTCAGGGGTCATGGGTTCGAATCCCGGCTCCACCACAGGTCTGCTGTGTGACCTTGGGCGAGTCACTTAACTTCTCTGAGCCTCAGTTCCCTCATCTGTAAAATGGGGATTAAGACTATGAGCCCCAAGTGGGGCTCTTTTAGACTGTGAGCCCACTGTTGGGTAGGGACCGTCTCTATATGTTGCCAACTTGTACTTCCCAAGTGCTTAGTACAGTGCTCTGCACACAGTAAGTGCTCAATAAATACGATTGATGATGATGATGATGAAGTGGGACAACTTGATGACCTTGTATCCCCCCCCAGCGCTTAGAACAGTGCTCTGCACATAGTAAGCGCTTAACAAATGTCATTATTATTATTATTATTATTATTATTATTAGGTTCTAATCCGGACTCTGCCGGACGCTTGCTGTGTGACCTCGGGCAGGTCACTTCTCTTCTAAGCAGCATGGTGTAGTGGATAGAGCAAGGGCCTGGGATCAGAAGGTCATGGGTTCTAATCCAGCCTCCGCCACTTATCTGCTGTGTGGCCTTAGGCAAGTCACTTTTATTCACTCATTCATTCAATCGCTTGAGCGCTTACTGTGTGCACAGCACTGTACTAAGTGCTTGGGAAGTACAAGTTGGCAACATACAGAGACGGTCCCTACCCAACAGTGGGCTCAATCAATCAATCAATCGTATTTATTGAGCGCTTACTGTGTGCACAGCACTGTACTAAGCGCTTGGGAAGTCCAAGTTGGCAACATACAGAGACGGTCCCTACCCAACAGTGGGCTCAATCAATCAATCAATCGTATTTATTGAGCACTTACTGTGTGCAGAGCACTGTACTAAGCGCTTGGGAAGTACAAATTGGCAACATCTAGAGACGGTCCCTACCCAACAGTGGGCTCACAGTCTAGAAGGGGGAGACAGAGAACAAAACATATTAACAAAATAAAATAAATAGAATAGATATGTACAAGCAAAATAAATAAATATCAATCAATCAATCGTAATTATTGAGCGTTTACTGTGTGCAGAGCACTGTACTAAGCGCTTGGGCTCACACTTTACTTCTCTGTGCCTCAGTTACCTCATTTGTAAAATGGGGATCAAGACTGTGAGCTTTACATGGGACAGGGAGCCCAACCCGATTTGCTTATATGCACCCCAGAGCTTAGTACAGGGCCTGGCACATAGTAAGTGCTTAACAGATACCATTATTATTATTATTATTATTATTGGACTGTGAGCCCTATGTGAGATGGGGACTATGTCCAACCCAATTTACTTGTATTGAACTTACGGCAGTGTTTGACACACCATAAACACTTAACAAATACCATTAAAAAAAATGTTGAAGCCTGACTGCTGAGGGGATTCTTCAAGAGAAAAAGAAAAAATCAGCGCAAAGAACTGTGTTTAACATGTAGTAAATGCTTAACAAATACCATTAAAAAAAAGAAGCCTGGCACCAGAAAAATGTCCAATTTTCACCATCGCTTGACTCAAAGGCTGACTGTTCAGGAAGAGTCAATAAGCTTCAAACAATTGATGACCCACATGTAAAATCCCATCCAAAGACACTCTGGCTGGATTGCAATGATGAATTTGGAAGCTTTAATAGAGATAACTTTTAAAATCATTATCTACCAAAGACCACTGTAAACAGCAAACATAAGTAAGATAAGTAAACAGTAAAAAAACTTGTAAAAGGAGACAAACCTCTAGACATCAACGGCGCTACTTACCAAAATGCTAGTAAACGCAAGTAAAATAAGTAAACAGTAAAAAGCTTGTAAAAGGAGACAAACCTCTAGACATCAATGGCGCTACTTACCAAAATGCAGTCCACCTTAGATTGTACAGGTTTGCTGAAAAAGAAAAAGAAATTTAGGTTAATCACTCCAGTAAATATAAACATTGCAGACTGAAGGCACTATTCCTTTTAGACTGGATGCTCGTTATGGGCAGGGAATGTGCCTGCTAATTCTGTTGCATTGCACTCTCCCAGGAGATTAGTGCAGTGTGCTGCACCCACTAAGCGCTCAATATTCATTCATTCAATCATATTTATTGAGCACTTACTGTGTGCAGAGCACTGTACTAAGCGCTTGGGAACGACAAACTGACAAAATACAGAGACGGTCCCTACCCAACAACGGGCTCACAGTCTAGAAGAAGGAGACAGACAACAAAACAAGTCAACACGTGTCAATACCATCAGAATAAATGGAATTATAGCTATATACACATCATTAAAAAATAAATAGTAATAAATATGTACAAACACACACAAGTGCTGTGGGGAGGGGAAGGTTGTAGGGTGGGGGGCAATAAATAAATACCACTGATTGACTTATTGATTATTCAGAGGAAGACAGGCTGAGTGAGGGACCAATCCCCTTTTTAGAACTGGAAAATGGACAAAATTCTCATGGACTTTTTTCCTGCTCATAAATAATAATAATAATAATAATAATAATAATAATAATAATAATAATAATAAACAATGATAATAATGATAAATAATGATAATAATAATGGTATTTGTTAAGCGCTTACTATGTGCCAAGTACTGTTCTAAGCACTGGGGAAGATATTAGATAATCAGATTGTCCCACATGGGGCTCACAGTCTTAATTCCCATTTTACAGATGAGGTAACCAAGGCACAGAGAAGTTAAATGACTTGCCCAAAGTCACACTTTCATTCATTCATTCAATCGTATTGATTGAGCGCTTACTGTGTGCAGAGCACTGTACTAAGCGCTTGGGAAGTACAAGTTTGCAACATCATCATCAATCGTATTTATTGAGTGCTTACTATGTGCAGAGCACTGTACTAAGCGCTTGGGAAGTACAAATTGATACAACATATAGAGATGGTCCCTACCCAACAGCGGGCTCACAGTCTGACACGTGGCGGAGCCCGGATTAGAACCCATGACCTCTGATTCCCAAGCCCATGCTCTTTCCCCCGAACCACGCTGCTTCTCAACCCCCAAGTTCAAAAGTTTGGTAAAAGTAAATGAAAAAAATATACTGCTTCCCTGCTAAGGCTTCAAGTATAAAGCTCCTTCACATTTTATCAGAACTGGCAGCAGAATATTTTCCAAATTCCCCTGTTAAATAAATGCGTTGTCATTACGCATGGCTATCAATAGCTGTATTGAACATTCTCTTAAGGACTGTTAAGGACTCTTAAGTGCTGGTACTATACTTAAAACCCGAGACACTCCTTTAATTTTTTTTTTATTTCCTGTTTCCTGAGATAACTTGCTTAGAATTTAAAGACCGATGACAAAAGATTGATAACGTTTTTGGGAGATGGTACAAGCTGTGGTATTTTTTAAAGTCAGAAGAAACCGTTGACTAAAATCTGAGGAAGTAGAGTCATTTAATAAAGTATAGGAGCAAAATGGACCCCATCCACGTCCCACATGGGGCTCACAGTCTTCATCCCCATTTTCCAGATGAGGGAACTGAGGCTCGGATAACTAAAGTGACTTGCCCAAGGTCACACGGCAGACAAGTGGCGGAGCAGGGATCGAAATCCAGATCCTTCTGACTTCTAGGCCTGGGCTCTATCAAACAGGCCATGCTGTTTCCGTACTGGTAGTGATAGTATTTCTTTAACTGTATTCCTATTCCTCTTAATTGTTAATTATTAATTAATAGGAATTAATTCCTATTAATTGCACTGCTGCTATCCTAAATGCTTAGGAAGCAGACCAGAAGTACAAGCCCCGTTCCCTGCCTTCAAGGAGCTTACTATCCCATTCCAACCTCCCCAAAATGAGGACAGTTTCTGCTCCGTGTTGCCAACTTGTACTTCCCAAGTGCTTCGTACAGTGCTCTGCACACAGTAAGCGCTCAATAAATACGATTGATTGATTGATTGAGAGCAGTGGCAATCTCACCTTGATCATTCAGTGGTATTTATGGAGCACCTCCTGTGAGCAGAGCACTGTTCTAAGCTCCGGGGACTCATTCCTTTAATTGTATTTATTAAGCGCTTATTGGATGCAAAGCACCATACTTGGAAGACTATGATACAATAATAGATATAGTCCCTGCCCACAATGAGCTTACAGTCTAGAGGGGGAGACAGACATGAATATAAATGAATGAATGACCATATTAATTAATTACAGATAAGTATGTAAGTGCTGTTGGAAAGTACAATCCAACAATGAGTTGATTCGATACAATAGGGAATCTAAATCACAAATCTGGAATGATACGTGTGGGGAAATAGTGTCAGCCAACATTTATGCAATTTGCTAAAGCACCAGGCTCTGAAGACTCAGCCCCTCCCTGCTAGTTAATGCGATCCACATTACTAATCCCGGCTCCGCCACTTGTCTGTTGTGTGGTCCTGGGCAAGTCATTTAACTTCTCTGTGCCTCAGTTACCTCACCTGTAAAATTGGGATTAAGACTGTGAGCCCCACGTGGGACAACCTGATTACCTTGGATCCACCCCAGCGCTTTGAACAGTGCTTGGTACCTAGTAAGCATTTAACAAATACCATTATTATTATTTTGACTTCATTCTTTCACCTGTAAAATTGGGATTAAGACTGTGAGCCCCACGTGGGACAACCTGATTACCTTGTATCCACCCCAGCGCTTTGAACAGCGCTTGGTACCTAGTAAGCATTTAACAAATACCATTATTATTATTTTGACTTCATTCTTTCCTCACGGAAACTTGTAAAAGATTGACTAGCATTTTGCAGGTCTGAGTGTAGATTTAAATTCTACTACTAGCATAGTTTCTCTGTTTTGCAAAACTAGACTGTGAGCCCGTTGCTAGGTAGGGACTGTCTCTATATGTTGCCAGCTTGGACTTCCCAAGCACTTAGTACAGTGCTCTGCACACAGTAAGCGCTCAATCATCATCATCATCAATCGTATTTATTGAGCGCTTACTATGTGCAGAGCACTGTACTAAGCACTTGGGAAGTACAAATTGGCAACATATAGAGACAGTCCCGACCCAACAGTGGGCTCACAGTCTAAAAGGGGGAGTATTCAATCAATACGATTGAATGAATGAATGAACAAATACCATTGCTATTATTACTTTATTCTTTCCTCATGGAAACTTGTAAAATATAGACCCATCTCTGGCAGGTCTGAGTGTAGATCTAAATTCTGGATCTAATTTCCACTGTTTCACTAACAGAATTACCTTGTTTTGCATCTAATTCTGATACCGGGTCATTTCTTATGAGAAAATGCTCTTCTAGCTCAGTGACTGGAGCAATCACGAAATGCGCAGTCCAGGACACCTGGCCAAAACTCAGTGTAATATCAGCAAGAGGACGGCCTGTCAATCTGTTCAGTGGAGAAGAGCTTTCGATTGGCACCTTCTCCCACAGTTCAGTGGCTGGCTCAGCGAACACCCCAAATGGCTTCAGAGCTCCTCAAAATTGTCCTCCTTCAATCAATAAGTTGCACTAATTGAGCGCTTACTGTGTGCAGAGCACTGTACTAAGGTATTGGGAGGGTACAGTATAACAGAGTTGGTTGACACGTTCCCTGCCCACCACGAAAGACATTAATATAAATAAATTATGGATGTGTATGTACAGAAGTGCTGCGGAGCTAAATCCAAGTACTCCTGAACCCTTGGGTGGCAAATCCCGATTTGACAACCCTATTTTCCCCATTCATTTTCCTTTTCTCCAAAACTGTCTAATTTCTGCTCAGGGTGACCCGGTGGAAAAATTCTCCTAACAGTTTTGAGACCTGCTATTAGACTAGACTGGGAGTCAGATGACCTGGGTCTAAACCTAGCTCCGTCACTTGTCTGCTATGTAACCTTGGACAAGTCACATGCAGAGAAGCAGCGTGGCTTAGCGGAAAGAGCCCGGGCTTGGGAGTCGGAGGACGTGGGTTCTAATCCTGGCTCCGCCGCCTATCAGCTATGTCCAAGAGTGAACTCCTTATCTTCTCTGCCGAACCCTGTCCTCTCCCTGACTTTCCCGTCACTGTAGACAGCACTACTATCCTTCCCGTCTCACAAGCCTGCAACCTCAGTGTCATCCTCGACTCTGCTCTCTCGTTCACCCCTCACATCCAATCCGTCACCAAAACCTGCCGGTCTCACCTCCGCAACGTCACCATTCCTCTCCATCCAAACTGCTACCTTGCTGGTTCAGTCTCTCATCCTATCCCGACTGGATGACTGCATCAGCCTCCTCTCTGATCTCCCATCCTCCTGTCTCTCCCCACTTCAGTCTATACTTCACACTGCTGCCAGGATCATCTTCGTGCAGAAACGCTCTGGGCGTGTTACTCCCCTCCTCAAAAATCTCCAGTGATCACATCAAGCAAACACTCCTCACTCTCGGCTTCAAGGCTGTCCATCCCCTCGCCCCCTCCTACCTCACCTCCCTTCTCTCCTTCTCCAGCCCAGCCCGCACCCTCCGCTCCTCTGCCGCTCACCTCCTCACTGTACCTCGTTCTCACCTGTCTCACGTCAACCCCCGGCCCATGTCCTCCTCCTGGCCTGAAATGCCCTCCCTCCTCACATCCGCCAAACTAGCTCTTTTCCTCCCTTCAAAGCCCTACTGAGAGCTCCCCTCCTCCAGAAGGCCTTCCCAGACTGAGCCCCCTTCTTCCTCTCCTCCTCCCCATCCACCCTACCCTACCTCCTTCCCCTCCCCACAGCACCTGTATATATTTTTGTACAGATTTATTACTCTATTTTCCTTGTACATATTTACAATTCTATTTATTTTGTTAATGACGTGCAAATAGCTTTATTTCTATTTATTCTGATGACTTGACACCTATCCATATGTTTTGTTTTCTGTCTCCCCCTTCTAGACTGTGAGCTCGTTGTTGGGTAGGGGCCATCTCTATATGTTGCCAACTTGTACTTCCCAAGCGCTTAGTACAGTGCTCTGAACACAGTAAGCGCTCAATAAATATGACTGAATGAATGAATGAATGTGACTTTGGGCAAGTCATTTAACTTCTCTGTGCCTCAGTTACCTCATCTCTAAAATGGGGATTAAGACTGTGAACCCCACGTGGGACAACCTGATTACCTTGTATCTACTACAGCGCTTAGAACAGTGCTTGGCACATGGTAGGTGCTTAACAAATACCATTATTATTATTGTTATTAAGTCACTTAAGTCACTTCTCTGACCCTCCGTTTCCTCTTCTGGAAAATGGGGGTTTAGACTGTGAGCCCCATGTGGGACATGGACTGTGTCTAATGAGATTAGCTTTACCTATCCCAGAGCTTAGTACAGTGCCTGGCACATAGTAAGTGCTTAACAAATATGATTTAAAAAAAATACAGAAGGATGGTTCCTTCAGGGGCCGTGGGACACTGTGGTGATCCACACAATCAATCAATCGTATTTACTGAGCGCTTACTGTGTGCAGAGCACTGTACTAAGCGCTTGGGAAGTACAAGTTGAACATGACACTGAAATAACCATTAGCCATGAACCACTCTGTCTCTCCTCCTCCCTATCCCACCCACAAACACACAAATAGTCACTGATCTAATGTTTTGGAGTGGATTTCATTCCCTTTCTCCCTATCCCAATACCTAAGTTTATTCAGAAGAAAGCTCTGCTTTCCACCACACACACCTAAACACCCACCCACCCACACACTCTCCCTCTCCCTCGATAAACTAATTCATGTCTGGAGAGAAATCTGATGCTAAGAGAAACCAGGATAAAAAAAATAGCCATCTGAATCCTTCAGTGACCCAAACCCTGCTGAGAATTAGAACTGAAATGATCAATCAATCAATCAATCGTATTTATTGAGCGCTTACTGTGTGCACAGCACTGTACTAAGTGCTTGGGAAGTACAAGTCGGCAACACATAGAGACAGTCCCTACCCAACAGCGGGCTCACAGTCTAGACGGGGGAGACAGAGAACAAAACCAAACATACTGACAAAATAAAATAAATAGAATAGATATGATCGACCCCAACTAGCTCTCCTAGACGGCTGCGTAGGACAGCAGTATCTCGTTGGTTTATTTTGGGTTTCAAAACAGTGGTATTTATTGAGTGGTTACTATGTGCAGAGCACTGTACTAAGTGCTTGAGAGTGTACAACATAGTGTCTAGCCGACCTCCACCACAGCAGGTCTAAATTGGGGAACATTTTTCTATTCACAAACAAATCCCTGTGTATATGCAAATGAAATTTCAACCCTTCTATGAATCAAATATTTTCGCACCTAGATGGGCCCTTTTCCTCTGTTCACGTGCTCTCAAATGACCGAAAGAGGTTGTCACCCTGACTTGATTTTGAAAACGGCACCTTTCTCTTCAATGGTTCTAAAGAAGCAGCATGGCCTAGTGGAAAGAGCCTGGAGCCGGGAGTCAGCGGATCTGGGTTCTGATCCTGCCTCTGCCCCTTGCCTATGACCTCTGGCCAGTCGCTTCACTTCTCTGGGCCTCAGTGACCACAGCTGTACAATGGGGATTAAAACCGGGAGCCCCATGCGGGAGAGGGACTGTGTCCGTCCTGATTAGCTTGTATCTACCCCCGCATTTAGTACGGAGCCTGACACATAGTAAGCGCTTAACAAACACCATGGGATAAAAAAGATAATACAGATCAGTTTGCAGCTGCGATTAGCAAACCACGGGAATCCCGCAGAAAAAGAGTTGAAAAGTGATGTCTTGTATCCCCCCCAGCAGCTGATTTACACACATATTAGTAAGAGTGAGCAAACAGGCTCCTCCCAACCCCCCCCCACACTGTGAAAATTTAGCTGGATGGCCAGCCGGGTGTCCGCTTATGCTATTTTAGGATTTGCAATAACAACCTCGTTGTTACTAGACAGCAGCAAGAATAGCAATTGAGTCACAGAATGTAATCTCTCAAAAATAGTTACAATCTGGAGGGGAATCTTTTGCAGAATCATTTGTTCTTTCTGTGGGTTTTCCTCGCTGCTGCGTTTTGATTCCCTACTCTCCCGTCAAGAGCCGTGGATGGCTCCGGGCTCCCTCCCGCCCTTCTCCCTGACCGATGAGCCTTAAAATCTGAAGATGGTTTTGGTGACAATGAACCAGGGCGGGAGGCGTTGAGGGGAAGCATTTCCTGAAACTTCAATCTACAGCGAAGTAAAAAGGGGCACTGTTTTTTGTGGTTTTTGTTAAGCGCTTACTACGCGCCAGGCACTGTACTAAGCACTGATGCAGCGTCAAGCTAAATGATGTGGACTGCGTCCTGACTCCTTTGTAATCGAGTTGGACGCAGTCCACATCCCACATGGGGCTCACAGTCTTAATCCCCATTTTACAGACGAAAGAACTGAGGCACAGAGGAGTGAAGTGGCTTGGCCAAGGTCACACAGCAGACAAGCAAAGGCAGCGGGACTAGAACCCAGGTCCTTTCGACTCCTGGGCCCTTGGTTCTACCCACTACATGAGCTACTTCTAAATTTAAGATTCACCAAAAGACAGAGGAGTGAAGTGGCTTGGCCAAGGTCACACAGCAGACAAGCGAAGGCAGCGGAACTAGAACCCAGGTCTTTTTGACTCCTGGGCCCTTGGTTCTACCCATTACACAAGCTTCTTCTCAATTTAGGATTCACCAAAAGACAACGAATCTGGGTGAGGAGAGATAAAAGGAAATCAATTTCCACCAAATTAAAAACGAATACAGGCAGTTCTCCTACATGGCGGGAGGTGTGTTCTTGAACTCCCCTTGATGGAAAAACTAGGTTGAGTTCCTTACACCTTGACAGGCACGGTGTGAAATAATAAAGATAGCATTTATTAAGCGCTTATTATGTGCAAAGCACTGTTCTAAGCGCTGGAGAGGTTACAAGGTGATCAGGTTGTCCCACGGGGGGCTCACAGTCTTCATCCCCATTTTACAGATGAGGGAACTGAGGCACAGAGAAGTGAAGTGACTCGTCCAAAGTCACACAGCTGACAATTGGCGGAGCCGGGATTTGAACCCATGAACTCTGACTCCAAAGCCCGGGTTCTTTCCACTGAGCCACGAAATGCATATGAAATGCAGTTATAAAATGCATAACTGTTTCTTCCAACTCCTCTTTGTGTCCTCCCCAAACAGAAGCTTGATGTTGGAGCAAACGATCCCTAATTCCTCAATCAATCCACCGTATTTATTGAGCCCTTACTATGTGCAAAGCATTTGGGAGAGTACAAATATACCAGAGTTGGTAGACACAGTCCCTGCCCACAATGGGCTTTCAGTCTAGAGGAGGAGATAGACATTCATGTCAATAAATTACAGATGGGGACATAACAGTGCTCCAGCGCTTACAACAGTGCTTTGCACATAGTAAGTGCTTAACAAATACCATCATTATTATAAGTGCTGTGAGGCTGAGGGAAGGGGTGACTAAAAAGGCGTGAATCCAAGGATGAGGGTGATGCAGAAGGGAGTGGGAGAAGAGGAAAGGAGGGCTTAGTCAGGGAAGGCCTCTTGGAGGAGACGAGCCTTCTTCAGTAAGGCTTTGAAGAGAGTGCGATTGTCGGATTCACTGAATCGTAGTTATTGAGCGCTTACTGTGTGCAGAGCACTGTACTAAGTGCTTGGAAAGCACAATTCGGCAACAGACGGAGACAATCCCTACCCAATATGAAGAGCATTCTACAACGGCACTCTATTCAAACACAAAACAAAAACCTACATTACGGTAGAGCTGACTGTCCAGAAAGTGCCATTTTCAAATGCCACGTGCGCAATGGACAAAATTCAAAGACCTGACTCCCAAAGGGCCCGCTAGTCCTTTAAAATCAATACATGCAAATACATGCTAAATCCATTAGAGTGAGAAGCCTTTCATTATTTTTTTTTTTTTGCTTCCTATAAGGTGTCAAATAATTGCTCTGTTTACTGACTCTTTGATGCGGAAGGATTATGTAACTGGTGCCTGTGAGGCATATGGATTCAAGCCCAACCCCACCTGGGTATGCTCTGTTTTACAAAGGATCTGAAGGTATTAATAACAATCAGGTAGATAAAAAGCTTGGAAAAATAAGGCCCATTTAGAGGAGTGCTGCCGTGAAAATCAAAGCCAAGTGGTTAAAATGGAGAGTAGGAAGTCAGCCAGTGACATTTATTGAATGCTTACTGTGTGCAGAGCACTGTACTAAGCACTTGGGAGGGTACAATATAACAATAAACAGACACATTCCCTGCCCACAATGAGCTTCCAGTCCAGAGGGGGATACAGAAATTAATATAAATAAGTAAATAGAGGACAGATATGGGCATACGTGCTTGTGGGGCTGGGAATGAATAAAGGGAGCAAGTGAGGGTGATCTAGAATTTAGAAGGGAGTAGAAGAAGAAAGAAGGGCTTAGGGAAGGCCTCTAAGGAAGGAAAGAAGGAAGCAGCATGGCCTAGTGGATAGATCCCGGGCTTGGGAGTCAGAAAGTCACGGGTTCTAATCCTGACTCTGCCCCTGGTCGGCTGTGTGACCTTGGGCAAGTCACTTCAGTTCTCTGTGCCTCAGATACCTCATCTGGAAAATGGGGATCAAGACTGTGAGCCCCATGTGGGACATGGACTGAGTCCAACTCGATTTAGCTTGTATCTATCCCAGCGCTTAGTAGAGAGCCTGGCACATTGTAAACGCTTACCGACTATCATAAAAAAAAAAATTAAGGGGCTAGTTGGTTACATTACCAGAACGGTCACAAATGGAGGTGGGGCGTTCTGGCAGAAATGTATCCATGGCATCACTATGGGTTGGAGATGACTTGATGGCATAAGACAACTTCCCAAGCGCTTAGTACAGTGCTGTGCACGCAGTAAGCACTCAAGAAATACGACTGAATGAACGAATGAATGAATGAACAACAGTCGGCTATAATTCCCAGTCTCCGGGACCATCCTAGAGCCACAGGCAGGTTCAGGGCAACTCTCTTTAGGAAAGAGGCTTAGAAATGATTTGGAAGAACATTCAATAGCACCCAGGTTTTCCTATCTTCCCTACTAAAATTTGAAACTTAGGAACTATAAACTTGAAAAGAGCTAGCTACATCGCTCTATAGGCTCCTCTGATATATTCCCTGGTACTAGAGGACACTCAGGTTTTGCCAGGCATTAGATCCTCTGTACAATTCAAGTCCAGACACGGTGGGATAGGAAATTTTGATTGGATCTCTGACCTAATAATTTGCAGCTGGCACGCTTAGTCCAGTCGTAAAAGTTAGACATTTCAGGAGTTTCCACTTCATCTCCATTAAGCAAGATCTTCAAAAGCCAGATGTGGGCAAGTGGCCCAAGAAATATGGTTCACAGATGGACAAGAACTACAAAAGCTTCTGCAAAATCTAACCACTCTATGCCCCAAGACCTACTGGACAAAATTAGACAGCTAGCTGGCTAGGAGCATGTGCTTTCAAGAAATAATAATAATAATAATAATAATAATAATAATAATAATGGCATTTGTTAAGCACTTACTATGTGCAAAGCACTGTTCTAAGTGCTTGGGGGGATACAAGGTGATCAGGTTGTCCCACGTGGGGCTCACAGTCTTAATCCCCATTTTACAGATGAGGTAACTGAGAACCAGAGAAGTTAAGTGACTTGCCCAAGGCCACACAGCTGACAAGTGGCGGAGCCGGGATTAGAACCCGTAACCTCTGGCTCCCAAGCCCGTGCTCTTTCCATTGAGCCACGCTGCTTCTCTGTATCCTGCGGACCCTCAGAATCTTTAAGGAATACAAAAGTGCCAACTTTGGAAAAAAAATGGGTTCTTCTGTCATGTTTTTAAATTATGACATAAGGAATACACAATTATCCACTTTCCAAAAGGAATATCCAGTGACGGATGAGAACACAGCCTCAATCGATAGGATACATGTTTTGTTTTGTTGTCCGTCTCCCCCTTCTAGACTGTGAGCCCGTTGTTCATTCATTCATTCATTCAATCGTATTTATTGAGCGCTTACTGTGTGCAGAGCGCTGTACTAAGCGCTTTTGAAGTACACGTTGGCAACGTATAGAGACGGTCCCAACCCAACAGCGGGCTCACAGTTGTTGGGTAGGGACCATCTCTATATGCTGCCGACTTGTACTTCCCAAGCGCTTAGTACGGCGCTCGGCACAGAGTAAGCACTCAATAAATACGAATGAATGAATGATAGCATTTAATCAATAGCCACTTGATCCAGTGGAAAGAGCATATCTCCGGGAGTCAGGAGAAAAGAGTTCTAGTCTCCACTCCATCACTTGCCTGCTATGTCATCTTGAGCAAGTCACTGAATTTCTCTGTATTTCCGTTTCTTCAGCTGTAAAAGGAGGCTATGATTTTTTTTTTAATGTTTTTTGCTGAGTGCTTACCATATACCAGGCACTGTTCTAAGCGCTGATACAAGCTAATGGGGTTGGACACAGCCTGTCCCACACTGGGCTCGGACTCTTAATCCTCATTTCACAGATGAGAGAACCGAGGCCCAGAGAAGTGAAGTGACCAGTCCAAGGACCCACAGCAACCAAGTGGCAGAAGCCTGAATTGGAACCCAGGTCCTTCCAACTCCCAAGCTCATGGTCTATCTACTAGGCGACGCTGCTTCTCTACTGCTACTCTACCTTGTAACCTCCCCAGCGCTTAGAACAGTGCTTTGCACATAGTAAGCGCTTAACAAATACCATTATTATTATTATTATTATTATTATTACTCCTTCCTTCTTAGAGAGGCTGGCTAGGGACCATAGCTCTGTGAATCATCATCATCATCATCAATCGTATTTATTGAGCGCTTACTGTGTGCACAGCACTGTACTAAGCGCTTGGGAAGTACAAATTGGCAACATATAGAGACAGTCCCTACCCAACAGTGGGCTCACAGTCTAAAAGGGGGAGACAGAGAACAAAACCAAACATACTAACAAAATAAAATGAATAGAATAGATATGTACAAGTAAAATAGAGTAATAGATACATACAAACATATATACAGGTATATATGCATATATACATCCATATATCCATCACAGTCGCTATAAAAAGAAGTGCAAAAGTGAGTAGGCTGCCCGTCTATTTGTTTTGTGCCTGTCTACTTGTTTTGTTTTTTGTCTCCCCACTTCTAGACTGTGAGCCCGTTGTTGGGTAGGGATTGCCTCTGTTGCCGAACTGTACTTTCCAAGCACTTAGTACAGTGCTCTACATACAGTAAGCGCTCAATAAATACTACTGAATGAATGAATGAGTTGGGGATTCATTCATTCAATCGCATTTACTGAGCGCTGAGTGCACAGCACCGTCTCTATATGTTGCCAACAACTTGTACTTCCCAAGCGCTTAGTACAGTGCTCTGCACACAGTAAGCACTCAATAAATACGACTGATGATGAAGATGATGTACTAAGCACTTGGGAAGTACAAATCGGCACTGTGCTAGTGGGATGGGAAACTGGAGGGTGAGGGTATCACCTCAAGGAAAACTTTCTTGGAAAACTTTCAAGGAAAACTCTGCCCCTCCGCCAAGCTAGCTCTCTTCCTCCCTTCAAGGCCCTGCTGAGAGCTCACCTCCTCCAGGAGGCCTTCCCAGACTGAGCCCCTTCCTTCCTCTCCCCCTCGTCCCCCTCTCCATCCCCCCATCTTACCTCCTTCCCTTCCCCACAGCACCTGTATATATGTATATATGGTTGTACATATTTATTACTCTATTTATTTATTTATTTTACTTGTACATTTCTATCCTATTTATTTTATTTTGTTGATAAGTTTGGTTCTGTTCTCTGTCTCCCCCTTTTAGACTGTGAGCCCACTGTTGGGCAGGGACTGTCTCTATGTGTTGCCAATTTGTACTTCCCAAGCGCTTAGTACAGTACTCTGCACATAGTAAGCGCTCAATAAATACGATCGATTGATTGATTGATTGATTTCTCTAAGTGGGTGGGTTCACTTCGGACTGTGCTTGAGAGGATGGGAGACACGTAATTCAGGGAACAGGCATATGCAGGCGGTTGATGTTTAAGAAGCAGCTTGCCCAATTTTAGGTTATTATAGTTTCTACAGAGACTCTTTTTAGCAGAATACTCCACCTGAAAAAGCACAATTTTGGGAACTGGTTTTTAGCCAAGGGAGGTTTGCATTTCCTCTTGGCAGCATGGCCTAGCAGAACAGCAAGGGTCTGAGAGCTAAGAGATTCAGGTTTGAATCCCAGCTCGGCCTCTGCTGTGTGACCTGGGGCAAGTCCCTTCAACTCTCTGGGCCTCAGTTCCCTCATCTGTAAAAGGGGCACAAGATACCTTCTCACCACCCGCATCTTAGACTGTGTGCCGAGAACGGGACCAGCGACTCTGTCCGATCTGATTATTAGGGATCTGCCCCGGTGATTAGCACAAAGTGTTTAATCAGTGTCATTAAATATTCAGGGGCCTTCATAGCCAGGACTCCAATGAAATCAGAGAAAGCATAATGAGAATTCTGCTGCAGAGCTGTAATGAGAAATTTATTATGAGTGTCTCTCCTCTCCACCCTTTCTGGTTAGATTTTCTTGGGAAGTTATGTTTTGGAGGAAACGTTGAAGATGGGGCAACAACAGAAGGTAAGCATTTTAGTGTGCTTTACCTTCCACTCACCTGTATATATGTATATATGTTTGTACATATTTATTACTCTATTTATTTAATTATTTTACTTGTACATACCTATTCTATTTATTTTATTTTGTTAGTATGTTTGGTTTTGTTCTCTGTCTCCCCCTTTTAGACTGTGAGCCCACTGTTGGGTAGGGACGGTCTCTATATGTTGCCAATTTGTACTTCCCAAGCGCTTAGTACAGTGCTCTGCACATAGTAAGCGCTCAATAAATACGATTGATGTTGATTAAAAACAAGCCATTATTCTCTTTAACATGGTGGAGTGGATAGAGCATGGGTCTGGGGATCAGAAGGTCACGGGTTCTAATCCCAGCTCCGCCACTTGCCTGCTCTGTGACCCTGGACAAATCATTTCAGTTCTCTGAGCCTCAGTTCCCTCATCTGTAAAATGGGGATTGAGACTGTGATCCCCACGTGACACATGGGACTGTGTCCAACCCGATTAGCTCGTATCCACCCCAGCACTTAGTACATTGCCTGGTACACAGTAAGCACTTAACAAACACCATAATAATAATAATTATTATTATTATTAAACTATCTTTACCTCCAGTAAATTCCACCTTCAGGCTTCTAGAAAATTATTTCACAGACATTCAATCTCAAGCTTGCAACCCTCTCATAAATAAGGCACACCTACGAATACAGCCTCCAATAATTTCTTAATGATTATCACTTATTTGGGGGTTGGGCAGAGTAAGCTGAGTTACTGCCAAAAGTTTGTGAATCTAAAAGAATAACGGGAGAGGAATGGTGCTCAACCCCATCAAAGCCAAAGTTCCTTATTTATTCAATGCTAGGGACCGTATATGTTGCCAACTTGTACTTCCCAAGTGCTTAGTACAGTGCTCTGCACACAGTAAATGCTCAATAAATACGACTGAATGAATGAATACCCACTGTTGGGTAGGGATTGTCTCTATTTGTTACTGAATTGTACTTTCCACGCGCTTAGTACAGTACTCTGCACACAGTAAGCGCTCAATAAATACGACTGAATGAATCTGTGGTGGCAGGGCAGAGGAACAGTAACATGGTTAGCTGAAATCCACATGCAATGGAAAAATCTCATTTTAGCCCACAGCCTCCACCTATTACCGAGCCACTGGAAAGCCCACACATTATCCAACTTGTCATTTCATCTTTTTACTTCTCCTGTCCACTCTTACGTGACGAGACTAAGGGCAAATTACACGGTGATAAAGGCTAACGGCGGAATTAATCACTCCCTTAACAAATGTTTATTGATTACTGTATTGCCTCGCATAATTGCCCACTTTTTGGCATAATTTCTGCCAAAACAGGGAGAGGAAGCTCAAAGAAGCAAATGAGAGACGCTAATGCCATTTTTGTGGCATTAGCGAGTTCCATTTGAGGGCAGGGAACTTGTCTACCAACTCTGTTATACTTTCTTCTCCCAAGCGCTTAGTACGGTGCTCTGCACACCCAGTAAGAGCTCAATAAACACCACTGACTGATTTTTTTCATACCCCAGAGTCCACATGTCTCCTTGAGCCTCTATCATCACCATTCAGACTCTTCTCCGCCTTCTACAGCGTGGCTTAGTGGAAAGAGCCCGGGCTTGGGTGTCAGAGGTCATGGGTTCTAATCCCGCTCCGCCACCTGTCAGCTGTGTGACTCTGGGCAAGTCACTTAACTTCTCTGTGCCTCAGTGACCTCACCTATAAAATGGGGATTAAGATTGTGAGCCCTATGTGGGACAACCTGATGCCCTTGTCTCTCCCCCAGTGCTTAGGACAGTGCTGTCATTATTAACAAATACTCTCATTATTATTATTATTCTACCCCAGTGCCTGCTGCTAACGCTGCTTACAAAGGTCATCTTTTATTTCCTCCTCAAAAATCAGGGTGGGGGGGAGGGTGCAAATTATGCAGTGGAAATGGGTGAATATGGCAACCCCCAGAAAGCAAAGCGCATGACGGGTCCCCAGATAGAATAATCTTATTCTTAGAATAAGAATAGAATAATATTAGAATATTAGAATAAGACAGAATAATCTTAGAATAATATTATTAACAAATACTGTCATTATTATTATTATTATTATTATTATTCTACCCCAGTGCCTGCTGCTAACGCTGCTTACAAAGGTCATCTTTTATTTCCTTCTTAAAAAATCAGGGTGGGGGGGAGGGTGTAAATTATGCAGTGGAAATGGGTGAATATGGCATCCCCCAGAAAGCAAAGAGCATGACGGGTCCCCAGACAGAATAATCTTATTCTTAGAATAAGAATAGAATAATATTAGAATAAGATAGAATAATCTTAGAATAATATTATTAACAAATACTGTCATTATTATTATTATTATTCTACCCCAGTGCCTGCTGCTAACGCTGCTTACAAAGGTCATCTTTTATTTCCTCCTCAAAAATCAGGGTGGGGGGGAGGGTGCAAATTATGCAGTGGAAATGGGTGAATATGGCAACCCCCAAAAAGCAAAGAGCATGACGGGTCCCCAGATAGAATAATCTTATTCTTAGAATAAGAATAGAATAATATTAGAATATTAGAATAAGATAGAATAATCTTAGAATAATATTATTAACAAATACTGTCATTATTATTATTATTATTCTACCCCAGTGCCTGCTGCTAACGCTGCTTACAAAGGTCATCTTTTATTTCCTCCTCAAAAAATCAGGGTGGGGGGGGGAGGGTGTAAATTATGCAGTGGAAATGGGTGAATATGGCATCCCCCAGAAAGCAAAGAGCATGACGGGTCCCCAGATAGAATAATTTTATTCTTAGAATAAGAATAGAATAATATTAGAATATTAGAATGATAGAATAATCTTAGAATAATATTATTAACAAATACTGTCATTATTATTATTATTATTCTACCCCAGTGCCTGCTGCTAACGCTGCTTACAAAGGTCATCTTTTATTTCCTCCTCAAAAATCAGGGTGGGGGGGAGGGTGCAAATTATGCAGTGGAAATGGGTGAATATGGCAACCCCCAGAAAGCAAAGAGCATGACGGGTCCCCAGATAGAATAATCTTATTCTTAGAATAAGAATAGAATAATATTAGAATATTAGAATAAGATAGAATAATCTTAGAATAATATTATTAACAAATACTGTCATTATTATTATTATTATTCTACCCCAGTGCCTGCTGCTAACGCTGCTTACAAAGGTCATCTTTTATTTCCTCCTCAAAAAATCAGGGTGGGGGGGAGGGTGTAAATTATGCAGTGGAAATGGGTGAACATGGCATCCCCCAGAAAGCAAAGAACATGATGGGTCCCCAGATAGAATAATTTTATTCTTAGAATAAGAATAGAATAATATTAGAATATTAGAATGATAGAATAATCTTAGAATAATATTATTAACAAATACTGTCATTATTATTATTATTATTCTACCCCAGTGCCTGCTGCTAACGCTGCTTACAAAGGTCATCTTTTATTTCCTCCTCAAAAAATCAGGGTGGGGGGGAGGGTGTAAATTATGCAGTGGAAATGGGTGAATATGGCATCCCCCAGAAAGCAAAGAGCATGACGTGTCCCCAGATAGAATAATCGGCTCGTGAATAATCAAGAGCTGTTGGAAATTAAGAGAAAAAAGAGAGATATCTTGGAGAAAAAGAGCCGGGGGCATCACAGTCTGATCCCGCAGTGCTGAAAATGACTAATGTTTGGGAAATCTGAAGACGCGGAATACTCTTTTCCTGCCTTTGGATGCAGAGCAACCCCCGAAGACCTGAACACCCAGAGAACAGACATGCGAGAACTGGCCCTAAGCTGAAACACGGAACATCATTCCAATTGAACTGTCGGGACAAAACCTTGTTCTAAATCGCAGGGCGGGGGGTGGTGGGGGCGGCGTTCCGGGAAAAGTGCTATAAGCTGAACGGACTTAAGAGTAAATTCAGATTTCCCCCAAATGCAGTGGTGGGAATTCCTGGCAGTCCCACGACCCTCCTTTCAACATTCATTCATTCAATTCATTCAATCGCATTTATTGAGCGCTTACTGTGTGCAGAGCACTGTACTAAGCGCTTGGGAAGTACGAGTTGGCAACGTATGGGTTGTCCCACATAGGGCTCACAATCTTAATCCCCATTTTAGAGGTGAGGTCACTGAACTAATTGCTTGAAAAGTACAATTTGGCAACAGATAGAGACGGTTCCTACCCAACAACGGGCTCACAGTCTAGAAGGGGGAGACAGACGACAAAACAAAACATATAAACCAAATAAAATAAATAGAATAAATATGTATAAGTAAAATAAATAAATAGAGTAATAAATAGGTACAAACAGATATACAGGGTTGGCTCTACCCCAGCGCCTGGCACACAGTAAGCACGCTATCGATTCCACAAGCGTTCTGTCCACTTGGCCACTTCACTTCTCTGTGCCTCAACAGGCTGCCCGGCCCAAAGAAAACAGATGTGGCTTTAGTGGAAATAATAATAATAATAATAATGATAGCATTTATTAAGCGCTTACTATGTGCAAAGCACTGTTCTAAGCGCTGGGGAGGTTACAAGGTGATCAGGTTGTCCCACGGGGGGCTCACATTCTTAGTCCCCATTTTCCAGATGAGGTCACTGAGGCCCAGAGAAGTGAAGTGACTTGCCCAAAGTCACACAGCTGGCAGTTGGCGGAGCCGGGAAAGAGCCCAGGCTTGGGAGTCGGAGGTCATGGGTTCTAGTCTCAGCTCCGCCACTTGTCAGCTGTGAGACTCTGGGCAAGTCACTTCTTCTCTGTGCCTCAGTTCCCTCATCTGCAAAACGGAGATTCCAGACCTGTTCTCCCTCCTCTCCGACTGTGAGCCCCATGCGGGACCTGATGATCTTGCCTTCACCCTAGCTTGGTCCAGTGCTTGGCACACTGAAAGCGCTTAACGGATACTACGATTATTACTGCGTTCCAATCGAGCGGGATAAATGAGTTGTGCTGTATATTTTGTGGCCTTTATTGATTGTCACCAAGTAGTAAAGCAAGGAACAGTAAGGAAATCTCCTTAAGGAAACACTCGGCTGGGAATCCTTTAAGCACTCTAATACTCACCCAAGCTCCAAGACACCAAACATTCTTACACTCTGCTAGTGATTTCCCCTATCCCTAATCCCTGACGTCAGAAAACAAAATATCTTAAACACCTTTCTGTTAATGATACGCAGTATTGAACTCTCCCTAGCGCATACTACAGTGTTATCATCATCAATCATATTTATTGAGCGCTTACCATGTGCAGAGCACTGTACTAAGCGCTTGGGAAGTACAGATTGGCAACATATAGAGACAGTCCCTACCCAACAGTGGGCTCACAGTCTAAAAGGGGGAGACAGAGAACAAAACCAAACATACTAACAAAATAAAATAAATAGAATAGATATGTACAAGTAAAATAAATAAATAGAGTAATAAATATGTACAAACATATATACATATATACACAGTTATGCACGTAGTAAGTGCTCAATAAATACCACTGATGAAAAAAAAGCACCGATATTTACTAGGAACCTCCTAGGGGCCCGCAAGCACATAGCTAAGTAGTGGGGTAATAATAATAATAATAATGATGGTATTTGTTAAGCGCTTACTATGTGCAAAGCACTGTTCTAAGCACTGGGGGGATATAAGGTGATCAGGTTGTCCCATGTGGGGCTCACAGTCTTAATCCCCATTTTACAGATGAGGTAACTGAGGCACAGAGAAGTGAAGTGACTTGCCCAAAGTCATACAGCTGACAATTGGCGGAGCCGGAACTTGAACCCATGACTTCTGAATCCAAAGCCTGGGCTCTGGGCTCTTTCTAGACTGTGAGCCCACTGTTGGGTAGGGACTATCTCTATATGTTGCCAACTTGTACTTCCCCAGCGCTTAGTACAGTGCTCTGCACATAGTAAGCACTCAATAAATACGACTGATTGATTGATTGAGAGGTGATCACAATGAACCCAAGGCAGGAGGGCCACAAGAAGCAGCGTAGCCTAGTGGATAAAGCACGGGCCCGAGAGTCAGAAGGAACTGGGTTCTAATCCCGGCTCTGCCACTCGTCTGCTGTGTGACCTCGGGCAAGTCACTTGACTTCTCTGGGCCTCAGTTACATCATCTGTAAAATGGGGATTAAGACTGAGTGCCCCATGAAGGACGTGGACAGTGTCCAGCCTGATTAGGTTGTATCTACCCCAGCACTTCAGGACAGTGCCTGGCATCTAGTAAGAAAATACCATAAAATAAAGGAGGGAGCCACCTTTGCTCAACCTTCCCTTTCTCTCTTCCCACCATCTCCATGCTCCCCATGCTAATTGCCGGCCCATTGTCTCTCCTTGACAGCTAGATAATAATAATAATAATGATGGCATTTATTAAGCACTTACTATGTGCCAAGCACTAAGCGCTGGGGAGGTTACAAAGTGATCAGGTTGTCCCACGGGGAGCCCACAGTCTTAATCCCCATTTTAATAATAATAATAATAATCGTGGTATTTGTTAAGCGCTTACTATGTGCAAAGCACTGTTCTAAGCACTGGTGGGGGGGAAACAACCTGATCAGGTTGTCCCACTTGGGGCTCACAGTCTTAATCCCCATTTTACAGAAGAGGTAACTGAGGCATAGAGAAGTTAAGTGGCTTGCCCAAGGTCACATAGCTGACCAGTGGCAGAGCCAGAATTTGAACCCATGACCTCTGACTCCCAAGCCTTTGCTCTTTCCATTGAGCCACGCTGCTTCCCATAATGGCATCTAAGTGCTTACTATGTGCGAAGCACTGTTCTAAGCGCTGGGGAGGTTACAAGGTGATCAGGTTGTCACACAGGGGGCCCACAGTCTTAATCCCCATTTTAATAATAATAATAATAATCGTGGTATTTGTTAAGCGCTTACTATGTGCCAAGCACTGTTCTAAGCACTGGGGGGCATACAAGGTAATCAGGTTCCCATGTGGGGCTCACAGTCTTCATCCCCATTTTACAGATGAGGTCACTGAGGCACAGAGAAGTTAAGTGGCTTGCCCAAGGTCACATAGCTGACAAGTGGCAGAGCTGGGATTTGAACCCATGACCTCTGATTTCCAAGCCCGCGCTCTTTCCATTGAGCCACGCTGCTTCCCATAATGGTATCTGTTAAGTGCTTACTATGTGCAAAGCACTGTTCTAAGCGCTGGGGGGATATAGGCAAATTAGGTTTGACACAGTCCCTGTCCCACATGGGGCTCGAAGTTTCAATCCCCATTTTACAGATGAGGTCACCGAGGCCCACAGAAGTGAAGTGACTTGCCCACGGTCACACGGCAATCAAGTGGCAGAGCCGGGATTGGAACCCATGACCTTCTGACTCCCAGGCCCGTGCTCTAATAATAATAATGATAGCATTTATTAAGCGCTTACTATGTGCAAAGCACTGTTCTAAGCGCTGGGGAGGTTACAAGGTGATCAGGTTGTCCCACGGGGGGCTCACAGTCTTAATCCCCATTTTCCAGATGAGGGAACTGAGGCCCAGAGAAGTGAAATGACTTGCCCAAAGTCACCCAGTTGACAAGTGGCGGAGCCGGGATTTGAACCCATGACCTCTGACTCATTCATTCATTCCTTCAATTGTATTTATTGAGCGCTTACTGTGTGCAGAGCACTGTACCAAACTCTTGGGAAGTACAAGTTGGCAACATACAGAGACGGTCCCTACCCAGCAGTGGGCTTACAGTCAGAAGGGGGAGACAAAGAACAAAACAAAACATATTAACAGAATAAAATAGAATAAATATGTACAAGTAAAATAAATCAATAAATAGAGTAATAAATACGTACAAACATATATACAGGTGCTGTGGGGAAGGGAAGGAGGTAAGATGGGGGGGATGGACAGGGGGATGAGGGGGAGAGGAAGGAAGGGGCTCAGTCTGGGAAGGCCTCCTGGAGGAGGTGAGCTCTCAGTAGGGACTTGAAGGGAGGAGGAGAGCTAGCTTGGCGGAGGGGCAGAAGGAGGGCATTCCAGGCCCGGGGGATGACGTGGGCCGGGGGTCGACGGCGGGACAGGCAAGAACGAGGTACGGGGAGGAGATTAGTGGTGGAGGAGCGGAGGGTGCGGGCTGGGCTGGAGAAGGACAGAAGAGAGGTGAGGGAGGAGGGGGCGAGGGGATGGACAGCCTGGAAGCCCAGGGGGAGGAGTTTCTGCCTGATGTGCAGATTGATTGGTAGCCACTGGAGATTTTTGAGGAGGGGGGTAATGTGCCCAGAGCGTTTCTGGACAAAGACAACCCGGGCAACGGCGTGAAGTATGGATTGAAGTGGGGACAGACAGGAAGATGGGAGATCGGAGAGGAGGCTGATACAGTAGTCCAGACGGGATAGGATGAGAGCTTGAACGAGCAGGGTAGTGGTTTGGATGGAGACGAAAGAGCGGATCTCGGCGATGTTGCGGAGCTGAGACCGGCAGGTTTGGGTGACGGCTTGGATGTGAGGGGCGAACGAGAGAGCGGAGTCGAGGATGACACCAAGGTTGCAGGCTTGTGAGACGGGAAGGATGGTAGTGCCGTCAACAGTGATGGGAAAGTCGGGGAGAGGGCAGGGTTTGGGAGGGAAGACAAGGAATTCAGTCTTGGACATGTTGAGTTTTAGGTGGCGGGCAGACATCCAGATGGAGATGTCCTGAAGGCAGGAGAAGATGCGAGCCTGGAGGGAGGGAGAGAGAGCAGGGGCAGAGATGTAGATTTGGGTGTCATCAGCGTAGAGATGATAGTTGAAGCCGTGGGAGCGAATGAGGTCACCAAGGGAGTGACTCCAAAGCCCGTGCTCTTTCCACTGAGCCACACTGCTTCTCTATCCACCACACCATGCCCTAACCCTAACCCGAACCCAAACCTAGCCCTATCCTAATCCTAGCATCACCCTATCCCTAACCTAACCCCAGCCCTAAATTAACCCTAGCCCTAACCTAACCCTAGCCACAATTCTAGCCCGAACCTAATCCTAGCCCTAGCTCTAACCTTAACGTAACCCGAACCCAATTTGCCAATCTGTATTTCCCAAGCGCCAAGTGAGGGCAAGTTCTCACTTTGGGGGACCCGGGGTTACCCCTTGTCCCCACTCATTATAATAAGGTTCCCATTATATTAAGGTTTTATCTGTAGCATCAAATCCTCCAACTCTCAGCCTGCAAACGTGAGAGAAAATTGTCATCTGCAAAGGATTTCAATCCCCCATTAAGTTTGCTTCTGTGCAAATCCCTCCTAATGGAAATAGCCCGGGCTTGGAAGACAGAGGTCGTGGGTTCTAATCCCGGCTCCGCCACTTGACAGCTGTGTGACTTTGGGCAGGTCACTTCTCTGACTCAGTCACCTCATCTTTAAAATGGGGATGAAGACTGAGAGCCCCACGTGGGACAACCTCATTACCTTGTATCTACCCCAGCGCTTAGAACAGTGCTTGGCACATAGTAAACGCTCAACAAACATCATCATCATCATTATTATTATCTGGGAGTTGGACGACTTAACTTCTAATCCCGGCTCGGCCACTTGTTTGCCCAGGGACTGTGGGTAAGTCACTCCACTTTTCTGTGACTCAGTTCCCTCATCTGCAAAATGGGCATTCCATACTTGGGCTCCCTCCTACTTACACTGTCAGCCTCATGTGGGTCCTGATGAACATGAATCTACTCCAGGGCTTAGTACAGTGCTTGGCACAAAGTATTTAACAAATACTATTATTATTATTCGCAATAATAAAATACCACCAGCTGAATCATACCTAAAATCTATGTTACAACTGAACAAAAAGCAAACTTTAAATCCTTGTTTTTCCTCCCAGCTGCCTTAAGACCATTACCCAGTCATATTTATTGAGTGCTTACTGTGTGCCCTGCACTGTACTAAGTGCTTGCAAGAGTACAACACAGCAATATAACACATTATTATTTGCAATAATAAAACACCATCAGCTGAATCATACCTAAAATCTATGTTACAACAATTGAACAAAAAGCAAACTTTAAATCCTTGTTTTCCTCCCAGCTGCCTTAAGACCATTATCCAATCGTATTTATTGAGTGCTACTGTGTGCCCTGCACTGTACTAAGTGCTTGGGAGAGTACAGCACAGCAATATAACAAACACATTCCCTGCCCACAGTAAGCTTACAGACTAGATGTACTAAATATGTTGTTTGGAAAATTTGTAATCTTGCGATGACAGCTGTAATTTTGCAGTACAGAATACTGTTTAGCCCCAAATAAATACAAGGCAGGTTGTCAATCGTTTGTATCGAGTGCTTACTGGGTGCAGGGCACTGTACTGAGCGCTTGGGAGAGTTCAGTACAACAATAACCAGACACATTCCCTGCCTTCAACGAGCTGACAGTTTACAGTCTAGGACCGTGAGTCCAACAGGGCATAGTGAACATGTAAATGAAATCAACATTCATTAGTTTGAAATCATATTCAACCTTAAACTCCAAGTTTATCCCGTGAGCCCCGTTTCTCATACAGTCCAGCATTTTCCAAGTAGCAATGGTAGTTGCCCTCATTAGAAGCAGCGTGGCTCAGTGGAAAGAGCCCGGGCTTGGGAGTCAGAGGTCATGGGTTCAAATCCTGACTCCGCCACTTGTCAGCTGTGTGACTTTGGGCAAGTCACTTCACTTCTCTGTGCCTCAGTCACCTCATCTGCAAAATGGGGATTAAGACTGTGAGCCCCCCGTGGAACAACCTGATCGCCCTGTAACCTCCCCAGCGCTTAGGACAGTGCTTTGCACATAGTAAGCGCTTAACAAATGCCATCATCATCATCATCATCATCATGCATGGTCATGGACCACTCAAGAGGCATGGGCAAGGAAGCAACTCTGACTTGTCTGCACAAACCCAGCCCGGCGTCTTCTTACCCTATCAATTACACAGAATTGTGACAAAACCAACTAGTTCCCAAACCCGCTTTCCATATCTCGCTCCGACTTGCACCTTTTTAATGTCGTTAACAGGTGGAAACCACCCATTTTATTTTTTTACCAGGTAATCTGGGTGGACACAGCCCCTGCCCTAAATGGGGCTCACAGTCTTAATCCCCATTTTGTAGACGAGGGAACTGAGGCCCAGAAAAGTGAGTTGTCTTGCCCCAGGTCACATAGCAGAAACGGCCCCACTATTTCGCGGCTGTATTGTATTTTCCCTAGTTAGTACATCTTCAAATTAATTTTGAAAAATGCCCTATTCACGCAAGTTCATCAAGGTAGGGAGTCTCAGGCTCCAAAACTTTAGGACAAAAAGCTGCATTTTTGCTGAACCACAGGTAAAGTATTATAGCCTTAATGCGAAGGTTTCTTCTAGGTGTAGGCAAACAACATCTGAACCTGAGTCAAATAGTTTACTGTTGGTAAAATTTTAACATATTTCAAAAGAACGGTGTTATACCGGCACAGTGCTAAACATTAAGTTTCAAGCTGGCTAGAATCAACAGACCTTGTCTTAAACTCACTTGTCATTTGGGGCATTTAGGAGAATGTGAAGAGCGACAATTTAAATTATGAAATGAAGCAAAAGAGTGATTAAAGACCTCTAAGTTTTTCATTTATTTTAAACCTATTATTAATGACTCTGAATTTGAAATTGCTCACTTTCAAATGAACTCAAGAACCTGATTGCCATCACGCAGCAAAAGCACGAAGAGTTCACTCCGGTTTGATTTTTCGTTGCTGGATGTTTTTATAAACTTTAACTCACCTCGCATTTCCAAACTACTGCGGCTTTTCCCTCCTAGTTGTAATGAACACTTCATAAACAGAGAAGCTCAAAGCCACGCCTAGGACCTCGTCTTGATCTCTATTTCCTACACCTCGGACTTCCACAAATTTACAGATTTTTCGCCTGCACAGAGCAAGTGACTTCAATACTCGACAAAAAACACGCTGACTTTAACAGATATTAAAGACTGGCTTTAAATACATTTCTTCTCACAGATATTAAAGACTGGCTTTAAATACATTTCTTCTCACAAGCTTCGGTACCGATTTAGATACTCCGTGAGAAGCGAAGTGACTTGCCCAAGGTCGTACAACAGACAAGGGACGGAGCCGGGATTAGAACTCCGGTCCTTCTGATTCCCGGGCCCGGGCTCTATGCAGCGTGCAGAAGCAGCGCGGCTCAGAGGAAAGAGCCCGGGCTTTGGAGTCAGGGGTCAGGGGTTCAAATCCTGACTCCACCAATTGTCAGCTGTGGGACTTTGGGCAAGTCACTTCACTTCTCTGGGCCTCAGTTACCTCATCTGTAAAATGGGAATTAAGACTGTGAGCCCACTGTTGGGTAGGGCCCATCTCTGTATGTTGCCAACTTGTACTTCCCAAGCGCTTAGTACAGTACTCTGCGCACAGTAAGCGCTCAATAAATACGACTGAATGAATGAATGAATGAAAAAGACTGTGAGCCCCCAGTGGGACAACCTGATCACCTCGTAACCTCCCAAGTGCTTAGAACAGTGCTTTGCACATAGTAAGCGCTTAATAAATGCCATCATCATTATTATTATGCATTAGGCCACCCTCCTTCTCACACCACAATGATGTGGAAAAACACAGAGCTGGGTCTGCTGCTGAGTGGGCGCGCAGAGATCATCAGTGGTGTTTACTGAGCGCTTCCTGTACTAAGCAGCGGAGAAGCAGCGTGGCTCAGTGGAAAGAGCCCGGGCTTTGGAGTCAGAGGACATGGGTTCGAATGCCGACTCCACCACATGGCTGCTGTGTGATCTTGGGCAAGTCACTTAAATTCTCTGGGCCTCAGTTACCTCATCTGTAAAATGGGGATTAGAACTGTGAGCCCCACATGGGACAACCTGATCACCCTGTATCCTCCCCAGTGCTTAGAACAGTGCTTGGCACATAGTAAGCGCTTAACAAATGACAATTATATATATAAAAGCATATATATTATATTATATATTATAATTATAATAATATATATCATATTATATATTATATATTATAATATATATATATATATATATATAAGCACTTGGAAGGGGAGACGATACAATAGACTTGGTGGACGCATTCTCTGCCCACACCGAGCTTACAGTTTAGGGAGGAGACGGTCATTAATATAAAGAAATAACGTGTAATATATCATTTAGAGATTTTGTACTTAGGTGTTGTGGACTTGAGGGTGGGGCAAATATCAAATAGCCAAAGAGCGCAGACCCAAGGGGACAGATGACGCAGAAGGGAGAGGGAGCCGGAGAAAGGGGGATTTAATCGTGCAAGGCCTCCTGAATAAGGCTCTTTGTGGACCACAGACTACAGCCTTACCCTAGCCAACTGGCTCACAACGCGCGCACTGTTGGCTACCAGAGGACGAAGAAAGACCGTGTGGTTCGGCATGGCTTAGTGAGGGAGCAGCATGGCATTGTGGCCGGAGCCCAGGCCTGAGAGTCAGAAGGTCCTAGGTTCTAATCCTGCCTCTGCCTCTTGCCTGCTGCGTGACCTTGGGCGAGCCACTTCACTTCCCTGGGCCTCAGTTACCCAGCTGTAAAATGGGGATTGAGTCTATGAGCCCCATGTGGGGCAGGGACGGTGTCCAATCCAATTTACTCATATCCACTCCAGCGTTCAGCAAAGTTCCTGGCACAGAGTAAGTGCTTAACATATACCAGAATTATTATTAGTCAGCACAGAGAAGCAGCGTGGCTCAGTGGAAAGAGCCCAGGCTTGGGAGCCAGAGGTCATGGGCTCTAATCCCAGCTCCGCCACTGGTCAGCTGTGTGACTCTGGGCAAGTCACTTCACTTCTCTGGGCCTCAGTTCCCTCATCTGTAAAATGGGGATTAAGACTGTGAGCCCCACAGGGGACAACCTGTTCAGCTTGTATCCTTTCCAGCGCTTAGAACAGTGCTTGGCACATTGTAAGCGCTTAACAAATACCACCATCATCATCATCATCACGACCACCCAAGAGAATCAAATCTTACCAATGCCTCAACAGCCTCTCTGACTTAAATATTTATGCTCATCTTCAGCACTTGTGTATATGGGGACGATTGATGACTATATACCTCATTTTATTTATTCTGATTCCACAGTTCTGAATATTTCTACAGTTGTCTACTCCATTAAAAGGTCAGCTCTTGCAGGCGGGGAACTTATTTGGTGCTCCTTTTATACTACCTGAAAGATCAGCATAGTGTACTGCTTTCAGTAAGTACTCAAAAAACACCCTTAATACTACTTCTGTTAATAACAATAATAATAATAATAATAATACTGTAAGTCCTACTAACGGCAGGATTACCTCATAACTCTTGGTATTTCCCCAACACAGTTGGGAACGCTGGTCTCGTACTGGTATTTTCTGTCACACGCACCCCCATGGATTAATATCTCTAGCAGCACATAGCATGATATCTCTAGAGAAGCAGTGTTGTCTAGTGGAAAGAGCACTGGACCCAGGAGTCAGAAGGATCTGAGTTCTAAATCCGGCTCCACCACTTGGGCAAGTCACTTCACTTCTCTGGGACTCAGTGCTCTCGTCTGTAAAATGGGGATTAGGACTGTGTCCAGTTTGATTAGTTTATATCTCCCCAGCACTTAGAACAGTGCTCAACACATTTGTAAGCACTTAATACCATTATTAATTTATTAATATTAATTTAATATTAATTTATTAATATTACCATTATTAGGGGAAGCAGCATGGCTCAGTGGAAAGAGCACGGGCTTTGGAGTCAAGGGTCGTGGGTTCGAATCCCGGCTCTGCCAATTGTCAGCTGTGTGACTTTGGGCAAGTCACTTAACTTCTCTGGGCCTCAGTTCCCTCATCTGTAAAATGGGGATTAAGACTGTGAGCCCCCCGTGGGACACCCTGATCTCCTTGTAACCTCCCCAGCGCTTAGAACAGTACTTTGCACATAGTAAGCGCTTAATAAATGCCATTATTATTATTATTATTATTAGAAAAAGTACAAAGGACAGATATGTAAGTCACCAAGGAACTCATTTTTATGCTTTTCTTGTTGTTGAAAAGCTTTTTCTCTGTGTGTGCCCAATTTTCCTCTGGAAACCAACCTAAGGCCCTAAGGCCTGTTTGATTCACAGAATGTTGATACACAAGATCATAACTGTGCACATACAATTTGATTGCCTCCATTCCCACGGGGCCCCTTTAAAACACCTAACACATTTATCTATGAATAAAAGTGCTGCAGTCATTTTGCCATATAAAAAAAATTGTTTGGTTTTATTTTTGTGGCTGAAAATGTCCTAAATCCCATGCAACACCCGATTTTCCAAGTGAAATTTTAAATTTTGTTACAGAAGGAAAGTAGTAGACTGATCCTTCTCTACCCTGGGAATACTGGCTGTAGGTGGGATGAAAGGAGAAGTCGGTTTAAACAATGCACTTCAGTGATATTCTGTGTTTCTTGGAAGAAACTTTTAAATCGATCATCATTTTTGTGATGAACGGAAAGCAAGTGAACTAAGGTGAGCAGACTCAAGGCTTTGGAAAGCTTCTGGCCACGAATGGGTTGCCTTAGACTGTGAGCCCACTGTTGGGTAGGGACTGTCTCTATATGTTGCCAACTTGTACTTCCCAAGCGCTTAGTACAGTGCTCTGCACACAGTAAGCGCTCAATAAATACGATTGATTGATTGATTGATTCTGGTCTCCGAAGATTTCCCGCCTCCCAGGAAGGCTAGAGAAGGCTCGGCAGAAAAACCACCTTCGAATTCCCAATCTGCACCTCCACCTTGGCAGACGGATCTTTTCCCATTCCGCAACTTGAACTTTTGATTTTCTTCAATCAATCAATCGTATTTATTGAGCGCTTACTGTGTGCAGAGCACTGTACTAAGCGCTTGGGAAGTACAAGTTGGCAACATATAGAGACAGTCCCTACCCAACAGTAGGCTCACAGTCTAAGAGATTCCTTTCAATTACTCTATTCCTGGAGCGGGGAAGAGTGGCTCGTTCTCCCCTGTCCCGCTGCTGACCCTTGGACCACGTCCCGCCTCGGGCCTGGAATGCCCCCTCTCCTCACATCTGCCAAACTAGCACACTTCCCTTCTTCAAAGCCCTACTGAAAGCTCACCTCCTCCAGAAGGCCTTCCTAGATTGAGCCCCCCTTTTCCTCTGCTCCTCCTCCCCTTCCCATCACCCTGATTCCCTCCCTCTGCTCCACCCTCCTCTCTGACCCAAAGCAATCAATCAATCAATCAATCGTATTTATCGAGCGCTTACTATGTGCAGAGCACTGTACTAAGCGCTTGGGAAGTACAAATTGGCAACACATAGAGACAGTCCCTACCCAACAGTGGGCTCACAGTCTAAAAGGGGGAGACAGAGAACAGAACCAAACATACCAACAAAATAAAATAAATAGGATAGAAATGTACAAGTAAAATAAATAAATAAATAAATAGAGTAATAAATATGTACAACCATATATACATATATACAGGTGCTGTGGGGAAGGGAAGGAGGTAAGATGGGGGGATGGAGAGGGGGACGAGGGGGAGAGGAAGGAAGGGGCTCAGTCTGGGAAGGCCTCCTGGAGGAGGTGAGCTCTCAGCAGGGCCTTGAAGGGAAAGCACCTGTGTATATATAGGTACACATTTATTATTCTATTTTATTAATGTGTGTGTGTATATATATGATTTTATTTACCTATATTGATGCATAAGTCCAGCTGTTTCTGTTTCATCCCAAAGATGAAAAAGAAAATTATGCTCGGAATCCGTGGTTCACTGGAAAGAGCCCAGGCTTTGGAGTTAGAGGTCATGGGTTCGAATCCCAGTTCCGCCAACTGTCAGCTGTGTGACTGTGGGCAAGTCACTTAACTTCTCTGCGCCTCAGTTCCCTCATCTGTAAAATGGGGATTAAGACTGTGAGCCCCCCGTGGGACAACATGATCACCTTGTAACCTCCCCAGCACTTAGAACAGTGCTTTGCACGTAGTAAGAGCTTAATAAATGCTATTATTATTATTATTATTATCTGGGTCAGCCTACAGTTCTAAGTCATTTGAGCATGCGCTTGCTTATGATCATTTAACTTTTTTAAAAATTACGGTATTTGTTAAGTGTTCAATATGTGCCAAGCACTGTTCTAAGCACTGGGGAAGATACGAGGTAGGTTGTCCCAGGTGGAGCTCACAGTCTTAATCCTCATTTTTCAGATGAGGCAAATGAGGCCCAAGAAGTGAAGTGACTTGTCCAAGGTCACACAGCAGACAAGTGGCGGAGGACCCATGACTTTCTGACTCTCAGGCTCTATCCACTATGCCATGTTGCTTCCCTGCACTGTCTTTAATATAAAAAGGAAAAAAAAAGGAAACAGTTACATCCAAAGGGTGGAATTTGGGTGCTCTGTCCAAGACGGGACATTCAGTGCAACTTGGCCCTCCTCTAGCCTCTCAGGTCTTTGGATATCCAATATGCGATCTTCTGAGGAATACCCTCAGTCCACCTCCTCCCGAGTTTCACTCAATCAATCAATCAATCAATCGTATTTACTGAGCGCTTACTGTGTGCAGAGCACTGTACTAAGCGCTTGGGAAGTCCAAGTTGGCAACATATAGAGACAGTCCCTACCCAACAGTGGGCTCACAGTCTAAAAGGGGGAGACAGAGAACAAAACCAAACATACTCACAAAATAAAATAAATAGAATAGATATGAACAAGCAAAATAAATAGAGTAATAAATATGTACAAACATATATACATATATACAGGTGCTATGGGGAAGGGAAGGAGGTAAAATGGGGGGGATGGAGGGGGGCGAGGGGGAGAGAAAGGAAGGGGCTCAGTCTGGGAAGGCTCTGCTCTGCTCTCTATCCTCCATCCCTCCCTTTGCCTTTCCTCTAGTTTCTTCATTTTCCCTTTTCTCTTCCTCTTTCCACTAAAGAACAGAAGCAAGACTATTTCTGGGCTTTAACCAGTGCTCCTGCCAGCCTGTGTCTGACAATAATTACATTCATTCATTCGGTAGTATTTACTGAGCACTTACTGTGTGCAAAGCACTGTACTAAGCACTTGGGAGAGTACACTATAAGAATTAAAAAGACATTCCCTGTTCACAGTGAGTTTACAGTCTAGAGACGACAATAATAATAGTAATAATATAATTTTTAATGGTATTTGTTAAAGGCCTACTATGTGCCCAGCATACTAAGCACTGGGATAGATACAAGCTAATCAGGTTGGACAGAGTCCATGTCCCACACGGCGCTTAGTACAGTGCTCTGCACACAGTAAGCGCTCAATAAATATGATTGAATGAATGGGGCTCACCGTCTTAATCCCCATTTTACAGATGAGGGAACTGAAGCCTGGAGAAGTGGTTTGACTTGCCCAAGGTCACACAGCAGACAAGGGGTGCACCTGGGATTAGAATCCAGGTTCTTATGACTCACAGGCCTGTGCTCTAACCACTAGACTATGCTGCTTTTCTAATAAAAACAATAACAATGGTAATAATAATAATAATAATAATAATGGCATTTATTAAGCGCTTACTATGTGCAAAGCACTGTTCTAAGCGCTGGGGTAGATACAAGGTAATCAAGTTGTCCCACGTGGGGCTCACAGACTTAATCCCCATTTTACAGATGAGATAACTGAGGCCCAGAGAAGTTAAGTGACTTGCCCAAAGTCACACAGCTGTCAAGTGGCGGAGTCAGGATTTGAACCCATGACCTCTGACTCCAAAGCCCATGGTCTTTCCACTGAGCCAAGCTGCTTCTTATAATAATGGTAATAATAATAGCAATAGTGGTATTTGTTAAGCACATACTTGGGGCCAAACACTGTAATAAGGGCTTCACAAATACCATAATGATAATGATGACTGGGGGTAGATACTTCATTCATTCAGTCAATAGTATTTATTAAGCGCTTACTGTGTGCAGAGGGCTGCACTAAGTGCTTGGGAAAGTAAAATACAAAAATGAAGCGACGATCCCTGCACACGAGCTCACAGTCTAGATACAAGAGAGTCGGCTCCCACGTGGGGCTTCACAGTCTAAGAAGGAGGGAGAACAGGGATTGAATCCCCATTTTTTAGATGAGGAAACTGAGGCACAGAGAAGTCAAGTGACTTGCCCAAGGTCAAAGAGCAGTTAAGTGGCAGAGCCAGGGTTACAACCCAGGTCCTCTAACTCCCAGGCCCAAGCTGACTTATACTCCCTGCCTTGCCTTTGGGCTGTAACAAGGATTAGAAGACCAAGATGAAAAGAAAAAAAGGAGTATAAATCAGAATTTTATTTTATTTCCCAGGCTTGAAATAAAATATCATACCCTGTCACCTTCCCCCACCGCTCCATTCAATCCCTTCTCTCTCCATCCAACTCCTCCCCACCCCACTAGTTCTCTCTCCGTGCCCATTTCTTCTCAGCAATGTGACAATCAGGAAATAATAACAACAATAATAATGGCATTTATTAAGCGCTTACTATGTGCAAAGCACTGTTCTAAGTGCTGGGGCGGTTACAAGGTAATCAGGGTGTCCCACGCTGAGCTCACAGTCTTAATCCCCATTTTACAGATGAGGTAACTGAGGCACAGAGAAGTTAAGTGACTTCCCTTCCCCACAGCACCTGTATATATGTTTGTACATATTTATTACTCTATTTATTTATTTTACTTGTACATATCTATTCTATTTATTTTATTTTGCTATTTTATTTTATTTATTTATTATTTTATTTTGTTAGCATGTTTGGTTTTGTTCTCTGTCTCCCCCTTTTAGACTGTGAGCCCACTGTTGGGTAGGGACTGTCTCTATATGTTGCCAACTTGTACTTCCCAAGTGCTTAGTACAGTGCTCTGCACACAGTAAGCGCTCAATAAATACGATTGATGATGATGATGACTTGCCCAAAGTCACACAGCTGACAACTGGTGGAGCCGGGATTTGAACCCATGACCTCTGACTTCAAAGCCCGGGCTCTTTCCACTGAGCCCCGCTGCTTCTCAATGACAACGGTCAACCAGCCAAACGAGGCAACAGAACTTTTGCGGCTTGAGTCCACGAGGAAGGACCCTCTCTCCACAGAAGGCTCCGGATAAATAATAATAATACTAATAATAATGGCATTTATTAAGTGCTTACTATGTGCAAAGCACTGTTCTAAGCGCTGGGGAGGTTACAAGGTGATCAGGTCGTCCCACGGTGGGGCTCACAGTCTTCATCCCCATTTTCCAGATGAGGTCACTGAGGCCCAGAGAAGTGAAGTGACTTGCCCAACGTCACACAGCTGACACTTGGCAGAGCCGGGATCTGAACCCATGACCTCTGACTCCAAAGCCCGGACTCTTTCCACTGAGCCACGCTGCTTCTCTAGGGTAAAGAGTATCCCTAAGTGGAGAAAGTCCGGAGAAGCAAATCTACACTGCCGATCTTCATCAATCGTATTTATTGAGCGCTTACTATCTGAACCCAATCCATCGTAAGAACCCATTTCTCCTATTGACGCCTAACGCCAGTCACTGGGAGAAACAGCAGAATCATCTATAACAACCACAGAGTGTGACTTGCCCAAAGACACCAGGCTGGGGGAAGCTGGCCCACGTCAAGGCAGAAAAGAAATCTCGGAGGAGACTAATTCCGTTTTCGTGAGCACGATAGGAGGCTCTCCCTTTTAAACAGTAAAAGGAATGGGCAACCATGAGGGTGATCTAAAAGGCTGCCTTCTCTAGCAGCTATATGTTGCCAACTTGTACTTCCCAAGCGCTTAGTACAGTGCTCTGCACACAGTAAGCGCTCAATAAATGCGATTGAATAAAGGACGCTTAGCAGTGATAGAAAACTGCTATGTTCCAACTGTTCCAACTCTCTTCCCAGGCTGATCCCCCTCCTTCCTCTCCCTCTCCTCTCCCCCCGCCTTACCACCTTCCCCTCCCCACAGCACCTGTATATATGTATATATGTTTGCACACATTTATTACTCTATTTTACTTGTACGTATTTATGCTATTTATTTTATTTTGTTAATATGTTTTGTTTTGTTGTCTGTCTCCCCCTTCTAGCCTGTGAGCCCACTGTTGGGTAGGGACCGTCTCCATATGTTGCCAACTTGGACTTCCCAAGCGCTTAGTACAGTGCTCTGCACACAGTAAGCGCTCAATAAATACGATTGAATGAATGAACTGACCCACTTAATGACTTGTTTTTTTGCTGAATGTGGCAGATAGAACATTGTCCTAGAAGTCACGAGGCCATGGGCATGTCACCACTAGCCACTGCTTCCATTTCTTTGACTGTAAAATAGGAACAGGCCCTGCCCCTGATCTACTTGAGGGACAACTTTAAGTTAAATAACACAAACCCTTTTAAACACTTGGAAGACAGTGAGTAAAACCAAGGGATTAATACCATCCAATTCCATATCACGATATCAAAGCCCCCTCAATAATGATGGTTTTTGTTAAGCGCTTAATATGTGCAAGGCACTACACTAAGCTCTGGGGTGGATACGAGTAAATCAGGTTGGACACAGTCCCTGTCCCACATGGGGCTCACATTTTCAATCCCCATTTTACAGGTGACGTCATGGAGGCCCAGAGAAGTGAAGTGACTCGCCCGAGGTCACACAGCAGACAAGTGGAGGTGCCAGAATTAGAACGAACGACTTTCCGATTCCCAGGCCCGCGATCTATCCATTACACCATGCAAGTCTAGAACACCTTGCTTCTAGGGATGAACATAAAAAGAAAAATCAACCCCCGAGATATTTTGGCAGAAGGTCTTGAGGTCCCGGTGAGGCAACTCTGTGAATGTTATCGTACCATCGCAGAATCTGGAGCTGGAAAGGACCTCACGAGGTAATCTGCTTTAACTCACTGTCTACAAGAAGGAGAATGTCTACGAGCATCCACTCCAGAGGATCATCGCTTTTTTTAAGAGATCGGTTTCACATGTTACAGAATGCGTGCTTGTCATTCCCGTGCTTCCACTAAAAGCAACTAGGGTTATTAGCTGGAATGAGGAAGGCCAAATGTCCTCGCTAACCTGCGGTGGGAATAAAAAGAAATGACCGCCACTTTCTACAGACCCACCAAGGGTAAGGTTGTCTTTGTGGAGTTCCGAATGTGGGCAGGGAATGTGTCCATTTATTGTTCTATTGTACTCTCCCAAGCACTTAGTACAGTGCTCCACCCCCAGCAAGAGCTCAATAAATATGACCGAATGAATGAGTAGGTGGTCAGCCCAGGATAAAGCCCTGGGAAGCGGCGTGGCTTAGTGGAAAAATCATGGGCTGGAGTCAGAGGTTGTGGGTTCTAATCCCGGCTCTGCCACTTGTCAGCTGGGTGACTTCAGGCAAGTCACTTCTCTGGGCCTCAGTTACCTCATCTGTAAAATGGGGATTAAGACTGTAAGCCCCACGTGGGACAACCTGATTACCTTGTATCTACCCCTGGTTTAGAACAGTGCCTGGCACATAATAAGCACTTAACAAATACCATCATCATCATTATTATTATAAAGAATTAGTGCTGCTGCCTGCTATCAGAGAAGCAAGCCAAGGGCTCTAGAATTAAAATTCCCTCATGGCAGCAAACTGAGGTTCAGTGAGATTTGCCGCTCTGCTAACTAGTGAAGCAGCATGGCTCAGTGGAAAGAGCATGGGCTTTGGAGTCAGGGGTCAGGGGTTCAAATCCTGCCTCTGCCAATTGTCAGCTGTGTGACTTTGGGCAACTCACTTCACTTCTCTATGCCTAAGTCACCTCATCTGTAAAATGGGGGTGAAGACTGTGAGCCCCCCGTGGGACAGCCTCATCACCTTGGAACCTCCCCAGCGCTTACAACAGTGCTTTGCACCTAGTAAGCACTTAATAAATGTCATTATATTATTATTATTATTATTAGTGGTTAAGCTAAGTGTCAGGTGGTAGGGATCTGAACAGGTCAAGCCCAGCGTGCAGGTGCTAAGGGTGAGACGGGATCAGCAGCGTAGCTACCTCATCTGTAAAATGGGGATTAAGACTGTGATCCTCACGTGGGACAACCTTGATGACCCTGTATCCTCCCCAGTGCTTAGAACAGTGCTTGGAACATGGTATGCGCTTAACAAATACCAACATTATTATTATTATTATTATTATCAGGATGGGTCAAGCTTGAAACCAGCCAGATGGGAGTGCCCCCCCGGCATTCCCGCAGTGTCCCCCTCCCCCCGGCCTTCCTATTTCAGGCCCGGAATCCTGCAGCCTTGGGGGAGAAGGGGGAGTCGGGAATTGCCAAACACCGGAGAAGGTTCTGCAAACGCGCCGTCATCTCCTGAGCTGGTGAGGGTTGCGATGCTTTGCGGCTCGAGGGGTCGACCACAGTTGCAGGAAACCACGACATCCGTGCATCAGCAGCGCACCCCGGCAGTGACTGCCCAGAAGTCAGCCCCCAAACCGTGTCTGGTTCCGCTCGGGCTCCCTCGCAGGCCCACCCAAACCCGGATCGGATGCCGTGAAGCGGAGCGCTCCGCTCCGCCTGGGTGGAGCCCAGCCGGCTTTCCGACCGGTAGCCGCTCTCTTGCCGAATGGCTCTGCTTCAGTAAGCGGTTGAACATCTGGGTTCTTCAGAAGCAGTGTGGCCTAGTGGAAAGAGCACGGGCCTGGGAATCAGACCACCCGGCTTCTGATCCCGGCTCTGCCACTTATCTGCTGGGTGATGTCTCTGTGCCTCAGTTTCCTCACCTGCAAAATGGGGATTCAATAACCGGTCACCCTCCCACTTAGACTAATTCTATTTGTTCTGACGACCTGACACCTGTCTACATGTTTGGTTTTGTTGTCTGTCTCCCCCTTGTAGACTGTGAGCCCGTTGTTGGGTAGGGACCGTCTCTATGTGTTGCCAACTTGTATTTCCCAAGCGCTTAGTACAGTGCTCCGCTGGAAGGTGCTCTGTACAGCACTTAGTACAGTGCCTGGCACATAGTGAGTGCTTAACAAGTACCATTAAAACAAACAAACCAAAAAAGAAGTACAGAGTGCTGAGGCTGTGTACAGTGCTCTGCTGTACACAGTACAAGCGCTCAATAAATAGGATTGAATGAAAGAATGAATGAGAGCCCCACGTGCTCCGCTGGAAGGTGCTCTGTACAGCACTTAGTACAGTGCCTGGCACATAGTGAGTGCTTAACAAGTACCATTAAAACAAACAAACCAAAAAAGAAGTACCGAGTGCTGAGGCTGTGTACAGTGCTCTGCTGTACACAGTACAAGCGCTCAATAAATAGGATTGAATGAATGAATGAATGAGAGCCCCACATGGGACAGGGACTGCGTCTGACCTCATTAATCTGTATCTACCCAGCGCTTGGAATAGTGCTTGCCACATAGTAAGTGCTTAAGGAAATATCCCAATAATTATTATTGTTCCACAACAGATATAATCATCATCATCAATCGTATTTATTGAGTGCTTACTATGTGCAGAGCACTGTACTAAGTGCTTGGGAAGTACAAATTGGCAACATATAGAGACAGTCCCTACCCAACAGTGGGCTCACAGTCTAAAAGGGGGAGACAGAGAACAAAGCCAAACATACTAACAAAATAAAATAAAATAAAATAAATATAATCCAATAATTTACTTGACTATACTGTAGTTTTCTAGGAGAGTCTGGAGAAAGTCTAATGATCTGCAAAGCATGGTCTCTATTTGAGAGTCTAACATTTTAGAAATATAAAAAATATCTCCCTTTCTCAGAGATGTTCGTATAATTTGGAAATAAAATACATGCCCCGTTCTTTGTATCTCCAATTTCTTTTACGGCGCCCCTGAACAACCACGGATACATCAGAATTCACTCCTGGATCAGAGGGGGTGAAATGAAAATAAAGCTTTACAAATGCTATTATAATTAAACGAGGGTAAAATGTACAAAAAAATATATTATTGAAAGTATGTGCTGGCTAGGCTTGCCTGAGGAAGGCAGTGTTTTGGCAGTTCACTTCCCTTAAGAGTAAGTATCCTCACAAGAACAGCTTTTAAGCTGATCAAGAGCAAGGAAATAAACAGTAAGCAGTGAATGTCGTCGGAAACAAGATAGGGGTTTGGAGGGGCAGATTGCAAGACGGGGAGGCAGCAGCAAATCTTACCCGGGGCTCAATTCTCCTTTTACCATTTAGCAAACTTGAACTTCACCCTCTGGGAAGATTTGACATTAACCAGTGACTGAAAGACCAGAAACTTCCACCGTACATACGCTCCTCTACTTAGATTCAGGACTTCCAGAGCGGGAGCAAGGAGGAGGAACAAATAAACGGATCATTTTCAAAGTTTTCGAGGCTGAATTCGGTCAAAGGCCGTCGTATGAAGCGGGGGGGATAAGCACCTATTATATCATCATCATCAATCGTATTTATTGAGCGCTTACTATGTGCAGAGCACTGTACTAAGCGCTTGGGAAGTACAAATTGGCAACATATAGAGACAGTCCCTACCCAACAGTGGGCTCACAGTCTAAAAGGGGGAGGCAGAGAACAAAACCAAACATACTAACAAAATAAAATAAATAGGATAGATATGTACAAGTAAAATAAATAAGTAAATAAATAAATAGAGTAATAAATATGTACAACCATATATACATATATACAGGTGTTATAATAACACTACATTCACTAGACGCTCAATAAATACCATTATTCCTACTATTCGCAGCATAGCAGGAGAGTTGTAGCTACAGGTCATAAGGGCTGAAGGTAATACTACAGTAGGGGTAGTGTGAGCAGCCTGGGGAAATTTAAGGGGACGGGGGTCTCTCCTCAGCAGTCTGTACTTCTTTTTTGGTTTATTTGTTTTAATGGTACTTGTTAAGCACTCACTATTGCCAGGTACTGTACTAAGTGCTAAGGTAGCTACAAGATAATCAGGTTGGCTGCAGTCTACGTCCCACATGGGGCTCACGGTCTTAATCCCTATTTTCAAAGATGAGGGAAATGAGGCCCAGAGAAGTGAGGTGACTTGCCCAAGGTCACACAGCTGACAAGTAGTGAAGCCGGGATTAGACCTCGGGTCCTTCTGGTCCCCAAGCCTGTCCTCCTCAAAGCCCCCCCAAGCCTTCTCTCTGTTTCTGGGCAACCAACACCCACTGTGCGCTAATAAAGAATATGCCTAATTTAAGATTACAAAAGAGATGCCTAATAACATCAGTGCTGCCAGAAAAGGTGTTTTAATCCTTGAGAAAGTGACAGGACAAAAACAGAAGAAGTGTCCTTAAAACTACACGGCGGATAAACAATCTGCACCCCCAGTACTGGCTAATACCTCGAGCTGCATACTTTCATTTTCCAAAGCACTTTCACACCAAATCTGCAGACACACTGATCACTCGGTAAACACCTCTGATGATCTCGCTTTGTCTGACCACAGTTCCCGTCAGATAAGCAAGGAGTAAGTATAATTATTCCCATTTTCCAAATGAGGTAACTGAGGGCCAGAGAGGCCATGAGACCTGCCCAGAATAACAATCTGCACCCTGAATACTGGTTAATACCTTGAGTTGGTATGCTTTCATTTCCCAAAACACTTTCATGCCAAATCTGCAGGCGCTAATCACCCAATAAACACCGCTGATTATCTCATTTGTTCCGACCAACAGCCCTGTCAGATAGAAAGGAGTGAGCACAATTATTCCCATTTTTCAGATGAGGAAACTGAGGACCAGAAAGGCTAAGAGACTTACCAGCGTCAGGCTGCAGGCCAATGGTAGACCTGGAAGTAGAACACAGTCCTCCCAACTCCTAAACTGAGGTTCATTCCTTCAAAGCCCTCTGCCCACAAATAATAATAATGATTTTAGTTAAGGTGCTTGCTAAGCGCCAAGCACTGTTCTAAGCACTGGGGTAGACAGAAGCTAATCAGGTTGGACACAGTCCCCCACGGGGCTCACAGTCTTAATCCCCATTTTATAGATGAGGTAACTGAGGCACAGAAGTGACTTGCCCAAGGTCACACAGCAGACAAGTGGTGGGGCCGGGATTAGAACCCACGTCCTTCTGAGTCCCAGGCCCAAGCCCTATTTACTAGGCTATGCTGCTTCTCACAACCAAGTGTCCTGCCCTGATATTTTGCATTTACCCCAGCGCTTAGTACAGTGCTTGGCAGATGGAAAGTGCTTAGCAAATGCCTTTTAAAAAATAAAATGAAAATAAAAGCCTGGGCCCCAATTTCTGGGCCCAAAACGCTGAAAGAGCCCGGGCTTTGGAGTCAGAGTTCATGGGTTCAAATCCCGGCTCCGCCACTTGTCAGCTGTGTGACTTTGGGCAAGTCCCTTAACTTCTCTGGGCCTCAGTTACCTCATCTGTAAAATGTGAATGAAGACTGTGGGACAACCTAATCACCTTGTAACCTCCCCAGCGCTTAGAACAGTGCTTTGCACATAGTAAACGTTTAATAAATGTCATTATTATTATTATTGACCCAGATGTAGACTCTTTGAATCCAATTTGGATCTTCTCCATTCGAGGAGTTCCAAAAAGGTTCCCAATCTTCCTTTGACTTCCTATCTGTACATTAATTTAACGTTTGCCTAATCTGCTACATTGTATGCTCCTTGAGGGCAAAGATTATGATTACTAATTCTGCTGTGCTCTCCTAATGGCTGAGTAGAAGGCTCTGTGTATAAAAGGCACTCAATAAATGCAACTCATTGACTGAGGGCCCATCCTAAACCAAAAGGGATCAATTCCCATACCGATCTAGTTTCTTTTCTTCACCTTTAACCTCATGGTTCATCACATTTTTGTGTAGACAGGTGAACTACAACTATATTGGCAACTATATGTTGCCAATTTGTACTTCCCAAGCGCTTAGTACAGTGCTCTGCACACAGTAAGCTATCAATAAATACGATTGATGATGATGAACTGCTTTCCTGTCGTCATTTTTCTCATTCATCAAATTTTAAATGTTTGAAAAACACTCAAAACATGCCAAAACGGCAGATTGTGCCTTGCATCTCAAGAATCTTTAACTGCAGTATTCAGAGATGGAAGTGGAACTGTAGGAAGAGTTTTCGTTACTTTATTCTTTATTATGAAATTAAAATAAGCTATTCTAAAGGTTGTAATTCTCAACTAAACATTTTAGAGAAAGGCTAAGGGAACTTCAAAATTGATTCATTACAGTGATTAGATGTTTACTGCATAACCCTTCTCCTAAATGTAAAATGAAAGATGTTAATTTAACTGTTCCTCCTGTCTCAAGCCTCAGGAAATATATTCAACTCATAGTTTTTCTCCATCATTCTATAAATGTCTGGTGGATGTGAATCAAGCCAGCCAAAGATACAAATTTACAAAAATATTATTGGGCACAAGGCAAGCTAAATGTGACCATTTACTCTTTTAATGTCTTATTCAAAAAAGGCAAAGTGTATACCCACTGCATTTAAAGGGTATGTTCAATAAAAGCATATTGGTGTTTTTAAACTATTAAAATGTTAAGCAAAGTTCGATTTTGAGCCAAAGTAATAGTGTTTCTGATTATAAACATTACTCCTATTGGAGTAAGGAAATTCACCAGCATGTTTTAATAGCTCAAAAACCTGAATACACCAGAAAATCGCACATTCAAATGAGCAAACATAGCATATTAACAAAGGCCATTTTATTGATTGAAGGAAAACACAAATAATATTTAATAATGTTGGCATTTAAGTGCTTATTATGTGTCCAGCACTGTTCTAAGCACCAGGGGAAGTAAAAGTTAATCAGGTTGAACACAGTCCATGTCCCACATGGGGCTCAAAGTCTAAGTAGGAATGAGAAGAGATATTTCATTCCCATTTTACAGTTGAGGAAACAGAAACACAGAGAAATGATGCAACTTGTCCAAACAACAGACAAGTGGCGGAGCCGGAATTAGAACCCAGGTCCTCCAACTAAAGGCCTGTGCTCTTCCCACTAGGGAAATTTCATAGCAACATACAAAGCAACCTACTACAAAAGCTATTTTGCATTTTCCACTTTCATGCCAATCTTTTTTTCATTATTGAGCTTTCGAATGGAAATTTCTGACACTTTTCCTTCCCATCTTGTTCCCACTCTTTTCTGATTTCTGGTTTTCTTTCCGGGGCATTTTTTGCCCTACTCTCTCACCCTCTCTTCACCCATCTCAGGAAATGAAACTGAGAAGAGAAGGGCAGTTCCCCTACCCCCTCCTCAAATTTTAGGAGCATCTTGAAAGTCAAATGCGATTGAAGGCAGCCTATTCTCCTGATGATCCTTCAACCACGATTTTAATGTCAATCTCAGATTGCAGAAAATGAAGGTCAGAGAGGGTTTCCCTCCTCTTCCCATTTTAGAACCTGAAGCGACATGTGGGAAGCAGCGCAGTTTGGTGGATAAAGCCCGGGCCTGGGAGCTAGAGGACCTTCTAATCCTGGTGCTCTGCTGAGATCTCACCTCCTCCAGGAGGCCTTCCCAGACTGAGCCCCTTCCTTCCTCTCCCCCTCGTCCCCCTCTCCATCCCCCCATCTTACCTCCTTCACTTCCCCACAGCACCTGTATATATGTATATATGTTTGTACATATTTATTACTCTATTTATTTATTTATTTATTTTGCTTGTACATATCTATCCTATTTATTTTATTTTGTTAGTATGTTTGGTTTTGTTCTCCGTCTCCCCCTTTTAGACTGTGAGCCCACTGTTGGGTAGGGACTGCCTCTATATGTTGCCAATTTGTACTTCCCAAGCGCTTAGTACAGTGCTCTGCACATAGTAAGCGCTCAATAAATACGATTGATGATGATGATGGTGCTATCACTTTGCTTTGTGATCCTGGGCAAGTCACTTCACTTCTGTGTGCCTCAGTTTCCTCAAATGCAGAATGGGGATTCAATACCCGTACTCCCTCCTACTTAGACTGTGAGCTCCATGTGTACCCAACCTTTTTTTAACTTGTATCTGCCCCAGTGCTTAAAATAGTGCCTGACACATAAGTGCTTAACAAATACCACAATTATTATTATTATTAACAACACTGCCTGACACACAGCAAGCACTTAACAAACATCACATATTTTTTAAAAAGTAGAAACGATTGTGCAGATGGACACAGTGCTCATCACAGTGAACATGCTATAATGCCAGTTTTCCTTAACGTGAAGCTCTTCAAAAACCTCACATCCATGGAATTTGGAAAACTGTTTCTGCTTCAGAAAAATAAGCTAAGATTCAAGTCTTCGATGGTTATCTGGTAACTGCAAAAGCTATTCCACCAAAGTTCTGTGAGACACCATTTTCAAACTCCCCTCATTGTCTAATACAGGACTGACAATACGTGGCTCAGTGGAAAGAGCACGGGCTTGGGAGTCAGAGGTCATGGGTTCTAATCCCGCTCCGCCACACTTATCCGCTGTGTGACTCTGGGCAAGTCACTTAACTTCTCTGTGCCTCAGTTACCGCATCTGGAAAATGGGGATTAAGACTGTGAGCCCCATGTGGGACAACCTAATTACCCTGTATCTCCCCCAGCGCTTAGAACAGTGCTTGGCACATAGTAAGCGCTTAACAAATTCCAAAATTATTATTATTATTATTATTACTTCTTTCCCAGCGCCGCCACTTTGTCTGCTGTGTGACCTTGGGCAAGTCACTTCACTTCTCTGTGCCTGTTACCTCATCTTTAAAACGGGGATTGTGACTGTAACCCCCAGGGGGGAAAGGGACTGTGTCCAACCCTATTGGCTTATATCCACCCCAGAGCTTAGTACAGTGCCCGGTACCTAGTAAGCGCTTAACAAATACCACATTCATTATTAGTTATTATTAGAAGGGGAGTTTGAAGGGAGAAACACACAGGAGTTAAGCTGTGTTTCCCAGGAAGTGATTTCAAGGAAATGAAAGCTATTTCTATAGAAATGATACCACTCCCTGATGCCCTTTGAAACAAGCCACAGGCTTCCTACCTGACACAGTGGCTTAAGGTACCTAAAGGAATATAATGTACAATAAATCTGTGTAAAATATGCTATGCAAAGAATGATATCCCAATAAGCTTCTAGAAAGGTGCTTATAAATACCTTAACTTTGAAAGTTGGTGTGGGGCGGTAATTCCTCCAGGAACCTGAATGAAAATTCCTGTTTTTCTGGGTTGTTCGCTAAACCTTTTCAGGTTAAGACCCATTAGATCCAAAACTTACAATCTAAGTCACAGGCTGTCAGATGCCCAACTACAGGGTTTCTGCAACAGAAACTACTTAGGGAAGACTGAGTAATGTTGAAACACCTAGCAGACAAACTGTTATAAGGCAATTTCTAAGACTACCATTTCTCAAACTACAGGCATTTTTTTTTAACAAAAGCCAACCTTTAAGTTGCACGCAGAAGTAAATGAGCAACAATAAACAGTGGACACTTAAGTTCAACATTCCCTGTGTGATTCCTGCCTTAAGAAGATGAGTTACGCTGCCAATTTAGTGGTAAAAAAGAAATCGCAAAACCTTTCTTTTCCCATCTCGCTCCAATCCACTAAATTAGTTATGACCTTCCAACCGCTCAGCGCACCAGGTTATACCAATGAAAGGTGAACAAAACATTTATCTCCCATGTGCTATGAGGCGCAGATGGAAAAAAAAGCTTTGATAAAAGCCTCAGAAATATCATAAAGTTGTTTACCTACTAGTTTGGTTTCATTCAACTGTGAAAAATCATTCAAGTTGCATTTCTTCTCTCAACAATAAGCACAGGTTGTGATGATCAGATTTCCTCCATTTGTTTTGGGAAACAGCGTTTAGACAGTTTAATTTGGTGGCGTAAATAATTTTCCGCACTATTTTGTTGTTTTGTTTTGAGAAGCCGTGTGGCCGAGTGGAAAGAGCATGGGCCTGGGAAGTCAGAGGACCTGAGTTCTGATTCCGGCTCTGCCACTTGTCTGCTGTGTGACCTTGGAGTTGCTTAGCTTCTCTGTGCCTCAGTTCCCTCATCTGTAAAATGGGGATTCAAAACCTGCTTCCCCTCCTACTTAGACTGTGAGCCCTATCGGGGACCTGTCTTGTATCTACCCCCAAATTTAATAAAGCGCTTGACACACTGTATGCACTTAAACACCACTAGTATAATTATTATTTCTACTACTATTTCTACTATTATTAACAACTGAGATAATTAAAAGGGAAAACACTATAGGGGAGAATTCGCTCCTTATGTACAGGGAAAGTGTCTGTTAACTCCATTGTACTGTAGCAATCAATCAATGGTATTTATTGAGTACTTACTGTGTGCAGAGCACTGTACTAAGCATTTGAGAGGGTAATAGTAATAATTATGGTATTTCATTCATTTCACTCATTCAATCATATTTATTGAGCGCTTACTGTGTGCAGAACACTGTACTAAGCATTGAGGTATATACAAGATAATCAGGTTGGACATCATCCCTGTCCCTCGTGGGGCTCACAGTCTCAATCGCCATCTTCCAGATGAGGTAACTGAGGCACAGAGAAGTGAAGTGACTTGCCCAAGGTTACACAGCAGGTTAAGTAGTGGAGCTGGGATTAGAACCCATGGTCTTTTGACTCCCAGGCTGCTGCTCTATCCACTGTGCCACGCTGGGAAATACATTCCCTGCCCAGGAGGTATTTACAGCCTAAAGGGAGAGACAGACATTAAAATAAATTACTGCTATGCCTGTAAGTGCTGACAGTAGTAATAATAATTATGGTATTTGTTAATAATAATAATAATAATAGCATTTATTAAGCGCTTACTATGTGCAAAGCACTGTTCTAAGTGCTGGGGAGGTTACAAGGTGATCAGGCTGTCCCACTGGGGGCTCACAGTCTTAATCCCCATTTTACAGATGAGGGAACTGAGGCGCAGAGAAGTTAAGTGACTTGCCCAAAGTCACACAGCTGACAGTTAGCGGAGCCGGGATTTGAACCCGTGACCTCTGACTCCAAAGCCCGGGCTCTTTCCAGTGAGCCAGGCTGCTTCTCGTAAGTAAGCTTCTAGTAAGTTAAGCACTTACTATTTGCCAAGCACTGTTTTAAACACTGGGGTAGATACAAGGTAATCAGGTTATTCCACATGGGGCTCACATTTTTAATCCCCATTTTACAGATGAGGTAACTGAGGCGCTGAGAAGTTAAGTGGCTTGCCCAAGGCTACGCAGCAGACACGCGGCAGAGCCGGGATTGGAACCCACGTCCTCTGTCACCCAAGTCCGGGCTCTTGCGACAAAGCCTCACTGCGTCTCTGACAGACCTTTAAAGATAATGGTAAGGAATTTCTGCCTGATGCGGAGGTGGGATGTGTAATCGATCAATCAATCGTATTTATTGAGCGCTTACTATGTGCAGAGCACTGTACTAAGCGCTTGTACTAATCACTAGAGCTTCTTGAGAAGTGGGAGATGAGGAGTGAATGTTTCCTAAAAAATGACCGGGGAAGCTTAGTACAGTACTCTGCACTCAGTAAATGCTCAATTAACACCACTGATTAATTGATTCAATGGAAAAGCAAAGGCGACTTGAAGCCATATGGATGATACCAGCATATTAAGTCCTTTCCCCCATATTATTCAAAGGGTTTTCAATACCAAAACAATGGCTATTCAACTGCCGTGCCCTCAGTGAATTCCTCTTATTTTGGACTGGCAGCTGCTTATAAATAGTCATTTTAGCCCTTTTGCTGAAGCTGGATTCAAATGTCCATTATCTTGGAGTGAGCGTTGACTGGAAGGGAGAGCCTCCATTGAAATCATCATCAATCGTATTTATTGAGCGCTTACTGTGTGCAGAGCACTGTATTAAGCACTTGGGAAGTACAAATTGGCAACATATAGAGACAGTCCCTACCCAACAGTGGGCTCACCGTCTAAAAGAACCAAGTCAACTTTTTCCACCACTAAAGCCTCATCGTTTTGGAAAAATAGGCTTCCTATTTCCTGTGCTACATTACTAGGAATTTTTTTTTTATGGTACTTGTTAAGCGCTTACTATGTGCCAGGCACTGTACTAAGCACTGGGGTAGATACAAGCAGCGTGGCTCAGTGGAAAGGGCGTGAGCTTGGGAGTCAGAGGTCATGGGTTCAAACCCCAGCTCCGCCACTTGTCAGCTGTGTGACTTTGGGCAAGTCACTTAACTTCTCTGTGCCTCAGTTACCTCATCTGTAAAATGGGGATGAAGACTGTGAGCCCCAAGTGGGACAACCTGATCACCTTGTAACCTCCCCAGCACTTAGAACAGTGCTTGGCACATAGTAAGCGCTTAATAAATGCCATTATTATTATTATACAAGCTAATCAGGTTGAACACAGTCCCTGTCCCATATGGGGCTCAGTCTTAATCCCCATTTTCCAGATGAGGTAACTGAAGCACAGAAAAGCCGAGACTGTGAGCCCATTGTTCGGTAGGGACCGTCTCTCTAGGTTGCCGACTTGTACTTCCCAAGCGCTTAGTACAGTGCTCTGCACGCAGCAAGTGCTCAATAAATACAACTGAATGAATGAAATGACTTGCCCAAGGTCACGCAGCAGACACGTGGCAGAGCCAGGGTTGTTTCACAATCAATCAATCGTATTTACTGAGAGCTTACTATGTGCAGAGCACTGTACTAAGCGCTTGGGAAGTACAAATTGGCAACATATAGAGACAGTCCCTACCCAACAGTGGGCTCACAGTCTAAAAGAGGGAGACAGAGAACAAAACCAAACATACTAACAAAATAAAATAAATAGAATAGATATGTACAAGTAAAATAAATAAATAGAGTAATAAATATGTACAGACATATATACAGGTGAGTGGAAGGTAAAGCACACTAAAATGCTTACCTTCTGTTGTTGCCCCATCTTCAACATTTCCTCCAAAACATAACTTCCCAAGAAAATCTAACCAGAAAGGGTGGAGAGGAGAGACACTCATAATAAATTTCTCATTACAACTCTGCAGCAGAATTCTCATTATGCTTTCTCTGATTTCATTGGAGTCCTGGCTATGAAGGCCCCTGAATATTTTTATGCTTCCAATCTGACGGTGAGCAAGATATCAAAAGCTCTTTCCAAAGTAGAAATTGTCCTTTACTGCTCAATCAAGTCATCCTATATACTGTCGTATGTGGTTTGGACTAGGTTTATTCTTTTATACTTGAAATACATTGGTTATTAGGGCAACAGCCACGGCTCAATTTCAGACAAAGCCTATAAACCGCAGCAATTACTCAAAAAAATAAAAATCCACATGCTTTTTGTTCACTTCATAAATCATCATCATCATCAATCGTATTTACTGAGCGCTTACTATGTGCAGAGAGCACTGTACTAAGCGCTTGGGAAGTACAAATTGGCAACATCTAGAGACAGTCCCTACCCAACAGTGGGCTCACAGTCTAAAAGGGGGGGACGGAGAACAAAACCAAACATACTAACAAAATAAAATAAATAGAATAGATATGTACAAGTAAAATAAATAAATAGAGCAATAAATATGTACAAAAATATATACATATATACAGGTGCTGTGGGGAAGGGAAGGAGGTAAGAAGGGGGGGATGGAGAGGGGGACGAGGGGGAGAGGAAGGAAGGGGCTCAGTCTGGGAAGGCCTCCTGGAGGAGGTGAGCTCTCAATAGGGCCTTGAAGGGAGGAAGAGAGCTAGCTTGGCAGATGGGCGGAGGGAGGGCATTCCAGGGCAGGGGGATGACGGAGCGGGGATTAGAACCCACATCCTCCGACTCCCAGGCTCTTCCACTAGACTGCGTTTATACTCCTTTGGGGGAAAGTGAGCCAGGATCTTTTATGAAAATCTCAACCCTGTTCAAAAACAAAGACAGTATTCATTTTAGTATTCACTGAGAAGCAGCATGGCGTAGTGGATAGATCCCAGGCTTGGGAGTCAGAAGGTCATGGGTTCTAATCCTGACTCTGCCCCGGTCTGCTGTGTGACCTTGGGCAAGTCACTTCACTTCTCTGGGCCTCAGTTCCTTCACCTGGAAAATGTGGATTGAGACTTTTGAGCTCACGTGGGACAGGGATTGGGTCCAACACGATTTGCTTGTATCCACCCCAGTGCTTAGCACAGTTCCTGGAACATAGTAAGCACTTAAATACCATAATTATTATTATTATTATTATTATTATTTTAATTCCGATTATTTCCTCAACCTTATAAAAGCACCTCGGCTGAATCACCAGCTTCAAAGTGAATTCTGTCGATTCACAGCTAGAGATCCTTAGTCCAAACTGACTCTGCCTTGCCGTTTCCCTGAATCTGGGGAAAAATCCCTGAGGTGCTAATAATTACGGTGTTTATTAAGCACTCACTGATGTGCCAAACACTCTGAGCACTGGGGTAAAGCACAAGATAATCAAACGGCCCATACTCCGTCCCACAACGGGTGTCTCAATCTAATAACAATGGTATATGTTCAGCGCTTACTATGTGCCAAGCACTGTTCTAAGCACTGGGATACATACAAGGTAATCAGGTTCCCATGTGGGGCTCACAGTCTTCATCCCCATTTTACAGATGAGGTCACTGAGGCACAGAGAAGTGAAGTGACTTGCCCAAGTCACACAGCTGACAAGAGGCGGACAGGGATTAGAACCCAAGTCCTCTGACTCCAAAGTCCGGGCTCTTTCATTCATTCATTCAATAGTATTTACTGAGCGCTTACTGTGTGCAGAGCACTGTACTAAGCGCTTGGGAAGTACAAGTTGGCAACATATAGAGACGGTCCCTATCCAACAGCAGGCTCACAGTCTAGAAGGGGGAGACAGACAACAAAACAAAACATATTAACAAAATAAAATAAATAGAATAAATATGTACAAGTAAAATAGAGTAATAAATATGTACAAACATATATACATCTATACAGGTGCTGTGGGGAAGGGAAGGAGGTAAGGCGGGGGGATGGAGGGGGGGAGGGGGAGAGGAAGGAGGGGGCTCAGTCTGGGAAGGCCTCCTGGAGGAGGTGAGCTCTCAGTAGGGCCTTGAAGGAAGGAAGAGAGCGAGCTTGGCGGATGGGCAGAGGGATTGGGGGCATTCCAGGCCAGGGGGAGGACGTGGGCCGGGGGTCGACGGCAGGACGGGCGAGAACGAGGCACAGTAAGGAGGTGAGCGGCGGCAGAGGAGCGGAGGGTGCGGGCTGGGCTGGAGAAGGACAGAAGGAAGGTGAGGTAGGAGGGGGTGAGGTGATGGACAGTCTTGAAGCCCAGGGTGAGGAGTTTCTGCCTGATGTGTAGGTTGATTGGTAGCCACTGGAGATTTCTGAGGAGGGGAGTAACATGCCCAGAGCGTTTCTGCACAAAGATGATCCGGGCAGCAGCGTGAAACATAGACTGAAGTGGGGAGAGACAGGAGGATGGGAGATCAGAGAGGAGGCTGATGCAGTCATCCAGTCGGGATAGGATGAGAGATTGAACCAGCAAGGTAGCGGTTTGGATGGAGAGGAAAGGGCGGATCTTGGCAATGTTGCGGAGGTGAGATCGGCAGGTTTTGGTGACGGCTTGGATGTGAGGGGTGAACGAGAGAGCGGAGTCGAGGATGACACCAAGGTTGCGGGCTTGTGGGACGGGAAGGATGGTAGTGCCGTCAACAGTGATGGGAAAGTCAGGGAGAAAGCAGGGTTTGGGAGGGAAGATAAGGAGTTCAGTCTTGGACATATTGAGTTTTAGATGGCAGGCAGGAATCCAGATGGATGTCTCTTGCCACTAAGCCACGCTGCTTCTGATCTAAGAGGGTGGTGCAGCAGTGTGGCCTAGTGGATAGAGCCCAGGCCTGGGGGTCAGAAGGACCTGGGTTCTCATCCTGGCTCCACCTCTTGTCTGCTGTGTGACCTTGAGTAAGTCACCTCACTTCTGGGCCTCTGTAAAATGATGAGGATGTTGCCAACTTGTACTTCCTAATAATAATAATGATGGCATTTCTTAAGCGCTTACTATGTGCAAAGCACTGTTCTAAGCGCTGGGGAGGTTACAAAGTGATCCGTTTGTCCCACAGGGGGCTCACAGTCTTAACCCCCATTTTACAGATGGGGGAACTGAGGCCCAGAGAAGTTAAGTGACTTGCCCAAAGTCACACAGGTGACAATTGGCGGAGCTGGGATTTGAACCCATGACCTCTAACTCCAAAGCCCGTGCTCTTTCCACTGAGCCACGCTACTTCTCATAAGCACTTAGTACAGTGCTCTGCACACAGTAAGCGCTCAATAAATATGTTTGATTGAATCAATCAATCAATCGCATTTATTGAGTGCTTACTGTGTGCAGAGCACTGTACTAAGTGCTTGGGAAGTACAAGATGGCAACATAATGAATTCATTGAATGAATGAAGACTCTGAGCCCCGTGTAGTACAGGGACTGGGTCCAATCTTCTAGACTGTGAACGGGTAGGGATTGTCTCTGTTGCCAAATTGTAATTTCCAAGTGCTTAGTACAGTGCCCTGCACACAGAAAGTGCTCAATAAATATAACTGAATGAATGAATTAGCTTGCATCTACCCCAGCACTTAGTAATAATAATAATAATAATAATAATGGTATTTATTAAGCGCTTACTATGTGCAAAGCACTGTTCTAAGCACTGGGGAGGCTACAAGGTGATAAGGTTGTCCCACGTGGGGCTCACAGTCTTAATCTCCATTTTACAGAGGAGGGAGCTGAGGCACAGAGAAGTGAAGTGACTTGCCCAAAGTCACCCAGCTGACAATTGGCAGAGCCGGGATTTGAACCCATGACCTCTGACTCCAAAGCCCGTACCCTTCCCACTGAGCCACGCTGCTTCTCATTGTACAGTGACTACCACATAGTAAGAACTTAACAAATATATATAAAAAGTAGTTATTTTATCCCCTCCGTAAAGATGAGGAAAGGGAGGCCCAGACAGGTTGAGTGACTTGCCCAAGGTCTCACCACAGATCAGTGGCAACTCTTGGATTAGAACCCAGGTCTCTCGACTCTGCGGCCCATTCTCTTTTCACTGGGTCAACGATGAGGTTCTTAATAATAATAATAATAACAACAATAATAATAATTGGCATTTGTTAAGCACTTACTATGTGCAAAGCACTGGTCTAAGCGCTGGGGAGGATACAGGGTGATCATCATCATCAACTGTATTTATTGAGCGCTTACTATGTGCAAAGCACTGTACTAAGCGCTTGGAAAGTACAAATTGGCAACATATACAGTCCCTACCCAACAGTGGGCTCACAGTCTAAAAGGGGGAGACAGAGAACAAAACCAAACATACTAACAAAATAAAATAAATAGGATAGATATGTACAAGTAAAATAAAAAAATAAATAGAGTAATAGATCAGGTTGTCCCATGTGGGGCTCACAGTCTTAATCCCCATTTTACCGATGAGGTCACTGAGGCCCAGAGAAGTTAAATGACTTGCCCAAGATCACACAGCAGACATGTGGTGGAGTCGGGATTCGAACCCATGACCTCTGACTCCAAAGCCCGGGCTCTTTCCACTGAGCCACGCTGCTTCTCTTCCCTGGCTGAGTACCAGAAAGGATCATTAGTCTTCTCCTACCAACAATAAATAATGGCAAATATCACCTACCAAGGTCAAAATCTTACCTCCACCGAGAAGGTGATCGAATCACTTCCCCCTTCTCCACCGAGAAGCAGCGTGGCCTAGTGGAAAGAGCACGGGTCGGAAGCCCTGGGTTCTAATCTCGACTCCACCACTTGCCTGCTGGGTGACCTTGGGCAAGTCACTCAGTTTCTCTGTGCCTTAGTTCCCTCATCTGGAAAATGGAGATTAAGACTGTGAGCCCCATGTGGGACAGGGACCGCGTCCAACCGGATTATCTTCATCTAGCCCAGTGCTTAGAACAGTGCCTGGCACCTAGTAAGCGCTTAACAAATACCATCAAGCAAACACCCAAAATCGGCACTTGCTGCTTTTCCTAGTCTCAAAGGGTTTTGCAGTCAATCAATGAAAGGCCTTTATTGAGCAATTACTATTAGAGAGGCAGCGTGGCTCAGTGGGAAAGAGCACAGGCTTTGGAGTCAGAGGTCACGGGTTCAAATCCCGGCTCCGCCGACTGTCAGCTATGTGACTTTGGGCAAGTCTCTGGGCCTCAGTTCCCTCATCTGTAAAACGAGGACTAAGACTGTGAGCCCCCCCGTGGGACAACCTTATCACCCTGTAACCTCCCCAGCGCTTAGAACAGTGCTTTGCACATAGTAAGCGCTTAATAAATGCCATCACTATTATTATTATTATCAATCAATCGTATTTGAGCACTGACTGCGGGCAGAGCACTATACTAAGCGATTGGGAGAGTACCACACAACAATAAAACACAAATCCTGCCCACAATGTGCTTACAGTCTAGAGGGCTATGTGCAGAGCACTGTATCTATAATTCTATCATCATCATCAATCGTATTTATTGAGCGCTTACTATGTGCAGAGCACTGTACTAAGCACTTGGGAAGTACAAATTGGCAACATATAGAGACAGTCCCTACCCAACAGTGGGCTCACAGTCTAAAAGTGGGCTCACAGTCTAAAAATAATGATGATGACATTTACTAAGCGCTTACAATGTGCAAAGCACTGTTCTAAGCGCTGGGGTGGTTACAAGGTGATCAGGTTGTCCCACGGGGGGCTCACAGTCTTAATCCCCATTTTACAGATGAGGTAACTGAGGCACAGAGAAGATAAGTGACTTGCCCAAAGTCACACAGCTGACAACCGGCAGAGCTGGGATTTGAACCCATGACCTCTGACTCCAAAGCCTGTGCTCTTTCCACCGAGCCACACTTTATCTATTTTGATGCTATTGATGCCTGTCTACTTATTTTTTTTTGTTGTTGTCTGTCTCCCCCTTCTAGACTGTGAGCCCGTTGTTGGGTAGGAACCGTCTCTATCTGTTGCCGAATTGTACTTTTCAAGCAATTAGTTCAGTGCTCTGCCCACAGTAAGCGCTCAATAAATACAACAACGAATAAATGAAATTCATTCAATTGTATTTAATGGGTGCTTACTGTGGGCAGGGGACTGTGCTAAGCATTTGGGAGAGTAAAATACAACAATAAGGACATATTTCCTGCCCACAATGAGCTGAAAGTCTAGAGGAGAGAGGAGCTTACAATACAGAGCCACACACACTCTGACTCTGCTAATTTACACTAGCAGTTCTTGTATCACAGGACTGAGGGAAAAATGAGCCATTTTAACCCAGAACTCTAGACAGTAATTAACTTTTTCTTTTTTTATGGTATTTATTAAGTGCTTAAAAGTGGCAGGCACTGTGCTAAGCGCTGGGGTAGACATAAACTAATCAGGATGGGTACAGTCCATGTCCCGCATGAGGCTCACAGTTTTAATCCCCATTTTACAGTCAAGGTAACTGAGGCACAGAGATATTAAGTGACTTGGTCAAGGTCCCAAAGCAGTCAGCCAGTCAATCAATCGTATTTATAGATCACTTGCTGTGTGATCACCTGTATATATGTATATATGTTTGTACATATTTCTCTATTTATTTATTTATTTATCTTACTTGTACATATCTATTCTACTTATTTTATTTTGTTAGTACGGTTGGTTTTGTTCTTTGTCTCCCCCTTCTAGACTGTGAGCCCACTGTTGGGTAGGGACTGTCTCCATGTGTTGCCGACTTGTACTTCCCAAGCGCTTAGTACAGTGCTCTGCACACAGTAAGTGCTCAATAAATACGATTGACTGATTGACTGATTGATTGTGCAGAGCACTGCAGAAAGAGCTTGGGAGAGTACAATATAACGACACATTCCCTGCCCACAACAAGCTTACGGTTTAGAGGGGGAGACAGATATTAATATAAATAAAATTACAGAAGACAAATGGCAGAACTGAGATTGAAACCCAGGACCTCTGACTCCCAAACCCATGCTCTATCCACTAGATCATGCAACTCTTTGCGGGAAGGGAACATGTCTCCCAACTCAGTGGTGTTATACTTTCCCAAGCGCTTAATACAGTGCTCGGAACACAGTAAGCACTCCAAAAAAATTGATTTCCCCTCCCCACGCTTCCTCTTAATTATTTCCCCTTCCTTTTATACCTTCATTCTCCTATCTCTTACGGAACCCCAAGTGTTACAAGCCCCAATTCCGACACACGGTCACTACAGCTACCTCGGGTTTCATCTCCGGGATCAAGGCAGCCAAAAATGACTTTCCTTCAGGGAAACTTCTTCCTACTTCCTTCCTCTTTTATTTTTTTTTTCTTTAAATATCTATTCTATTTTATTTTGTTAGTATGTTTGGTTTTGTTCTCTGTCTCCCCCTTTTAGACTGTGAGCCCACTGTTGGGTAGGGACTGTCTTTATATGTTGCCAACTTGGACTTCCCAAGCGCTTAGTACAGTGCTCTGCACACAGTAAGCGCTCAATCAATAATCAATTGATTGATTGATTTAAATCTACCCACCGTCTACTGTTCTGCTCTTTCGATGCCTCAAAACACGTCTAATATACACTATACGGTTGTACAGTCATTCAATTCAGTCAATTCAGTCAACTGTATTTACTGAGCGCTTACTGGATGCAGAACACTGTACAAAGAGCTTGGGAGAGTACGATATTACAATAAACAGACCCCATTCATTTATTCAATTATATTTATCGAGCGCGTACTTTGTACAGATCATTGCGGTAAGCGCTTGGGAGAGTACAATATAACAGACAATTTCTGCCCACAGTGAGCTCAAGTCTAGAGGAGGAGACAGACATCATTATAAATAGACAAATAAATTAGAGATATATACCTGCCCACAACGAGCTTACAGTCTAGATGCCAATCGGGGATATGGCTAAAGTGGAGGGGGGCCTCTTGATTTCCCGAGTTTCACCGGCTCCATTTCTGGAGAGGCAGAGCTTATTACTGTCTACCCCAGTACTCAGTACAGTGTCCGGCCCAGAGTAAGCACTTAAAAACCATACAAAAAGAAGGTCTACCCTTTAAAAAAAAAAAGCCATTCTGAAATACCTGGAAATCTGTATTGCCTGGAACTCTATCAATCTGGAATAACAATAAGAATAATTGTTGGATATATTAGGCACTTACCGTGCACTGAAGTAGACACAAGTTCATCGGAACTAGCATCGCCCCTCCCTGCAACCCCCCATGAGGCTCACAGTGCAAGTGGGAGAACATCTGTTTAATGCCCATTTTACACATAAGGAAACTGAGGCCCAGAGAAGTTAAGTGACCCACCCTAGGTCACCCAGCAGACAAGTGGTGGCACCGGGTTTGGAACCCAGGTCCTCTGACACTTAGGCCCATTTGCTTTCCACTAGGTCACACTCTTTCTCTAGTTCCTCCAGCAACTACAGAGTTCCTTATTTAATGCAAAAGACCCACTACGTTTGAATGTTCATTTTATTAAAAATAGAAAAAAAGTTATTTTATTAAAATGTCAAACTCCAGATTTATTTTTTGATTGAAGACCTAGACCATATTGAATGCAGTTAATTATTTTAATCACATTGCTGCAAACACTCCTTACACTTAAAGGCTGCATATTGGGTGTTCAATCACCTGATATATTTTTTCATGAATGTATTTCAAGTCCCTTCAATCGCTTGCAGTTGTTTTCTCAAGTGACTTTGGTCCAGGTGTTTTAAAATCTTGGTCGGAAATTCAATTTCTATGTTAAAAGAGAATGTTTCCCCACACAAACAACGATTTTTTTCCACAGAAAAGCAAACAATTCGGCAATAACCCTTAACTCTCTCCCTTGCAAAAAGCCGAAAAACCTGCAAAGACGCATCGGCGAGGAAGAACGTTAAGAACCAAATTTTCCTTCAGCCTTGCAAGCCAGAGTGCGCTTCCCATTCCAAAAAGGAATAGTGAGTCTTTAAAAATAAATGAGGAAAGACACTCCTCCAAACACACAGATGAGATCTTGCCTCATTTAAGCGTTGCTGGCGTTCTCCGCGTCTTAGTTCCGAAGGGCGATGAGGAATCCCAAGCTTCTCAAGGCCGGGCGTGCCTCTAAAATACTCATTTTCGACTACCTGTGGCCTGTTCCTCAGTGTGACAATTCCGCCTTTTGACCTCCCAACAACTCCAAGAGAGAAGCATTCAGTTCTGGGACACAATGAATGCCTGCCGTGAAGATAGGGGAGAAAGTCATCAACCGCAAGATCCCGGTCAAGTCCAAGAGCCCAGGACTGAGAAGGCTTCGCTTTCCACCCTGCCAATGTGCCATAAAAACAGCTCTGGCAACCAAGATAACAACTAGAAGAAAATCCTTTAATACCCTGGTGCTGAACTGACAACTGAAACCAAATCATCTGATCTGACTGGAATTACAGAGAATTCTGCAATTAGGGGAAAAGGGAGGAATGACCTCCGAACACCGGATTTATTTGGAGCAAGAAAGTTTCCGCGGACCGCATCTTCTTGGATTACGAGAAGGCTACTCCACACAGGATCCCCTAGAGATCCAGGCTTCAAATTCAAAGTTGATGCTCCTGATGGTGTGACTTTAATAGTAGTAGTAATAGCATGGATGAAGTGCTTACTGGGTTCAAAGCACTGTGATAAACGCTTAGTACACTGCTCTGCAACAGTAAGCGTTCAATAAATATGACTGAATGAACTGAACGAATGCTAAGCCCCGGGAGAAAATACGCAGTTGGGGATTAGACGTAATAATAATGGTAATGAGAATTATGGTGTTTGTTAAGTGCTTTCTATGCACCAAGCACTGGGCTGGATATAAGGTAATCAAGTTGGACACAGTCCCTGTCCCACATGGAGCTCACAGCCTTAATCCCCATTTTACAGATGAGGGAACTGAGGCCCAGAGAAGTGAGGCGACTGGCCCAAGATCACACAGCAGACGGAGCAGAGCCGGGATTAGAACCCAGGTCCTTCTGATTCCCAGGCCCATGCTCTACCCACTAGTTTGTGATGCTTCACTGAGCGCTTCCTATGTGCCATGCACTGCTCTAAGCACTGAGGAAGGTACAAGTTCATCACACTGGACACAGCCCCTACCCCACATGGGGCTCACACTCTTAACCCTCATTTTACAGAGAAGTGAAGTGACTTGCCTGAAGTCATAGAGCAAACATGTGGCGAAGCCGGAATTAGAACCCAGGTCCTTCTGACCCCCAGGCCTGTGCTCAATTCAATTGTATTTATTGAGCGCTTACTGTGTGCAGAGCGCTGGACTAAGCGCTTGGGAAGTACAAGTCGGCAACACATAGAGATGGTCCCTACCCAACAATGGGCTCACAGTCTAGAAGGAAGAGACAGACTAGCTACTAAGCCATACACCATCAGGAGCATCAACTTTGAATTTGAAGACTGGATCTCTAGGGGATCCCGTGTGGAGTAGCCTCCTCGTAATCCAAGAAGATGTGGTCCTCGGAAATTTTGCCGAACTTCTCCTGGTCCCTGTCCCCTTGTCTGGGTACGGAAGAGAGAAGGTGTCTCCAAATCTCAGCCCTCGCCCACATGTTTGAGCTGGGCCACGAAAAAGCCTCTTCCACACTTTACACTCAATGGGATCGTTAAATGCTTTTTCCCTGCATGAGGGAATTAGAAACCAGTATTTGGTTTGTGGGTCTCTTTGGTTATTTCTTCTGTCAAACAGGGTGGTGGTTCCTTACCTACCTAATTCAAAGACTTTTTCTAAACAATAATTGGGTCCTCATCTACTCTACAAATGTAAAATGCTACATAAGATCAAATCTCCTCTTCCAAATTCATAATAACCTAATCTTGAGGAAATCCCGAGCAGGGAACGTGGCTGCTAATTCTGTTGAATTCTCCCAAGCACTTAGTAGAGTGCTCTGCACATCATCGTCATCATCAATCGTATTTATTGAGCGCTTACTATGTGCAAAGCACTGTACTAAGCGCTTGGGAAGTACAAATTGGCAACATATAGAGACAGTCCCTACCCAACAGTGGGCTCACAACCATTGACTGATTGACTTATTAGAGCTAGAACTGGACAGAGGGTTTTCTGCATTAAAAACTGTTAATACTCATGAACTCTCCCCTCTCTTGAAGCCTTGGAAACTCAGCTCTGCAAGACTGCATAATAATAATAATAGTATCTGGTATTTGTTAAGTGCTTAATATGTGCCAGGCACTGCTCTAAGCGCTGGGGTGGATCGGGTTGGACACGGTCCCTGTCACACAAGGGGCTCACAGTTTCAATCACCATTTTACAGATGAGGTAACTGAGGCACAGGGAAGTGACTCACCCAAAGTCACACGGCAGACAAATGACAGAGCCAGCATTAGAACCCATGACCTTTTGAGTCCCAGGCCCATGATCTATCTACTCTATCCACTATATCATGCTGCTTCTCTAATAATTATTACAATCGCTATTGCTATTCTCATGCCATTTATTCTACACTAACTACATGCTAACTGGATACAAGGTTGCCAGACTGGACCTGATCCAATCTTATTCCCATTTTCCCGATGAAGACTGCTTAAGTGCCTTGCCCAGAACTGGAAGGAGAAATCCAGTCTCCTGACTCTCCGGGTCACGCTCTTCCCACTAGGATGTGGTGATGTAAAGCCACAAAAATCACCACTGGATTCAAACTCACATGACACGTTCTGCGGAACACTATGCCCTGGACTTTACACCCCCTCCAAAACATCGGCGAATCCAGGTCTATATATGAACCTCCTCAGGCCGCGATCCTACGGTACACAAGCCAACTACTACATATTCCCCGTTCTTCCCCAGTGTGTGTGTTCACTCTGCATTTTGGATAGGATGCTGCTGGGAATTAGGGAACGTTCTCATGACAACAGGCAGCTCTCTGGATAGAACGGGATTTGATGTCAGAAGGAAGGCGTGGCCTCAGTCAAACCACATCTGTCGTAAGGTGAGTTTTCCTTAAGCCGGAATTCATCAAAGACATAGCCCATCGTGGTCAAGGAGTGAGCATATTACGTTTTGGATAAAGATGTCAAAGACCCAAGAACACAGATCCAACACGCATTTCTAAAATATTAAATTGTAGTACGGGTTACTGAGCTGGCTGAGGTAAACTTCCCTTGGTTTCACTGTCTGGGCAAAAAAGCTATTAAAGCTTATATGAATCTGAGACTAGCCAAATTCAGTCCTAATGGCCACAAAATATGGGAAGCCTTCCTAACCTGCCCAAACTAACACTAAGCGGAAAACCTAAGCAATGCGAAGGACGTGTTCTTTCAAGTCCAAATTTATAATCCATCATCTAGAAAGGCAGCCTAATAATCCAGGCCCTCGCATCAGAATTGGAAGAAAATGTCCAAATCTGAGAAAGACATATATGCAACGCAGATTAAAAGTGTTCCTCGCCGAACGGATCGAAAACCAAACCTGTACACCTAAACGATATGCCAAACAACTGATTTTCTACATTGGAGAAATTTTTTTCAGATTGATTTTCCTAAAAGGCAGATCCCTGTTAATTTAGAGTCTTCTATAGGGAGGCAAGTGTGCTTTCAACTTTAAATACCAGCACTTTACTCCTTCACTGGACTTTAAAGACATATTGGATGTTTGCAATTATAATAGACCTCCTTCTTTTGTCAAATGGCATTTTAATTTAATAAACAGAATAAATTATCTCCAAGCTATGATCATGAATAACTCATTGTCCATTACAGGCCTACATCACATACTATATTTATATTTGGCCAGGGCAAGGACAAGCTCAGACTTGTTTGTGATCCGCAAGTGCAGTGTTTTATTAGCTACTATATTCTACCCTACTGTTTTCCTTGACAGTCCATTTGCAAACCAGAAACTGCAATTGCGTTTTCAATTAACTTCGGCTGGGAATCAAAACAAAAACAGGTAAGACTATCACAAGGTATCTCAAGCCTGCTGCATCTTTTGGAAACTGTCAGAGGAGCTTAAAGGATGTCTCGAAAGGACGAATAAAACCGTATTCTCACCTCAAAAACCGGGAGCTGGATGACCATACTGCTTTAAATTTATCAATTTTACAAACACAGATTGGCCACTTCACTCTCTGGGCAACACATCTACTTCAGAAAACAGTACGTCAGAGAAAGACACATGGGGATGATGGGGTGCCTTTTTATATGTGCTTTTTTTCATTCATTCAATCGTATCTATTGAGTGTCCACAACCATCCTCATTTCCTGATGAATAATGGAAATCAAAGCTCTGCAAAAAGATGGCAGCAATTATTAAATAGACCCAAAGCAGATACTGTTGCATGTTCTACAACTGCAAACGCTGCATGAAGGAGGAAGTGTTTTTCCTAATAAGATTTCTAGTGGTGCATAACCCAAATAAATCGATATTAGTAAATATCACGTTGTTTTTAAAATACAGAATCTCTATTTAAACAATATGGGATCAGTGAGATTTTTTTTTCCTCACCCGTTAAATTTTCAAGGAAAGGGCTGAGAATGGATTGATAATGTTGAGAAGATTTACATATGTCAAAGCTGGTTTGACAGTTCTCAGCTGCAACGGTCATGAGAATATGAAGGGTCAAAGAGATGGAAAAGTGAACAATTTACGTGCTTGAAAAAAAACATTTCTATCACCGTTGTTGAAATCCCAGTTGGTTTCAAAGACCTTATATTGAGCTGCACATTACTGATACAGAGGTTTGAATTATCACTTTCATGAGAAACTGAAGGTTTCTTTCAACTTTGGTTAAAAATGACCCCCCAAAATGTAAATTATAACCTGCTTTTTAAAATTCCCTTTAAGAGCTTAAAGGAGAGGGTATTAGTAGCCATTTTGTCTTCAATTTAGGACATGATACACAATCTGAACATAATGAAAACAGGAGTGGGTAATTCTAGTTGATGATAATTTGAATGCTAATTTCCATCATCGTGTTTACAGAGAAAAAACGTTAAATGCTTTGGCTCCGGTACAACCTTAATGCAGAACAAAACCCAGTAAATTCAGCATCCCTTTCCCTTTAAATTACATCATGTGTTTTGGTTTGTGTTTTTTTTAAGCCCAGGATGAGGTAAGAGAAAAAATGTGCATTGATATTCTAACACCCCAATTGCAGGTAGATCGTCTCAAAATATTATTGCCTCACATGATCCAGTAGGTTTCTTTGTTAAATACAGACACATCTTAAAAATCTGCATTGCAAGTAAAATATACAACTGCCAGCTCTGGTGTGAAACTACAGACACTGCACTGACCTATTTCAAATTATGTATCATCACAACATGGACACATGCCAGAAAAATATGAAAATTACTATACACCACCAATACCAATTTTGCTTAAAAACCTGGCCAATGTAATCACTGCTTTAAATTTGAAGTGTCTAACTGTATGCGGTGCCTGGATTATTTTTTGATAATTGTGGTGTTTAAAATGCAGATTAAAAATAAGATATATGGATACATTTATATTAAATAAAGGCTCGCAAAATACTTCATTGTCAAAAGTCAAGGAGATTTTTGCTCTGCAGAAGTATCTGATTTCAGCTCATTTCTCTCTCTTAAAGGCTGCACCCGATTTTGAAGCATATTGGGCTTTTTATTCATTTCCTTTTGGAAAACAGAAGAACTATACTGAAGATGGGATTTGGGGGTAAAGGCTCTTACACGGCGATATGATCGTGTTCAAGGCTCACTGCCCTAACCAAATTATAATCCCACGAAAATGGGGGTTTTCAATGGAAATCTTGATACCTTTCATCACGATTTATGGATACATATATATTAAATAAAGGCTCGCAAAATACTTCATTGTCAAAAGTCAAGGAGATTTTTGCTCTGCAGAAGTATCTGATTTCAGCTCATTTCTCTCTCTCAAAGGCTGCACCCGATTTTGAAGCATATTGGGCTTTTTATTCATTTCATTTTTGAAAACAGATGAACTATACTGAAGATGGGATTTGGGGGTAAAGGCTCTTACACGGCGATATGATCGTGTTCAAGGCTCACTGCCCTAACCAAATTATAATCCCACGAAAATAGGGGTTTTCAATGGAAATCTTGATACCTTTCATCACGAATGATATCAGATTCTCCCCATTACACTCTTTAATGATGCGAGGTTCCCTGATCCTATCATTCTACTTTTTTAAAAAAATGGATCATTTAGCGCTAAACATTTTACAGACCACCACCATGAACCTGATTTCCCGACACCCTAAATCATAATCCCCCAACCTCTGCCTAGCAATCCTCATTTTAAATCGTACACCATCTGATGGTGTGCTTTTTCTCTTTCGATTAAAGAAGTACAATCTGCATTTTAAATCGTACACCATCTGATGGTGTGCTTTTTCTCTTTCCATTAAAGAAGTACTTCCCTTCTGGGTGAATGCATCAGTCAAAATCCAATTCTGTATTTCGGTCAAGTCGTCTTTTTTTCACAGGAAATGCATGAGAATGAACTCTCCTCCCATCTCCCCCTCCCTCTCCCTTCATCCCAGCCTTCTTGGAAGGATTACATTCTTGGAATAAACGGTGCAAAAACATCCAGGAGCAGCAGCTAATCCCTGGACAAGGGGGGGAAATGAGGGGGTGGCAACACACCAGGTTTCTGTGCTGCATATTTAATATCGGTGGGCACGGTGCTCGGTTGGCTGAAAATTCACAATACACTTCTTCCTCCCTCTTTCTGTGTGACTGCAAAAAGGAGTAAACACATTTCGCTCTCCCCACCCCCACGCCGAGCTACATGCTACCATCATGCGATCCAACTTCTTTTTCAACCAGCTCCCTCTCCCAGGCACCGAGCTGAAGAAACAAGTTATTTCCTAGTTTTTGGCGTGTTTATCTGCAGTCGCTTCAAGTCCTTTTTTTTGTCATTTATGGGGGTGAGGGGAGATTTACAGATTTAAGGCACGCAGACACACACATTCACAAATTTAAGGCATACACACACAGATTTAAGGCACACACACACACAGATTTAAAGCACAAACACATTTAAAGAGACAAGGCACACACACATTTACAGGGACAAGGCACACACACATTTACAGAGACAGGGCGCACACACATTTACAGATACAAGGCACACACACAATTGCAGATACAGGGCACACACACATTTGCAGATACAAGGCACACACACATTTACAGATACAAGGCATACACATTTACAGATACAAGGCACACACACATTTGCAGATACAGATACAAGGCACACACACATTTGCAGATTTAAGGCACACACACACTTACAGATACATGGCACACATACATTTACAGATACAAGGCACACACACATTTGCAGATTTAAGGCAACACACATTTGCAGATACAAGGCACACACACATTTGCAGATACAAGGCACACACACATTTACAGATACAGGCAAACACACGTTTACAGATACAGGCACACACACGTTTACAGATACAGGCACACACACGTTTACAGATACAGGCACACACACGTTTACAGATACAGGCACACACACGTTTACAGATACAAGGCACACACACACTCACGGATACAAGGCACACACACACTCTTACGGATCCAAGGCTCACACACATTTGCAATCAATCAATCGTATTTATTGAGCGCTTACTGTGTGCAGCGCACTGTACTAAGCGCTTGGGAAGTAGAAGTTGGCAGCATATAGAGGCAGTCCCTACCCAACAGTGGGCTCCCAGTCTATACAAGGCACACACACATTCACAGATACAAGGCTCACACACATTTGCAGATACAAGGCACACACACTTACAGATAGAAGGCACACACACACAGATAGAAGGCACACACAGATAGAAGGCACACACACATTTGCAGATAGAAGGCATACACACATTTGAAGATAGAAAGCATACACACACATTTGCAGATAGAAGGCATACACACACATTTGCAGATAGAAGGCACACACACATTTGCAGATAGAAGGCATACACACACATTTGCACATAGAAGGCACACACACATTTGCAGATAGAAGGCATACACACACATTTGCACATAGAAGGCACACACACATTTACAGATAGAAGGCATACACACATTTGCAGATAGAAGGCACACACACATTTGCAGATAGAAGGCATACACACACATTTGCACATAGAAGGCACACACACATTTACAGATAGAAGGCATACACACATTTGCAGATAGAAGGCATACACACATTTGCAGATAGAAGGCATACACACACTTGCAGATAGAAGGCACACACACACACTTGCAAATTTAAGGCACACACATTTGCAGATTTAAGGCACACACCCACCCACCCACCCACAGATTTAAGGCACACACAGACACACCCACCCACCTACAGATTCAAGGCACACACAGACACATCTCCAAAGGCCCTGTAAGCCCTCGGTCTCTGCAAACTCCCCTGCTGCAGAAATGTGGCCGGGGTTGCATCCTTCCCTGTCCCTCTCTCCGCACATATGTCCACCTCTCCTTATCTAGCGATGCATATTCTGCAATCTGCATGCATACGCACGGCTCCCGCAGGGCAAGGCTCGTCTTACCAGATGGATTTCTTGATCTTGTGTTGCAGCGCGCTGGCGTCGGTGGCGGGCAGGCCCGGCAGCAGAGTTGGCAGGGGCCCCCCCGGGCTCAGGGGCAGCAGCTGCTGCTGCTGCTGCTGCTGCTGCTGCTGCTGGTGGGCATCGGGCTGGGGGGGTTGCTCCTCTGCCATCGCTGCAGGAGGAGGAGGAGGAGGAGGAGGAGGAAGGGGGCAGGCTGCACTAGGCCTCGAGCCCCGAGCTCGAGTGAGTGGGGTTGCCCCGCTGGTCGGGGACCATGGTGGGTGCTCCTCCCCGGGGGCTTGGCATGGGGGCCCCCCCTCGGCCTCCCCCCCAACCGGCTGCAGATCGGGGAGGCCACCGGAAAAAAACGGGGGGCCCGGCTTCGCCCCCTCTCCTCTTCCTCCTCCTCCTCCTCCTCCTCCTCCCTGTCGCCTTCTTCTTCTCCACCGCCGCCGCCGCCGCTGCAGCCCCGAGCTGGGCTCGGCCCGGCTCCGCTCCCCGGCCACGTTCGGCCACGTTCGGCTCCGCTCGGCGACGTTCGGCTCCGCTCGGGGGCGCTCGGCTCCGTTATTCGGCTCCGCTCGGCGACGTTCGGCTCCGCTCGGGGACGCTCGGCTCGGCGACGTTCGGCTCCGCTCGGCTCGGCGACGTTCGGCTCCGCTCGGGGGCGCTCGGCTCCGTTATTCGGCGACGTTCGGCTCCGCTCGGGGACGCTCGGCTCGGCCGAAGCGGCCCGAGAGGGCGCGCAGCCGCAGTGCGGCCCGGCGCAGGCCGCCGCGGCAACAACGCTGACCCCCGGTGGGCGGGGGGGAGGGAGGAGTGAGAGTGAGAGAGAGAGAGAGAGAGAGAGAGAGTGTGTGTGTGTGTGTGTGTGTGTGTGTGTGTGTAGAGGGGAAACCTAGGAAAGACCAAAAAACCAAGAAAATAATAATGATGGCATTTGTTAAGCGCTTACTATGTGCCAAGCACTGTTCTAAGCGCTGAAAAGAAAATGTGGGTGCGGGTGAGGAAGGGAAAAGGGGGGGGGGGGCAGGAGGAGGAAGAAGAGGGGAGAGGGCTAAGGGAGGGCAACGTGGGGCAGAGAGGAAGGACAGCAAGAGGGAGAGGGAGGAGGTGAAGGAAATAGAAGAAAACAGGAGGGTGGAGAGAGTGACAGGGAGAGAGGAATGGCAAAAAAAATGGAGAGGGGGCAATATTGTGAAGACAGGGTGTTGAGGAAAGAGGAAGGGAAGCAGCATGGCCTGGTGGATGGGGGGGGGGAGAGGAGGAGGGGGAAGAGGGAGAAAGTGAAGGGAAAAAAGAAAATGGGAGGGTGGAGAGAGTGGCAGGGAGGGAGAAATGGCCAAAAAATGGAAAGGGGGAAATACTGTGAAGACAAGGTGTTGGGGAACGAGGAGGGGAAGCAGCATGGCCTAGTGGATGGAGCAAGAGGGGGAGGAAGAAAAGGGGGATGAAGAGGGAGAAAGTGAAGGAAGAAAATAAAACGGGAGGGTGGAGAGAGTGACAGGGAGGGAGAAATGGCAAAAAAAAAACCCTGGAGAGCGGGAAATATTGTGAAGAGAAGGTGTTGGGGAAAGAGGGGGGGAAGCAGCATGGCCTAGTGGATGGAGCAAGAGGAAGAGGAAAAAAGAGAATGGGAGGGTGGAGAGAGTGACAGGGAGGGAGAAATGGCAAAAAAAAAATGGAGAGGAGGAAATATTGTGAAGACAAGGTGTTGGGGAAAGAGGAGGGGAAGCAGCATGGCCTGGTGGGTGGAGCAAGAGGGGGAGGAAGAAGAGGGGGATGAAGAGGGAGAGATTGAAGGAAAAAAATAAAACGGGAGGGTGGAGAGAGTGACAGGGAGGGAGAAATGGCCAAAAAAAAAATGGAGAGGGGGAAATATTGTGGAGAAAAGGTGTTGGGGAAAGAGGAGGGGAAGCAGCATGGCCTAGTGGATGGAGCAAGGGGGAGGAAGAAGAGGGGGATGAAGAGGGAGAAAGTGAAGGAAAAAAATAAAATGGGAGGGTGGAGAGAGTGACAGGGAGGGAGAAATGGCCAAAAAATGGAGAGGAGGAAATATTGTGAAGACAAGGTGTTGGGGAAAGAGGAGGGGAAGCAGCTTGGCCTAGTGGATGGAGCAAGAGGAAGGAGAGCAAGGTGGGGAGGAAGAGGGAGAAAGAGAAGGGAAAAAAGAGAACGGGAGGGTGGAGAGAGTGACAGGGAGGGAGAAATGGCAAAAAAAAATGGACAGGAGGAAATATTGTGAAGACAAGGTGGGGAAAGAGGAGGGGAAGCAGCATGGCCTAGTGGATGGAGCAAGAGAGGGAGGAAGAAAAGGGGGATGAAGAGGGAGAAAGTGAATGAAAAAAATAAAACGGGAGGGTGGAGAGAGTGACAGGGTGGGAGAAATGGCAAAAAATGGAGAAGAGGAAATACTGTGAAGACAAGGTGTTGGGGAAAGAGAAGGGGAAGCAGCATGGCCTGGTGGATGGAGCAATAGGGGGAGGAAGAGGAAGAGGATGAAGAGGGAGAAAGTGAAGGGAAAAAAGAAAACGGGAGGGTGGAGAAAATGACGGAGGGAGGGAGAAATGGAAAAAGATGGAGAGGAGGAAATGTGAATAATTATAATAATGATGGTATTTGTTAAGTTGTAAGCACTTACTATGTGCCAAGCACTGGGGTAGATACAAGGTCATTAGGTTGTCATTCGTTCATTCATTCAATCGTATTTATTGAGCGCTTACTGTGTGCACAGCACTGGACTAAGCACTTGGGAAGTACAAATCGGCAACAGAGACGGTCCCTACCGGGGCTCAGGTCTTAATCCTCATTATGCAGATGAGGGAACTGAGGCCCAGGGAAGTGAAGTGACTTGCCCAAAGTCACACAGCTAACAAGTGGCGGAGGTGGGATTAGAACAATAATACTAATTGTGGTATTTGTCAAGCGCTTACTATGTGGCAAGCACTGTTCAAGCACTGGGGGAGATACAAGGTCATCAGGTTGTCCCAGGTGGGGCTCACAGTCTTAATCCCCATTTTACAGATGAGGTCACTGAGGCACAGAGAAGTTAAGCGACTTGCCCAAGATCACAAGTGACAGAGTTGGGATTAGAACCCACAACCTCTGACTCACAAGCCCGGGCTCTTTCCACTAAGCCACACTGCTTCTCAAGAGAAGGTGTTGGGGAAAGAGGAGGGGAAGCAGCATGGCCTCGTGGATGGAGGCCGTCGTTCGTTGTCAGAACGACCTGGGTTCTAATTAATGCCAACTCCACCGCTTATTCGTTCATTCAGTCCTTTTTATTGAGGGCTTACTTTGTGCAAAGCACTGTACTAAGCACCTGGGAGAGTACAATACAACAATAGAGTGATACAGGCCCTGCCCACAACGAGGTTACTGTCCAGCTCTGATTCTTGGGGAAGCCACACGGTGGAATGGATAGAGCAGGAGCCTGGGAGTCGTCGTCATCATCATCATCATCTTCAATCGTATTTATTGAGTGCTTACTATGTGCAGAGCGCTGTACTAAGCGCTTGGGAAGTACAGATTGGCAACATATAGAGACAGTCCCTACCCAACAGCGGGGTCACAGTCTAAAAGGGGGAGACTATGGTTGTACATATTTATTACTCTATTTATTTATTTATTTATTTATTTTACTTGTACATTTCTATCCTACTTATTTTATTTTGTTGGTATGTTTGGTTCTGTTCTCTGTCTCCCCCTTTTAGACTGTGAGCCCGCTGTTGGGTAGGGACTGTCTCTATGTGATGCCAATTTGTACTTCCCAAGCGCTTAGTACAGTGCTCTGCACATAGTAAGCGCTCAATAAATACGATTGATTGATTGATTGATTGATTGATTGAGACAGAGAACAAAACCAAACATACTAACAAAATAAAATAGAATAGATAGGTACAAATAAAATAAAGAGTAATATGTACAAACATATATACAGGTATATACAGGTACAGTCAAAAAGTCGTGGGTTCTAATTCTGGATCTGCCCCTGGTCTGCTTTGTGACCTTGGGCAAGTCACTTCACCGTGCCTCAGTTGTCTCATCTGTCAAATGGGGATTGAGACCGTGAGTCCCAAGTGGGACAGGGACTGTCAGGTCCAACCCGATTTGCTTGTATCCACCCCTGCGCTTAGTACAGTGCCTGACACATAGTAAGCGCTCAACAAATATAATTATTATTATTCTTTGTGGGCCCCCTCTCCCAAAGGGGTAGCTGGGGGATAGGTGCTGTGCTGGTGAACGGAGCTTTATTTATACCCCATGGCTCTAGTCTGTTCCTTCTTGTCTCCCATCATCATCATCAATCGTATTTATTGAGCGCTTACTATGTGCAGAGCACTGTACTAAGCGCTTGGGAAGTACAAATTGGCAACATATAGAGACCGTCCCTACCCAACAGTGGGCTCACAGTCTCCCACCCCTGCTTCTTTTAAACTGTCCAATTCACCTGCCCGAGGTTGCAGATAGAGTGCTGAGAATGAAGGCAACGATGATGATGGCCTTTTTTATTAAGCGCTTCCAATGTGCAAAGCGCTGTTCTAAGCGCTGGGGAGGTTACAAGGTGATCAGGTTGTCCCACGGGGGGGCTCACGGTCTTAATCCCCATTTGACAGATGAGGGAACTGAGGCCCAGAGAAGTGAAGTGACTTGCCCCAAGTCACACAGCTGACAATTGGCGGAGCTGGGATTTGAACCCATGACCTCTGACTCCAAAGCCCATGCTCTTTCCACTGAGCCACGCTGCTTCTCTGGAAGGGAATATGCCTCCACCACCTACGGAGCTGGCCTTCACTCACCTCAATCAATCAATCAATCAGTTGTATTTATTGAGCGCTTACTGTGTGCAGAGCACTGTACTAAGCGCTTGGGAGGTACAAGCTGGCAACATATAGAGACAGTTATCATCATCATCAATCGTATTACTCTATTTATTTATTTATTTATTTTACTTATACATTTCTATCCTACTTATTTTATTTTGTTGGTATGTTTGGTTCTGTTCTCTGTCTCCCCCTTTTAGACTGTGAGCCCACTGTTGGGTAGGGACTGTCTCTATGTGATGCCAATTTGTACTTCCCAAGCGCTTAGTACAGTGCTCTGCACATAGTAAGCGCTCAATAAATACGATTGATTGATTGATTTATTGAGCGCTTACTGTGTGCAGAGCACTGTACTAAGCGCTTGGGAAGTACAAGTTGGCAACATATAGAGACGGTCCCTACCCAACAGTGGGCTCACAGTCTAGAAGTCTAGTCTAGTCACAGTCTCCACTTTAACCTCAAAGCTGCCCTGCCCCACAATAGGAGAGGAGGAAGAGAGTGTTGGGGAGATCCCAAAACCAGGAAGAAGAGTTCTTCCTCAGCACTAACCTGAGAGGGAAGCAGTGATTATACTGGAGGCTGGGAGTTCTGTCCATAGGTGTTTGTGAATGTCCATTTTATGCTCCCAAAGGAGGAGCCCCACAGTACAAACTTGGGAAACGGGCCCAGAGCTCCCAGGGGTTAGAGGGACAAAAAGCCACACCTGGTTAGGCTCAGAATCGGTCTTGGCCCATTTCGGACCGGGAGGGCCGGAATTTGACTTCCGGGACAACCGCGCAAACTTCCAGAAAGTCGGTGTCATCATTTCCTGCTTGGCCAGCAACAATTCCAATTCAGTATCTCCACTGCCATGCCAAAGCTGGTGCTGGGCAAGCTGGAAATGCCCTCCCTCTGCCCATCCGCCAAGCTAGCTCTCGCCTGTCCCGCCATCGACCCCCGGCCCACGTCATCCCCTGGGCCTGGAATGCCCCCAATCCCTCTGCCCATCCGCCAAGCTAGCTGTCTTCCTCCCTTCAAGGCCCTACTGAGAGCTCACCTCCTCCAGGAGGCCTTCCCACACTGAGCCCCTTCCTTCCTCTCCCCCTCGTCCCCCTCTCCATCCCCCCATCTTACCTCCTTCCCTTCCCCACAGCACCTGTCTATATGTATATATGTTTGTACATATTTATTACTCTATTTATTTATTTATTTTACTTGTACATATCTATTCTATTTATTTTATTTTGTTAGTATGTTTGGTTTTGTTCTCTGTCTCCCCCTTTCAGACTGTGAGCCCACTGTTGGGTAGGGACTGTCTCTATATGTTGCCAATCTGTACTTCCCAAGCTCTTAGTACAGTGCTCTGCACATAGTAAGCGCTCAATAAATACGATTGATGATGATGATGATTTACTACTCTATTTATTTATTTTACTTGTACATATCTATTCTATTTATTCTATTTTGTTAGTATGTTTGGTTTTGTCTCCCCCTTTTAGACTGTGAGCCCGCTGTTGGGTAGGGACTGTCTCTATATGTTGCCAATCTGTACTTCCCAAGCTCTTAGTACAGTGCTCTGCACATAGTAAGCGCTCAATAAATACGATTGATGATGATGATGATTTACTACTCTATTTATTTTACTTGTACATATCTATTCTATTTATTTTATTTTGTTAGTATGTGTGGTTTTGTCTCCCCCTTTTAGACTGTGAGCCCACTGTTGGGTAGGGCCTGTCTCTATATGTTGCCAATTTGTACTTCCCAAGCGCTTAGTACAGTGCTCTGCACACAGTAAGTGCTCAATAAATACGATTGATGATGATGATGATGATGGAAACAGATGGAAACCAGGGCGGGCCAACCCAGTTTGCTTGTCTCCAGCCCAGTGCTCAGTACAGTACTTGGCATGTAGTAAATGCTTAACAAATACAATTGTTATTATTGTTATGGGCCAGATTGGCCCTGGATTTTTCGCCCAAGCAAGATTCTGGGCCAAAAGCATCATTCTTGCCGCAAAACCAAAAGTTGCAATACTTTCTGAACAGCTCTATATAGTCATTTTAGCTTCTAGCATCTACTCAGCTCCCTGAACATTCCCTTCCTAACCGACTCATACCAAAAACTAGGTATTTTTCTTAGCAGATGTTTCCCGAAGTGTACTCTATGTTGTTCCCCAGGAAAGTAGCAGTGCGGCCTAGTGAATAGAACCTCGGCCCGGGAGTCAGAAGGACCTGGGTTCTAATCCCGACTCTGCCACTTGTCCGCTGTGTGACCTTGGACAAGTCACAAGTATTTGTTAATTGCTTGCTACGTGCCAGGTACTGTACTAAGCGCTGGGGTAGACACCAGGAAATTAGGTTGGACACAGTCCCTACCCCACGTGGGGCTCACAGTCTCAATCCCCATTTTACAGATGAGGTAACTGAAGCACAGAGAAGTAAAGTGACTTGCCCAGGGTCACACAGCAGACAAGTGGCGGAGCCGGGAGTAGAAACCATGATCTCTAACACCCAGGCCCATGCTCTATCCGCTGTGCCACGTGGGGCAGGGATTGGGCCTAACCTGACTAGCTTGTATCTAGCCCAGTGCTTAGCACGGGACGTAGTACGTAGTAAGTGCTTAAATACCATAAAAAAAGATTGAAGAATCATCATCAATCGTATTTATTGAGCGCTTACTGTGTGCAGAGCACTGGACTAAGCGCTTGGGAAGTACAAGTTGGCAACATCTGGAGACAGTCCCTATCCAACAGTGGGCTCACAGTCTAAAAGGGAGAACAAAACCAAACATACTAACGAAATAAAATAAATAGAATCATCAATCTGTTAGTTAAAATAGGAAGTATCAACAAATATTGACTGAGTTCTTACGCAGCATGGCACTGGACACAGCATTTATAGATCGAATGATCGTTCTCCTCATTTCCCATCATCAAGCCCTTTTGCTTCCTCACCCCACTTCCCATCTCAACATCCTGCCCTCGAGGAGTTTATCTTCAAAAGACACGCCATTCGTATATGATAGAAGATCTAAATGCTAGCTTATATCCAATATAATGACAGTGTTCGTTAAGTGCTTATTATACGCCAAACGCCGTCCTAAGCCCCGGGTTAGATACAAGAGAATCAACTATAAATACGATCGAATGAATGAATGTCCACATGTTTTGTTTTGTTGCCTGTCTCCCCCTTCTAGACCGTGAGCCCGTTGAGGGGTAGGGACCGTCTCTGTATGTCGCCGACTTGGACTTCCCAAGCGCTTAGTACAGTGCTCTGCACACAGTAAGCGCTCAATAAATACGATTGAATATATGAATGAATGAATGAATGAATGAACTAAGACTGTCCCTTCGCCACCTTGAGCTCACAGTCTAAACAGGAGGGAGAACAGGTATTGAATCCCCATTTCACAGGTGAAGAAACTGAGACACAGAAAAATTCAGTGATTTGCCCTAGGTCGCACAGCAGCCACGTGGTGGAGGCAGGATTAGAACCCAGGTTCTCTGACTCCTAGGCTTTTGGTCTTCCCACTCGGCCACTCTGCTTCCCAAAATGCCCAATGACTTGGAAAATGCTATATTCCCGGTAGAATAATATAATTTGGAAGCCACCGAGAGCTCATTAAATCCAGACAGGATCAAGCTAGCTCATGGAGATATGGAGAAAATCCCAATGGGACTGAACCTGTCAGGCTCCCCAAGTGCTTAGTAATCAATCAATCAATCAATCAATCGTATTTATTGAGCGCTTACTGTGTGCAGAGCACTGGACTAAGCGCTTGGGAAGTACAAATTGGCAACATATAGAGACAGTCCCTACCCAACAGTGGGCTCACAAAGGGGGAGGTACTCTGCACACATTAAGCACTCAAATATTACGAATATATTATAAATTTATTATGTCTGGCTCAGAGCAGCTCTCCAAGCACCACTCAGAAGCAAAGAGCGACAGATTTACTTTCGAGACGCTTTTGCCTCTCAAACCGCCCCTCTTATTGCTCTCCCATTCCTCCTGCAGCTCTCCCCATACAATGTCTGGAATCATTTTAGTCCTGCTTTTAGTCACTTTAGTAACTTTTCTCTGAACCGTCTCCATTTCCCCATAACCTTTTGAAAGTGTAACCGTAGCTGGTCACAGTACTCTGATAAGCAGCCGATCCCTGCGGTGAATAGCAGAATAATAATGATTAATTGATTGATTGATATTTATTTATTTTGCTTGTACATATCTATTCTATTTATTTTATTTTGTTAATATGTTTTGTTCTCTGCCTCCCCCTTTTAGACTGTGAGCCCACTGTTGGGTAGGGACCGTCTCTAGATGTTGCCAACTTGGACTTCCCAAGCGCTTAGTACAGTGCTCTGCACACAGTAAGCGCTCAATAAATACGATTGATTGATTGATTAATGTATTTATTAAGTACTTACTAGGTGTTAAGCACTCTGGATACAGTCTCCAAGTCTAGGAGGCAGGGAGAGCTGTTGTCCTTCTCCCCAGTTTGCAGTTGAGGAAACTGAGACACAGCAAAATCAAGTGGCTTGCCCAAAGCCGCACAGCAGGTCATTGGCCTTGAACGCAGAATTAGAACCCAGAATCCTGAGTCCCAGGCTCACTCGCTTTCCACCAGGCCACACAGCCCTTCAGAAGGATTACTTCTTGATTCCCGCGTGTCATACTCCTGTTGATTCAATCTAGTCATTCAAATAATGGTCCTGCATTGCCAGATCCATAGTCATCATCATCATCAATCGTATTTATTGAGCGCTTACTATGTGCAGAGCACTGTACTAAGCACTTGGGAAGTACAAATTGGCAACATATAGAGACAGTCCCTACCCAACAGTGGGCTCACAGTCTAAAAGGGGGAGACAGAGAACAAAACCAAACATACTAACAAAATCAAATAAGTAGAATAGATAGGTACAAATAAAATAAATAAATAGAGTAAAAAATATGTACAATCAATCAATCAATCAATCAATCGCATTTATTGAGCGCTTACTATGTGCAGAGCACTGTACTAAGCGCTTGGGAAGTACAAATTGGCAACATATAGAGACAGTCCCTACCCAACAGTGGGCTCACAGTCTAAAAGGGGGAGACAGAGAACAAAACCAAACATACTAACAAAATAAAATAAATAGAATAGATAGGTACAAATAAAATAAATAGAGTAAAAAATATGTACAATCAATCAATCAATCAATCGTATTTATTGAGCGCTTACTATGTGCAGAGCACTGTACTAAGCGCTTGGGAAGTACAAATTGGCAACACATAGAGACAGTCCCTACCCAACAGTGGGCTCACAGTCTAAAAGGGGGAGACAGAGAACAAAACCAAACATACTAACAAAATCAAATAAGTAGAATAGATAGGTACAAATAAAATAAATAAATAGAGTAAAAAATATGTACAATCAATCAATCAATCAATCAATCGTATTTATTGAGCGCTTACTATGTGCAGAGCACTGTACTAAGCGCTTGGGAAGTACAAATTGGCAACATATAGAGACAGTCCCTACCCAACAGTGGGCTCACAGTCTAAAAGGGGGAGACAGAGAACAAAACCAAACATACTAACAAAATCAAATAAATAGAATAGATAGGTACAAATAAAATAAATAAATAGAGTAAAAAATACGTACAATCAATCAATCAATCGTATTTATTGAGCGCTTACTATGTGCAGAGCACTGTACTAAGCGCTTGGGAAGTACAAATTGGCAACACATAGAGACAGTCCCTACCCAACAGTGGGCTCACAGTCTAAAAGGGGGAGACAGAGAACAGAACCAAACATACCAACAAAATAAAATAAATAGGATAGAAACATACAAGTAAAATAAATAAATAAATAAATAAATAAATAAATAGAGTAATAAATATGTACAAACATATATACATATATACAGGTGCTGTGGGGAAGGGAAGGAGGTAAGATGGGGGATGGAGAGGGGGACGAGGGGGAGAGGAAGGAAGGGGCTCAGTCTGGGAAGGCCTCCTGGAGGAGGTGAGCTCTCAGCAGGGCCTTGAAGGGAGGAAGAGAGCGAGCTTGGCGGATGGGCAGAGGGATTCAGTTTGTGGCCAGTGTTTTTAGGCGAGGAAAAATGCCCACGTTGATCAGACCTTAGGGGTAGATGTCTAGATTTCTGTAGCCAACATTTATTCGGTCAGTCAGTGGTATTTATTGAGCACTTACCTTGTGCAAAGCACTGTACTAGGCCCTTGACAATGCCAGTCCACTTGCTGCTGTCCCCTGGCTCACATCCTTAGACAACATTGTCTAACACTGTCTGATGTCTAACAACATTGTTAGACAACAAAAGCAGCGTGGCTCAGTGGAAAGAGCACGGACTTTGGAGTGCTCAGAGTCATGGGTTCAAATCCCGACTCTGCCAATTCATCATCATCAATCGTATTTATTGAGCGCTTACTGTGTGCAGAGCACTGTACTAAGCGCTTGGGAAGTACAAGTTGGCAACATATTGAGACAGTCCCTATTCAACAGTGGGCTGTGTGACTTTGGGCAAGCCACTTCACTTCTCTGGGCCTCAGTTCCCTCATCTGTAAAATGGGGATTAAGACTGTAAGCCCCCCGTGGGGCAACCTGATCACCTTGTAACCTCCCCAGCGCTTGGAACAGTGCTTTGCACATGTAAGCGCCTAATAAATGCCATTATTATCCCCTTCTAGACTGTGAGCCCGTTGTTGGGTAGGGACCGTCTCTATATGTTGCCAACTTGCACTTCCCAAGCGCTTAGTACACTGCTCTGCACACAGTGAGCGCTCAATAAATACGATTGAATGAATGAACGAATGAATCCTGCCTCTGGCCTGGAACGCCCTCCCTCTTCTTAGCCAACAGATGATCACGCTCTCCACCTTCAAAACCCTATTAAAAGCACATCTCCTCCTTCCTTCCTCACCTAAGTCCTCATTTCCTCTTTTCCCGCTCCCTTCTGCATCATCCCTGCACTTGGATAATAATAATAATGGCATTTATTAAGTGCTTACTATGTGCAAAGCACTGTTCTAAGTGCTGGAAATCGCCCCTCCCTCAGGTCTGCAGCAGTTATGTACCTGTCCGTGTAATTTATTTATGTATATTAATGTCTGTCTCCCTTTTTAGACGGCAAGCTCCTTGAGCAACAGGAATGTGCCTACCAACTCTGTTACTTACTACTAGAGAAGCAGCGTGGCTCAGTGGAAGGAGCACGGGCTTGGGAGTCAGAGGTCATGGGTTCAAATCCCGACTCCGCCAATTGTCAGCTGTGTGACTTTGGGCAAGTCACTTCACTTCTCTGTGCCTCCGTTACCTCATCTGGAAAATGGGGATGAAGGCTGTGAGCCCCCCGTGGGACAACCTGATCACCCTGTAACCTCCCCAGCGCTTAGAACAGTGCTTTGCACATAGTAAGCGCTTAATAAATGCCATCATCATCATTATTATTATTACCCGCCCAAGCACTTAACTACAGTCCCGTACACCCAATAAACGCTCAATAAATACAATTGAGTGGTAACATTTACTGTTATTTCATTTCAGATTCTCTATGAAATTGGGAGAACACTGGCCAGTCATCCTTTTCTTGGGATTATTGTGAAAACTGAGCTGAAATTTGAAGACATTTTCATTCAGCTTGGAAAAAAAATAATAAAAAAATAACAAATGCCATTATTATTATTATTTAAAAAATGCCACAACTGCTATATCAGTGGGTTTCACTTGTTCATTCATTCATTCAATCGTATTTATTGAGCGCTTCCTGTGTGCAGAGCACTGTACTAAGCGCTTGGGAAGTCCAAGTTGGCAACATTTCCACTGTTTGTACTGCATCTCCCATACAAGTTTGTACAAACTTGGAGAAGTCTGTACTGCTTCTCCCATATGAGAAGCAGTGTGGCTCAGTGGAAGGAGCCCGGGCTTTGGAGTCAGAGGTCATGGGTTCAAATCCCGGCTCCACCACTTGTCAGCTGTGTGACTTTGGGCAAGTCGCTTAACTCCTCTGTGCCTCAGTTCCCTCACCTGTAAAATGGGGATGAAGACTGTGAGCCCCCCGTGGGACATCCTGATCACCTTGCAACCTCCCCAGCGCTTAGAACAGTGCTTTGCACATAGTAAGCGCTTAATAAATGCTATTATTATTATTATTATTATACAACCATCCCCCATAATAGCACTATTGAATTTTAATGCTGTTAAACCCCTCTAACTTCAAGATAACACTGGATTTACTTACCACCTTTCTTCCTCTCCCCTTCAACCTTTGAGGTCTTTTGACTGGGTTGAATAGAATGATGAAAGTCAGTATCAATTTAGCATTAGATAAGGGAAAATCGATTTCCCAGGGATAGTGAGGCCCCCCCTTAGTTTAGCATAAATCCTTTTCCTGAATAGGGTGTGAAAGATAACATTTTGAAAATAAAGTACTTGCATAGGTACACTTTCCCATCTAATTCAAAGTGCTTTGCTATTGGTACTTAATTTACATTGCTATTTGTTCGAGTAACTACCCATAGGGATTGTATTTCTTAATCACTCATCAATTTATTTTGTTTTGATCAGTTTTTCAGATTTTAGGAATTCATCGAAGCACTTTGCATTATTTACCGTGAGACACTGTATCATCATCAATCGTATTTATTGAGCGCTTACTGTGTGCAGAGCACTGTACTAAGCGCTTGGACTGAGTACGGTACTTCCCTTTGTACTTCCCTTTATCACTCCATGACATAGTGGATAGGGCACGATCCTGAGAGCCAGAAGGTCAAGGGTTCTAATCCCGGCTCTGCCATTTGTCTGTTTACCTTGGGCAAATCACTTCACTTCTCTGGGCCTCAGTCGCCTCATCTGGAAAATGGGAATTAAGATTGTGAGCCCTATATGGGACAACCTGATGACCTTGTATCTCCCTCAGTGCTTAGAACAGTGCTGTCATTACTAACAAATACTGTCATTATTATTATTATTATTCTACCCCAGTGCCTGCTGCTAACGCTGCTTACAAAGGTCATCTTTTATTTCAAAAATCGGGGCGGGGGTGGGAAAGAGGGTGTAAATTATGCTGTGGAAATGGGTGAATTTGGCATCCCCCTCGTCCCCCTCTCAATCCCCCCATCTTACCTCCTTCCCTTCGCCACAGCACCTGTATATATGTATATATTTTTGTACATATTTATTACTCTATTTATTTATTTTACCTGTACATATCTATTCTATTTATTTTATTTTGTTAGCATTTTTGGTTTTGTTCTCTGTCTCCCCCTTTTAGACTGGGAGCCCACTGTTGGGTAGGGACTGTCTCTATATGTTGCCAATTTGGACTTCCCAAGCGCTTAGTCCAGTGCTCTGCACATAGTAAGCGCTCAATAAATACGATTGATGATGATGATGAAGGGAGGCGGGGAATAGAGAACGCAGCTGGGGCCAAAGTTTCCCAACCTGATCCTACCTAGCCTGTTCCTGGAAAAGCTGGATGGAGCCCTAGATTTATGGAAAGGCCTAGTCCACGTTTGAACAGAGCCGAAAGTGGACTGTAAACTCACTGCGGGCAGGGACTGTGTCTGGTTATCGTAATATTCTTCTCTCCCAAGCGCTTAGTACAGTGCTCTGTACACAGTAAGTGCTCAGTAAACATGGCTGGATAATAATAATGATAATGGCATTTATTAAGCGCTTACTATGTGCAAGGCACTGTTCTAAGCACTGGGGGTATACAAGGTGATCAGGTTGTCCCACAGTCTTCATCCCCATTTTACAGATGAGGGAACTGAGGCCCAGAGAAGTGAAGTGACTTGCCCAGAGTCACCCAGCTGACAAGTGGCGGAACCAGGATTCGAACCCATGACCTCTGACTCCAAATAATAATAATAATAATGATGGCATTTATTAAGCGCTTACTATGTGCAAAGCACTGTTCTAAGCATTGGGGGGGATACAAGGTCATGAGGTTGTACCACAGGGGACTCACAGTCTTCATCCCCATTTTACAGATGAGGGAACTGAGGCCCACAGAAGTGAAGTGACTTGCCCAAAGTTACACAGCTGACAAGTGGCAGAGCCCGGATTTGAACCCATGACCTCTGACTCCAAAGCCAGTCACGCTTTCCACTGAGCCACGCTGCTTCCCCGAATGAATGAATGAATAAATGGATTCTTTTAGACTGCGAGCCCACTGCTGGGTAGGGACTGTCTCTGTATGTTACCAACTTGTACTTCCCAAGCGCTTAGTACAGTGCTCTGCACACAGTAAGCGCTCAATAAATACGATTGATGATGATGATTCAGATAGTGCTGTCCGGTGGAAGTGACGGCCACGTGGCCTAATGAAGGTACAAGTCTCCGCGGAACAGCTCTATTTATATGAAAAGTCTGCTGCTTCTGTATATCCGATTGTACATATTTATTACTCTATTTATTTATTTATTTGTTTATTTTACTTGTACATATCTATTATATTTATTTTATTTTTTTAGTATGGTTGGTTTTGTTCTCTGTCTCCCCCTTTTAGACTGTGAGCCCACTGTTGGGTAGGGACTGTCTCTAGATGTTGCCAACTTGGACTTCCCAAGCGCTTAGTACAGTGCTCTGCACACAGTAAGCGCTCAATAAATACGACTGATTGATTGATTGATTTTGATGTTATTTGTTAAGCGCTTACTATGTGCCAGGTGCTGTTCTAAGCACAGGGGTAGATCATCATCATCAACATCAATTGTATTTATTGAGCGCTTACTATGTGCAGAGCACTGTACTAAGCGCTTGGGAAGTATAAATTATCCAAGGTAATCAGGTTAGACACAGTCCATGTCCCGTGTGGGGCTCACATCTTAATCCTAGTGGAAAGAGCCCGGCCTTGGGAGTCAGAGGACATGGGTTCTAATCCTGGCTCCGCCACTTATGAGGTGGGTGACTTTGGGCAAGTCACTTAACTTCTCCATGGCTCAGTTACCTCATCTGGAAAATGGGGATTAGGACCGTGAGCCTCACGTGGGACAACCAGTTGACCCTGTATCTACCCCAGCGCTTAGAACAGTGTTTGGCACATAGTAAGCGCTTAACAAGTACCATCATTATTATTATTTTACAGAAGAGGAAACCGAGGCACAGAGAAGTTAATCGACTTGCCTGTGGTCATGCAGCAGAAAAGTGGAAAAACTGGGATTACAATCCAGGGATTTCTGGATAATAATAATAATAACGATGGTATTTGTTAAGCGCTTACTATGTGCCAAGCACTGTTCTAAGTGCTGGGGTGGATACAAGGTAATCCGGTGGATAAATAATGGCATTTGTTAAGCTCTTACTATGCACAAAGCACTGTTCTAAGCGCTGGGGAGGATACAAGGTGATCAGGTTGTCCCACGTGGGGCTCCCAGTGTTCATCCCCATTTTACAGATGAGGGAACTGAGGCCCAGGGTAAGTGAAGGTCCGTTCCACACCACAGACACCAAAAGATGATCACGCTGCCACTGGCTCTGTCTTCTAATCTATTTCTTGGTCTCCCTTTTTTTTTTTTTAGTGTATTTGTTAAACACTTACTATATGCCCGGGAATGTACTAAGCTCTCATTCATTCAATCGTGTTTACTGAGTGCTTACTGTGTGCAGAACACTGGACCGTGAGCCCCATGTGGGACAACCTTATTAATAATAATAATAATGATGGCATTTATTAAGCGCTTACTATGCGCAAATCACTGTTCTAAGCGCTGGGGAGGTTACAAGGTGATCAGGTTGTCCCACAGGGGGCTCACAGTCTTCATCCCCATTTTACAGATGGGGTCACTGAGGCCCAGAGAATAATAATAATAATAATAATGATAGCATTTATTAAGCGCTTACTATGTGCAAAGCACTGTTCTAAGTGCTAGGGAGATTACAAGGTGATCAGGTTGATCGGGGGCTCACAGTCTTAATCCTCATTTTACAGATGAGGGAACTGAGGCTCAGAGAAGTGAAGTGACTTGCCCAAAGTCACACAGCTGACAAGTGGCGGAGCTGGGATTTGAACCCATGACCTCTGACTCCAAAGGCCGGGCTGTTTCCACTGAGCCACGCTGCTTATTACCTTGTATCTCCTCCAGTGCTATGTAATGGGTCAATATTGGAATGATATTTGGACCTAAGAAATACCCAACTATTTCCCAAGTAGCCAAGTAAATGGGTTAGAGACCACCTGGATATTTCAGTAAAATACACACTTTTTAAAACCAAACATTGCAGCTCAATACTTTGGAAGAAAAGTTCTGAGTAATTCTGGAGGAGCACTATCTCAAAAATTGGAGTATTCAGTTAAAGAGATGCTTATAGTTTTCGAATTCAGGAATTATTCCTTCTTAAGTAATGCTGAACAGTTGGAAAATCGGAAAAGGAGACAAATTCTGCAGCACGGTGGGAGTCTGGGAAAGGAAGATTTACTTGCTCAGAGAAATCTGTTATTCGGTTCTAGTTTCTCTATTGGCAGCTATATTTGATTTGGAAAAAAAAAAAAGTTTGAACATTCCTGGCAGGAAAATCCCCCAAAGTGTAGAAAATAGTAAAACTGTGATAGTCTGGAGAGTTGGCTTCACAACCTAACAATTTCTGAATGAGAAAGAGAGGTTGAAGATATTGAACAGGAAAATATTTACGAATGCAGTATCATCAGAGTGCAACCATATGTGGACTAGGATGTAGCCACTATTTCATTCTTATGGACAATGTGTTAAGGTTTTAAAGATAAATCGGGTAGGAATAAGATATTTCCCAGTGCATGTTGAAATAATTTTATATAAGTAGAAATAAGTAGTAGTGTAATCCTTACTCTTGGAAGGAGTTTTAAGTCTTTTGGGGATGGGTTTTTTTTTATGGTATTTGTTCATTCATTCATTCGATCGTATTTATTGAGCGCTTACTGTGTGCAAGCACTGTACTAAGCGCTTGGGAAGTCCAAGTTGGCAACATATAGAGACGGTCCCTACCCAACAACGGGCTCACAGTCTAAAAGGGGGAGACAGAGAACAAAACCAAACATACTAACAAAATAAAATAAATAGAATAGATATGTACAAATAAAATAAATAAATTAATTGAGTAACAAATATGTTCAAATATATATATATATATTATATATATATATATATATAAATAAGTAGTAGTGTAATCCTTACTCTTGGAAGGAGTTTTAAGTCTTTTGGGGATGGGTTTTTTATGGTATTTGTTCATTCATTCCTTCAATCGTATTTATTGAGTGCTTACTGTGTGCAGGGCACTGGACTAAGCGCTTGGGAAGTCCAAGTTGGCAACATATAGAGACAGTCCCTACCCAACAGTGGGCTCACAGTCTAAAAGGGGGAGACAGAGAACAAAACCAAACATACTAACAAAACAAAACAAATAGAATAGATAGGTACAAATAAAATAAATAAATAAATTGAGTAACAAATACGTTCAAATATATATAAATATATATATAAATAAGTAGTAGTGTAATCCTTACTCTTGGAAGGAGTTTTAAGTCTTTTGGGGATGGGTTTTTTTATGGTATTTGTTCATTCATTCATTCAATTGTATTTACTGAGCACTTACTGTGTGCAAGCACTGTGCAAGAACGTATTTATATATATATATATATAAAGTAGTAGTGTAATCCTTACTCTTGGAAGGAGTTTTAAGTCTTTCGGGGATGGGTTTTTTATGGTATTTGTTCATTCATTCATTCAATCGTATTTACTGAGCGCTTACTGTGTGCAAGCACTGTACTAAGCGCTTGGGAAGTCCAAGTTGGCAACATATAGAGACAGTCCCTACCCAACAACGGGCTCACAGTCTAAAAGGGGGAGACAGAGAACAAAACCAAACATACCAACAAAATAAAATAAATAGAATAGATATGTACAAATAAAATAAATAAATAAATGGAGTAACAAATACGTTCAAATATATATCTATATCTATATCTATATACATATATATATATATATATATATATATATATATATATAAGTAATAGTGTAATCCTTACTCTTGGAAGGAGTTTTAAGTCTTTTGGGGATGGGTTTTTTATGGTATTTGTTCATTCATTCATTCAATCGTATTTACTGAGCGCTTACTGTGTGCAAGCACTGTACTAAGCGCTTGGGAAGTCCAAGTTGGCAACATATAGAGACAGTCCCTACCCAACAACGGGCTCACAGTCTAAAAGGGGGAGACAGAGAACAAAACCAAACATACTAACAAAATAAAATAAATAGAATAGACATGTACAAATAAAATAAATACATAAATTGCGTAACAAATACGTTCAAATATATATATATATAAATAAGTAGTAGCGTAATCCTTACTCTTGGAAGGAGTTTTAAGTCTTTTAGGATGGGTTTTTTATGGTATTTGTTCATTCATTCATTCAATCATATTTATTGAGCACTTACTGTGTGCAAGAACTGTACTAAGAGCTTGGGAAGTCCAAGGTGGCAACATATAGAGACAGTCCCTACCCAACAACGGGCTCACAGTCTAAAAGGGGGAGACAGAGAACAAAACCAAACATACTAACAAAATAAAATAAATAGAATAGATATGTACAAATAAAATAAATAAATAAATGGAGTAAAAAATACGTTCAAATATATATATATATATATGTGTGTATATATATATATGTTTACTATGTGCCAGGCACTGTACTAAGCAGTAAGGCAGATACAAGCTAATCAGGATGGTCACAGTCCATGTCCCACATGGGGCTCACAGTCTTAATCCCCATTTTACAGATGAAGGATAACTGAGGCACAGAGAAGTCTAGTCAAGGTCACACAGCAGACAAGAGGATGAGCCGGGATTAGAACCCAGGTCATTTCGGGCTCCCAGGCCCAAGCTCTAGCCACTAGACCACACTGCTTCTCTGTTAGGGCTTTGGACTTAATTCTGGATTGAAGGGTAGACTTTCCAAAATTACAGTGGCCTTCAATCATTACGTCTTCTAAAAAATATAATTTATTTCAAACCCAACTGTAGTTAAGAAGTGGGGAATGGCTCGGCTTTATATTCAGCTTCGTCCTTAGGTAGGATGAACTAGATTTGCGTTTAGTCAGCATCTTCTAACTTTCCAGATGAAAGCTTTTATTTATGACAAGAAATCTACAGGCATCTCTTCAACTGAATACTCCAATTTATGACAAGGTTTACTTAGGAGAAGAAAGGCAATGATTTTCTATAGTGGATTTAGGAAATAAGTCAATCGGACCAGTCGATAACATGCTCGCAGTTGGTAAAAGTCATTGATCATTCATGGCGATGAGGTGATTTGGTTTGCTTCGCACGCCAAATTCATTAGAGTTTACATCTGATCTATATATCTCTCTGCAGATATGTGTCGCGTAGTATTAATCAAGAGATCAACAGAGGATAGCTAATTTCGTTTAAAAATGACATGTGGAGTTATAGCTAAATTTGCTTAGGACAAAATATCCCGGAGTTTAATTTTCTAGGGAACTAGAAATCAAGAAGAATCCATGGAAGGTGGATCTTAAATTCTAAATCTCTCCCTTGTCCATCAAAAGTGATGCTTTCCACGCTGTATTCCGCCAAACTGCGTCCACACATTCATTAGGAGAAGCAGCATGGCTCAGTGGAAAGAGCACGGGCTTAGGAGTCAGAGGTCATGGGTCCAAATCCCGGCTCCGCAGCTTGTCAGCTGGGTGACTTTGGGCAAGTCACTTCACTTCTCCGGGCCTCAGTTATCTCATCTGTAAAATGGGGATTAAGATTGTGAGCCCCACATGGGACAACCCGATCACCTTGTATCCACCCCAGTGCTTAGAACAGTGCTTTGCACATAGTAAGTGCTTAACAGATACCAAAATTATTACTATTATTATTATCATTATTTCCCTACTGCATTAGGTTCCTCCCTGAATCCTGTCTCTCCCCTCTCTGTTCCCCAGAACGTTTTTCTGAAAAGTCATTTAATCCATATCACCCTTCTCCTCAAACCAAATAACAGATTTCTCTGAGCAAGTAAATCTTCCTTTCCCAGACTCCCACCATGCTGCAGAATTTGGCTCCTTTTCTGATTTTCCAACTGTTCAGCATTACTTTAGAAGGAATAATTCCTGAATTCGAAAACTATAAGCATCTCTTTAACTTAATACTCCAATTTTTGAGATAGATAAAAAATTAACTTGGGAAAATTGCAGTCCCTTAGAATTGACATGCTATGGACTCGTGCAGTCATTTTATTCTCCTGGGGATGATTATTCGACGGGGAGTCCAAACTCTGTTCAGCTCTTCAGAGCAAACCAACCCTAATGGCTCATTCTTGCTGCTATAAGAATATTGTTATATTGTACTCTCCCAAGCGCTTAGAACAGTGCTTTGCACATAGTAAGTGCTTAACAAATACAATTATTATTATTATTACCTAAACTCACTGATCTCCAACTACAACCCAATGTGCACACTGCACTCCTCTTAACATCAATCTACAAATACCATTATTATTATTATTATTATTTTAGTGAAGATTGGCCACAGGTTTCATTTCATTTGGTTGATCCAGGACCTAGCTGATTCAGATAGCAATCCAGAACAACTCACTGCTTTATTAGTAAAGGACAATTATTTTCTTGTGTCTTGTTTTTCAACATATGCACAGTGAGACCTGTCATTAACAGTAAGGTCAGATCCATATCTGGTATCCTGCGTTCTTAGGAAGGAATTAAAGTACTCAGCTCAGTGATTTGCAGCTCAGCACATGTACATATGTATGTATACATCATTGACTAATTTAAATTCTCACATGATCAAGCAGCGGTGCTTCTTGGGCTCCAATGATGTGCAGAGCATTGTGGAGTGGGTGCTAAAATACTGATCTTAAATCTCATTCATTCAATTGCATTTACAGAGTGCTTACTATGTGCAAAGCACTGTACTAAGCGCTTGGGAGAGTACAATATAACAATATTCTTATAGCAGCAAGAATGAGCCATTAGGGTTGGTTCGCTCTGAAGAGCTGAACAGAGTTTGGACTCCCCGTCGAATAATCATCCCCAGGAGAATAAAATGACTGTACGAGTCCATAGCACGTCAATTCTAAGAGATTGTGATTTTTCTAAGTTAATTTTTCATGATTCAGGATGAAGCAAGGAACATATTTAGCACCAGTCAAACGTGTGCAGTAGGTGCTCCATGAAAAGGCAACATTTATGGCAGGGTGGCCCGTTGGAAAGAGCATGGGCCTGAAAGCCAAAGGATCTGGATTCTAATCCCAGCTCTGCCAACTGGTTGCTGTGTGACTTTGGACAAGTCATTCAACTTCTCTGTGCCTCAAGTTTCCTCAACTAAAATAGGGATTCAATACCTGTCCTCCCTCCTTCTTAGACTGTCAGCCCCATTTAAGACAGGGAATGTGTCCGACCTAATTAAATTGGATTTACCCCGACGCTTAGACTTGGCTCAAAGTAAACTCTTAACAAAGACCATAAAAAAGGAGTTGTGATCTAGTCAGGGAGACAGACATTAAAATAAACTACAGATGACGAAGCAATAGAATATTAAGGATTTGTACATTCACGCTATGGAGAAGGTAGGGTGGCCCAAACACATAAGCAAGGCAGAAAGGAGGGAAAATAGGGTGAGGAGATGAGAAGTTGGTCGGGAGAAACTTCCTGGAGGAGATGGGATTTTTGTGGTGCTCTGAAGGTGGGAAGAGGGGTGGATATTTTGGATATGAAGAGGGATGAAGTTCCAGGCCAGAGCGAAACAGGAGAGAAGGAGGCCAAGTAAGAAGTTTGGTATTAGGGGAACCAAATTCCTTCAACACAAAGAGGGACTGAAATGCACCCTGAAGCATTAAATGAGCCAAGAGAGCTTTACCATATCAGCTCTGTTTTATCAAAAGCTTACTAGATGCCATAATTTGATATACATTTGGCACATTCAGTGAGGTCAAATACTCAACTAACTAGAGAGTGCCCCTCTTGAAAACAATGTGCTTGTTTACAGCTAAGTTAATTGCAACGCTTTGTTTTAATGCTAAAAAAAACCCTCATCCATTTATGCTCTGTAAATAACACTGAGGTTATATTTGGCCCTCTTGAGCAATATGGGAAAATAACTTTTCCACATCAACGACGGCTAAAGATTTTTACTGCCTCAAAATAAGATAAGGTATGGTGGGTACGGAAAAGCTTCGCCTGTAGTCTTTATAATGGCAAAAAGTTGCATCAACCCTTGTATTTTGTATTTTGACCCTTGTAGTCATGGATTTTGTTCCTATCTTCAATCAATCACATTTATTGAGCACTTGCTGTGAGCAGGGCACTGTACTAAGCACTTGGGAGAGTAAAATATAACCAAGTTGGTAGACACTTTCCCCACCCACAACAAACTTACAGTCTAGAGGGGGTGACATACGTTAATAAAAATAAAGTAATTACAGATATGGACATAATAATAATGGCATTTATCAAGTACTTACTATGTGCAAAGCACTGTTCTAAGCGTTGGGGAGGTTAGAAGGGGATCAGATTGTCCCACAGGGGGTACACAGTCTTAACCCCCATTTTACAGATGAGGTAACTGAGGCCCAGAGAAGTGAAGTGACTTGCCCAAGGTCACACAGCTGACAATTGGCGGAGCCGGGATTTGAACCCATGACCTCTGACTCCAAAGCCCGGGCTCTTTCCACTGAGCCATGCTGCTTCTAAGTGCTTTGGTGCTGAGGGAAGGGTGAGTAAAGAATGCAAATCCAAGTGCAAGGGCGACGCAGAAGGGAGTGGGAGAAGAGGAAATGAGAGTTTAGTCTGGGAAGGCCTCTTGGAGGAGACGGGCCTTCAATAAAGCCCACATTCTTTCCACTAGGCCGAAAGAACTCCGAGGCCTCCACCTTTTTATAATTAGTTGATTATAAGAGAGCTCACCTCCTCCAGGAGGCCTTCCCAGGCTGAGCCCCTTCCTTCCTCTCCCCCTCGTCCCCCTCTCCATCCCCCCCATCTTACCTCCTTCCCTTCCCCACAGCACCTGTATATATGGATATATGTTTGTACATATTTATTACTCTATTTATTTTACTTGTACATATCTATTCTATTTATTTTATTTTGTTAGTATGTTTGGTTTTGTTCTCTGTCTCCCCCTTTTAATCTGTGAGCCCACTGTTGGGTAGGGACTGTCTCTATATGTTGCCAACTTGTACTTCCCAAGTGCTTAGTCCAGTGCTCTGCACACAGTAAGCGCTCAATAAATACGATTGATTGATTAGTTGGCTTATTTTCCGGGAGTATTTGTTGCAGAAGTATCTCCAGAGTTTCAAGAACCCTGAACTCCCCCCCAGCTGAGAGGCAGGCTCCCTCTAGACTGCCTCTGGCTTCTTTTTAAAGCCCTTTAAAGGACTCTTGGCAGGGCGCTGCCTATGTCCTTCTCAAGGCAGAGGGTATTTGAGCTTCCATCAGTCAATCAACAGTACTTACTGAGCACCTGCTGTGGGCAGAGGACAACGGGGAGTCACTCCCCCCAGCCCCCGAGTTAGTTCCAGGCAGAATCCAGGAGGTGGGCCATAGGTTCAGAGGGTAGGAAGATTTAAACAGAGAAAAAGGGATTTGGAGTCAGGAGGTTCTGGGTGTGATGGGGGAAGTTACCTGGGTAGGAGGGTCCAAACAATAGGTTAAGGGAGTGATAATGTTTTGGACAAGGGTGGTCACAGCAGGGGAGCAGTTGAAGAAGACTGTAAAACCTATGTGGGACAGGGACCATGTCCAACCATTACAAAAAGGTAGATGTCTCTCAGTTCTGTTTTGTTTTGTACTAGTGGAAAGAGTGCAGGCTCAGGAGTCAGATGACCTGGGTTTTTATCCCGCCTCCACCAATCACTTGCTGCGTGACCTTGGCCGAGTCACTTAGCTTCTCTATGCCTCACTGTTGACGGCACTACCATCCTTCCCATCTCACAAGCCCACAACCTTGGTGTCACCCTCGACTCCGCTCTCTCGTTCACCCCACACATCCAATCCGTCACCAAAACCTGCCGGTCTCACCTCCGCAACATCGCCAAGATCCGCCCTTTCCTCTCCATCCAAACTGCTACCCAGCTCATTCAATCTCTCATCCTATCCCGTCTGGACCACTGCATCAGCCTCTTCTCTGATCTCCCATCCTCCTGTCTCTCCCCACTTCAATCATACTTCACGCTGCTGCCCGGATCATCTTTGTGCAGAAACGCTCTGGGCATGTTACTCCCCGCCTCAGAAATATCCAGTGGCTACCAATCAACCTACGCATCAGGCAGAAACTCCTCACCCTGGGCTTCCAGGCTGTCCATCCCCTCGCCCCTTCCTACCTCCCCTCCCTTCTCTCCTTCTCCAGCCCAGCCCGCACCCTCCGCTCCTCCGCCACTCACCTCCTCACTGGGCCTTGTTCTCGCCCGTCCCGCCGTCGACCCCCGGCCCACATCCTCCCCCGGGCCTGGAATGGCCTCCCTCTGCCCATCCACCAAACTAGCTCTCTTCCTCCCTTCAAAGCCCTACTGAGAGCTCACCTCCTCCAGGAGGCCTTCCCACACTGAACCCCCTTTTTCCTCTCCTCCTCCCCATTCCCCCCGCCCTACCTCCTTCCCCTCCCCCACAGCACCTGTATATATATATATATATTTGTACAGATTTATTACTCTATTTATTTTACTTGTACATATTTACTATTCTATTTATTTTGTTAATGACATGGATATAGCTTTAATCATCATCATCATCATCATCAATCGTATTTATTGAGCACTTACTGTGTGCAGAGCACTGTACTAAGCGCTTGGGAAGTACAAGTTGGCAATAATCCTATTTGTTCTGGTGATTTTGACACCTATCTACCTGCTTTGTTTTGTTGTCTGTCTCCCCCTTCTAGATTGTGAGCCCGTTGTTGGGTAGGGACCGTCTCTACATGTTGCCGACTTGTACTTCCCAAGCGCTTAGTTCAGTGCTCTGCACACAGTAAGTGCTCAATAAATACAATAAAATGAATGAATGAATGAACAGCAAATTTCTCCCGAGACAAAGTGGTCTACCAAGATACTGAAATTTTCTTTCTGTACAGAAGAATAATCCCTAGCTTTCCCCAAGGAATTTTGGACTTCCCAGGCACAGGGGAATAAATTACGATTGCACCACCCAGTCTCCATTTGATTCACTCCAACTCTAAACAGAGATAAAGATTTAAAGGAGGGCCGGGGTGTGGACAAAAGTCGTTGTGTACACAAGTTGTGCTAGGACAAAGCATATCCTAGGACACTTACAGCTTTGCAAAGGCATTCTGGGGGCCACAGTTGTTGATGAAGTGCTTGGAACAGTTTAAAATTAAATGTCCAGTCCTGCAGGCTCTTGGTTGGCATAAAGCCTCTAGCCTCCTCATCTTTTCCGACTCAGGCCCAAGGCAAAATGCTTTTTTTCTGGCAAGGCTCTGGGTCTGGTGGTCAGAAGGACCTGGGTTCTAATCCTGGCTCCGCTTCTGGTCTGCTGTGTGACCGGGCAAATCTCTTAACCTACCTAACCTACTTCCCTTCCCCACAGCACCTGTATATATGTATATATGTTTGTACATATTTATTACTCTATTTATTTTAATTGTACCTCTCTATTCTATTTATTTTATTTTGTTAGTATGTTTGGTTTTGTTCTCTGTCTCCCCCTTTTAGACTGTGAGCCCACTGTTGGGTAGGGACTGTCTCTATACGCTGCCAACTTGTACTTCCCAAGCGCTTAGTACAGTGCTCTGCACACAGTAAGTGCTCAATAAATATGATTGATTAACTTAGAGAAGCAGCGTGGCTCTGTGGAAAGCATGCGGGCTTTGGAGTCAGGTGTCCTGGGTTCAAATTCCGGCTCCGCCACTTGTCAGCTGTGTGACTTTGGGCAAGTCACTTAATAATAATAATAATAGTAATAATGATGGCATTTGTTAAGTGCTTACTACGTGCAAAGCACTGTTCTAAGCGCTGGGGGGGATACAATGTGATCAAGTTGTCCCACGTGGGGCTCACAGTCTTAATCCCCATTTTTACAGATGAGGTAACTGAGGCTCAGAGAAGTTAAGTGACTTGCCCAAGGTCACACAGCAGACTTGTGGTGGAGCCGGGATTGGAACCCCTGACCTCTGACTCCAAAGCCCGGGCTCTTTCCACTGAGCCACGCTGCTTCTCTAGCCACGCTGCTTCTGTGCCTCAGTTCCCTCATCTGTAAAATGGGGATTAAGATTGTGAGCCCCCCGTGGGACAACCTAATCACCTTGTAGCCTCCCAGCGCCTAGAACAGTGCTGTGCACATAGTAAGCACTTACTAAATGCCATTATTATTATTATTATTATTTACTTCTCTGTGCCTCAGTTACCTCATCTGTAAAATAGGGATTAAGACTGTGAGCTCCATTTGGGACAGGGACTGTGTTCAACTTTTTTCTTTCAATCAATCAATCAATCGTATTTATTGAGCGCTTACTGTGTGCAGAGCACTGTACTAAGCGCTTGGGAAGTACAAGTTGGCAACATATAGAGACAGTCCCTACCCAACAGTGGGCTCACAGTCTAGAAGGGGGAGACAGAGAACAAAACCAAACATATTAACAAAGGAATCTTCTTTTAGCGTTTTTTCCCCCTTTTCTAGCATCTCACACATTTTCCTTCCCAGCAACAGCCCTCGGGGCCGCCTGCTGCCATTTCTTTTTCACAACTAATGTGTTTGTCGCTTCATTATTTATAACACAACTTAATAACGTCTGACAACGGCTTCGCAAATGCGTAATGGCGGGCAGAGTCCTAGATGTCCTACTGCCTCCCTCTTCACTTTATTTATGCGTTATTTATTTATTTGTTAGATTTCACCACCGCGTTTCCTCCCGAATCCCCCACGTGAAAGCCGCGCTGATACCCTGTCCCAGAAAGTAAAATGAAAACACATCGGCTATAAAAAATGGTAACGAGATTCTTTGAAAAATCCCATTAATAAAAATCATAATAATGCCATCCTTAGTGTCAGCAATAGTCTGCCGAGTTCAGCTACTTATTGCCAGGGATGGCACCAAAATACGTTTGAAGAATCTGCGTAATGTTTCCTTTTTTTGACATTCATTCTTCTAAAATCCCTGACTTTGCAGTAGCCCATTATGACCTGACGTCCATGAATTATTATTATTAATAGTAGTAATGATGTAATAATTGATATTCACGGTAATAATCATGATATTTATTAAGAGCCTACTCTGCACCAAGCACTGAGCTAAACACTGGGGAAGATGTATTACCATCCGATTGGACACAGTCCTTGTTCTTTCATTCATTCAATCATATTTATTGAGCGCTTGTGTGCAGAGCACTGTACTAAGCGCTTAGCACTGTACTAAGCACTAGCCTGATCACCCTGTATCCTCCCCAGCGCTTAGAACAGTGCTTTGCACATAGTAAGGGCTTAACAAATACCAAAATTACTATTACTAAGCACTTAGGACTTAATCTCTGGTAGTGGGAGAATGGCTATTTAACCTCTACTTTTCAGAAAAGGAAACTGAGGCAGAGAGAAGTTAAATGACTTGCTCAAGGGTGCACAGCAAGAGAAGAGGTGGAGGGCAAATTAGAACCCACATCATCGGACTGCCAATCCTATACTCTTTCCACAAATACCGGTAATAACATCGACATACAAAACAAAAACAAATTTACATTTTCGGCCACCCGGACTAACAATGTGAAACTAATAATAATAATAATAATAATAATAATAATCGTATTTATTGAGCGCTTACTGTGTGCAAATCAATCAATCAATCAATCGTATTTATTGAGCGCTTACTATGTGCAGAGCACTGTACTAAGCGCTTGGGAAGTACAAATTGGCATCACATAGAGACAGTCCCTACCCAACAGTGGGCTAGTGGGCTCACAGTCTAGACAGGGGAGACAGAGAACAAAACCAAACATATTAACAAAATAAAATCAATACAATAAATATGTACAAATAAAATAAGAGTAATAAATAGAGTAATAAATAGAGTAATAATAAATAGAGTAATAAATAAATAGAGTAAAAGCAGAGAAAAGGAGTGGGAGTGAGGTACTCATTCATTAGAACCCAGGTCCTTCTGATTCCTAGGCCCGTGCCATGCTGCTTCTCAAATTCCACCTTGATCTTCCCATTTCCATGGAAAATGCTTTACGTGGTGCGGACCGCTGAACTAAATTGTATTGCGGTTGTAGAGCTTTACTTCTATTTATTCTGATAATATAGATTATAGATTTTAGACTGTGAGCCCACTGTTGGGTAGGGACTGTCTCTATATGTTGCCAACTTGTACTTCCCAAGCGCTTAGTACAGTGCTCTGCACACAGTAAGCACTCAATAAATACGATTGATTGATTGTTAAGCTCTTACTATGTGCCAAGCACTGCTCGAAGCAAATGCTTGTAGTTATCTGTTACGCACTTACTATGTGTCAGGCACTGTACTAAACGCTGAAGTGGATTCAAGCAAATCGGGTTTCATCGCAGTACCGGTCCCACTTGGCACTCAAAGTCTGAATCCCCATTTTACAGATGAGGTAACTGAGGCACAGAGAAATGAAGTGGCTTCAAGCAAATCGGGTTTCATCACAGTACCGGTCCCACACGGCGCTCGAAGTCTGAATCCCCATTTTACAGATGAGGCAACTGAGGCACAGAGAAATGAAGTGGCTTCAAGCAAATCGGGTTTCATCACAGTACCGGTCCCACACGGCGCTCCAAGTCTGAATCCCCATTTTACAGATGAGGTAACTGAGGCACAGAGAAATGAAGTGGCTTCAAGCAAATCGCGTTTCATCACAGTACCGGTCCCACACGGCGCTCCAAGTCTGAATCCCCATTTTACAGATGAGGCAACTGAGGCACAGAGAAATGAAGTGGCTTCAAGCAAATCGCGTTTCATCACAGTACCGGTCCCACACGGCGCTCCAAGTCTGAATCCCCATTTTACAGATGAGGTAACTGAGGCACAGAGAAATGAAGTGGCTTCAAGCAAATCGCGTTTCATCACAGTACCGGTCCCACACGGCGCTCAAAGTCTGAATCCCCATTTTACAGATGAGGCAACTGAGGCACAGAGAAATGAAGTGGCTTCAAGCAAATCGCGTTTCATCACAGTACCGGTCCCACACGGCGCTCAAAGTCTGAATCCCCATTTTACAGATGAGGTAACTGAGGCACAGAGAAACGAAGTGGCTTCAAGCAAATCGCGTTTCATCACAGTACCGGTCCCACACGGCGCTCAAAGTCTGAATCCCCATTTTACAGATGAGGTAACTGAGGCACAGAGAAATGAAGTGGCTTCAAGCAAATCGGGTTTCATCACAGTACCGGTCCCACACGGCGCTCAAAGTCTGAATCCCCATTTTACAGATGAGGCAACTGAGGCACAGAGAAATGAAGTGGCTTCAAGCAAATCGGGTTTCATCACAGTACCGGTCCCACATGGCGCTCAAAGTCTGAATCCCCATTTTACAGATGAGGCAACTGAGGCACAGAGAAATGAAGTGGCTTCAAGCAAATCGGGTTTCATCACAGTACCGGTCCCACACGGTGCTCAAAGTCCGAATCCCCATTTTACAGATGAGGCAACTGAGGCACAGAGAAATGAAGTGGCTTCAAGCAAATCGGGTTTCATCACAGTACCGGTCCCACACGGCGCTCAAAGTCTGAATCCCCATTTTACAGATGAGGTAACTGAGGCACAGAGAAATGAAGTGGCTTCAAGCAAATCGCGTTTCATCACAGTACCGGTCCCACACGGCGCTCCAAGTCTGAATCCCCATTTTACAGATGAGGCAACTGAGGCACAGAGAAATGAAGTGGCTTCAAGCAAATCGGGTTTCATCACAGTACTGGTCCCACACGGCGCTCAAAGTCTGAATCCCCATTTTACAGATGAGGCAACTGAGGCACAGAGAAATGAAGTGGCTTCAAGCAAATCGCGTTTCATCACAGCACCGGTCCCACACGGCGCTCAAAGTCTGAATCCCCATTTTACAGATGAGGTAACTGAGGCACAGAGAAATGAAGTGTCTTGCCCAAAGTCACGCAACCGACAAGTGGCGGAGCCACGATTAGAACCTGAGTCTTCTGAGTCCCAGGCCCGAGTCTATCAAGCGCTTAGTACAGTGCTCTGCACACAGTAAGCGCTCAATAAATACGATTGATGATGATTGATTGATCTACCAGTGCAGCATGGCTTAGTGGAAAGAGCCCGTGGGACAACCTGATCTCCTTGTATTCCCCCCCAGCACTTAGAACAGTGCTTGGCACATAGTAAGCACTTAACAAATGCCATCAATTTGTTGGAGAAGCAGCATGGCTTAGAGGGAACAGCACAGGCTTGGGAGTCAGAGGTCGTGGGTTCTAATCCCGGCTCCACCACTTTCCAGCTGTGTGACTCTGGGCAAGTCACTTCACTTCTCCGTGCCTCAGTTCCCTCATCTGTAAAATGAGGATTAAGACTGTGAGCCCCACGTGGGACAACCTTGATTACCTTGTATCCCCCCGGCGCTTAGAACAGTGCTTGGCGCATAGTAAGCACTTAACAAATGCCATCATTGTGTTGGAGAAGCAGCACGGCTTAGTGGAAACAGCACAGGCTTGGGAGGCAGAGGTCATGGGTTCTAATCCTGGCTCCACCACTTTCCAGCTGTGTGACTCTGGGCAAGTCACTTCACTTCTCCGTGCCTCAGTTCCCTCATCTGTAAAATGAGGATTAAGACTGTGAGCCCCACGTGGGACAACCTTGATTACCTTGTATCCCCCCGGCGCTTAGAACAGTGCTTGGCACATAGTAAGCACTTAACAAATGCCTTCATTGTGTTGGAGAAGCAGCACGGCTTAGTGGAAACAACACAGGCTTGGGAGTCAGAGGTCATGGGTTCTAATCCCGGCTCCACCACTTTCCAGCTGTGTGACTCTGGGCAAGTCACTTCACTTCTCCGTGCCTCAGTTCCCTCATCTGTAAAATGAGGATTAAGACTGTGAGCCCCACGTGGGACAACCTTGATTACCTTGTATCCCCCCGGCGCTTAGAACAGTGCTTGGCGCATAGTAAGCACTTAACAAATGCCATCATTGTGTTGGAGAAGCAGCACGGCTTAGTGGAAACAGCACAGGCTTGGGAGTCAGAGGTCGTGGGTTCTAATCCCGGCTCCACCACTTTCCAGCTGTGTGACTCTGGGCAAGTCACTTCACTTCTCCGTGCCTCAGTTCCCTCATCTGTAAAATGAGGATTAAGACTGTGAGCCCCACGTGCGACAACCTTGATTACCTTGTATCCCCCCGGTGCTTAGAACAGTGCTTGGCGCATAGTAAGCACTTAACAAATGCCATCATTTTGTTGGAGAAGCACCATGGCTTAGTGGAAACAGCACAGGCTTGGGAGGCAGAGGTCGTGGGTTCTAATCCCGGCTCCACCACTTTCCAGCTGTGTGACTCTGGGCAAGTCACTTCACTTCTCCGTGCCTCAGTTCCCTCATCTGTAAAATGAGGATTAAGACTGTGAGCCCCACGTGGGACAACCTTGATTACCTTGTATCCCCCCGGCGCTTAGAACAGTGCTTGGCACAGAATAAGCGCTTAACAAATACCAACATTATTATTATTATTATTACTCCAGTGCTTAGAACAGTACCTAGCACATAGTAAGTGCTTAACAAACACCATCATTATTATTAGCAGGCCAAGCTCCTTCTTTAAGTGCCTAAAATGGTAGAGTGGGGAGACTTTGTCAGTCAATCGCACTTATCGAGAGCTTACTGTGCGCAGAGCACTGTGCTAATCAATCAATTGTATTTATTGAGTGCTTACCGTGTGCACAGCACTGTACTAAGCGCTTGGGAAGTCCAAGTTGGCAACATATAGAGACGGTCCCTACCCAACAGTGGGCTCACAGTCTAAAAGGGGGAGACAGAGAACAAAACCAAACCATACTAACAAAATAAAATAAATAGAATGGATATGCACAAGTAAAATAAATAAATACAGTAATAAATATGTACAAACATATATACATATATATGCTAAACGCTTGGGAGAGTAAAATAAAACAATTAAGAGACACGTTCCCTGCCCACAATGAGCTTACAGTCTAGAAGGGGGAGTCCCGCCACAGTTCCACTCAGCAGTCCACCCCTGCTAGACTCATCATCATCATCATCAATCGTATTTATTGAGCACTTACTGTGTGCAGAGCACTGTACTAAGCGCTTGGGAAGTACAAGTTGGCAACATATAGAGACAGTCCCTACCCAACAGTGGGCTCACAGTCTAAAAGGGGGAGACAGAGAACAAAACCAAACATACTAACAAAATAAAATAAATAGAACAGATATGTACAAGTAAAATTGTTGTGGTTAAAATAATAATAATAATACTGGTATTTGTTAAGCGCTTACTATGTGTCAAGTTATGGGATAGCTACAAGATCATCAGGTTGGATACAGTCCCTGTCCCACATGGGAGTCGTGGTCTTAATCCCCGTTTTACAGATGAGGTAACCGAGCCCCAGAGACGTTATGCCACTTGCCCAAGGTCACACAGCAGACAAATAACGGAGCCAGAATTGGAACTCGGTCCTCTGACTTCCAAGCCCGTGCTCTTGCAGGCTCTTGGAAGCAGTCTGCCAGCCAACAATAGATCCCTAAATTGAGATCATCAAAATCTCAGGAAATTGAACTAAATTTATGTGGATCAGAGTTGTGGGATTATGTGACTGTCATGACTGTGTGGGTGGCTTAGTTAAAAGAGAGAGAAAAGCCACGTAACAGGACAGTGGGCCCTTCTCACATATGGCTCCAATTTTCATTTATCAAATGCTCTGCATTCAATGAATTGTGTTGGTGTCGCTTCTTGCCGGGTTGGGATGCGTATAAAATTAGCAGCTCTACTGATGACTAACCAAAACAAGAAAGATTTCGGTCTGGGGAGACTTGTTTTCAAAGCAAATAACTGGGGGGTTCATTTGTGTAGCTCAGCACTTAATTGGGATCTTATTTCTTTGGATAACAAAATGCAGAGAAAGTCGGAGGGTTGAGTCCATTGTGAATTTCTGCGGGAAAGAAAACTCGATAAGCGTGTTTATGCACAAACAGGAGGCCTCATTCTGACTGAAAGTAATAGGGAGGCTGTTTCTCATCTGACTGAAGAGGTGACTTCGGATAATAATAATAATAATGTTGGCATTTGTTAAGCGCTTACTATGTGCAAAGCACTGTTCTAAGCGCTTGGGGGATACAAAGCGATCAGGTTGTCCCACGTGGGGCTCACAGTCTTCATCCCCATTTTACAGATGAAGGAACTGAGGCTCAGAGAAGTTAAGTGACTCGCCCAAGGTTACACAGCAGACGTGTGGCGGAGCCGGGATTCGAACCCATGATCTCTGACTCCAAAGCCCGTGCTCTTTCCACTGAGCCACGCTGCTTCTCTTAACTGCCCTGAGGTTGGGAAAAAAATAGTTTGCCCTCTTGCTCAGTGTGACATCATTTCTTTACCCTGTGGGCCGCAGCATTATATAATCAGTCAATCAATCAATCCATTGTATTTATTGAGCGCTTACTGTGTGCAGAGCACTGTACTAAGCGCTTGGGAAGTCCAAGTTGGCAACATATAGAGAAGGTCCCTACCCAACAGTGGGCTCACAGTCAAAGAGTGGGAGACAGAGAACAAAACCAAACATACTAACAAAATGAAATAAATAGAATAGATATGTACAAGTAAAATAAATAAATAAATAGAGTAATTGTCAAAGGGAAAGCCATTAAAACCCTCCAATCTAGACTGTTACCACTCTTACTCCATAGCTATTGAATTCCCCCGACCACTCAATCAATCAATTGTATTTTTTTCTGGTACCTGTTAAGCTCTTTCTCTGAGCCGGGCACTGTACTAAGCGCTGGGCAGGTAATCTGGTAGGACGCCGTCCCTATCAACACGGATAGATAATTACTCTCCCATCTTCAAAGCCTTACTGAGGGCCCGTCTCCTCCAAGAGGCCTTCCCTGAATAAGCCCCCCTTTCCTCTTCTCCCTCTCCCTTCTGTGTCGCCCTGCCTCACTGCCTTTCTTCATCCCTTAGAGAAGCAGCGTGGCCCAGTGGAAAGAGCACAGGCTTGGGAGTCAGAGGTCATGGGTTCTAATTTCAGCTCCTCCACTTAGCTGTGTGACTTTGGGCAAGCCACTTAACTTCTCTGAGTCTCAGTTCCCTCATCTGTAAAACGGGGATTAAGACTGTGAGCCCCACGTGGGACAACCTGATCACCTTGTATCCCCCCAGCGTAAGCATAGAACAGTGCTATGCATATAGTAAGCACTTAACAAATGCCATCATTATTATTCATTCATTCATTCATTCATTCAATCGTATTTATTGAGCACTTACTGTGTGCAGAGCACTGTATTAAGCGCTTGGGAAGTACAAGTTGGCAACATTATAGAGATGGTCCCTACCCAACAGCGGGCTCACAGTCTAGAAGGGGGAGACAGACAACAAAACAAAACATGTGGACAGGTCTCAAGTCATCAGAATAAATAGAAATAAAGCTAGATTCATTCATTCATTCAATTGTATTTATTGAGCGCTTACTGTGTGCAGAGCACTGTACTAAGCGCTTGGGAAGTACAAGTTGGCAACATTATAGAGATGGTCCCTACCCAACAGCGGGCTCACAGTCTAGAAGGGGGAGACAGACAACAAAACATGTGGACAGGTCTCAAGTCATCAGAATAAATAGAAATAAAGCTAGATTCATTCATTTATTCAATCGTATTTATTGAGCGCTTACTGTGTGCAGAGCACTGCACTAAGCGCTTGGGAAGTACAAGTTGGCAACATTATAGAGATGGTCCCTACCCAACAGCGGGCTCACAGTCTAGAAGGGGGAGACAGACAACAAAACAAAACATAGTAACAAAATAAAATAAATAGAATAAATATGTACAAATAAAATGTGCACATAAAATAAAATAATGGATGCACATCATTAACAAAATAAATGGAACAGTAAATACATACAAGTAAAATAAATAGAGCTATAAATCTGTACAAACATATATACAGGTGCTGTGGGGAGGGGAAGGAGGTAAGGCAGTGGGGGAGAGGATGGAGGGGGCTCAGTGTGGGAAGGCTTCCTGGAGGAGGTGAGCTCTCAGTAGGGCTTTGAAGGGAGGAAGAGGGCTAGCTTGGCGGATGTGTCCACTAGGCCAGGCTGCTTCTCTAATGAATAACGAGTTTAATGAGTGGAAATTCCTTTACTTCCACCCGGCTCAGAGCCAGACATACCCAGAGCGGCCCAAAAGGACAGGAGTCCATCGGGGATTTTCCCAGTCCGGCCCCGCTGCCAGGGAACCTTAGAAATCTGCACTCTGGAGTTTTCCATCCAGATTTTCCACGTCAACGAGGCTGAAGATCAAGGCCTCACGAGCCATTTCGGTGAAATCTGCGACTTGGCCGCCGGTCCCTTGCCGTGGCAGTGGTCAGATCTTTAACTCCAGCTTTATCATCATCATCATCAATCGTATTTATTGAGCGCTTACTGTGTGCAGAGCACTGGACTAAGCGCTTGGGAAGGACAAGTTGGCAACATCTAGAGACGGTCCCTACCCAACAGTGGGTTCACAGTCTAAAAGGGGGAGGCAGAGAACAAAACCAAACATACTAACAAAATAAAATAAATAGAATAGATATGTACAAGTAAAATAAATAAATAAATAAATAGAGTAACAAATATGTACAAACATATATACAGGTGCTGTGGGGAAGGGAAGGAGGTAAGATGGGGGGATGGAGAGGGGGGTGAGGGGGAGAGGAAGGAAGGGGCTCAGTCTGGGAAGGCCTCCTGGAGGAGGTGAGCTCTCAGTAGGGCCTTTAGGCCTGCGGACTCTGACCCTGATTTCTCCTCGCCCGAGCTCCCAATTCCACCAGAAAGGTTGCAAGCGAAAGCATTCCCCCAAAACGGGACCCTGTGATGTCACAATGCTGCACCAGCTTAATATGATGATTCATTTATTCATTCAATTCATTCATTCAATCGTATTTATTGAGCGCTTACTGTGTGTGGAGCACTGTACTAAGCGCTTGGGTAGTACAAGTTGACAACATAGAGAGACGGTCCCTACCCAACAGCGGGCTCACAGTCTAGAAGGGGGAGACAGGCAACAAAACATATTAACAAAATAAAATCAATAGAATAGATATGTACAAGTAAAATAAAATAGAGCAAATAGAGTAATTCCGGCTCCGCCACTTTCTGCTGTGTGACCTTGAGCAAGTCACACTTCTCTGTGCCTCATCATCATCAATCATATTTATTGAGCGCTTACTGTGTGCAGAGCACTGTACTAAGCGCTTGGGAAGTACAAATTGGCAACATATAGAGACAGTCCCTACCCAACAGTGGGCTCACAGTCTAAAAGCGGGAGACAGAGAACAAAACCAAACGTACTAACAAAATAAAATAAATAGAATAGATATGTACAAGTAAAATAAATAAATAAATGAGTAATAAATATGTACGAACAGATATACATATATACAGGTGCTGTGGGGAAGGGAAGGAGGTAAGATGGGGGGATGGAGAGGGGGACGAAGGGGAGAGGAAGGAAGGGGCTCAGTCTGGGAAGGCCTCCTGGAGGAGGTGAGTTCTCAGCAGGGCCTTGAAGGGAGGAAGAGAGCTAGCTTGGCGGATGGACAGATGCCTCAGTTACCTCATATGAAAAATGGGGACTAAGATGATGAGCCCCAGGGGTGCAATGGACTATGTTCAACCGGAATAGCCGTCCATCCCAATGCTTAGTACAGCGCCTGGCTCATAGTAAGTGCTTAACAAATACCATTAAAAAAAATGAATCAAACAATGAGTGGTGTTTATTGAGTGCTTACTATATGTGCTTCTAGACTGTGAGCCCACTGTTGGGTAGGGATCGTCTCCATATGTTGCCAACCTGTACTTCCCAAGCGCCCAGTACAGTGCTCCGCACACAGTAAGCGCTCAATAAATATGATTGAATGAATCAATCAATCAATCAATTGTATTTATTCATTCAATCATATTTATTGAGCGCTTACTGTGGGCAGAGCACCATACTAAGCGCTTGGAAAGTACAATACAGCGATAAAGATGATGTCGTGTGGCAGCCCTTTCGTGGAAGTCTGCCCAATTCAGCTTGAATCTTCCCGAGTCTGGAGAATATAATAATAATAATAATAATAATGGCATTTATTAAGCGCTTACTATGTGCAAAGCACTCTTCTAAGCGCCGGGGAGGTTACAAGGTGATCAGGTTGTCCCACGGGGGGCTCAGAATATCTTCTGCGTACCCTAAACCCCCACAATTGCTCCAGAATTTTTGTGTCCCCTCCCAAGTCTGGAAATAATAATAATAATAATAACAATAATAATAATAATACTTGTTAAAGCGCTTTCTATGTGCCAAGCACTGTTCTAAGTACTGGGATAGATACAATTTAATCAGGTTATGGACAGTCCCTGTTCTACTATTCATGTTCTACTGTTTCCCCTATTCCTAATCTATGTGAATATCTGTCTCCCCTGATAGACCGTAAGCTCCTAGTTTGGATCACCATTTTATATTGGATGCTCCCAAGCCTTTAGTAAAGTGCTCTGGCATAGTAAGTGCATGATAATAGTATTTTTATGGCATTTATTAAGCGCTTACTATGTGCAAAGCACTGTTCTAAGCGCTGGGGAGGGTACAAGGTGATCAGGTTGTCATCATCATCATCATCAATCGTATTTATTGAGCGCTTACTGTGTGCAGAGCACCGTACTAAGCGCTTGGGAAGTACAAGTTGGCAACATGTAGAGACAGTCCCTACCCAACAGTGGGCTCACAGTCTAAAAGGGGGAGACAGAGAAGAAAACCAAACATACTAACAAAATAAAATAGAATAGATAAGTACAAGTAAAATAAATAAATAAATAGAGTAACAATAAATAAATAAATAGAGTAACAATAAATAAATAAATAGAGTAACAATAAATAAATAAATAGAGTAACAAATAGGTTGTCCCACGGGGGCTCACAGTCTTCATCCCCATTTTACAGATGAGGTAACTGAGGCCCAGAGAAGTGAAGTGCCTTGCCCAAAGTCACATAGCTGACAATTGGCAGGGCCGGGATTTGAACCCATGACCTCTGACTCCAAAGCCCAGGCTCTTTCCACTGAGCCACACTGCTTCTCTGTTAAGTATTCGTTAAGTGCTTACTATGTGCCACACGCTGTACTAAGCACCGGGGTGGGTACAAGCACTTGGGGTGGGGAGGTCGATCTCTCAGGGGCCGATCCCAGCAGGTCCAGGTTTAGGAATCCCTGACTGGAATCACGTTGGAAAGCACATGTTTTTTTTTTCCGAAGGAATTTTCCAGTGGAAATTCCTGCATGGGGCGAACCTAACTTGAAGCACGGTACTAATATTAGCAGGGATGGCAGAGTGCACTCGGAGGCAAGTTTCTGGAAGCAGTGTGGCTCAGTGGAAAGATCCCAGGCTTTGGAGTCAGTGGTCATGGGTTCAAATCCCGACTCCTCCACTTGTCAGCTGTGTGACTTTGGGCAAGTGACTTCACTTCTCTGGGCTTCAGTCACCTCATCTGTAAAATGGGGATTGACTGCGAGCCCCCCGTGGGACAACCTGATCACCTATGGAGAAGCAGCGTGGCTCAGTGGAAAGAGCCCGGGCTTTGGAGTCAGAGGTCATGGGTTCAAATCCCGGCTCCGCCAGCTGTCAGCTGTGTGGCTTTGGGCAAGTCACTTCACTTCTCTGGGCCTCAGTCACCTCATCTGTCAAATGGGGATTGACTGCGAGCCCCCCGTGGGACAACCTGATCACCTATGGGGAAGCAGCGTGGCTCAGTGGAAAAAGCCCGGGCTTTGGAGTCAGTGGTCATGGGTTCAAATCCCGGCTCCGCCACTTGTCAGCTGTGTGACTTTGGGCAAGTCACTTCACTTCTCTGGGCCTCAGTTACCACATCTGTAAAATGGGGATTGACTGCGAGCCCCCCCGTGGGACAACCTGATCACCTATGGGGAAGCAGCGTGGCTCAGTGGAAAGAGCCCGGGCTTTGGAGTCAGAGGTCAGGGGTTCAAATCCCGGCTCCGCCAGCTGTCAGCTGTGTGGCTTTGGGCAAGCCACTTCACTTCTCTGGGCCTCAGTCACCTCATCTGTAAAATGGGGATTGACTGCGAGCCCCCCCGTGGGACAACCTGATCACCTATGGGGAAGCAGCGTGGCTCAGTGGAAAGAGCCTGGGCTTTGGAGTCAGAGGTCATGGGTTCAAATCCCGGCTCCGCCAGCTGTCACTTAACTTCTCTGTGCCTCAGTGACCTCATCTGGAAAATGGGGATTAAAGCTGTGAGCCCCCTGTGGGACAACCTGATCACCTTGTAACCTCCCCAGCGCTTAGAACAGTGCTTTGCACATAGTAAGCGCTTAACAAATATTATTATTATTGTAACCTCCTCAGCGCTTAGAACAATGCTTTGCATATAGTAAGTGCTTAATAAATGCCATTATTATTATTATTATTATTTAGGGAGGCGCGGGCTATTAATCCCCCCTCCAAACCTGGCCCAGGAAGTCAACACATTTGCCTCCCTGACAGACTGTGTCTCCCCCTTTTAGACTGTGAGCCCACTGTTGGGTAGGGACTGTCTCTGTATGTTACCAATTTGTACTTCCCAAGCGCTTAGTACAGTGCTCTGCACACAGTAAGCGCTCAATAAATACGACTGATGATGATGATGATGATGACTGCGCTCGGCGGCATTTCTACAGTTGCCCTTCCCCTAACCTTCGGCCCCATCGGAGCGGTGTGGAGAGAGAGCCGGCTTGGGAGTCGGAGGACCGGCGTTCTAATCCTGCCTCCACCACTTGTCTGTGGCGTGACCTCGGGCTAGTCTCTTTTCTGTGCCTCAGTTACCTCATCTGTAAAATGGGGATTGAGACTGTGAGCCCCACGTGGGACAAGGACTGTCTAATTCAATTTGCCTGTATCCCCCCCTGAGCTGTGCTTTGCACAGAGTAAGCGCTTAACAAATACCACCATCACTAACTCCAGCTCTGCCACTTGTCTGCTGTGTGACCTTGGGCGAGTCACTTCGCTTCTCTGGGCCACAGTTCCTTCATCTGAAAAATTGGGATTAAGACTGTGAGCCCTATGTGGGACAGGAACTTGTATCCAGTCTGATGATCTCATATCGGAGAAGCAGCGTGGCTCAGTGGAAAGAGCCCGGGCTTTGGAGTCAGAGGTCATGGGTTCAAATCCCGGCTCCACCAATTAATGATGACATTTAGTAAGCGCTTACTATGTGCAAAGCACTGTTCTAAGCGCTGGGGAGGTTACAAGGTGATCAGGTTGTCCCTCAGGGGGCTCACAGTCTTAATCCCCATTTTACAGATGAGGTAACTGAGGCACAGAGAAGTGAAGTGACTTGCCCAAAGTCACACAGCTGACAATTGGCAGAGCCGGGGTTTGAACCCATGATCTCTGACTCCAAAGTCCGTGCTCTTTCCACTGAGCAACGCTGCTTCTCTACGCTGCCAATTGTCAGCTGTGTGACTTTGGGCAAGTCACTTCACTTCTCTGGGCCTCAGTTCCCTCATCTGGAAAATGGGGATGAAGACTGTGAGCTCCCTATGGGACAACCTGATCACCTTGTAACCTCCCCAGCGCTTAGAACGGTGCTTTGCACATAGTAAGTGCTTAATAAATGCCATCATCAGCATATCTACCCTAACACTTATTACACTGCGTGGCACAGAGTAGATGTTTAATTAACACCATTATAATACCAAATACCATTAGGAAGCAGCGTGGTTCAGTGGAAAGAGCACGGACTTGGAAGTCAGAGGTCATGGGTTCTAATCCCGGTTCTACCATTTTTTTAAAAATCAATCAATCGTATTTATTGAGCGCTTACTGTGTGCAGAGCACTGTACTAAGCGCTTGGGAAGTACAAGTTGGCAACATATAGAGACGGCCCCTACCCAACAGTGGGCTCCCAGTCTAGAAGGGGGAGACAGAGAACAAAACCAAACATATTAACAAAATAAAATAAATAGAATAGATATGTACAAGTAAAATAAATTTTAAAAAATAAATAAATAAAAGTCACACTTGTCTGCTGTGTGACTTTGGGTGAGTCACTTAACTTCTCTGGGTCTCATTTCCCTCATTTGTAAAACGGGGATGAAGACTGGGAGCCCCATGTGGGACAACCTGTCTCCCCTGGTAGACCGTAAACTCCTAGAGAAGCAGCGTGGCTCAGCGGAAAGAGCAAGAGCTTTAAAGTCAGGGGTCATGAGTTCAAATCCCAGCTCCGCCGCTTGTCAGCTGGGTGACTTTGGGCAAATCGCTTCACTTCTCTGTGCCTCACTTACCTCATCTGTAAAATGGGGATTAAAACCGTGAGCCCCCCAGTGGGACAACCTGATCACCTTGTAACCTCCCCAGCAACTTAGGACAGTATGGTTCGAAATGGGTACGCCTTGTCTGCCCAGAGAATTATTTTACTTGCACGTATTTATTCTATTTATTTTATTTGGTTTATATGTTTGGTTTTGTTGTCTGTCTCCCCCTTCTAGACTGTGAGCCCGCTGTTGGGTAGGGACCGTATCTAGATGTTGCCAACTTGGACTTCCCAAGCGCTTTAGTACGGTGCTCTGCACACAGTAAGCGCTCAATAAATACGATTGAATGAATGAATGAATGAACAGTGCTTTGCGCATAGTAAATGCTTAACAAATACCATCATTATTATTATTATTATTACCAGGCCGTGCTCTATCCCCATGCGCTGCCAGTAGATCTGACGGTACAGTCCTCTGCCCGGAGTTAAGAGCTTAATAGATGCCACAATGAATGAATGAATGAATGCCAACCTGAGGTTGGGTTTGCCCCTGGCAGCCTCGGCCGTCTTCTTTTCCGTGGGCATTTGGGTGGTTTGCCGGGAAACTCAAGCCACGGGTAATTTCATTTTGTTTTTGTTTTGTGTTTCCCACAGCTCGAGGAAATGGAGGCAACTACCACTGGTCCTATTTATTTTATTTTGTTGGTATGTTTGGTTCTGTTCTCTGTCTCCCCCTTTTAGACTGTGAGCCCACTGTTGGGTAGGGACTGTCTCTATGTGTTGCCAATTTGTACTTCCCAAGCGCTTAGTACAGTGCTCTGCACACAGTAAGCGCTCAATAAATACGATTGATTGATTGATTGATTGATTGGTCCCCACGGCAACGGGCTGTGGTTGTGTGTGTGGGGGGGGTGAGGTGAAGCCCCTCCGGCCATCGGTCCAATGCGGCCGGCGCGGAACAATCCGCCGGTGTCCTCCGGGAAGTTTCCGCTGGAAGGAAAACAAACAAGAAGCTCGCTGAGTTGAACTTCGACTGCCAAGGGCAAATGTGGCATCCTCGGGGGCGAACATTCATTTATTCATCCAATCCTATTTCTTGAGCACTTACTGCCTGCAGAGCACTGTACTAAGCGCTTGGGAAGTACAAATCGGCAACACGTAGAGACAGACGGCTTCCTGCAGCTCCGTCCAAGGAAGAAGGAGAGGGAAATGGCTACCACCAGCCATCGTGGGTGGGAATATGTCACGATGGGGACTTGCCCTTGATCAATCAATCAATCAATCAATCGTATTTATTGAGCGCTTACTATGTGCAGAGCACTGTACTAAGCGCTTGGGAAGTACAAATTGGCAACACATAGAGACAGTCCCTACCCAACAGTGGGCTCACAGTCTAAAAGGGGGAGACAGAGAACAGAACCAAACATACCAACAAAATAAAATAAATAGGATAGATATGTACAAGTAAAATAAATAAATAGAGTAATAAATATGTACAACCATATATACATATATACAGGTGCAGTGGGGAAGGGATCCTTGAGGATCCAGCTGTCAGCTGCCAGAGGACAGCAGTGCCCTTTTCATTATTATTATTAATAATGATGGTGTTTGTTAAGCGCTTACTATGTGCCAGGCACTGTTCTAAGCGCTGGGATTAGGGCTCCCAGTTTTAATCCCCATTTTACAGATGAGGGAACTGAGGCACAGAGACGTGAAGTGGCTTGCCCAAGGTCACACAGCAGACGGGTGGCAGAGCCGGGATTAGAACCCCTGACCTCCTGACTCCCAAGCCCGGGCTCTATCTACTATGCCGCAGTGCACACCAACCAACCTTCTTCTCCCGCTAGCTCGATAATAATAATAATAATAATAATTGCGCATTTGCGAAGTGCTTACTAAGTGCCAAGCACTGTACTAAACGCTGGGGTGGATACGAGCCAATCAGGTTGGACACAATCCCCGTCCCACATGGCGCTCACTGTCCTAATCCCCAATAGAGAAGCAGCGTGGCTCAGCGGAAAGAGGCCGGGCTTTGGAGTCAGAGGCCATGGGTTCGAGTCCCGACTCCGCCACATGTCTGCTGTGTGTCTGCTGCGCTGGGGAAGTTACAAGGTGATCAGGTGGTCCCCCAGGGGGCTCACAGTCTTAATCCCCATTTTACAGATGAGGTAACTGAGGCCCAGAGAAGTGAAGTGACTTGCCCAAAGCCACACAGCTGACAATTGGTGGAGCCGGGATTTGAACCCGTTACCTCTGACTCCAAAGCCCGTGCTCTTTCCACTGAGCCACGCTGCTTCTAGTAATAATAATGATGATGATGGCATTTATTAAGCGCTTACTATGTGCAAAGCACTGTTCTAAGCGCTTATACCTCATAGTAGTAATAATAATAATAATAATGAGGGTATTAGTTAAGCGATTACTTATGTGCCACACGCTGTACTTAGCACTGGGATGGACTGTGAGAAGCAGCGTGGCTCAGTGGAAACAGCCCGGGCTTTGGAGCCAGAGGTCGTGGGTTCAAATCCCACCTCTGCCACTTATCAGCTGTGTGCCTTTGGGCAACTCACTTCACTTCTCTGGGCCCCAGTTGCCTCATCTGTAAAATGGGGATGAAGACTGTGAGCCCCCCGTGGGACAACCTGATCAACTTGTAACCTCCCCAGCGCTTAGAACAGTGCTGTGCAAATAGTAAGCGCTTAATAAATGCCATTATTATTATTATTATATGAGGAGGGATGGCGTTCCAGGCCAGGGGCAGGATGTGGGCGAGAGGTCGATGGCGAGATAGACGAGACTGAGGTACAGTGAGAAGGTTAGCATTAGAGGAACGAAGTGTGCGTGGGAAGCACCACGGCTTAGCAAAAAGAGCCCGGGCCTGGGAATCACGGGACCTGGGTTCTAATCCTGCCTCCGCCACTTGACTGCTGTGTGACCTTGGGCAAGCCACTTCACTTCTCTGGGCCTCAGTTTCCTCATCTGTAAAATGAAGGTTGATCCCATGAGCCTTATGATGGTGATGATGATGGCATTTATTAAGCGCTTACTATGTGCAAAGCACTGTTCTAAGCGCTGGGGAGGTTACAAGGTCATCAGATTGTCCCGCAGGGGGCTCACAGTCTTCATCCCCATTTTACAGATGAGGTAACTGAGGCCTAGAGAAGGGAAGCAACTTGCCCAAAGTCGCACAGCTGACAATTGGCGGAGCCGGGATTTGAACCCACGACCTTTGACTCCAAAGCCCGGGCTCTTTGCCACTGAGCCACACTGCTTCTGGTAGACACATTCCCTGCCCATCTTATGCAGCACAGGGACTGTGTCCAACCCGATTATCTTATATCTACCCCCAGTGCTTAGTACAGTGCCTGGCACACAGTAAGTCACTAACTGTTATTATTAATAGCATTTTGTTAATAATAATAATAATAATAATGATGATGGCATTTATTAAGCATTTACTATGTGCAAAGCACTGTTCTAAGCGCTGGGGTGGTTACAAGGTGATCAGGTTGTCCCAAGGGGGGCTCACAGTCTTAATCCCCATTTGGCAGATGAGGTAACTGAGGCACAGAGAAGTGAAGTGACTTGCCCAGAGTCACACAGCTAATTGGCAGGGCTGGGATTTGAACCCATGACCTCTGACTCCAAAGCCCGTCCTCTTTCCACTGAGCCACGCTGCTTCTCTTCTAAGGGCCTGTTGTGCCCTTATTGTGCGCAGAGCACTGTCATAGCACTTGGGAGAGTATAATGGGGTCCCAATCTCACTCTGCAGCCCTGATCTATAAATTCTTTAAATGGTGTGAATGAGGAATTAAGGGGACGGGGGAGGACGCGGGGAAGAATAGACACAATCGTCCTCCCGTGAAACATTCACCCTGATTGATAACTCGCTTCTTATTAAATTTCAATAGACTTCTCCTGTGGAACAAAGCCACGGAGGGAGGATTTGGGGAGGAGGGAGGCTTTAATGTACCCAGTTTTGGGGATTAGCTGTCTTTCATGTAACATAAGAAGAAGCGTGTTATACGGATTACGCGTAAACGGTGGGTCTCGGTGAGGCTAACAAAGGTGGCACTGAGAAACCCCTGATGTTTTAACGCACTTGGCTATCGCGTTTAACTTGATCTACGAAAATATATTTTCATTCTCCAGTTCCCTTACGGCATTGATAACTGTTGCACTGACTGACTGAGAGCTTTACCCGAAGACGGAGGCAACAGTTTGGGCCTGCACTTTGAGGAAACAATTCCCGATCGGTCGGCTAAAGCCGTGGCTGTGGAAATTCGAGCGAAGAAATCAATCAATCAATCAATCAATCGTATTTATTGAGCGCTTACTATGTGCAGAGCACTGTACTAAGCGCTTGGGAAGTACAAGTTGGCAACATATAGAGACAGTCCCTACCCAACAGTGGGCTCACAGTCTAAAAGGGGGAGACATATTTGTACATATTTATTACTCTATTTATTTATTTATTTTACTTGTACATTTCTATCCTATTTTATTTTGTTAGTATGTTTGGTTCTGTTCTCTGTCTCCCCCTTTTAGACTGTGAGCCCACTGTTGGGTAGGGACTGTCTCTATGTGTTGCCAATTTGTACTTCCCAAGCGCTTAGTACAGTGCTCTGCACATAGTAAGCGCTCAATAAATATGATTGATTGATTGATTGATTGAGATGGAGAACAAAACCAAACATACTGACAAAATAAAATAAATAGAATAGACATGTATAAGCAAAATAAATAAATAAATAAATAGAGTAATAAATATGTACAAACATATATACATATATACAGGTGCTGTGGGGAAGGGGAGGAGGTAAGATGGGGGGGATGGAGAGGGGGACGAGGGGGAGAGGAAGGAAGGGGCTCAGTCTGGGAAGGCCTAGAAATGAGAGAGGTAAACAGAGGAGTCAAGTTGGGGTCTTGTGAGATGCTCAGCGAGACTGGAAGGGGAGCCGGCATCATTTATACCGGGATTAAAAAGCAAAAAACAAAAAAACAACCCAACCCAAAACGGGCCTAATCCCGACTAGCCACCGTGGCAAACACATGTGCTTCACCGGCCCAATACACGAGCTTAATTAAAAACGATGCCACCATCTGTCCTAAGAGCTATAGGGCAGTGGGAGGGAGGGGTGCGGGAAGGATGGGGAGGAGGGGTGTGGAAGGGATGGGGGGAAGAGCCGGGGATGGGGCCGGGAGCGACTTTAATAATAATAATAATAATAATAATAATAATAATAATGGCACTTATTAAGCGCTTACTATGTGCAAAGCGCTGTTCTAAGCGCTGGGGAGGTTACAAGGTGATCAGGTTGTCCCACAGGGGGGCTCTCAGTCTTAATCCCCATTTTACAGATGAGGTCACTGAGGTACAAAGAAGTTAAGTGACTTGCCCAAAGTCACACAACTGACAATTGGCAGAGCTGGGATTTGAACCCATGACCTCTGACTCCAAAGCCCGGGCTCTTCCCACTGAGCCACGCTGCTTCTCAATATGCTCTTGCCATTGCAGGGGGCCCAAAATATCAAAACCGGGTTCGTTTTCATCCAACTCATCAGCGTTAACATCACTCCAGATCAGGATCCCAAGAACACCCTAATGCCCGTCTCCCCTGTCTAGACTGTAAGCTCACTGTGGGCAGGGAGTGTGTCTGATTATTTTTCTGCTGTCCTCTCCCAAGGGCTTACTGCACACAGTAAGTGCTCAATAAATACCATTGACAGACTGACCATTCTCCTTATCACAGTCTCTGCTGACCCTGATTCCCAAACACCTGCATATTAAACGGATTAAGGCTAGCGGTTCTCAAGATAACGTGATTTTTTTTACCGCGCTGATGATATTTAGAGTTTAATGCCCTCTTTCCCTGCAAACATAAAAGCTTCTGTAATCAGAGTATTATCGGGGGGAAATACTGTGCTTGGGGGATTCAATATGCTTAGATTGTTGAGCCAACATGATTGTTTGGATTAGGTTAGGAAGGATGACACCGAAATGAATAAACCCAGATCGTGAAACAAAACACAAATGTCTTTACGGACTCTTCTGGAGAAGCTACAAGATAGCACTTTCAGTTTGAGGAAAGGCCAGTAAGAAGGTAAATCACAATCAATAAATCAATCAATCGTATTTAGTGAGCGCTTACCGTGTGCAGAGCACTGTACTAAGCGCTTGGGAAGTACAAGTTGGCAACATATAGAGACCGTCCCTACCCAACAGTGGGCTCACAGTCTAAAAGGGGGAGACAGAGAACAAAACCAAACATAGTAACAAAATAAAATAAATAGAATAGATATGTACACAATCAATCAATCAATCAATCAATCGTATTTATTGAGCGCTTACTGTGTGCAGAGCACTGTACTAAGCTCTTGGGAAGTACAAGTTGGCAACATATAGAGACAGTCCCTACCCAACAGTGGGCTCACAGTCTCAAAGGGGGAGACGGAGAACAAAACCAAACATACTAACAAAATAAAATAAATAGAATAGATATGTACACAATCAATCCATCGTATTTATTGAGCGCTTACTGTGTGTAGAGCACTGTACTAAGCTCTTGGGAAGTACAAGTTGGCAACATATAGAGACGGTCCCTACCCAACAGTGGGCTCACGGTCTAAAAGGGGGAGACAGAGAACAAAACCAAACATACTAACAAAATAAAACAAATAGAATAGATAGGTACACAATCAATCAATCAATCAATCGTATTTATTGAGCGCTTACTGTATGCAGAGCACTGTACTAAGCTCTTGGGAAGTACAAGTTGGCAACATCTAGAGACAGTCCCTACCCAACAGTGGGCTCACAGTCTAAAAGGGGGAGACGGAGAACAAAACCAAACACACTAACAAAATAAAATAAATAGAATAGATATGTACACAACCTAGTCCTGGATAAACCTGGCACCCATTTTGAAAAATTACTTTCAGAATTCATATTTTACGAGATCGTGATGATCACACTGTGTCAGCCTTTCTATTTATCTTCAAGAAAAGGCTTCCCAGGCTCCTAGAAACAAAGGAGCATCTCCCCTGTGTCATCTCAAGGGCTTCGTCTTTCTCTTCAACATATATGTGTGCATATATATGTACATGTATGTTGAAGAGAAAGTAGATAGATACAGATATATAAGTTTTCAAGCATGGGATTTGCCCCAGAAATGATCAACAGTAACCACAATGAAACCAAGATATACGAAACTGTGGAAGCGGGCACGTGGCTTGATAACGAAGTCCGGAGTCGCTGTTTTGCCGAATGCCTTATCAAAATCATCATCATCATCAATCGTATTTATTGAGCGCTTACTGTGTGCAGAGCACTGTACTAAGCGCTTGGGAAGTCCAAGTTGGCAACATCTAGAGACAGTCCCTACCCAACAGTGGGCTCACAGTCTAAAAGGGGGAGACAGAGAACAAAACCAAACATACTAACAAAATAAAATAAATAGAATAGATAGTCTATAGGTAATCTATAGATTATCTATAATAGAATAGATAAATAAAATAGCTCGTGATCCTCTGGAGACCGTGTGTGACTTGAGACATGAACACTGGTACTTAAAAACAGTAATACCGCATTTCAGAAGTAGAGGAAGGGGGGGAAACAAACCCAGGAATTTATTTGCAAAACCTCGCAGGCCCACTGTTCTGTAAATCACCTGTCTACCGATGATGGCCCAGAAAAGCTCTGAGACTTACCTCCACACTGTTGGACCTTAGAAACGTCCACACACAAATAACTGTGAGTGTATAAAAATGCTCATCAGTCCATCAGTGGTATTTATTGAGCACTTAATAATAATAAGGATAATTGTGGTATTTTTTAAGCGCTTTACTATGTGCCAGGCGCTGTACTACTACTACTACTAATAATAATAATGGCATTTATTAAACGCTTACTATGTGCAAGGCACTGTTCTAAGCGCTGGGGAGGCTACAAGCTGATCAGGCTGTCCTACGGCGGGCTCACAGTCTTAATCCCCATTTTACAGATGCGGTAACTGAGGCCCAGAGAAGTGAAGTGACTTGCCCAAAGTCACACAGCTGACATGTGGCGGAGCCGGGATTTGAACCCATGACCTCTGACTCCAAAGCCCGGGCTCTTTCCACTGAGCCACGCTGCTTCTACTAAGCTCGGGGGTGGATACAAACAAGCAAATCGGGTTGTACGCCGTTTTTGTCCCACTTGGGACTCACAGTCTCAATCCCCATTTGACAGATGAGGGAACTGAGGCCTGGAGAAGTGAAGTGACTTGCCCAAGGCCACACAGCAGACAAGCGGCGGAGCCGGGATTAGAACCCGCGACCTTCTGAGAAGCAGCGTGGTTCATTGGAAAGAGCCTGGGCTTTGGAGTCAGAGGTCATGGGTTCAAATCCCTGCACTGCCACTTGTCAGCTGTGTGACTTTGGGCAAGTCACTTCTCTGGGCCTCAGTTCCCTCATCTGTAAAATGGGGATTAAGACTGTGGGCCCCACGTGGGACAACCTGATCACCTTGTATCCCCCCAGTGCTTAGAACAGTGCTTTGCACATAGTAAGCACTTAATAAATGCCATTATTATTATTATTATTATTATTATTGTGTTCACAGGGTTGGTAGATGTGAACCCTGCCCACAAAGAGCATGAGTGTGGTCTAGTGGTTAGAGCCCGGGCTGGAAGTCGGAAAGACCTGGGTTCTGATCCCTTCTCCACCACTCGTCTGCTGCGTAACCTTCGCTTAGTACAGTGCTCTGCACACAGTAAGCGCTCAATAAATACGATTGATTGATTGATTGATTCACATCGCTGGGCCTCTAGACTGTGAGCCTGGGTAGGGATTGTCTCGATTTGTTGCCAAATTGTACTTCCCAAGAGTTTAGTACAGTACTCCGCACACAGTAAGCGCTCAATAAATATGATTCGATGAATCTGGAAAATGAGAATTAAGACTGTGAGCCACTTGCGGAACATGGACTGTGTCCAACCTGATTAACTTGTATGTACCCCAGCGCTTGGTACAGTGCCTGGCACGTAGTAAGCACTTCACAGAAAAAAAAAGGAAAGAAAAGGAGCTTACAGTTTACAGGGGAAGAGAGACATTAAAATAAATTACAGATAGGAGAAATAGTGGAGTATAAATGGTTTATATAAGTGCTGGGTGGCTGGAAGGTATTTTAAAGTACTTAAGGGCAACAAGGTTTCAACTCCTGAGAGGTGATTATTTCTTATTAAGGGGAAAAGGTTGAGCTGATGTCCAGGGAATTCCTTCGATGGCTGGATTACTGATTTACTAGCCACACCATATTTCCTGGCATCATCTATGAATCTTCGATGGGCCGGTACGAGTCGAATGGTATTCTTAACATATTTTGCCACGCTTTCAGTGAACCCTTCCACCATAATAAAATCGAGGATTTGCTTTCAGACTCTATAACACCAGCCTTGGCATTTTATTCAGCCAGAGGAAGGGGGAGCAGGAGTTGGGAATATTTAAGGTATTCCTATCGGCAGTTTACTAATATTTTCATTTTATAAACATAAGAAATGTCATTATTGGATCAGACCAATAATCCACTAATCCAGCCCAGGATTCTGCCGTTGACAGTGACAACTGGATGCTTGGAGAAAGCTTCTTTGACGTAATAATAATTATGATACTTATTAATGCTTCCTATATGCCAAAGATACCCTCTCAGGGTCACACCTGGAGAGTTTCCAGTACACTACCAGTCTCGACGAAGGGAGGGAGAGTCAAGCAGAGGCCTACCCATTCCATTTTTATCTTGGCCAGTGGCTAGTAAGTGGCAGGCCATCTTCTACAAGTCAAAATTCACCCGTGCTGGGCAGCAGTGGCACGGGAGAGAATCAAGGGCGGAAACTCAGGTTTAGAACAGTGCTTTGCACATAGTAAGCGCTTCACAAATACCATCATTATTATTATTATTATTATTGTTACTACGTGGAAGGAGGCGATGGTAAACCGTTTCCGTATTTTTATCAAGAAAGCTCTATGGATACACCAACAGAACAATTGCAGATGGAGGTGAGACATTATGGAATAGATGAATCCATGGCATTGCTGTGGGTACGACTCGACAGCATAAGACAACAACAGTATGCCAAAGAACTGTGCTAAGATCTGGGGTAAATGCAGGATAATCAGATAAAACACAGTCCCTGGCCCACACGGGGCTCACAGTCTGATAGGGAGAGTGCCAAATTGAACTTTCCAAGCGCTTAGTACAGTACTCTGCACACAGTAAGGGCTCAATAAATACGATTGAATGAAGGAAGGAATGAGTGTGTGTCTTATCCCCATTTTACAGATGAGGGAACAGGCCCAGAGGGGTTAAATGACTTGGCCAAGGTCACACAGCAGATCTGAGGCAGATCTAGGAATAGAACCCGGATCTCCTAACTTCGGCTATCTTTCTATTAGAACTGGTTGCTTCCAACCTTAACGTTCATTCTATATCCCTAGCCCTCTCCCACAAGAACCCACTACCGATGTTTTGTCCATGACTTTATCCAAACCCAGGGGGGATAGTGAAGACTGTGGTTTCGAAGAGCTATGGGGAAAAGGGAGGGAGGAGAGTGATCGACAAGGGAAATACGCCCAATGTGCTCTGAAACAAATGAAATCTCCCATACTGTCATGGAACCCAAGGAAGAACTCCAGCTCCAGTCCTTTTTTCTTTTTAAATGACTTTTTTTTAAGTGCTTACTGTGTGTCGGGCACCGTACTAAGTGCTGGAATGGATACGAGCAAATTAGTTTGGACACAGTCTCTGTCCCACATGGGGCTCACGGTCTCAATCCCCATTTTACAGATGAGGGAACCGAGGCACAGAGAAGTGAAGTGACTGTGTGCCAGGAACTGTTTACTTAATGGTGGTATTTGTTAAACGCTTACTAGGTGCCAAGCGCTGTTCTGAGTGCTGGGGTAACTACTACTTAATCAAGCTGAACATAGTCCCTGCCCCACATCGGGCTCACAGTCTTAATCCCCATTTTACAGAAGAAGGAACTTGAGGCCCAGAGAAGTGAAATGACTTGCCCAAGGTCACACAGCAGACAAGTGGCGGAACCAGGATTAGAACCCAGGTCTCTCTGATTCATTCATTCATTCAATTGTATTTATTGAGCGCTTACTGTGTGCAGAGCACTGTACTACGCGCTTTCCTAGGCCCATGCTCTATCCACTAGGCCCAGAGGGACGCCAGGCTCCAGAAGTGGGAGCTAGAGTTATCGTGGGAATTTTTAATGTTCCCAAACAAGCCCCTAGGACTCCAAAATCTCCAGAGGGAGGGCGGGGAAGGAGCCATGATCCTCACCAACAAGTCTTCTCCTCGGAATTGGGGTCTGCAGCACAAGTGATAATGCGGGAATGTGTCAAGAGGGGAGTTGGGGAAAGACAGAGGCAAAGGGAGGAACGGATACTGGGAAGAAAATGGAATGGGAAGGGTAAAAGAGGAGGGAAACACTGAGAGGAAAGGGGAGGTGGGTGAAGGGCAGAGTGATTGAAGCAGTGTGGACTAGTGGAAAGACCAAGGGCCTGAAAGTGAGAGGACCTGGGTTCTAATCCTAGCTCCGACCTTGGGGAAGTCACTTCACTTCTCTGTGCCTCAGTTACCTCATCTGTAAAACGGGGATTGAGACTGGGAGCCCTATGTAGGACAGAGACGGTATCCAACCTGATTATCTTGTATCGACCCCAGAGCTTTGTACAGTGCCTGGCACATAACAACAAATCCCCTAAGAAAGAAACAAAAGAAAAGGGGCAGGAGAAAGAAGGGGAAGAGAGGAGAAAGAAGGGGAAGAGAGGAAGAAAACAACAGAGAAGTAGGAGTGGCAGAGAACAGGGTTTTGTATTTCCCTGCCCTGAAGACCGTAAACTCCTCGTGGGAAGGGATTACGTCTATCAGCTCTATCATACCGTATTTTATCAAGCGCCTAGTACAGTTGGCCCTCAATGAATACCATTGATTGATTGATATACATCTCAATCTTTGGGGACAGGGAGAAAGATTTTGTGGGCATTTAAATGTATTAAAATGTACTAGAAACACAGTCAGTAGTCAATTCTTAAGTCATTTTCAGAAAACCTTCCAAACCCTCCATTTTATTAATTTTTTGATTTCTCCAGTTGTGAATATTTTTTTGTGTGTGTCTCCCCCATCAGTGTAAGCGCCTTGTGGGAAGGAGCTTATATTTCCTAAGTACCTAGTGCAGGTCACTGCACCAAACACATGTTCAATAAATGCTACTACTAATGCTATTTAATTAATCTCCTTTGAATCAGTCAATTAAATATTTTCCCAAGACCTCCATTTGAAGAATGCCAGTATGATGGAATCTCCTAAAATTAGACTCTTTTATTTCGTCATAAAGAGCCTTTGCTCTAGAACAATGATTTACCCACAGAACGAAACCTAATCCCAAATGGGGAAAAGTGTAATGGTTTGTGTCACCAAATATGCCAGTTAAGAACATGGGTTGAAAACACTTATCTGATTTGAGAGTTTGTTAAACAAACTCAGAAAAGGACATCTGAGAGAAGTGGGTTTCGTAGAGGTCTGACTCAGAATTATATTTATTGAGTGCCTCTAGGGATGGTGCTCTGAGAAGTATGATCCGGAGATCACTGTAAGCCCCTTAGCCAGATGGTGACTGTTTTTCACAATTTGAATTTGGAGAATATGTGTTTTCAGCGTGCTTAAATGACGCTCTGTTGAAAACTTTGTGCTTTCAGCATTTCTAAATTAAAACTACGATGCGTAAACCACGAGTAATGATTATTACACTAGAGGAAAGAAGTTGGTAGGTCTATTAAATGAACCTACTGCAATTATGTATTTTAAAACGGTTATTTATGTTGTAAATGTATTTTTAAAATATTTCCTTTTGAGTGAAAAATGAGGTTCTGCCCCCAAATAATACTGCTCATGTCTTCGACATCCACATTTCCTACTGTGTGTTGTTTCCAAGTAGATTTTGAGCTACGTAGTCTTTAATTCCATTGGCTGCTTGCTCGACTACAAACCTATTTTCTACCCGGTTACCAGAGTAAAATTGGGGAATGAACTGCTACCGTTAGGTTAAGAGGTTCAAGACACAGTCAAAGTGATAAAGCTTTAATACAGCGAAAGATTAAGAATTAAATACAATCCTGTTTTGTTTTCTACGACTCCTCGGCCAAATGCTAGTAAAGCTCACTGAGCAGATTTCTTTTAAACAATTTCAACGTCATTATGCATTATTTCAAAACAGAGCGGGTTGTTACTTAGACTTATGAATCTATACATGAGATATTCTTGAATGTGGATCCTGCTGGGAAAAAATGTGCCACGGGTGGATTACCTATCTTTAACCTCGTATATTCTATTTGGAATGAGTGGAGCATTAAAAATTAAGGAAAAGTGTTGCCAGCAATTTTTCAAATCTCTGGGTTCAGTTAAAAACCCCTGTTCAGTTTTTCCTTCATTTTTAAACCAGTGTGTATTTTCAGGAGAGTATGTTTTTGTGTTTCCAATATGGTAATTTGCAATCATCTCTTGTTTTGAGGTCAACTAATCTTTTGGAGGTCTCTCCCTTTAAATGACATATTTGACAGGAATTTCTGGAGCTAGACAATATCAATAGGTTCACCAAGAGTTTGGATAATTTTGCTGATGAGAGGTCGGTAATGGATAGAGAAAAAAGGGATGTTGGAGAAAGCTAATCATATTTTCCAGAACTTAAAGTGGTATCCTCCAAAGGGCAGGGTCAAAAAGACAGGAAAATAATTCAGAATTAGCACTTACATATTTATTTATTTGTAAGCCCCCCCCACCTCAATCACTTACGTATCTATGTACAATAAACTGTAGAGTCACTTCTGATTACGCTATTTGTAAATATTTTTTATATCTGTCTCCCCTGTTACGGGATAAATTACTTGTGGGAAGGGAACATGTTGCAATGCTCGGTTATATTTTCCTAAGTGCTTAGTTCAGTGCTTTGCATCCAGGGGGATCTCGATTAAGCGCTTAGTACAGTGCTCTGCACACAGTAAGCGCTCAATAAATACGATTGATGATAAATACCTTCACTATTACTACTACAACTACTACGACAACTTCTACTGTCAGTATTACTACTACTGAAAAGTAGAGGACACCCAGAAACAAAGAGGTGGAGAGAAAGGGACAGAAACAGAGAGGTTGAGAATGTGGGCTAAAGAGGCAGAGAAAGGAAAGGAAAGTCAGAAGGAGACAAAGAGAAAGTTGTAGAGAGATGCAGAGAGAATGAAATAGAGAAACAGGGAGAGAAAGAAACAGAGGGGAAAATGATGGAGTCAATCACTAAGCACTTACTGTGTGCAGAGCCCTGCACTAAGCACTCGGGAGAGTAGAATATAGCAGAGCAGGTAGACACGTTTCCAGCCGCATGCGCTGCACTCTCCCAAGCGCTCAGTACAGGGCTCTCTGCACATAGTAAGCGTCCGATGAACGTGGGTTCCAATTCTGGCTCCGCCGATGTCTGCTGTGTGACCTTGGGCAAGTCACTTCTCTGTGCCTCGGTGACCTCATCTATTTAGACTTTGAGCTTCGCGTGGAACAACCTGATTACCTTGTATCTACCCCAGCGCTTAGAACAGTGTCTGGCACACAGTAAGTGCTTAACAAATACCAGTATTATTATTAATTATTAATAAACTAATTCCATATCTTTACCAAGAAAACTTTATGGATGCACATACCAGTACGACTTTATGACAGAAGATGGGACAACTTGAAGAGGGTGTGTCCATGGAGTCTCTATGGGTTGGAAAGGACTCGACGGCCCTTGAGGAAGAATGGGTAGGCAAGGGCCAACTGAAGCTCAGTGGTCCAGGAGTGTTGATTGCCGGCGGGTCGGACTCTGGTCTTGGCCCTGTGGAGAGAAGCATCTGGCTGCTTTATTTCTTTTAGGATCGGGGCCACAGCCCATGCCCATCCCATCCCTAATAATGGAGCCCAAATTGTTCTCCTCTTCAGGCACTCCAGGCAGAACAGAAAAAACAATTCTTTACGTGTCACCCAGTGCTCATTCCGTTCAAATTTGGGATGAGGAGTAAGAGGGGAGGTACTGCAACCCACCGCTGCTCTCTGTGAGGGCCTGGATTCCCTTCAGGGCCCAGAGTTGGACCAAGTCCCATGACTCAGTTGAGAGGAGGCCAGAGATGGGAGAGCACTGGGAGGGAGGGGGAGAGAGAAGAAACTGAGTTGGGGTGGGGAAGGGGAGCACTTTGGGGTGGGGTTGAGAGAGAAGGCTGAGGGGGGTGGGAGGGGGCACTAGGAGGAAGGGGAGAGAGGAGGCTGAGGGAGATGGGGGAGAGCACTAGGAGGCTGAGAGGGTGGGGGAGAATACTAGGAGGAAGGGGAGAATGGAGATTGAGAGTGGGGCGAGCACTAGGAGGCTGAGGAGGGTGGGGGAGAGCACTAGGAGGAAGGGGAGAGTGGAGGTTGAGGGTGGGGTAGAGCACTAGGAGGCTGAGGGGGTGGGGAGAGCCCTAGGAGGCTAAAGAGGGTAGGGGAGAGCACTAGGAGGAAGGGGAGAGTGGAGACAGAGGGTGGGGAAGAGCACTAGGAGGCTGAGGAGTCTATATTTTGCCGATCTGTACTTCCCAAGTGCTTAGAACAGTGCTATGCACACAGTAAGCGCTCAATAAATATGACTGACTGACTGAATGAAAGAGGGTATGGAGAGCACTAGGAGGAAGGGGAGGGCGGAGGCAGAGTGTGGGGGAGAGCACTAGGAGGCTGAGGGGAGTGGGGAGAGAACTAGGAGGCTAAGGAGGGTGGGGGAGAGCACTAGGAGGAAGGGGAGGGTGGAGGCAGAGGGTGGGGGAGAGCACTAGGAGGCTGAGGGGAGTGGGGAGAGAACTAGGAGGCTAAGGAGGATGGGGGAGAGCACTAGGAGGAAGGGGAGAGTGGAGGCAGAGTGGGGGACAGCACTAGAAGGCTAAGGAAGGTGGCGGAGAGCACTAGGAGGAAGGGGGAGAATGGTGGTATAGGGTGGGGAGAGCACTAGGAGGCTGAGGGGAGTGGGGAGGGAACTAGGAGGCTAAGGAGGGTGGGGGAGAGCAGTAGGGGGAAGGGGGAGAATGGAGGCAAGAGGGTGGGGGAGACCACTAGGAGGTTGAGGGGAATGGGGACAGAACTAGGAGGGAGCATTAGGGGGGAAGGGGAGAGTGGAGGCAATGGGTGAAGGAGAGCACTAGGAGGCTGAGGAGGGTAGAGGAGAGCACTAGGAGGAAGGGCGAGAATGGAGATGGGGGAGAGCACTAGGAGGCTCAGGGGAGTGGGGAGAGAACTAGGAGGCTAAGGAGGGTAGGGGAGAGCACTAGGGGGAAGGGGAAAGTGGAGGCAAAGGGTGGAGGAGAGCACCCGGAGGCTGAGGAGGGTAGAGGAGAGCACTAGGAGGAAGGGGAGAATGGAGATTGAGGGTGGGGGGAGAGCACTAGGAGGCTGAGGGGAGTGGGGAGAGAACTAGGAGGCTAAGGAGGGCGGGGGAGAGCACTAGGGGGAAGGGGAGAGTGGAGGCTGAAAGTGGGGGAAAGCACCAGGAGGCTGAGGGGGAGAGTGGAGGCTGAGGGTAGGGGAGAGCAGTAGGAGGATGGGGGGGAGAGTGGAGGCTGAGGGGGAGAGTGGAGGCTGAGGGTAGGGGACAGCAGTAGGAGGCTGAGGGTAGGGGAGGGCAGTAGGAGGATGAGGGGAAGAGTGGAGGCTGAGGGTGGGGAGAGTGGGGGAGAGTAGGAGGAGGCTGAGGGGGAGAGTGGAGGCTGAGGGTAGGGGAAAGCAGTAGGATACTGAGGGGGAGAGTGGAGGCTGAGGGGGAGAGTGGAGGCTGAGGGTAGGGGAGAGTAGTAGGAGGCTGAGGGGGAGAGTGTAGGCTGAGGGGCAGTGTGGAGGCTGAGGGTAGGGGAGAGCAGCAGGAGGATGAGAGGGAGAGTGGAGCCTGAGAGTAAGGGAGAGCAGTAGGAGGATGGGGGGAGAGTGGAGGCTGAGGGGGAGCGTGGAGGCGAGTAGGGGGAGGCTGAGGGGGAGAGTGGAGGCTGAAGGTGGGGGAGAGTAGGGGGAGGCTGAAGGGGAGAGTGGAGGCTGAAGGTGGGGGAGAGTAGGGGGAGGCTGAGGATAGGGGAGAGTGGACGCTGAGGGGGAAGAGAAAGAAGGCTGGAGGGAAGGAGAGAGGGAGCCAGGGAGGAGGCTGAGAGGGGAGGCTGAGGGTGGGGGAGAGGAGGAGGAGGCTGAGGCGGGTGGGGGGGGTGGAGACGCAGGAGGCTGGAGGGAAGGAGGGAGGGAGGGAGCCAGGGAGGAGGCTGAGAGGGGAGGGCAGGGTGGAAAAGGCGGGCACGCTCGCGTCCGTTGGTGGTTTCCATGGGAACGGGGAGGCAGCAGCAGCCTCAGGAGCAGGAGCAGGAGCAGGAGCGGGGCAATGGCGGACGGAAGGCCGGGCCGGCGGCGGGGCTCTCCTGGTTGCCCCCCGGCTACCCGGGTAGCGGGGCTGGAGCCCGGGGGGGGGGAGGGTCGGGCCGGGTCAGAGGGCAGGGTCAGGGGGCCGGGCCGGGGGCGCCGGGTCAGGGGGCGGGGGCCCTAATCGGGGGCTGAGCGCGCTTTGTCCCGTTTCAGAGGCAGACCCCCCCCGAGGCCTCGCCCAACCCGCCCGGAGACCTGCTCGCCAAGGAGGAGGAGTATAAGTAAGGCCCGCCCCGAAACCCCCAAAGCGAGGCCGCCGCCGCCGCCGCCTCCTCCTCCTCCTCCTCCTCCTCCTCCTCCTCCTCCTCCTCCTCCTCCTCCTCCTCCTCCTCCGCTGGCCTCCGGCCCGGCCTCCCCTCCCCTGTCAGAGCCTCCTCATTGCCCGAGGAGCCGGGAGGCCCGGGCTGGTTGGTGTGGCGGAGCAGGCCTCGGGCCCGCCATCACCTCACCCGCCTCAGGCGCTTCACCCCCAAACCAAAGGCCGTCTCTCCCCCCTCCTCTCCCTCTGACCAGCCCCACAGCGCCAGTTGTCAGAATAGTAAATATGTACAAGTGAAATGAATGGAGTAATAAAACTGTTCAAACACACATACAGGTGCTGTGGGGAGGGGAAGGAGGTAGGGCTAGGGGGGTGGGGAGGGGAAGAGGAAAAAGGGGGCTCAGTCTGGGAAGGCCTCCTTGATGATGGCATTTGTTAAGCGCTTACTATGTACCAAGCACCGTTCCAAGCACTGGGGAGGATCCAAGGTGATCACGTTGTCCCACGTGGGGCTCACAGTCTTCATCCCCATTGTCTTTGTCCTGAAACGCTCTGGGCAGGTTACTCCCCTCCTCAAAACTCTCCAATGGCTACCAATCAATCTGCGCATCAGGCAGGAACTCCTCACCCTGGGCTTCCAGGCTGTCCATCCCCTGGCCCCCTCCTACTTCACCTCCCTTCTCTCCTTCTCCAGCCCACCCCGCACCCTCCGCTCCTCTGCCGCCGCTAACCTCCTCACCGTTAGGCCTCGTTCTCGCCTGTCCCGCCATCGACCCCTGGCCCACGTCATCCCCCGGGCCTGGAATGCCCCCAATCCCTCTGCCCATCCGCCAAGCTAGCTCTCTTCCTCCCTTCAAGGCCCTACTGAGAGCACACCTCCTCCAGGAGGCCTTCCCACACTGAGCCCCTTCCTTCCTCTCCCCCTTGTCCCCCCTCCATCCCCCCATCTTACCTCCTTCCCTTCCCCACAGCACCTGTATATATGTATATATGTTTGTACATATTTATTACTCTATTTATTTATTTTACTTGTACATATCCTATTTATTTTATTTTGTTGGTATGTTTGGTTTTGTTCTCTGTCTCCCCCTTTTAGACTGTGAGCCCACTGTTGGGTAGGGACTGTCTCTATATGTTGCCAACTTGGACTTCCCAAGGGCTTAGTACAGTGCTCTGCACACAGTAAGCGCTCAATAAAGACGATTGATTGATTGATTGATTTTACGGACGAGGTCACTGAGGCGCAGAGAAGCTAAGTGACTTGCCCAAGGTCACACAGCTGACAATTGGCAGAGCTGGGATTTGAACCCACGACCTGTGACTCCCAAGCCTGTGCTCTTTCCACTGAGCCACACTGTACTGATGGCAGAGAAGCAGTGTTGCCTAGTGTGTTCTGACAATTTTGACACCTGACTCCATGTTTTGTTTTGTTGTCTGTCTCCCCCTTCTAGACTGTGAGCCCGTTGTTGGGTAGGGACCATCTCTATATGTTGCCAACTTGTACTTCCCAAAAGCTTAGTACGGTGCTTTGCACACAGTAAGCGCTCAATAAATACGATTGATTGATTGATGCTCTGCACACAGTAAGTGCTCAATAAATACGATTGAATGAATAAATGAAAGAGCCCAGGCCTAGGTGATGCCTGTCTACTTGTTTTGTTTTGTTGTCTGTCTCCCGCTTCTAGACTGTGAGCCCGTTGTTGGGTAGGGATTGTCTCTATCTGTTGCCAATTTGTACTTTCCAAGCACTTAGTCCAGTGCTCTGCACACAGTAAGCGCTCAATAAATACGATGGAATGAACGAATGAGTCAGAAGGACCTGACTTCGAATCCCAATTATCCCGGTTCCACCACTTGTCCGCTCTGTGACCTTGGGCAAGTCGCTTCGTTCATTCATTCAGTTCATTCAGTCGTATTTATTGTGTGCAGAGCACTGTACTTAGCACTTGGAAAGTACAATCTGGCAACAAATAGAGACAGTCCCTACCCAATGGGCTTACAGGCTAGGGCTTCACTTCCCCAGGCCTTAGTTACCTCCTCTGGAAAATGGGGATTAAGAGTGGGAGCCCTGTGTGGGACAAGGAGTGTCCCACTTGATTGACTTGTACAGTGCTAAGCGCTTAGTACAGTGCTCTGCACACAGTAAGCACCTAAAAAATACAGTTGAATGAATTGAACGACTATCTACCCCAGCCCTTGGAATAGTGCAGGGTGCATAGTAAGAGCATAACAAATGCCATAATTAGTTAATTACTGTTTGTCTCCCCCGCCTCTAGACTGTAAGCTTGTAGTGGGCAGGTAGCATGTCTGTTTATTGTTGTACTGTCCTCTCCTAAGCGCTTAGTACAGTGCTCTGCCCACAGTAAGTACTCAGTAAATACCATTGAATGAATGACCCTCACCCTGTCCCATGCCCATTCCCTCCATATCCTCCTGCCCACCCCCCAACCCCTTCACCATGTTTTTTTTATGGATTTAAGTGCTTACTACCTGCCAGGCACTGTACTAAGTGCTGGGGTAGATACAAGCTAAATAGGCTGGACACAGTCCATATCCCACGTTGATCTCACAGTCACAGATTCTTGTTCCTTTGTGCTTCTCTCCCTCTCCTGCTCTATTCTCTCCTCCTAAAGCTCTGTCCTCTCCCTTTCGCTGTTCTGTTCCCACCTCCTAAATCTCTCACCTCTCCCTCCACTTTCCATGTCCTTAGGGATAGACAGTAGAAGACATTCTAATGCTGGAGAAAGCTTTTCCAACTAGCATTTTCTCTTGGGGCTGGTAATGGGTCTTAGCCGTAGTTGAATATCCTGTACTTTGTCAAGGGAGTTCAGTTGACATACTGATGCTTCAAGTAACGATAAACCCTTTGCCCTGAGTAGGTCAGACTCCAGATAAAGCGAGCTGTCCTGGGTTCATTCTTTATTCATTTGTAGACTGACTTAGACCCGATTTCAGTAACAACTCAGCAACTCAGATTCTCACTGAAACCTTTCCCCCAAGTACTGTAAAATTTTGTGTGGCTTCTTAGTGTGTAGCTATTGTGTTGTCTATTGTGCGTTCTTTATTCAGGTAGGGTGGCGTTGGAAGTGAAAAATCCTTTGAGGTATTTAGGTACAGCAGTGACAGGCATTGGTATCGGTGTCCCTGGCGAAGCATCAGGTGTGGGCTTTCTAGGCCCCTACAGACATTGTTTTCTTTTAAACGTGATGACCTCTCTGAGAGCGTCTCCGTGCCACTCCCAATCGTGCTTGAAAAGCAATAGGGATGGAGGTCTTGGGGAGGTAGCCGGAGAGGAGGTAAGCAGATAGTGGGCTGGGGAAGGTCTCGCAAAATCTCAAAGCCTGCAATTTCTAGCCCCCAAGCCTACATGGACGCCACTAGCAGCCCCCAGCCCTAAATGTAGCCCCCTCTTCCAGTTCTGTTCCGGTTCTGTGAGGGTCCAGCTTCCCAAAGTTTTAAAGGTCGTGAGATATATTCTGGGTGCTGGGGCTTTCCGGGACAAGGTTTCCGAAATACCATTCTTGGTCCAACTAATAATTCAGTACGCTGGCTCCGTCACTGACAACGAAGTACGCTCTGAGGAACCGTGTGATGGTTGCCCTCCGTGACTTCACCCCTCATATTTAAGAATGCATTTCCTGCCACTCCTGCATTTTTTTTCTCACTCGAAACAAAAAAAGTAGCTGAGTGATTCCTTTAATTCAGATTCTTTCTCAGTTTGATTTCGGCTCATCCTGTATTGTAAAACTGTATTCATTTCCAAAGGAGATGTGAGGCTTTTCTTTGATGCCTTCCGTGGTTTCTGAACCACACTTCTAGATCTCCAGCTCTTAATATACCTCATCAGTTTCTATTGATTCGGTCACGAATCCCCAGCGGGGCCCTTTGAAAGTAGGTTTCTCACTGTAAGATTCCTCAGTACTCTCTCTCGCACTGCTGAAGCGATTGGTCAGTTGCTGGTTAGTAAAATCAATATTCTATTTCATATGTTCTCAAATTTGATGTGCTTTGGGAGAGCCTGATTGTTAATCCTTTTCTCGTTTTAGACGGTTAAATGCGGAACTGGATGCAAAAACACTAGAACTGGTTCACCAGGCTGACAGAGTAATTGTGAGTAAACGTAGTAAGACTTCGAAATGCAATATTGAGACTAGCTTTGCCTCGTAACCTTTTTTTTGAATATTTAATCATCGACGACAAGGTAGGATGCTGTTAGTCTTTGAAAGAGGGCCTTCCATTTCGGATCTCTTAGCAGAGATATAACACCAAGTTGAATAATTTATAATGATTTTTTTCTCCGAGATGAATATTTTAGAGCAGCCATGCGGATTACCTCACTTGATGGAGGTTACTAAAAATAGCTTGAGGCGGGGTAGTCTGATGGGTGAGTGAGGTGGAAAGCATGACTCGGAGCAGAGTGGGAAATATTCAGGAGAGCATAACTTTGGTCTTAGAGGCTTATCAAGTTCTGATCCAGTTCAATCTCATGCTATTTTGGGGCTGAAAGATTCTGTTCCAAAGGTGCGTCAGGCCGGGATGACCTGGCAGAGTCCACTGGTGGGACACTTTGTTCATTAGTAGTAATTTTTCATTTCTGGCCGGAGAAAATGTTGAAAGTTGCCCAGAGACTAGTTTAGGTTAGGTAGCTGTCTCTGGATTCCCAGTGACTTGGCTGCACGCAACCTTATTTTGGTTAGAATTGAGCAAGAAGGCTGCCCTCCCAGGTGGTTCTTGCCATAATTGTCCTTAGTTTCCACAATACCCAGAGTCGCCAAATGAGGCTGAAAAATCAGCTATGCAGAAGGATTTGTGGTCTGTTCCAATGCTGTGGCTTTTACACTCTCTTTCTTTCTGGTTAGAAAGAGCAACAGGAGATACTGTCTAGAACGATTTCATCTCAGATTAAATTAACTACCGAAGAAGACGACAATTTGAGGTAAGGCGACTTAACTTGTGAACAGGCATTGTTGATGGCTCAACAAAGGTACTTGAAATTCCCGGTGATCTGAGGGAAGGCACGAACTCTCCAACAGACTTGGGAAATTCTAATCTGATCAACAAGGTAACAAGGAGGAAAAGGGAAGGGACAATCCGCGATCACTCACAAGGACACACCGATGTAAAGAGCCTAGGAAATAAGCAGGAGGAATTAGAGGTCTTAGCGCTGGACAATAATTACGATGTAAACACAATTAACTGAGAAATGGTGGTGGTGGTGGCAAGCAGACCCGTCTAGTGGGAGGTGATTGCAGTGGTATTTACTGAATGCTCACTGTGTGCAGAGCACTGTACTAAAGGCTTGGGAAAGTACAATATAACAGCCTTGGTAGATGTGATAAATACGGTTGATTGATTGATTGATTGATGTGATCCCTGCCCAGAAAGAGCTTAGAGTCTATAGGGGAAGACAGGCATTAAAATAGATTAGGCATAAGGGAAATGGAGTATACGAATATTTACATAAGTATTGTGGGGCTGGAGTATGCATAAAAGAGATTAAAGGGTACATAGCGAAGTTGATATTCAATGCCAGGGGAGGGGGTGGATAGGGAAAATGAAGGGCTTGTTGTAAGAAGAGGGACCAAAAACCACTATTGGGTGAAACTAAGAGCAGATGCAACGGATCAGCAATGGGCATCTATTCTGTATGTTAGAGTGAGGTAGATTTACTCTTGGGGACTACCTTTTTAGGCATCTCTCTCTGGGCAACTCACTTAACTTCTCTGTGCCTCAGTTTCCTCATCTGTAAAATGGGGATTAAGTCTGTGAGCCCCATGTGGGACAACCTGATCATCTTGTAACCTCCCCAGCACTTAGAACAGTGCTTTTTACGTAGTAAGCGCTTAATAAATGCCATTATTATTATTATTATCTCTCAGCTCACTATTTGCATAAAAAGATGCTTAATAAGTGCCATTAGGGATGATAAGGATGATTTCTCACCATACCTATGTTTAAATCCCTTTCCCCCGCCCCAAACCCACCTTGACAAAAAGGGCAAACGGGGATCCCTGAAAGAATTCACCGTGTAAGGCCTGGGATGAGGCCCTGATCTGCCTCCCGTGTGCCTTGGCTAGAAGGCCAGCGGCCACAGAACTCGCAGGACTAATTTTGCCATCCCAGTCGAGGCTGCTTACGAGCAGAGGACCATAGCTGGAAGACTTCGGGGCAGTTTCGAACTTTACCATCAGAGCCTTCAATATATAATGGGGAATTGCGTGACCAGGAAAGAAAGGTGAAGAGATCATGATGGAGCAGAGATGCCTGGCTAGGGACATGCTGGGATAGGATTGATTGGGATGTGAGTGATCATGTAAGGTTGAAGGAGGGACTATGTAAGAGAATTGAAGGCTTTACTAGAATAATAATGTAGGGCCTTGGGCTTTATATTGAGTCTACTTTGCCAAGGGCCTCATTTGACTCTGTGGTAGCAAGCTAGGCACGTTCGGTGAAGCGTATCTCTGCTTTTATTCATTCAATCATATGGGTTAAACCCTTACTGTGTGCAGAGCACTGTACTAAGACTGAAATGTAAAAATGCGGGGTATACACAATGTACCAACACACTACACCAACCCTGGCAATCTGGAAGCATTCGTGGTCGACTCAAAGTGGCTGATTTACTCATACCAGGTAGTACTTTTCGGCACTGGGAAAATCATGTTTGATACTTTGGGTTTTTTTTTTTGTCTTTTTCCAAAGTACTTTCACACACGTCCTCTCATTTTAGGGCTCACAGTCTTAATCCCATTTTACAAATGAGGTAATTGAGGCACGGAAAAGGTAAGTGACTTGCCTGAGATCACATATGAAATAAGTGGTGAAGCTAGGATTAGGACACAGGTCCTCTGAATCCCAGGACCATGTTCTTTCAACTAGGTCATTGTGTTTCTCACTTGCTCTTGATTATTTACCCTGCATCCCCCGACACCCTCCCCACCAAAAAGTTTGTTTTTCTAATTAAATATTGATTCTTTTTAAATCTCCCCAAATTTTTCCGAATTTATATATCTGTTGCAGGAAGTCAATTAATTATAACAAGGTTAAATGTCAGAATTTCTGAAAACTTCACCAGTACATAATAGATTTAGCTATTAAAATTATTTTCAGGAAACAGTTGAGAATTCAAATACTAATCTAAAGGAGCTGATGTAGATATTTTCTACTTATGTAACTTCCTACTTGGTACAGGAGAGCAGTTAAAACAAGAAGGGAATTATGTGGGTGCAACATGTCCCTTTACTGTGCTGAAGGCGGCAATATGTATATATGTTTGTACATATTTATTACTCTATTTATTTATTTTACGTGTACATATCTATTCTATTTATTTTATTTTGTTAATATGTTTGGTTTTGTTCTCTGTCTCCCCCTTCTAGACTGTGAGCCCACTGTTGGGTAGGGACTGTCTCTATATGTTGCCAACTTGTACTTCCCAAGCGCTTAGGACAGTGCTTTGCACACAGTAAGTGCTCAATAAATACGATTGATTGATTTTATCCTCTTTACACCCAAGGAGGTAAGCAAGGACAAGTGTTATTTTTAATAACTCTAGACTGTAAGCTTGATGTTGGCAGGGAACGTGACTATTGACTCTGTTACGTTATATCATACTCTCCCAAGTGCTCTGCACACAGTAAGTGCTCAGTAAATACAATCGATTGATTGATAATATACCCATTTTACAGTTGGAGAAAATGAAGTGCAGAATGGTGAAGTGCTTTGCCATGGCCAAATTGTTAGTAGCAGCACCACTGGATCAATATCCAGGCCTTCTAACTCCCAGCTCATTTTTTTTTTTCTACTGGACAGCATTGTCATCCAAACCTGCCAAACAGACTTTGTTGGAATTGGACAAAAAGCAAGCTTATTTCTCAAAGTAGTCTTCTCTTCTGTCTTTTCTCAACTTCGCTGTGGGCCTCTGTGGTCTCTAGACAGCCTGGCTCTAATTGTCATTAGTGCCAAAAAGGAAATCAGAAGGATCCAGGGTACAGATAAGAAGCAGGAAATGACAGAAATCAGTTGAAATGCTAGCAGCATTTATGAAGCATCTCTTTTGCGAGAGTAGTGAGTTGGAGGTGCCTAAAGTGCATTCCCCAAGAAATAACAACTCTGCCTTGTTCTCTTTCAGTTTCTTGTTAGGGCATTCTCCTTGATCTTGAATCCTTCCAAACTATGTAGGATCAAAAGGGGATTCAGGGATTACCATGCAATATCAGAAAAGGATGGAAACTAAAAGAACGAATAAAATAAATGTAACTGGCAGGAGGACAGTTGCAAATATTTAAGTTGATCATTGTAATGAAAACCAGAGGATTTAACAGTGATGTGTTGCCTACTCTCTTATTTTAACTAAATTATTTCAGCTAGAGAAGCAGCATGACCTAGCAGAAAGAGCATAAACCTGGAAGTCAGAGAACCTGTGTTCTAATCCCAGTACTGCCACTTTTCTGCTGTGTGAAGCGCTTAGTACAGTGCTCTGCACACAATAAGCGCTTAATAAATACGATTGAATGATTGATCTTGGGCAAGTCACTTAACTTCTGTATGACTCAGTTACCCCCTCTGAGCCCTATGTGGGACAGGGATTGCTTCCAACCCAATTATCTTGTCTATTTACCCCAGAGTTTAGTACAGTGCCTGGCACACAGTAAGTGCTTAACAAATTCCACTATTATTATTATTATTATTCAGTAGGTTTTTTGTATGCAGCTAATCCAACTCTGGTATATGGAAAGCTTGCTTATCATGAGGATTCATGGTCTTTACACCAGCCCCTCTAGGGCTTGTGAAACTACAACAGAGTTGGTAGACATGTTTACGAAAAGCATTACCCTTATAACAGTAGCATTTGTTCATCCAAACTGCTGAATCCTCAGAAAAGCAAAGACAAGTGAACATAAGCACTTGTAGCCAAATATTCCCCCTGCCCTCAGGGTTGTTAGTATTAAAATAGGGAGAATTAGATTCTATTCTCAGATTTCATGGAGTTTTATGTTCAGGAAAAATTCTGAAATGGGCTTTGTTGAGCATGGATAAACAGGTGTAGGAAGTTATGTTTGTGAATTGGATAGGTGATGTAGGGTTTTGGTTCTCAGTTGACCCAACTTCCTAACCACAATCCATCTCATTTCAGCACATTCTCACAAACCTCAAATGATGGATTCTATAATAATAATAATAATAATGATGGCATTTATTAAGCGCTTACTATGTGCAAAGCACTGTTCTAAACGCTGGGGAGGTTACAAGGTGATCAGGTTGTCCCACGGGGGGCTCACAGTCTTACTCCCCATTTTACAGATGAGGTAACTGAGGCCCAGAGAAGTTAAGTGACTTGCCCAAAGTCACACAGCTGACAATTGGCGGAACTGGGGTTTGAACCCGTGACCTCTGACTCCAAAGCCCGTGCTCTTTCCACTGAGCCACGCTGCTTCTCTATCCAGAACTCAGAAGTACTAAAAGAGACGATGTGCTGAAATAGTTCAAGAAAGCTTGCTGGTGTAGTATTTTTATACTTAGTCCGAGCAAGGAATAACAGAAATCCCGTGGGAGAGAACCGTCTTGAGATTACTGGCCTGTCTTGGGACCGACACAGAAGCGTGTGTGCATTTCAGAAACTCATTTTTGAACTCATTCATGGCAGGGGATATTGAAAGAGTTTCACACTTTGGGCTGCAGTAATCCCACAGGAAGTGGTAGAGTTTTTCAGAAGGAGAATTGAGGACAGGCTCGAATGGCTTAGCACATGTTTTCCTTTCATTGTTGGGGCTGCGGCTTTAGGTCAGCAAGAAGAAGATGGAGAGAGTGGGAATTCATTTGGCTTCCCGGGTGCAAAACTGAAAAAAATAATTGCTCACCCATGGCGCTCCACTTCATTGGTGCATTGCTATTTCAGTGGCTTAGGTGAAGGCGATTGCTCTCTCTGGTTGTCAGTCCTCAAACTCAGGCCCGGCTCTGTGGTGCTAGCCTGGAGCTAGCCTAAGGAAATGGAAATCCCTTCTTCTTCTTTGCAGAACAGTTTTGTTTTCTTTTAAAGTACTGTTTTTCTGTTCTTGAAATTATTGTCAGTGGTTAAGGTTAATACTCCTCCAGCTCCAGTTACACACACTGCTTTGTATCAGACATGCTGCATCGTCATTTCTTTTAGAAACTTTCGTTTTTGCTTTCTCTTGTATCTGTAAATCACTTTGAGTCTCTCTCTTCCTCTAGACTGTAAGACCCCCAAGGGCAGAGATTGTGCATCCTAACTCTGTCCGTATTCTCTGAAGTGCTCGGTACAGTGCTCTGTTCAAAGCAGGCGCTAAATAGATACTTTTGAGAAACTGATTTGGCGATCTCTCACAGCACTCAGTTTCATTAGATCACAAAGTGAATCAGCTTTGGTGCACTGGGGCACAGCCTTTTGACGCCTTCTCCAGTGGAATAGCAGAAATATAGCTTCAGGTTTTCCCCTACCCCATACCCTAAGCCCATGGATTGTGGCCCTATCTCAACTCTAGAAGTCCAGGTTCCCTGCCCGTGTCCTTTTTTTTCTTTTTTCAGCCAGTCAGGTGTTTGGGGTGCCCCGTGGATGCATTTAAGACTCTGGGTTGCGGGTCATAATATGAGTCCTGGAGTCAGGGTTTTTCCCGTAGCCAGGAACCAGCTTTGGTGATGGTTTAGGAATGTATTCGGTGAAGTTTACTGTATTATACTATTATTTTTGGTATGCCAGAGCAGATGCATTCCTGAGGAAAAAGAAACATTGGATAAACAGGGTAAGAAGTAAAGGGACGAAAACAATTGTTTACATTTCCCTGTTTACCTTGGATGATAATAATAGTTATTATTATTGTGCTATTTGTTAAGTGCCAGGCACTGTACTAAGCACTGGGGTGGAAACAGTCGAACTGGACACAGTCCCCATCCCACATGGGGCTCACTGTCTCAATCCCCATTATACAGATGAGGGAACTGAGGTCCAGAGATGTGAAGTGACTTGCCCCAGGTCACACTTCTTTAGGTAAACTGTAAGGGCATTTGTTGCTTTCTCACGTTGAAGGGCTACCTGCCACTTGACCATTTTTCAGGGTTATTAGCAGATGTTCTTCATAGTAGATTTTGTTTTCCTAAATGAAATGAGTCCGGTAAAAATATATTTTTACAAAGCAGAAGTGCTGTTATTATTTGTCACTCATTTTAGTAGCATATAAATGCAATTTAAAATTAGTAGACCAGGAATGGAGTTAACTCAAAAGGTGAGAGTATTGTTTATTTCTAAATGTATGGCTCTGTGTTATTAGCAGATGTTCTTCATAGTAGATTTTGTTTTCCTAAATGAAATGAGTCCAGTAAAAATATATTTTTACAAAGCAGAAGTGCTGTTATTATTTGTCACTCATTTTAGTAGCATATAAACGCAATTTAAAATTAGTAGACCAGGAATGGAGTTAACTCAAAAGGTGAGAGTATTGTTTATTTCTAAATGTATGGCTCTGTGGATTCCTTGTCAGGGCTAACCATTCTTTTTCTGTCCCTTTCCGTCTCTAGAGATCTGCAATCTTCTGGAGGCTCAATTCTTCCTCCTTCAAATGCTAAGGTACTGGGATAGTTTTCCCTGAGGAAGAAGGGTTTTTTTTTTCTACTTACACTAGATCAGATGACTTACTTTGAGATTACAAGTCCATTTTGAAACTTATTACACAAGATTAAAAAGTGAACAAACGCATTGCTTTTAGCGGGGTTTATTTCTCCTGTTGGGAGTAAATGAAAACATTTCAAGCGTTACCATTGGACGCTATGCAGGTAGAAAACATCGAGAGGTTCAAGAAGGATTTGGGTTCATTTATGGTCAAGAGGTCCATAATATGTTTTTAGAGGAAAAATTATGCAGGTTGAAACAACAGAGATGAATATAAATAGAAACATGGATATAGATCCCTGGTTGGTAATTAAAGGGAAACTCTTTTTTTTAATGGTATTTGTTAAGCACTTACTGCATGCCAGGCAGCTGCGCCGCTTGTCAGCTGTGTGACTCTGGGCAAGTCATTTAACTAATCTGTGCCTCAGTTACCTCATCTGGAAAATGGGGATTAAGATTGAGAGCCCCACAGGGGACAGCCTGATCACCTTATATCCTCCCCAGCGCTTAGAACAGTGCTTTGCACATAGCGCTTAACAAATACCAAAATTATTATTATTATTAGGGGTGGGGGTTCATTGTAATCACAGTTCTTGCAAGTCTCTTTTGTTTCACCTGCTTTGGTCACAACGGATGGTTTGTCTGACCCAAATCTGCGCTGACGAGGTTCTGGTCCCAAATTCATTTGTCAAGAAAATTGACCTGTAACGAGAGGATAAGAAACATACCAGTGAAATCATCAGCTTCCACAAATCAGGGAAGAACTTTTAAGAATGGAGGTGGGGGGACGGCCAAGACTGATGGAGTCTCTATGCTCAGAAGAGCCAGTCTTTGGGAGCATACTTCATGCTGCTGCCTGGATTATCTTTGCCCAGAAACGCTCTGGGCATATTACTCCCCTCCTCAAACATCTCCAGTGGCTACCAATCAATCTGCGCATCAGGCAGAAACTCCTCACCCTGGGCTTCCAGGCTGTCCATCCCCTCGCCCCCTCCTACCTCACCTCCCTTCTCTCCTTCTCCAGCCCAGCCCGCACCCTCTGCTCCTCTGCCGCTAATCTCCTCACCATACCTCGTTCTCGCCTGTCCCGCCATCGACCCCCGGCCCCCGTCCTCCCCCGGGCCTGGAATGCCCAATCCCTCTGCCCACCTGCCAAGCTAGCTCTCTTCCTCCCTTCAAGGCCCTACTGAGAGCTCACCTCCTCCAGGAGGCCTTCCCAGGCTGAGCCCCTTCCTTCCTCTCCCCCTCATCCCCCTCTCCATCCCCCCATCTTACTTCCTTCCCTTCCCCACAGCACCTGTATATATGTATATATGTTTGTACGTATTTATTACTCTATTTATTTATTTATTTTACTTGTGCATATCTATTCTATTTTATTTTGTTAGTAGTTTGGTTTTGTTCTCTGTCTCCCCCTGTAGACTGTGAGCCCACTGTTGGGTAGGGACTGTCTCTATATGTTGCCAATTTGTACTTCCCAAGCGCTTAGTTCAATGCTCTGCACACAGTAAGCGCTCAATAAATACGATTGATGATGATGATGATGATGGGAGTGGAGAGGAAAACTCCATCCAATTAATAGCTCTTCTGTTGGGCAAACTGATGTTCACACTCAAATGCCGCGAACCAGCAGCATCACGGAGGGACAGAAGAATAGCAAAGGTCTAGCTGAGTAAAGGCGCAGGCACTGTGGTGGCAAAATTTTGCAAAGCCTTCATCTGGTAGATGTAGAAACAACATACCCTAATGACTCTGCACTCGAACTTGCCACACTTTCCATTCATTCATTCATTCAGTCATATTTATTGAGCGCTTACTCTGTGCAGAGCACTGGACTAAGTGCTTGGGAAGTACAAGTCGGCAACATATAGAGACAGTCCCTACCCAACAACGGGCTCACAGTCTAGAAGACTTTTGCTCGTCTTCTAGACAACGTTCGCTCGTTCTGTAATGGTGGAGACAGATCCAGCCGCTTCCCACGCTGGAGGGCTTCATTCTAGACTTTGAGAGGAGTCAAAATATTCATTTTTCTATGATCGAGGAAATGTTTCCCTGACTGCTGTAAGAAAAGATCATTTTAATCGCTTTTAATTTAGGTTGAACAGCACAGAAAGATTTTTTTAACAAAATTATTTGAAATGAAGTACTTGGTTTTAATTTTTCCTAGCAAACAAAGAACAAAAAACATGCCCCCGGAGCTACAGGGCAGAACAAGCTACAATCTAGGACTAAGGGAAAGAAAGCACCCTCAAGGTACAGAACCGTTTTGTTTTCTTTTAAAGTACTGTTTTTCTGTTCTTGAAATTATTGTCAGTGGTTAAGGTTAATACTTCTCCAGCTCCAGTTACACACACTACTTTGTATCAGACATGCTGCATCGTCAGTTCTTTTAGAAACTTTCGTTTTTGTTTTCTCTTGTATCTGTAAATCACTTTGAGTCTGTCTCTTCCTCTAGACTGTAAGATCCCTAAGGGCAGAGATTGTGCATCCTAACTCTGTCCGTATTCTCTGAAGTGCTCGGTACAGTGCTCTTTACAAAGCAGGCGCTAAGTAGATACTTTTGAGAAACTGATTTGGCGATCTCTCACAGCACTCAGTTTCATCAGACTTCATGGCCTTCAGTGAAATGGCCCCTTTGGAAAACGTGCATGGGCGATACAAGCAGCTCTTTTTATCCCAAGTTCCTAATGGAAAAACCTCTCCAGCTTCTTCCCCAAAGTTGCAAGTGGCTTCTCCCTTCAGGCGAATATAAGCCACAGAGCAACACCAGGCTTCTTAACTAGAGGCAGAATCTAGAAGACAGCAGCACTGCGCAGAGATCGTCCTTGAAGACATCCAGCCACAATACTGAAGTTTCTCCAGGGATCCCTGGAATGCCCCCAATCCCTCTGCCCATCCGCCAAGCTAGCTCTCTTCCTCCCTTCAAAGCCCTGCTGAGAGCTCACCTCCTCCAGGAGGCCTTCCCAGACTGAGCCCCTTCCTTCCTCTCCCCCTCGTCCCCCTCTCCGTCCCCCCATCTTACCTCCTTCCCTTCCCCACAGCACCTGTATATATGTATATATGTTTGTACATATTTATTACTCTATTTATTTTACTTGTACATATCTATTCTATTTATTTCATTTTGTTAGTATGTTTGGTTTTGTCCTCTGTCTCCCCCTTTTAGACTGTGAGCCCACGGTTGGGTAGAGACTGTCTCTATATGTTGCCAATTTGTACTTCCCAAGCGCTTAGTAGAGTGCTCTGCACATAGTGAGCGCTCAAATATGATTGATGATGATGATGATGATGATTAAGCGCTTACGATGTGCAAAGCACTGTTCTAAGGGCCGGACATCTTTTAGACTGTGAGCCCACTGTTGGGTAGGGACTGTCTCTATATGTTGCCAACTTGGACTTCCCAAGCGCTTAGTACAGTGCTCTGCACTCAGAAGTCTCCCCCTTCTAGACTGTGAGCCCACTGTTGGGTAGGGACTGTCTCTATATGTTGCCAATTTGTACTTCCCAAGCTCTTAGTCCAGTGCTCTGCACACAGTAAGCGCTCAATAAATATGATTGATTGATTGATTGATTGATCTGATGAAATTGTCTTTTCCCTTATGATTGTGGACGATGCTGCTGACAGTGAACTTTGTCAATCAATCAATCAATCGTATTTATTGAACGCTTACTATGTGCAGAGCACTGTACTAAGCGCTTGGGAAGTACAAATTGGCAACATATAGAGACAGTCCCCACCCGACAGTGGGCTCACAGTCTAAAAGGGGGAGACAGAGAACAGGTGGTTGTTGAGGCCCCCAAACAGCCTTCTCCCTGCTACGCTGTGCCCCTCTAAAGATCGTTCATTGCTGCACAGTCACACGGACAATCGGCAGCATTCGTTTTTTGGTTCTTTCTCCTTCCGAATTTCTGCTTCAGGAGAGGCACTCTGTTCTTACTTGCTACAACCCAGACTTGTCTGCCTGCCATGCTGGGAAGCGGCGTGGCTCAGTGACAAGAGCCCGGGCTTGGGAGTCAGAGGTCTTGAGTTCTAATCCCAGCTCCGCCCCTTGTCAGCTATGTGACTTCACTTCTCTGGGCCTCAGTTCCCTCATCTGTAAAATGGGGATTGAGACTGCGAGCCCCATGTGGGACAACCTGATTACCTTGTATCTCCCCCCAGCACTTAGAACAGTGCTTGGAACATAGCAAGCGCTTAACAAACACTATTATCATTATTATTATTATCAACCAGCATGCTGAGGTCAAACACCATTTGAGCTTGTGCTTCACTATCTCTTTAAAATGGCTATTTTGCAGTTGTCCTATTTCAGCTCTCTAAACGGCAAGTACCTGCTTGGATAGCCTGCTGTTATAAAGTGTCCTCACACATACTCCATGAAGTAACAGAATCAATGTTACTGTAATGCAACAGTAATAATGATAACAATGATTGCGGTATTTTAAGTGCTTACTGGGTGCCAAACATTGTACCAAGTGCCGGGGGACGTTCAAGATAATCAGGGTGGACACAGTACCTATCCCAAATGGGGCTCCCAGTCTAAGTGGGAGGGAAAGCAGGTATTTAATCCCCAATTACCTTGGAGGAAACTGAAGCACAGGGAAGTTAAAGTGATTTGTCCACAGTCACACAGCAGGGAAGTAGAGAAGCAGCGTGGCTCAGTGGAAAGAGCACGGGCTTTGGAGTCAGAGGTCATGGGTTCAAATCCCAGCTCCACCAATTGTCAGCTGTGTGACTTTGGGGAAGTCACTTCTCTGTGCCTCAATTACCTCATCTGTAAAATGGGGATTAAGACTGTGAGCCCCCCGTGGGACACCCTGATTACCTTGTAACCTCCCCAGTGCTTAGAACGGTGCTTTGCACATAATAAGCGCTTAATAAATGCCATTATTATTATTATAAGTAGCGGAATTAGAACCCAGGTCCTCTGCCCCCCAGCCCTATGGTCTTTCCGCTAAGTCATCCTCCTTCTACTTTGCTTCCACATCATCCCTGGTGTATAGAAGCTTCTCAGTGTAGGCTTCATCCCTGGGTTACTGCTCAGGGTTTTTGTGGATTTTTTGGTTTCCGTGGCTTCTAGTCAGTCCATAGGTCTGTGCCAATTCCAATTCCGCGAAGCTGTTCAAATCACCCATCTTCTTGTGTAAGTGCTTCCTGGACATTACACGTTCCAGCTTCTGAATGATCACTGCAAGAACTTCTGACGATGCACGCAGCTTGTTCATTGGGAAGTGCTTTCCGGGGAATCAGAAATGCATTCTGATCTTCCCGATCTCTAATTTTGCCTTTGAGCTTGGCTTCATCGAAAAGCGAAGGGGACAGACAGCGAACACCTTCAGCTTGATGTGATCGGCCAAACCAATCATGATAATCTTGATGAACTCCTCAGGGCAGGCAGGTGTGCTTGGTAGATGCACGAACCCGTGCCCACTGGGAATTTCAACAGCTTTCTGTTGTAGAAATCCGGATCTTGTTCCCGGCCATTTTTCCCAGATCCGATGTGAAGCAAAGAGCAGAGCTTCTGTGTGCTATGTTGCAGACAAGGCCGTTTTCTAATTGAGGAAGTGGCAGGTTAGTACGGTTTGTCAGAGATTCGGTCCAAAAAGACTCCAGCCAGAATCCAGCTACAACTGACAACAATGAGGTGCCCAGATAATTTCCATAATCAGGCCTCTGACTCTTCTCTTGTTATTAGTGATGGTGTTGGCTTCTCCAGGTTTCACACTTTTAGGCAAAACCAATTTGGGGGTCTTAACATGTGCCTCCCCTCTCTGCTTGCGGTTCCTTTGCTTTATTCACCATCTCTGTTGAAGTGATGACTTCCCCATCTGGAAAGGAGGCTGTGTTTTCAAATAATAACAATAATGATGATGTTTGTTAAGTACTTACTTCGTGCCGAGCACTGTTTAAGCACTGGGGCGATACAAACTAATAATGTCAGACACAGTCCCTGTTCCATGTGGGACTCACAGTCCAAGGTGCACACGTTAGTGGATTCTCTGCTATGAAGAGCCCATTTTTTTTTTTAATGGCATTTATTAAGCGCTTACTATGTGCAAAGCACTGTTCTAAGCGCTGGGGAGGTTACAAGGTAATCAGGTTGTCCCACGTGGGGCTCACAGTCTTCGTCCCCATTTTACAAATGAGGTAATTGTTCAGTGGGGCCAAAGTCAGAAGATCAAGTGTGGTTGCTAGCTTTGTAGAATTAGAAAACAAAATACTCAAAGTTTTTTTAATGTTTGGAAAGACTAAAACTTCTGGCAAGTTACTTGGATACTGTACGCCCATTGGGATTTAAAATAATGTGTTTTTCTACATTTTGGAGTGTTTAGGACATGTCACTTGAATGAAATAAAACAAGCTTCTTTTTATCTGCTTTCACTGTACGATCAAGAAGCGCTGAGTTACAAACTGCTGATGATGGTGCCATCCTAGAAGACATTACAGACTTTTCTCTTGCAAAGACGTTTAGCAACATTGAAGGAACACTTGATGGGGAAGGTTTTTCTAATAACGTAGACGATATATTCCCTGGTGCTGGCAGAGACATTGGATCAGGTAATGTGTCTTCATGTGATGGTGAGTTTTTTGACAACTCCACCGAGAAGGGATTTAGGGAAACAGATTACGATGGCATCATAAAAATAGTAAAAGTGGAATGAAATATTTATGCGTTGTCATAAAACATTAATATGTGAAGTAACTGTTTTAAAGAGACCCCATATTTCCTAGGGATGTTCCTCTCATCAATTCTATCACATTTATATTGACCTGTTTTCACTTCCCACTTTGCCTTCACATTCCCAGCATGAACTGTGCAGTGGACTTGGGGAAAGCGGTGATAACTGATTCTCTAGTGAAGTCCTTTAAAATGGCGGGGACGGGGAGCAGTGAACAGGGACAGTTCTTGATGCTAGACACATTGGGTTTTGAAGCTAATCTTCTGATAGGAAAATCCACGTGGGACCACAGCAGGGGGAACACCTCTCCCAAGCACTTAGAGATCGGGAAGATCAGAATGCGTTTCTGTTAGGGCCAAGCTACTGGTCGCCAAGATGGCCCTGTGCAGTAAAGATGGGTTGGAGGACAGAAGGAGCCAATTGCAGTGGCAACGTATCAGGTCTTCCCGCCTCTTGTCCCAAGCCTTCCTCTTCCCTGCTCCTGGGGGTTGTCGGCAGATCCCAGAGTGCAGGCTGATGGGTAGTGGGGCGTGAGGGATTTTGCCTAGAGCGGCAGTCGTCAAGGGGTAAGCTCTCCGTTTAACGAGGAGGCCCAGAGCCTCTGGCCACTGTACCCTGTTCTGAGCAACATATCATCAATCAGTGGTATTTTTTGAGCGTTTACTATGTGCAAAGCATTGTACTAAGCCTTTGTACCGTACCGTACCGTTGTCCAACCCCTGCTAAGTTGCTATAAAAAACCCCAGGGGCCTTTCCCCTTGCCGCTAGCTGATGTTGTTCCCTGCAGGTCTGTACAACACCAGTTGTCCCCCGTAGATCTGCTTACAATCGGCCGGTCGGCTAGCCAAGTTGGTCTTGAAACCACGTAGCTGACCCAGGGGGTGCCCCCACCCCCTGAACATTAGGTTATGGAGGGTGGATTGGAGGGGGGCAAGTGCAGGGAGCTCTGATGCCTTGGAGGTATTTCCTTCGGCAGGTGAGCCCCCCAGATGGGAAGGGGGAGGAAAGCCTGGCCAGAGCCGGGGAGGGGAGATGCCACAGGCCCGGGCTCCCTGAGAGCCGGGGCAGCGGGGAGAAAGTCCTGATTGGGAATGGGATGAAGGAGAGAGGGAGGATCTTAAGTTAAAATGTCATTTAAGATACACAATTTAAGCAGTACATTTCAATTCCCAGAAGCCCAGATCAGACTTCTCAAGGCAAAGCTACGGGTTACGCAGGAGGAATTGGATACCGTAGTCCACGAGTGCAATAAAAAGGTAAGCCGTCATCAGATTATTATTATTTTTTTACCTTTGCTGGGGAACCTTCCAGACCGTCACGGGTAGCCGGGTGCCGGGTTAGAAAGTGGACAAGCCGCCAGGGAAAGTGTTGGCGCTCCATTCCAAGTCTCCCAATTTTCCCAGTCCGTGTTTGGCGTAGTCGGGCCTGGCGACATTTGGCTGAAATCCAGGTTGGCACGGTTCTTTCTGATGCAGTGTGGCCCTGTGCTGGCTGTCTTGGTCTCGAGCTAGGGAGGGGCAGGGCAGGCTGGAACCGCTCCCATATTGGGAGAAACCAACCGTGGAGCCTAAATCCCTGGACATCCTAGACAAGGAAGCCATGGGATGGAAGCATCGTGCGGGTTCCCAGCACAGACTCCCCAGTGGTCTTTGGCAGAAAAGAACAAGCGGGTTAGTTAGGCTCAGGGTGGGCTTCACAGCGGGATGACGTCTCCGTCGTTTCTCCTTCAGAGCATGGGTGATTGAACGGTCAATCCGCAGTGCCAGTGCTTTTTCAGTTGTGATGAAGTTCACGAGGTGTGGGTTTTTCAAGTACATCTCTCTGAGCCAAGAAACTCAAGTTTTAAGAAGCAGTTTTGCCCAGGTTCAAGAGAACTTGGAGAAGCAGTGTGGCAAAGTGGAAAGAGCAAAGGCTTGGGAGTCAAAGGTCATGGGTTCTCATCCCGACTCCGCCACTTATCAGCTGTGTGACTTTGGGCAAGTCACTTAACTTCTCTGTGCCTCAGGTACCTCATCTGTAAAATGGGGATTAAAACCGTGAGCCCCACTTGGGACAACCTAATTACCCCGTATCTACCCTAGCGCTTAGAGCAGTGCTTGGCACATAGTAAGCGCTTAACAAACACCATTGTTCATTATTATTCTTCAGAACATCTCGTGGGCAGGGAATACATCCGTCGTGTTTTCACACCCTTACTTTCCCAAGTGCTCAGAACAGGGTGTGGCACTCAGACCAACAGAAAATCACCATCGCTACTGCCAAAATGGCTAGAAAAATGGAATGTCCCATAAGTTATCTCAATAGACTTCTGCTTGAGCATTCAGCCATGCGTGCTCTGAAATCACCAGTCACCCTCTAGACTGTAAGCTCATTGTGGGCAGGGAAGGTGTTAGCTCAGTCTTAGAGAAGCAGCATGGCTCAGTGGAAAGAGCCTGGGCTTTGGAGTCAGAGATCATGGGTTCAAATCCCAGCTCTGCCACTTGTCAGCTGTGTGACTTTGGGCAAGTCACTTCACTTCTCTGTGCCTCAGTAGCCTCATCTGTAAAATGGGGATTAATACTGTGAGCCCCATATGGGACAACCTGATCACCTTGTATCCTTCTCAGCGCTTAGAACAGTGCTTTGCACATAGTAAGCACATAATAAATGCCATCATTATTATTATTTTAGACTGTGAGCCCAATGTTGGGTAGGGACTGTCTCTATATGTTGCCAATTTGTACTTCCCAAGCGCTTAGTACAGTGCTCTGCACATAGTCAGCGCTCAATAAATGCGATTGATGATGATGATGATGATTATTATTATTGCCCTCTCCCAAACATTTAGTACAGTACCCTGCACATAGTAAGCACTCAGTAAATGCCATTGATGATGATGATGATCTCCAAGCGCTTAATACAGTGCTCTGTACTAAGCATTCAATAAATCCAATTGATTGATAAGAGTCTAGAGCCCAAGGGCCTCTTGGTCGGTTTGGCTTAGCCTGCACTGTTCGGGAGCTGAGTGTCTCAGCAGCAAAACTGAGGCAGCAGCACAATTACTGGGTTAGGTGCTCCGCTCCATCCTTTCTAAATCCCCCACCCCGACAGCATTTACGTCCTTGTCGGTCATTTTATTTGTTCATTTTAATGTCCGTCCCCACCTCTCGAGTGTCAGCTCACTGTGGGCAGGGAGTGTGTCTGTTATATTGTTCCGTCGTCCTCTCCCAAGCGCTTAGTACAGTGCTCCGCACACAGTAAGCGTTCATTAAATACGATCGACTGACAGACAAGATGGGATTGCATGAAGGGGAAAGCCTGTGGAGATCCATGGCCGACCCTGGCAGAATTCATGAGGCCTAGCCCTTGGGCTGCTTGGTTTGGCTTCGCTCAGACAGTCCGGCCTGGATTTAGGCAGTTTACGTCGCAACCGGGTTCTGCACTGCTGATGGTGACAGACTGTCCCCTCCAGGCTCAGCGCTTAGAACAGTGCTCTGCACATAGTAAGCGCTTAATAAAGGCCATTATTATTATTATTATTATTATTATCCTAAGCTTACCTTGCCACACCGACAGGGCGCCTACCACGTACTTGATGATGATGATGATGGCATTTGCGAAGCGCTTACTATGTGCAAACCACTGTTCTAAGCGCTGGGGGATACAAAGTGATCAGGTGGTCCCACGTGGGGCTCACAATCTTAACCTCCATTTTACAGATGAGGGAACTGAGGCACAGAGAAGGGACGTGACTTGCCCAAAGTCACCCAGCTGCCAAGTGGCAGAGCCGGGATTAGAACCCACGACCTCCGACTCCCAAGCCCGGGCTCTTCCCACTGAGCCACGCTGCTTCTCACTAACCCTTCTCAGTGAGAACTTCTGCTAACCCTTTTGGAATTGCTTCCTCTCTGCACGCATTCATTTCTGCACTCACAGTCTCACAAACATTTTTAGGTCTCAATCAAAATGTTTCTATTTCTGAGTCATACTGCAGCCTTAAAGCCTCTCTCTGCACGATAGTCAAAACGGCCCGAGCAGAAATTCTGCTTCTGGCTTCTGACGTGAAAATGTGGGTTGTTCGGTCGTGACAGTCCGATCCAGGGTTTCGGAGTTTTAAGTTACGGGAAAAATCTTGTGTGAAAACGAATACTTTTATCCCGTTAACAAATTCACATATAGGAGGACATAACTCAGACTCTGGTGTCCCGTGTTAAGGAGGTGGAGGAAGAACGGGCTAAGCTGCAGCAGACGGCCAGTGCCCAACAGTCTCAAATGGAAAAATACAAAACCCTGATGGATGAGGCAAGGAAGAAACGTGACGAGTTTGAGCAGCAACTGGCTGCCATGGAAAAGGTAATCCTGGGGTGTTCTTTCCTTCACGTGGGCCTTGTTTTCCTGCCTACAAGCCCAGGGTCACCTCTCCCAGCTTCCAAAACACAGCTCTCGCCTTCTTCAAAGCCTGGTACAGGCCTGGGATTCAGAAAAACCTGAGCTCTAATTCCTGCTCTGCCTCTTATCTGCTGTGTGATCTTGGGCGAGTCACTTGACGTCTCTGGGCCTCAGTTCCCTCATCTGTAAAATGGGGATTAAGACTATGGCCCCATGGGGGACAGAACTGTGTCTAATCTGATCTTGTATCTACCCCAGCACTTAGTGCCTGGCACAGAGTAAGCGCTTAACAAGTACCATTTTTAAAAAATGAGTGATTAGTGCAGGAAAAGGGTTGAGAAGGATAAATGTTAAACAGTTCTTGAGCTTGGGTCAGGAAGAGGTGACCTTAGTGAGAGCAGCTCCAGCAGAGTGGGGAACCTGGGGGTCAGTATCTATTCTATTTATTTACATATCTATTCTATTTATTTTATTTTGTTAGTATGTTTGGTTTTGTTCTCTGTCTCCCCCTTTTAGACTTTGAGCCCACTGTTGGATAAGGACTGTCTCTATATGTTGCCAACTTGTACTCCCCAAGCGCTTAGTACAGTGCTCTGCACACAGTAAGCGCTCAATAAATACGATTGATGATGATGATGGATGAAGCGTCATGTGGGTGTAGAGGAAATGGATCTGAAGGCATGGGCTGTTTGGATGAGGTATTTTGCCTTGGATGGGTGAAAAGAAATGGGAAGAGCTGGAGAAATAGTGGCGTCCAAGGTTCAGCTGTTTTAGAACTGGCGAAACCCTGGCAATTTTAAAGACAATTGGGAAAGGGCCATAGGAGATCATCATCATCATCATCAATCGTATTTATTGAGCGCTTACTATGTGCAGAGCACTGTACTAAGCGCTTGGGAAGTACAAATTGGCAACATAGAGAGATGGTCCCTACCCAACAGTGGGCTCCCAGTCTAAAAGGGGGGAGACAGAGAACAAAACCAAACATACTAACAAAATAAAATAGAATAGATAAGTACAAGTAAAATAGAGTAATAAATATGTACAAACATATGTACATATATACAGGTGCTGTGGGGAAGGGAAGGAGGTAAGATGGGGGGAGCCTTGAATCATCATCATCATCATCAATCGTATTTACTGAGCGCTTACTATGTGCAGAGCACTGTACTAAGCGCTTGGGAAGTACAAATTGGCAACATATAGAGACAGTCCCTACCCAACAGTGGGCTCACAGTCTAAAAGGGGGAGACGGAGAACAAAATCAAACATGCTAACAAAATAAAATAAATAGAATGGATAGGTACAAGTAAAATAGAGTAATAAATATGTACAAACATATATACATATATATAGGTGCTGTGGGGAAGGGAAGGAGGTAAGATGGGGGGGAGCCTTGAATCATCATCATCATCATCATCAATCGTATTTATTGAGCGCTTACTGTGTGCAGAGCACCGTACTAAGCGCTTGGGATGAAGAAGGTAAGTAAAGGGGGTCTCTGTCTCATAGAGTAAAGAGCACACAACCTCTTGGAAAGGAGAGAAAACCTGCTAAATGCTATGGGACTTTTTGTCTGACAGTTTCGACCCTCTCCACGACTCAGGTTGTGAGGTCAGCCGTGGGAAGGCAGGGAGAATTTTAGGCGAGCCGAAAGACTGAAAACAGCCAGAAGGGCTAATGGAAGTTGCCAAGGAATGATTCGTAAAGTTGCCCTGCAGTGAATCCACTTGTCATAAAGATTCCGTAGGCTGTGCCAAGAGACTAGATTTGGGAAGCAACCTCCATGTTGGGAGGGGCCCAAACAGTCTTGCTCTTCCACGTAACTTCTGCCCCCAAAGCTGTGCAGAACCCTGGGGAGAGCAGATGGGATGTTTGCACACACACACACACACTGCGCTTTGCACATAGTAAGCGCTTAATAAATGCTATCATTATTATTATTAATGATGCGCTTAATAAATGCTATCATTATTATTATTAATGATGCCATTTATTTCTTCTAGACTGTGAGCCCACTGGTAGGTAGGGACCGTCTCTATATGTTGCCAACTTGGACTTCCCAAGCGCTTAGTACAGTGCTCTGCACACAGTAAGCGCTCAATAAATACGATTGAATGTATGAACACACACACACACACACACACGCAACTTGGTTTGTTTGTGATCCACATGAAGAACAACACATGTTTCGCTCTCAAATGACTCAGATCCAGAGATCAATTTTTCAAATAAAACAGACTGGTCGAGTTGGGAGAGACCACTGTATGAGAAGCATCCCTTTGGTGGTTTTAGAGAAGCAGCGTGGCTCAGTGGAAAGAGCCCGGGCTTTGGAGTCAGAGGTCATGGGTTCAAACCCCGGCTCCACCAGTTGTCAGCTGTGTGACTTTGGGTAAGTCACTTCACTTCTCTGTGCCTCAGTTCCCTCAACTGTAAAATGGGGATTAAGACTGTGAGCACCCTGAGGGACAACCTGATCACCCTGTAACCTCTCCAGCACTTAGAACAGTGCTTTGCACATAGTAAGCGCTTAATAAATGCCATCATTATTATTATTATTATTATTTAAAACCGGCCTTTCACGAGAAAATTCTTGGCAGTACTATTTTGAAACAAAGCTGTGCAAAAGGGTGCAAGGAAGCCAGGTTCATTCATTCAATCATATGTATTGAGCGCTTGCAGTGTGCAGAGCACTGTACTAAGCGCTAGGGAACTGCCTCCCAAAGTACGGATTTTTCTGTGGCTGGATGTCATTAGCTAAATTAAGATGTTTTTATCCTTGAAAGCAGTTGTGCTTATTGAGACGGCCTTGACTTTTTTTTCCAAGGTAAATGATGAGAAACAGCATCAGTGTCTTGAAGAGGGAGAATCTTGAGGCAGAAGCTTGCTTCCTAAAGATAATAATAATAATGTTGGTATTTGTTAAGCGCTTACTATGTGCCAAGCACTGGTCTAAGTGTTGGGGGAGATACAGAGTTGTCCCATGTAAGGCTCACAGTCTTCATCCCCATTTTACAGATGAGGTAACTAAGGCACAGAGAAGTTAAGTGAACTTGCCCAAGGTCACACAGCTGACAAGGGGCGGAGCCGGGATTAGAACCCATGACCTCTGACTCCCAAGCCTGTGCTCTTTCCACTAAGCCACGCTGCTTCTCGTGTACATGGTTGTACATATGTATATGTACATGTATATGTACATGTATATATGGTTGTACATATTCATTACTCTATTTATTTATTTATTTATTTTACTTGTACATTTCTATCCTACTTATTTTATTTCGTTGGTATGTTTGGTTCTGTTCTCTGTCTCCCCCTTTTAGACTGTGAGCCCACTGTTGGGTAGGGACTGTCTCTATGTGATGCCAATTTGTACTTCCCAAGCGCTTAGTACAGTGCTCTGCACATAGTAAGCGCTCAGTAAATACGATTGATTGATTGATTGATTGATTCTCGATGCGCTGAATGGTAAACTGAGATGCAGCTCACTCAGCTGAAAGACACGATTTCATTTTTCAGACTTTCTTTTCGAAAACCCTGAAACGTGTGGTGGCGGTCCTCTTCGTCTTATCCCAGCACCTGCCGAAACAGACTTCAACAGACCAGTTGTAAGGTGGTTCGGTCTGGTGTTGGCTGAGCGGGCCGGAAATCCACGTGGATTGTACTGTTTGATTTGGGGACTTGAGGTTTGCTTGTTCTGCAGAAAGACTGTTGTTCTGCACAGACTAAGGGAAAGAATGGAAAAATGTGGCCATTTGCCCAGCCTCAGTTTTGGTTCCCTGTTAAGGGTTTGCACAAAGACTGTAGGAGAAGCCTGCAACCTGGCGATAGATAATGAGATTCTGTTCAAGGAAGATAATCCTGGAGGTTAGAAAGTGGATTTGGACGGTCTACACCAAGAAGATAGGGAGGGTGCTCAGACGGAAAAATAAGTTCGGGCTAGTGGCCGCCAGCCCGGTTCTTTTTCCATCCCGAACTGAAATCATCATCAATCGTATTTACTGAGCGCTTACTATGTGCAGAGCACTGTACTAAGCGCTTGGAAAGTACAAATTGGCAACATATAGAGACAGTCCCAACCCAACAGTGGGCTCACAGTCTAAATGCTGCTTTGGGGACTAGCGAGGCTTTCTCCTTCCAGCCTCTCCCCTGAACGGAGGCCCCGATGAGGCTCCTGGCTCCGTGAGGAAGTGTGGAACCTCGTCCACTAAATAGGTCGAGGTAGTGGTGGGGCCAGTGGAAGTTTAAGGATTCCCCCAGACGGGAGAGCTCAGAATTCATTCAGGAGCTTCCTCGACAGAGCAAGAACTTGCATCTTGTAATTGCCGATCAAGGAGGAGGAGAAGAGAGTCTCAAATTGACCAGCTTCAAACCCAAATGAAGGGGTTCAGTGGTGGCAATGTTGGAGCGTTCATTCCGACGCCGGGCGCGTTAGGTTTTGATCGACCGCGGGACCCAGCTTCAAGTTTCCCGCTCTCTCCTGTCCCGCCATCGACCCCCGGCCCACGTCATCCCCCGGGCCTGGAATGCCCTCCCTCTGCCCATCCGCCAAGCTAGCTCTCTTCCTCCCTTCAAGGCCCTGCTGAGAGCTCACCTCCTCCAGGAGGCCTTCCCAGACTGAGCCCCTTCCTTCCTCTCCCCCTCGTCCCCCTCTCCGTCCTCCCATCTTACCTCCTTCCCTTCCCCACAGCACCTGTATATATGTTTGTACATATTTATTATTCTATTTATTTATTTATTTATTTTACTTGTACATATCTATTCTATTTTGTTAGTATGTTTGGTTTTGTTCTCTGTCTCCCCCTTTTAGACTGTGAGCCCACTGTTGGGTAGGGACTGTCTCTATATGTTGCCAATTTGTACTTCCCAAGCGCTTAGTACAGTGCTCTGCACATAGCAAGCGCTCAATAAGTACGATTGATGATGATGATGATGATGAAGTTTCCACGTAAAACAGCTCAGACAGAGAAAATAAAAGGAATTCACGGAGATAAGCTAAACGCTACCTGAATCAATCAGCGATATTTTTTCAGCACTTACTGGATGCCAAGCACTCCGTTGGGTGTTGAAAGCTAGGACTCTGGAGGGGTAGAGCTGGCAAGCCCTCTCCCATGAGCCTAGAGCCCCAGAATCTATGGTGAATCTGGTTTCAGGGCAGAAGCTGGAGCAATAAATCAGCAACCCCCTTCCCCTGACTCTTCCCCCTCCCCTGCCGATCTCAGCAGACAGTGCTGGACCCCCCCGGAACTAGAGAACCAATCAGCTTCCTGCATGCCATCATTGTTTTTTATAGCTATAATTCTATTTCTTCTAACAATTTTGACACCTGTCTACATGTTTTGTTTTGTTGTCTGTCTCTCCCTTCTACACTGTGAGCCCGTTGTTGGGTAGGTACCGTCTCTGTATGTTGCCAACTTGTACTTCCCAAGCGCTTAGTACAGTGCTCTGCACACAGTAAGCGCTCAATAAATACGATTGAATGAATGAATGAATCGCCGCCTCCATCCCTCCTTAGGTCCATCACTCCGTCATCCCGGTCTCCGCCCATTGGCTAAAGCAGGATATCCCGCGTCTATCAACAACGTTTTTGGTCTTCCAACTTCCATCTTGTTTTTGCAGAATGCTTCCTACACAGTTACGGAGCTTTTTGTCCCCCTCCTCCCTCAAGAAACTGAGCACCGAGATGGTGCTCTGCCCACAGAAGACGGTCATGATGCCGATAGAAGACATCCTAGCCGCATAGTTTTGCAAAAAGTCCATTTGGCCGGGCTGGGAGAGATCAGCCTTCATGTGGTTTCTGTGGGAAGGGTTTTGTATGGTTTCGCTGTGGTTTTTTTTTTTCAGTTTCTCCAAAATGACTCTGCTCATTTGTCGTTTTAGGTGCTTTACTTAAGGGAGGACCTTCCCTTAGCAGAAATTCTTTATACCGCAGAAATGGAAATGAAACGAGAAATGATAGAACACACACTTCTGAAAGCACGCGTAGTGCTTTCAAAATATTTGATCCTGACTTGAGTCTGTTTTGCAGGAATTAGAGCGTCTAAAACAAGTTCAGAAACAGGCATCGAGCAGTCAAAATGCAACGGAGGTTCGCCTGAATAGAGCTCTCGAGGAAGCCGGAAAGCATAAGCAGGAGTTGGAGAAACTGAAGCAGACTACCAAGGTACAGTAGAAAGATTAATCGTGCAAAATAAGCATCGTCATTCGTGGTCAAAAAATGGTTTCGGAATCTAATCGTCGCCAGCCAAAAAAGGTAGAGCAGGGCCTTGGCTCCAGATACGTAGGGTCCGAGCTGGAGGCCTGGGTATCATTCCTTCAAAACTCCCATTTTGGGAAGGCCGAGGCCGGATAATTAATCTAACTGGGACCGACTGGGCGAGCCTGGACTGGAGTAAACTTGAGGCCCCCCTGGAAAACTGAGAAAGTCCTGATGGGCTTGTGCCCGTGTGGATCTCGTGGGCCACAGATGGCTTTGAGCGGCCCCTTGTTAAGAGCGGTGAGACCCAGAGTCACTGTCATACTGAGGCTTCCCGATAAAAGTGGTGGGGCCCATCAGAGCCCTGGGCCTTTATTTACATTTATTATTTATTTAACCATATTTATTGAGCGCTTACTGTGTGCAGAGCACTGTACTAAGAGCTTGGGAAGTACAAGTTGGCAACATATAGAGACGGTCCCTACCCAACAGTGGGCTCACATCAGAGGGTGAGGTCAAGCCTGGGGTTCTGAGGCACAGCCCTGGAACAACTCACCCCATCCTTTCTGCACTGAGAGGGGAACGTGAGGAGTCGGGCGGGGATGACATTCCCAAACAGCTACTGCCAAGTGAGCTGAAGAAGGGGACCTTTAAAGAAAGGGAACAGGAGAGATGTTTTGGAAGTATAATGAAGCATTGCTGGGTGACAAGACCATCCAGCAGCCATTAGAAATAAGGTGACTGCAGAGCAGAGACTCCCAGTGCTGGGCACTGTCGGGGCGGGGAAACCATAGCCCAGCACACTCATTGTTCACCCCCCCTGCCATTCAAAAAGATTTCAGTTATTTCACGTGCGGGAAGGAGGACGTCTTCATTCTGCCATACTCTGCGTCGGTCAGGGCATTGTTAGAGTACCAGATCCACGAATGGTCTCCACGTTTTCAGAGAGATGTGGATGTATTCATTCATTCAGTCGTATTTATTGAGCACTGTGTGCAAAACACTGTATTAAGAGCTTATGTAGTGGAGGGAGTCTGGAAGACTGCTCAAAGGAATGGGAAATTGGATTCAGGGGGAAACCATGCAGAATTAAAGTTATTTTTTCAAGAGATCATGAAAAATCAAACAGTCTGCTCCCCAAACTGATGCTGCATCACTGTGTTAAAACTGATTGTACGGGTTTTCTTCATCCCGTTTGAATGTGTGTAGTGTGGGGTTGGTTGTCTTAGACAAATTCAAAAGTGGGATTTGGGCTTTCACTTTTCCAACCTCCTCCTAAGGCCAGGCTTTCTGAGGGCCACTCATTTCAGGCTCTGGCGAAAATAAACTAGTGAAAAACCCTGTACTAATTCATGGTGATTTGATATGCTGTTTGGTAGGCTTGGAAAGCTACCCTCCAGGGATATTTAATAATCTGTTCATTGATAGAGAAACAAAAGCGTTTGGGTATAGATCAGATTTATACTTAAGCTTTTCCCCTGAATCCTAAGTTGTCTTGTTTCTCATCCAGATTGTGGAAAACAATTTCAGTGAAACTTGGAACTGAAATGGTTTGTGGCCACACGCTTGTGAAAATGATTACAGGGTTGGGAAATAAGGCCCTCGAGGAAAAGGCTAAAGGAGCCGAAATGATTTTGTTGAAAGAATGCTGAGGTGGCTGAACAGTAATCATGTATATGAATGGTTCGTAGTAGAAGAACCATAACCAGCTGCTTCCAAGCTCCCTGGAGGCCAGAGCAGCCTTGTAGAAGGTGAGACTTGGAGAAGATCTTGGGAAAAATGGTGAAGTGAAAGGATTGGATCCACAGAAAGAAGCTGGTTTCCAGGAAGAGCTGGGATTAGACTGTTATTCGTCTCCAGGGGTTTCATTGGCATACTGTTTTGCAGGGAAGTGTCTGTTTATTGCTATTTTGTACTGTTTCAAGCGCTAAGTACAGTGCTTGGCACGCAGTAAGTGCTCAAATACAATTCAATGAATGAATGAATGAATCCTCAACTGAGCCCTTCCATTTGGAGAAGCAGCGTGTCCCAGTGGAAAGAGCCCAGGCTTTGGAGTCAGAGGTCACGGGTTCAAATGCCGGCTCCGCCAATTGTCAGCTCTGTGACTTTGGGCAAGTCACTTAACTTCTCTGTGCCTCAGTTCCCTCATCTGTAAAGTGGGGATGAAGACTGTGAGCCCCCCCGTGGGACAACCTGATCACCTTGTAACCTCCCCAGCGCTTAGAACAGTGCTTTGAACATAGTAAGTGCTTAATAAATGCCATCATCATCATCATCATCATTCATCCTACATATTCAGTGTCACCAGATCCTATGGGGTCTACCTTCACGTGGCTAAAATCCTCCCTTTCCTTTCCATCCAAACTGCTACTACCCTGATCCAAACATCTATTATATCCCACCTTGACAACCGCAACAGCCTCCTTGCTGACCTCCTTCGCCTCCTGCCTCTCTCCATTCAGGTCTTCGCTTCACTCTCCTGCCCAGATTATTTTTCTGGAAAAAAGCAACAACCAAAAACCATTCAGTCCATGTTTCCGCACCCCTTAAGAACCTCCAGTGTTTGCCCATCCACCTCCATGTCAAACAGACTCCTTACCATCGGCTTCAAAGCACTCAGTCAGTTCACCTGACTTCATACTACAATCCAGCCCACACAATTTGTTCCTCTAACGCCAACCAATTGACTGTATCTCAGTCTCATCTTTCTCGCCGCTGTCCCCTCGCCCACATCCTCCTTCTGGACTGAAACTCCTTCCCCCTTCTTAAATGACAGACCACCACTCTCCCCTCCTTCAAAGCCCTATTAAAATCCCATCTCCAAGAGGCCTTCCCCGACTGACCCCTCATTTCTGCTACTCCCTCTCCCTTCCATCACCTGTGTACTTGAGACCCCATAAGCACTTGATATTCACCCCACTCTCAGCCCCGCAGCACTTATGTACATATCTGTCATTTATTTTAACGTCTGATTCTCCATCTAAACTGTAAGCTCCTTGTGGGCAGGGAAGGCGTCTATCTACCCCTGTTGTATTGTGCTTAATGCAGTGCTCTGCACCCAGTGAGCAGTCAGCAAATACCAGTGATTAATTTATTTTTCATTCTGACAGCGCGGATATTTTAAAGACCAAGAAGCAGGCGACTCCTTGTGTTCTTCCTTTTTAGGATGCAAACTTTCAAGAAAACCAACAAATAGAACTGCTAAAAGAAGAGAAAAAATATCTGGAAAAAGAGAAAGGAGAATTGGTGTCTGTCTTTAAAAAACAGCAAAAATTAATTGACATTTTAAAAAGACAAAAGGTGAGTTATGTCCGTCTCGATAAAATTCCAGGTAACCAATATTTCACTTCTCAGATGATTCTGTGAGCCGCAAGGCATTCTGCAGTATCTCGATTTCCCCCGAGTAACTTTTTGTAGTTATTTTTAACACTTTTTTACCCAGCTGGGAAATGTTAGTTATCAGTTTCAGATGTGTATACTGTTGTGTGCACGGTACCGAAGCAAGAAGGAGAGTTTAGAGCTAAAGTGTAAACCGGTAAACAAAACGGCGAGCAACTGATAAAATCGAATAACCTTCCCGTATTCCCACCCACAAACAGGAGGCCCGATCCCTTCCTTGTGGAGATTTGACTCCATTCTGCTACTGCAAATGGACACTTGCTTCCTCGACACGAACTAACAGATTTCTGCAGATTTCCATAAACTTGAGGTCACAGAATGCAGCCGGCTGTGTAGATTCATTCATTCATCCAGTCAGGCATATTTATTGAGCACTTAGGGTGTGCAGAGCACTGTACTAAACGCTTGGGAAGTACAAGTTGGCAACATATAGAGACAGTCCCTACCCAACAGTGGGCTCACAGTCGAGAAGGGGTAGACAGAGAACAAGAATTTGGGCGACTTATTGAACAGACTTTCTTTACACATTTTTCAGCCTGGTCAGAGTTGCCCTGATGGGTCGATGCTGCAGACCAAAGTCCATTTAAATTTGATTAAAGAGGCCAACTGCTCATTTAATGGCATTAAAACCTCCCCTCCCCTCCTGGAAAGATAACTCAATAGCTTGATTTGTTATTATGAATTCTGAAATGTTTCATTTCATTAAAAAGATAGCCTTGTCCTACCAGCGGTTGGGGAGCTGATGTAATTTGCCACGCTGGCGGAGTAGGCCAAAAATTGCAATAGCTTCAAGTGGGGTTTTAGATCAGTTCGTGGAGGTGGGACTGTGATGTGTAATGTGTTTGAGGGAAAGTGAGGGTTAGTTTAGCAGGTGGATGCCAAAACCCGAGAGAGGCTTTGCTTCTCCAAGCTCCTGGAAACAACGTGGCGTAGTGGAAAGAGCCCGGGCCTGGGACTCCGAGGGCCTGGGCACCACTTGTCTGCTGTGTGACTTCGGACAAGTCACTTCACTTCTCTGGGCCTTGTTTTCATTCATTCAATCGTATTTATTGAGCGCTTACTGTGTGCAGAGCACTGTGCTAAGCGATTGGGAAGTACAAGTTGGCAACATTATAGAGATGGTCCCTACCCAACAGTGGGCTCACGGTCTAGAAGGGGGAGACAGACAACAAAACAAAACAAAATAAAATAAATATGTACAAATAAAATGTGCACATAAAATAAAATAGTAGATGCACATCATTAATAAAATAAATAGAACAGTAAATACGTACAAGTAAAATAAATAGAGCAATAAATCTGTACAAACGTATACTGTTTTGCTGTCTGTCTCGCCCTTATAGACTGTGAGCCCGTTGTTGGGTAGGGACCGTCTCTATATGTTGCTGACTTGTACTTCCCAATTGCTTAGTACACTGCTCTGCACACAGTGAGCGCTCAATAAATATGATTGAATGAATGAATGAATGAATCTGTAAAATGGGGATTAAGACTGTGAGCCCCAAGTGGGACAGGGACTGCGTCCAACCTGCCTATCTCATATTAACCTGTATATATGTATATATGTTTGTACATATTTATTACTCTATTTATTATTTATTTATTTTATTTGTACATATCTATTCTATTTATTTTATTTTGTTAGTATGTTTGGTTTTGTTCTCTGTCTCCCCCTTTTAGACTGTGAGCCCACTGTTGGGTAGGGACTGTCTCTAGATGTTGCCAATTTGTACTTCCCAAGCGCTTAGTACAGTGCTCTGCACATAGTAAGCGCTCGATAAATACGATTGATGATGATGATGATGATTAACCCCAGCACTCAGTATAGTGCCTGGCACCTATTAAGCACCCAACCAATCCCCAGGACAAGGGCCATTAATCTCCCTTCTCACTGTTTATGCTTGGAGCAGAAAAAGTTAAAAGTCCCAGGGGGAAAGTTCCATCAAACTATACTGTACTGTTCTCCATCACCTTTGTCTTTAGTTACTACCTTATTTATAATCATTTGATGCTTATAATTTCAGATTACTATTATGAATAATATTAATAATAGTGGTATTTGCTAAGTGCTTACTATGTGCCAAGCACTGGAGAAGATACAAGATATTCACATCAGACACGGTCCTTGCCCCAAACTCATCTCACAGTAGTAGGTTATGGTTTAGTCTGATATTCTGGTGGCTTATACGTGAGTAATATTATTGTGGGGTTTTTCTTTTCATAGATGGAGATAGAAACTGCCAAGATGTTATCATTCTCTGAAGAGGAGTTTATGAAAATCCTGAAATGGGACAATGCCTCTGACAGCTGAGCGTACCTAATTACTGTTTCATTTGCCTGCACTAGTTAGTTGAAGATGTTAGTACTTGATTAGAATTTGTAAGTTTTTTGAAATGTTTCAGTTTTTAAAGGATTATTGCATCTTGCTTGAGAATCGAGGGGGAAAAGCTAGAGAATGTGGATGAAAACAATCCGGGCTAAAAATGTCAAGAATAGATAAAGTTACATTTGGTTTATCATTCAGCTGAATTCTGTTCAGCATGAATATGATGCTAAAGAGTGTGGTAAATGCTTAACGGTTTTTGCACAAGAATTTAAAAAGGCAAAGGAATCATTACTTTTCCACACTTCTGTCGTGCATTGCTGTTGGAGCATTTTTACTTGTGGCAATGTATGAAACTATCACCAGTCCTAGTCACTGAAAGGGACAGTAACTTTTGTTGTCCTAGTAGCGTAAAAAAACGAAACCACAGTTGAAGATCGAACAACCTTTTCTAATGACTTGTCAAGCCCCTGAAAATTTTCGTTTTGTTTCAATTTTGCATATTAAAATGTTGCCGAGAGCCTTTGTGGAGGTGTGGTTCGTGATTATTTATAATAGTGGGCAGCATGGCTCAATGGAAAGAGCCCGGGCTTGGGAGTCCGAGGTCATGAGTTCAAATCCCGGCTCCACCAATTGTCAGCTGTGTGACTTCGGGCAAGTCACTTCACTTCTCTGGGCCTCAGTTCCCTCATCTGTAAAATGGGGATTAAGACTGAGCCCCACGGGGGACAGCCTGATCACCTTGTATCCTCCCCAGCACTTAACACAGTGCGTTGCACATAGTATGCGCTTAACAAATGCCATTATTATTATAAATATGCTTACCTGTAGCCTCCATGCGAGTCCATCAGGCTTCAGCTCTGCCTGTCAATTAAGCAATGGTATTTATTCCGCTCCTCTGCTGCTAATCTCCTCACCGTACCTCGTTCTCGCCTGTCCCGCCATCGACCCCCAGCCCACGTCATCCCCCGGGCCTGGAATGCCCCCAATCCCTCCGCCCATCCGCCAACCTAGCTCTCTTCCTCCCTTCAAGGCCCTACTGAGAGCTCACCTCCTCCAGGAGGCCTTCCCAGACTGAGCCCCTTCCTTCTTCTCCCCCTCGCCCCCCTCTCCATCCCCCCCACCTTACCTCCTTCCCTTCCCCACAGCACCTGTATATATGTATATATGTTTGTACATATTTATTACTCTATTTTACTTGTACATATCTATTCTATTTATTTTATTTTGTTAGTATGTTTGGTTTTGTTCTCTGTCTCCCCCCTTTTAGACTGTGAGCCCACTGTTGGGTAGGGACTGTCTCTATATGTTGCCAATTTGTACTTCCCAAGCGCTTAGTACAGTGCTCTGCACACAGTAAGCACTCAATAACTACGATTGATGATGACGATTTATTTAGCGCTTACCGTGTGTGCAGAGCACTGTACTAAGCACTTGGGAGAGTACACTAGAACAGCAGCAACTCCAAGGAAAGGCCAGGAGCTCTAGACTGGAAGTTTGTTATGGGTAGGGAATGTGCCTGCTGATTTTGTGGTATCGTACTCTCCCAAGCGCTTAGTACAGCGTTGTGTACAAAGTAAGCGCTCAATAAATCCCCTGCTCCTGGGGCACAGCCTCCGGAGTGGCCCAATGTGCACATTTCCATTCCGGAATTGGAAACTTCCTTGAGATGTGGATCTTAGTTCCTCAGTAGAGCTGCTTCTCCTCTTTCCCTTTTCTCGCAGGCCGGTGGTTGGGGAAAGAGGGAACCGATCCCAGCTTTCCCTCTTCTCCCGCACTCTCCGCTCCTTCGACGATCTCCATGATGAGCTCCCGCATCCTTATTTCAGCTTGGCTCTGACCCCACCTTGCAGGAAAAAGGAGCCACACTTGGGCCTGCTTTTCGTTTGCAAGTCTGACAAATAATAGTAATAAGAATTATGGCATTTATTAGGCGCTTACTATGTGTCAGACGCTGTAGAGAAGCAGCGTGGCTCAGTGGAAAGAGCAGGGGCTTTGGAGGCAGAGGTCATGGGTTCAAATCCCAGCGCTGCCAATTGTCAGCTGTGTGACTTTGGGCAAGTCACTTCATCAATCAATCGTATTTATTGAGCGCTTACTATGTGCAGAGCACTGTACTTCACTTCTGAAGTACTTCACTGAAGTGAAGTACTTCACTTCTCTGGGCCTCAGTTACCTCTTCTGAAAAATGGGGATTAAGACTGTGAGCCCTCTGTGGGACAACCTGATCACCTTGCAACCTCCCCAGCGCTTAGAACAGTGCCTTGCACATAGTAAGCGCTTAATAAATGCCATTATTATTATTACTAAGCACTGGGGTTGATGCAAGGTAATCCGGTTGGACAGATTCCCTTTCCCACATGGGGACCGCAATTAGAGTAGGATTGAATCCCCATTTTACAGGTGAGGAAACTGAGGCGCCGAAAAGTTAAGTAACTTGCCCAAGGCCACATACAACATCATCATCATCAATCGTATTTATTGAGCGCTTACTATGTGCAGAGCACTGGACTGAGCACTTGGGAAGTACAAATTGGCAACATATAGAGACAGTCCCTACCCAACAGTGGGCTCACAGTCTAAAAGGGGGAGACAGAGAACAAAACCAAACATACTAACAAAATAAAATAAATAGAATAGCTATGTACAAGTAAAATAAATAAATATGTATAAACATATATACATATATACAACAGGCAACTGGCAGAGCCGGAATTGGAACCCAAGTCCTCTGACTCCCAGGGTCGGGCTCTTTCCACTAGGCCACGCCGCTTTCCATCTTCAGGAAAACCCAAGTTTCCCGTGGGGTGCTTATCCGGCACGTTGTTTTGGCCAATTACAGGGAAGACCCCACCACTTCACCCATCAATCAATCAATCAATCGTATTTATTGAGCGCTTACTGTGTGCAGAGCACTGTACTAAGCGCTTGACCCATCACGATGGCCTTGTCACAAAATCAGCCTGCAGTACGGCTTCTTCCGCAACGGGTGACGAAGGAAGCATGATATAACCAATCCAAGGAAAGCTTCCTCCTCTCTGCCATCTTTTTTGCAAGGACTTTTCTTTCCATTAAATCTCTGAAAAGCAGCATGGCATAATGGATAGAGCACAGGCCTGCTCTGCCACTTAGTATGGTATTTGTTAAGCGCTTACTATGTGCCAAGCGCTACTCTAAGCACGAGGGTAGATACAGGGTAATCAGGTTGAACCACGCGGGGCTCACGGTTTTAATCCCCGTTTTCCAGATGAGGTAACTGAGGCACAGAAAAGTGAAGCGGCTTGCCCAAGGTCCCACAGCAGAAAGGTGGCGGAGTCAGGATTAGAACCCATGACCTCTGAATCCCAAGCCCGTGCTCTTTCCACTAAGCCGCGCTGCTCCTCTTGTCTGTTGTGTGACCTTGGGCAAGCCACTTCACTTCTATGGTTGTACATATTTATTACTCTATTTATTTATTCTACTTGTACATTTCTATCCTATTGATTTTATTTTGTTGGTATGTTTGGTTCTGTTCTCTGTCTCCCCCTTTTAGACTGTGAGCCCACTGTTGGGTAGGGACTGTCTCTATGTGTTGCCAATTTGTACTTCCCAAGCGCTTAGTACAGTGCTCTGCACATAGTAAGCGCTCAATAAATACGATTGATTGATTGATTGATTCTACGGGCCTCAGTTCCCTCATCTGTAAAATGGGGATTGAGCCTGTGAGCCCACCTGGGACAGTGGCTGTGTCCAACCCTATTTGCTTGTGTCCACCCCAGCACTTAGTACAGTGCCTGGCCCATAGTAAGCGCTTAACAAATACCACAATTATCATTACTGGTGCCACTTTTTTTGTCAGAGAGTCAAAGGCTATACATTAAGAGGAGCATGGCCTAAGTGGCAGGTCCTGGGTTCTAATCCCGGCTCTGCCACTTGTCAGCTGTGTGACCTTGGGCAAGTCACTTGGCTTCCCTCCACCTCAGTTACCTCATCTGTAAAATAGTAGTTATGGTATTTGTTAAGTGCTTACTATGTGCCAGGCACTGAACTAAGCACCGAGGCACTGTACTAAATGGGGATTATGACTGTGAGCCCTATGTGGGACATGGATTGTGTCCAACCTGATGAGCTTGAGAAGCAGGGTGGCTCAGTGGAAAGAGCCCGGGCTTTGGAGTTAGAGGTCATGGGTTCTAATCCCGGCTCCGCCAATTAGCTGTGTGACTTTGGGCAAGTCACTTCACTTCCCTGTGCCTCAGTTCCCTCATCTGTAAAATGGGGATTAAGACTGTGACCCCCCCCCACAACCTTGATTACCTTGGCTCAGTGGAAAGAGCCCGGGCTTGGGAGTTGGAGGTCAAGCGTTCAAATCCCGGCTCCGCCACTTGTCAGCTGTGCGACTTTGGGCAAGTCACTTCACTTCTCTGGGCCCCAGTTACCTCATCTGGAAAATGGGGATGAAGACCGTGAGCCCCCTGTGGGACAACCTCATCACCTTGTAACCTCCCCAGCGCTTAGAACAGTGCTTTGCACATAGTAAGCGCTTAATAAATGCCATTATTATTACCTTGTTTCCCCCCAGCGCTTAAAACAGTGCTTTGCACATAGTAAGCGCTTAATAAATGCCATTATTATTACCTTGTTTCCCCCCAGCACTTAAAACAGTGCTTTGCACATAGTAAGCGCTTAATAAATGCCATTATTATTACCTTGTTTCCCCCCAGCGCTTAGAACAGTGCTTTGCACATAGTAAGCACTTAATAAATGCCATTATTACCTTGTTTCCCCCCAGCGCTTAGAACAGTGCTTTGCACATAGTAAGCACTTAAGTGCCATTATTATTACTTTGTTTCGCCCCAGTGCTTAGAACTGTGCTTGACACATAGTAAGCGCTTAACAAATACCAACATTATTACTAATGTCACAACTTCTCTGAGCCTCAGTTACCTCATCTGCAAAATAGGGATTAAGACTGTGAGCCCCAAATGGGACAACCAGATCACCTTGAATCCCCCCCAGTGCTTAGAACAGTGCTTTGCACATAAGCGCTTAACAAATGCCATCATTATCATTATTAATCAATCAATCAATCAATCGTATTTATTGAGCGCTTACTGTGTGCAGAGCACTGTACTAAGCGCTTGGGAAGTACAAGTTGGCAACATATAGAGACAGTCCCTACCCAACAGTGGGCTCACAGTCTAGAAGGGTAATGATGGCATTTATTAAGCGCTTACTATGTGCCCAGCACTGTTCTAAGCGCTGGGGAGATTACAAGGTGATCAGTTTGTCCCCCAGGGGGCTCCCGGTCTTCATCCCCATTTTCCAGATGAGGGAACTGAGGCTCGGAGAAGTGAAGTGACTCGCCCAAAGTCACACAGCCGATAAGTGGTGGGGGCCGGGATTTGAACCCATGACCTCTGACTCCAAAGCCCTGGCTTTTTCCACCGAGCCATGCTATTATTAGAGAAGCAGTGTGGCTCCGTGGAAAGAGCCCGGGCTTTGGAGTCAGAGGTCATGGGTTCCAATCCTGGCCCCCGCCACTTATCGGCTGTGTGACTTTGGGCAAGTGACTTAACTTCTCTGTGCCCCAGTTCCCTCATCTGTAAAATGGGGATGAAGACTGTGAACCCCCTGTGGGACAGCCTGATCACCTTGGAACCTCCCCAGCGCTTAGAACAGTGCTCTGCACATACTAAGCGCTTAATAAATGCCATTATTATTATTATTATTATTAGACTTTTAAGACTGTGAGCCCACTGTTGGGTGGGGACTGTCTCTATATGTTGCCAATTTGTACTTCCCAAGCGCTTAGTACAGTGCTCTGCACATAGTATATATGTATATATATATGTATATATGTATATATATGTATGTATATATATGTATATATGTATGTATATATGTTTGTACATATTTTTTGACTCTATTTAATTTATTTGTACATATCTATTCTATTTATTTTATTTTGTTAGTATGTTTGGTCTCTGTCTCCCCCTTTTAGACTGTGAGCCCACTGTTGGGTAGGGACTGTCTCTATATGTTGCCAATTTGTACTTCCCAAGCGCTTAGTACAGTGCTCTGCACATAGTAATTGCTCAATAAATAGGATTGATGATGATGATGATGATGATAGTAAGCGCTCAATAAATACGATAGATCAATCAATCAATCAATTGTATTTATTGAGCGCTTACTGTGTGCAGAGCACTGGGTGATGATTATCACCCCAGTGCTTAGTACAGTGTAAAATGCTTAACAAGTACCATTGGGGAAAAAAAGACCTCATCTCTCGGCTGGCATATTTTCCAATAATTTATTGACAAACTAGTTTGGTCACTTCCACCTATATACAGATGTTCGCTTTTGTAAGAATTTCACACAAATTTTCAGTATTAAAGCCACGAAGAAGTGAAGAACCACAGGCGAAGTTACGCTGCCCTCTAGTGGTCTAACAAAAAAAAATCCATTTTACCACAGGCCAAGATCAGTTTTCTCCTGGAGATGTTTCGCTTCCCTTCTGATACACTGTCCTAAACGCTTCGCCCAGCAAGTCCACATCTTCATTATGTTTCAGAACGCCCTGGAATGAAAAAAGGATGAAATGCTCTACAAATTATCTTTGGGTTCGTAAAAATGTCATCATTTTTACGACTGATGCTGCTGAGAAGCAGCGTAGCTCGGCGGAAAAGAGCCCGGGCTTTGGAGTCAGAGCTCATGGTTCAAATCCCAGCTCCGCCACTTAATTAATTAATAATGGCATTTATTAAGCGCTTACTATGTGCAAGGCACTGTTCTAAGCGCTGGGGGTATACGTGGTCCCACAGGGGGCTCACGGTCTTCATCCCCATTTTGCAGATGGGGTAACTGAGGCCCAGAGAAGTTGAGTGACTTGCCCAAAGTCACACAGCTGACAAGCGGCAGAGCCCGGATTTGAACCCATGACCTCTGGCTCTAAAGTCCGTGCTCTCTCCACTGAGCCACGCTGCTTCTCTACTCACACACTTGTGAGCTGTGTGACTTTGGGCAGGTCACTTCACTTCTCCGGGCCTCAGTTACCTCATCTGTAAAGTGGGGATGAAGACTGTGAGCCCCCCTATGGGACAACCTGATTACCTTGTAACCTCCCCAGCGCTTAGAACAGTGCTTTGCACATAGTAAGGGCTTAATAAATGCCATTATTATTATTATTATTATCATCAATCGTATTTATTGAGCGCTTACTGTGTGCAGAGCACTGGACTAAGCGCTTGGGAAGTACAAGTTGGCAACATATAGAGACAGTCCCTACCCAACAGTGGGCTCACGGTCCATAAAATTGCTTAGGATCCTGGAATGTATGATTTCTTTTGGAACCAAAAGTCGGCTTCTCGGTTTGCCACACATTTGCCAAAGCCTTCAAGGAATCATATCGAAGTATTCTCGTATGCAAAAATCGATGATCATAATGATAGCATTTATTAAGCGCTTACTATGTGCAAAGCACTATTCTAAGCGTTGGGGAGGTTTCTAGGTGATCAGGTTGTCCCCCCGGGGGGCTCACAGTCGTCACCCCCATTTTACAGATGAGGTAACTGAGGCCCAGAGAAGTTAAGTGACTTCATCATCATCATCATCAATCGTATTTATTGAGCGCTTACTATGTGCAGAGCACTGTACTAAGCGCTTGGGAAGTACAAATTGGCAACATACAGAGACGGTCCCTACCCAACATTGGGCTCACAGTCTAAAATGGGGAGACAGAGAACAAAACCAAACATACTAACAAAATAAAATAAATAGAATAGATATGTACAAGTAAAATAAATAGAGTAATAAATCTGTACAAACATATATACATATATACAAGTGCTGTGGGGAAGGGAAGGAGGTAAGATGGGGGGGATGGAGGGGGGACGAGGGGGAGAGGAAGGAAGGGGCTCAGTGTGGGAAGGCCTCCTGGAGGAGGTGAGCTCTCAGTAGGGCCTTGAAGGGAGGAAGAGAGCTAGCTTGGCGGAGGATGGGCAGAGGGAGGGCAGTCCAGGCCCGGGGGGAGGACGTGGGCCGGGGGTCGATGGTGGGACAGGCGAGAACGAGGTACAGTGAGGAGATTAGCGGCGGAGGAGCGGAGGGTGCGGGCTGGGCTGGAGAAGGACACAAGGGAGGTGAGGTAGGAGGGGGCCAGGGGATGGACAGCCTTGAAGCCCAGGGTGAGGAGTTTCTGCCTGAAGTGACTTGCCCAAAGTCACACAGCTGACAATTGGCAGATCCGGAATTTGAACCCACAACCTCTGACTCCAAAGCTTGGGCTCTTTTCCACCGAGCCACACTGCTTCTCTTGAAGGCCAAGCTCTAGAAATCATTGAAGCTGGTCGTGTCCCAGTTAGTGAGTAGCACAGCGTAGTGGGCAGAGCCCAGGCCTGGGAATCTGAAGGCCGTGGCTTCTAATCCTGGCTCCGCCACTTGTCTGCTGTGTGACCTTAGGCAAGTCACTTTTTTTTTTAATGGCATTTATTAAGCGCTTACTATGTGCAAGGCACCGTTCTAAGCGCTGGGGGGTATACAAGGTGATCAGGTCGTCCCACGGGGGGCTCACAGTCTTCATTCCCATTTTACAGATGAGGGAACTGAGGCCCAGAGAAGTTAAGTGACTTGCCCAAAGTCACACAGCTGACAAGTGGCAGAGTCAGGATTCGAACCCATGACCTCTGACTCCAAAGTCCATGCTCTTTCCACTGAGCCATGCTGCTTCACTTCTCTGGGCCTCAGTTACCTCATGGGTAGGGACCGTCTCTATATGTTGCCAACTTGTACTTCCCAAGTGCTTAGTACAGTGCTCTGCACACAGTAAGCGCTCAATAAATACGATTGAATGAATGAGACTATGAGCCCCAAGTGGGACAGGGACTGTGTCCAACCCGACCTGCTTGTATCCACCCAGTGTTCAGTACAGTGCCTCGCACATAGGAAGCGCTTAACAAATACCATAATATCATTACTGCGGGATTGGGGGAGCAAGCCATCCCTCCCAAAAGACTGACACCACGGGGGCGAAGTCATTAGCTTCATTCATTCATTAGCTTCATTCATTCATTCATTCATTCAATCGTATTTATTGAGCGCTTACTGTGTGCAGAGCACTGTACTAAGCGCTCGGGAAATTCAAGTTGGCAACATATAGAGACGGTCCCTACCCAACAACTGGCTCGTGATCTATAAGGGGGAGACAGACAACAAAACACAACATGTGGACAGGTGTCAAGTCGCCAGAAAAACAGAATTAAAGCTAAATAATAATAATAATAACAATAATGGCATTTATTAAGCGCTTACTATGTGCAAAGCACTGTTCTAAGCGCTGGGGTAGATACAAGATAATAATAATAATAATAATAATAATAATAATGGCATTTATTAAGCGCTTAGTATGTGCAAAGCACTGTTCTAAGCACTGGGGTAGATACAAGATAATAATAATAATAATAATAATAATAATAATGGCATTTATTAAGCGCTTACTATGTGCAAAGCGCTGTTTTAAGCGCTGGGGTAGCTACAAGATAATAATAATAATAATAATAATAATAATAATAATAATAATAATAATGGCATTTATTATAACCCAGTTCCTTCTGATTCCCAGGCTTGTGTTCTTTCCACTAGGCCATGCACATCATTAACAAAATAAATAGAATAGTAAATATGTACAAAAGCTTTCATCCTCAGAGCTTTTGGGGGGAAGGGCGGCAGGAAGCCGAATCTACTCCATCCTGCCACTTTGAGCCAGAAAGGGGGTCAGATTGTTGGCTTCACCTGTCCCCTACCAAAAGACCATGGTCACCAGAGCCCAGTGAGGATGAACGGAAAAGGAAAAGGAAAAGGAAAAGGAAAAGGAAAAGGAAAAGATATTCTCAAAAATAATACAGCCCCCCCAAAAGACAAAATGATCAATTTTTGACTCTGTGACATGCCACAGAGCCTACATAGCTAACAACCTGAAGTCCAGCAATCTTTCCATTTTGGCATAAAATAGATTTTTTTTTTTGTTTTTGCAGCACTTTGGGGAAAAAGCACCAACATCAATATTATAGATTTGTTTTCCGAAAAAAACAGCCCTGTCAAAACAGAGGAGTTCTAGTTGGAGCTGAATAAACTCATCAAGATTAACTTGTCCTCCACCGTTTCGCATTTCACAGAGGATCGTAGAAAATGACAGGTTTAAGGAAAGGACCAAATTTGACCGTAGATTCAGCATTTAATCGTTTTCCATCATTTCTGAAGAGACTATTTTAAAAGCCAAGTCAGCAACTTAAAACATCAGCTCGACCTTCAAGGCAGGAAGACAGGAGCAAAGCATTTCTACATGAATTCTTCAAAGCCGGTATTGTATCAAGTCACTGAAAATATGGAATTATGAGTCCAAGTTTTTAAATGCATTTCGCATTCAACTTAAGCTATGCAGTTCATTCAACATCTGTTTGAATTCAGATGGTATTTTATAGCCAAAGTGATGAACACGCATTGGGTGTTCCAGTATATTGGTTTCTCAGGCAACTATAAAGCCTGAGCAGCAGTAATAATAATATAATAATGATGGCATTTATTAAGCGCTTACTATGTGCAAAGCACTGTTCTAAGCGCTGGGGAGGTTACAAGGTGATCAGGTTGTCCCACGGGGGGCTCACAGTCTTCATCCCCATTTTACAGATGAGGTAACTGAGGCCCAGAGAAGTGAAGTGACTTGCCCAAAGTCACACAGCTGACAACTGGCGGAGCCGGGATTTGAACCCATGACCTCTGATTCCAAAGCCTTTGCTCTTTCCACTGAGCCTCGCCGCTTCTCAGCAGAGAAGCAGGATGGTGTAGTGGATAGAGAATGGGTCTGGGAACCAGCCGGTCATGAGTTCTGATCCTGGCTCTTCCACTCGTCTGTTGTGTGACCTTGGGCACTTAACTTCTCTGTGCCTCAGTTACCTCATCTGTAAAATGGGGATTGAGACTGTGAGCCCCACGTGGGACGGGGACCGTGTCCAACCCGATTTGCTTGTATCCACCCCAGCGCTTAGTAATAATCATAACAATGGTGGTATTTGTTAAGCGCTTACTATGTGCCAGGCACCGTTCTAAGCGCTGAGGGAGATACAAGGTAATCAGGTTATCCCACGTGGGGCTCGCAGTCTTAATCCCCATTTTACAGATGAGGTAACTGAGGCACAGAGAAGTTAAGTGACTTGCCCAAAGTCACACAGTTGACACTCAAGCGCTTAGTACAGTGCTCTGCACACAGTCAGCGCTCAATAAATACGACTGAATGAAAGTGGCGGAGCAGGGATTAGAACCCATGACCTCTGACTCCCAAGCCTGTGCTCTTTCCATTAAGTGCTTAATCAATCAGTCAATCAATCAATCGTATTTACTGAGCGCTTACTGTGTGCAGAGCACTGTACTAAGCTCTTGGGAAGTACAAGTTGGCAACATACAGAGACAGTCCCTACCCAACAGTGGGCTCACAGTCTAGAAGGGGGAGACAGAAAACAAAACCAAACATACTAATAAAATAAAATAAATAGAATAGATATGTACAAGTAAAATTAACAAATATCGCCATTGTTACTACTGTTATTAGAGATGTGAGTCACCCTATTTAGGATATCACTGAGCCCCTTCCTTCCTCTCCCCCTCATCCCCCTCTCCATCCCCCCCATCTTCCCTCCTTCCCTTCCCCACAGCACCTGTATATATGTATATATGTTTGCACATATTTATTACTCTATTTATTTATTTATTTATTTATTTTACTTGTACCCATCTATTCTATTTATTTTATTTTGTGAGTATGTTTGGTTTTGTTCTCTGTCTCCCCCTTTTAGACTGTGAGCCCACTGTTGGGTAGGGACTGTCTCTAGATGTTGCCAACTTGTACTTCCCAAGCGCTTAGTACAGTGCTCTGCACCCAGTAAGCGCTCAATAAATACGATTGATGATGATGATGATGATGCTTGCCTAGAGGAAAGGGGCTAGAAAGGAAACTCATCCTAAAGCAGTGCAGCCTAATGGAAAGAGCATGAGCCTGGAGTCGGAGGACCTGCATGTTCTAATTCCAGCTCCACTTTAGTGCTCTGACAACTCGGCAGCAAACAGAGACTCCTTACCATTGGCTTTATCATCAATCGTATTTATTAAGCGCTTACTATGTGCAGAGCACTGTACTAAGCGCTTGAGTCAGTAAATCAGTCATATTTATTGAGGGCCTCCTGGGTGCAGAGGCCTGTACTGAGCTCTTGGGAGAGTTCACCATAATAATAAAGAAGACGCAGTCCCAGCCCACAACGAGCTTCCTTTAAAGCTCTTAGTACAGTGCTCTGCACATAGTAAGCGCTCAATAAATACGATTGATGATAAAGCCTTCCATCACCTGGCCCGCTCCTACCTCACCCTGCTGTGCTCCTACTCCAACCCAGCTGACACCCTTCACTTCTCTAATGCTAACCTAATCTTCCCTCCCAAACCCTGCCCTCTCCCTGACTTTCCCATCCCCGTTGACGGCACTACCATCCTTCCCGTCTCACAAGCCCGCAACCTTGGTGTCGTCATCATCATCAATCGTACTTATTGAGCGCTTACTATGTGCAGAGCACTGTACTAAGTGCTTGGGAAGTACAAATTGGCAACATATAGAGACAGTCCCTACCCAACAGTGGGCTCACAGTCTAAAAGGGGGAGACAGAGAACAAAACCAAACATACTAACAAAATAAAATAAATAGAATAGATATGTACAAGTAAAATAAATAGAGTAATAAATATGTACAAACATATATGCATATATACAGGTGCTGTGGGGAAGGGAAGGAGGTAAGATGGGGGGGGACTGCGCTCTCTCATTCACCCCTCACATCCAAGCCGTCACCAAAACCTGCCGGTCTCAGCTCCGCAACATCGCCAAGATCTGCCCTTTCCTCTCCATCCAAACCGCTCCCCTGCTCGTTCAATCTCTCATCCTATCCCGACTGGATTACTGTATCAGCCTCCTCTCCGATCTCCCATCCTCCTGTCTCTCCCCACTTCAATCCATACTTCACGCCGCTGCCCGGATCGTCTTTGTGCAGAAACCTTGATCGCGTACCTTGATGGCGTCTGTCTCTCCACTGATCTCTCACCCGCATCCCGCCTCTGGCCAGGAATGCCCTCCCTCCTCAAATCTGACAGACGATGATTCTCCCCCCAAATCAAAGCCTTCAGATACCTCTCCTCCGAGAGCCCTCCTTGATTCTACATATCTATTCTATTTATTTTATTTTGTTAATATGTTTGGTTTTATTCTCTGTCTCCCCCTTCTAGACTGTGAGCCCACTGTTGGGTAGGGACTGTCTCTATATGCTGCCAACTTGGACTTCCCAAGCGCTTAGTACAGTGCTCTGCACACAGTAAGCGCTCAATAAATACGATTGATTGATTGATTGATTGATTCCAGACTGTGAGCCCACTGTTGGGTAGGGACCATCTCTATATGTTGCCAACTTGTACTTCCCAAGCACTTAGTACAGTGCTCTGCACACAGTAAGTGCTCAATAAATACGATTGATTGATTGATTGATTCTAGACTGTGAGCCCACTGCTGGGTAGGGACCGTCTCTATATGTTGCCAACTTGTACTTCCCAAGCGCTTAGTACAGTGCTCTGCACACAGTAAGCGCTCATTAAATACGATTGATTGACTGATTGATTAATCCCTTCTTTCCTCTTCCACTCCCTTCTGCGTTACCCTGACTTGCTCCCTTTATTCCTCCCCCGACCCTGCCAGCCCCGCAGAATTTATGTCCCTATCTGTAATTTGTTTATTTACATTAATGTGATGGTAAGCTCAATATAGGCAGGGAATGTGTCTGTTGTATCATTCATTCATTCATTCAATCGTATTTATTGAGCGCTTACTGTGTGCAGAGCACTGGACTAAGCGCTTGGGAATCAACCCATCAATCAATCAATTGTATTTATTGAGCGCTTACTGTGTGCAGAGCACTGTACTAAGCGCTTGGGAAGTACAAGTTGGCAACAGATAGAGACGGTCCCTACCCAACAGTGGGATCACAGTCTAGAAGGGGGAGACAGACAACAAAACAAAACATATTAACAAAATTAAATAAATAGAATAAATATGTACAAGTAAAATAAATAGAGTAATAAATATGTACAAACATATATACAGGTGCCGTGGGGAGGGGAAGGAGGTAAGGCGGGGGGGGATGGGGAGGGGGAGGAGTAGTACTCTCCCAAGCGCTTAGTACAGTGCTCTGCACACAGTAAGCACTCAGTAAATTCCATTGTTCGACTGACTGAGTACCTGATCACTGGACTTTTAAAATGTGACGTAATTTAGTTTCATAGCGACTCTTGCTGAAAGAGAAAACAGGGATGGGAATAAGATACTGTGAGACGTTAGCCTTCAAGTTCAATTTCCCTTACCTTAGGGAGATAGCCCAGTAGTTTTGCAGCATGTTCTTGGAGTAATTTTTGCCTTTCCTCCTCAATAATTGCCCTGAGACATCCTTCTCTTTTTTCCTGCATCCGCATTTCCTCAAATTCACGTTCCTGGAAAAACAACCAAAGCCGTGATTATTCTCCTTGGAGTTTGTCTAGGGGAATGGATGTTTTAACAGAGCAAATTCAGACCAGTAGATTATCTGCCTATTTATTTTTTAGATGCTCAAAAGCCTTTCCTTTCATCCAGAGAGCTCCTCCTCTCCTTTGCTGTCCATGTAGTTTTTGAGATGAACAAATACCAACACAATCCCACGTTACGATGTTTATCACTGATGGACTCTGACACTGGGAGACTCTAAATGAAATTTGGGATTGGCTAGGCTTCTGCCTGCTGAATTTCAAGTCACACATTCAAACCCTGAAACTTTTATTTCCACAACCATTAAAAGACTGTGAGCCTGTTGTGGGACAGGAACTGTGTCCAACCTCGTTATCTTGTATCTCCTACAGTGCTTGGCATATAATCAGCACTTAACAAATATCACATTATTATTATTATTATTATTATTGTCCATCACCACAGGTACTTGTGAACTTATTTACACCCTTCTTATGCATATAAGATCATAAATAAATTAAGCAGATCTCCATTTGTATTGTACTTCCCAAGTGTTTAGTACAGTGCTCTGCACACAGTAAGCACTCAATAAATACGATTGAATGAGTGAATGAATTTGGATATCCCCTCAATTTATTTAATTTGACCACTCAAGTTGTAGATATTTTTATGTTTGTCTCTTCCATTAGAGGGTAAACTCCTTGTAGGCAGGGAACATATCACTTTGTTACTCTTTAATCAATCAATCAATCATATTTATTGAGCGCTTACTGTGTGCAGAGCACTGTACTAAGCGCTTGGGAAGTACAAGTTGGCAACATATAGAGACAGTCCCTACCCAACAGTGGGCTCACAGTCTAAAAAAGCACTTTCCATGTGCTTGGTAAATGGGTGCTCAATAAATGCTACAATACTATTACTCCTCCAGCACACCCCCTCCCCATTACTAAAAATCCCACAAATGTCAAGAAACTGAGTGATTTTTGACTATTGTCCTGTGACACCTATCCCACAGATAATACTAATAATTCTGGCATTTGTTAAGCGCTTACTGTTGGTCAAGCACTCTACTAAGGGCTGTGGACAAGTCATTTCACTTCTGTGTCTCAGTTTCCTCATCTGTAAAATGGACAATGAGACGGTGAGGGGAATGAGAGGGTGAGGCCCACGTGGGACAGGGCCCCTGCATCCAACCCGACTGGCTTGTATCCACCCCAGCGCTTAGTACAGGGCCTGGCACATAGGAAGCGCTTAGAAAAATTCCATTATTATTATTATTATTATGGGGGTGTTCTGGAATCTGGGGAGCAATAGGACTGGGGGGGAGGACCATCTCTTTCCCACAGTCCCCATGGCTTCAACGGACTAAGGAGGGATAGAGGACTTCAAAAAGACCGAGGTCCTACCCGTGTCACCTGAAGAATTTCCAGATGGCCTCCTAGTCTAAACATTCCTTGGGCCAAGAGCCAATCCAGTCAGAATCCCATTCCCACGGGAGACACACGGACATAGTGGGAGCGAACCCTGTCGAGGTGTGTGGGCCTGGTTCGACACACCGGAGACCTCCAGATTTTAGAGTCTCCCGGTCTACCCCACTGGGGCTGATGAGGAAGCCACAGAGCACGGGCCTGAGAGTTAGAAGGTCATGGGTTCTAATCCCGCCTCCACCACACGTCTGCTGTGTGACCACACGGGCTAGTTGCTTTACTTCTCTTGGCCCCAGTTACCTCATCCGTAAAACGGAGATTGAGACTGTGAGCCCCACGTGGGGCAGGGACTGCAACCCGGTTGGTTTGTACCCACCCCAGCGCTTAGTACAGTGCCTGGCGCATACTGTAAGCGCTTAACAAGCCCCACAGTTATTATTATTATTACGTTTTCCTCGCCCCGGTCACGCAACGAAAGGAAACTCAACTGGGAAGCTAAGTGTCCCTGAGGGGAAAAGACTCAAACCACCTACGGCATAAAAACAGATTCCTGCCCTTTATCCCAACACACTTCCGCTCGGAACAAAAGCTTTCCCCAAAGGTCAAATAATAATAATAATAATAATAATGATGGCATTTATTAAGCGCTTACTACGTGCAAAGCACTGTTCTAAGCGCTGGATAGACAAATAGACAAATAGGCGTCGATTCTTTCCTTACCTTGTCTGCCAGGAACTGTTTCCGACGCTCTTCGATAAGCTCTTCTACAGCCCTTTTATGTTCGAGCTGTTTCATTCTCTGTTTCTGAGCATTCATCAGCTCCAGTCGATCGTCCTCGGCAAATTTGGCCAGCAGGTTCTGCCTGTAAGTCTCCTCTTCCTCCCTTGCGGCCTGCAGCACTAGCCGTTTGAAGGCTAATTGCTCTTCGAAACTTTTCTGCAGCTCCAGGCGCTGTCTGATCTTGTCTTCCACTTCGGACTAAGAAGACACAGTTAGGATGAGCAAAACCGATCTCCTACAAGGCGCTGTTCAAAGCCAAGGACCGACATCAGGCCAAGTGGAAAATTCAGCCCCTTTCACCGTCATGAATGGGGTACATTCGTTCGATCGTATTTATTGAGCGCTTACTGTGTGCAGAGCACTGTATTAAACGCCTGGGAGAGCACAGTATAACACTAAACAGATGCATTCCCTGCCCACAACGGGCTTAGGTTACATTTTCCGAGGAAGGGAAGCGGCACGGCCTCATGGAAAAAGCACGGGCCAGAGAGCCAGGGAACTGGGGTGGTAATCCCGGCTCTGCCACTGGCCTGCTGGGTGACTTTGAGAAGGAGCATGGCTAGTGGAGAATGCCCGGGCCTGGGAATTAGAAGGACCTGGCTTCTATTCCCGGCTCCGTCACCTGTCTGTTGTGTGACCTTGGCCAAGTCATTTCACTTCTCTGTGCCCCAGTTACCCCTTCTGCAAAACGTGGTTTAAGACGGCGATCCCCCTGGGGGACGTGAACTGTGTCCAACCTGACTAGCTTGTATCTGCTCCAATCAATCAATCAATCGTATTTATTGAGCGCTTACCGGGTGCAGAGCACTCCGCTTAGTACAGTGCCGGCACATATTCAGAGCTTGTACAAAAAAATAGTGAAAAGTTGGTAGTCCTGCCTTGTAGGAACTGATTACACTGTTCGTTACCACAGGTGAGCAGTCACTGCCCTGCCACAGCCCGGCACTCACTTTCATTTTTTGCCGGTCGATTTCGGCTTGCTCCTCCTGATACAAGTCGAGGCGTATCTGTTCCATATCGTCCTGGTGCTGCTGGGTCTTTTCCAGGTTCTCGGCAATCTGGGAAGGAAAAAGGAAGAAAGTTTCCACATGGCCCCCAGACCCTCAAAAATCACATCCCCTCCAAGAGGCCTTCCCCAGCTAAGTCCTCATTTCCTCTTCGCCCACTCCCTTCTGTGTCACCCTTGCACTTGGATTTGCATCCTTATTCACCTTCCCTCAGTCCCAAAGCACTTATGTCCATATCTGCAATTAATTTAGTTATCAATCAATCAATCAATCGTATTTATTGAGCGCTTACTGTGTGCAGAGCACTGTACTAAGCGCTTGGGAAGTACAAGTCGGCAACACATAGAGACAGTCCCTACCCAACAGCAGGCTCACAGTCTAGAAGGGGGAGACAGAGAACAAAACCAAACATACTAACAAAATAAAATAAATAGAATAGATATGTACAAGTAAGATAAATAAATAGAGTAATAAATATATACAAACATATATACATATATACAGGTGCTGGGGGGAAGGGAAGGAGGTAAGATGGGGGGGATGGAGAAGGGGATGAGAGGGAGAGAGAGTTATATAAGTTATATTAATGTCTGTCACACCCCTCTAGACTGTAAATTCATTGTGGGCGGGGAGATTGTCTACCAACGTGATTGTGTTGTACTGTCTCGCGCACTTAGTACAGTGCTCTGCACACAGTAAGCACTCAATAAATATGACTGATTGATGGATTCAAACACCCAAGCTCTAAAGATTTGTTTGCTGTTGATTTTTTGTACCAAATTCTGGAGATGTTTCCTCTTCTCCTCGTTCTCCAGCATTTTCGCCATCCGATCTTCTTCTCTCTGCTGCTTCAGGTTAGCAAATTCTACGATCTTCCTGTTTTCCTCTTCCATTTCTTCACGTTTCTTTTTTCTCCAGAGAGCCTGTTGTTTCTGAAACTCTTCTTTATATCTCTGGGTGGCATTCATTTTCTCCAGCCTCAGTTGTCTTTCCCTTTAAGAACAGGCCAATGCAGGTGTTAAATGTGTGTCGGTGACACAAATGATAACATAAATGCCTAGTGAGGACTGACATAAAAATCATTTCCTCTGGTTTTCAGAGGGCCATGAAGTTTCAAGAACTTAATTTACCTAGTCATCCCTTGACAAGTATTCACTCTTCTAATGGGGAGGCCTGAGCCTCACTACTACTACTACTAATAATAATATTGATTATAATTGTGGTATTTGTTAACCTCTTACTGTGTTGTACCCTATGCTGGGGAAGATCCGAACACAGGCCTGAAGGTCAGATTGTGGGCAGGGATCATGCCTACCAACCCTACTGTACTGTACTTTCCCATACACTTAAGTCAATCAGTCGGTCATATTTATTGAGCGCTTGCTGTGTGCAGAGCACTGTACTAAGCGCTTGGCAGAGTACAAAACAACAATAATCAGACACATTCCCTGCCCGTAACGAGCTTACCATGCTCGATACCCAGTAAACACTCAACGAATACCACTGGTTGATGATTATTAGCCGTAAGATTCGATCCAACTACTGAATACACCCAATTCTTCTAGAGCCCAGGGGTTGCTTTCATACAAAAGGACGGGGCCTGACATGTCGTAAGTGATGAATAAATACCATTAAAAAAAGAAAACCCCGTGCGAAGGAAATCTTGCATTAGAGTACTCACGCACATATGCAACAACCATTTCTTCCAACCTCAAGTTGGACGGTTTCCCAACAGACTAGCGTCGTCCGGAGAATGTTCCCTAATTTTCTCAGAGCAGTCTAGTCGGCTCACACAGTGACAGCAGGTATTATGGAAGAATTGAGGTGGGGGGACGTTGGTATAAAAACAAAACTTACATCTGGTCTTCTTCATAAATTTTTCTCACAATTTCGTCAATCATTAGTTTCTCTTGGAGGTACTCCTCGTAGGCCTCCTGCTTCTTTCTTTCCCGCTCTTCAAGCTGCTTTTCTAATTCTTGGTGATACAGTATTTTCTCCCTGTTCCGTCTACACTCTGCCAAGCTTTCTTCCATCACCAACCTCTCATGCTCCTCCTTCATCTTCCGGGCCATTATAGCATCGTCCTTCTGGGATAGAAACAGAATTCGCTTTTGGATCTCCCAATCGAGAACACGTACACTTAAAAGAAAGACATTAGAGGCTAAAGAATGAGTTGAGTTGTGAACTCCCCGACTTAAGCTAATAGACAAATGCCCCCTGACTTTCCCATCACTGTAGATGGAACCACCACCCTTCCTGTCTCACAAGCCTGTATCCTTGGCGTTCTCCTTGACTCCTCTCTTTCCTTCAACCCACATATCAATCAATCGTATTTATTGAGTGCTTACTGTGTGCAGAGCACTGAACTAAGCGCTTGGGAAGTACAAGTTGGCACATATTCACATGGCACATGGCCCATATTCAATCCATCGCTAAATCCTGTCAGTTCCACCTTCGCAACATCACTAAAATCTTCCCTTTCCTCTCCGTCCAAACTGCTACCACGTTTATTCAATAATCACTTTTCCTATCCCGCCTTGATTACTGTATCAGCCTCCTTGCTGACCTCCCACCCCTGTCCATACTTCACTCTGCTGCCCGGATCACTTTTCTACAAAAACGTTCAGGCCACGTTTCCCCACTCTTCAAGAAACTCTAGTGGTTGCCCGTCCACTTCCGCGTCAAACAAAATCTCCTCACCATTGGCTTCAAAACACTCGATCACCTTGCCCCCTCCTGCCTCGCCTCGTTACTCGCCTCCTCCAACGTAGCCCTCACACTTTGTTCTTCAAATGCCAACCTTTTCACTGTACCCCGATCTCGTCTCTCTCACCGACCTCTTGCTCACATCCTGCCACTGGCCAGGAACGCCATCCCTCCAACAATTATTCTCCCGTGCTTCAAACCTTATTGAAGGCACATCTCCTCCAAGAAGCCTTAACTAAACCCTCCTTTCTTCTTCTCCCACTCCTTTCTGCATCGCCCTGACTTGCTCCCTTTATTTATCCCCCCTCCCAGCCCCACAGCACTTATGCCCATATCTGCCATTTATTTATTTATTTATTTGTTTGTTTATTTATTTATTTATTTATATTAATGTCTGTCTCCCCCTCTAAACCATAAGCTCACTGTGGGCAGGGAATGTGTATGTATTCTATAATAATAATAATAATAATGGCATTTATTAAGCGCTTACTATGTGCAGAGCACCGTTCTAAGCGCTGGGGAGGTTACAAGGTGATCAGGTTGTCCCACGGGGGGCTCACAGGCTCAATCCCCATTTTACGGATGAGGGAACTGAGGCACAGAGAAGTGAAGTGACCTGCCCAAAGTCACACAGCTGACAACTGGCGGAGCCAGGATTTGAACCCATGACCTATGACTCCAAAGCCCGTGCTCTTTCCCCTGAGCCACACTGTATCCTCCCAAGCGCGTACTCTGTACTCAGTAAGCTTTCAATAAATATGACTGATTGATGACAGGTGTAACTAATCACTCTTTTAAAATTTCAGCCAGCTTTAGAGTGTTAACCCTACATATGAAAGTACTATTTACTCATAATTAGCTGGATAACTAATTTGATAACCAGGAATATTCTCACATTTCTGTAGAATATCTTCATTTGTACAAGCCCTCTAGATTCTAAGCTTGTTGTGAGCAGGGACTGTGTTCACCAACTCTGTAACACTGTTCTCTCCCAAGCGCTTAGTACAGTGCTCTGCGCACAGTAACTAATACAACTGATGGATTGTTAATAATTAAAACACTGGTGAGAAGTCAGGTTTTCAAAGTTGAAGTTATCCAGGGTTCAACAGCCTACTTTCAGTGGGCTACCTACATTCTTAGCTTGAGCAATTTGAGTAATTGAGACTGGTTTCATTCATTCACTCATTCAATTGTATTTATTGAGCGATTATTGTGTGTCGAGCACTATCCTAAGCTCTTGAGGCAGTAAAATATAACAATAAGCAAATACATTCCCTGCCCACAATGAGCTTTACAATCTAGAGGACTACCGTCTCTTTAGAACACTTTGGTGCTATTTTAATTAAAATTAATTTAATTTTAATGCCAAGTTGATTTAAAGCGCTCTCACTTTCCTGTAATGCTGATCTTGGCTTTAGCCCATCCTTTCCCCTCAATGAATCGATCATTGGTATTTACTAAGCGCTTACTGTGTGCAGTGCACTGTACTAAGCACTTTTAGACTGTGAGCCCACTGTTGGGTAGGGACTATATATGTTGCCAACTTGTACTTCCCAAGCGCTTAGTACAGTGCTCTGCACACAGTAAGCGCTCAATAAATACGATTGATTGATTGATTGATTAGAATAGAACAGACTTGGTAGACACGTTCCCTGCCTAAAGAGCTTATGGTCTAGAAAAGCAGCGTGGCTTAGTGGTAAGAGGGAGTCAGAGGTCATGGATTCTAATCCTGGCTCCCTCATATGTCAGTTGGGTGACTGTGGGCAAGTCTCTTAACTTCTCTGTGCCTCAGTTCCTTCATCTGTAAAATGGGGATGAATACTGTGAGCCCCCCGTGGGACAACCTGATTACCTTGTATTTACCCTAGCGTTCAGAACAGTGCTTGGCACATAGTAAGCGCTTAACAAATGCCAATATTATTACAGAAGGAAGCTGAGCTTGGCTTAGTGGAGACAGCCTGGGACTGAATAATGTCTAATTCATTCATTCATTCAATCGTATTTATTGAGCGCTTACCGTGTGCAGAGCACTGGACTAAGCGCTCGGGAAGTACAGGTTGGCAACATATAGAGACTAACAACGGGCTCACAATCTAGAAGACGGGCTCTCAGTCTAGTCTAATCCTCGGGGAGATGGGTTAGACTACCCCACCTCTGGAGTAGATAGCCAAAAGGCAAGTGAGAAGCGGCGTGGCCTCGTAGAGCAAACTGAGGCCCGTGAGTCGGAAGGACCCGGCTTCTAATCCCAGCACCGCCACTTCTCTGCTGTGTGACCCCGGGCAAGTCGCTTCACTTCTCTGTGCCTCAGTTCCCTCACCTGTAAAACGGAGATAGGGTCTGTGGGAAGGGGACTGTGTCCAACCCGATCATTTTCTATCTACCCCCAATGCTCAAGAGAAGCAGCGTGGCTCAGTGGAAAGAGCCCGGGCTTTGGAGTCAGAGGTCACGGGTCCGAACCCGGCTCCGCCACTTGCCAGCTGTGTGACTTTGGGCACGTCACTTCACTTCTCTGGGCCTCAGTTCCCTCATCTGTAAAATGGGGATGAAGACTGTGAGCCCCCCGTGGGACAACCTGATCACCTTGTAACCTCCCCGGCGCTTAGAACAGCGCTTTGCACATAGTAAGCGCTTAACAAGTGCCATCATTATTTATTATTATTACCTAGCATGCATGGCCTAGTGGATACAGGGCCTGGCACATAGTAAGCGCTTAATAAATACCACAATTATTATTATTATAATTATTAACAATAATAATATGAGAAGCAGTGTGGCTCAGTGGAAAAGAGCCTGGGCTTTGGAGTCAGAGGTGATGGGTTCAAATCTCGGCTCTGCCAACTGTCAGCTGTGTGACTTTGGGCAAGTCACTTAACTTCTCTGGGCCTCTGTTCCCTCATCTGTAAAATGGGGATGAAGACTGTGAGCCCCCTGTGGGACAACCTGATCACCTTGTAACCCCCCAGCGCTTAGAACAGTGCTTTGCACATAGTAAGCGCTTAATAAATGCCATCATTATTTATTATTATTACCTAGCGTGCATGGCCTAGTGGATACAGGGCCTGGCACATAGTAAGCGCTTAAGAAATACCACAATTATTATTATTATTATTATTAACAATAATAATATGAGAAGCAGCGTGGCTCAGTGGAAAAGAGCCTGGGCTTTGGAGTCAGAGGTCATGGGTTCAAATCCCGGCTCCGCCAACTGTCAGCTGTGTGACTTTGGGCAACTCACTTAATCAATCAATCAATCAATCGTATTTATTGAGCGCTTACTGTGTGCAGAGCACTGTACTAAGCGCTTGGGAAGTACAAGTTGGCAACATACAGAGACGGTCCCTACCCAACAGTGGGCTCACAGTCTAGAAGGGGGAGACAGAGAACAAAACAAAACATATTAACAAAATAAAATAAATAGAATACATATGTACAAGTAAAATAAATAAATAGAGTAATAAATATGTACAAACATATATACATATATACAGGTGCTGTGGGGAAGGGAAGGAGGTAAGGCGGGGGATGGAGAGGGGGACGAGGGGGAGAGAAAGGAGGGGGCTCAGTCTGGGAAGGTCTCCTGGAGGAGGTGAGCTCTCAGTAGGGCCTTGAAGGGAACTTAACTTCTCTGTGCCTCAGTTCCCTCATCTGTAAAATGGGGATGAAGACTGTGAGCCCCCCTGTGGGACAACCTGATCACCTTGTAACCCCCCAGCGCTTAGCACAGTGCTTTGCACATAGTAAGCGCTTAATAAGTGCCATCATTATTTATTATTATTACCTAGCGTGCATGGCCTAGTGGATACAGGGCCTGGCACATAGTAAGCGCTTAAGAAAAACCACAATTATTATTATTATTATTATTAACAAATACTATTTTTAAAAAAACCGCTGTCTCAGGAGCTGAACTCGGGTGACCAAGAAAACCCTCTAAGGGGGCGGTGAAAAGGCAATGCGCCATCACACCTGAAAGAAAGGCGGTGTACTGGCGATGGGCAAGTAGGAGGACCGGTGGAAGGATCAGCAGGCTGGCCCGCTGAAATCCCGAAAGGACGAGTGCTTTTCGAGCAGAAGCTTGGACAGGATCACGACGCTGAGAGGCGAAAACAAAAAAGATGCTGCCGACAGCCATCACAGCAGCCCAAACCCGGGACAGGCGGCCTGGGGGTCCGCACGACTGGTAAGAACTCTTTTCAGCCACATGCACGTACTCAATAAATGCTATTGAATGAATGAATTGAGTAAGTAGGTACTTTGGGTCAAGCCCTGGGGTAGAAACAAGATAATCTGATCAGTCACGGTCCCTAACTCACATGAGGCTTGCAATCTAAGAGGTGGAGAGAGCAGGCATCTTATCCCCATTTTACAGAGGAGAAAACTGAGGCCGAGAAAGGCTAAGTGACTTGCCCAAGATCATACAGAATATGATCTTTATTACTCTATTTATTCATTTATTTATTTTATTTGTACATATCTATTCTATTTATTTTGTTTTGTTGGTATGCTTGGTTTTGTTCTCTGTCTCCCCCTTTTAGGCTGTGAGCCCACTTGTTGGGTAGGGACTGTCTCTATGTGTTGCCAATTTGTACTTCCCAAGAGCTTAGTACAGTGCTCTGCACATAGTAAGCGCTCAATAAATACGATTGATGATGATGATGAGGGGCCATTTCACAATTATTACAGCCGTCTTCCAATGCCAAGGACAACTTTCTGCCTTCAAGTGGGGCGGCTTAATGCACAATCAACAATTTTCTTGCAGACCGTCGGAACACAGAGACAATAATAATAATAATAATGGCATTTATTAAGCGCTTACTGTGTACAAAGCACTGTTCTAAGCGCTGGGGAGGTTACAAGGTGATCAGGTTGTCCCACAGGGGGCTCACAGTCTTAATCCCCATTTTACAGATGAGGGAACTGAGGCCCGGAGAAGTGAAGTGACTTGCCCAAAGTCACACAGCTGACAAGTGGCAGAGCCGGGATTTGAACCCATGACCTCTGACTCCAAAGCCCGGGCTCTTTTCCACTGAGCCACGCTGCTTCTCTAAGCAGAGAATCTAAGAAGCTACGCAGAGAATAAGCAGAGAATCCCCAGAGCCATCTAACTAGGGAGTTCTTCTGGGAATGCAGTTCTTTTTTTTTTGTGAGAAGTCTCAGCAGAGCAAAAAAAAAAATGAGCTTACTATTCTTTCAAGTTTTATGGCTTCTTTTTCAGCAATCTGGGCCGCTCTTTCTTTATTCATGTAAGCCGCCTTCAATTTTCTCTCCAGTTCTCTTAATTCGGTGCTATTAAAAGAAAAACAGTGAAATCTAATACTTTTCCTTTTAAGTTGGTAGCATGTTTCTTGCCCAACATACTTTTCGTTTTCACCGCGTCCCCCTTCAGAACACTTCGATATTCAAAATATTCAAAATAATTACATACATATTTATTACTCTATTTATTTATTTATTTATTTTACTTGTACATATCTATCCTATTTATTTTATTTTGTTAGTATGTTTGGTTTTGTTCTCTGTCTCCCCCTTTTAGACTGTGAGCCCACTGTTGGGTAGGGACTGTCTCTATATGTTGCCAATTTGTACTTCCCAAGTGCTTAGTACAGTGCTCTGCACATAGTAAGCGCTCAATAAATACGATTGATGATGATGATGATGATGATGATGATGATAGAGCTGTGGCACAAGACTGATGCTTTGCCCAATTCCCACAAGCTAAAGAATGCAACTAGCAAAGATTTGTACCTGCCTAAAGCAAAAGACTTACTTTTTAAATGTGGAATATACTCAGGCGCAACTATTTAAAATACTTTCTTTACCCTCCCTTTCACATCTGGGGCTTGAATTCATAACCCCACCTAGTTCTCTTGATGAAAAATCTCTATGTGACGCTCTTCTGAAAATACAATTTCAAAGGATTTGCTTTTGACCCGAAAAAATACCTGTTTTCTCTGACTTGCTGCCGCATTTTCTCATCCTTGAGACTCTCGTGCTTTAATCTGGCCAATTCCGTAGCCAACTTTTCTTCCTGTTCCAGCTGGCGCTCCTTTAGCCTTTTGTTTTCCTCTGCCTGAGAAAACCCCCAGAAACGATTTTAGACTACTTTTCCCCAAAGCGGACTTTTTTTGCAGACGGTTTCATTGCGCTAGCTGTTCTAGTAAAGCTTTAACAGAACTTTTCAACTCTACCCAAATGATGTTTCCACTTAAAAATTTAGAACAAGCCCTTTAAACTACTGGATAAGCAGATGCCCAGAAAAACCAAGGTGGAAACTGTATCAGCGCCTAAATTGTGAGCCCCGGGATTGTGGGGCAAGGACTGTGTCTGATCTGATTATTTTGCTTCTGTTTCAGCACTTGAGTGCTCGATACATGGTAAATGCTTCACAAGTATCACAGCAGCAGGGCTTAGTGGATAGAGCACAGGCCTGGGAATCTGGAGGTCATGGGTTTTAATCCCGGCTCTGCGACTTGTCTGCTGTGTGACCTTGGGCAAGTTGCTTCACTTCTCTGGGCCTACGTTACCTCAACTGAAAAATGGGGATTGAGACTGTGAACCCCATGTGGCAGGGGATTGTGTCCAACCTGATTTCCTTGTATCTATCCCAGTGCTTAGAACAGTGCTTGGCACATAGTAAGCGCTTAACAAATACCACAGTTATTACTGCTAATCCCCTTTCACTGAGCCGTTGTCTACCGACTCCAAATCCACACACCTCTTAGGCATTCACTCTCCCCCTCCTCCCCATCCCCCCCACTTTACCTCCTTCCCCTCCCCACAGCACCTGTATATATGTATATATGTTTGTACATATTTATTACTCTATTTTATTTGTACATGTTTATTCTATTTATTTTATTTTGTTAATATGTTTTGTTGTCTGTCTCCCCCTTCTAGACTGTGAGCCCGCTGTTGGGTAGGGACCGTCTCTAGATGTTGCCAACTTGGACTTCCCAAGTGCTTAGTACAGTGCTCTGCACACAGTAAGCGCTCAATAAATACGATTGAATGAATGAATGAATTCAATCATTTATCGTGCGCTTACTGTGTGCAAAGCACTGTACTAAGCACTTGGGAGCGTACAATATAGCAATAAACAGACACACAATGAATAGTTCTCCCCTCTCTCCATTGGGGAGAATCAGCGTGGCCTATAGTGGATACAGCCCGGGCCTGAGAGTTGGCAGGACCTAGGTTCTAATCTCAGCTCTGCCACTTGTCTGCTTTGCGACCTTGGGCAAATCACTTCACTTCTCTGGGCCTCAGTTTCCTCATCCGTAAAACGGTATTAAGATTGTGAGCCCTTTGTGGGGCAGGGACTGTGTCCAACCGGATTATCGTGGCTCAGTGGAAAGAGCACAGGCTTGGGAGTCAGAGGTCCCGGGTTCTAATCCCAGCTCCGCTGCTTGTCAGCTGTGTGACTTTGGGCAAGTCACTTAACTTCTCTGTGCCTCAGTGACCTCATCTGGAAAATGGGGATTAAGACTGTAAGCCCCATGTGGGACAACCTGATCACCTTGTAACCTCCCCAGCGCTTAGAACAGTGCTTTGCACATAGTAAGCGCTTAATAAATGCCATTATTATTATTATTATTATCTACCCCAGAGTTTAGTATAGTGCCTAGCACACAGTGAGTGCTCAGACTGAGCCCCCTCCTTCCTCTCCCCCTCCCCATCCCCCCCGCCCTACCTCCTTCCCCTCCCCACAGTACCTGTATATATGTTTGTACAGATTTATTACTCTATTTTACTTGCACATATTTACTATTCTATTTATTTTGTTAATGATGTGCATCTAGCTTTACTTCTATTTATTCTGATGACTTGACACCTGTCCACATGTTTCGTTTTGTCTGTCTCCCCCTTCTAGACTGTGAGCCTGCTGTTGGGTAGGGACCATCTCTATATGTTGCCAACTTGTACTTCCCAAGCGCTTAGTACAGTGCTCTGCACACAGTAAGTGCTCAATAAATAGACTGAATGAATGAATGAACAAATATCAATAAAAAAAGAAAATAAAAAAGCAGTAGGACGTTTCTTCCTCTCCTTATCAGACAATCAAGGCCAAGACTTGTAGGGACCCCCCTACTCCAAATTCTTAATCCCAGACCTCATCCTCCCCCCGACACCCGGGACTGGACTCTTCAAGCCAACTAGTCCTTCCCAAGTGCTTAGTCCAGTGCTCTGCACACTGTAATAAGCGCTCAATAAAGACTATTGAATGAATGCAGCGTGGCTCAGTGGAAAGAGCTAGGGCTCGGGAGTCAGAGGTCATGGGTTCTAATCCCGGCTCCCCCACGTGTCTGCTATGTGACCTTGGGCAAGTCACTTCACTTTTCTGAGCCTCAGTGACCTCATCTGGAAAATGGGGATTATGACTGTGAGCCAAACATGGGACAACGTGATCACGTTGTATCCTCCCCAGCGCTTAGAACACTGCTTCGCACATAGTAAGCGCTTAACAAATGCCATTATTATTATTATTATTAAGACTATTTTATCCCTCATCTTCAGCCTCTGCACATCCCTAACCCAAACACCTGGCAGTTCCTACACCCCAGAACTTAATAATAATAATAATAATAGGAACAGTAGGGATGCAGTAGAAAATAGGGATTGAGACTGTGAGCTCCAAGTGACAAGGGGACTGTGTCCAATTTGATTTGCTCGTATCCAACCCAGCGCTTAGTACAGTGCCTGGCATATAGTCAGCGCTTAACAAATACCACAATTATTATTATTCATTTGTACTTCTCAAGGGTTTAGTACACTGCATTGCACTTGGTAGGCATTCACTAAATACTACTGGAACAACAACAACTTCTACTTCTGTTCTATTATTATTAGAACTTAATAAGTGACAAGGGGACTGTGTCCAATTTGATTTGCTCGTATCCAACCCAGTGCTTAGTACAGTCCCTGGCATATAGTCAGCGCTGAACAAATACCACGATTATTATTATTCATTTGTACTTCTCAAGGGTTTAGTACACTGCATTGCACTTGGTAGGCATTCACTAAATACTACTGGAACAACAACAACTTCTACTTCTGTTCTATTATTATTAGAACTTAATAAGTGACAAGGGGACTGTGTCCAATTTGATTTGCTCGTATCCAACCCAGCGCTTAGTACAGTCCCTGGCATATAGTCAGTGCTTAACAAATACCACAATTATTATCATTCATTTGTACTTCTCAAGTGTGTAGTACACTGCATTGCACTTGGTAGGCATTCAATAAATACTATTGGAACAACAACAACTTCTACTTCTGTTCTATTATTATTAGAACTTAATAAGTGACAAGGGGACTGTGTCCAATTTGATTTGCTCGTATCCAACCCAGCGCTTAGTACAGTCCCTGGCATATAGTCAGTGCTTAACAAATACCACAATTATTATCATTCATTTGTACTTCTCAAGTGTGTAGTACACTGCATTGCACTTGGTAGGCATTCAATAAATACTATTGGAACAACAACAACTTCTACTTCTGTTCTATTATTATTAGAATTTAATAAGTGACAAGGGGACTGTGTCCAATTTGATTTGCTCGTATCCAACCCAGCGCTTAGTACAGTCCCTGGCATATAGTCAGCGCTTAACAAATACCACAATTATTATTATTCATTTGTACTTCTCAAGTGTTTAGTACACTGCATTGCACTTGGTAGGCATTCACTAAATACTATTGGAACAACAACAACTTCTACTTCTGTTCTATTATTAGAATTTAAAGTAAATGCTGTGGGATATAAATGATACACACATAGAGCTGAGCTATTAGTTTGTTGTACTGTACTCTCCCAAGTGCTCAGTCACAGTGCTCTGCACACAGTGAGCACTCAATACAACTGGCCAACTACACATGGAGGACTTCAGTGTATAATCTAAATCATCATCATCATCATCAATCGTATTTATTGAGCGCTTACTGTGTGCACAGCACTGTACTAAGTGCTTGGGAAGTACAATTTGGCAACATATAGAGACAGCCCCTACCCAACAGTGGGCTCGCAGTCTAAAAGGGGGAGACAGAGAACAAAACCAAACATACTAACAAAATAAAATAAATGAAGTCCAAGTGTATAATCTATACGAAGTCCAATGTGAACGTTCTGTGGATAATAATAATAATAATGATGATGGCGGCATTTGTTAAGCACTTACTATGTGCCAAGCACTGTTCTAAGCACTGGGGGGGATACAAAGTAATCAGGTTGGCCCACCTGGGGCTAACAGTCTTAATCCCCATTTTCCAGATGAGGCAACTGAGGCACAGAGAAGTGAAGTGACTTGCCCAAAGTCACACAGGAGACAAGCGGCGGAGCCGGGATTAGAACCCATGACCTCTGACTCCTAAAACCGTGCTCTTTCCACTGAGCCACACTGCGGACGTGCCTGCCTCCTCAGCAGGGGAAGGTTGTAAAGGTGATCCTGCCCACTGCCTGAAGAACTCACCTTTTGAATGGCTTCTTCCATTTCCATTTCGCACTGCTCTTTCTGGAGGGATCTGAGGACTCGCTTCCGTTCAACGCGTTCTTCATTTAAAATCGCCGCTTTCAGCTCCTTCATTTTTTTCTCCAGCTTCTCCTGTGCTTGGCTGTCCAAGATTCTCTGATGTTCTTCTATCATTGCTTTCTTATGCTGCTGAATGGAGGTCAGTGGCTGCATCTTTCCTGAGAAAGCCTAAAATGCGAAAACAATGGTATTTAAGGGAGGCGGTTTCATCCTTAATAAGCCAATTCCTCAAAAGCCCTCAAAAGGTCCTACGGGAAACTCTCCAAGGCTCCCAATTATTCCTCTAGGCTGTAAGCTCATTGTACGCTCACGTTTCTATCACTTCTGTGATATTGTACTCTCCCAAGCACCTAGCACAGTGCTCTGCACACAGTAAGTGCTCAATATGATTGATGAATCCCTTCCATTCATTCATTCCCCACAGCACCTGTATATATGTATATATGTTTGTACATATTTATTACTCTATTTTTTATTTATTTATTTTACTTGTACATATCTATTCTATTTATTTTATTTGGTTAGTATGTTTGGTTTTGTTCTCTGTCTCCCCCTTTTCGACTGTGAGCCCACTGTTGGGTAGGGACTGTCTCTATATGTTGCCAATTTGGACTTCCCAAGCGCTTAGTACAGTGCTCTGCACATAGTAAGCGCTCAATAAATACGATTGATGATGATGAATAAGAATAACTTTGATACACTTTACCAATGTGGTAACTGAGGCACAGAGAAGTTAAGTGACTTGCCCAAGATCATGCAGCAGACATGTGGCGGAGATGGGATTAGAACCTAGGTCCTTCTGACTCTATTTATTTATTTATTTATTTTACTTGTACATATCTATTCTATTTATTTTATTTTGTTAGTATGTCTGGTTTTGTTCTCTGTCTCCCCCTTTTAGACTGTGAGCCCACTGTTGGGTAGGGACTGTCTCTATATGTTGCCAACTTGGACTTCCCAAGCGCTTAGTACAGTGCTCTGCACACAGTAAGCGCTCAATAAATACGATCGATGATGATGATTCATTCGTATTTATTGAGCGCTTACTGTGTGCAGAGCTCTGTACTAAGTGCTTGGGAGGGTACAACACTAAGTGCTCAATTAATACGACTGATGGATCTTTCCCACTCATTCATTCATTCAATTGTATTTATTGAGCTCTTACTGTGTGCAGAACACTGTACTAAACCCCTGGGAGCATATAACACAGTAAGTGCTCAATTAATACGACTGTTGGATCCTTTCCATTCATTCATTCATGCAATTGTATTTATTGAGCACTTACTGTGTGCAGAGCACTGTACTAAACGCTTGGGAGAGTGCCATACACCACAGCAAGTGCTCAATTAATATGACTGATGGATCCTTTCCATTCATTCATTCATTCAATCGTATTTATTGAGCGCTTACTGTGTGCAGACCACTTCACTAAACGCTTGGGAGAGGACAACAGTAAACAGACACATTCCCTGCCCACAACAAGCTTACGGTCTAGACGGTGGGGGTGGACAGACATCAATACAAATAAATAAATTACAGATATTTTATTTTTTTCCACAGATAGCACTCACGGAAGTCACAGCCCCAGGCTGAAGACCTCAGTGATCTGGGACGCTAGCCTCCAAGTCTTTGTTCAAACCTGACCTGTATCTTCAGGTCAAAAAATGGCATTACTTTGGCTAAATTTCACTAGTTTTGAAAAAAATGATCGGATGCTACCATTAGAAGCAAGGATGGGGGAACTGTTGGATTCCCTCCCCATAGAGAAGCAGCGTGGCTCAGTGGAAAGAGCATGGGCTTTGGAGTCAGAAGTCATGGGTTTGAATCCCGACTCCACCACATGTCTGCTGTGTGATCTTGGGCAAGTCACTTAACTTCTCTGGGCCTCAGTTACCACATCTGTAAAATGGGGATTAAGACTGTGAGCCCCACATGGGACAACCTGAATCCTCCCCAGCACTTAGAACAGTGTTTTGCACATAGTAAGTGCTTAACAAATGCCAATTATTATTATTATGTCAGAAAAAGTCAGGCCAAGTGATATCACGATCAATAGACGCGACCCCGGCCCCCCCACCCCACCTTCCTACGGGGTCCCGGCCTTCCTGCATTCTGGAGCTAAGATTCCCTTGTATTTCAGTGGAGGATTTTCCTCCTAAAACGAGGATGGAGGAAAAGGGCGAAGGAGGGTTTCGGCCCCTTCAGCTCTGTTGCACCGCACTCTCCCAACCGCTTAGCCCAGTGCTCCGCACACCATATGCGCTCAATAAATACCACTGATCGGTTGATTGGGTGGGGTTTTTTTAGTCGTATTTATTGAGCTCTTACGGTGTGCAAAGCACTGTACTAAGCGCTTGGGAGAACACACTACAACTACCGACACATTTCTGCCCACAACAAGCTCACATTCATTCATTCATTCAATTGTATTTCTTAAGCACTTACTGTGTGCAGAGCACTGTCCTAAGCGCTTGGGAGGATACAATACAATAATAATAATGGCATTTGTTAAGCACTTACTATGGAACAAGCACTGTTCTAAGCGCTGGGGTAGATACAAGGTAATCAGGTTGTCACGAACATGGTGGGCGCTTAACAAATCCCCCGATTATTACTATTATCTACAAGCAGCAGCACGGTTCAGTACATATCTATTCTATTTATTTTATTTTGTGAGTATGTTTGGTTTTGTTCTCTGTCTCCCCCTTTTAGACTGTGAGCCCACTGTTGGGTAGGGACTGTCTCTAGATGTTGCCAATCTGTACTTCCCAAGCGCTTAGTACAGTGCTCTGCACATAGTAAGCGCTCAATAAATACGATCGATGACGATGAAAGAGCACGGGTTTGGGAACCCGAGGTCATGGGCTCTAATCCCGGCTCCGCCACTTCTCGGCTGTGTGACTTTGGGGAAGTCACTTCAATCAATCAATCAAATTTATTGAGCGCTTACTGTGTGCAGAGCACTGTACTAAGCGCTTGGGAAGTCCAAGTTGGCAACATATAGAGACAGTCCTTCCCCAACAGTGGGCTCACAGTCCACTTCTCTGTGCCTCAGTTACCTCTTCTGTAAAATGGGGAGCCCCCCGTGGGACAACCTGACCAACTTGTATCCCCCCCAGCGCTTAGAACAGTGGTTCGCACACATAGTAAGCGCTTAACAAACGCCATCATTATTAAGGAGCAAGGAAGGGCGTTTTTCCCGGGGGAAAGTGTGAGGGAAGGATGGAGGGCTCTCCGGCCCCACTGACCATCGCGGGCGGGATGGAGCGCCTTCCTCTCCGGGCCTCCCGCGCTCGGTCCTGTTGATGCTCCGTTGCCCTGGCAACGAGAGACCGTCCTCCGCAAAAGCCCGGATGCCCGGCCTCTCATTGGCCGGCCAAACGGACCAATCCGCGGGCGCGTCTTCCGCCCGCCCCTTCCCTCCTCCGGCTGCTCGTATCCTAGCAACGCGGGCTCGGCGGGAAGGACCCGGATGAAAAAGCTGGGCGCGCTGCCCTCCCTCAGCCGGGTCGCGCCTGCGCAGTGTGACCTTGGGCAAGTTCACCTCTCTGGGCCTCATTTACCTCAGCTGAAAAATGGGGATTGAGACTGTGAACCGCCCCCCCTTCACTCATTCATTCATTCACTTTTAGATTGTGAGCCCACTGTTGGGTAGGGACTGTCTGTATATGTTGCCAACTTGTACTTCCCAAGCGCTGAGTACAGTGCTCTGCACACAGTAAGCGCTCAATAAATACGATTGATTGATTCATTCATCAGTTCATTCATATTTATTGAGCACTGTGTGCAGAACGCTGTACTCAGCGCTTGGGAAGTAGAAGTTGGCAACAGGTAGGTATGGTCCCTACCCAACAATGGGCTCACAGTCTAGAAGGGGGAGACAGGCAACAAAACAAAACAAGTAGACAGGGGTCAGTGCCATCAGAATAAATAGAATTATAGATATCAATCAATCGTATTTATTGAGCGCTTACTGTGTGCAGAGCACTGTACTAAGTGCTTGGGAAGTACAAGTTGGCAACATATAGAGACAGTCCCTACCCAACAGTGGGCTCACAGTCTATACACATCATTAATAAAATAAATAAAATAGAGTATTAAATGTGTACAAATAATAATAACGGTGTTTATTAAGTACGTACTATGTGCAAAGCACTGTTCTAAGCGCCGGGGAAGTTACAAGGTGATCAGGTTGTCCCACTGGGGGCTCACAGTCTTAATCCCCATTTTGCAGATGAGGTAACTGAGGCACAGGGAAGTTAAGTGACTTGCCCAAAGTCACACAGCTGACAATTGGTGGAGCCAGGATTTGAACCTATGACCTCTGACTCCAATCAATCAATCAATCAATCATATTTATTGAGCACTTATTGTGTGCAGAGCACTGTACTAAGCGCTTGGGAAGTACAAGCTGGCAACATATAGAGACAGTCCCTACCCAACAGTGGGCTCACAGTCTAGAAGGGGGAGACAGACAACAAAACCAAACATACTAACAAAATAAAATAGAATAGATGGGTACAAGTAAAATAAATAGAGTAATAAATATGTACAAACACATATACATATATACAGGTGCTGTGGGGAAGGGAAGGAGGTAAGATGGGGGGATGGAGAGGGGGACAAGGGGGAGAGGAAGGAAGGGGCTCAGTCTGGGAAGGCCTCCTGGAGGAGGTGAGCTCTCAGTAGGCAACAGATAGGGATGGTCCCTACCCAACAACGGGCTCACAGTCTAGGATGGGGGAGACAGGCAACAAAATAAAACAAGTAGACAGGGGTCAATGCCATCAGAATAGATAAATAGAATTATAGATCTATACACATCATTAATAAAATAAATAAAATAGAGTATTAAATGTGTACAAAATAATAATAATGGTGTTTATTAAGCGTTTACCATGTACAAAGCACTGTTCTAAGCACCGGGGAAGTTACAAGATGATCAGGTTGTCCCACTGGGGGCTCACAGTCTTAATCCCCATTTTGCAGATGAGGGAACTGAGGCCCAGAGAAGTGAAGTGACTTGCCCAAAGTCACACAGCTGACAATTGGTGGAGCCGGGATTTGAACCTATGACCTCTGACTCCCAAGCCTGGGCTCTTTCCACTGAGCCACGCTGCTACACAAGTGTTGTGGGGAGGGGGGGAGGGCAGAGGGAGGGAGTGGGAGCGATGGGGAGGGGAGGAGGAGCAGAGGAAAAGGGGGGCTCAGTCTGGGAAGGCCTCCTGGAGGAGGTGAGCTCTCAGTAGGGCTTTGAAGGGAGGAATAGAGCTAGTATGGCGGATGTGAGGAGGGAGGGCATTCCGGGCCAGGGGAAGGACGTGGGCCGGGAGTCGATGGCGGGACAGGAGAGGACGAGGCCCAGTGAGGAGGTTAGCGGCAGCAGAGGAGCGAAGGGTGCGGCCTGGGCTGGAGAAGGACAGAAGGGAGGTGAGGTAGGAGGGGGCAAGGTGTTCATTCAATCATATTTAATCATAATGGTGGTAATTGTTAAGCACTTCCTCTGTGCCAGGCACTGTATTAAGCACTGGGTTGGATAAGTTACCTCATCTGTAAAGTGGGGATGAAGACTATGAGCCCCAAGTGGCACAACCTGATTACCCTGAATCTCCCCCAGTGCTTAGAACAGTGCTTGGCACATAGTAAGCGCTTAACAAATACCATAGTTATTAGCATCATTATTACAAGCAGATTGGGTTGGACACAGTCCCTGTCCCTCACGGGGCTCAGTCTCCATCCCCATTGTACAGGTGAGGGAACTGAGGCCCTGAGAAGTGAAATGATTTGCCCAAGGTCGCACAGCTGGCAAGTAGAGGAGCTGGGATTAGACTCCATGACCTTCTGACTTCCAGTCCCAATGCTCTATCCATTATGCCGTGCTGCTCCTGTATTTATCGAGCACTTTACTGTGGGCAGAGCATCATCATCATCATCATCATCAATCGTATTTACTGAGCGCTTACTATGTGCAGAGCACTGCACTAAGCGCTTGGGAAGTACAAGTTGGCAACACATAGAGACAGTCACCCCCCAACAGTGGGCTCACAGTCTAAAAGGGGGAGACAGAGAACAAAACCAAACATACCAACAAAATAAAATAAATAGAATAGATATGTACAAGTAAAATAAATAAGTAAATAGATAGATAGATAAATAGAGTAATAAATATGTACAAACATATATACATATATACCTTTTAGAGCACTCTAAACAGAGCACTCTACTAAGGGTTTGGGAAAGGTACAATACAATAATAAATTGACATTGCCCCCCCTCTGCCCATCCGCCAAGCTAGCTCTCTTCCTCCCTTCAAGGCCCTACTGAGAGCTCACCTCCTCCAGGAGGCCTTCCCACACTGAGCCCCTTCATTCCTCTCCCCCTCGCCCCCCCTCCATCTCCCCATCTTACCTCCTTCCCTTCCCCACAGCACCCGTATATATGTATATATGTTTGTACATATTTATTACTCTATTTATTTATTTATTTATTTTACTTGTACATATCTATTCTATTTATTTTATTTTGTTAGTATGTTTGGTTTTGTTCTCTGTCTCCCCCCTTTTAGACTGTGAGCCCACTGTTGGGTAGGGACTGTCTCTATATGTTGCCAACTTGTACTTCCCAAGCGCTTAGTACAGTGCTCTGCACACAGTAAACGCTCAATAAATACGATTGATTGATTTCCTGCTCTTAACGAGTTTACAGTCTAGAAGGGAGACAGACATCAATACAAAGAGAAGCAACGTGGCTTAGTGGAAAGAGAATGGGCTTGGGAGTCAGAGGACATGGGTTCTAATCCCGGCTCTGCTACTTGTCTTCTGTGTGACCTTGGGCAAGCCACTTAACTTCTCTGTGCCTCAGTTACCTCATTTGTAAAATGGGGATTAAGACTGTGAGGCCCATGTGGGACAACCTGATTATCTTGTATTCATTAATTCAATCATATTTATGGATCGCTTAGTGTGTGCAGAGCACTGTACTAAGCACTTAGGAAGTACAAGTCAGCAACATATAGAGATGATCCCTACCCAACAACGGGCTCACAGTCTAGAAGGGGGAGACAGACAACAAAACAGCGTGAAGCAGCGTGGCTCACCGGAAAGAGCCCGGGCTTTGGAGTCAGAGGTCATGGGTTCAAATCCCAGCTCTGCCAATTGTCAGCTGTGTGACTTTGGGCAAGTCACTTAACTTCTCTGAGCCTCAGTTACCTCATCTGTAAAATGGGGATTAAGACTGTGAGCCCCACCTGGGACAACCTGATCACTTTGTATTCCCCCAAGTGCTTAGAACAGTGCTTTGCACATAGTAAGCGCTTAACAAATGCCAACATTATTATTATTATTATTAACAAAACAAAACAAGTAAACAGGTGTCAATACCATCAGAATAAATAGAATTATAGCTATATGCACATCGTTAACAAAAATAGAATAGTAAATATGTACAAGTAAAATATATGGAGTAATAAATCTGTACAAACATATACAAGTGCTGTGGGGAGGGGAAAGTGATTTGCCCAAGGTCACACAGAAGACAGGCGGCAGAGTTTGAACTAGAACCCAGGTCCTTCTTATCTACCCACTAGGCCATGACTCCCTCCTTGGCACTCATGTCCCACCGCTGCCACAGTCTTTGAAGCAGCGTTGCTCAGTGGAAAGAGCCCAGGCTTTGGAATCAGAGGTCATGAGTTCAAATCCCAGCTCCGCCACTTGTCAGCTGTGTGACTTTGGGCAAGTCACTTAACTTCTCTGGGCCTCAGTTACCTCATCTGTAAAATGGGGATTAAAACTGTGAGCCCCCCGTGGGACAACCTGATCACCTTGTAACCTCCCCAGCGCTTAGAACAGGGCACGTAGTAAGTGCTTAACAAATACCATTATTATTATTATTATATGTCTCCTCAATTCATATATTTTGATAGTGTGGCAAATTTTTTATATTCACTTCCCCTGTTTGTTAAAGTGTAAATTTCTTGCAGGCAGGGAATGTGTTACTCTATTATTGTGTACTTCCTAAACATCTAGTACTGGGCCTCATACGAAGAGTGAGCTCAATAAATGCTGTATCACAACGACCGCTATTACAGCTGGAAAATTAACAGAATTGGATAAAACATTCTTCACAACATTTTAAACTCTTTTAGTGCCTTCCTCTCTGTCTCCATTCATATTCACACATGGCACAATAACAAATCAGAGAAAGACATACTGGATATCACTGGTGATGGTGAGGAAGTGGTTTCCATAGCAACCATGTCCCTCTAAAGGATCCCAGAATTTCCTTTTACTGCCCTTGTGATATTTTAGTGTTTTAAACACCAAGGATAAAAAAAAAAATGGATTCAACAGCTTCTCAATTCTCCTTGATTTTCCGGGAAGACTTTAAGATTCATTCATTCAATCGAATTTATTGAGCGCTTACTGTGTGCAGAGCACTATACTAAGCACTTGGGAAGTACAAGTTGGAATAGAATTATAGCTATTTACACATCACTAATAAAATGAAGATGAAGAATAATGAATAATAATATTAATAATGAAAATAAAGATGAATAATCACAGATCAAAGTTCTTTATCCATAGAGAAGCAGCATGGCTCAGTGGAAAGAGCACGGGCTTTGGAGTCGGAAGTCGTGGGTTCGAATCCCAGCTCCACCACATGTCTGCTGTGTGACTTTGGGCAAGTAACTTGACTTTTCTGTGCCTCAGTTACCTCAACTGTAAAATGGGGATGAAGACTGTGAGCCCCACATGGGAGAACCGGATCACCATGTAACCCCCCCCAGCGCTTAGAACAGTGCTTTGCACATAGTAAGTGCTTAATAAATGCCATTCTTATTATTATAGTAAGCACTTAATAAATGCCAATATTATTGTTATTGTTATTATTATTATTGTTATTATTATTATCCCAGTGCTTAGAACAGTGCTTGGCACATAGTAAGCGTTTAACAAATGCCATCATTATTATTATTATCCAATGGAGGCCCTCCAGTTTTTTTACTCTCCCACATTTAATTTCCTTTCCGGTATAGTTATTTCCAGGGATTGATCAAGAGATATGTTCGATAAACTGATGCCAACTAAAATTTAATGTCAGGCCCTGACTTCCCTCACTAGATTGTAAACCTGAGGAAAAGGATGGTCTGCTAGCAATTATGTAAATTATATAAATTATATAAATAGAGACAATCCCCACCCAACAAGGGGCTCACAGTCTAGACAACTGAGCTCAGAGTCTAGATAGCAATGATTGACTGATAGATTAATTCTACTGCACCCTCCCAAATTCTTTGTTAAGAGTGCTGCTTACAGTAAGTACTCGGTAAATGTTTGTGACTGACTGGTGAAAACAAAAGCCGTTTTAGACTCACTCTTCCAGGCTTGAAAATGTCAGTCATGGAATGAGAATATAGAAAGGAACTATCAGAGATCTCACTAGAACTCTACTCTTGAACTACAGACCAAACTGACTATAGCTCAGGTCCAGTGTCTAACTTATTTCTAGACTGTGAGCCCGTTGTTGGGTAGGGATTGTCTCTGTTGCCAAATTGTACTTTCCAAGCGCTTAGTACAGTGCTCTGCACACAGTAAGCACTCAATAAATATGATTGAATGAATTAATGCAGCTGTGACACCTGGGATAATCACAGGTGCCACATCGGGTTTCTATGGCAGTTCCACAAACCCCACCTAAACGGTGGGACACTATACAACAAAAGGCAGGACAAGTTCAGAAATAGGGAAATCCAGAAATCCAGTCCACCATCACCAAAGAAGAATAATAATAATAATAATTGTGGTATTTGTTGAGCATTTACTATGTGCCAGACACTGTGCTATGTGCTGGGGTGGACACAAGCAAATCAGGTTGGATACAGTCCCTGTCCCACCTGGGCTCACAGTCTCAATCCTCACTTTACAGATGAGGTAACTGAGGCACAGAAAAGTGAAGCGACTTGCCCAAGGTCACCCAACAGACAAGTACCAGAGCCGGGATTAGAACCCATGACCTTCCGACTCCCAGGCTCGAGCTCAGTCCTCCCCATGCCCCCCTTTATTTTTTGATTTTTAGTTCTTGTGGTGGGCAGAGACAATATAACTTTCCTTCAGCATTTATTACCATGTTCTGCACATAACATGTGCTCAATAAATATTCCTGATGGAGCATAACTTCACTAGACAAGATCTGAGAGGAGCGTGAATAGTGGCAGAATACGACAGCCATGGCTTAATTTTGTTTTTCTGATTTGTATACTTGCTTTCGTTCCAGTACCTATTGTATGTTTATCATTCATGCTAGTGTGTCTTCCCCATCAGACTGTAAGTTTTTTATGAGGCAATGTGGTCTGGTGAAAAAGATGTGAACACAGAGACGCTCAGTAAATACTGATGATAATAAGGGCTGTTTGGGTCTCAAGTGGGGTAACCATGGGAGGCCAAAAGAAATATTTCAAGGGAAAAAACAAAGTGAAACCACAGTGATAGGCTAAGGTGGGGGCTAGTTGGGAGAAAGTAGCAGCAGCAGGTGAAAACCAACCTGCCTGCCATCCAGTAAAAAAAAAAAAAGTAGAGTGATGGGACTCTTCCAACTGAGGCTCCAGGGTAAAGGACTGTGATCCTTTTTGCCTGAATACTACAGCAGAACAAACAGAAAACTGGAGGTGTACAATATAAAATGGGTTGTCGATCACACGCAGCACACCAGTTAGCTACACTCTGGCAAACAGACAAAATCATAGCTTCAATAGTGACATCCTTGAACACTTGACTCCTAAAGTATGGTACCTTGTGTCTTTTTTTTTCTTTTCTTCTTTATTTTTCTTTCTCTCCTTTCTTTCTCTCTTTCCTTCCTTTCTTTCTTTTTTCTTTCTTTCTTTCTCTGTTTCCTTTCTTTCCTTTCTTTCTCTCTCTTTCCTCTCTTTCTTTCTCCTTTCTTTCTTTCTCTTTCCTTTCTTTCTTTCTCTTTCTCTCTTTCCTTTCTCTCTCTCTGTCCTCTCTTTCTTTCTTTCCCTCTCTTTCCTTACTTTCTTTCTCTCTTTCCTTTCTTTCTTTCTCTTTCCTTTCTTTTTCCTTTCTTTCTCTCACTCCTTTATTTCTTTCTCCTCTTTCCTTTCTCTCTCTCTCTTTCTCTCTCTTTCCTTTCTCTCTCTTTCCTTTCTTTCTCTTTCTCTCTCCTTTCTCTCTCCTTTCTCTTTCTTTCTCTCTTTCCTTTATCTCTCTCTCTTTCTCTCTCTTTCCTTTCTTTCTTTCTCTTTCTTTCTTTCTCTCTGTCTCTCTCTCTATTCACCAATAAAACCTGAATGTGCAAGGCACAAATAGAAAACCAATTCACAATCCAAAATACTGCTAAAGCAGCATTTGTTCCCTACTGGAAAACTGCAGCAGACATAGAGTAAATCTAAAAATCCTTTTTTCCCCACTTTTCCCTCATGGGATAACGTGTAGGAAAAACACTCGGATTACCTCCCGCTGGAGAACGTTTTCCAGGTTTCCCGTCTTTGGGGTCTCATTACAGCCTATATTCCCATAAACTTCAAATTTGCTGCAGTGTGTTTATAACGCGAAAAATATTTTGCAACCAGGGATTTTTTTTATCCCCACACCTTATGGCACTTTATGTTCAAAAACTCTTACTTTTAATGCCCTGCTAGTTTTACCAGCATAAATTAAGCCACAGGGACATTTCAGCAAACATGGCACGTGTGCAGATTCTCAAGCACATTCAAGTAACCCTTCACCTGAAGTGGACAGCCTGGCCTTACATTTTATTCCAGTCCACTCTCTCTGAGGGATATGTGTTACTCAAAGGGGATAAGAAAGCAACCTATGCCCCCAGGAAGGACTTTGGGAAGTTACTCATGGTGCTCCTCGCTCTGAGACAGTACCTTAAGACTCCAGTTCACCCTACCAGACCTCACAGTTGGAGTTCAACTGTTCTATTGGCCTCTACCAAGTGCTCTGCAGACAGTGAGCACTCCATAAATATGACTGATTGAGTTTGTAGATTCCCATCCTCTTTAGTTAAGAGAGAGATCTGGGACCTGAGCTGGGGGATGGAACAAAAACCCTTTAGCAAAAGATGTTTCCGTTCCCTTTGTTGGCCTGAATTAATTAAATGAGGAAAAACATCTCTCTATATTCAGGTAAAATCCATGGGTTGGAGGCTGTTTTCTGCTTTGGCTTCAGAGCGGTTGTCCAGCAGAAGGAGAAGCCACTTTAATAATAATAATGGCATTTATTAAGCACTTACTATGTGCAAAGCACTGTTCTAAGCACTGGGGAGGTTACAAGGAGATCAGGTTGTCCCACGGGGGGCTCACAGTCTTCATCCCCATTTTACAGATGAGGGAACTGAGGCACAGAGAAGTTAAGTGACTTGCCCAGAGTCACCCAGCTGGAAATTGGCAGAGCCGGGATTCAAACCCATGACCCCTGACTCCAGAGCCCGCGCTCTTTCCACTGGGCCATGCTGCTTTAACATGAGAAGCAGTGTGGCCTGGTGGAAAGAGCCCAGGCTTGGGAGTCAGAGGACCTGGGCTGTCATCCTGGCTCCACCACTTGTCTGCTGGGTGACTTTGGGCAAGTCACTTCACTTCCCTGGGCCTCAGTTACCTCATCCGTAAAATGGAGATTCAGACTGTGAGCCCCGTGTAGGACATGGACTGTATCCAACCCGATTAGCTTGAATCTACCCAGCGCTTAGTACAGTGTCTGGCACAAAGTAAGCACTTAATATCATTAAAAAATAGGACTTCAGTTTATTTTTGTTGTTTTTTTTTTTAATTTGCTCTCTTCCCATCTACCTGAAAAATCTCAGGGTATCCAGGCTGCCTTGAGACACCCCCTCCAGAGTAATCTAGGGAAAGCCATTGAAGCCAGAGAAGCCAGACTAAGGCTCACAATCTAAGATGGGTGAGCAAGTATCTTATTCCCATTTTACTGACAAGGCAACAGAGGCCCAGAAAGGTTTAGGGCTTTGCCCAACATCCCACAGCTTCATTCATTCAATCATATTCATTAAGCACTTACTGTGTGCAGAGCACTGTACTAAGTGCTTACACAGCTTGCTGGGGGAGGAGCCGAGATTAGAGTCCTCATAGTAAATGCTGAACAAGTACCGTTAAAAACAAAAAACAATGAAACACACAAACAAAAACGGTTGCCCCAAAAAATCTCCTGACTCCCAGCCTGTGGCCTTTCTACTAGGCCACATTGTCTCCTTCCCAATCTGGAGGAAAATAATTATTTTACTCAATTAATTAGATTTTGAACCCTATGTGGGACAGGGTCGCTGTGATGGCCTTGTATCAACCCCAGTGCTTAGGACAGTTCTTGGCACATAGTGAGCACTTAAATACCACAATTATTGTTATTGTTGTTGTTATTATTACCATCAGTGGAAAAAGGCAGCAGAAGGAGGTCTTCCCAGACTGAGCCCCTTCCTTCCTCTCCCCCTCGTCCCCCTATCCATCCCCTCCATCTTGCCTCCTTCCCTTCCCCACAGCACCTGTATATATGTATATATGTTTGTACATATTTATTACTCTATTTATTTATTTATTTTACTTGTACATATCTATTCTATTTATTTTATTTTGTTAGTATGTTTGGTTTTGTATCCCCCTTTTAGACTGTGAGCCCACTGTTGGGTAGGGACTGTCTCTATATGTTGCCAATTTGTACTTCCCAAGCGCTTAGTACAGTGCCCTGCACACAGTAAGCGCTCAATAAATACGATTGATGATGATGATGAAAGGCGTTCAGAAAGAAAGCATCACGTGGTTATCTTTGTTTCCTGATCCTTGGAGCAGACTCACGCTCTCTCCAGATGAGCTGAAGGTTTTGGACTGCCATGGGTTGACAACTCTATAAGCCATAGTGAGGCAGGCACACAGGTCTTCCCTGTGAGGTTATTTGCCGCCTTTGGATGAAAAGATGAATGTGGACTAACAAGAAAAAGTCAAACGCCTGAACAGGTTTATCGATCTGCAAAGGACCTAGATCTCTCAAAGAAAAACTGGCCTGCTTCTTCTGGATGTTGGAAATGGATGAAGTGGCAGTCTTGGTAACCAAGGGACCAGCAGTGTCACTGAACTCATAGAATTAAGGCAGAAAAAGGAAGACTTAATTGTTCTTTAGTGCAAGAAAAAATGTGTCCCCGGGCAACAATTTATAGGCAGGCCCTTTTAGTAACAAAGCCACAGACTGCGGGCAAAAAAAAAGACAAAAACTCAACCCTTTTCAGTCGACTCAACAAAAAGTGGATTGGTTTCTGCCTAGAAAATCCGGTTCTAGCCTCCAGGATTCCTCGCTGAGCTCTCCCGAGCACTTAGTGCAATGCTATGCAAATGGTAGGTGCTCAATTAATACTGAGTGATTAATTGATTCCAGGAAGACTTGAACTATCTGGATCTCACGGAGGAAGGCAGACATGTGAAGCTGAAAACTGGACAGTCCCGTGTGAAACTGTTTTTGTTTCTCAGAGATCCAGTAAGTATCTTCCGAAGCAGTCCTCGATCTCCAAAGGGCTCCACAAACTTCCAAGAGCCAGCTTTCCATTTCAGAGGGAGAGAAGGGTGAGGGGAGTCGTGGCCGGAGGTAAGAGAAGTTGTGTGGCTTAGTGGCCTGGCGAAGGACTGGGAGTCTTGGTACAGTGCTCTGCACATAATAATAATAATAATGATGGTATTTCTTAAGCACTTACTATGTGCAAAGCACTGTTGTAAGCGCTGGGGAGGTTACAAGGTCATCAGGTTGTCCCACGGTGGGTTCACCGTCTTATTCCCCATTATACAGATGAGGTAACTGGGGCACAGAGAAGTGAAGTGACTTGCCCAAAGTCACACAGCTGACAATTGGTGGAGCTGGAATTTGAACCCATGACCTCTGACTCCAACGCCCATGCTCTTTCCACTGAGCCACGCTGCTTCTGCTGTAGCAAGTGCTCGATAAATAATAATAATAATAATAATGGCATTTATTAAGCGCTTACTATGTGCGCAGCACTGTTCTAAGCGCTGGGGGGGATACAAGATGATCAGGTTGTCCCACGTGGGCTCACAGTCTTCATCCCCATTTTACAGATGAGGGAACTGAGGCCCAGAGAAGTGAAGTGACTTGCCCAAAGTCACACAGCGGACAAGTGGCGGAGCCAGGATTCGAACCCATGACCTCTGACTCCAAAGCCCGGGCTCTTTCCACTGAGCCATGCTGCTTCTCTAAATACAAATTGAATGAATGAGTCAGAGGCCCTAGGTTCTAATCCCAGCTCTGCCACTTGCCTGCTGTGTGACCTTGGGCAGGTGACTTCACTTCTCTGGGCCTCAGTTTCCTCATCTGTAAAATGAGGATTTAATACCTGTTCTCCCTCCTACTTAGACTGAGTAGGCAGGGACTGGGTCTGGCCTGATTATCTTGTACCTATCATTGTACTTAGACAGGGCTTGGCATGTAGTAATAATAATAATTCTGGTATTTGTTAAGCCCTTACTATGTGTCAACCACTGTTTTAAGCACTGGGGAAGATACGAGATAATCAGGACAGGCACAGTCCCCGTCCCATACAGGGCTCAAAATCTAAGTAGAATGGATATTGAATCCCCATTTTCCAGATGAGGAAACTGAGGCCCAGAGAAGAAAAGTGATTTGCCACAGGTCACACAGCAGGCAAGTAGCAGAGTCAGAATTAGAACCTGGGTCCTTCCGACTCCCGCTTGCCTGCTTTGTGACCTTGGACAAGTCACTTCACTTCTCTAGATCTCTGTTTCCTCAACTGTAAAATGGTGATTAAAACTGGGAATTCCTATGTAGGACATGGACTGTGTCCAACCTAATTAGCTTGTATCTACCTTAGCACTTAGTACAGTGCCTGGCACATAATAAATGCTTAACAAATACCATAAAAAAAATCCCTCACATGAGGGATCTGAGGAAAACTCACATTGCAGGACTCACCCAGACTTAAATACCACAATTATTATTATTACAACATGAAGAACCCTGCCCCAAGGCAGCACAGACCATGCTGATTCACAAATCTGTTGCTCAATTTGACCTGCGCCTTCACAGCTCCAGGGAATTGGTGGATGGTATGATCTGAGTCAAACACTTGCGGGCTCCATTTCAGTCTTCCACATCAAATCCGGCTGACTCAAAGTGAGAGACTTTCCAAGCGATGCTCACCCTGCAAAGACAGCTTTAAAACATCTGCCCGGAAAGACGGGGCCGATTACTCGTTCCAACTCTGTGGGAGAACTCGAACAGAAAGGCTCCATTGTTCTGGAGAAGATAGACGTTTATCATTTCCTCTTCTCCCACTCCCTCCTGAGTCGCCTTCGCACTTGGATTTGCATCCTTTAATCTCCCCTCCTTCAGCCCCACAGAACTTTTGTACATAAATGTGAGCCCGTTGTTGGGTAGGGACCATCTCTATATGTTGCCGACTTGTACTTCCCAGCAGTTAGTACAATGCTCTGCACACAGTAAGTGCTCAATAAATATGATTGAGGGAGGATGTAGAGAGAAGGCCAAGAAATCTATGTCCAGCAATTAACATCACAAGCCAGTATCTCTCCCTGATACCTCCAGCCTTTAACACAACTGTCTTTCTTTGTAAAGCTTTGCATCGCATGAATATTAATGGGATGAAGTGGCAACATTGGAGGGTGGCATATGCACGGGTGTTTCCCCTTAAATAGGGACAGAATGGGTACATTACTGTTCTTTAATACTTATAAAAATGCAAAACGGCTCATCTCCCACAGATCCACAACGCACAGCACCTAGACACTCTCCAACTCCATAACTCGAGGAAACGCCAAGGAACACGTTTAAGGGAGTCAAGGAAAGATCATTTTGTTTTGTCTTGCCAGATGCTCTTCCCATGAAGATTCCAGTGAAAACCGAGTAGTTTGTAGTAAAGGTGAAATCCAAACGTATTTTGAAATGGGCTGGTGGGTTGAAGAGGGGCTAGGAGAAAGGGGAGCAGATGTCACTGAATTCATGTTTCCTGCCCCAAAAGTAGCCCCTCCCCATCACCCAGAAAACTCCCTGAACATTTGCAACCTGTTGCAAAGCCTGGACTTGGTGTCAAGGTGCTTAGAACAGCTCCTGGCACATAGTAAACGCTTCACTAATACCATTATAATAAGCCTTTCGGCTCAAGGCTGAAGCGGCGTGGCCTAATGGTTAGAGCACATGCCTGGAAGTCAGAAGGACCTGGCTGCTAATCCCGGCTCCATTCCTTGTCTGCTGTGTGACCTTGGGCAAGTCACTTCACTTCTCTGGGCCTCAGTTGCCTCATCTGTGAAATGGGGATTAAGACTGTGAGCCACACGTGGAACAGGTATCCAACCTGATAAGCTTGTATCTACCCCAGTGCTTAATATAGTGCCTGGCACATAGTAAGCGCTTAGTAAATACTATTTTTAAAAAAAGCTTAGCACCTGTGTGTCTTCCATAGATACAGTCACGCCAACACTTACGTAGTGTATATACGTACATTCAATTATACTGTCAATTATAAGCAGCATAGCTCAGTGGAAATAGCCCAGACTTGGGAGTCAGAGGTCATGGGTTCTAATCCTGCCTCCGCCACTTGTCAGCTATGTGACTTTGGGCGAGTCACTTAACTTCTCTGTGCCTCAGTTACCTCATCTGTAAAATGGGGATTAAAACTGTGAGCCCCACGTGGGACAACCTGATTACCTTGTATCTCCCCCCAGCGCTATTTAAAAACTACAGTGCTCTTAAATGGGGTATTAGTAGGTAATGTGTTCATTTCTAATAATGAAGGCATTTGAAAGAGGCCAAAGTGTTCTTTTCTGAACTAGAAGACTTCTGAGGAATTCAGGAGTACTATCTTTTAATGACATTTATTCAGTATCTACAGTGTGGGCGATCCTGTACTAGGCCCTGGCGAGAATACGTTGACAATAACTCAGACATGGTTCCATCCCACCACGGGCTCCCAGTCTAAGAGGTAGGGGTTTGCCAGACACACAGGGAGAAGCTGCTAGCTACATGATCTCAATCAGTCAGTCGTCTTTACTGAGCGCTTACTGTGTGCAGAGCTCTGTACTAAGCGCTTGGGAGAACACATTCTAACAATATAACAGACACATTCCCTCCCCACAACAAGCTTACAATTTAGACGGGGAGACAGACAATCATAGAAATGAATAAATGACAGATGTGAACATAAGTGCTCTGAGGCTGTGAGTGAGGGATGAAGAAAGGGAGCAAGTCAGGGCAAAGCAGAAGGGAGTGGGAGAAGAAAAAAGGAGGGCTTAGTCAGGGAAGGCCTCTTAGAGGAGATGGGCCTTCAACAAGGCTTTGAAGGGAGGAAGGTAATTGTCTCTCGGAACTGAGGAGGAAGTCAGAACCGGTAATAGTTAGAGAAATTAATAAATTCATTCGTGGTCTCCTCAGCATCAGGGCCAGCTTCAGGATTCAGAGTGGCAGGGAAAGATTGCCGTCCCTGACCTCGCAGAAGAAAATCTCCGGGCTGGTGAATTTTCCCCACTTTCAGCCACTGCCCCCACTTCATGGTGCACCCTAAGGTGGCTGCCTCTCTTTCTCACTGCTCCAGTCCACCACCCCTCACCCACGTCCTGCTTCTGGCCTGGAACACCCTCCCTCTTCATATCCAACAGACGAACGACTCTCCCCTCCCTTCAAAACCTTACTGAAGGCCCGTCTTCCCTAAGCCCTCCTATCCTCTTCTCCCTCTCCCTTCCTTTTGCATCACCCTGACTTCCTCCCTTTCAACATCCCCCTCCCAGCCCCGCAGCACTTGCGTACATATCTGTCATTGATATCAGTCTCCTCCTTTATACTATAAGCCTGTTGTGGGCAGGGAATGTGTCTGTTACATTGTTCTATTGTGCTTTGCACCCAGTGAGCGCTCAGTAAATATAATCGACTGACTGACTGCCTCAATCCAAGTCCTTTGGGCATCTCTCGTGTTTCCAATGTCATTTAGGTGGTTTTTCTTCCGCATGGCAGGGAGAGGAATAGGAAGGCAGGGTGAGAGAGGTGGGAGGGGAAGCAAAAGCCTGAGTTGGGAGGGTGCCTGGAGAAAGCTTCTAACTTGTCAGGATAGGGGATTTTCATTACAAGCCCCTCTTTTCTTTTTTTTTTGTATTTGTTGAGCGCTTAGTATGTGCCAGACACTGCACTAAGTGTTGAGGCACTGTACTAAGCGCCGAGGCACTCCTGTTGATGCCTGCTTACTTGTTTTGACGTCTGTCTCCCCCCTTCTAGACTGTGAGCCCATTGTGGGCAGGGGTTGTCTCTCTTGCTGAAATGTACTTTCCAAGCGCTTAATACAGTGCTCTGCACACAGTAAGCGCTCAATATAATTGAATGAACGGGGGTTGGTTCATGAATGAATGAATGAATGTACCAAGCACTGAGGCACTGTACAACCACCTGACTAGAGGAACAGCGTAGTTTAGGGGATAGAGCACGGCCCTGGGAATCAGAAGGACCTAGGTTCTAATCCTGGCTGTGCCACATGTCTGCTGTGTGACATTGGGCAAGTCGATTCTACCAGGCCTCAGTTCCCTCATCTGTAAAATGGGGGTTAAGAGTGAGAGCCCCATGTGGGACAGGGACTGTGTCCAACCTGATTGACTTGTATCTACCGCAGCGTTTAGAACAGTGCTTGGCACTGTTACCATTATATATACTGATCCCTCAGTGCCCAAGATTAACCACTGAAATCTCCACCGGGCCCTTGGGTGTTATCGAAGGATTATCATCGTCAGGTAACAAGGCCTCTGCTATCAATTAACCGGATCTTGCCTGCAGTTGTCTCCGATGGTCTGTCACTTAATTTGAAGAACATGTCTACCCTTGATCAGTTACCATGACAAACAATGTTTCATTGTTAAGGAGGGACTGGTGATCCCCACTTGAGTTAAGGAAAAACCGACTGCTTTGCTGCCACCCAAGCCTAGAGCCAGAAGGTCAAACTACCCGGGACAGGAAGGAGTTGGAAAGGAGGAGGGAAGACAAGAATTTCCAGGGATAAACCCTCGGATTAATCCCAGTTGCTGATGGGACTGGTGGTCTATTTTTGACAGCAAAGAAACAAGCCATGAAAGTATCCGCTGTCACACAGAACCACAAGAGCTAGTTGGACTGTTTGGTGGAAGCTAGTTTACAAAATGGCATTTTTATCGTTTGGCAAAACGGAAGCAGTTGCAACCGAACCATTTTCCTTTGGTTCGGGGAAAATACCCAAATCTAATCTAATTTGCTGCAGCTGGTCAGCACCTGCAGATGACGGTTTAAGTACTCCGAACATTACACACTTATCTTTTAAATATTGATAATGCCATTTTTCATTTGCGTGACATGAAATCCCACAGGGAATAATTATGCTAATAAACCTTAATGATTCTTGCAAATAAATGATCAAACAAAATTGCTACTGTTGATTTATATTAATGGATGCCTTTAGGAGGAGATTTGTCAGGATGTGCTCCTTCTTGAATCCCAATTCATCTTATTTAGCAGAAGAATGTACATAGTTTGTTAAGTAGATGAAGTGTTTAAAATATAATGTGTTTGTGGAGTTTTGCTCTTCATAATGTTGGAGCATTACCATCTTGCCTTATGGCAAATCCGAGTTTAATGGTTTCATTGTATATAATCTCTCTCTCTCTCCTCCCCCAAAATAAACAATCAGATCTCCCAAACCCCACCTGATTTTGTCTTGTTTTTACTTAGATTTTCCTCCATTTTTTGAATGCATCAAATACCAGGATAATTGAAATTGACATATATAGGAAAAAGAGAGGGAGATTTGTTCGCCGGGAGAATGGTCAAAGGAAATTTCCCCCTGAGTAGCAGGAAGTCTTCGAGGTACATGGGCCAGAAGGACATGGATGGGAGTAGAGCAACCATTTAGCTAGGAGAATGGTAAAAGGAAATTTTTAGATATAAAAGAAGATTTCCTGCTACTCGGGTGCAAAATAATTGATTCCCAATGGCAAAGATTCTGTATCTGGGGCTTTGTCAGAACCCCCTTGGAACTTGGCACATTTTCAGAGAGGGGAGGTGTGAAGAGGGGAGTGAAAACTGAATTCTGTCTCCACCCTTTATTAATTTTTCAGTTTCTCCTAGGGCAAACTCAAGTCTATGACATTGTTTCTTCGGTGCCCCTCAAATCCTCCTTTCTGTGTGCGGTCTTTGTTAACCTTAGCTTACTAAGAGCCAGGCTCTGTACTAAGCTCTGGGATAGATACAAGCTAATCAGGTTGGAGGCAGAACAGATCCCACGTGAGGCTCACGAGTCTTATCCCCATTTTAGAGGTGAGGTAACTGACGCACAAAGAAGTTAAATGACTTGGCCAAGGTCACACAGCAGATGAGTGGTGGAGCCAGGATCAGAGCCCAGGTTCTTCCAGGCCCTATCTACTAGGCCACACTGCCTGCAGAGGCACTACCGAATCTTTAGCAAACCCGCCCAGTTTCAGTCCGTTGATTCTCTTGTACTTCCCAAGTGCTTAGTACAGTGCTCTGCACACAGTAAGTGCTCAATAAATGCGACTGATTGATTGATTGATTGATTCTCAGCTTCCCAAGGGCTCAATACAACACACCACACCAAATGGGCTGGAACAATCATGCTCTGGAAACCACTTCTTCAGTGGGAATTTAATAGGTCTGAAGAGATCACTCTGACCTTTTTGGGATACTAATGTATGTATTATTTTTGGTTCCACCACTAACACAATCGTTTACCCCCTTGCAGTCGTTAAAGCATTTAATACAGTAAATTAGCCAAGTGGCAAAAACTCAAGGAAATGCTAAGTTCTGTACGGTTAAGCCGAGGCAGAAAATAATAATAATAATGATGGTGTTTGTTAAGTGCTTACTATGTGCCAAGCACTGTTCAAAGCGCTGGGGGGGGGGGGGATACAAGGTAATCAGGTTGTCCCACATGGGGCTCACAGTCTTAATCTGTGTGCTCTTTCCACTGAGCCACACTGTGCTCTCTTCAAGTACTTAGTGCAATGGATAAAGCGTGGGCCTGCGAGTCAGAAGGTCATGGGTTCTAATCTCAGCTCTGCCATGTGTCTGCTGTGTGACCTTGAGCAAGTCACTTCACTTCTCTGTGCCTCAGTTACCTCATCCGTAAAACAGGAATTAAGACTGTGAGCCCCACATGGGGCAGGGACTGAGTCCAACCCGATTTGCTTGTATCCACCCCAGCGCTTAGTACAGAGCCTGGCACTCAGTAATTGCTTAACAAATACCATCGTTATTTTATCATCAAACCAGAGAAGTCCCAGAGAAATCCTGGTATGGGGAAAGGTTTATACATCGGGGAAACCCTTTATGCTTACTTCTAATTTCTGTTTGGGAAATGTGGGAGTTTGCTGCGCTCCTTCAGTTTGAGGAAAACCAGAGTCGCCAATGATCAATTAAAACTTTTCCGGGTGAGGCTCAGACAGATGGCCTTGTCGTATTAATTAAGAGTTGTGAGTCCTAGAATGATGGAGTTGAAGTACTTGACCTGACGGTTATCATTTAGGTTTTTCTCATCTCACCATCTGTCATGTTGCCTGAATTATGCTATTGCAGATAAAATCCAATTTGGGTATTACTGTTCTCAGTGCTTACCTGATGGAAATGAATCTGCATCTAAGATTACATTCCTCCGGTCTCCTCGGAATATTCCAAGGAGGTGAAAGCAGACACAAACCACTACCTGGAACCAGTCTGAACCAAACCAAACATTTTGCCTCCTGTGAACACTCAGTAAATACCATTACTGTAAAAAGTTCCAGTGACGAGCGTTATTTTCAAACAACTGATCCCTGACTTGGGCCTCCCTCTCCTCAGAAGCCTCTTGCCGTGCTGTCTTTTCCGACAATTCCATACTTGCAGAATTACTCCTGCCTCTGGTGGAATCCAACAAATAATAATGGTATTTGTTAAGCACGTACTATGTGCCAAGCACTGTTCTAAGTGCTCGGGTAGATACAAGGTAATCAGGTTGTCCCACGTGGGGCTCACAGTCTTCATCCCCATTTTACAGACAAGGCAACTGAGGCACAGAGAAGTGAAGTGATTTGCCCAAAGTCACACAGCTGACAAGTGGCGGACCCGGGATTAGAACAGATGATACTTTAGGGGTCATTAGGTCCAGCCCACTGCTTCAGGCAAGTCTCCCATTCAAGAAGAAGGATGTGTCAATTCTGTTTTTAAGTTTTCTGGGAACAGAGATTCCCCTTTTCCCCACTCCTGTCCTAGGATTGGATCATTCCCAACAGCCAGGAAGTTCTGTCATATGTCTAATCAGAGTTTCTCTTGATGTAATAAGCCTATTTTCTAGGATCCGCATTCTTTTTATAGTAGTACTTTACAGACTTGAAGTTGGCTATTATGTTTTAGCTTTCCCTTCTTAAGGCTAGCCAATCCCACTTTCTTTCATCGTTCTTCAGAGGCCCTATTTTCCTCCCTAAATCATTTTTTTCTTGTCCTTCCCTGGACTCTCTCTAATTTCTCCACATTGCTCTTAAAATACTCTGATAAGGTTTTGGTTATTGCTGGGAACAGTGGAAGGATTACGTCCTAACCCTGGCCCTTCTTGACGCCTGAATATTCATCAATCAATCAGTGGTATTTAGTGAACGCTTAAGAGCACAGCACTAAGCCCTTGTACAATATAACAGAGTAGGAAGACACTTTCCCTATCCACAACGAGCTTACCATTCAGAGGGGGAGACTGTCATTAATATGAATAAATTAAATTGATACACAAATAATATGAAAATGAATTAATGACTTAATAAAGAAATTCAGCCCAGAAATACTTCTTTTCCTACTAAAAAAGTTGACTTCAGGGCCCAGCCTAACCTAGATCCAGGAAGCAGAGGCAAAACAATTTCTATGTAAAGTTGATCCCAAGATCAACTCTTTTGTAGAGGCTGAGGCAGGTTTTTTTGTTGTTGCTGACTTTTTTAATGGTATCTGTTAAGAGCTTACTATGTGTCAGACACTGTACTAAGCGCTGGGGTAGAGACGAGCTAATCCAGTTGGAATAGCAGCTGGCTATTTAATCGGTTTCCTCTCTCCAGTTCTCTTGCCCTTGCGAAGGTGCTTACCTTCTGCACCCCCATCACATGCCATATTAGCTTAGCCGACTGCATTGCACACGCAAAACTTCGTGGGCATGGATTGTCCCTCTTTATTGCTGAATTGTACTTTCCAAGTGCTTAGTACAGTGCTCTGCACACAGTAAGCAGATTATCTTTGTGCAGATTAGCTTTATCTTTGTGCAGAATTATCTTGTGCAGAAACGCTCTGGGCATGTTATTCTCCTCCTCAAAAATCTCCAGTGGCCGCCTGTCGAGCTAAGAATCAAGCAAAAACTCCTCACTCTCGGCTTCAAGGCTGTCCATCCATCCCCTCGCCCCCTCCTACCTCACCTCCCTTCTCTCCTTCTCCAGCCCAGCCCGCACCCTCCGCTCCTCTGCCACCACTAACCTCCTCACTGTACCTGGTTCTCGCCTGTCCCGCCGTCGACCCCCGGCCCACGTCCTTCCCCTGGCCTGGAATGCCCTCCCTCCTCACATCCACCAAGATAGCTCTCATCCTCCCTTCAAAGGCTGAGAGCTCACCTCCTCCAGGAGGCCTTCCCAGACTGAGCCCCCTTTTTCCTCTCCTCCTCCCCATCCCCCCCACTCTACCTCCTTCCCCTCCCCACAGCACTTGTATATATCTGTACAGTTTTATTACTCTATTTTACTTGTACATATTTACTATTCTATTTGGTTAATGATGTGCATATAACTTTAATTCTATTTGATCTGACGATTTTGACACCTGTCTACATGTTTTGTTTTGTTGTCTGTCTCCCCCTTCTAGACTGTGAGCTGTTGTTGGGTAGGGACTGTCTCTACATGTTGCCTACTTGTATTTCCCAAGTGCTTAGAAGAGTTCTCTGCACACAGTAAGCACTCAATAAATACGATTGAAAGAATGAATGAATAAGCGCTCAATAAACACGATTGAATGAATGAATGAATGACTCCACTTTTGTGGCAAACAGATTTTTTTTTATGGTATCTGTTAGGCGCTTATTATGTGCCAGGCACTGAACTAAGCACTGGGGTAGATGCAAGATAATTGGGTCCCTGTCCCACATGGGGCTCCAATCTTAATCCCCGTTTTAAATATGAAGTAACTGAGGCCCAGAGAAGTGAAGTGACTTGTCCAAGGTCATACGGCAGACAAGTGGCGGAGCTGGGATTAGAACCTTCTGATTCCCAGGCCACTAGGCCATTTTGCTTCCTGTTTGCTGTTCCATGTGACGTCATTCTGTTAAGCTCTGCTCGCCTAACATAATGATGTCATACGGTAGTCTGCCCGACCCAGGAGCCGTTTTCCAGAGGGCTCCATCACCGGCTCTCCCTCACTGCTCCGGAGGGGCTGGGTCCCCCTCCTAGCTCGGGTGGAGAGAGGATGGATGAGAAAGGAAGGTTAGGATGTAATGCTTCCACCGTTCTCAGCATTCATTCTTTCATTCATTCAATCGTATTTATTGAGCGCTTACTGTGTGCAGAGCACTGTACTAAGTGCTTGGGAAGTACAAGTTGGCAACATATAGAGATGGTCCCTACCCAACAGTGGGTTTACAGTCTAGAAGGGGGAGACAGAGAACAAAACACATTAACAAAATAAAATAAATAAATAGATTATATACAAGTAAAATAAATAGAGTAATAAATACGTACAAACATATATACATATATACAGGTGCTGTGGGGAAGGGAAGGAGGTAAGGCGGGGGGATGGAGAGCGGGTCAAGGGGGAGAGGAAGGAGGGATTCAGTCTGGGAAGGCCTCCTGGAGGAGGTGAGCTCTCAGTAGGGCCTTGAAGGGAGGAAGAGAGCTAGCTTGGTGGATGTGGGGAGGGAGGGCATTCCAGGCCAGGGGGATGACGTGGGCTGGGGGTCAATGGTGGACAGGCGAGAACGAGGCCTAACCGTGAGGAGGTTAGTGGCAGAGGAGCGGAGGGTACAGGCTGGGCTGGAGAAGGAGAGTAGGGAGGTGAGGTAGGAGGGGGTGAGGTGATGGACAGCCTTGAAGCCGAGGGTGAGGAGTCATAATCATAATCAGCAATGGCCAAAACCTTATCAGGTTATTTTAAGAGCGATGTGGAGAAATTAGAGAGGTCCCAAAGAAGGACAAGGAAAAAAATGATATGAGGGGGAAAATAGGACATCCGTCTCTCCCCCTCAGCATCAGACGCCGGTCCTTGTTCTCCCTTACTCAGCCCCTGATCCCCAGCAGGCCAGCCTCCCTCAAATAAATCCCTCGGAGGGGACAACCCGAGCTTTCCCTTACATCGCGTTCAAGCAGGGCTGGGGGAGGTCTCTCTTAGGGCTGGGTTGGGTGTCTTTTTCCCTACGAAAGCTCCCTTACAACTCTAGCAAGCTCATTGTGGGCAGGGAAGTGTCTTCCAACTCCATTATATTGCATTCGATTGTATTTACTGAGTGCTTATTGTTTGCAAAGCACTGTACTAAGCACTTGGGAGAGGACAATAGAATAATAAACAGACACATCCCCTGCCCACAATTAGTTTACAGTCTAGAGGTGAGTTTACAGTCTAGAGATGAGTTTACAGTCTAGAGTACTCTTCCAAGAACTTAGCACAGCATGGCCTAATGGATAGAGATGGCTTGGGAGTCAGTAGGACCTGGTTTCTAATGCTGGCTCCACCACATGTCTGCTGCGTGACCATGGGCAAGTCATTTCACTTCTCTGAGCCTCAGTTACCTCAGCTGGAAAATGGGGATTAAGACTGGGAACACCATGTGGGACAGGGACTGTGCCTGATTAGCTTGTATTCACTCCAGCGCTTAGACCACTGTTTGACACATAATACACACTTAACAAACACCATTATTATTATTATTATTATTATAATGGAAGCAGCGTGGCACAGTGGAAAGAGCACGGGCTTTGGAGTCAGGAGTCATGGGTTCAAATCCCGACTCTGCCAGTTGTCAGCTGTGTGACTTTGGGCAAGTTACTTCACTTCTCTGGGCCTCAGTTCCCTCATCTGTAAAATGGGGATTGAGACTGTGAGCCCCACGTGGGACAACCTGATCACCTTGTAACCTTCCCAGCGCTTAGAACAGCGCTTTGCACATAGTAAGCGCTTAATAAATGCCATTATTATTATTACAGTGCTCAGCACACAGTAAATCCTCAAAAAATACGAATGATTGATACCAAGAGACGTGTCTACCCCCATTTCATCCCAGCCTATCTGAACACTACAACAGGCCAGAACAGTGTTTTGCACACAATAAGCGCTCAGTAAGTCCGACTGAATGAACAGGCCAGGGTACACAGAGCATTCCCCCGGGTCCTTCCTGCCTCTCCAAGAGTACAGTGAAGAAGCCCGTAAATGTTAACTAATAATCATAATCATGCCGTAATCCTGTTCTGAGCGATCGCCGCCTGCATTAGTAATGGAGAAATTAGCATAGGCCAGAAGGCAGACATTAGCAAAACATGAAGAAGTGTGGTTTCTATTTACACAGTTTTCAGGAAGTCCCAGGTTCCCAGACAAAGAGCCAGACTGAACGGAGACGGGCTGCTTCCTCCTGCGAGACGCGTCATCCTTCGCCACCTTTCAGCCCGCATCAAGGGTGAGAAATGCGACCAACACGAGCCACCCCCAAAATCAATCAGTCAGTCATATCTGCTGAGTCAGTCAATCAATCATTCATACTTACTGAGCGCTTACTGTGTGCACAGCACTGTACTAAGCACTTGGGAGTACGACACAGCTTCTAGACTGTACGCTCATCCTGTAGATTGTAGTTCATTGTGCACAGGGAATGTGTCTGTTTACTGTTACATTGGGCTCTCCCAAGTACTTAGTACAGCACTTTGCACGCAGTAAGTGCTCTATAAATGCAATTGAATGAACATAACAGACACATTCCCTCACCACAAAGAGCTTACAGTCTAGAAGGGGAGACAGATATTTATATGAATAAACGTTTATATGAAACCCCGGTGGACGGGGGAGGGAAGGATGCATAATCCCACATTCTTGCCGAAATCATTTTGCACCATGCGGTTGCAGTGTGGCTTAATGGGTACAGCCCAGGCTTGGGAGTCAGAAGGACCTGGGTTCTAAGACCGGCTCCATCACTGGTCTGCTGGGTGACCTTGGGTAAGTCATTTCACTTCTCTGGGCCTCAGTGACATCATCTGTAAAATGGGGGTGAAGACTGTGAGCCCCACGTGGGATTACCTGATTACCTCGTATCTACCCCAGTGCTTAGAACAGTGCTTGGCGCATAGTAAGCACTTAACAAATACCATCATTATTACTATTATTCTATGTCTATTGTCCTCTGTTAAGTGCTCAGTAAGGCATCCTGCACCCAGTAGGCGCTCAGTACATATCATTGATCAGTTGTCTGGCTTCCATCAAATACAACTTCTGTAGCCCAAGAAAATACCAGATGTGGGCTTCAAAAGTGAGCCTCGACAGCTGCTTGCTGCTCAATGGCCCCTGCTCAACGCACCTTGAAATTCCTGAAAAAGGACTACGGTCACGACCATAAATCTCCGATCCCATCTTTCTGGAAAACACTGCTCGGGTTATCACAATACCTTCCTTAATGAATGTGAGCCCGATCTTGGGTAGGGACCGTCTCTATATGTTGCCGATTTGTACTTCCCAAGAGCTTAGTACAGTGCTCTGCACACACTAAGCGCTCAATAAATACGAATGAGTGATCTATATGTTGCTGACTTGTAAGTGCTCAATAAATACGAATGAGTGAATGAGTGAATGAGTGAATGAATGAATGAATGTGCTCATTCAACTGTCTGAGCCAGGGCCGGGGAGCACTAATCTCTTTAGCTTCAGGAGCAGTCTTCCTTCAGACACACCATCAGCCCGCCGACCATTTATCAGGATGAAGGATGCTCTCTGGAGGGAAGTCCGACAACGGGACAGCCGGGCTTGAGTGACGGCCCGGCCCGCAGAGATCGACTTTAATGAAGCACCAGATAAACAGAAAGATTAAGAGGGGGCAGACTCAGTGACAAGTTTAGAGGAGTTCGCCTCCACTCCCAAGAAGAAGAAAGAGGTTCCCCATTGGCCTGGCGAGTTACGCAGCCGGGTCAGCTCGGATGTTGGCTTCCTCCTAGATTAGGAGACGAAATCTTCTCCCCTTCCCTCCTGCCGACTTTTAGATTGCCTGGGCCTTGGGCCTGGCTTCAGATGAACAGGTTTCCCAGCTCTTTTCAGAGGATATGCATTCCTTTGGCAACCAGGATGCAGATGACTTTGCTAAAGACGATTAGAGACCCTCAAAAACATCCAGAAATACATTACATCCTCACCAGCGCAGAAGCTTGTCGTGGGCAGGGAATGCATCCGTTTATTTCTGTAGCGTACTCTCCCAAGCGCTTAGGACAGCGCTCTGCACACAGTGAGTGCTCAATAAATATGACAATTATTTTTTTAAAACAATCAAAGGAATAGATTTCCCTCCTCCTCAGGCCAACTGAGGGCACATTTATCCTAAAAAAGATTCCATATCTAAAAGGTAGGACTGGAAATGATAATAGCAATAAGAACACTTACGAAGACGAGCTCCCTATATGCTTAGTGTTGGGGCGAATAAAAGATAACCAAATCGATAATCCCCAAGGATTTAAGCCCCGAGGTGTGGAAGTAAGTTGTCCTCTTCCATGGATGAAAAGCCAGAGTAGGTTAATCCAATCCATAGAGCTCCACTCCTTTAGAGTTTGGTCAGATCCATCCCGAGAGGTTTCTGGTCCAAAACCACAGCAAGATAGAGAACAGAATACTCACTGCCGAGTTCCACGGATGCCAAGAGGAAATGACTCCTTCCCACTCGTCAACAGCAATCCCCCTGCTTGAGGAATCTCTTCAATCAATCATATTTATTGAGTGCTTACTGTGTGCAGAGCACTGTACTAAGCGCTTGGGAAGTCCAAGTTGGCAACATATAGAGACAGTCCCTACCCAACAGTGGGCTCACAGTCTAAAAGGGGTAGACAGAGAACAAAACCAAACATACTAACAAAATAAAATAAATAAAATAGATATGTACAAGTAAAATAAATAGAGTAATAAATATGTACAAACATATATACATATATACAGGTGCTGTGGGGAAGGGAAGGAGGTAAGATGGGGGGGATGGAGCGGGGGACGAGGGGGAGAGGAAGGAAGGGGCTCAGCCTGGGAAGGCCTCCTGGAGGAGGTGAGCTCTCAGTAGGGCCTTCAAAGCTGAGAAAAGGAGTGCGCTAAATATCGCAAGGTCTAATGACACAGCCCACCTTGAAGAGAAGCAGCGAGGCCTAGTGAATAGAGCACAGTTCATTCATTCATTCAATCGTATTTATTGAGCACCTACTGTATGCAGAGCACTGTACTAAGCACTTGGGAAGTCCAAGTTGGCAACATATAGAGACGGTCCCTACCCAACAACGGGCTCCCAGTCTAGAAGGGGAGTTCTGGAAATCAGAAGAACCTGGGTTCTAATCCCGGCTCTGCCATTTGCCAGCTGTGTCACCTTGGGCAAGTCACTTTACTTCATCTACGAAATGGGGATTAAGACTACGAGTCCCATTGGGACGGGGAATTTGTTCAACCTGATTTGTTTGTCTCCAACCCAGTGATTAGTACAGAGCCTGGTACATCAATCCATCAATCAATCGTATTTATTGAGCGCTTACTGTGTGCAGAGCACTGTACTAAGTGCTTGGGAAGTACAAGTCGGCAAAATATAGAGACGGTCCCTACCCAACAGTGGGCTCACAGTCTAGAAGGGGAAGACAGAGAACAAAACATATTAACAAAATAAAATAAATAGAATAGATATGTACAAGTAAAATAAATAAATAGAGTAATAAATACGAACAAACATATATACAGGTGCTGTGGGGAAGGGAAGGAGGTAAGGCAGTGGGGATAGAGAGGGGATGGAGGGAGAGACGAAGGGGGGGCTCAGTCTGGGAAGGCCTCCTCAGTCTGGGAATACCTAGTAAGTGCTTAACTAATACCACAATTATTATTATTATTATTATTATTATCATTATTATTATTATGAGGGTGTCTGGGTGTGGGTGTCCTTGTGGCCTGGGTAAATGGGAAGGGCCGATGAAACACATTGGATAGCGTGGCTCAATGGAAAGAGCCTGGGCTTTGGAGTTAGAGGTCATGGGTTCAAATCCCGGCTCCGCCAATTGTCAGCTGTGTGACTTTGGGCAAGTCACTTCACTTCCCAGTGCCTCAGTTACCTCCTCTGTCAAATGGGGATTAGGACTGTGAACCCCCTGTGGGACAACCTGATCACCTTGTAACTTCCGCAGCGCTTAGAGCAGTGCTTTGCACATAGTAAGCGCTTAAGAAATGCCATCAGAGAAGCAGCGTGGCTCAGTGGAAAGAGCCCGGGCTTTGGAGTCAGAGGTCATGGGTTCGAATCCCGGCTCCACCACATCTGCTGTGTGACCTTGGGCAAGTCACTTAACTTCTCTGAGCCTCAGTTCCCTCATCTTTTAAAACGGGGATTAAGACTGTGAACCCCCCGTGGGACAACCTGATCACCTTGTATTAGAACAGTGCTTTGCACATAGTAAGCGCTTAACAAATGCCATCATCATTATTATCGTTATTATTATTATAGGGCACGGGCATTTTGCAAAGTGGCATCTTTTCTTGGCATTCTTAAAATCCAAAGGCGACGGAAGAAGGGGGCCGTTGTCAGCAGCAGATGGCACTGCAATTCAAACCCATAATCCCAGCTCCCCGCTTCTTCCAGAGGGACTCGGAGATGACAAATTGAGCAACCGTCCATCCAGGATGTTAGCCTCCCGAGCCCTTCTGCACAACGACCAAATCGCCAAACGAAATGGAGGCCCGCCTGTCCTGGGCCTTAGCCCGACTCTTTTCACTCCCCCACCCCTCAATTCCCAGCCGTGATCTGCTCCTGCATTACATTTGAATTCAAATCGGCGGCTGATTTTTTTTTTCCCTGTTGTACATTTTACAATTTAGAGTCAGTCACTCAAATGTACTGAGCGCTCACTATGAGCAGAGCACTCTAATAAGCCCTTGGGAGAGCCCTTGGGACTGTGAGCCCACTCTCCTAGACTGTGAGCCCACTGTTGGGTAGGGACCGTCTCTATATGTTGCCAACTTGTACTTCCCAAGCGCTTAGTACAGTGCTCTGCACACAGTAAGCGCTCAATAAATACAATTGAATGAATGAATGAATCTGCCATTATCAAAGCTGGATGGGCAATAGCTCTGACCCCGTAACATCCCAAGGGATCTCCCAAGGGAGAGCTCACCTCCTCCAGGAGGCCTTCCCAGACTGAGCCCCTTCCTTCCTCTCCCCCTCGTTCCCCTCTCCATCCCCCCATCTTACCTCCTTCCCTTCCCCACAGCACCTGTATATATGTTTGTACATATTTTTTACTCTATTTATTTATTTTATTTGTACATATCTATTCTACTTATTTTATTTTGTTAGTATGTTTGGTTTTGTTCTCTGTCTCCCCCTTTTAGACTGTGAGCCCACTGTTGGGTAGGGACTGTCTCTATACGTTGCCAATTTGTACTTCCCAAGCGCTTAGTACAGTGCTCTGCACATAGTAAGCGCTCAATAAATACAATTGATGATGATGATGATGATGATTATGTACTTCGGTCCTTATGCCAAAGTCTTACATTAGGACTGCTTAGGGCCTGTCTTGGGTGTCAATCAGGAAGACAGGACTAGAGGATTTCGAGGCCTTCCACTGCTCGGATTTTCTGAGGCCCTTCAGCTCACCAGGTTGTGTGACGTTAGCATGTCCCTGAACCCCCATTCATTCATTCATTCATTCATTCATTCATTCATTCAATCGTATTTATTGAGCACTTACTGTGTGCAGAGCACTGTACTAAGCACTTGGGAAGTACAAGTTGGCAATATATAGAGACGGTCCCTACCCAACAGTGGGCTCACAGTCTAGAAGGGGGAGACAGAGAACAAAACATATTAACAAAATAAAATAGAATAAATATGCACAAATAAAGTAAATAAATGGACCCCCGACCCAAATAGTTGATTGGACAGCCAGAAACAGCATGGTCCAGGGGATAGAGCAGAGGCCCGGGAGTCAGAAGGTCAAGGGTTCTAATCCCGGCTCCTCCACTTGCCTGCTGTGTGAACTTGGGCAAGTCACTTCACTTCCTCTGTGCCTCAGTTACCAAATCTGTAAAATCGGGATTGAGACCGTGAGCCCCATGTGGAACAGGGACTGTGTCCAACCCAATTTGCTTGTATCCACCCCAGCTCTTAGTACAGTGCCTGGCACATAGAAAGTGCTTAACAAATACCACAATTATTATTATTTAAATCATACTAGTGCACCCTGATAAATTATACTGATTCCCTTGAGGGAGGGAGAGCCAAGGCCTGAGGTTTGGTCATTAAGGTGGCTACCAGAGAACAGTTTGTTGCTGCTGTGTCCAGTCCTCTTCCTCCTTCTCCCCAATACCATTTGGGTACAGCTTTCTGAAATAATAATAATCACTATGGTACTTGTTAAACTCTTACTACATGCCAAGCACTGCTCTAAGTGCTGGGGTAGATACAAGTTAATCAGGTTGGACACAGCCCCTGTCAATCAATCAATCGTATTTATTGAGCACTTACTGTGTGCAGAGCACTGTACTAAGCGCTTGGGAAGTCCAAGTTGGCAACATATAGAGACGGTCCCTACCCAGTAGTGGGCTCACAGTCTAAAAGGGGGAGACAGAGAACAAAACCAAACATACTAACATGGGGCTCACAGTCTTCATCCCCATTTTACAGATGAGGTGGCTGAAGCCCAGAGAAGTGAAGTGACTCTCCGAAGGTCACAGAGCAGACAAGTAGCGGAGCCAGGATTAGAACCCATGTCCTGGATTAGAGCCCAGGCCCGGGCTCTATCCACTAAGCCAGGCTGCTTGTCTGTTATGCCAGCGTGGCTCAGTGGAAAGAGCCCGGGCTTTGGAGTCAGAGATCATGGGTTCAAATCCCGCCTCCGCCACTTGTCAGCTGTGTGACTTTGGGCAAGTCACTTCACTTCTCTGGGCCTCAGTTACCTCATCTGTAAAATGTGAATGAAGACTGTGAGCCCCCCTGTGGGACAACCTGATCACCTTGTAACCTCCCCAGCGCTTAGAACAGTGCTTTGCACATAGTAAGCGCTTAATAAATGCCATCATTATTATTATATGAGTGAACATGAATCTCCAAGTAGTCACCGGACTGGGGAAGACCATCACCTGAATGTTTCCTAGGAATGGCCAGATGCATGCATCTTTGGGGTAGGGAAGAGGCGGTCCCTTCCCTTTCAGCTAGCCACTTCTCCAACATCTGTGACTGAGAGAACAATCTAGAGTACTGAGAACCGCAGATAATGAGTGTGGCCTAGTGGCTATAGCAGGGGCTTGGGAGTCCAAAAGGCCTGGGTTCGAATCCCGGCTCTGCCACTTGTCTGCTGTGACCTTGGCAAGTCACTTCTCTTCTCCAAGCCTCAGTGACATCACCTGTAAAATACGGATTAAGACTGTGAGTCCCACGTGAGACGTGGACTGGGTCCAACCTGATGACTTTGTATCTACCCCAGTGCTTAGAACAGTGCCTGGCACATAGTAAGCACTTAACAAATACCAAAAAAACAAACGGGAATTAAGACTGTGAGCCCCACGTGAGACGTGGACTGGGTCCAACCTGATGACTTTGTATCTACCCCAGCGCTTAGAACAGTGCCTGGCACATAGTAAGCACTTAACAAATACCAAAAAAACAAACGGGAATTAAGACTGTGAGTCCCATGTGAGATGTGGACTGGGTCCAACCTGATGACTTTGTATCTACCCCAGCGCTTAGAACAGTGCCTGGCACATAGTAAGCACTTAACAAATACCAAAAAAACAAACGGGAATTAAGACTGTGAGTCCCATGTGAGACGTGGACTGGGTCCAACCTGATGACTTTTTATCTACCCCAGTGCTTAGAACAGTGCCTGGCACATAGTAAGCACTTAACAAATACCAAAAAAACAAACGGGAATTAAGACTGTGAGCCCCACGTGAGACGTGGACTGGGTCCAACCTGATGACTTTGTATCTACCCCAGCGCTTAGAACAGTGCCTGGCACATAGTAAGCACTTAACAAATACCAAAAAAAAATGGGAATTAAGACTGTGAGTCCCATGTGAGACGTGGACTGGGTCCAACCTGATGACTTTGTATCTACCCCAGCACTTAGAACAGTGCCTAGCACATAGTAAGCACTTAACAAATACCAAAAAAACAAACAGGAATTAAGACTGTGAGTCCCACGTGAGACGTGGTCTGGGTCCAACCTGATGACTTTGTATCTACCCCAGCGCTTAGAACAGTGCCTGGCACATAGTAAGCACTTAAATACCAAAAAAAGAAAAAACGGGAATTCAGACTGTGAGCCCCACATGGGATAGGGACTGTGTCCAACCTGATTAGCTCTTATCTACCCCAGCATTTAGTACAGTGCCTGGCATAGGTAAGTGCTTAAGAAATACCATTAAAAAAAATCCCAAATCTCTGCCCCAAAGGCAGCAAGTCTGGTTCTGTGGTTCAACAGATCAACTAAGCTGGCCTACTGAATGCTTCACACTAAAACCTCGCTGTGAGCAGGGAACGTCACTGTTTATTGTTGCGTTGTACTTTCCCAAGCACTTAGTACAGTGCCGTGCTCACAGTAAGCGCTCAAATATGATTGACTAATAAGTGTTTGGGAGAATAGAGCAAAACAGCCGTTCTCTACCCTCAAAGAGCTTACAACTTAAGTGCTTACTACATTCCAAGCACCATTCTAAGCGCTGGGGTAGATACAAGTTAATCAGGTTGGACACAGTCCCTGTCCCACGTGGGGCTCACTGTCTTTATCCCCATTTTACAGATGAGGGAACTGAAGCCCACAGAAGTGAGGGGACTTGCCCAGGATTAGAACTCAGGTCCTTCTGACATCACGTCAGGATGGAATAACCAGATACAGATCCGGTCTGCGGTGTGGTTCGGTTCTGGCCTCTCCCGTCTGCCTGTAAATCCCCCACCCCGGGCGGTTCTCGAGAGAGCGAGGAGATGAACAATGTTCTCTGTCTGTTTGAAAGAGCTGATAGAAAGTTAAATCAGTGGAATGGGAGAAACGCACATCACATTTTAATGAGCTTGGGGAATAACGAAGAAAACAGATGAATCGCATTACAGGTGTCTGGGAGAAAGGCAAGATGGGGCTGCGGCTCCACGAGGAGAATTTTAACAGCAGTCGACATTAAACCCGCCCACCCGGAATTAGCCAGCGAAAGCCCTGAGCGCATTTTGCGGGTTCCCGATGCTTGGGCTGGAGTTCCTCCTAGAATTGGAGTTAATGGGGTGCGCCTTCAATTCAGGGAGCCTCACTCCTAGACCGATTTGATCTTCTGGTGATTGGTTGCCGACAACTGCACAGTTGCGACTCCTGACTTTGTTCACGATGTCGGAGCCAGAAGGGAGGAATCGCTTCTCCTTCCTGAACCCCGTCGTTGAGACGATTCCCCTCCCTGCCTCACAAACCTCTCCAAGCACGAGGCTCGGTGGGTGGGAGGAAAACAAGATGCAGATTTAAAGCCATTTGAATTATAAATTCATAGGATAATTCGTAGGAGAAGTAGCGTGGTTCAGTGGATACAGTGCAGTCCTGGGAGTCAGAGGTCATAGGTTCTAATCCTGGCTTCACCACATGTCTGCTGTGTGACCTTGGTTAGGTCACTTTGACTTCTCTGGGCCTCAGTTACCTCATCTGTAAAATGGGGATTGGGACTGTGAGCCCCATGTGGGGCAGGGACTGCGTTCAACCTAACTCGTATCTACCGTAGCGCTTAGAACAGTGCTTGTAACATTGATGCCTGGCATATAGTAACCCACTATAGTTACTACAGTAATAAGTACCATAATTATTGTTATCATTATTAACAATACCATAATTATTTACCCTCTTGCTTGATTAGGATTAAAAGGATGAAGAATAAAAGTTGCACAATAGACCCTGCTTTCCTCTATGGAACAGCAACTCACTTTCCACTAATCAATGAACGGTATTTATTGATGGCTTACTTCTTTTTAAATGGTAGTTTTTAAGCGCTTATAATAAACCAGCTGCTGTTTTAAGCACTGGGGTAGATACAAACTAATCAAGTTGGACACATTCCCTGTCCCATATGGGGCTCACGGTCTACATCCTCATTTTATAGATGAGGTCGCTGAGGCCCAGAGAAGGTAAGTGACTTGCCCAAGGTCACCCAGCAGACAAGTGGCGGACCCGGGATTAGAAGCCATGACCTTCTGACTCCCAAGACCATGCTCAATCCGCTAGGCCACACTGCTTCCTTGTGAGTTGGAGACCCTCATTGACTCCAATATTTGGGGTCCCGTGGGATGCCCCCCGCCCCAACCCCAACCAGATCCTCCTCAGAGAGGTGGCCCATTCCCTCTTGGGACTCAAGCTGGGATGGGTGTCCCTCCTTCTATAATCATAATTATTACTGTGGTATATATTAAGCACTTAATACGTGCCAAGCACTGTACTAAACTCTGGGGAGGATACAAAATAATCGGGTCCCACATGAAGCAGCGTGGCCTAGTGGATAGAGCACAGGCCTGGGAGTTAGAAGGTCTTGAGTTCTAATCCCAGCTCTACCACTTGCCTGCTGGGTGACCTCGGGCAAGTCACTTCACTTCTCTGGGCCTCAGTTACCTGATCTGTCAAATGGGGATTGAGACTGTGAGCCCCACATGAAACAGGGACTGTGTCCAACCCGATTTGCCTGTATCCACCCCAGTGCTTAGTATAGTGCCCGGCCCATAGTAAGCGCTTAACAAATACCATTATTATTATTGCTATTATTACACGGGGCTCACAGTCTAAGTAGGGGGAAGGATAAGTACTGAATCCCCATTTTGCAGATGAGGGAACTAAGGCCCAGAGAAGTAAAGTGATTCGCCCAAGGTCACACAACAGGTAAGTGGCGGAGCCGGGATCAGAACCCAGATCCTCTGGCTTCCAGGACGGGGCTCTTTCCACTAGAACCATCCTGCTTCTCTCTTTGCCAAGGAGGGTGATGGGGATGAGTTTTTCCCTCTCTACAGGGCAAATCCCATCCTTTTGTGACCATACTGGAAGTAGCCAAGTAGATCCCGGTGTTCCTGGCTCCCCAGGGAACCTACTGGACTCTGGTCTCTCTCCACCAGCCCGGTGTGGGGGCGCGGTCTGGGTTTAACAGCTGCAATTACCTAAAAAAAAAAAAAAAATAACAAAAAAGCTCTTCAGAGTGGCAAAAATTCTGAAAAAAAATCAAGATAATTACAGCACTAGCTCATCGTGATTTGCTGGGCTATTTTTAGCAGAGGAGAAGCTGATGGGCTGGGAGCTTTTTGCTTATTTGCATTAAATCCTCTGTGGCTCCTCGCTGAAATGTGGGCATATGCTGAGTCCATGTGAGAGCCACCACTGGCACTTGTCATAAGAATTAAATCCCTCTCAAGCCTTGTTTACAGCTCAGCTCTTGTCATACGGCTCCCTTGAGCTTCATGGCTGGTGGGGTTTTTTTTTTTCCTCCTCCGGCTCCACGAAAGATTTAATTTCTTTTTTGTTTATGTGTGTACTTACACTTGCAGGTGCGGGGAAGAAAAAAAATTGCTGTGCCCAGATGTTTTGAAGCTGCAGTCGCATGCATACGGCTCAGATTAAGTAGAAAAATTGCATCAGATAAAGCCGCCACTTCTACTACAGTATTCTATAGGGTATTTAATAAACCTATCATGTTTCACTGACAATAAGACTCTCGGATTTAATTTTAGGAAGAGAAGAATATTTTAGACAGTCGTCGGCTTAACTCATTTATTGCTGATTTTGCAGGGCACTTTATCGATTTTGAATGCGGCCCAATTATATCTCTTCCACTTGCGATTTGGCAAAGAATCTTCCTGGACCAGGGCAGACTGAGGTTTCAGCGGAGCTGGGGCCGCCCAAGCTAAGTCAGTCAGCTTGTCACTGAATTAGGTAGACATCAGGGAGTCAAATCCAGATTTCACCTTAGTCTTTTAAGGCTTCACAGGAGAGACGAAACCCAAATGATCTTCCTTTCTGGTTCTCTCTCCCTTTCTACCTTCTTGTCTATCATTCCTTAGCAAATTCTGCTCAGAAAGAGCCCCCTTCCTTTCTTAATGGCTGTACACCATGCCGATCTCCTTCCTCTCCCCCTCGTCCCCCTCTCCATCTCCCCCATCTTTCCTCCTTCCCTTCCCCACGGCACCTGTATATATGTAAATATGTTTGTACATATTTATTACTCTATTTATTTATTTATCTTACTTGTACATATCTATTCTATTTACTTTATTTTGTTGGTATGTTTGGTTTTGTTCTCTGTCTCCCCCTTCTAGACTGTGAGCCCGCTGTTGGGTAGGGACTGTCTCTATGTGTTGCCGACTTGTACTTCCCAAGCACTTAGTACAGTGCTCTGCACACAGTGAGCGCTCAATAAATACGATTGATTGATTGATTGATCTGAACTGAGCAAAATCGACTTAGTTTTCAGCTGGGATACAGCCCTGTCTGAGGCTTTGTTTTGCTGTGCCCTTAAACCATTTCCTCTGTTCTCCTGGCTTTCATTTTCCCAATTTCAGCTCGCCGTGCAACAGATTCTTGGGTCTCCTGTTACCATTCGTTCCCCACACGGACTCCACCCAGCATAGCTGTGTTGATTTGAGCCCAGTTTAGAAGCTTGGAGATCGACTTTGCTGTTCGTGCTCTTTTCTTTGGAGTCAGAGGTCATGGGTTCAAATCCCAGCTCCACCACAAGTCTGCTGTGTGACCTTGGGCAAGTCACTTAACTTCTCTGAGCCTCAGTTACCTCATCTGTAAAAATGGGGATTAAGACTGTGAGCCCCCCATGGGACAACTTGATCACATTGTATCCCCCCCAGCGCTTAGAACAGTGCTTTGCACATAGTAAGCGCTTAACAAATGCCATCATCATCATTTTCTTGCCATCCGATATTGAGAGTGGCCTGTAGGAACCAGTGTTTCTGGGAGTCAGAAGGACCTGGGTTCTAATCCCGGCTCTGGCGCTTATCTGCTGCGTGACCTTGGGCAAGTCACTTCACTGGGCCTCAGTTTCCTCATTTGTAAAATGGGGATTAAGACTGGGAGCCCCATGTGGGACAGGGACGGTGTCCAGCCTGATTAACTGGTATCCACCCCAGTGCTTAGAAGAGCATTTGGCACACAATAAGTGCTTAATGAGTACCTTAATAATTACTGTTATTACTATTAGCTCTCAAAGAGCCGGCTGTAGTGCCTGTCTGAGATTCAAACCCAAGTCTCACTACACTAGACTTACTTACTAGACTGGATGCTCATTGCAGGGAATGTGACTGTTCTATTGTTATAGTGTACTTTCCTAAGCGCTTAGTCCAGTAATCTGCACACAATAAGCACTCAATAAATACAACTGACTGAGATGACTCTGGAGAACCCCCAGTTTCGTCTGGAAACGAGTCGTAGGACTCACCTGCTTATTAGCTTTTCACTCCGCGATCCTGGCTGGGTGTGCTCTTCCCTGGTCCAGTCCTGCAGAAGTGGAGGAGGAAGGGGAAGAGGAACAGGAACAGAAAGAGAAGGGGGAAGAGGAGGAACAGGAAAAGCAGGAAGAGGAGGAAGGTGACCCTCAGAAGATGCTGATTTTATGAGGGACCCAGCCTCTCTCCACTCTGAAATGATTAGGGAGAATGAAGCCTTGGGGCTACTGACCAATGGAAACAAAACAGTCTGGTTGGGAAGTGAGCAATAGGGAAAGTACAAGAGACTCTCCAGTTTTAATTTGAATTTTGACTCTGGCTCTCCTCCTGGGAATAATCTCTCCCCCCCAGGGGGTGGGATTATCTTCCTCCTCTTCCCCATCTTGCCCACCCCCTGCGCTTCCTCCCCATCATCAACAGGAAATATCGAGGCCCTAAATATGCAGAGAACTATATTAAGCATTTGGAGCACATACAGAAGAAGTATAATGCCACATCCCTAGCCTTCGGAGATAGTCCGGGGGAAGACAAATGGCACAAATTAATGGAAAAACCATGGTTAAGGAGTGTGGGAGTAAAGATAAATAAACTCAAGAAGCACATAACATGCTGAGAGGTTGATAAAGTTGGCATGACTTGGATGTTAGGGGATTAATAAGAAAAGGCCTCTTGGCCTGGACAGCACTTTAAGAGACAGGAGAAAAGGCATGGTGAAGCAGTGGTGGGGAAAAGCCATCAATGAGTTGGAGACAGGAGAATCGAGAATGCAGAATGCCTGAGAGGAGTGCTTGTCATGGAGAGCGAGAGGCAAAAGTTTGGGGAAGAGAGCAATAAAGTCCTACATCTACTTCCTTTTTTATTGATATTTGTTAAGCACTTACTATGTTCCAGACGCTGTTCTAAGTCCTAGGGTAGATACAAGGTAATCAGGATGGGCGCAGTCCGTGTCCCTCAGGGGGCTCCCAATCCTAATCCCCATTTTACAGATGAGGTAACTGAGGCCCAGAGAAGTTAAATGACTGTTAAGTGACTGGCACAAGGTCACACCACAGACGTGTGGTGGAGCCAGGATTAGAACCCAAGTCCTTCTGACTCCCAAGCCTGTGTTCTATCCACTAAGCCATGCTGCTTCTATACTGGGGGGGTACTAACCCCTAAAATAGGTTGGAGTTCGAAGCTTGGAATTTAAACCAGCAAGGAGTGGATGGATTCTGTTAGCAGGATTTGACATGTCAGTTTCCTGCTGTACTAACAGGGAGGTTTCGGTTGGCTACTTCAGGTTATCACTGATCTGCTATGGCAAGAAGCAGCTTGACAATTCAGGACACTTACATAGCCTGCTCCCTCTGGGGACCATTCATGCTTTTCCCGTCACTCTGAACCCCTGCCATTATCCCTGAGACCCCAAAATCTGGATATGCCCTCTCTCAGAGTAAATAGTCAGGCTGAGGAAGGTGAAGCTTTTGACTGAAACCCCAAAAAGGAAGGGTAAAAGGAGAAAAACAAGATGAAGTAGAATCCACAGTCCGAGGGGGAAGGAGAGCAGATATTTATTTTATCCCCACTTTACAGAGGAGGAAACTAAGGCACAGAGCAATGAACTAATTCTCCCCAGGACACGGAGTAGCCCAGTGGCAAAGGTGAGACTAGAACCCAGGACACCTGACTCACAGGCCCAGGATGTTTCCTGTAGACCCTGCTACCACTCCCAGCCAGACTGCCAACCTGAGCTTCCCGAGAACCAGATCCTCCTTGACTGAGGGCATACTGCGTGCAGAGCACTGTACTGAGCGCTTGGGAGTGTACAGTAAAACAGAATTAGAAGTCACGTTCTCTGCCCATAGTGAGCTTATATTTATCTCCCGTAAAAGAGGCCTAGTTGTAACTGGGACTTGTACCTGAGAGGGGTTTAAGAGACCCTCGTCTCCCCCACCCAGAGTACCCAGTGGGGGCTCAATAAATGCTGTTCTCTTTTTAAATTGAGAGGAGACTAAAGTGCCACAACTACAGGCCCACTGATGCTCACTGCAATCAGCCTAGACTGGAGAGATGTTGGACTTCCTTCCACCATTTTAACGTAAGAATGTTTAGTTGTTAAGCCGGCGGGGGAAAAAAAAAATCATCCAGTGCAATCTCCGAAACAGCCGGGGATGCGAAATCCTTGATGGCGGCCAAGTAGGGCAAAATGCCAATTTCATTTATTTTATTACCTTTGCCCCTCCTGGTGAGAAGGTGCAAGCTGTTAACTATTCCGAACTTATTTCAAAGGCTGGTCTAATGAAGCCATGCTCCAGCAGATAGACTACTGCATTAACTAACGATGAATCCGCAAAGGCCTGGGTGGGGAACTTCACACAAAGTCACTGATGTACAACCAGAAAAGTCAGTAATGACTATATAATTCATATTAATGTCAACCCTCACACCAGATTGCATGCCGGTTAGATATCAAAATAGAAATTGAATTAGGCCTCAAGCATTTGACCCTCAATCCCCTTGCTATATCCCTCTCGTACGGCATCCCGTTTGGAAAAGCAGCTAAGCGATGAGGTTATCTCCTGATTAACAGTTTGATTTTCTTAATGTAACTTGACTTGCCTGTTAGACAAGCATCATTAGAACACAAATGATGGATCTCTTATCTTTCTATTACTCTCTCAACATCTACGTTTGTTCGAGACGTTGATTCGAGTGCCCTGTCAGTTTGCGGACTAAGAAAAAAATGTCATCCTTCTAATGTGGTAAACTGATAAATTACCATTCCGGTTACATCTGTAGAAAAATAAATCACTGATTCTCCTGATTTTGAAGAGTGAAACACACAAGATCACAGGGGAAGAAGAATAATAAACTACAGTCTAGTGCTGAGACTCTGGCCTTTATTATCAATCATATTTATTGAGCACCAACTGAATGGGAAGCAGTAATAATAATAATTATGGTATTTAATGATGACGGCATTTATTTTTTTATGGCATTTATTAAGCACTTACTATGTGCAAAGCACTGTTCTAAGCACTGGGGAGGTTACAAGGTGTTCAGGTTGGCCCACGGGGGGCTCACAGTCTTAATCCCCATTTTGCAGATGAGGTAACTGAGGAACAGAGAAGTTAAGTGACTTGCCCAAAGTCACACACCTGACAGTTGGCGGAGCCAGGATTTGAACCCATGACCTCTGACTCCAAAGCCCGTGCTCTTGCCACTGAGACACGATATTTGTTAAGAGTTTACTGCATGCCAGGCACTGTTCTGAGCGCTGGAGATCCCTGTCCCACATAGGGCTCACAGTCTTCATCCTCAATTTACAGATGAGGGAACTGAGGCACAGAGAAGTGAAGTGACTTGCCCAAGGTTACACAGCAGACAGGTAGCAGAGCCAGGATTAGAACCCATGACCTTCTGATTCCCAAGCCCATGCTTTCTCTGCTAGGTTTCTATTAAATATTTGTATTTGGCCTAGAGGATACAGAACCTGGGTCCTAATCCCAGCTCTGCCACTTGTCTGCTGCGTGTCCTGGGGCAGGTCACTTCACTTCTAGTGCTTAGAACGGTGCTTGGCACATAGTAAGCGCCTAACAGATACCCTCCTTATTATTATTATTATTAAAGATCCCAGGCTTTGGAGTCAGAGGTCATGGGTTCAAATCCCAGCTCCACCAATTGTCAGCCATGTGACTTTGGGCAAGTCACTTCACTTCTCTGGGCCTCAGATACCTCATCTGTAAAATGCGGGTGAAGACTGTGAGCCCACTGTGGGACAACCTGATCACCTTGTTACCTCCCCAGCGCTTAGAATAGTGCTTTGCACATAGTAAGCGCTTAATGCCATTGTTATCATTATTATTATTCTCTGTGCCTCAGTTCCCTCATCTGTAAATTGGAGATTAAGACTAGGAGTCTCTATGGGACTCTATGGGACACTGTTATCTTGCATCTACTCCAGCGCCGAGAACAGTGTCTGGCACATATCACTTAACAGATACCATTATTATTATTATTATTATTATTATTATTATTATTATTACTAAGTCCTTCAGACTCCCAGGCAAGGGTTTTATCCACTAGGCCATTCTGCTTCTACTCTTGCGTGGATATTAGAGAATAAGAGTGAGCCTGAGAGTGAGTCAGACTGAGCCCCCTCCTTCCTCTCCCCCTCCCTATGCCCCCCACCCTACCTCCTTCCCCTCCCCACAGCACCTGTATATATGTTTGTACAGATTTATTACTCTATTTGACTTGTACATATTTACTATTCTATTTATTTTATTTTGTTAGTACGCTTTGTTTTGTTGTCTGTCTCCCCCTTCTAGACTGTGAGCCCGCTGTCGGGTGGAGACCGTCTCTATATGTTGCCAACTTGTACCTCCCAAGCACTTGGTACAGTGCTCTGCACACAGTAAGCGCTTAATAAATACAAGTGAATGAATGAATAAGAGTAATCGGAGCAAAGCACTTACCTTTAAAAGACCCAGGCGTAGGGGAGTCTTTGGCAAACGCTGTCCTATGAGTTATATTTTCAATTGAACTTCTGGCGCTATATATAGATTTCCCCCTTGGAGGAGCCTATCATAGCAGAAACTTTCTGTAGTCTCGTGGTCTCTGTCAAGAAAGGATTTGCTAATTACGCTCAAGTGTACCCAAGCCTGATTTTATGATTACATTGCAGCTTTGGCTCATTAGGGCTGCTAGGGGAAATGCTGGCTCGTTTGGAATAAGAATGGATGGTGTGAAGGGAGACCTGCTGACCCTGTTGGCCTTTTCACAGGGGTCTGCGGGAAAGGCAAAGAGCAACCTTCCCGTCCCCTGGCCCAATAATAATAATAATAAGTGGCATTTGTTAAGCGCTTACTATGTGCAAAGCACTGTTCTAAGCACTGGGGAGAATACAGGGTGATCAGGTTGTCCCACGTGGGGCTCACAGTCTTAATCCCCATTTTACAGATGAGATAACTGAGGCCCGGAGAAGTTAAGTGACTTGCCCAAGATCACACAGCAGACGTGTGGCGGAGGCGGGATTCGAACCCATGACCTCTGACTCCAAAGCCCATGCTCTTTCCACTGAGCCACGCTGCTGCTCAATCGTTTTGCTCTTGTTCCTCCCAACACAGGTGCGATCATGCAGGGTGCTAGGGAAGAGGTGAACGCTTTTCTAGAACGTTCCAGCGCTTAGAACAGCACTTGGCACATAGTAAGCGCTTAACAAATACCATAATTATTAAAGCACGGAGCTGGAAAGTAGTGTAGCCTAGTGGAGAGAGCACAGGCTTGAGAGTCAGAGGACCTGAGTTTTAATCCTATCTCTGCCAATTGCTTGCTGTGTGATCTTGGGTGAGTCACAATTTCTCTGTGCCTCAGTGTAAAATGGGGATCAAATCCTACTCCCTCCTACTTAGTCTGTGAGCCCCATGTGGAACAGGGACTGTGTCCAACCTGATTAGCTTTTATCTACTCCAGCACTTAGCACAGTGCCTGACATATAGTAAGCACTTAACAACCATTAAAAATTATAACAGTGGTATTTATTAAGCACTTACTACATGCCAAACCCTGTGGTAGTTACAGAAATATGAGATGGGACATAGACCCAGCCCCACTCGGGACTCACAGTTGATTATATCTTTTAGACTATGAGCCCACTGTTGGGTATGGACTGTCTCTATATGTTGCCAACTTGTACTTCCCAAGCGCTTAGTACAGTGCTCTGCACACAGTAAGCGCTCAAGAAATACGATTGATTGATTGACTGATTGATTATATCCCGTTTTACAGAGGACGAAACTGAAGCCCAGAAATGTTAAGTAATTTGTTTGAAAACCCACAAAAGGCCAGAGGCAGAGCTGTGATACGAATTTCAGTCCTCAAATTCCCACTCCCTTTTCCAATTTAGCCATACTGCCTCTGCGGGCTTTCATTCCCTTCCCAAAAATGTATGCAGGTATTTTTCCTACTTATATTTACTTCCCTGCTTTATTAAGTAGTTTATTTCTGCCCTCTTCCACAATTTTTCAGCTGAGAAGCAACCAGGCCCAAACAGCATGCTCTACTAAATCCACCAAGTTTCTCCATTAACCTCTCCACTTACGCATAGAAGCAGCGTGGCTCAGTGGAAAGAGCACGGGCTTTGGAGTCAAAGGTCGTGAGTTCAAATCCTGGCTCTGCCAATTGTCAGCTGTGTGACTTTGGGCAAGTCACTTAACTTCTCTGGGCCTCAGTCATCTCATCTGTAAAATGGGGATTGAGACTGTGAGCCCCCCATGGGACAACTTGATCACCTTGTTACCTCCCCAGCACTTAGAACAGTGCTTTGCACATAGTAATCATTTAATAAATGCCATCGTTATTATTATTGGAGTTCCAACGTTAAGCCTTTTGCATGCTCAAAAACTTAATGAATGCACAGATTGGGTCATCAGGCAATAATTCGAAAATTTGACTCTACAAATCTGGAAAATTATAGCTCCCTTATTAGCATCATCAGACACAATGAATTAGTTCACTCTCTAGCTCTTTCTGCTGAACAGTTAAAAATGGTCTGACATCACCACAACAGAGTCTAATGTAGCAGGAAGCTTGATTTTTATATATATATGCAACAAATCCCCAAAGAGAAAAGAAATCCAGCTTTACACTCAACATTGAGATCTCTTGATAAAAAGATTATTGAAAGGTTTCTGCACTATGCTCTGTCATAGGCACTTAAGGAGCATCGGGAAGACTGCGTGCCTGTGGATAGATGAAGACCAAACCAGAATCGTTCATCATGCTTTAGTAGTGATGGTATAAAGTTTGTTATTGATGTAGGCTCAGATATAAATTAAAACTAAGACCTAGGGAAAAATCCTCAACTCCCCCCAAGACATCTTAGTTATGGGCTCTAAAATCTCCGGCTGACGTTGACCAGAAAACAGCTCTTTGTACTCGAACTCCAGAGTTTGTGAATTTGGTCTGTAATGGCTGAAATTTGTTCCTGGGGTTTTTTAAGGGTCTGTTTCTAATATACCAGCTTTCTCACTTCACAAATCAAGGAGCCAGATCAGGGCCTGGAGAACAGATCTGAGCTAGCCAGAAGTGGCCAACTCCACCTAGCTCTTTTAAATTCCCTGTCCCAGAATGAGAGTCCCAAGGGTGCGGAATATGTCGGGAATATATATATTTTTTAAAGGAATGGCCGTTCTTCCCTTCCAACTAGTCGGGCGGAGTTTCTTAGTCTCCTAGTTTCATCCCTCCCTTTTTTTTTATGGTATTTGTTAAGCACTTAGTCTGTGCCAGCACTGTACTAAGCTAATCAGGTTGGACACAGGACCCATCCCACGTAGGACTCAGAGTCTTAATCCCCATTTTGTAGTCATCATTGCTGCGGCCACTTTAAACAGGTCCTGCACGTCGAAAAGAAACTTTTAGGGACCCTGGGAGATAGCTAGCACCCTGGCCCACCTAGTCACTGACAGCATTAGCCACCTCCAGTAGGAATACCACTGACAAGGATGAAGGAGTGAGAGCGAATCTGCACAAACCACATACCACCTCATTTTATTCCCCCGTATAGGTTCACAGTTCTCCTCCGTCACTCCAGATGAGCGCTTCCATCATCCTCTTCTCAATCACCTTGCCCTTCCTACCTTATCTTGCTACTCTTCTAATAATCATAATGGCATTTGTTAAGCGCTTCCTATGTGCCAGGCGCTGTAGTAAGTGCTGGTGTGGACACAATCAAATCGAGTTTGGCCCAGCCCCTTGTCCCACGTGGGGCTCACAGACCCAAACTCCATTTTTCAGATGAGGTACTGAGGCACAGAGAAGTTGAGTGGCTTGCCCAAAGTCACACAGCAGACAAGTGGCAGAGCGGGGATTAGAACCCAGGACCTTCTGACTCCCAGTCCCGTGCTCTATCCATCTATTTCTTCATATCCGACAGACCATGACTCTCCCCAGCTTTCAAGGCCTTTTAAAGAAACATCTCCTCCAAGAGGCTTTCCCAGACTAAACCCTCATTTCCTCTTCTTTCACTTCCTTCTGCAACACCCTTCCACTTGGATTTGCACCCTCTATTCACCCCTTCCTCAGCCCCATGGCATTTTTGTACATATCATTAATTTATTTATATTTGCGTTTGTCTCCCGCTCTAGACTGTAAGCATGTTGTAGGAAGAGAACGTTTCTACCAGCTCTGTTATATTCTCTCCCATGTGCTTCGTCCAGTACACTGCACACAATAAGCACTCAATGAATACAACTGATTAATTGTTCATCACCACAGTCTCTCACATCTTGAATCTCAGGACTGCACCTCCTCCATCACTCCCAATGAGAGCTTCCATCATCCTCATCTCAATCCCCTTTCCCCCTCCTACCTCACCTCGCTGCTCTCCTACTACAACCCAGCCCGCACAATTCACTCATCTAAAGCCAATCTTTCCTCTCAGGGTCGCACATGGAGAGTTTCCTGTATTTTATCAGTCTCGACTACAGGAGGGAGAGTCAAGCAGAGGTCTACCCATTCCATTCCTAGCTTGGGAAGTGGCTAGCGAGTGGAAGGTCATCTGCTACACGGCAAAACTCCCCTCTGCTAGGCAGCAGCGGCACAGGAGAGAATCGAGGGCGGAGGTTCACGTTTATTGCACGGAAGGAGGCAATGGTAAACCACTTCCATATTTTTACCAAGAAAACTCTATGGATACACTCCCAGAACGATTGCAGATGGAGTCGGGATATTCTGGGAGAGATACGTCCATGGTGTTGAGGAGACGACTCGACAGCGTAAGACAAGATGAAGCCAACCCACTCACTGCACCTCCATCACATCTATCTCGCCACGTCCCCGTTTAGACATCGGCCTGACAAAATAGAGACGGGGGAATTCTGGTCGCTTCATAAATATTAAAAACGATTGACTCATTATTTGGCGAAGCTAAGTCACTGGCTCCGGCCCAACGTGACCGGGTGCTCTGCTCATCCAACGGGTTAACTGCCTTAGCCCAACTTGAGACATAATCCTTTGTAAGCGGGCTCCTCTGCATCTCCTTTCCTCCAGAAAACCCTGCAGTGGAAGCATCTGGAATACAAGCAGCAGGGGGAAGTTTCAGTTCCATGTAGACCATCTAGCATTTGGGTAGAGAATGTTAGTACAGTGCTCTGCATGTAGTAAAATGCTCAATAAATATCACAGATTGATTGAGGTGAGGTAGCAGTGTTGGTAGAAGGAACACAAAGCCCTGGCTTCTGAACCTGGCAGGGCTGGCTTCACATATTTGACCACCCACCCTGTCTTTCTGAAGCAGCGTGGCTTAATGAATACAGCCCGGCCCTGAGAGTCAGAAGGTTGTGGGTTCTAATCCCAGCTCCACCACCTGTCTGCTGTGTGGTTTTGGGAAAGTCACTTCGCTCCTCTGGGCCTCAGTTACCTCATCTGAAAAATGGGGATTAAGAGCATGAGATCCATGTGGGGTTCGCTAGCTGTTCTCCTGCTACAACCCAGCCCGCACACTTCATTCCTCTGGTGCTGACCTTCTCACCGTACCTCCATCTCATCTATCTCGCTGCTGATCTCAGGCCCACAACCTACCTCTGGCCTGAAACACCCTTCTCCTTCATGTCACACATAGAATTGCTCTCCCCCACTTCAAAGCCTATTGAAGGCACATCTCCAGGAAGCCTTCCCTGACTGAGCCCTCCTCTCCTCCCACTCCCTTCTGCGCCCCTCATACTTGCTCCCTTATTCATCCTCCCTCCCTTCCCCACAGCACATAGGTATATATCTGTATATATCTTATTGATTTATCTATTTATTTCTTTATATTAATGTCCGTCTCTCCCTCTAGACTGTGAGCTCGTTGTGGGCAGGAATGTGTCTGTTGTCACAGTGTACTCTCCCAAGTACTTTGCACAAGTAAGCTCTCAATAAATACGATTAATAACAATGATAATAATGTGGTCAGGGACTGTGTCCAACCTGAGTAACTTGCATCTACCCCAGCGCTTAGAATAGTTCTTGGCACATAGTAAACACTTAAGTTCCATAAGTATTATTATTATTATGACATCATTATATCACAATGACCATACTCTGTACATACATACAGTACATACTGTATGTATACATACTCTGTACATACATACAGCTTACAGTGAGCATAGGGAAGCAGCATGACTTAGTGGCAAGAGCATGGGCTTAGGACTCAGAGGTCATGGGTTCAAATCCCAACTCCACCACTTATCAGCTGTGTGATTTTAGGCAAGTCACTTAACTTCCCTGGGCCTCAGCTCCCTCATCTGTAAAATGGGGATGAAGACTGTGAGCCCCACGTGGGACACTCTGATTACCTTTTATCTACACCAGCACTTAGAACAGTGCTTTGCATGTAGTAAGCACTTAACAAATACCAACATTATTATTATACTTGCAAGATAACATGTTAAAATCATATGGAAGTCCTTTCAAACCTACAGTCCTATTGCCTTCCTCTGTGGGGAAACTAACCAACTCTCAACCAATTTGGGAGGCAGGGTGGCCTAGGAGATGGAGCATGGCCCCAGGGGTCAGAAGGACCTGGTTTCTAACCCTGGCTCTGCCACTTCTCCGCTCTGGGGCCTTGGGTAAGTCACTTCACTTCTCTGGGCCTCATTTGTAAAATGGGAGTTAATAATAATAATAATAATAATAATAATAATGGCATTTATTAAGCACTTACTATGTTCAAAGCACTATTCTAAGCACTGGGGAGGTTACAAGGTGATCAGGCTGTCCCACGGGGGGCTCACAGTTTTCATCCCCATTTTACTGATGAGGGAACTGAGGCACAGAGAAGTGTACTTCCCAAGCGCTTAGTACAGTGCTCTGCACACAGTAAGCACTCAATAAATATGATTGAATGAATGAATGAAGTGACTTGCCCAAAGTCACACAGCTGACAATTGGCGGAGCTGGGGTTTGAACCTATGACCTCTGACTCCAAAGCCTGGGCTCTTTTCACAGAGCCACGCTGCTTCTCTGGTTAAGGTTCTCTCTGGTGAAGGGTTAAGACTGTGAGCCGTATGTGGGACATGGATTGAATCCAACCTAACTAGCTTGTTTCTACCCCAGCTCTTAATACAGCGTCTGGCACATAGTAAGCACTTAACAAATAACGTAGGGGGGTAAAAAATCCCTTGTGCTTCAGAGCCATCGAGTCCACCTTCTGGGTCCTCTTGAAGAGGTAACATTTCTAACTCACTTCGGACACCTCCACGCCACCTTTCCAACTGCACACCCCTTCATCCATCTTCACACCTGAGATGGCTGCCTCATTCGCTTACTTATTGGCTGTACAAACTGCTCCTGGCCCTTCTGCTTTCTCACTGTCCAGATCCAAGCAGCATCCAATTTTAGGTGGGCGAAAGAAAACGCCTCTCCCGGGTCTGAAACCACTTATGTCTGGAATGTGTAATGATATTAGTGATGATAACGTTGGTATTTGTTCAGCGCTTACTATGTTCCAAGCACTGGCATAGAAGATAATCGGGTTGGACACAATCCCTGTCCCACATGGGGCTCACAGTTTGAATTCCCATTTTACAGATGAGGGAACTGAGGCCGAGAGAAGTGAAGAGACTTACCCAAGGTCCGCAGCAGACAAGTGGCGGAGCAGGATTAGAACCCAGGTCCTTCTGACTCCTAGGCCCGCGCTCTATCCACTAGGCCACGCTCCTTCTTACTACCAATTCTGATTATGGTGACTCACATCCTAGCAGTAGACTCAGACCTTGGGAAAGAATTAAAGGACAAAAGTTGGACTGTCTCGCCTCGTGAGGATTCAAGATTGATACAAAGGCCTTGGATGCAGCCTCACTATTTTTGGTCTCCCGGGGTTTTTCTCTGTTTGGATGTTCGGGATTCAGGAGACGGGATGACCGCCAAGAGAAAAAGGCCATCACGGGACTGATTTCAATCTACCGCCTCTCGGCTTTCCGCGTAACCTCGACAACTGAAGGTAGAAATAATTTTCGATTAAGTTGAGTAAAATCGCATCGCATTCATTCGCAGTTCCGCGGTTTGCCAAAGCAATGAATTTTTAAACCTTAGCCATCCTATCTCCCCTACTACACTCCCTTCCTCCATTTTACCGCCTCTGGAGAGACTAGGGATTTGGAGTGTAAGCATTACCCTTCTCTTCCGCTCTTTTCTTCTCTTCCACATCTCCCTGAGGCCTCTCCGACAGCTGGTTCCACCTGCTGACCAGCAGGTAGGAAACTCCCCCACTAAAAAACCTAAAGTCCAAGCACGCTCCTCTCCATCAAACCCTTTCCCCGATCCCTCCGGCTTTTTAAAAGTTTGGGCAATGCATGACCGTGACTGATTCAATACTGATGATGGAGTCTGTTGCGGGTTGGCAGATTATGAGGCAAAACACAATAATAATTATCACCTTTGGATTTGTATCTTACTTACTTATTCATGGATGGTGTCTTTGTAGCCCTGATTTTGTTTTCCTACCTCATAAAAAGTTTATAAGAAAGCAAGCGGGAACACGCAGAAATGTACTTAAATATTTAATAATTGAATGGCAAGTTTTCAAATGACGGGGGAGAATTAAAGTCATCTTTCTTGTTCAACACCACAGATTCGAAGTGGAATTTCAAAACAGCTCTTTGCTTAAGGGGTGTCATCGTTGCTCTTAACGGGCTCGGAATCTGCTGTATGTTTCAGATACGCAGGGAGACTGGAATGCCAGATCTAGTTTGCATTTCCACAGTTCAAGGTGGGAACCTGCTGTTAGGGCTGGATACTGTTCCGGGGACAACTGATTTCATGGCCCCAGTCATGCTGACCTAAAATCATCTACAGATTTCTTCCCAAACCACAGGAGTGGTAGAAGCGCTTAGTACAGTGCTCTGCACACAGTAAGCGCTCAATAAATACGATTGAATGAATGACCATCTAAGGGCCTGGCAAGAGCAGTGGCTTCTACCAGCATGGCCTGGGAGTAAGGTGACTTGGGTTCTAGTCCTGGCCATGTGACCTTGGGTAAGTCACTTCACTTCTTGGGCCTCAGTTCTCTCATCTATAAAATGGGGATTCAATATCTGGTGGGGGGTTTTTTAATGATATTTGTTGTGGGCTATGTGCCAGGCAACTATGTACTAACAGCTGGGGTAGATAAATAATAAATAATAATAATGGCATTTATTAAGCACTTACTATGTTCTAAGCGCTGGGGAGGTTACAAAGTGATCAGGTTATCCCACAGGGGGCTCACAGTCTTCATCCCCATTTGACAGATGAGGGAACTGAGGCACAGAGAAGTTAAGTGACTTGCCCAAAGTCACACAGCTGACATTTGGCGGAGGCAGGATTTGAACCCATGACCTCTGACTCCAAAGCCCGGGTTCTTCTCCACTGAGCCACGCTGCTTCTCTAGATGAAAACTAATCAGGTTGGACACAATTCATGTCCCACATGGGGCTCCCTGTCTTAACTCCCATTTTACAGATGAGGTAACTGAGGCATGAAGAATCTAAGTGACTTGTCCAAGGTCACACAGAAGACAAGTGGCAGAGTCAGGATTAGAACGCAGGTGTTTCTGACACCCAGGCTCGTGCTGTATCCAGTAGGCCATGCTGCTTCTCTCTTTTTTGTGGGGGAGGGTGGGAGCTGGGGGGGAATTTGTTAAGCACTTACTATGTGCCACATACTGTACTAAGCGTTGGGGTAGATAAAAACTCATCATCATCATCATCATCATCAATCGTATTTTTTGAGCGCTTACTATGTGCAGAGCACTGTACTAAGAGCTTGGGAAGTACAAATTGGCAACACATAGAGACAGTCCCTACCCAACAGTGGGCTCACAGTCAGTTGGACACAATCCCACATGGGGCTCGATCTTAATCCCTGTCTTACAGATGAGGTAACTGAGGCCCAGAGAAGTGAAGTGACTTGCCCAAGGTCACACAGCAGACAAGCAGTGGATCTGGGACTAGAACCCAGGTCCTTCTGACTCCTAAGCATGAACTCTATCCACTAGGCCATGCTTAATCCAGCTTCCTAGATCAATCAATCGTATTTATTGAGCGCTTACTGTGTGCAGAGCACTGTACTAAGCGCTTAGGAAGTACAAGTTGGCAACATATAGAGACAGTCCCTACCCAACAGTGGGCTCACAGTCTAAAAGGGGCTCACAGTCTAGATCGTTTCTTAGAGCAGGAAGCCACAAGCTCTCTTTGCCAGTCTCTCTGCTTGCTCAGACTCCAACAATTCCTGAAGGAAGGAAGATGAAAAACTCACCAGTCTGCACGGCAGGTGTTCCCGGAGGAAGCGGTGAGTTGGAGTCGTTATATTAATGACTCTCCAGCCCATTCCAGAAGCTTCCCCCCTTATCTCCAGAGTCAGTTGCTTGGAACGAGAATCGACTTTTCCTGTTGGGAAGACTCTTCGGGAGGCACAAAGTCATCTTTGAATCTAAAGTTCCTGAATTCCTCTTGGTCCGTGATTTACTGCAGGGAATAATAATCATAATTGTGGGTACTTGTTAAGCGCTTACTGTGTGCCAAGCACTGTTCTAAGCGCTGGGGTAGATAAAAGTTATTCGGGTTGGATACGGTTCCTTTCCCACATGAGGTTCACACTCTTATCCTTGTTTTACAGGTGAGGGAACTGAGGCACAGATAAGTTAAGTGGACTTGCCCAAGGTCACACAACAGACAAAGTGGCAGAGCCGGGATTAGAACCCAGGTCCTTCTGACTCCCAAGCCTATCCACTCTTGCTTCTGTCACCTAATCAGTCAGTCATATTTATTGAGTGCTTACCGTGTGCAGTAAGCACTTGGTAGAGTACAATTCAACAGAATCATCATCATCATCATCAATCGTATTTATTGAGCGCTTACTATGTGCAGAGCACTGTACTAAGCGCTTGGGAAGTACAAATTGGCAACATATAGAGACAGTCCCTACCCAACATTGGGCTCACAGTCTAAAAGGGGGAGAGAATCAGTAGAATCAGTAGACGCATTCCCTGTCCACAACGAGCTTAAGGTCTAATGGCCCAGGGAAAGGTTTTCCAAGGATCAAGCCCTTCCTCTTCTCCCACTCCCTTCTGCTCTGCCCTGGCACTTGGATTTGCCCCTTTCATTCACCCCTTCCTCAGGCCCCTTACGTCCATATCTGTCATTCATTTAAATAAATGTCTGTCTTCTCCTCTAGATTTTGTTGTGGACAGGGGAGATGTCTACCAACTCTGTTATTTTGTACTCTCCCAAGCGTTCAGTAGAGTGCTCCGCACCCAGCAAAAACTGATTGATCAATCCGTCTTGACCAGAGCTATTTCTTCTCCAGCAGAAAGATAAATCCTCCGAGTTGTCTACGGTATTCATTGGATACACTGGAATGATCTGGATTCTAGGGTTGACTTCTCTAATTGGTTACAGTTGTTCAGAATCCAGGTTTCAGCCCATATGGGCTGTTGGAAACACTGCAATCCTACGTAGTTTTTAATTTGGGAGGCCCCAGGGGGTTGCTGTCTTTCCAGACTCCGTTGAGCCCTTGGATGCTCCTAGAATGCCATCAATTCTACGGCGAATTCCTTGCTTCGAATTCTTCATCATTAATTCCAGGGCCTCCCCGTGCCCGGATCTATTCTTTCAAGTTCAACTTCAAATTAAATTTCTCGCGTATCCAAACGTGTATCTTCGGTGATAAAAACCTTGACTATTAAGACAACTTGATGTCTGGGTAATTGAAAAAACTCCCTCAAGAGCCAGTTGGAGAATTTTTATGTTTCATATCCTGCATCTGAACCAGGATCCCAGACTCATTTCTCAACATTGCCACAGATTAGATGGATTTGGGTCCACTCCCTACAACTACTTTTGTAGCTCTGATCTATTCATGATGTGATCTACCTGTCTCTAACGGATTATCCGGCCTCCGGAAACATTTCCCGGAGCAAACGTGGTCACATTCTGGAAAGGCTGTCGAGTCAAGGCTTATTTAGTAGTTGAGATGGCATGCAAAATGCAACCAAAAGAGCCTGGTTTTCAGGCTTTTAAGCTTGTTCTTGCCCAGATTCTAATTAATAGCGGGGGTAAAAATAGGACTACAAGTGAAGGAGGGCCAGAATTTCCGTGGCCAGGAAGTTTGGGGAAAACCAGAAGTTCAATTTAGCAGCCTCCAAAGGGGCCGCTTTTCAATGCAATAGGAATTCTGTAGGCTGAACGTTGAAGGGTTGGGGCCTGATGAATAGAAACAACTATCTATCTAGGTCATCGCAAATGACAATCCTCTACCTCTGGTGGAAAAATTCATTCATCAACAAGGAATAAATGGCTCAGGGGTACATACCTATCTATCCTATGAAGTGATGATTAGGAAAGTAAAAGTAGGCTGATAACAAGCATGTCCAGATATTTGAGTTGGAATAGAATTATTTCATTTTAAACTGCAAGGTACAACTTGGGTGAATGCGACATAAGTACCAGTTCTGCTAGTGGATATGGAATTAAACCTGACTAAATTGAAAAGCAAACACATTACACCGCAATTATCCATGTGGTTGTCATTCAAAGGCCCGGCCTCTCTGAAATAACCATTAGAATAGTAAATAAACCTCAACAAAAACAGTGCACTATTTTATTTGAGTAGATGCATTAGCTTTATTGTAGCTTGCAGGCACAAACAATTTGATGAAACTCCTGGAGGATGACACATTTCACAGCTAACTGTTTTCCACCCTTTGCTTTCATCTGGCATGTGTAGGAAACATTAGCAGCTCAATGTCGCTAGTTTGGGTCAATAAAAAACTATGAATACAAATTTTTAAAGTTAAGGTTTCCGACTCCGGTGATGAAATTTGGAAGGGCAAAATCAAAAATAAATACAATTATTAAAAATCAGCAAATGTCCTGTGAACCCAAGAATGCAAAAAAAAAAAAAAATTCCCAAACGAACAAAAAACAACCACTCAGGCCAGAATCCTAGCCCTGAAGGGCAAGCATCAGCAAAATTCAGTTCATGTGGTTGAAACCACATTATTAGGAAAAAACCTCACAAGCTAATCAAAGCAGTGTCAAAAATGCTATTTCATCCTCAAGTGGAACTTTAGAACTTACCTTCTGGTTGCCATTCCGACATCCAACTCACCGCTACTTTCGTCCTCTTCGTATCGAATAATGGCGGTATGTTGAAGAAATATTGTGTGCCAAGCACTGCACTAAAACACTGGGGTAGAAATAAGCTCATCAGGTTGGATACAGCCAAGGCCCCGTGGGGCTCACCATTCTTCATCCTCATTTTACAGATGAATTGAGGCACAGAGAAGTTAAGTGACCTGCCCAAGGTCGCACAGCAAACAAGTGGTAACACCAAAATTTTAGCCCAGGTCCTCTGATTCCCAGGTTTGCCTTCATTCCACTGAGACATGCTACTTCTCTCTACTACTAATAGTAGAGAGTGAACCAAAGCACAATATCTTTCTTAGTCCGGAATGTTGACCTGCAGATCGTGAAATAAGTACAGACTAAATGCAGCCAGAGTGCCTCACTGCTTCTCCCATTTGATTAAAAAAGGACAACATAAATACTGACTTCAAGTCTCTGATGAGTCCAGGCTTAATGAACACGGAGGAGAGTAATTAAGATCATAAGAAGAGCAAAGGTCTCTTGAAATGAGTTCTATGGTATGCTGACAAAGTAAGAAAAGTTGATAATAATAACAGTGGCACTCGTTATGCACTTACTATGTGGCAAGTGCAGTTAAAGGCTTGAAGAATGGTTACATTCCTGAACTGAGGGGCAAAATGGATATAAGCAAGAATGTTCTAAGCGCCGGAGTAGATACAAGATAATCAGGTCAGATACAATCACTGCCCCATACATGGGACTCACAGTCTAAATACGAGGGAGAACAACTACTGAATTCTCATTTTACAGATGAGGAAACTGAGGCACAGGGAAGTGACTTGTCCAAGGCCACACAGCAGGCGAGTGGCAGAGACATGATTAGAACCCAAGTCTTCAACTCCCAGGCCCGTGCTCTTTTGATCTTTTCACTATGCCACGATATTTTAAAAAGTCAGTTCAAGAGTTCTACAGCTGTTAAAAGTTACAAGGGAGGGAATGGAGTCTGCCACCATAAACAGAAAAATACTCAAACAGTAATCCAGATTTAGATTAAAAAAAAAAAGAATTGTCACCCATTTACTGGGGACATGTCTCACCACCTGGAAAGAGGTTTCAATTAAGAGAATCCTGCATCTGCCCCTTACATTGCAAGAGTTCAGGACAAGTCTTGTCTCCATTGAGGAAGTCCTCAGGTTTATGACAATTGGTTCCTGCAAGCTATTTAAGTTGAAGTGTAAGGCAGGATCAATTTTCTCACTGGACAGTGTAGATACCTTATTTTTTTAAAAAAGCCAGAAATTTGTGCTCAATTAGAGGATGAGAAATATAGTTCATTAATCTTGAATCAGATTGGTCCATCATGTAACTGTAGTTTATTTATATTAATGTCTGTCTCCCCCTCTAGAATGTAAGCTCGTTGTGGGCAAGGAATGTGTGTTTACTGTTGCACTGTACTTTCCCAAGCGCTTAGAGTAGTGGTTTGCACACTGTAAGCACTCAAATACAATTGAATGAATAAGTGCTCAATACATACGATTGAATGAATCTAATAGTATTTGAGTGCTTACTTTGTGCAGAGACATCTATGATAGGATGGGCAACTTCTGCCCCACTGGAAGTTAAATGGACATGTCTATAGTAATAATTGCAGTATTTGTTCAGCACTCACTACGTCCCAGGAAGTGTACTAAGCGCTGGGGTGGATACAAGCAAATCAGGTTGGACACAATCTCTGTCCCACGTGGGGATCACAGCTCAATACCCACTTTCCAGATGGGGTAATTGAAGCAGAGAAGTGAAATGACTTACCCAAGGTCACACAGCAGACAAGTTGCGGAGCTGGGATTAGAATCCACAACCTGTGAATCTCAGGCCTGTGCCCTACCTGGTGAGCAGGTCACCTCTCCCGTTCCCAGCTCCAAACTTCATTAAACTTTCCCCCAATTTGCTAAACGGTCTGTCCTTGAAACCTATTTCCCCATTTCCCTGGAGATCTCTGGCACCTCTTCTCACTGCCTACGCTCCAAGACCTAGCAACATAATGGAGATAAGTTGTAAAATTCGTTGTGAACCTGAAATGGGGTAAATTTTAAATTGTACGTGCAACTTAACTCAAAATGTTTTTAGTAACTGCCTGTATATAAAAAAATCTGTAGCGAAAGGTAAGGTGGTCAGCAGCCAGAAGGCACTCAATAATAAGGTGATGTTGATGGAGAAAAGTACAATTTTATTTGGAATGTAACCTGGAAAAGGCACTATTTTTAATGGCACTTGTTAAACACCTGCTATATGTCTGACACTGTTCTAAGTGTTGGTAGATACAATTAATAATGATGATGATGGCATTTATTAAGCACTTACTATGTGCAAAGCACTGAAATAATCAGGTTGGACACAGTCCGTACAGATAACTGAAACCTAGTGAAGTGACTTAACAAGTGGCAGAACTGGGATTAGACCCCAGGTCCTTCCGACTCCCAGGCTATTAGGCCATGCTGCTTTAATACACTAATACGACTTTAGTTTAAGACCCCTTCAAAACAGTGTTCAGCCTAGGCAGCTGTAAACTATTCTTCATGAGCTGGGCCTATTCCTTGTCTACAGCGAAATGAGAGAATCTGAAACCTCAGTTACGAGGCTGGATCTCACTGTTGCTTTTTTTAAATGCCCATCCCCTATTTGACTCTAGCTTTTCTCATCTTGACCCTACACAATCATGCTATTCCTTTAGCTTGGGTTCCATCTTCGTAATCTGCCCTCCTTTTTTTGGCTTTTCCATGGGCCTTCTTGATGATGATGATGATAATAATAATAATATTTATTAAGCGCTTACTATGTGCAAAGCACTGTTCTAAGCGCTGGGGAGGTTACAAGGTGGTCAGGTTGTCCCACGTGGGGCTCACAGTCTTCATCCCCATTTTACAGATGAGGTAACTGAGGCCCAGAGAAGTGACTTGGCCAAAGTCACACAGCTGACAAGTGGCGGAGCCGGGATTTGAACCCATGACCTCTGACTCCAAAGCCCGGGCTCTTTTCCACTGAGCCACGCTGCTTCTCCATGATGATGTCAGAATTGCTCTGGTTTAGCACGAAGGCGCTACTAAACCTGTGCTTTTCCTACGCACTGACATGGTTTGCTCTGAGCCGGAAGGACTAACTTTCCTCTAAAGTCTCCGGTCCTGGCTGGAACCTAAAATCCAAATTCAGAGACAGAGGTCTGAAATAAATTTTTTTTGTAACAGTTACTTTTGGGCCAATAAAACCTTGAATTCCCTTTCAGATTCGTTGACATTTTAGAATTTGAAAAATTTGATTTTCCAGTCTAAAGCATGGGAGGGGGCAAAACCCACTGCGGGCAGGGATTACATCTCTACTGCTGTATTATAGTTTCCAAGCGCTTAGAACAGTGCTCTGCACACAGTAAGCGCTTAATAAATTTAATTGAATGAACGAATGCTTAATTAAGCTCCTCTAATTAAGGAGCAAATCACTCAGAATTCCAAAGCTGAAGGATTAGTTTGTTGTATTTGGCTCTCAGCAGAGGAACAGTTATTTTCAGCAGCCAATCAATTGTATCTGAAGTGCTTACTGTGTGAAGAGCGCTGTATTAAGCATTTGGGGAATGTACAATATAATGGATTTGGTAGACACAGTCTTTGCCCACAAGGAGCTTACAGTCTAGACAGGGAGACACATTAAAATAAATTATGGATATTTACATAAGTGATCTGGGGCTGAGGCAGGTGGGGGGTAATATAGTGTACAAATACAAGTGCAGTGCACGGAAGCAGTGTGGCAGAGTGGATAATACACAGGCTTGGGAGTCGGAAGGACCTGGGTTCTAATTCCAGCTCCGCCACTTGTCTGCTGTGTGACCTTGGACGAGTCGCTTCACTTCTGTCCCTCAGTTACCTCATCTGTAAAATGGGGATTAAGACTGTCAGCCCCAGGTGGGACAGGGACTGTAAACAATCCAATCACCTATCTACTCCAGTGCCTTGTATAATGCCTAGCACATAGTAAGTGCTTAAATACCGCAATTATTATTATTGTTATTAAAGAGTGAGGCAGAAAGGGAGAGGAAGCAGGGGAAATGGAAGCTTAATTGGGGAAGCCCAGTTAAATATGGCCCCATGTGATACTGGGATTAAGACAGCCAAAGACATTGGGGAGGAAGGGTTGGAGCTAAGCATTTTTCCAGGCTTAATGGCTGATGTACAGCTGGGTTATGGAGTGAAAAGGACAGACGATTTTGGCCTCCTTTTGGTCACCCTCACTACCCTTGGCAATCCACTTGCCTCTTTAAACACAGATAAGAGGTCTGCTGGCTTGGACTAAAGGGACTGAAGAGCTTTCTTCCTATTTATGTACTTTTAAAAAAATCTCTTTTGCTGTATCAGCTGGCATTCCTGACGAGGGAGCTCCCTGAGGCGATCTTTTCATATCCCACACCTTCGGGTTTTTTAATTGCTACTGTCACTTCGGGTTTTTTCGTATCCTTCACATCTATCTCACGATAGCGGTGATGGCATTTTCTGGTCTGACTTGGGTGTGCTCAGGGATACCTGGGGAAGAGCCTCATGCCGGACACTGAATTACAGAGAAAGGGCGAGAGGGAGGGAAAAGAGGGAGAGGGTGAAAGTCAGGTGGAGATGAAGACTGATGAGAGAAAGATAAAAGACACAGAGGTACGGGGCAGCAGATAAGAACCAGGACACAGGCACAGTGAGAAATATAAAGGTGGAAACGGGGAGAGACACAAATGAGGGATGGGGGGACAGAATCAGAAAGACAGAAATGGAAAGAGACTGAAACATGAGAAAGGTCAGAGACGGATGCAAACAGGGTCATAAAGATGGAGTTGGAAAGACCAAGGCTCAAGAAAGTAAGCTGGAGCTTGCTGGCAGGGACCCCAGGAATAGGCAGGGGAGAAAGTAGCGTAAGTGTGTGGGTATTAGTAACAATTATAATTGGGGCATTTGTTAAGTGCTTAGTATGTGCCAGGCACTATACTAAGCGCTGGGGTAAATACTAGCAAATCGAGTTGGATACAGACCCTGCTCCACATGGGGATCACCGTCTCAATACCTATTTTACAGATGAGGTAACTGAGGCCCAGAAAAGCCAAGTTACCTACCCAAGGTCACACAGCAGACAAGTGGCATTAGAATGCATGACCTTCCGACCCCCAGGCCCTTGCTCTATCCACTACGCCAGGGTGCTTCAGCGAAGGTTATACAGTCACCTTCGCTTGTCAAGCAGCATGGCTTAGTGGAAAGAGCCCAGACTTGGAAGTCAGAGGTTGTGGGTTCTAATCCTGCTCCGCCATTTAGCAGCTGTGTGATCTGGGCAAATCACTTCACTTCTCTGGGCCTCAGTGACCTTATCCGTAAAATGGGGATGAAGACTGTGAGCCCCACGTGGGACAACCTGATTACCTTGTATCTACCCCAGTGCTTAGAACAGTGCTTGGCATGTAGTAAGCGCTTAATATTAAAAAACAAAACAAAAAAAACTCATGGCCTACGGGGGAGAGGGCCGAGAGCTGAGGAGGACCCTCCCCTTCATCTGCCAGTAGCCCACTGCCGTTCTGGCCCGAGGACCAGGGGAATGGGGGTGCGGGGGTGGAGAACACTCCATGGTCTCCCGGCTGCAATCTGCAGACTACAGGTGGAGAAGCAGCATGGCTTACTGGATAATAATAATTATGATGGCATTTATTAAGCACTTACTATGTGCAAAGCACTGTTCTAAGCACTGGAAGTGTGGGCCTGGGACACAGGAGGTCAAGGGTTCTAACCCCAGCTCAGCCACATCTGCTGTGTGACCTTGGGTGAGTCATTTCACCTCTCCGGGCCTCAGTTACCTCATCTGGAAAATGGGGATTAGGAGTGTGAGCCCATTGCGGAACCTGGCTAACTTCTATGTCACCATGATGATTATTATCTCCACTCGAGAGCCGAGAGATGTATGCCAGGTTGCTGGCAAAGAAGGAGAGGGGGTGCTTAGCTATGTTCTCTACTGCTACTGGAGGTGCTCTTCTCCATGGAGAAGAAATTAAGCCCCACCCCTCACAGGAGGGGAGCATGGCTGAAGGACATCTAGACTGTCAGCTCATTGTGGGCAGGGAATGCATCTGCTACTTCTGACTTACTCTCACAAGCGCTTAGTGCAGTGTTAGACACACGGGAAGTGCTCAGTAAATACCACTGACTGATGGAAGTCGTGAGAACGGTCCAGGACACCTGCCTCCAGGCCTGGGCAGTTTGGTCCTTGAGATCTCGGCCCCTTCGCTCTGCTCTCCGAGGCCGCCACCCCACCAGCAAGGCATCCAAGCCCTGGCCCTCGGCGAGAAAAACTGTGTGCTTTTCAGGACACAGAGGGCTGGGCTCTTATTAGGATGGGGGCAGGGAGGAAAAAGGTTGTTTAATTGTTCGATGTTCCTGGGCTGGACAGTAAACTCCATGTGGATGGTGACTGTATATATGTATGTACGTATTTATTACTCTATTTTACTTGTACATATCTATTCTATTTATTTTATTTTGTTAATATGTTTGGTTTTGTTCTCTGTCTCCCCCTTCTAGACTGTGAGCCCACTGTTGGGTAGGGACTGTCTCTATATGTTGCCAACTTGTACTTCCCAAGCGCTTAGTACAGGGCTCTGCACACAGTAAGCGCTCAATAAATACGATTGATTGATTGATTGTCCAAGTACTACGCAATGTCTATATTAATCCAAGCCCCCAGTACAGTGCTCAGCACACAGTAAGTGCTCAATAAATATGATTGATTGATTGATTTGCCAAGGAAACACTCAAATAAGCAATTTAATATTAACTGTGGTATTTGTTGAGCGCTTACTGTATGGGGCGCACTGTACTAAGCACTGGAGTAGATACTAGCAAATCGGGTTAGATACAGTGCCTGTCCCACCAGAGGCTCACAGTCTTAATCCCCATTTTACAGATAGAAGTAATGGAGGCACAGAAGTGAAGTGATTTGCCTGAGGTCACACAGCAGACAAGTGGCGGAGGCAAGATTAGAACCCATGACCTTCTGACTCTCATTGCACCATAGTGGGGGGGCAGGGGGGAAGGTCTGTGTGTGTGTGTGTGTGTGTGTGTGTGTGTGTGTCTCCATGTTGTCTACCTAACACTGGGTGCCCTCTAACTGCATCTTTCTCCTTTTCCTGTCTTCGTCTTTCCTCTAATCTTGGATCACCATTCCCATCCACTAACACTGTGTCTGCCAGACATTAGAGATAGTTTTATTTTTCAATTTCATTCCTTTTGTTCTACTGATAATAGTGTATTGGGCCGCTAATAATTTTACAAATAATTGATTAGCAATTTGGAGCCTTTTTTGAAGTGCAGCTGCATATAAATGGTTAGCAGAGAAACAGCCCATCCATGGGAATGAGTTAGATGGGCCTATTAATTTAAAAAAAAAACAATGTTGGGTCATTTCTGCTAGATAGAGACTTGGTTCTTTGTATTTGAGGCCTGAAGCAATTAGGAACAATTTTTAAAATTGGGTTGATCATTTAGCTTCAGGTTATTCAAGTTCCCGTTTCGCCTCTGCTTCTTCCCTTCTGTGTCCTGCATTTTAGATTTTTGCTGTTTACTGGCACCTCCATTAGAGCGTTGGCCCGGAAAGGAGGAGAGGGGGAAACTAAAATTTGTTTTACTCATAATTAGCAGTGTGGCCTTGTGCAGAGAGCATGGGCCTGGGAGTGAGAAGGACCTGGATTCTAATCCCAGCTTCACCAGTTGTCTGCTGTGTGACCTTGGGCATGTCAATTCACTTCTCTGGGCCTCAGCAACCTCACCTGTAAAACTGGGATTAAGGCTGTGAGCCTCTCTCCTCCACCCGTCCTGCCACCGATTAGCTTGTCCCTACCTCAATGCTAAGTAAGAGCACCTGGCACATGGTGCTTAACAAATACCATTTTAAAAAAAAAAAAGCTGAAAAAAAGTCACTAAAGTGTGGATTTTGGTGCATCTGTGGATGCCGCTTATCCATGCCAGCCTGGGACAGTTTCTGGTAAAAGATAAAGTCTATTTGAAAGAGGGTTTCTACAATAACAGCAGATTCAAAAGCACACACATTCATTTACTTAGTTCCACTCAAACTGGAGTTAAAACCACCAAAGTTGGAAAAAATTCACGCTAGGACATACAAAAGTTGGACTTCAGAGATCTTTGAGCTGAACCTTCTAGAGGATCATGAGACCAAGAGGTAAAAGCCAAAACTGCTTTAGCTGCTGAGAGCAAGCAATCCAACAGCTCAACAAGGAACAGTGTTTCGCGTGAATATGAATCTGTTGGTCTCACATTGCTACACATTGTGCAGTCATTTTCAAATAAGATGGACAAACACACCACACATTCACTACCTACAGGTATTTTCACTAACCACAAGTATTTTGTTTCTTTTGAACATATATTCAGGCATCATCCCCTAAGCAAACTTTACTTCACATGTACGAATAATTTCCCTGATTGCGATCCCTACCGTAATTAGATTTCCATTGGAGAAACTAGGGTGGGATTTATCTTTATGTATGCTGCTTTAAATTGCTGGCTAACAATGACCAGACACCCATACCTCTGCATTTTGTCAGGAAGGCCTCAAATTTCTGAAGTGCCCTGAGTGCTTGCAGGGACATAAAGTTTACTTCTACCCTCTGGAAATGAACTACATTAATGTCTTATTCCCTTAGCAAATATGAGCTCTCCCTGTAACAGCCCTTAGTTTTCACGGGGAGCAGCAATCTAGCAAGGAAAATAGACATGATGCTCTTAGCAGGTACACACCCAAGCACAAAACTGCAATTTCTCCCCAGCGCAACTGGCGTGTCCTCTTTTAGCGGAGGTGACCTAGGGAAATAAACCGGACAGATGTTAATCATGTCTAATGTTTAAGCAAATCGTAAAGATGACAGGTTTCCCAAGCAACATAAACCTAAATAGCCTCAAATGAATACGAACCCAACGGCTGGGTGCTCGGAAGACATTAGACGGAACCGAAAATAAAACGCGGCTGATGGAAAATCCCTCCCTCGCACTGATGTTGCCATTTCAGGTCATCAAATCACCGCTCCAACACCCCTAGGTGACAGTGAGAGATTGATAACTAGGAGATGCTCTCGAGTCCGGGGGGAGGGAGAAAGGGTCCGGAAAAGCTGCTCTGTAACTAGGCCTTAACTCTCGAGTGATGAGGGCGGGCGCAGAGCTGCAGATAGGCCGGATTGGGAATTCCTTCTTCCTGAGGGAGGGGGAAGTGAAGATCCTCACTGACCACCTGCAACGTCAAGAGATGGGGTTTCCCAACGCAAGTTTGGTGAAGCGAGGTCGTGTGAGTTTCCCCCAATTCTTGGGGGTGGAATCTCCTTTGGGCAGAATGGGGACGGGAGAGGTGCGTTGGGGCTTGGTGATGTCGTCTGGGTTTCTATTCTGTGACTTGAAGCTAGTAAAAATTTTGCAGGCTGGTAGGAAATCTTGTGGACCGATAAATTTTCTCAACCCATCTTGCAAGGCTGGGATTAAAAATCATCCGTATTACATCAGTATTTGCTTATTTAACTCCCGAGTACGGCTGGGCTGACAGCAGAACGCTACAATTTTAAAGTTATCTCAAAGTGAGATAAGAACTTATAAGGCAAGCGCACTGTTTCATGACTTGGGCTAAGGAGTCGAAAATTCTCCCTCAGTGAAGAGATAAACACTAACAAGTCTATCCAACACATTGGATGCTCATTTAAAATAAATCTTCCATCATCCAACATGAAGGAATACAGATGGAAACACAGCCACTCAGTGAAGAGATGAGATCAAATTTCTTAAACCCAAACCGCTCCATTACCGAAAGCTCCAAAACAAATCTGCTTGTTCACATCCAGGCAATGATCTGAAAAATAAAGTTACCCAAGACAGCTTTTTGTTGCAAATATTTACTTAAAAACTATTATTTACAGCAGGATTTCAATACCTGTTCAAAACATTTAACATTCATCAAAAACTAAAGGTTGAAATCCAAAGCACATTTCAAGGGAATAAAACTGCAGCATTTTCAATGAAGTCTGTTAGAATTTCATAGCAAAACGACTGTTAATCATATTAGGCAATCCTATTCTAGTTGCTCAAGGCCTAGGCTCGCTGACCCCAAATTCATTTCAACAGCCTCTTCCTGTTGGTAAATTAGGCACTGTCTGAATTTGATTTATTCACCTCTGTCATGTTTGCGATCTACAAAAAGGGAGAAAAAGAAGAGATTCGGAGCCAGACAACCTTAGGGTCTGAGCCTGCCTGTGAGCCGGGGCCGGGGTGGGAAGAGGAGAATGAGGGGAGGGGAAAAAAAAAATCCGACTCCGCAGGAAAGCTGGCTACAGACACCAAAGTTGGGGGTTTCTGAACAGCTGTTACGTGGTGACGGGCAAGGTGGCTCTTTAAAAGCCGCCCCTCTCCACTGATCTTTTCCTAGCCTAGGGGTGTGCCCTCCTGCCCGCACTGTTAACACTTACTGAGTGTGCACTGTGTGTTTTTCATCTCGCCTGTAAACAGAACTTCTCTTCCTAGGGAAAAAAGGCCCTGCCATGCTGATTTAGATGCCCTTAAGTCTTTAATAGTTACGAGTAGTTTCCAATTGGCAGAAATACACGCCAGAACATGTTTCTTGCTCACTGCTTTACAGTTCCTAAATTAAACTGTCCTTTGGCTTGACTTACAGACCACTTTTACGGGTCTACCGCTAACAAAGATCGTTAAAACAAGGCCTAACGGCTACGTTCTTTCGAGCGTTGAAACCCTACTTTTATACAACCAGAATGCCAGGTATCTGCCCAGCTTGCACATCAACAAAAACCATAAAATATATATATGTATATATATACACATATATGTATATACATATCGTAAGGATTTCACTTTCACTGAAAGTTTAATTAAGGTAAGCTTACGGCCTGGCAGGCTACCACCTGGACAGAGGTGCGGGGATTTATATTATTCACTTACATGCTTCTGACAGACAGGAATGTGGCTTTGAATCCTAAACAAGTTAACATGTTTCCAAACCGCCACTTGTTCAATATATCCCTGGGCCTACCATCCACCTCAGCGTTACACTTTTGAGTAAAACCTTCTCTGACTTCAGCCATCACGATTCCAAACCGACGCTCTCTTTCCCTCCCTTAAATCCTTAAAAACGGGGGGTTGGGAAGGAAAACTGACGACCCAAACGAGGACCAGGAATTACGTGCGGCTTCAAACCGTTCCCATCATGGAGAACAATGACAATTTCCACAATTCCTTCTCCCGGAAACAGTGACAGTTGGAACAGAACTCCGCCATTTCAAAATCGAGCCTTCAACCAAACACGCCATCATCCCTCCATCTGGACTACAGATGTTGCCCCACTGTGTTACCGTCTGTCAAATGAATTACTTCAATAACCTAGTTCGTACGAACGTAGTAGACGCCCAACTCTTCTCCCGCCTTTCCGTTCCAGTGCTCTGCAAAAGTACTGTCGGGCTGACCCAACAGGAGTGGGTCTGAAATGGTGGTGGCTCTCACTTAACTGAGGAAAGAAACGGACGGAGTTTCAACTTGCTTCCTTCTCCTCTGTCTGCTTTCCAGCTGTCTTTGTGGTGCCGGGACTGCTTCCTCTTGGAATGTCATCAGTTTGTTCGGCAGCGAGGCCGGCTTTCTTTGCCAGGGCGCCCTTCTGGAGAATCTCAGTGGCTTCATGTTCCAGCACCTCAGAGGGAGTCAAAGGCTCCAAAAGAATGCTGCCTTGCTCACTGATGTCAGAACTCAGCGAATCTGGCTCGTCTCCTTTTCTGAGAAATTGCTCAAAGCTCACGTCACTCACTGTCAGTTTTAACTCCTTAGTGTTCCTCCCAGAAGGCCGCGCGTCTCCAAAACTGGAATCTTTCGTCTGGTCGTTGGGGTTTGGAGCCTCCGTGCTTTGGTATGTCTGCAATTCACTTTCACCACACGTGCAGTTCCTTGGTGCTTTCTTTACCGCTCCATCATCACTGGGATGCAAATCAAAGCAGAGGCAGAGCTTACTGCCCTTGTCCTGGCTTTCTTGAGCGGAGCTCCCTTTCATAGCTGAAGCTGCTCTTCTTTCTTCATTCTTCACTTCCAGTGAGACTTGCACCGGTTGTCCAATGCTTTTGCTTTCTGCCTCCCCTGAAGACCCACTTTCTGCTTTGCTGAAAAACAAGGTCACATTATTCTTTTTTTAACCTTTTCACTTGGTAAAACAAGACAACCATCATCTTCAACAGGTTACTGTGTTCATGAAGAAAGGTCAAGAGACATGTGCATGTAAAAATAGGGTGCTCATTTATTTAAAAAAAAATATATGTAAATGCAGGTGTGAGATTAATTCAATCACATTTATTGAGAGCTTACTGTGTGCAGAGCCCTGCACTTAATAAGATTCATTTCTCATCTTATTTCTGACCAGAGATCATCAATGGTATGCAAGGCCTTATGCTCAACTAGGCAGTGTGGTCTATCAGAAAATCAGGGGGCCTCGATTCTTATCTAGTTCCGGTTCTGTGACAGGCCTACTGTGGGACTTTGGGGTGAGTAGCTTAACCTCTCTAAGCCTCAGTTTCTTCATCTGTTAAATGAGAATCATACCTACCTCATCACTGGGATGTTGTGAGCTTAAAATGAAATAGGTGAGGTGAAAGAGCTTCAGAAAACAGAAATACTGTAAAAATTAAAAAGGTAATACTGGAACCAGTTGGGGGGTGGGGAGAGGAGAGAGAGTGTGTGTGTGTGTGTGTGTGTGTGTCTGTGTGCTGGGGGGGAGAAGAGGGCAGAAACTCCCAGAAAGGATTATGTACATATCTGTAATTTCATTTATTTGTATTGATATCTGTCTCCCCAACCCTAGAATGTAAGCTCATGGTGGGTAGAGAATGTTTATTGTTGTATTGTACTCTCCCAAGCACTCAGTACAGAGCTCTGCACACAGTTCGCGCTCAGTAAAAAGAACTGAATGAATGAAATAGTCCAGTATTCTGCTGACAGGTGGGCAATGTGACCGAATCATTTTAAGGCTTAAGCTACTGATGTTCTAGTAAACCCATAAAAGCCATCATAAAACACAGTTACGTGGTGAAGTGTCTTCAGTCCTGGTAGGAGTCGGGAAGGAAGAGGCACACTTCTCACCTCTGCCCACCCACCCCTCTTGGCTTCTGGAACAAATAAACAGAGCATCCGCGATTCTTCTGCCCTATCAGTGAGTACAGCAATCAGAAAAACTCTCCTGTGGTTACGGTTTTGACAGCTCTGCTTGAAATGTGACTCTGCAATTGCAGGGTGAAGATAATTGCCTTAGACCCTCCTGTCACACTACAACAGCAAAAAATGGGCTAAGTGTTCCAGTTTACTCACCACTGAGAGTAACCGCAGTTACCTTTTGGAAACAATCAGTTAATGTGTCCAAAAGCAGAAAGCTAAATCACTAGCCTCTATTTCCTCGATCTCCTTTCCTCTTGCCTTGTAAATCACGTAATGAGATAAACATGATTTCCACTCAGGCACAAGGATAGCAACAATCAACCCGCCATTGGCTAGGTACCTTCTTTCTCTGTGGTTTGTACTTTCTGGGAAAGATCTGATTTCTCGTTCCCAAAATCGCCTGAAAAAGTAAAACCCTCATCTGTCTGACATGCTTGTAACTCTTTTGGGTCACACACACAAAAAAATTATTGTTTCAACCCCAGGGCTTAGCACCTACTAAGAGCTTAATAAATGCCGTTATTTTTAAAACAGGAAGATGGATGTGAAAGAGTTGGGCTACACCATCACTGAGGTGTGTGTATATGAAAAAACAGGGGGGTTGAGAAGTGCCTCCTGACATATTTGGCTTTTTAAACAGAAATGTATTTGTAAACAGTCTACTTGTCTCACAAGTGCTTTACAGCAGAGGTTTCTAAATACCTACTTAAGAAATCATGAGCTCTCGAGCTGGGACTTCTATTCTGAAGAAATGGCACGTGAATGGCTGGAATCCAGAGAAGCAAATTCCAAACGCTGCACTGCTCTGGAACCAAGATGTGGGCTTTTAAAGCCATCAGAGCTTTGATTTTTGTTGGGTTTTTGTTTTGTTTTGGTTTGTTTTTTGGTGGGGAGAAGAAAATAAAGAGGGACAGAGGGTAGGCTAGGAGGGAATAAGAACCAAGCCAATATTTTCAGTTGTCATTTTTTTAAAAGGGCCTGGTCTTGAAGAGGCACACTAAACCAGGGTCATCGCAAGTGCAAGACATTGGACGGTGTAAAGTAACTTAGCCTGGCAGAGCACTTGGCCAAGGGCAAAGTCTGCACCTCTAGTGGCAACCAGCCAGCCAGGGCCTAGGCGCTTAACTCCGAGTACGGGGAGTTCAGCCTCTTTCTCTTCTAGTCTCTGTATGTCTCGTTCCCAAAGCCCTCTCGTTCCCAAAGCCCCCTTTAAAGAGGATGTGGAGTGGCAAAGGAAACAAGGAAGGATCTGTGACGAGACAGAAGAGCACCGCAGTGACAGGAGAGGAGTGACAGCCCCACAGTGTTGTCAGGAAAGGTGAAAGGGGAGGGCAATTGTTTTTCCCTTCCCTTCTGAGGAGGGCAAGGATGAAAGTAGCAGGAAAAGTCTTCTTGACTTTATGGTTGTTTTGGTTTTAAAGGATAAAGGTCTGTAATAAGTAAAACTTACTGCTTCAGAAAAAAAAAAACCACGTGTAACAGCAATTTTTTTAAAAATTATTTAACTTACAACAGAATTTCACTGGTGTGCAATAAACACAGATGCTGTCAAAATATATTTTTCCCTGGCGTTGTGGGACCTTCAAAGTAATAAATAATGAAGTCTCTTCTTCTTTCTCAATTTGGAAATTGGCATTGGTGATAAAATTGTGAGTCGACTGACAAAATCATTAGATTGTAAATCCTTAGGAATAGGGACATGGTCTTATTTTTTATGTACTTTCTTATGTGCTTAGCATAGTGCTGGGCATAGAGTGAGTTCTCAATAAATACCACAGATTGACTGATTAAATGAAACATAACAACAAAGATCCGAGTAGGCTGAATAAAGTTAGCATTCAAAAATCAAACTCTACATTGAAAGACTGCAATAGTGTGGAAATATTTTGTAAATGTTCCCCCACCAAATACCTGCAAAATAACCCGGCCCAAATGTTCTTTTGCATACTTGAATTTCAAGAGATGAAGCTGTTCCTTACATTTACCTTTCAGAAGCTGATGTTCCTGTTTTTCCGTCAGACGTATTAGGTCTTGAATTTTTCTGTAATGATTAATGACAATTTTCCTTTACATCCAAGACAAGATGATTATTTTACAACACAATCAAAATACCACGTATTCCTAATTCTCCATCTACCAGTCATCTCAGGAGTAATTTTACACAGTAACGTCTTCGGCTTAGAGGGAAAATTATGGATACCAGATTTCCATTCAGTTGTTTGGAAAAGGGAAGGAGGACAATGAAAAGCTGGAAAACAGGCACTGGAAAAATCTCTAGAATTCTATAACGAGTCTTGTTAAAGATGTTCTTATATTTTTTTTGAAGTGACAACCTTTAGATAAGGAGCTGTTTCCTGATCAATGATTCAGGCATTTCTCTGCCTACACCTCTTCACAAATGTGAACAAAAATTCTATCTGCAAATAAACACAACACTGAATTGGAGGCTTGCAAAATACAAATAAGACAGGATTTGGACTGAGATGAACAAATCAATCAAGGGACGGACCCTGACAGGCACCTTTGAAATTCTGGCTGAACACTCAATTCGGGATCCTGGAATAATGCACCATCGTTTCTAAACATGAGGCTGAGGGAGCACTGCTCGTTAGGGACAAGGACTGTGTCTGTTGTCGTAGTGTATTCTCCCAAGCGCTTAGTACAGTGCGTGGCACACAGTAAGCGCTCAATAAATACGACTGAATGAATGAATGAAAAAGCTTCGGGATGAGAACTAGTTCGGCGAATACATAAGGTGAAGCAACTCTGCCAGACAAATCACCCCAAAAAATTTAACTGAGAAACTCAATACGAAAAGCTGATTGAAAAGTTATGGAAATGATGTCTTTCACAGTTTAAGTGTTTGAACTATTTCAAGTAGTCTGTTTCTACTCAATGGAAAATATGTCACACTAAGCATTTCACATAGTTAATATACAAGGAGCTTTTAGATCCAAAATTAAAATATTACCTCAAGCTGAGATTCTTGTTCTGTACCGGTGATTTCATTCTTTAACCTGGTGAAAGAAAAATTGATATTCAATATGTTACAGCCTCTTGTTACCAGTAATTAGAAGAGGCTACCTTTCCATGACTAAAATGTTGGTTATTTAAATAAAATCAAATTTAGATCCATACATAATTCATTTTAAGTGCCCTAAGTAAAAGGTTAACAAACTGACTCATGTTTTTCCTGTACTCTACAATATTAACATTTCAGAGACAAATAATTTTTCATTAATTTTGACCAGCCAATGCTTACTACGCATTTTAGTTGACAAAAACCCATTTCTGTCAAGTACCTCTCCGAAGATAATCAGTCCAAGCACTGTTAAATTAAGGCTTAATCTAGGAGTGCTATTATGGGAAGGGAATGTGTCTACTGTTTTATTGTACCTTCCCAAGCATTTAGTATTATGCTTTGCACACAATAAGTGTTCATTAAGTATGTCTGAATGAACAGAATACACTAAATATAGGGGCACTTTATTCTTTACCTGACTTAAATAACCTAGCACCATGCAGGTTTGCATGATAAAGTGAAGTCATTGGGAATGCTGTAAAATAGTGAAAATGACCTCTAACTTTTGAAGGATATACTGCTCTCCCTAAACCTTTACAAAGCCCAGCCTACAACATTGGATTTGCTATAAATTATTTAAATTTATTGACTTCTCAAAGCACATTAATTAAACAGCTTATCACAAACATCACCATGATTGATTTTCCTGCATTTGTATGAGAAAATGGTACTGCTGAGAAACAAAAAATTCATCAGTTGTAGTATAAAATCTAACTTGTCATAGGCCTTTGTTTTAGAAAACTCTTCATTGCATCTCCTTTGTGGCTGTTGCCCCAAAGTCAATTTTAACATGCTCAAATAGGGTATTCTATCTACCACACCTGATCTGAAATGTTATTAATCAAGAATTAAATGATTCATAGCCTCGGGAGGGTTTAATGGCTGCTCCTACAATGAACAATATATTTAACATAAGCACTAGCTCTATTGATTTAAATTTCAATGGGGAAAAAAAAGAGAAACCACTAGCGTCAGGATTGATATGCTAGGCGTCCTAACTGCTATCCTCGTGGCTGACAAGTCAATGCAAAGCGGTGCAGGCAAACACCTCTTCAATAATCTTTATGTGCTCTCTGTGGACACATTTCAAAGATTATGTCTATTAATGATATAGCTTTACTCGAGTATTAGTAATGACCTTTACGGTGCTGTGCAGCAGCGTTTACGTTTATTTTCGTTATTACAGTCTGATTTATGACACAAAATATGGCAAATATATTAAAGAGAGGACTAACAGCACATTCCTTTTTGTAGCCCTGCTGCTATACTGGGCCCGATAACTAGCAGCTAATTAAATAAACAGAAATATTAACAGAGTAAAACTACTGCAACGACTGCTTGCGATAAATGGGACTTTTGCCATTTTTGGGGTCAGGGATTTGAAGTTATCTGAAGCATTTAATAACAGCAGCGATAGTAAAGATGAAGTAACGGACCTCATGTGCTCAATATAGCTTCAGTGATTTCAGTGTGGACTATTCAAAGCAAATTTTTAGTAGTAATTTGTAAAACAAAGATATCATTTGGGGAAAAATTCTGTAAAGGCAACTGGTGGAACAGGGAGAACCTATTATATGACATCAAAATACAAAATTTAGAGAATGAGGGGTAGGTAGGGTCTGTTAATATGGTTTTCAAAAGCATTTCCTTTCTAACCTCATCTATCGTGTTGATAAGCATTTCTTTAAACATTTCTTTGTGGGTGAGATTTTTGCCTAGCTGCTTTGATCCATTTAAGTTCTTAAGAAAGGGAAAAAACACACAGTATGTGGCACAGCGGATAGAGCACGGGCCTGGGAGACAAAAGATCATGGGTTCCTAATCCTGGCTGCTTTGGGGCCATGGGCAAGTCACTTTACTTCTCTGTGCCTCAGTTACCTCATCTGTGAACTGGGGGTTGAGACTGTGAGCCCCACAAGAGATAGTGACAGTGTCCAAGTTGATTTGCTTGTAATCACCCCAGCGCTTGGAACCCCAGTACAGTGCCTGGCACACAGTAAGCACTTAAATAACACAGTTATTATTATTACTATTATTATTATCATTACCCATGGCTAATCTGTGTTTAAGCCGAAACGTAAATGCTCATTTTTCTCTTAAATTCAGTCACAGTATTCCAACCATGTCCACCAAGGACACCACGGAGATCATAACGGAGGAGCTAAGAGACTAGGAATACCATCCAAAAAGTGAACATTCTAGATCATCTGTTTCTCGCCTCAACAAGGCTAAACAGCCCCACTAACTTCTGAGTAGCCCAAATCTGCAGTGGTCATTTGCTCCCCGTTCACGGACGCCTACTATTACACAGAAAGAGGTCAGGAACGAAAAAGAGCAGGATGAGTTGTCTCTCCATGTCTCCCACTAATATCCGCTCCCAAGCTGCTCTGTCGATATGGAACGGTCAGAGTTGAAAGTTCGTTTGTCATGCTGGTGGAGAAAGTCACCTCCACTTCATAAAAGAACTAGAAATACTGTCAAGCTTTGGCACTGATCCAGTTTTTTCCTAAGATTCTTTTTCCCCCCACCCTTCCCAGCCACACCCTCTTTACATTATCATTCCAAATACCTGAACATTTTCTTTACTTCCTAGGGTCTAAACATTCTCAGCTCAGTAATCTAAAAATATTAAATGTAACATACAGAAAGTGCATAAAATCTGAGCAACATACAGTCCTTCCATCTTTGGATGTCAGTGCTTTATGAGCAGTAACTCAATCCTCACTTGTATGATCAAACATTTTTAATCCCTATTTTCCTGGTGAAGAAACTGGAGTCCTGAAGAAATCAGTCCTCTAGTCTAGTCACAAGGAATTAATCAGCACTAAAGAGGCCTGGGACCCAGCTCTGGTTCTATCAACACTTTATTACCATCTTATATTGTTATATTGTACTCTCGCATGGGATAGTGGGTCATGGGTTCTAATCCTGCCTCCACCACTTGTCTGTGTGACATTGGGCAAGTCACTTTACTTCTCTGGGCCTCAGTTCCCTCATTTGTAAAATGGGGATTAAGACTGAGCCCAACATGCGACGTGACAACCTTGTATTTATCCTAGCATTTAGAACAGTGCTTGGCACATAGAAGGCGCGTAACAAATACCATCATTACTATTATTACTTAATACAGTGCTCTGCACAAATTAGGCGCTTAATAAATACAACTGATTAACTGGTTCCAAGTCAAGACAGCCGTGTCCCGCACACAGTGGGAGCGCAATACATATTACTGTCAGGATGAAGATGATGATGATACTGTAACAAGCCAGAACCAAACTATGAACATTTCAATATCATGATACAGAGTCAAAGAAATGGAAATGTTTCATAACAATCATCTTGATAGCTCATTTAGCAATTGAACAAGCAGTACTTACAAAAACTCTCAACAGGAATGGTTTGTGGGATTTGAGAAAGGAGAGAAAATAGTTTACCTATAATTCTTGTTCCCTAAAGCTACCTGTTGAAATGGTGTCCCAAGGTGGGAGACAGGCTGAAATTTGCTCGGCTCAAAGTTCTGAGCTAGTTACCTGTAACAATGCAGCACAAGGCTCATTTCCATCTGCAGATACTGTAAATGACTACGAACTGCCTTTCCTTCACATGCTACAAGTGCAGTGTAACACAATCTCTAAAAAACAATAAACGCCAAACTATGCTCCAACAAGAGGGAATAGCAGGCCAGAGTGGTGACCTCTTTCAACAACATATCTTCAGAGAACAAGAATTACTGGAAAGTAATCTTCTATTCTCCACAGACACCTGCTGAAATAGATCCCTGGAGTCCCATGGATATTTACTGGGAAGAAGACTAAACAATACCAAAAAGAAAAAAGAAAAAAGCTAATTTGGTTTTGTACTTGGCTCCTTATACCAAGGAGTTTCACGAAAACTCATGGGGCACAATCCCACATAACACAGTCCTCCTCCTCCATTCCCTCTGTCTCCTAACAGCTTGGGAGACTAGGAAATGAGCTACTTCTCCCCCAAAATAGATGCTCCTACACTGAAGGCTCTGGCAAGAACCGATGTTTCGGGACCACCTATTGGGAATCCTCAAAGAGATTTTACTAGCAATTAACGACAACAGAATCCGCTCTATGGCCTACTACTTACATGGACAGGCTAGTCTGAATTATTGGCCCAAGATACAAGTGATAAATGCAACTGGCTTCTCAGAATTAATTATCTCTAATGTGAGGAGAAGAGGAAAATGTCAAAACCAAAGGCTGAACTCTCTGGGATTTAGTCCAGGTTTTAAAAGCACTACCACCCTTTTCACATTAGACCTAGGCAGAAGAGGTGGCTAGCACCATTGGGAGTGGCAAGTGACTGACAGGTCGGGTCGATGCTGGAAAAGCAGAGATATACTGGAAAGAACTGAAAACTAGACTAATTTTCTCCTCCCTCCAAATGCAGTGATGAATCAGAAGTGGTTAAAGCGATGACCACTGGAAATAAATGGATAGAAATACTAAAGGGATGGGGGGTGGGAGGAAAAAGTACCAGATTCGATAACACCTGGAATACCACTTCACTGGAATGAACACTTAAGGATAGTGAACCTCCTAGTTAAAAACTGCAATTTTTTCGGTTGTCTTCAGAGAGGAAAAAAAAAGCCAAACATCTTGAACCAAAAATGCATTCATTTCTACGACGATTCAGCTTTGTGTGAAAGGAATGGTGTCTAAGAAGAAGAGATAGATAACGGAGGGCAACATTCCAGGGAGCTGGCAATGGGCATCTCCCATAAGCCAGAGCTCTGCTCCTTGCCCTAGGTGAGTTAAGCCGACGGGTCCCATGGAAGCCAATCTGAGGGGCCCATCCAGGCCAGCACAGAACATGGCTTGGGAGACTTCTTCCTCCCTCCTTCTCGGCCAGGGTGAATATTTAAGAAGACTTCGTTTCCCTGCTGCTGCTGGAACCTAAGAAAGACCCGACTGCGTGAGCAATCCCAGAACCCCCCCACCCCGAGAGCTTCTGAGGGGTCCTAGCCCCTTCAACCAACCATTTGGCCATCCCGTGCTAGTAGGTCCTTTTCAAAATCTAAGGTTTGGAAAACTGGATCCAAAGGATCCAGTCCCACAGAGCTAGACCACAGAAAGGGGTGGGAGGGGATGGGTGGGGGAGAAAACACACAGAAACACATTTTAATTTCCACATTATCATTTACAGTGAGGTCCTTAACGAGACCAAAGAGAAACCTAGTAGAAGCACAGATAGAATCAGACTCCTCTATTAGATTAAACAACAGCTATTATTATTTATAATGAGGGAAATAAAACCTACTCAGAGAAACTGAAGGGGATCAATTTGCTTGTTTAAAGGGGAACAGAATTCATGGGAAAAAAATTAAATACACAAGCTCAGAAGCAGCATTCTAAGCTCCTAGACTTCAGTAGCAAAGTAAAAGGACTTAGTGGCCACAAAACTCTAAAAAAAGAACCCTTCGAGAATGCCTTCTGGGGTAGTTAAGGAATTATGCACAGACTAAAAATCTTTAAAAGAAAAAAGCTGGTCTACCTGGAGACTAAAGGTTGCTGGCTTACTTTCTAGAAAGGTTATACTGACCAAAAAATATTCAAAAACATCACTTCCTAAAATTCTGCTCATGGCCTATCGTATGAAAAATGGAATCCATGTCGATGGTTGGGGTTTCTTTTCTTGGGAATCAGAGGACGTGGGTTCTAATTCCAGCTCAGCCACTTTTCTACTGTGTGACCCTGGGCAAGCTGCTTAACTGCTCTGTGCCTCAGTTACCTCACCTGTAAAATGGGGATTAAAACTGTGAGCCCCATGTGGGGCAACCTGATAACCTTGTATCTACCCCAGCGCTTAGAACAGTGCTTGGCACATAGTAAGCACTTAAATATCATAATAATAATCATTTAAGGCCGCTTTAATGGATCTGGGCAGCAAAAGACCAGATGAAATGAACTCTAGTTAAGTGAGTTTAAGAAGAACAGGAATTTTAATTCAAATTTCAAAAAAATAAGAACCAAGAGGCACAAATGGGAACTATTCCAAAAAAACAATAATCCGGCATGGCAACTTCCTAAAGCGAATTTAACCATATTTAACCATAACCTAGACTGTGAGCCCCAGGAGCAAAAGGGGTCTGTGTCCATGATTAACTCACATCTACCCCAGTGCTTATGAACAACACTTGATACAAAGTAGGTGCTGAACGAATACCATAATAGTAATATTTGAACAATCCCACATTGACCTGGACAGGGATCTTGTCAGCTAACTCTAGCATACTAGATTACAATGCCCGGCATAAAATAAGCTGCTCAATCAATACTTCTGATGGACTGGCAGAACAAGCCAAAGTGTGGAAATCGAAGGCCAATGTAGGGATTGAAGTGTGCATTTTACCTCAGTTTATCCTCACTTCGCATCTGCTTTAAGTTGATATCAGAGACTCTTGACCCTTGTAGGGTGTGAGCTCTACTTCCACAGAAGCTTACTGGCTCTTTTCCTCCCTCCCTGCAGTCGAGAGGAGTCAGAGTATCACGGTTCCTGGGTCCCAGAATCACAAATTTGATGATTAGAAGCCACAGACAAAGGACTTCCCTGGGAATCCCCACATTATTACTAGCCCAATGACCCTGAGCCAGTTTGGCAAGCAAGGGGCTAGAATCGGGCTGCTGCTACAATTCAGAGTTTGAAAAGGTATTTTAGTGGGGAAGCCGTGGAAATCTAAGCGATGGTTTAGCAATCAAACAACAGTACTGCGAAGGTAACTGTCTGAAAAACTGTCATGTACTAGACCTGGCTTGTGGACTTATGAAAGCAGTGAAACTAATATTAAAAAAAAAAATACATGGACAAAGAAAAACAGCCACATGGGTTTTGGAATATAAATAAATCAAGCTTGAGAGCTCTTTTCCACCCCACAAAAAACAGGATTACTTGCTGCAGAAGGCTGACTAGAGCATTTACACTTTCAGAATTCTGCAAAACTGGCTTATTTAAGAATTTAGTTCAAGTACTGAACTTGTTTCAAAAGTGATGACTTTAAGCTGCTTGGCAAGAGTATGTGTGACTTAAAACCATCCAATGACACAATGACAAGCAAGTCAAGGTCCTGAGAACGGCAGTGGCTAGCAAAGGACTTACTGGTTCTGGAAAAAAAAAAAACAAACCAACAACAACCCCCCCCGCCCCCCACATTTCCAAAAATATCCCAACAGTTATGGAGCAGCGGCGTGGCACTTGAGGATGATTTTTTCAATTGAGAGAGCCTACGAAAGACTCCATAAGAGACCCAAGAGAAATGTGTAGAGTTAGGGTTAGAAAAGAACTAAAAAAAAAAAAAGGAGGCAGTCTGGAAAAATGTGAATGGATAAACCTGGCGCGAAAGAACACAACGGAGGGCTACGTAATGACGGGAAGAAATCCGAAAGCCAGCAACGCTGCAAAGACCTCGGGTGAGAATGAGCAACAAACTGAACATGGCAGCCAAAACAGGTCATGCTCTCATGGGATGCGGATGCAGAGACAATACGCCATGGGACGAGTTTGGGCAATGTTTCTCTACAAACCTCTGTGGGGCTACACCTTGGACTTTGAACTTGGCAGATTTGGAAGGCTGAGTCCTAGAAGAAGGAAGGCAGGGCGGGAAAGGGGAGAGCGGGGGCGGGGGATGTTCAAAAAGACAGCAGCCAAAACAATTGCGGTTCCGACTCCCAAGTTACGTCAAGACTAAGATGGCTGATGGGCTTCCTGGCCAGATTGGGACTACAGAGCTGGCTTCCAATGAAGAGCCACAGCACCAAAGGGCAAAACCTGCTCAACCTGGTGTGCCTGGGGGCCTTCTGGGCCTTCTCGGCATCAGACTTACGGGAGGCCAGCCATGTAGCAAGGCATTCTCCCCAAGGTCTGACTGCTTCAGGCAACAACCAGGAGCAGACCCCACACGCGGACTAATCGCGATCCTCGGAAAGGGAGAACAGGCACCGGCTGTGTCCTTCGGAGGGGGACACTGTCCAGGTGTGCCCTGGAAATATTTGAAAATCGCTGGGCTGATTCTGCATCTGAAAAATAAGAGAAACAGCACAATAACAGACAAAGAATGGAAAGAAAGACAGTTACCTGGCTACAAACTGAGATTCAAAAATGAGAAATCGATTGAGGAAACAGGGACAGACCCAAAAGGAACGAACAGCTTTACCTCTTGGCACAAACATAGGTCAATGCCAACATGCTAAAAGGACGGGAGAAGATCATACGCAAATTTAGGCAAAGGTAGAAAGGACTATAGCAAAGCAAAGTGGTTTCTGGAGAAAGCCAGCTAGATGAAACACTGTTGAGGACCTGACAGAAGACTAGGTGCAATGAAAATCAAATCCGTTTTTATGGTGAAATGAGTGGGAAAATGGAAGTCACTGGCCTCTGAGTGGGAACACGTTAACCGCCTACTGGAGGATGAGCACACCTCAGAACCTTGAATTTAGGAAATTCCAACCTGTCTTTGATCAGATTACAAGTTTCCTAAATGGGTAACCTATTTCAACAAGTAGCTTTACAATGATGAAACACTGATACTTTTCCATATATGAATCATACGACACTGCTAAGAATCACTGGCCGTTAAAATGCATTAAATAATTTTAAACTTACTCTGAAAGGTTTTCGGGCGATGAGGTACCTATGGAAACTGAAATGAAAAGAAAGATTTTAGACTTAAAGTGGGTTCTGAACTAATATGCCCACTGAAATTCTACTGAAACAAACTGTGGTGGGTCAAAATGCTGAATACAGTTCATTAATTAAAAGTGTACACTTACCCTTCTCTAACACCACTTGGCAAGTGTGGGTATCTTTTTCACACAAGTGGCTAGCCAGACTGTCTAATCCGGAACCATCGGCCAGGAAATCACAGTTAAGGCACACAGCAGAAATGCCTCTAGAAGATAAAACCAGACAAATCGGAGAGTAACTAGAAGACAAACCAATTCCAAGAGCACCAATTCCCCGAGGTCAATGTGTGGCCCACAGGACCAATGTGAGACTGAGTGGAAAGAGCAGGGGCTTGGGAGTTAGAGGACATGTGTGCATTGTGTGTATGCATGTATGCATCCCTTCTCTGGCTGTGGGTGTGTGTCTAACTTTTCATCTCCCTGGTTTTGTGTGTGTGTCTGTGTGTGTACATATTTTAGACTGTATATAGTCTTCCCCAATATATGCATGTGCCTCTGCAGTTTATCTCTCCCCTAGTCACAACCCTGCCACCCATCCCCAAATTCACCCCCTAGATCAGACTGAAAATCTGGCACCCTTGACTGAGTATAGATCTACGATGGTTCAACTTGGACTTGAACACTTTTTTCCATGGACCCAATTTGATTAGGACCCTTTTAAACTGTAAAATCTTCACGGTCCCAAATGTGTCAATTATTCCAGTACTTGGAACTTCAACCCAGACACTGCTGATTTTGTTCACTAATATATACTAACACAGGCCACAGCCCAGGTTTAGAACTCAACTGCGCAGATGAGTGATGTGACACAAAGGGGACAAAGGCTGGGGGGAACATCAGTGAAATTTGGTTGTCAAGGATAAATAGCTAAATTTTAAGAAAAGGATGGACAAACAAGTAATGTCCCAAAAGTAACATTGTTCTACCCCTTATTAACATGAGCATGCAGAAGCCTCTCTAAGAACATTTTGTTTAAAAAAGGGGGAAAAAAATCCCTGAAATACAAAGCTTGGATGAAGTGTAATTTTTGACACTAGCGCTTGACAACAGCCTTTCAAACAGTCGTGTATATTGAACAATGATCTCAACTAAACTGCCCTAGGCAATATCAACATCTGTTCTGTGAGGTTCTAAGATTATTAGGAACAGAACATTATTTCATACTACCACAAATTAAGTAAGGGGAAAAAGGTAGGCCAAAGCAAAGTAAATTAACTCTCCTTCAAAAGGGGCACAAACTGGAATGCTGGATGCCACAAACATCTTCTATGCTTAGGGATGAGAATATTTACGTAACTCACTGCATTTGATTGCTCTGAAACATAAAGGGTTTTTTTTTTTTACTTCTGCCTTCCTAAAACAAATTAATAGCATATACTGGGTTATAACTCCCCCACCTCCAACTAGCACTTCATTGTGTACTAGAAAAGCAGCACGGCCTAGGGAATACAGCCCAAGCCTCGGACAGAAGGACCAGGGTTCTAATCCCAGCTCTGCTCTAATCCCAGCTCTGCCACACGTCTGCTGTGTGACCCTGGGCAAGTCACTTCAATTCTCTGGACCTCAGGTCTCTCATCTGTAAAATGGGGAATAAGACTGTGAGCCCCAAGTGGGGCAGGGACTGTGCAACCTGATGCACTGTATCCACCGCAGCACTTAGTACATTGCCCGGCACTCAGCACATGCTTAACTACCACAGTTATTATCATTATTATTACTCACCATGACCCACAACACTTCTGTGCACATCATCTTATACACCCTACTATTTGAGACACAAATTCATTTACACATCCACTTCCTCTTATGTGTAAATCAGTTTGGTGTCTGTCTTCCACATAAGACTGTCTAATTTCCTTGAATATAGGGATCGTGTTTCCTAACAACCGTACCCTCTCAAGTGCCTACACCGTTCTCTGCACTCAGTAGGTTCTTAACAGATAATACTGATTTACTGACTGATTGATTGAGGTATCCACCAAAGGCTCTCAATCATCATTTTACGATCTGGGATAAGTTTGGTTACAGAGGACTATGATTTTCATGAAATGAGGGGACCAGGGCACCACTGATTTCTGAAAAGCAATCCTACTGATGCAATTATCAACTTCATTCATTCAATTGTATTTACTGAGTGCTTACTGTGTGCAGAGCACTGTACTAAGTGCTTAACTTAAAGCATAACAACATATGAACATCAGATTAAAAACCTTTACTGTTTTTATTCTGAAATTAAAAAAACAACAACCACCTAGTTACCTCAATTCTTCTGAATGCTTCTTAAAAATCTGAAACCTTTTACTTGGGCGAGCACTGTGAAAGCTGTGGAGAGAAAAGGGATTTTGGAAATAATTAAATCACAGTACGTGCTTAAAAAGTAAAATTTACATTTTGTTTCTTCAACGCGGCCTTTCAGATTTTTTCAGTTCTGATGATCAGCAGGACCTGGGTTCTAATTCCTACTTTGCCACTTGCTTGCTATGTGAACTTGGGTAAGTCATTTAACTTCTCTGTGCCTCAGTTTCCTTAACTCTAAAACAGGGATACCTGTTTTTCCTCCTATTTAGACCTCCAGGTGGGACAGTGTGTGTCCAACCTAATTAACTTCTACCTTCCCAAGTGCTTAGAACAGTGTTTGACACATGGACTGTATCCAACCTGATTAGACTGTATCTACCCCAGCACTTGGTACCGTGCCTGGCTCAGAGTAAGTGCTTAACAAATACTATCTAAACAGACAAATAAGAAAAACCTCCCATGTCTTCCTAAACTCTAAATTTCAAATTCCTCTGGTGGTCATATGGCAGTGTTAGAAAGCTGATTTCAAAATTCCACATTCTATAGTTAGGTCTGTAAAAGTACACTGGAAAAAAGGAAAAAGAAGTCAAACCCCCACTAAAATAACTTCTGCTCAAAGTAAGCAACAAATGAGCATTACACCAGAAAATTTAAAACTCCTTTTTTACTACCTGAAAATAGCTCAATCCATATGTCATTTTTTAAAATATCTGCAAATACCAAACGCTATCTGTCTAACTAATGTAAGCATGACCTTAATATTCCTCATTTTCTGCCATGGTCTTAAACATTTTCATCTATTTTTAAACATCTACATTTGACAGTGAGCCCACCTTTTAGACTGTGAGCCCACTGTTGGGTAGGGACTGTCTCTATATGTTGCCAACTTGTACTTCCCAAGCGCTTAGTACAGTGCTCTGCACACAGTAAGCGCTCAATAAATACGATTGATGATGATGATGACGCAGAACAAACTGTCTACAAGGGAACAGTGACCTCTGAAGTTCCAGATCCTGTGTGGTGGCATAAAATAATGAGATGCTTTCTACCTCCAAACAGAGGCCCAAGGAGGGAATCCCTCCACAGAAATGACAAGATAATAATAATAATTGTAGTATTTGTTAAGCGCTTACAATGTGCCAGGCCCTGAACTAAGTGCCGGGGAGGATACAAGCAAATCAGGTTGGACACAGTCCCTATCCCACTTGGGACTCACAGTCTAAATCCCCATTTTACAGATGAGGGAACTGAGGCCCAGAGAAGTGAAGTTACTTGTCCCATGTCACACAGCAAACAAGTGGCAGAGCCGGGATTAGAACCCATGACCTACTCCCAAGACAACAATGGTTTACCCGACCAGACACTGCGGCATTTCTTCTGGATGTTTTCAAGAGCTGTTGGAAGGGAATATCACTCCTACATGGCCGGAAGACACAGTCTCCCGCTAGATAGGGAGCAGAATCAGGCTTGTGATGATTATAATTACTGCAAGTGTTAAACCTGAACACAGATTTCTTAAATTGCGGGTGAGCTTTGCAGAGGAGTAAACAGCAAATTTAGAAGGTGGATAAAAATTTGCTAGAGCATTTTCAAACTCTTCAGATGTCAAATGACATTTTACATGAATGACTGAGAGTCAAAATATCTGGACAGAATGGGAGAACTTTAGGTTTGTTCGGTAGCAAAGATAAAACACTGAATACTTTTTTCTGGAGTACATTGCCATTTCCAAATTTGGAAAATGGTTTTACCCAGGAATGACTGACCCTGTCACTAGGTCACACAAGTGAAAAACCATAAAACACTTGAAATCTGTTTGGATAAAGGAAAAAGGTGGATCTGATTTCACCAATGAGAAACAAATTTCCTGAAGTCTCTAATGCTCACCTTAAAAAAAAAAAACCAACAACATTTTTCAATCAATGGTCCTTGGTGGCCAAAGAGTTTATTCCCCTCCAGGAAGTGAGCACTTACTCTGAAGGAAAAACGTATTTACCAATAAGAATAACTTCATTTTGCCTAATATTTTCAAAGTAATCCACCAAAAATAGTTCATATTTTAAAAAGATTTGTCATTCCCAATATATTATGCCACAGCATTATGGGTTTACTATTTTGTACTCAGAAATGCCTGGATTCTAATATCACTTCTCAACTTGCCTACTCTGTAACCTCAGGCAAGTCATCTAACTTCTTTCTCTGTGCCTCACTTTCCTTACCTGTAAAGTGGGGAATAAATCACTGTTCACCCTCCTATTTTGTCTGTGAGTTCCATGTGGGACAGGGACTGTATCTGACCTGATTCACTTGTATGTACCCCAGCACTAAGCACAGTGTGTGGCACATAGTAAGTGCTGAACAAATAAATCAGGCATATTTATTGAGCGCTTACCATGTGCACAGCACCAAGGGCAAATTTACAAATCATTTACATTATAAGCGCTTCATCTGGATTACTGGACTGCCATTTCTAGCGAGAGGAGTCATAAATGAACAGATTCCAACAACAAAAAAAAAATCTTACATTTTGGAAAATAGAACACTTTGCTGTTCTGCCCTGAAAACAATTTCCCACACACAACAATTCTGGCTGTTAAAAAGACTTCAAAACTTTTGGTCAGACAGCCAAATTAGCATAACAATGTGTTTATAGTCTGAGTGCCTCTATTTAGAAAGCTCGGTGTTCAAAATTCCAATTTTAGGATCTGTTTTTGAAGTGTAAAATCAATAGCCACGGTTGTGTAGGAGTCATGGGGATAAGAAAGTGAGGCAGATGACTTGTTCATAGGGCAAAAAATAAATAAATAAAATGGATCAAGTTTTGTTCCACTTGCTTTGGAGAGGATATCTGGGGGGCAAAGAGGATATTTGAGTAGGGAGGATGAGCAAGCAAGCTCTCCACCAGGACTCAAAAACTTTACCTAAGAAAAAAAGGGATTAGGAAGGGTCTCCCCATATTCCACTAGACAGGCCCCAAAGCAAGTTATTCCGTTGCTGTCCTGGGTTGAGGGCACTGACGGGTTCGAGAGAATGATGACCATCATCAATGGTACTTGAGTGCTCACTGTGTGCAGAACACTGGGCTAAGCGCTAGGAAGAGCACAGTACAAGAGTTGGTAGATATTTTAATAATAACAATAATAATGATGGCATTTGTTCCCTGCCTACAATGAGCTTAGTCTAGAATTATCTGCCACTTTGGGAATCTTTAGCTTCGGGTTCCATACTATGCAAGGCTCAATCCACTTGGAAGACTTTCCTGTCACCCCTGGAACAGTTTAGGAGTCCACTTAAACCACACCAATCCTTACGGTTGGAGAGGTATGTTTTACTTACTGGGAGAGGCCCGAGGAAACCCTTAATATGGAGATAAAAGGGCATGGGCAAGCCAGGTGCAGGAAGCCCAAATACTTCTTTTGAAAAAGGCATAAAGTCATTTTGCTAAAGAAGCAAATGGAAGTTGGGGAATTAGCAAAATCAATAAGAAAGAACAGAGCACTCAACAGACACAGCCATTTAAAAGCCTCCACCAAACACTACAAGGAGAACTTCAAAGGCATAAGATGCAACCCAGTATTGAAACCAGCTTTCTTTTCTCTAGAAAAGAGAATCTATGTATCTCTGCATACAACAGTCTCCACAGTTCTGTCTCTTTGTATATTTGGGGATTTGAGTCCACTCATATTCTGCATCAGTCCCTAAGGGCATTGCCACTATAGCTTTTTTAATTCTGTTTGTTCTGATGACTTTGACACCTGTCTACATGTTTTGTTTTGTTGTCTGTCTTCCCCTTCTAGATTGTGAGCCCGTTGTTGGGTAGGGACCGTCTTTATACGTTGCCAAGTTGTACTTACCAAGCCCTTAGTACAGTGCTCTGCACACAGTAAGCGCTCAATAAATATGATTGAATGAATGAATGAACTCTTTCCTGAGAGCATTGAATTTTAAAACTTAAAGTGCTCCTTAAGCACTTCCTTTCTCCTCCCTTTCACTCTAGCCCATTTCCATTTAGCATTCGGTAAAAACAGCTGTTTATCCTCCCCATTTCTCCTATATATACACCCACCTACACAAAAATTAAATTCAAAATAATTTGCTTTAGTTTATACTCAAGCTACCATTTGACTGTGCAGCTACGCATATGTGTGTATATATATATATTTAAATATACATACATATATATATTGTATTTCTACCACTGTTTCTAAAATATATTTATACCATTTGGTCAATTTTGGTATATCTTGAGAAGCACTGACACATTTAGCATTATTTTCTATGGAAAATTTCACTTCATTTAGCCCTTTTTCGCTTAAAGTTCTATTGGCCTAGGACCAAGTAAAAACATTAACTGAAGTTATGATAATGATAATAATAATAATGATAATAACATTTATTAGGTACTTACTATGTACCACGCACAAACAGTTCCTGACCCACATAGGGTTCATAGTCTAAGCGGGGAGGTGGAGGAAGGGCAGGCATCTTATCCCCACTTTACTTATCCCTTTGCTCTTCCCCCCCTTCCAATCCCAGAGCACTTATGTACATATCTGTCACTCTATTAACTTGTACCGATGTCTGACTCCCCAACTCTAGACTGTGAGCTCATTGTGGGCAGGGAATATCACTGTTTATTGTTGTACTGTACTTTCCCAAGTGCTTTGTACAGTGCTCTGCACGCAGTAAGTGCTCAATAAATACGACTGAATGAATTTTTACAGTAAAGGAGGCTCAGAAGGGTTAAGTGAGTTGCCCAAGATCATACAGCAGGCAAGTGGCACAGCCAGGACCAGAACCTAAGCCTCTTGATCCCTAGTCCCATACTATTTTTAGCATATCATGCTGCTCCCAAGTTTTCTTGGGAGTATCTTATTTACACGTTCCCAATTTCCTAGGACTGTGCCCTGCACACAACAGGCGCTCAATGAACCTTATTGTGGATGAGGACACAAGGAGGAGAGATGTTTCAAGTATGAGACTATCAGAGAAGCAATTAGTGCTGCTCTTCAAATCCTCCCTGAGACTGTGCTAGGGAGTACTAGACTTCCAAGGACTGCAAAAAGGCCTGCACTTTGGGGATGGGGGAGAGAGGTAAGGAGATGCAATGGGAGTCTTTGCCCTTAGATAAGCAGTGTGGCTTAGTGGATACAGCCCGGGCCTGCGAGTCAGAAGGACCTTGGTTCTAATTCCAGCTATGCCACATGTCTGCATGTCTGCTGTGTGACTATGGGCAACGTTTCACTTTCTCTGGGCCCCAGTTACCTCATCTGTAAAATGGGGTGTGTGTGTGTGTGTGTGTGTGTGTGTCTGTTTGGGACAGGAACTGTGTCCAACCTGATTTGCGTGTATCTACCTCAGGGCTTAGAACAGTACTTGGCACATAGTAAGCACTGAACCATAATAAGTACCGTAATTATTATTAGGGAATTCTGTCCCTTGTGAACAGGGCCAGAACTCTGAAATGGTGGCCCCCCTCAATACCCAACTCCAAACAATCCCCACAACTATGTCCCTGTGGCTTCTCTACTACTGGAGGAGTCAGTGACTCCCACGTTAAATCCACATGAACACCAGAGGAATCGATTCTCTTCCAGTTTCTGGGGAGCCCAAGCAAAGTCTGGGAATCCTCAACCTGAGCTCTCTGAATAGCCAATTACCCATTCCAAGACTATTTCATATCATGGGGGTGGGGGGAGTGGATAAGGATTAAAGCATCCAAGACAGCCCAAATCAGTTCTGAGTAGCCCAACTTTGTAAGCTATTAAAAGCCTCAGAACCAATTAGCTCAGATCACCAGCTCTCGGCTACAGTGTAAATAATAAGTAAAGAGCTGATCTTCCACCTGCTTTCCCGAAAATCCTCTTCCCCTCTTCCGGAAGCTCTGTTGTCCCAGATTCCCTCAAACCCAGTCAGCCTTCCCCCGTTCCCAAAGCTGTAGTTACGTGAACGAGGAGGGCAATATCACAGAGCTCCATTTCCTGATTGCTCTCTTTGAGGAAAACCACCTTGAAGGGAGACAGAGGGTCTCTCTCAAGACCTAATGATGCTAACCATGACCTCTCATGCACATTTCCTCCAAGAGGCCTTCCCTGAACGAAGCCTTCATTTCCTCCTCTCCACCTCCTTCTGCGTCACCCCTACTTGCTCCCTGTCTTCATCCCCCTCCCAGCCCCACAGCACTTAGGTCCATATCTGTCTACCTATTTACAATAATTCTCTCTACCCCTCTAGGCTCGTAGTGGGTAGGAAATGTGTCTGTTTATTGTTGTACTGAATGCTCCGAAGCATTTAGTACAGTGTTCTGCACACAGTAAGTGCTCAATAAATATGACTGACTGAGAGACATACACAAGGAGCAGGCACCCTGGGAGATGCTTTGAATTCATAGATTCCAGGCACAATGAAACTACTTTCTCTATGACGCAAAATTAAACCCAGTTAACTGCAAACGAAGGATTAACCCATCTTACCTCATCATATGATTGACATAGGCTTTGCTACAGCTAGTGTTGTATCTGCACAAGCTACAATGGACGTAAGTAGGAAAGTGATTGGCAAAATCTTTGATTTCTGAACAACATTCGATGCACTTGTGGACTCCCCGAAGACACCTATGGGGAACACAAAAGGAAGAGTGAAAAAAAAAAATAGTAATGATGATTGAGTAAAGAAGACCTGAAAGAAATTCCACTATCCTAACCCTGTTATGAGAGTAACCCTCGTACTATATATGGTGCCTTTCCACAGAGCTTATAGATTTCTGTTGGTATCTGGAATCGAGGCCAAAGTTAGAAAACCTAGTAGGCTTTAAACTGAAAAAGAGTCACCAAGTTTATGTGGACAATTAATGCTTAATGACAGAATAGAGAAGTTTTCAGATCACACAATTCCAAACCTGACAAAAGAGGAACCAAAATTCTTAATTGGAGGTAATTACAAAACACAACATTCAAACTCTAATGAGAAATTGCAAGAACTCTCCTTTTTATTATCTATTCTTCAGGTCTCAAAGAATGATAATATGCATCACTGTAGACAGGGAACGGGTCTGGTTATTGTTATACTGCACTCTCCCAAGCGCTTAGTATAGTTTTGCCTACAGAAAGCACTCAATAAATATGACTGAATGAATGACAGTGCCTTTGAGGTATCAGTGAATGAATTTAGCTTGAAAACCCAAAATTTAGGGTTTTCAAGAGCAAGCTAGGACTAGACATCATGATGCAAAGATAATACCTTATATTCTGCAAAGCTGTATTGACAGCCTTATTTGATTTGGTAGTACTCGCCGTCCATGTGTTTTGTTTCTTCGGCACGTTGGAAGTCTTCGCTCGAGACCTGGATTTATTTCCAAGAGATTTTGTGTGGGTTTTCGTATTACTAGTTTTAGTCCTTGGGGGGGAGAGCTGAAGGGTAGAGGTGCTGGTGCTGATGGAAGGTGTAACAGACAATCCTCCTGGAACTCCAACAGAAGCTCGAATAGTAACCTAGGGAATTAAGATCATTAGGATGCTTGGAATATGAAATGTGCTACATTAGAATCAGCAAACCCTTTATACGCAAGAAGGTGGAAATCAAGGGTTATGAATATATGAGAACAGTGCTCTGCACACAGTAAGCACTCAAATACAATTAATAGATTCACAGTGAAAGAAAAGTGGAAACAGAAGAACCTTCACTTATTTTATAAAGGTCTATTCCTCATAAAAAAAAATTAATCGCTCTAGTGATTTTAAGGATTTTTTTTTCTACCCAATGAGCCCAAGAATTTGGTTTGGTAAGGAGTGATGAAGCCAAATAACTATATGTCTATTAACCCTGAATTCAAAGGCTAAATCTAAAGTCTCCAAGTCAAAATGCATATTTCCTGAGACTTTTATACCCAAGGACAAAGTGTGTTCTAGTCAAACAAATGGGCCAAACAGGGTAAAAATCCCATACAAAAACGTACTTTTGTCCCAGGAGGCAATCCTTCCAACTGTTTAGGTTTTCGAAACGTTCGGTGGAGCTGAGTCTTGTGATCCATTTTCTCCTTGCAGGTCAAAAACTGCAGTCGGCACTTTGTACAACGATAGACTCCTTTTTTCTTTTGAACGGATGAGAATTGGAAAGGGGAAAAGAAAGATATGATCAGGAACCTCAAGGTAACCAGGAACTGCACTAAAACTGCTGCTCCCCCGGAACAAAGACGATAACTACGGTGAATCAATAAGCAGCATTTTGCTATGTGTGTGTTGCCCCAGATTTTAAACTGTGAGCATCAGAAGAAAAAAAAAAAAAAAAATCAACTGATGACATTTATTGGGTACTTATTGTGTGCCGAGCACTAGACTAGGTGCTTAGGAAAGAACGATACAGAAAACTTGATAGACATGAGCAAGAACCATGAGATTATTCGCTGTAATCTCTCTAGTGCCTTGACCATTAAGTGTACCTGATCATTTTCCGGTTCATTCATTCATTCATTCAATCTTATTTATTGAGCGCTTACTGTGTGCAGAGCACTGTATTAAGCGCTTAGGAAGTACAAGTTGGCAACATATAGAGACGGTCCCTACCCAACAGTGGGCTCACAGTCTAGAAAGTTCTAACAATACATAATAAACAGGTACATATTTGTAATTTATTTATTCGTATTAATGTCTATTTTCCCCTCTAGACCATAAGGTCATGTGGGCAGGGGAATGGGTCTGTTTATTGTTATGCTGTACTATCCCAAGCGCTTAGTACAGTGCTTTGCACACTGTAAGCGCTCAATAAATGCAATTTACTGAATGAATAAACAGGAATATGTTATTACTGGGAAACTTTGTAATGTTTTTTGCTTTGAGACCTTTGTAGGAAAAGCGGTATATTCCTCTAGACTGCAAGCTTGTTGTGGGCAGGGGACATAACTACCAACTATATTACACTGTACTGGCCCATGCGCTTAGTACAGTGCTCTGTACACACTAAGCACTCAAATACTATTGATATCTAGTCAATTCTAGATTACTCAAGAGCCATTAATCCAGTCTATGGATTAATTAAAACCTTATTTTCCTTTTCTCTTTTGAAAACTTGATTCATCAAGCACTTAGTACAGTGCTCTGCATACAGTAAGCGCTCAATGTTTACAACTGAATGAATCAAAGGGTGAGAATGATAGGAAAGGAAGTTATAGGATGTAATGTGGCCTAGCAAAATGAGCACAGGCCTAGGAATCAGAGGACCTGGGTTCTAATCCTGGCTCTGCCATTCCTCTGCTGTATTACCTTGGGTAAGTCACATCATCTCTGCACCTCAGTTTCTTCATCTGTAAAAATGGGTAATCAGTACCTGTTTTCCTTCCCACTTAAATTGTTAACCCCATGTGGGACATGGACTGTGTCCAACCTGATTATCTTGTCTCTACTCCAGTGCTTGGCATATAGCAAGTGCTTAAATATCATTATCATTGGTATTGCTACTATTGATCATAACATTTTTATTAATATATTAATTATATATTATGAATGATGAGTTGTTAATATTAATATTGTTATTATTATTTGGTACGATTCTCTCTGCCCCCTCAGCCCCTCTACTTTTTCCTATTAGAAGTTTGAAACTATGGTTTTTGGGGGGGAAGAAAAGTTTGGGGATTGACTATGGAGAGCAATTAAGCACACTACCAATATGTCCAAAAACCCACATAACATAGCTGGCTACAAATCCACAGTACTTCACAACCGAGTCTAAAAAAATGTATTCAGAAGGACAGTTATCCAACCAGTGCTCTAAACAGTGTTAAGCTTCAGTTACCGTGAGAACAGTTTACCTGATGCCTCATATAATGATGCATATACGGCGTTCCAGTTTTAATAACTTTGAGACAAAATGGACAGAGCAAGTTCTTAGTGTTTTCATGCGCTGTCCTAAAGTGGGATTCTACATCTGAAAACGAGGAGGACCGATAACTGCAAACCTGAAAATGAAGAGAAGATTTGACCTGGTGAGTGTTTATATTTTGTTCGCTGGTTTAAACTCCCACAAAAGAGGAGGGCATTTACCCACCAGTACGGAGTGCCATAAGCAAAAATGCCTTCCCTCCTGCTTATAGCCAGAAATGGCCCTTCCTAAAATCCCACCCCCTTCTCTCCCAAAACATTCCCAGCTTCAACCCCACCTAACTCTGCTCCTTCTGGGCATCTCAAGCGATCCCTCAATATACATTTGCTGTTTGTGTTCTTGAATGATTCTGTGCTTCTATCAATTGCATTGCCTGGCTTTTCTTCCTGCTTCTCCAACGGACTGTAAGCTTTTCCCCTAGGGCGGGGGCCTCGGCTTAGTTTTCCTCTTATTTCCCCACAGTTCCTTGTGGGAGCTCAATAAATACCATAGTCTGGCTGACTTCTATCTTCCTTACCTTGCTAATAATAATAATAATAATAATAATTGATAATTGCTCTTGGTATCCTCTTTGTAAGGAAGTGGGTCAAAGGCACAGAACACAGTCTCTTGTAGCATTTCCCGGCCCATGGAATTTCCTTCCCTCGCTACGTCGGTGAGCCCAGAAAACTACAGGAAACTAAGGATGGTTTAAATGATCTCGAGGACTAAGAGTTAACCACACACTGTGGGTGAGCCCAGAAAACTACAGGAAACTAAGGATGGTTTAAATGATCTCGAGGACTAAGATTTAACCACAGACTGTAACAATACCTGGCAAACATACGGCATTTCACCGGGTTTGTGATTGTCCTTCATATGCTGCAGGAGAATTTGTTCCGTATCAAATGCTAATTCACAGATTTTACAAATAGCTGAAAGAGAAAGGGAAAGCACTTGAGGCATCGTTTCTTCCTTAGGAGATAAAACCTTACAGATAACCGTGGCACGCTCATGGAATGTTTCGATAGCGATCCCAGCACCTCCAACCCGCCGCCCGTGTCATTCCTCATTCAGAACTCCCATCCCTTCTTCAAAACCTTCAGGAAGCATTCTCTGATTAATCCCATCTTCTTGGTTACTTTATCCAGCAATGCCCTATTTATCTGTAAATTTGTTACTTATGCACTTTAGTAGCAGCAATATTATTTCTTGACTGCCCACTGGGTGCCAGGCACTGTACTATGCTCTAGGGAAATATAAAACAACGGGACGCATTCCCTTCCAACTAGAAGCTTTCGCTCCAACGGGAAGAGAGATTTGACATTCTTATTGCTGTTTGCAAAATTTACAAATTATTTTTATCTTTCACATACTCTTAACTAGGCCATAATTGTCTAACTGTCTAACCCCAAACTGGATTAGAAGCTCTGAAGGCCAGGACTTCATCTTTTATTCCTTTTTTATGCCCCCAAGGAGCTTAGTATAGTGCCATTACTGGACAAACAGGCCCTTTTCTTATGGTATCTATTAAGCACTTACTATATGCCAGGCACTGTTCATAGCAGTGGGGTAGATACAAAGTAATCGGTGATCAGAGCCACATGGGGCTCACACAGTCTTAATGCCCATTTTACAAATGAGGTAACAGACACAGAGAAGTTAAAATGACTTCCCCAAGATCACATAGCAGGCAAGTGGAGGAGCCAGGATTAGAACCCAGGTCCTTCTGGCTCCCAGACCTGTGCTCTAATTACTAGGGCACACTGCTTCTCAACACACACTGCTTCAAGTGACACTAACTGGTGTCTTCTTACCTTTTAAAAGACATAAATAGTCCTCTTTACTTTTAAGTCCTCTCAATTCATACTTAAAAATTCATTCAGTTGTATTTATTGAGTGCTTACTGTGTGCATAGCTCTGTACTAGTACTACTAATAATAATGACAGTATTTGTTAAGCGTTTACTATGTGCCAAACACTGTTCTAAGCACTGGAGTATATACAAGGTAATCAGGTTATCCCACATCGGGCTCACAGTCTTAATCCCCATTTTACAGATGAGGTAACTGAGGCCCAGAGAAGTGAAGTGACTTGCCCAAGGTCACACAGCAGACAAGTGGCAGAGGCAGGATTAGAACCCATGTCCTCTGACTCCCAAGCCCAGGGTCTTTCCACCACGCCACTCTGCTTCTCTGCTACTCACGCTACTAAGTGCTTGGGAGAATACAATATGACACGCAAATTTGTGAAGCGTTCCATATTATTTTCTTCCTCCCTTCAAAGCCCTACTGAGAGCTCACCTCCTCCAGGAGGCCTTCCCAGACCGAGCCCCCCATTTGTCCTCTCCTCCTCCCCCTCCCCATTGCCCCATCTCCCTCTGCCCTACCTTTTCCCTCTCCCCACAGCACTTGTGTATATTTGTACATATTTATTACTCCATTTTATTAATGATGTATATATGACTATAATTCTATTTATTCTGATGGCATTGACACCTGTTTACTTGTTTTGTTTTGTTGTCTGTCTCCCCCTTCTAGACTGTGAGCCCGCTGTTGGGTAGGGACCGTCTCTGTTGCCGATTTGTACTTCCCAAGTGCTTAGTACAGTGCTCTGCACACAGTAGGCACTCAATAAATACGACTGAATGAATGAACAATAAAGACACATTCCTGCCCACATGAGCTCACAGTCTAGGAGGTGGAGACATTAATATAAATAAATAAATTACAGATATATGCATATGCTGGGGGGATGGGAGGGAGGATGAATGAAGGATCAAGTTTAAGAGTGGTGCAGAAAGAGAAGCAGCGTGGCTCAGTGGAAAGAGCCCGGGCTTTGGAGTCAGAGGTCATGGGTTCAAATCCTGGCTTCGCCAATTGTCAGCTGTGTGACTTTGGGCAAGTCACTTAACTTCTCTGGGCCTCAGTTCCCTCATTTCCCTCATCTGTAAAATGGGGATGAAGACTGTGAGCCCCCCGTGGGACAACCTGATCACCTTGTAACCTCCCCAGCGCTTAGAACAATGCTTTGCACATAGTAAGCGCTTAATAAATGCCATTATTATTATTATTATTATAAAGGAGTGGGAAGAAGAGAAGAGGAGAGAGGGCTTAGTCAGGGAAAGCTTCTTAGAGGTCATGTGTCTTCATGCTCTGGGAGTTTCAGAGTTTGGGTTTCCTGAAACGGTCCCCCCACATGTGCCTTAGCAATGCAAGGGAACTTCTGGCCTTCAATATCATGGGATCATCTGCTGAAGCAGCAATCAGAAAGTCCCTGAGAAGGCGGCGGGGGGGGCTTCCAAATCAGCCCAGAGCCATGGGGTGACTTTCTGCTAGCCTGCCAATCCTCTTTGAACCAAAACCCGGCCCAGCCTCCACAATGACAAAGTGCAATGAGAAGTGGCATGGCCTAGTGGCTCCGCCACTCGTCTCCTGTGAGACTTCGAGTGAGTCACTTCACTTCTCTGGGCCTCAGTTATCTCATTCGTAAAATGGGCATTGAGACCGAGCGCCCCATGTGGAACAGGGACTGGGTCCAACTTGATTAGCTTGTATCTACCCCAGTGCTTGGCACACAGTAAGCACTTAAATACCGTAATTATTAATGATCGCTGAGAAGATGCCACCACCACAACTACTGTAAAAAAGACAGGTCAAAGCCCGGACTCTTCACTGTTGGCTATATGTGGCTCTCCTCTAAACTGTGAGCCTGTTGTGGGCAGAGAACGTATCTATCAACTCTTGTCTACTCTCATGACTGTTGAGTGGATTGATGTGGCTCCTGAAGAGTATCACTGACTGTGCACTGTCAGAATCACAAATGGCTGTAGACTTCAGGGTAGTAACCAGACAGACGTTTTGCAGCAAATGACAGCCGAAGAGGAAATGATGATTATGATAATAATAATAATGGTATTTGTTAAGCATTTACTATGTGCCAGGCACTGTACTAAGCACTGGGGTGGATAGAAGCAAATTAGGTTGGACACAGCCCCAATCTCCTGTGGGACTCAGTCTTAATCCCCATTTTACAGATGAGGCAACTGAGGCCCAGAGAAGTGAAGTGACTTGCCTAAGGCCAAAGAGCAGACAAGTGGCAGAGCTGGGATTACAACCTCTGAGGTTGTGAGTCGCAGGCCTGTGCACTATCCACTATGCCATCAGAAGCAGCAGCACTGCAAGCAAACAATCCAACAAGGGATAATCTTCATTTTTGCATGCGATAAGACAACAGATTTTTTTTTTCCCCATTGGCAACAACTAAATGCTCTCCCAGAACTCTATTACCTAGGGAGTGCAGTATCCTATAATGCAACAACTGACAATAAGGAAGAAAAGTGAATCGGGAAGGGCACTACAGTCTTTGGAAGACCGTCAGAGTGGAGGCAATGTAGCATCAAGCTTCAGACTAAGCAGGATGACCAACTTGTTGCCCAGTCCAACCTCTTATTAATTAATTACAGTATTATTATTTTGGTTATTTAAGTGCATACCCTGTTCTAAGCACTGGGAAGAATACAAACTAATCAGGTCGGATACAGTCCTTAACCCACATGGGGCTCACAGGAGAAAGGACAGGAACAGAATCCCCATTTTACAGTTGAGGAAACTGAGGCCCAGAGAGGTCAAGTAACTTGCCTATAGTTATAGGCCAGGTCGGAGGCAGAGTTAGGACCAGAACCCAGCTCTCTAGACTCCCATATCAAGGTTCTTTCCACAAGTCCATGCAGGCTCCCAAGATGGAATTGCAAGTCAGAGGAATCTGGATAGAAGTCCTCATCTTCCCAACCAATGACATTCCTATCACTGTAGATAACACAACCATCTTTCCTGCCTCACAGGCCCATAACTTTGGCATAATAATAATAATAATGGCATTTATTAAGCACTTACTATGTGCAAAGCATTGTTCTAAGCACTGGGGAGGTTACAAGCTGATCAGTTTGTCCCATGGGGGGCTCACAGTCTTAATCACCATTTTACAGATGAGGTAACTGAAGCACAGAGAATTTAAGTGACTTGCCCAAAGTCACACAGCTGACAATTGGCAGAGGAGGGATTTGAACCCATGACCTCTGACTCCAAAGACCATGCTCTTCTCCACTGAGCCACACTGCTTCTCTAAGTCTCGACTCATCTCTCTCCTTCAGCCCTCAAATTCCATCTGTCACGGCATCCTGTCAGTTCTACTTTCACATCTCTAGAATCCACTCTTTCTTCTCCATCCCAACTGCTCCCACAATAATCTAAACATTTATCCTAACCCACCTTGACTACTGCATCAGCCTCCTCGCTGCCCTCCCTGCCCCCTGTCTCTCCCCTTTCCAGTCCTTACTTTACTCCACTGCCCGGATCGTTTTTCTAAAACACCGCTCAGTACACTTCTCCCCATTTCGCCGGGACCTCCAGGGTAAAGGAATGCCTTACCATTAGTTTTAGAGCACTCAAATAGTCCCTCCCAATTTACCTCAGTGATCTTCTACAACCCAATCTGCACACTTGGCTTCTTTAACCCAACCTATTCTCTGTTCCTCAGTCTATTCCACCACCAACCCCTTGGCCTTATCCTCCATTTCATGCCTGACAGACCACCCTTCTCCCCACCTTCCAAGTCCACTTAAAATCACATCTCCTCTGAGAAGCCTTCTCTATGCTCTCATTTCCTCTACCTGCCCTCCCATGTGAGTTGCCTATGCATTTGGATCTGTAGCCCTCAAGCACTTGATAATAATAATAATAATAATAATGGCATTTATTAAGCGCTTACTATGTGCCAAGCACTGTTCTAAGTGCTGGGGGGGGGGGGGGATACAAGGTGATCAGCCACGTGGGGCTCACAGTCTTAATCCCCATTTTCCAAACGAGGTAACTGAGGCACTGAGAAGTTAAGTGACTTGCCCAAAGTCACACAGCTGACAAGTGGCGGAGCCGGGATTTGAACCCATGACCTCTGACTCCAAAGCCCGGGCTCTTTCCACTGAGCCACGCTGCTTCTCACCCCAACCTCAGAATTTCTGTACTTACATCCTGCAATTCAGTCTTTCCCTCTATATTATAATCTTCTTGGGGGTAGAGATCGTTTGCACCAACTCTATTGTATTATAGTCTCCCAAGTGCTTGGAACAGTATTTTGCACACAGTAAGCGCTCCATTAACACGTGATTAATTGACTGATTAGGTCCTTGCACTGAAGTAGTAGAAATAGCATTTATTAAGCACTTACTGGGGGCAGAGCAGTGAACTGAGAGCTGGGAAAGAATACAGAGGTGGATATGAGACGCATTACCTGTCCTTCAGGGAGGCTCACGCTCTAAAAATGGAAGCTAGCCATTTCACTGGGTGGCTATGTAAGAACAGAGGACGCTGGAGCCCCGACGGCTACTGCATAATCAGCTGAAATGGGGCAACCAAATGCACGGGGTACAGAGGAAATGTTTCAAGAACGCGGCAAAGCCTAGGCTCAAAATGGCATCACGGCTCAAAGCTGGGAGACACCTGCAGCAAAACGACCAGCACAGTGCACCACAGTCAAGAGACGAGCAGCTCTGTTTGAGTAGAAGCTTCAAGAGAAGCAACGTGGCTCAGTGGAAAGAGCATGGCCTTTGGAGTCAGAGGTCATGGGTTCAAATCCCAGCTCTGCCAATTATCAACTGTGTGACTTTAGGAAAGTTACTTCTCTGTGCCTCAGTTACCTCATCTGTAAAATGGGAATTTAGACTGTAAGCCCCCCATGGGACGACCTGATCACCGTGTAACCTCCCCAGTGCTTAGAACAGTGCTTTGCACATAGTAAGCGCTTAATAAATGCTAAAAAAAAAAAAAAGATAAAGGACAGAGATGGAGAGACAAAAGCAAAAATGGATCGTGGCACTGCAGACAGGAGGCCCAACAAAGGACAATCTTAGCTTATGCACAATGGGACTGTGCCTGCTGGCCCCTCCCTGACAGTCTCCTGAGCTACACCCAGGCCCAAAGGTCAACTCCACGGTTAGCAGCATCACCTCCAATCCGAAGGACCGCTAGAACACATTATGACTTCATTCATTCATTCATTATTTACTGAGTGCTTACTGTGCGGATCACTGTACTAAGCGCTAGGGAAGTACAAGTCGGCAACATATAGAGATGGTTCCCCTCCTGAACAATTCAACTAGCAGGGCTCAAACCTGGCAAATTAAGATTCTGCCCCCAAACTCCCAATTTCTATTTTTTAAGCCTTCTGACACTGGTTCAATTAACAATCAGAGAGTAACAAGCAGATATCAAAACGCACGACTCACAGCCCTTAGAAATCAAACTTACTAGAAGATTCGTAGGGGCTGTGGGCACTTTCAATGTGGCACTGCAGCTGGAAGGGTGTGGGAAACTGCCGATAGCAGTGTTGGCAGGTGGTGTGGTTTTCCCAGCTTTCATTGCTCCGCTTCTCAATCTCCAAATGGTGTTTCATGTGGTTCATAAACCTGTAAGTGATTGTCAACAGGTGCAAAAATTGTTTTAAAAAGGAGGAACATACACCTCACAAATGAATATGCAAGGCCTGGCCATAGCAAGTTACCTACTTATTTTAGCCCAAACCCCTCTACCCCTTCAAATACAAACCCAAAGAGGCTTCATCATACTACTTCAACTCCGCTAATGTTGGACCATTCAGGATAGCGCTTGTCTAAGTGCTTTGAATAAAATATTTTTTCCTCTTAAAAAAAAAATGCACCGCTCATTTTTTTTTTTTTAAACTACAAACCAGAAACCACCTAACCCATATTAGGTGATGAGCCCCAGGTATTGCCACTGTGTATACAGTTTAAGTCTTCCTAAAGAAATGTGAAACGCAAAACACCACAGAATTCTACTCAATATTTAAAATGAGCTTCTGACTTTTATAGTGAAAATATTACCCAAGGAAAATGACAAACGGCCTACTTGAACCCACATCAAATACTGTTTACATTGGAGTGATAAAATATTGAAAGGAAGGAAATGCCACCACCAACAGCAGCTATCAAGTCACGAGAGCAAACTCTTTCAAGGTCTTGACAGTATACAATCGTTTCCAGCTGCTTAAGAGACAAATTACTGGTAGTTTTCCTTGTGTCTTCGTCTCTAAGTGCCTGGTAATAGCAATTTTAATGCCTGCAATTACAAGAACCTTTTGTTTGACTCCCCGACGCTGGTTTACCGAGAGCACAAGCCTGTTCGTTTTAACTTGCATGCTAGGCCCTTTCTAGGCAGGCTCCATTGTTCAGTATTACACTCAGCTACTTGGGCTCCCTAAGAGAATCCTTGGGAGAAAAACGGTGACCTTGGCTGACGGGCAGAGACGGCGATACAAACAGGGCTCCCCCTGAAAAACAACTTACCAGGACGTTGGGCTGCGGTTCACAAGCCAAAGTAGCTCGATCAAAAGAACGGTTGGTACAGTAGGTAAGCTACAAATGATTATGCGCTCTGAGGGCCGAGAGGGAATTATCCTGAAATGTACTGAAACCGCCATCAATCTGGATGGGAATGAAGGCAGCCGTGTTTTGCTTTTTTTACTCCCCCAGCAGCACAGCCCCGCTGTGTAGGGCAGTTGTGGCCTGCCTTACTATCATATGCAACTTTGACTGTGCTGGGTTTCAACATCTACTCTGCCGAAACCGATGAAAAAGGTTAGGTGTGGAATTCATGCTTGGAGAGAAAAAAACTGCCAGAGCAGCAGTTTTGGAGGTTTGGGGGAGGGGGAGAATTGATGGTACTTTTTAAGCACCGCTTTTTTTTTTTAATGGTACTTATTTAGCACTTACAATATGCCAGGCGCTGTGCTAAGCACTAGGGTAGACACAAGGTAATCAGGTTGAATGCAATCCATGTCTCACACAGGCCTCAGTCTTAATCCCCATTTCACAGAATGAGGTAACTGAGGCACATAAGTGAAGTTACTTGCCCAAGGTCATCACAGCAGCCAAATGGCAGTCGGAATTAGAACCCAGATCCTTCTGATTCTCAGATTTGTGCTCTAGCTGCCACACTGCCTCTCCATTGTACTAAGCACTGGTGTAGACACAAGATAATCAGATTGGACACAGCCCCTGACCCACAAGGGGCTCACAGCCTAAGTGAGAGGGAGGATGAATTAGTCCCCATTTTATAGATAAGAACTGGGGTACAGAGAAGCGAGTTGCCCAAGGTCGCACAGCAGGTAAGTGACGGGGCCGGGATTATTATCATCATCAATCGTACTTATTGAGCGCTGTGTGCAGAGCACTGTACTAAGCGCTTGGGAAGTACAAGTTGGCAACATATAGAGACAGTCCCTACCCAACAGTGGGCTCACAGTCTAACAGTCTAAAAGGGGGATTAGAACCCAATCCTCTGACCCTCAGGTCCTTGCTCTTTCCACTAGGCCACCACGATGCTTCCCTAGTTAGATCGATTGTCAGCTCTTTGCCAACCACGACAGGGGAATGTATCGGAATTAAAGAGGGTCTTACCCATCAGCTGCTCCAAGTTGTCCTATGCCAGCTCACATCAGTGGATTTAACTCCTCCTACCAGTAGATGAGAGACAGGAAAAAAGCAAAGCTCTTGCGAGACGACCCTTCCAATCAAGAGGAATGGCTGACTGATCAAGTCCGGGGGAAACTGAGCCAAATACCCTAACTGATTTGTATTTACCACATTAACCACAAGCCCAAAAAGAGCACCCTACGGGCCGGTTGTCTTAGACAGAGGAAGCTTGAACAGCCAGGCGGCTGAAACTTTACAATTCTCCGACCTCTCTCCAGATCCAAGCCAGGCAAGTATAAAGATTCGACGTCCAGAAAGGGCTAACACAGCTAGCCAGAGAGGAAGAGATTGACTTGATTAAATACTTAACTGTCAAAGAAACAAAAAAATGTAGCCTTCTTTCTGAAATGGGGGATTGGACCCACCACTTGTATTAGTTTCTAAAGAACACAAGGTATGTCTTTGAAGACTAAATTCTACTCCCTCAATTTGCAGCAAGTGCCTCTTTCAGGGAAGGCGAGAGAGGCCCGGAAAAGGTGGAGAAGATCTACCCTCACTGAGGAGAGGGTCATCCAGCCATGGCTGGACTAGCCCTGACACCAGAACAAGGCAGACAGGCCAAGCTGGACAGCAGAAGAGGAAGGCTGCTCTTCCGCTTGGTTATGTGCCAGGACTGAAACCTTCACTCTGACAATACCGAACTGAAGAAAATGTCATACTTTCTCCCCTGAAGCTCTGTTTCTGTGGTAAGATTGGAATGCTAGAAAGGCTTAGTGAATTCAGTCTTATCCCTCAGACTGTTGTCTTCTAGCATGTGTAGGAGACAACAAGGGAGAACAAGGACAAGAAACTTTAAAATCTCACTGAATCCTACCAGTTAGGCTTATCATCAAGAGAGGAGCAGCTCTGGCAACCATTCGCTTTCCTCCTTATAGTTCGCGAAAAATCAGGGAATACTTTAGACCCACTTTTCATTCCAGGTCCCCCCCAAATTATCTAGAAATACCCTGCCTCTACAGGAGAACTGAGTCTTCTTTGAAACTCCTACAGCTCATAACTAAATTGGCTGCTATGATCAATCAGGGCTTTTTTTTCCCCTCTCAGGACAGCCCAGAAAAGTTGGACAGAAGCATGGTCCTGGGAGTCAGAAGGACCGGCACTCTACTCCCAGCTCTGCCACTTGTCTGCTGTGTAACTTTGGGCAAGTCACTTCACTTCTCTGTGCCTCAGTTACCTCATTTGTAAAATGGGGATTAAGACTGTGAGCCCCCATGTGACGCAGGGACTGTGCCCAACTCAACTTGCCTGTAAGCACCCCAGCACTTACTACAGTGCCTGACACGAAGTAAGTGTTTAACAAATACCACCATTATTATTTATAAGCTTTTGTGTTTTCTTCTACTCATGGTTGCCCGATGGAGCCGTCTAGGGAGCTGAACACAGGTGACTTACAAGTTGAAGTTGGCGTTAGATAAAAGGCCTGATGTCTGTCCAGAAGTCCTTTCTGGATTGGATCTACATGAATGAAGACGTTCCTTTGATGGATGCTTACAGCTACAACCTGTAGGACCTCACTGCTGCCGGTGGCCCCATCTCGCACTTCACAGGCCGCCTCCGTTCACTAGGCCCCTATGCAAGTGGCGGTTAGCCTGTGTTGATTCCTGGTTTCCTCTGGCTCAGCCTTACTGCACAAGTTGCGCTTCAGCACGTCCTTGTAATGTTTCTTTTGTCTGCCCGCCTTGACCTGCTTCTGCCCTTCGGCTCAACTAACAGGGCAGCTGCTTTGTTATCATACTCTTGGCCGGTCACTCCACAAATCCTGGGCTCTCAAGTTTGGCTGGAGAAAGCACTGCTCTCTGTTGGGGGTGGTTATGTTTTAGGACACCGCTGGTGGTCTTTGTCTTGGTGGGGTTCATTCGAGAGGCTGATGAAATTGTTTGGGGAAAAAAACTCAACGTGACTTCTTCTGGAAAGTCTGTGTCTCTTATTCACAAAGAAGGGAAGAGAATAAAAATACTACCACTTGGCTCACTTTGAGTTTTCTTTGGAGTTTGATGCCACATTAGTGCTCCTTGTGCCCCCAGGGAACCTCCCAGAGGGCGTGCTCCATTTCCGCAATTCATTTTGATGCCAAGTACACCACTGGTGGAATGAAGATCATCAAGGGGACTGGCTTACTGGCAGCACTCTGGCAATGCGTTTGCTTTCCCTAGTGCAGATGGGTGAGATCAAATGATTGCCACGCAAACAGACTTCTAACTCTCATGCCTTCCCTCGTGCCTCCCGCACTGTTAATCTTGGTCCAATTATCTGTGGCAAGATGAAGGTCCCGGGCTCTTGACCTGAGAGAACTTTGGTGGTTGAAAAAAACCTGAAATCACCTTTCAATAGCTAACCAACTCCCTGAAAGTAAGAATCTCAGAGCTTTCTCCAAGTCAGGTTAGGCAACAAGATGTAGGGTTTTAGCTAGCGGGATTTCTGGGCTGGAGAACAGACCGACAGTTTGTCTCTCTTTGGTCTGAGAACTGCCTACTTTCTAAAATGAAGAGTGATAAATGTTGGCAGTTAGCTTCTAAAAGGATTCTCTCAGAAAGGTCAGGCTCTGGGACAGATTCACCAATGAGTTGTTTCAGGGATTACCAGTAAAATACAAGTCTTTGGTGAAGCGGGTAGGAGAGGGTCAGGAAGGGAGAGAAGGAAAGGATCAGGTGGAGTCTGCTCTAGACTTCCATTAATTACACACCAAAATCAGAAGTTTCAAAAATCTTTTACCTAAAGAATGTTCCCAAGTTACACTGATTTCTATAAATAGGGAAAGTGGCCATTTCCCCTCAAATTAAATCAGTCTGAGGTTGCCAGGGCAGCATGTCAAAATAACTGAGTGGCATCAGCAGTCTTGCCCCTATGACTAAGGTGAGAGCAAGTTTTGTTTTTTTTTTTTGGCAAGAGCACCTGCCTTGCTTACTCAGTAGGAAGTGTTAAACCCACTTGTCTAGGGCGACCTGTAGAAAAGGCTAGAATAAGATCCTCAGTGGCGACTGCCACACTACTATACAATCTAGAAAATACATTTTTACTCACCTGATGTTATTTTTAAGAATTTTCAGGCAGCTGGCACATTTGAAGGTTGTGTGAGTCTTCTGTTCTTGCAGGACTTCCCCTTCGTGTTTTCCGTAATAAAACTCATTAACTAACATGATCAATTTCCCTTTCTCAGAATCAGCAATCTGAATTTTACTTGTGCTCGAAAGCTCTGTTTTATCCACTCCCAAAAAGAAGTTATCAATCATATCTGGGCAACAATACTAAAAAAAAAAAAAGACACAGGCCTTAATTACCATTTGAGAAACTGTAACCTATTTTAGTTACCTAACTGCATGGCAAAGCCATATAAGACTTGTTCAAAGCTAGTTGCATTTTCAAATGAAGTTACTCCCTGGTGAGAGGGCCATTTGAGCAAGCTACCCAATTTAAACATGTTGACATGGGGTCAATACATTTTTGCCAAATTGGGAAGCACATTCCAAAGTGAGAGAAACAAAGTTCACCCTATTTATCATCATCACTACTTTCCCACTATGACAGTGATTACCGGGGAGATGACGGGTCAGAATTTTTAAGGCTTAGGGATACTGGACTTATCAATGGATTCATTTTTAGGTGGTCTTCACCCTGAGTTTATATATAAGGAATGAAATGCTGAAAGGGGCCAAAAATCTCTCAAAAAAAGCTAATTAGCTGATTCTTAAGACACAAGAAGATATCATTTGGTCTTTAATATATAAGAAATGTCAGGACTGGGTTGAATCCAATGGCCCATCCAGATGGTGACACTAGAAGGCTCACAGAAATCATGTGACAAACGGCCTCTGACATCAATCCTTGCATTAAGAGAGCTAATAAATCACATCCTTAACTTCTCCTCTGTGGACCTCATGTCTGTGAATTTATCCAAACCCTTCCTCAGACTTCTGCTACCTCCGCCTGCACAGCTCCCCCTGATACTAAATTTCACAGGCTTACCACCTAATGTGTCAAGAACTGTTTCTTTTTACTAGTTTTGAATGCTTCAATGGATGTCGACTCATCCCGATCTTGTAGGATTCGGTGAACGGCAACTGCCTGTTCATCCTGCCCCACCCCTCATGATTCTGCAGACTTCATTTCACATCTCCTCTCAGCCTTCACCTTGGAAGACCTAGAAGTCTGATCCTTTACAATCTCTCGTCACCCGGAAGCCGTTTCCAAATCCTGATCGGCCTGGCTCCCCTTCTCTGAACCTTCCCCGATTATTCTGTCCTTACAGTGCAGAAGTAAGAACAGTTCACATTTCTGAGGAGCGGGCCTTCCACGGGTCCCATCTGAACGGATCCTGAGGATACCCAACATTCCTACAGCCTCTTCAAGTCGGTTTCAACCATAAGTTGCTGAGGGCTTCATGAGGTGCAGCAGAGCCCACGTGGTCCTGGGGGGCTGGAGCCCAAGCACGTGAGCAACTACTCCATGGCGGAACTAGTGTTTGCTCTTCTAGTGCCAATCTTCTCACTTGTACCTCCATCTCATCTACCTCATCGCCAACCTCTCACCCACATCCTGCCTCTGGCCTGCATTGCCCTCCCTCCTCATATCCAACAATGACTCCCCCACCTTCAAAGCCTTAATGAAGGCATGTCTCCTCCAAGAGGCCTTCCCTAACTAAGCCCTCCTTTCCTTTTCTCCCACTCCCTACCACGTTGCCCTGACTTGCTCCCTTGCTCCCTTTATTCATCCCCGCTTCCAGCCCCACAGCACTTTAATGTATATATCTGTACAATTTCTATTAATGTCTGTCTCCCCCTCTAGACTGTAAGCTCGTCTTGGGCACGAAACTTGTCCGTATTTTGTAGTAAGCGCTCAGTAAATAAGACTGACTGACTGCACAGACCACATATGGGCACAGTATGGGTTAGCAACCCCTTAAGAACCACAGCCAAGTTCAATCTTTTCAACCCTGGTGGGGAAGAACCAGGAAGGGACTTGGCCATGTAGAGCCTCCTGAAGCCAGTACTGAGCTGCTGAGGGCTGAAAACAACTGCCCAAATCCTTTGCTCTCCAAACCAGCCCTGCTCTAAATAAATTTGGGGGAATCCAAAGCCTAGTTCTGGAAGTCTGAATCTCTGCAGAAGGAATATGGAACAGTAAGAAGATCTGCATAAGAAATTTCAGTGGCTGAAAAAAGTTCTTTTACTGCCCTCAAAACACACAATAAGAAAAATTCCCCTCCTGTTCCAAGTGGTTAGGGAAGATACCAAATGCAAGGAATAGCAGTGCCAGTCATCTCATCCTAGCCAACCAATCTTTAGATGCTGTTCTTATTACTATTAGGTGCCACTTTTTTTTAAGTTTTATCAGCCAATCTGTTTCGATAATATCCAGCAAGATTGAGTGTTGCAGATTAATTATACAAGCAGTCACACAATGGAAACATTTGTCTAACGGAGAGACGTACCACTGAAAGGAGCGTCTCTTAATCATACATATTACGTTAACTTTTTTTTCCTATTTTTGAGACTCGGATAAGACGAAGAGCGAAGAGAATGGGACAGACAGGAGGAATTCTCCACTCAACTCGGTGTCACTTTTTCCAATAGTTCAGGCCCCTCTGAGTTCACACCCTACCTGTCGTGATAGAAATTTTCTGCTGTTGCTACAGGGCAGCTTCGAATAAGAGTCTCAGCAGCCCAGGGGACAACTGCACCTGGGCAGGGAGAAGTCAACAATGACCCACACCCATCACCCAAGAGCCCAAAATTCCCTAAATGGGGGAAGACAGAGAGGGAGAATCTGCAGAGGGGAAAGTAGACTGCCCCAGGCCACCCAAATCCACAGCCTCTGGATGGTGCCAGCCCTGTTCAATTCTAACCCATGGGCTTGGGAATCCTTGAGGTCCCAGGGCCTGCTGGCCTCTATCCACTCTAGGGGTTATGTGGAATTCTGAAAAGAATTACCTTCATGTGATTCTTTAAAGGATCCATTAGGTTGAAATGGATATTGCACTTTGGACAAGCCCTTGGAAAAGGTGCCCCATTTTTTGCATGGCTTGTTGAGGAATTCACACCTAAAATAAAAAAGCAGTGCATTTCAGACTTCCAAACATCCCTTCCTATTTTACAATTCATCATAAAGATTCTGAAAGTAATCCTAATAACACACATTCATGAAGAATCCATGATTTACAGCTACTATACTGTAATCCACTCTACCTTTTAATGGTGAACTTTGTGACGATGCAGCTGTAGGAGATTTAACAGATGGAGCTAGGGATGGGGTACTGCTAACAGGAACACTCTCATTAGGCTTGAGCTTCTTCAGAGTAACACTGCTTACTTCAGAGGTAGATGGGCGCTTCAGTCCAAAAGAACTTTCACCTGGACCTAAGGTGATTTAAATCAAAAAAATCCATACAATGAGAACTTGTCCCATCCTATTATTCCAGGATATTTAAATGACTATTAAAACTTCATTAAAACTGTGATAACTGTTGGGCATGCAACTGTATTTTCGCCATCAAGCCTTTCACTAATGGACAGTGAGTCAACAATTTTGAAGGACAAAGATTAGCACAAACTCCCAACACCACACACACACACACACACACACACACACACACACTCTCTCTCTCTCTCTCTCTCTCTCTCTCTCTCTCTCTCTCTCTCTCTCTGTGGTTTACTAATACTGCAAATTTATTTTAGCTCACTGAAAGAGCCTCCAAATCAACCTGGTTGCTATGCCTAACTGCAGCCTACCTCCCTTACCAAAAAGTACCAGGGCCCAAGTAAAAAGAATCAGGAAAGAAGAAAATCCTTCAGAGTTGCTGATTTGGGGGAGATTTACCTACACTTTATTGACTGTGCCAAAAAGAGTACATGAATACTCCAAATCAGGGATCTAACAAAAGTCTCTGGAACTGGCACTGCAGAAATCAACTCCCTCTACTATAAGGGGAGCAAAAGAGGAGCAAAACTCTCCTAAAATGAAAAACCGATTTATCACTCATTAACAAGTACTTTTTTAGACTGTGAGCCCACTGTTGGGCAGGGACTGTCTCTATATGTTGCCAATTTGTACTTCCCAAGTGCTTAGTACAGTGCTCTGCACACAGTAAGTGCTCAACAAATACGATTGATGATGAAGTACTTACTAAGCACTCTTAAGGTGCAAAGCACTGTACTAGGTGCCATGGGTGCACTTTAAAGACTAGGAACTTGCATTTACTTAACTTTAGAAAGTCACAGGAGGGCTGTTTTGGGTGGCTTTTATTACACACAAAACAATGAAATCAAAGATTAAATCCTAAAGCTGAAAGGTAAAGAATTGCTTTCAACGACCCAGATCTGTTCCCCTTTGCTTGAATTCATAATTCTTTGAACACACCTGTTAGAGTGAGCACTGGTCCACCTTGGTATTGTGGTACTCCCGGACTCTGCCTCAAGCCAAACAGTATGCCTGAAGAATTATTAGGTACAACTTGTGGTGAGCTCACAAGGTAACCCTAGTAAAATATTTCAAAGGAAAAATACACCATTCATTATGATTCAATTAACCTTTTCATTCTGTAAATACCACTTTTTGCCAATAATATAAACTTGACATTGATGTTGACATTATTGAGTAGCTATAAAAACCTATACAATGAATAATTCCTTAACACCATAATTTCTGAAATTGATCTTAGATATATGGTTTTCTTTTTAAAGTACGTACAAAAGACCATGGTGTCAGTCAATTTCCGAGAGGGAGCACATCAGTGCAAATAAGAGTCACTAACAATTTATTTTAAGGTGATGGATTTCAAGACATTTCATTTTTAATTCTGAAAATACATACTCGCTATATTTAGCCCACGTGACTTAACTGCCACTTAATTCAAATCAATTAGAAATAATCTTAAAGGGAAACTGCAATCTAAAATTGATGATTTCCTCGCTAAATTTTTTCATGTACTTTCATAAATACCCTAGGTTCCTACTCGGCAATATGCCGGCATCCATTACTTTGACACAGAACAGATCATTATTTTGTAAATGAATGCAACCAATAACAATCCTCTAGAGCAACATCTGAATCTCTCATCTAAATTTCAGGAAGAGGCCTAATAGACCCTTCACTCATTAATCATCGGAAATATACATAAATATGCGATGTCATAAGAATATGGTCCCCTTCCCCACCTCAAAATGGCAGAGGCCAGAAATCAATGACTGTACAGCCATCCTTATAAAGGTTTTCCAGAAGCAGTCAGATTTATGATCTCCCCAAGTTTATTTATACCCAACCCTCAATCTGATTCTAATCGGTGATTCTGAGTTCGGCAGTTTTATTTCAGCATCATAAACAGAAGCACTTTACCTGATTTAGTATTATGGATTGGGCAGGTGCCACCGGCCCAGATCCCGGCTGAGGCATCAGGGGAACGGTGTTATTTCTTAACACGGGCTCTGCCGATACTGGAATTGTTACTGGCTGGGACAGTCCAGAACTTAGACAACCGGCCAGAGATCTCGGGAGGGGCTGAGCCGTTCCAGAAATGCTTCCCGGTCTCGCCAGTGGCTGAACGACGACAGGGCTAGTTGGCGATCTGGGTACGGGTTGGAAGATCGGGGACAGTGCCACCGGGGAAAGGGCCACCGGGGTTGATGCAGGAGTCATGTAGTGTTGACTCGACGGCTTGAATGAAGTAACTGTGTGTGGGAATTTTAAGATTGCAGAACGACAGTTAACATTCAAATACAATCCAACGGCTGGTTTGATATTTAAAATACTGAGAACACATGGTGTTTACCTCTACTTGGTGCCCCATTCCGTATTTCCAGGGAGGACGAGCTGAGGTTGACTCTGTTCAAAATATCTATCGGAAATTACATTTGTCACAGGGTTAAAGTTTTGCGTATGGGAAAAGACGAGTTCTTTAAATCAATGGACAAGCCACATCCACGGTGCATCTTCTGTGAAGATACTAGGGATCTGACTCCTGATTCAAGATGCCAGCAAGAGGGAATGTTTGCTTGCACCCCAAGAAACAGGTGAGCAAGCTGGCTCCAGAGCTGATGAAAATGTTTTGTAGTGGAACGGGCTGTTTTAGAAGCCAGGTCCACCCATCTGCCCTATCCCAGGAATCCTGACCCCCTAGAGTGGAAAAGATCTCCAACCAGCTAGTCTGATCCTGTCAGTTAAGCCTGCTGGACACTTCAGAAGGAAGAAATTCCCCAAACCTAAGGTGCTCCTGTATGGATTACTTATGCTAGAGTCCATGCAGGTAGTTGTGATCATCCCAAATGAAAAATATTTTTCATTTCACTTTTTGGAAAAATTCAGTGATGTCCATGGGATAGTTTATAATGATTGAGTTGTGCCTAATAAACCAAAATTTTTCTGACAGACATACTTTGGCCCTGACTCCATTACCTGCTACTAAAGCGTGAGTACACATGGGTTAAGTTGAATTCGATTAACATGACCAAACTCCACTACTGAAATGGCACTCCATTCCACAGAAATTCTTGGCAATGTGGCCAAAATTCAGACCTGCCAAATACATACTTCTTGTTTTGGCCGACATGCCCAAAGGCTGCCACAGTAATAGATTCTTTGAATGCAGTAGCACAGCAAACGGCAAAAATCACTCAAACCCCTTCCTAGAAATTCTACCAGTCTTAAAACAATTATATTAATTTATCAGGGGCTTATTCGGGGCTGGGCACTGTAGCAACTCAAGTTAGCATTCCAGAAAGTTTAAAAAAAAAACAAAAAACAAACTCCAGCAACAACTTGAAGAGGACCCTTGAGGATTCTAAGAGGAGAGCATACACTACTGTTCATATGTCTCAAACACAAAGTACTGAATGCTACCAGATGGCATCTTTTTTTTTTTTTTTAATTAGGGGGTGGTGGGAGGGAGAACTTGAGCACAATGGAGGATTCATAACAGCCCTGGGGGGGAAAGCACTTTGCCCTTGTCGTCCGTAAGGCTTAGGACGAGGTGGGCTACATTGCTTTTTTTTGACAAAACCAAGCTCAACAGTCCCTGACCAAATTTCTGAAACCCAGTTTAGTTTTTAAATTGAACCGTGCTGACCTAGGTTTGAAGAGTGCTTGCCAAGGTTTTTGGGCAAAGCTACGGGAAAGAGTGGCCAGGGGCCATGAGAATACCAAATATAAAAGAAGAGAGAAAGCAACAGAGGGCATCAGACTAATTAGAAGCACTTATTTGGTGTGCTCTCTTCCCTGGGCTCTGCACACAGTAAGCGCTCGATAAATACGATCGAATGAATGAATGAATGAGGTTGGGCATCTAGGTTAAATCAATGTGGGGGGGAGCATCACCAGCAAAACCAAGGCAGCAGTTCAGTGGGAACCTAGTTATGAAAGGAAAAAAAGCAGGAAAATTGACTCTCCATAGAAACTAAGCATTTTCTTTGATAACCCTAACAGGTTACAGAGCTAAGGAAGTTTTTTGGGATTTTTTTTAATGGTATTTATTAAGTACTTACTATGTGCCAGGCACTTTTCTAAGTGCTGGGGTAGATACAAAATCAGCGGGTTGGACACAGTCCATGTCCCACATGGGGCTCACAGTCTTAATCCACATTTTTCAGATGAGGTAACGGGCACAGAGAAGTGAAATGACTTGCCCAAGATAGTAGACAAATGGTGGAGCTGGGATTAGAACCAGGTCGTTTTGACTCCCAGGTTTATGCTTTATCCATTAGGCCAAGGGGAAGGGGTGTTTCCTCAGAGACGCTCTCTGGGTTCTATGGCCCACCAAGCTAACGCCCTAGGCTTTCAAACACCTGTGCCCGCTTTTGGGATATGTTATCTACATGTCAGTGCTCATTTCCTTCTGAAATTCAAGTTAAACCACCAAGCGAGCGATTCCAACAATATAATCTGGCAGTTGCAGCCTACGGAGCACATTTTTACCTCCAGGCAGTTTGAGATGAACATTTGGATCATATTCTGTGGGCCTGAAACATTTTATGGTTCGTCCATAAAACGCCACTAAAAATAAGTCAAATTCAGGCTGAACAATTTAGAAAAGAAAGCCAATTCTACCAGGTCTATTTTCTCTTGGTGGTTGGTTTCAAAGCCCCTCTGTGAGTCTGCACTCTGTCATGTGGGCATCTCCAAACTGAATTAATGGGGGATGGGGGGGTACCCCTTCCTGCAGCTAACCCCACCTACAAGGGCAGCCCTTTGCATTTTAGCTTGATAATCATTTTCTAATTACAAATCGATGGAAAACTAGGACTCAAAAGAAAATTCTTTCTAGCCAAGTAGTGTCAACAAGCCCATCCCGACAAGCCTCCCTCCTCGCCACTCTGGGTCACCTCCTGACAGGGAGAACTCTTTTAAGAAGAGGTGCTGAAGGAAATGATGCGAAGGATTCGGGGTAGTCAACACCCCTGAGACTCCAGGCTCCTCCCACCTAGATCTCAAGCCCTCAATCACCTTGCCCCCTCCTACTTCACCTCCCTACTCTCCTACTATAACCCAGCCCCTGCACTTGGCTTCTCTAATGCTAACGTTCTCACTGTGCCTCCATCTCGTCCAACTTGCCAAAGACCCCTCAACCATGTCCTGTCTTTGGCCTGGAACGCCCTCCCTCCCCTAATCTGACAGACAACCATCTCTCCTGCTTCAAAGCCTTACTAAAGGTACATCTCCTCCAAGAGGCCTTCCCTAAGCCCCCGTTTCCTCTTTTCCCACTCCCTTCTGCGTCACCCTGACTTGCTCCCTTTGTTATTCCCCACCCACCACAGCACTTATATACAGATTTGTAACTTATTTCCATAAATGTCTGTCTCCCCTCCCCTAGACCGTAACCTCATTGTGGGCAGAGAATCTTTAGTGCTGAACTGTACTCTCCCAAGTGCTCAGTACAGTGCTCTGCACACAGTAAGCACTCAATAAATACAACTGACTTACTGACTCACTAGACCTGCTGAACCTGTCCTGGAGTGAGTGCACTTTGCTCAGAACACTTACTTGTTTCGGTACTGAAGCTTGACTCGTGTCAAGAGCTGGGCCAGTGAATGTCAGGTGAGGCACATATCACACCTTTCACTCTTTTAATCATGGATCACACACCTTTTTATGCCCATGAAAGAGGGCATCATCCACTTTTCTTGGTTGGGAAAGAGATGGAGGAGAAAGGACAGAGGGCACACTTGGGGAGGCAGAAGCCGTCGGTGTCCTCTTCCTGCCTGTCTCTCAGTTGGGAGCAGAATCAGAAGCCACTAGAAGGGAGTTTGTGTGGGAAAGAGTCACATAAATCACTCCTCCCTACCACCAATTATCCCCTCCTCCAAACCCTGCTCCTTCAGAGGGACAACAGTAGCAGCAGAAGAAGAATAAATAAAAGGAGGTGGGAGATGGAGACGGGGCAGGTTCAGGAGTAGGAGTGGAGGGCGAGAAGTGAAAAGCATCAGGGTGAGGTCGCCATCCCAACCCCAGGGCTTCACTAGAGGAATAGGCTTCCCGAGTCCCTATCTGTCTCCACTAGTAAAGGGAGCGGGGAGGGAAGGAACGAGTGAAATATCCACCCGGAAATCTCCCTCGCTTCCCATTGTCCCTTTGAGGGCAGGAAACATGTCTACCAAGTCTACTGTATTGTGTTCTTCCAAACTCTCAGTACAGTGCTCAGCACATAGTAAGTGCTCAATAATCACATTCGTTGAGGACTTATGTGTGCTGAGCACTGTACTAAGCACCTGGGAGAGTACAATATAACGGAGTTAATTAGTAGACATGTTCCCTGCCCAAAAGCAGCTTACAGTCCAGAAGGGGATACAGATAAAAATATAAACTACATACATGTACATAAGTGCTAGAGCAACACAGAAGGGAGTAGGAGAACAGGAAATGAGGGCTTAGTCAGGGAAGAACTCCTGGAGGGGGTTGCCTAATTTTCCTATCAGCGTTGTGCTGTGGGAGGCCCTCTGCCACCCCACCCCTCTCAGAGACAATCATTCAAGGGTATTTACTGAGCGCTTGGGAGACTACAAAATAATACGGTTGGTAGGTGCTTCCCCAGAGAGGAGGGGAGGCAGCCGAGACAAACCAGGGCTAAATGGGGGCGGCGAAGGGCGAGCAGGAACTGTCCCACTACCAAACGTAGGAAGGCGGTGCCCTTCAGGTTTCACCCACCCACCCCGCGTGGTCACCTGCGCCTTGGAAATGGCCAACCTTGCCCTTTGTCCTGGCCCAACTCTGAGTGTTAGGCCGCTTCTAGGTTCCAACCTCAAATCCCATCTAAATCAAATCCCAAATAGCAGCATGGCTCAGTGGAAAGAGCCCGGGCTTGGGAGCCAGAGGTCATGGGTTCAAATCCCAGCTCCACCACTTGTCAGCTGTGTGACTTTGGGCAAGTGACTTAACTTCTCTGGGCCTCAGTTACCTCATCTGTAAAATGGGGATTAAGACTGTGAGCCCCACGTGGGACAACCTGATCACCCTGTATCCCCCCCAGCGCTTAGAACAGCGCTTCGCACATAGTAAGCACTTAACAAATGCCATTATTATTATTATTATTATTATCTGGTTGGCAACTGGGCTCATCTTGTATGGCCCACGTGAGGGCAGCCAGACATTAGGGTCACTTGGGGTCAGCGGTCAGTGCTCTGATCTTAAGGCAACTCCCCCAAGGGCCAAAAGGCTAACCTGATGTGACCCTGAGGTCTCCAGAGAGGAGTATCAGCCCAACCACAAATATCCCAAATATTTGGAGCCTGAACATGCTCAGGCCCTGGGCAAGCTGGGTTACCGATTTTTTATTTTTTTGTTTTACTTTTTACTGAGGTCAAAATACTTCCTTCCCAGCTAGAATTTGTTCAAAGGTGCAGTGGCTGAAGTCTCGAGTGGGGAGAAGTTCTGCTTCCTAAAAGCACTTAGTACAGTGCTCTGCACACAGTAAGTGTTCAATAAATACGATTGAATGAATGAATAACTGGGGGTGGGAGGAGCCCGGGGGAGGGGGACCCTTTGGGGCACACGGACCAAACCACAAATAATCCCCCTCCAGCCACCTCAAGCCCTGGTGGTAGTTTCCATCCCAAATGATTGCTTCTTTCATGGACCACAGAAAATCATCCCCTTGACCACAATTGAGCATTGTCTCAGCAAAGGAAGTGGCATGGATATTTTCTCTAAATTCTGATTGGCTAAATTCTACTTTTTTAGAAGCTTCCACCTACCTAAAAATAAATAAGGACCTGTTTTCCTTCTTTCCATCCTGAATTCTATCACATTTCTCTGCAGGTACACAGATGAAATATTTAAACTCCCATATGGGGATTCTTAAGAATCTTAAGAAGCGCATGAGTAATTCATATCAATAGTTTCATTTTTACCTAATAATAAACGTAATGGAAGGGAAATCTTAATGTCAGTGTCATAAATTTCATGGAAACGTCATTTCCAGACTGATATTAACATTTGGCCACTGGCTATTTATTTTTACAATCCCTCCACTGACTCACTAGGGCATTATTTCTTCCATTAAATAACCAGCACAGATGGACCCTGTTACCAGACCGTTATAATGAGTTATCCCATTTCCCTTTCCCTCATAATTAACCTTGTCAAAAATTAAAATCAACTTTACGAAAACTCTTATTCCAGGCCTAAATACTGATGCTATTTCAGGTTCCTAAAATAGGCTCAACATCCAACATTCACCCCTAAGAACCATCCCAGAAGTGCTTGTCTCTCAGTCGCTAATGCAAACTTTCCCACCTGGTGAAGAAAGACCATGCTTACGTGAACTAGGCTTTGAGCTGGAGATCTCTCCAACAAAGATTGGCTCGTCATCATCGTCGTCGTCATCAGCCTCAACTTCCTTTATGCCTTTCTGCCATGGCTCTAGTTCTTCCTCTTCACACTCCATAAACAGTTCTGCCATTTTGAATCAAACTAGAAAAGAACACAAGCACAGTTCAAGAATATTTTTCACAGTTCAAGAATACTGTAGCACTATAAGGTCACTATGGGCAGGGAACGTGTCTGCTAATTTCACTGTATTGTTCTCTCCCAAGCATTTAGTACTGTGCTCTGCCCATAGTAAGCACTCAATAAAAACCACTGATGGACTGACATTTGGGAAATGTGGAAGGATCCAGGACCCTCCCTCACAAAAGGCGGGTTCTGAAGGACCCAGAGGAGGAAAATTTAAAAAAGCATGGTGGAGGGTGGAAGTAGTTGGGGAAAGGAAAAAAAGAACACAATCTTTATCTGACATCACCTCATACAGATTTTCATCTATGCGGTAGATAATTTGAATTAAGTCTATTTCTATTTCCTATAGTGAGCTAAACTCTTGGGCAATGCAACTGGGAGTTTAAGGGCCTTAAAATCTATCACCTCTCTTCACCCGACTTATTGGGGTTGAGTTTCTCTGCTGGAAAACCGAGATTCAAGCACAGTGACTGTTAACGCAAGCTTTCATTAAATGATCTGGTTAGAACACTATTGAAGGATTATGGAATGTTCTTCCACAAGGCACAACTGCCTGGATAGAACATGACTTGGTGTTGGAAGAAACTGTGCACATGTGCATAATGCCTGTCAAGCCACAAATTCTAGAGCATAATTTCTCCACATGACAAAGTTCTTTAAAGAAATATTTTTTTTGCATTGTGGCTTTAAGCTCTTAATATATGCTAAGTACTGGGGTTGATCAAAGTATTTATTTAGCACGTACCGTGGGCAGAGCACTGTACTAAGTGCTTGGGAAAGTACGGTTCACTCATTCATTCAACCATATTTATTGAGCGCTTACTGTGTGCAGAGCACTGTACTAAGCATTTGAGAAGTACAAGTCGTCAACATATAGAGACGGTGCCTACCCAACAATGGGCTCACAGTCTAGAAGGGGGAGACAGACAACAAAACAAAATATGTAGACATGGTCCCTGCCCACAAGGAGCTTACAGTTTACAAGGGGAGACAAAACTTAAAACAGATTAGGGATAGGGGAAATAGAGTATATAAGAATACTTACATAAGTATTGTGGAAATGGGGTTTGTAACAAAGTGCTTAGAACAGTGCTTGGCACATAGTAAGCGCTTAACAAATACCATCATCATTATTATTATTATTATTATTATTAAAGTGTCCACAGCCAAGTTGATACCAGAGGGAAGGGCAGACATGGGAAATAAAGGGCTTAGTCTGGGAAGGCTCCTGGGAGGAGATGTGATTTTAGGGAGGTTTTGAAGATGGGAACAGTAGATACAGGATAATCAAATTGGACACAGTTCCTGTCCCACACAGAGTTCACAGTCTTTAAGAATACGGCCCCTGTATTATGGTAGAACTAATTTTACTAGACTTATTATAAAGAACAGAGTTCCCCAACTAGAAGAAAAACAAAAAAGGCATTGGTAGTTCTACAATCCATCTACACATAAGGACTTACTCTAATAGGTGGTTTCAGGAGTATGAATTTCATCTTGACCTTTTTAACTAAAATTTCCTCCCTTATCAGAACCTGTAGTGTGACCTCTCCTGTCATGGTACTGGCTCTTTAGAGCAAATACCTCCTGAAGGAATAATTTAACATGCTCTGATAACAAAACCTCAGTGAGGCATAATAAATGTGCCTGAAGTTTATCAGAACTGACTCAAACTGTCTCATGCTAAATTGATTACTAGCAAAGTGAATAATCAATTTTAAAAATCCAAACATTAAACCTACTACTTGAAATATATCACAATACACCAATTTAACCAAAAGCGTAGTCCCTTAAAATGAATATACAAATTCCCCCAACGTAAAATGGATCAAATTCAACAATGTGTATGGCTTTTTTTTTAATGGCCAAGTTCCACATAATTTTAAAATACAGCTTACTTTTACAATTGGCCAAAACTGTCCAGAGGAAAGGGACAGTCAGTGTTAGTGAGTTGAGGGACGGAGTAAGAGTTGGAATGATAGGGATGGAGTAAGAGTTGGAATAATATAGCAACCTTCTGTGCTCCCTAAATTCTTGTCCTCAGCAAGACTTGAGCATACCACATTTTGTACTGTTGCACCTGAAAAGATGGACTTCTGAGACTGTTTCCCGAGTCTGCTGTCAAACCAGTTTCCACCTCTGCTCATTTGAAACACAATTACATTTAAAGGGTTGGTTGTCTTGAAGTCTCCCAAGCGCTTAGTACAGTGCTCTGCACAGAGTAAGCACTCAAAAACCGTTGACTGATTGGGCAGAAGACTCAAGGTGGTCTGTTCCAGATGCTGCTGTGAGCAGATGCTCTCTCCAGAGCCCCTATCCTTTGGCCGAGACATGGGCAGGGAATGTATTTGTTATACTGGACTCTCTCCAGTGCTTAGTACAGTCTTCTGCATGCAGTAAGCGCTAAGTGAATACCACTGATTGATAAAGCCTAGATGTCCTCAGATGTCCAGGGCAGAGGCAGGAAGCAGAAGTATTTCTGGGGCTCCAGTCTCAACTTTGTTGTTCACACTGACACACTGACAGGGGTGGTACAGTAATAACAACTTGGACAGTCCTTTTGCCTCTCAGAACTTTTTTTCCTATGGCATTTGTTAAGCATTTACTATGTATCAAGGACTGGTCTGAGTCCTGGGATAGATACATGTCAATCAGGTTGGACCCAGGCCCTGCCCCACATGGGGCTCAGTCTATGGATGAAGAACAGGGATTAACTCCATTTTACAGTTCAGGAAACTGAGGCAAAGAGAACTTAAGAGGCTTTCCCAAGGTCACACAGTAGACAAGTGGCAGAGTCAGGATTAGAACCCAGGTCTTCTGACTGCTAGGCCCGGGCTCTTTTTAAGTGATGCCGCTTCCCCAACTCTTTCAAATCCTGTCACTGCTGTGGCGACAGGAGGATGGAGGGGGACAGAATGAGGGTCTCTTTGCTTGTGAGTGGGTGAGAAGCATTTGAGGGTGGGGATGGAGTCCTCTACAGAGCTACTCGAAGACAACACTCTCTTTAATCCCTTGTCTCGGCCCCAGCCCAGCCTCTTTAATCTGAGACGTCTCAACAATAAACCTTGAAGGCATTAGACACTATCAAAGATGATCACATCCTGTGGGTAAGAACCCAAACTACTAAAGTTTAGTTTCCTGTGGATTAGAGTCAGGAAAGGGAAATGAAGGATGGGATAGTATAGTCCACATGAGCACAAGGTACGGGGTTCTGGCAGCCACTTAGAGAAGCAGCATAGCACAGTGGGTAAAGCCCGAGTGTCAGAAGGACCTGGGTTCTAATCCTGACTCCGCCCCGTGTCTGCTGAGTGACCCTGGCAAGTCACTTCACTTCTCTGGGCCTCAATGACCTTATCTGGAAAATGGGGATTAAGACCATGAGGCCCATGTGGGACAGGAACTGTGTCCAACCTTGTATCCACCCCTGTATTTAAAATGGTATTTGGCATACTGTAAGTGCTGAACATTGTAACTGCTTCCCGGATCATCTTTTTACAGAAACGTTCAGGACATGTCACCCCCGTCCTCAAAAACCTCCAGGGGTTGCCTATCCACCTCTGTATCAAACATTGCCATTGGCTTTAAAGCCCTCCATCACCTTGCCCCCTCCTACCTCACCTCGCTTCTCTCCTTCTACAACCCAGCCCCCACACACTTCATTTCTCTGGTGCTAACCTTCTCAATGGGCCTCCACCTCATCTGCCTTGCTGCCGACCACTAGCCACGTCCTACCTCTGGCCTGGAACAACCTCCCTCCACAAATCCGACAGACAACCACTCTCCCCGGCTTCAAAGCCTTAATGAAGGCACATCTCCTCCAAGAGGCCTTCCCATGCTAAGCCCCACTTTTCCTCATCTCCCACTCCCTTCATCATCATCATCAATCGTATTTATTGAGCGCCTACTGTGTGCAGGGCACTGGACTAAGCGCCTGGGAAGTACAAATTGGCAACATATAGAGACAGTCCCCACCCAACAGTGGGCTCACAGTCTAAAAGGGGGAAGATCCAGTCGGGGAGATACTGGCACCCCGAGGTGGTAAGGATAATAATAATGATGGCATTTATTAAGCGCTTACTATATGCAAAGCACTGGTCTAAGCGCTGGGGAGGTTACAAGGTGATCAGGTTGTCCCACGGGGGGGCTTACAGCCTTAAACCCCATTTTACAGGGAACTGAGGCACAGGAAAGTTAAGTGACTTGTCCAAAGTCACACAGCTATCAGGAGGATAGCTCTCAGGAGGACTGGCGCCCCAGAGAGGAAGGGACCCTCCCTGGGAGGTTGGCATTCCTAGGGGGATTCCCCCAGGCGTCAGATCCTCCCCCTGGACAAAACCCAGCTCCCGACATTGAGCAGCGGTGAGATCCCGGGGGCCGACCCGGCGAAACGGCCCTGGATCCCTTCCGCGTCCCGGTTCTCCGAGTCCAGCGGGCGCTGACCGGGAGGCTGCCCCAGAGGGGCCTGAAAAACCTTGGGACGGAGGGAGGAAGAGAGGGAGGGAGCACTGACTCCCTTCTGCATCACCCTGACTTTCTCCCTTTGCTCTCCCCCACCAGTTCCACAGTACTTATATATAAAGATTAGATATAGATAGATAGATAGAAAGATAGATAGATAGATAGATGATAGATGTAATTTTATTTATTTGTATTGATGTCTGTCTCCCCAGCTTTAGATTGTGAGGTCATTGCAGGAAAGGATTGTCACTCTTTTTGTATTGTACTTTCCCAAGTGCTTAGTACAGTGCTCTGCACACGGTAAGCACTTAATACAACTGAATGAATGAAATATAGTATTATTATTATTATTGTGGTGCAGCTTTCTTCCTCTGGCTGCTGGGGGGAAAAAAACACCCTTTCCTCCCCATTGCAGACAACCTAGAACCAACCCATCAGTGCTCCTAGGACCACAGGGGGCACCTGATGATCACAATGCCCCCCTCCTTCCCTGCTGGGGAGAGAAAACACCCTCGGGGAGGGGGGAGTGTGAGGTGAAACTCCATTTACAACATCTTAGGGTGGCACTTATGTTTTTTATGGTATTTGTTAAAGCACTTACTATGGGCCAGGCAATCAATCAATCAATCAATCATATTTATTGAGTGCTTACTATGTGCAGAGCACTGTACTAAGCGCTTGGGAAGTACAAATTGGCAACACATAGAGACAGTCCCTACCCAACAGTGGGCTCACAGTCTAAAAGGGGGAGACAGAGAACAGAATCAAACATACCAACAAAATAAAATAAATAGGATAGAAAGGTACAAGTAAAATATAAATAAATAAATAAATAGAGTAATAAATATGTACAACCATATATACATATATACAGGTGCTGTGGGGAAGGGAAGGAGGTAAGATGGGGGGATGGAGAGGGAGACGAGGGGGAGAGGAGGGAAGGGGCTCACTGTACTAAGCAGTGGGGTAGACACAAGCTAAACTGGTAGGACACAGTCCCTGTCCCATATGGTGCACAAGACCTTAATCCCCATTTTACTGAGGAGGGAACTGAGGTACAGAGAGGTGACTTGTCCATGGTCACAGAGCAGCCAAGCTGGAGGGGGAGACAGATATTAATATTATAACATGTACATATCCATAATTTATTTATTTATATTAAGTGTCTTGGGACTTAGAGAGGGGGGAATAAAGAGTGCCAATCCAAGTGCCTTCAATAAGGTATTAAAAGGTGGGGAGAGTGACACTGGTCAGTTATAAAGAGGGAGGGTTTTCCAGGCCAGGGGCAGGAGGTGGGCGAGAGGTCAGCGGTGACACAGACTAGATCGAGGGAGAGTGAGTAGGTTGGCAGTAGGAGCCAAGCGCGCGGGCTGGGTTGTATTAGGAAGTCCAAGGCCTAGGATTCTGAGCAGTGATGGAGTGCTCCTCTTGCTGCTGCTGAATTGACAGTTATTCTTTCCTTATTATCTGCCCTTCTCATCCCTTTCTAAATGGAGTCCCCCTGTGGGCTGGGACCTGAGACTGAATCAGTGTTCCTGAATTTCTCCCCAGTGCTGTTCCATCACACCGTATAAGCCCTCCATAAATATCATCACTAACTACTCTTACTACATCTAGAAAAGAATGCTTTCATTTTTAAGTCCCTCTGCCATCCCGAGGGAGAGGCAGAGACAAAAGTTTGGTAGTTTTCTAAGTGCCTTCCCTAGAAAGCCGAGCAGAGACATTCATGACTAAGAACGAGCCTCCTTAGATCATCCAGTGGCCGACTCGTGGCCGATCACGGGGAAACTTCAGCCTGGTCAACGGGAAGAAGATGGGGCTGGACCTTTGTCCAGGAGAAGCAGTGTGGTCTAGTGGGTAGAGCCCGGGCCTGGGAATCGGAAGGATCTGGGATTTAATCCCAGCTCCGCCATTTATCTGCTGCGGAACCTGAGGCAAGTCACTTCACTTCTCTGTGCCTCTGTTTACCTAAAATGTAAAATGAGGATTAAGACTGAGAACCCTATGTGGGACAGGGCCTGTGTCCAACCTGACAATTGTATATCTTATCCCAGTGCTTAGTATAGTGCCTGGCACTTAGGAAGCGCTTAACAAATACACTTAATATTATTATTATTACTATGAAGCCTTGGTCCTAGTTCACTCAAACTGAGGTTGTAAGCTGAAGACACCAGGCATGTGCTCCCCAGGGATGGGACTGTCAAGCAAAAACTCCCCACCACTGGCTTTAAAGTCCTCCATCACCTTGCCCTCTCCTAGCTCACTTCGCTTCTCTCCTACAACCCAGCTCACACACTTAGCTCCTCTGGTGCTAACCTTCTCATTGGGCCTCCATCTCTCCTGTCTCGCTGCCGACCCCCGGCCCATGTCCTGCCTCTGGCCTGGAATACCCTCCCTACACAAATCCGACAGACAATGACTCTCCCTCCCTTCAAAGCCTTATTGAAGGCACATCTCCTCCAAGAGGCCTTCCCAAACTTAGCCCCACTTTTCCTCATCTCCGTTTCCCTTGCACCTTGCTCTGACTTGCTCCCTTTGCTCCCCCACTTCTGAGCCCCACAGCACTATGCACATATCTGTAATTTTATTCATTTGTATTGATGTCTCTCCTCCTCTAGACTGTAACTCATTATGGTTAGGGAGTGTCACTGTTTATTGTTGCAGTGTACTTTCCCAAGTGCTTAGTACAGTGCTCTGCACAGAACAAGCACTAAATACTATTGAATGAATAACAGAAGGGCTGAGTCCTGCCCGGCTCAGGTTCAGAGAAGCAATAGATTGTGATTTCAAATATGACAACTCCCTGCTTCTCTCCCATTAGTGTAAAGAAGGAGGGTGGGGTGTTTATTCACAATCCCCATCATCTCCTCCTCCTGGGCTTTAAATATTAGATAAAATATTTCTTTAAATCCAAATGGAAGGGAGAAAGCCGAGGGTTTGGAAAGGCTATAGACCGACTCTCTGCTTTGCCAGCATCCCTCTGGGTCTTCCCTCCTGCTCAACCAGGGCGAACTCCCACAGCTTGTTCAGTTAATAAAACTGCACCCTTCAAATGGTGGCCCTTTCCAGTGGGCCCTCAGAAACCTGAATATCATCACATTCAGAAAAAGCACATTACAATAGCTCATTACAATGGAAATTAAATCAGATTGGTTATTGAAATCCAGTTCTGTTTTTCCTAAGTGCATAGGCCCTTGCACTGCACGTGTTTGATAAATACTAATACTACTATTACGTGATAAATTCAGCCAGAATACAAATCAGATTTAAAAAAAAAAAATCACTGTAACTATTCCGTTTGGTTTTCAGTAGTTCCAAGAACACATGACTTTAACCCTGAGGAAGCTCACTAAGTTCTCCCCTACATGGGCATCCCCTCTAATAATAATAATAATAGTGGAATTTGTTAAGTGCTTACTACGTGGCAGACACTGTGCTAAGCTAGTGCTCTCCACTGGGATTTTCCCAAGAGCCACATCCAGGGCCACCTAAAGAGTTGTTGAATGGGAGTGGAAGTGAAGAAACCATCCACTAAGCTCAAAGAAATATTTTAAAGACATAATGAAGCAAAACCTCAAACAACATGATCACAGCTGTGGAAACCCAGCCTGGGCTAGACTAATTTAGAAAGGGGCTCCTCTCAAAAGCAGAGGCTTGAAGCAAGTCATAACTCCAGTCAATCAATACTATTTATTGAGCACCTACAGCACTGTACTAAACCCTTGGGAAAATCCAATAGGTAGAAGCCCTGACAAAGAGAAATTTAGGAGAACAGATGGGACAACGCTGAAAAGGACCAATTTTAAAAGCAAACGATTTGGCAGGTATTACTGGTAACACAACGGCTTCATCAGCTACACTTGCATACGCTAGATAAAAATCTCACCATCAGTAAGGTAATTTGGAACCACAAAGCATAGCGCTTCTGCTTGTCTGTTTCCTCTCTCTCTACAAACGTGCACGCACAGACACACACACACACACTTTCTCTCTCAGGTGTGTGAAAGTTAGGGCCACACTGATATCTGCAAGATGATCTAGGTCGATACTATTTGCATACTAGTTAAAACACATTGAACAGTCACTGGATTTTAGTATTTCTCTGCCTTAATCTCCCCACACCATATTCTCACTCTTCTGACCTTTTCTGATCCACTCACTTTCCTTGTCCCTTGCTTTCTCTTCTCCACTCATTATCTCTTTGTCCTCCTAAGCTTGTTGTGGGTGGGGAATACGTCTACCAACTATGTTGCACTGTATTTAGCACACAGTAAGCTCACAATAAATATAACTGATTAATAGTCCCTCCCTCTTCTTCCTCCCCATCTCTTCTCACTGTGTTCGCTTCATTTTGTCCAGTGCGTTTTAAATGCTATTAGGCACTTATTATGTGCCAGGCACTGTACTAAGCACTTGGGTATATACAAGCTAATGATTACCTGCTGCCTTTAACCCTAAAAGCAATGAACCTTAAATGGCATGCGTAGCAATCAATCAGTGGTATTTATTGAGCACTTACTGCTTCCAGAGCTCTGAACTAAATGAGTGAGAAGCAGTGAAATTTGGTGGCTAGACCCTGGGCCCGGGAGTCAGAAAGACCTGGGTTCTAATCCCGGATCTGCCACTTGTCTGCTGTGTGACCTGGGGCAAATCACTTCACTTCTCTGTACCTCAATTCCCTGATGTGTAAAATGGGGATTAAGACTGAGAGCCCCATGTGGGCCAGAGGCACTGTCTGAATTCGGGTCCACGGAATCCACCCTGTGCTTAATATAGCACATTGTATATTGAGTCTATTGATTGAGTCTATTACCAAAAAAAAAAAAGTGTACTAGTTTTAAATCCTTAAAAGGGCCCCAAAAAAACATGAAAGGGAAGCCACCTATAAAATACAGGTGAAGTTGCTGAAGAATATTCAACATATTCATTCACTACAAAGTCTAAAACTTTGGGTGTAAAAACCATTAGCTTTTGTAGAGACGGAACAACCCAGTATTTTATTCTATGACTTAATTTCTTTAGGGATTAACAAACTACCTAAAATTACACCCTGGGGCCCTGACAGAGTCCAATCTGGATAATTAATTTTTCTTTACACTGCAATAACATCTTTTATCCAGCTTCTCAGAGCACTTACAATCAGTAATTCTATCAATGCCCTTGAGAAGTAGGCACCATTATCCTCATTTTACATAAGAGTTAACTAAAGTAAGGTGAAGTTAAGTGCCTTGCCCAAGGCTATACCTTAAAATGATAGGGGGAGTGACGACAGTTACTCTGACTCACAATTTGCTTACATTAACTCCAATTTATACTACTTATTATGATATATACTCGGGTACACTGCACATACTTGAAAATATGATTTCAAGAAAAAGAAGAAAAAAAACATAGCCAGGTGACTCCTAGCTACAGAACGATAGGCCCAAAAGAGGTCTCAGACTACCCCAGGAGAGTCATTAAAGAAACTGTAAAAGTTTGAGGCTGTTGGGGTCCTGGTTCCCCGATATTCAATTCTGGAGATACTTAATACTTCTGATCATCTCAATTGTCATTATTCTTCACCAGAGAGGCAAACTCTGAGACCAAAAATCATAAACGGCTTTATGGATTAGAATCAACCTCTTCAATTACATTTAGAAGTAAACATGAGGATTCTGCAGAAAACACATACAATACAGAGCTGAGAACATGGACTCTGTTCATGGTTAAAAAATGACTTCTACAGTTTAAAGTTCTTTATACGTAAAGAAAAATGAAGAGTTAAAGAAATGTTAAATGGAATCACATCAGTGGCCCATCTAATCCACTAGTTCCTCTCATAAAGGCAACAAAAGCTACTTTAAGGCACAATGTGGCCACTGCCTTCTTCGACAACTCTCCCACAGAATGTACCTTTAAACATGCCCTAACTTCTTCTTATCACCCACTACGGCCCTTCCATTTCCTACAAGTACAACAAGTTTTACATCCTTTTTCCTTCTTGACCCTTCAAACCCCAAATTTTTTTTAAGATGTCCAGCTAATATAACCTGGTTTGAGGGGACCGACTTTTCAAGTGCTTAGTACAATGCTCTACATGAGTGCTCAATAAATATGACTGCTTGAAGGATGAAAATGGGTAGCAAATTTCTAATGGTGAACATCCCCAAATGTACAATGGTGAACTAAACTCTAAACAGGGTACAGCACTTGAGAGGCTTTTGTTTCATTTGAAATATTTATTTCAAAACAGGGGGAGTGACTAGAAACAGCATGGCTCAGTGGAAAGAGCTCGGGTTTGGGAGTCAGGGGTCATGGGTTCTAATCCAGACTCCACTTGTCAGCTGTGTGACTTTAGGCAAGTCACTTCACTTCTCTGTGCCTCAGTTCCCTCATCTGTAAAATGGGGACTGTGACCCCACGTGGGACAACCTGATCACTCTGTATCCCCCCCACGCACTTAGAACAGTGCTTTGCACATAGTAAGCGCTTAACAAATACCATCATTATTATATTCTGACTCAATTTGTTTACATTAACTCCCATTTATGTTACTTGTTATGACAGTGAAAAGTGAAAAGCTTATTTGCCTAATGGCACATAAGAGGGTACGGATGAACCCTGGGATTGTAAACTTCCTGAGGGCAGGGCCTTGGTCAACTTTACTCCACTCTCCCATGTGCTTAGTACAGTGTTCTGCACGTAGTGAATGCTCAATAAATACCACTGATTGTCATACTTATGGAATGGGAATATTTCACTGGAAAACACCTGGTTGGAAATTCTTTTGAGCTGCAATGATGACTCCAATCAGTGGTATTTAAAATAATAATAATGTTGGTATTTGTTAAGCGCTATGTGCCAAGCACTGTTCTAAGCACTGGGAACAGTGTGGCTTAGTGGAAAGAGCACAGGCTTGGGAGTCAGAGGTCATGGGTTCTAATCCCGGCTCCCCCACGTCTGCTGTGTGAACTTGGGCAAGTCACTTAACTTCTCTGAGCCTCAGTTCTAAGAGAACAGTGCATGGCACATGGTAAGCGCTTAACAAATGCCATTATTATTATTATTAAAATGAAGATCAAGACTGTGAGCCCTACGTGGGACAACCTAATAACCTTGTACCGAGTACTGTACTGAGCTTGGGAGAGTACAACCGTTGGCAGACTGTTGCACTAACCTCATTACCTTGTACCTACCCCAGTGTTTAGCATATAGTAGGCACTTGGATACCACAACTATTAGACACGTTCCTTGCCCACAACGGGCTTAAAGTCTACCATGGCGTAGTGGAGCGGGCATGGGCCTGGTTGTCAGACTGTCATGGGTTCTAATCCCCGCTCCGCCCTGTGTCCACGGTGAGGCCTTGGGGCAAGTCACTTCACTTCTCCGTGCCTCAGTTCGGTGCCTTAGTGGAAAGGGCCCAGGCTTGGGATGCAGAGGTTGTGGGTTCTAATCCCTGCTCCGCCACTTGTCAGCTGTGTGACTTTGGGCAAGTCACTTCACTTCTCAGTTCCCTCATCTGCAAAATAGGGGTAAATAATAATAATGATGGCACTTGTTAAGCGCTTACTATGTGCGAAGCACTGTTCTAAGCACTGGACTGTGAGCCCCGCATGGGACAACCTGATCACCTTGTAACAACCCCAGCGCTTAGAACAGTGCCTGGCACACCGTAAGCGCTTAATACCATCGTTATTATTATTGTCATTATTACAATGGGGATTGAGACTGTGGGCCAGGGCCGTGTGTCCACCAACCCAAAGCAGCGTGGCTCCGTGGAAAGAGCCCAGCCTTTGGAGTCAGGGGTCATGGGTTCAATTCCTGGCTCCGCCAATTGTCAGCTGTGTGACTTTGGGTGAGTCACTTCACATCTCTGGGTCTCAGTTCCCTCATCTGTAAAATGGGAATAATAATAATAATAATAATGGCATTTATTAAGTGCTATGTGCAAAGCACTGTTCTAAGCGCTGGGGAGGTTACAAGGTGATCAGGTTGTCCCACGGGGGGCTCACGGTTTTAATCCCCATTTTACATATGAGGCCCTGTATATATGCTTGTACATACTTATTACTCTATTATTTATTTTACTTGTACATATTTATTCTATTTATTTTATTTGGTTTATATGTTTTGTTTTGTTGTCTGTCTCCCCCTTCTAGACTGTGAGCCCGCTGTTGGGTAGGGATCGTCTCTATATGTTGCAAATTTGTACTTCCCAGGCGCTTAGTACAGTGCTCTGCGCACAGTAAGCGCTCAATAAATACGACTGAATGAATGAATGAAAGGTAACTGAGGCCCAGAGAAGTTAAGTGACTTGCCCAAAGTCATACAGCTGACAAGTGGCGGAGTCGGAATTTGAACCCATGACCAATGCAGCGTGGCTCAGTGGAAAGAGCCCGGGCTTTGGAGTCAGTGGTCAGGGGTTCAAATCCTGGCTCCGCCCATTGTCAGCTGTGTGACTTTGGGCAAGTCACTTCGCTTCTCTGGGCCTCAGTTACCTCATCTGTAAAATGGGGGTTAAGACTGTGAGCTTATCCTGTATCCTGTATATATGTTTGTACATATTTATTACTCTATTTATTTTACATGTACATATCTATTCTATTTATTTTATTTTGTTAGTATGTTTGGTTTTGTTCTCTGTCTCCCCCTTTTAGACTATGTGCCCACTGTTGGGTAGGGACCGTCTCTATATGTTGCCAACTTGTACTTCCCAAGCGCTTAGTACAGTGCTCTGCACACAGTAAGCGCTCAATAAATACGACTGATGATGATGATGATGATGTTGGGTAGGGACTGTCTCTATATGTTGCCAACCTGTACTTCCCAAGTGCTTAGTACAGTGCTCTGCACACAGTAAGCACCCAAATACGATTGATTGATTGATTGAGCTCCCCGTGGGACAACCTGGTCACCTTGTAACCTCCCCTGCGATTAGAACAGTGCTTTGCACATAGTAAGCGCTTAATAAATGTCATCATCATTATTATTAATAATAATATTATAATATAATATTATATATAATATAATTATAATAGTTGATATTAATAATAATAATGAGGACTGCTTAGATCCACATAGTAAGCGCTTAATAAATGTCATCATCATTATTATTAATAATAGTGTTATATTATATTATATATAATATAATTATAATAGTTGATATTAATAATAATAATGAGGTCTGCTTAGAGCAGTGCTTGGCACACAGTAAGTGCTTAACAAATGCCATTATTATTGAGACTGTGAGCCCCCCGTGGGGCAACCTGATCACCTTGGAACTTCCCCAGCGCTTAGAACAGTGCTTTGCACATAATGAGAGCTTAATCAGTGCCCTTATTACTATTACTATTTTCTGAACAGTGCTTTGCACATAATGAGCGCTTAATCAGTGCCATTATTATTATTACCTGAACAGTGCTTTGCACATAATAAGTAATCAGGGCCATTATTATCATGATTTCTATTTTCTGCCTGCTTCCACCCCGGCGCCCAGCACAGTGCCTGGCACCCGAGGAGCGCCCGACCCCCGCCATCCTTGGGACGCCTCATCGTCATTTACCGGACTCCAAGCTCGACGGTGGCTAGCAACTTCCCATCCCTGGAGATGGCGTGAAGACGGCGGTCGGGATTCGAGGCCCTCCCGCCGGCCAACCCCGCCGGAGTGGGCGGGGGGGGAAAAATGGAGGCGGCCGGGCCTCCCCGCTCCTCACGGAGGCCTTCCTCCTCAGGCGGCCGGGTCGCGGCCGTTGGGGAGGGCCTTACTTCCGGTGGCCGCGCGCCAACCCCCCCCCCCCCCCACGGAGGGGAAGGGGGCGGCAATGGCGGACCCTCCCCTCACAAACACACCCACCCCCCAGGCCGGCCCAAGATGGCGGCGCTGTGGCCCCCCCCCTCCTCCGCGCGCCACCCCCGCTCCCCTCAGGAGGCCCCACGCGGCGCGGGCGGAGGGGGCGCTTACCGTGCGCGCGCCCTGCGGGGGCGGCCTTACTGAGGAGGCCCTGAGGCCAGGCGGGCGGAAAGGCCCACCGCCGCCATCACCACGACGGCGGCCGCCATGGCGGCCTGGGCTGCCGGGAGGCGGGGGTTCTTGTCAACCCGCCGCGCTGCCTCATGGGTAGATTTCAGGTCGGCACCATGGAGGCCCGGCGCGGCCTTCTTCTCCTTGGATGGCCGCGGACGGGGCAACCAGTCAATCAATCAATCAGTCAATCGTATTTATTGAGCGCCTACTATGTGCAGAGCACTGTACTAAGCGCTTGGGAAGTACAAATTGGAGACAGTCCCTACCCAACAGTGGGCTCACAGTCTAAAAGGGGGAGACAGAGAACAGAACCAAACATACCAACAAAATAAAATAAATAGGATAGAAATGTACAAGTAAAATAAATAAATAAGTAAATAAATAGAGTAATAAATATGTACAACCATATATACATATATCAATCAATCAATCAATCGTATTTATTGAGCGCCTACTATGTGCAGAGCACTGTACTGAGCGCTTGGGAAGTACAAATTGGCGACACATAGAGACAGTCCCTACCCAACAGTGGGCTCACAGTCTAAAAGGGGGGGACAGAGAACAGAACCAAACATGCCAACAAAATAAAATAAATAGGATAGAAATGTACAAGTAAAATAAATAAATAAGTAAATAGAGTAATAAATATGTACAACCATATATACATATATACAGGTATATATATATATATATATATATATATATACAACCGCCCGCCCCCTCCCCGCCAACCGCTCACTCCCTTCCCGTTTTACCCGGCAATCTACCAAGCGATTCGGACAGTACAATATGACAATAAACAAACGGATTCCCCGCCCACAACCAGTTTACAGTCTAGAACTAGAGGGTGGACTTTCCCCCTCAGACGGATCCATTCCCTGCCCACAACCGGTTTACAGTCTAGAAACTGAGGATGGACTTTCCCCCTCAGACGGATCCGTTCCCTGCCCACAACCGGCTTACAGTCAATCAATCAATCAATCAATCATATTTAGTGAGTGCTTACTATGTGCAGAGCACTGTACTAAGCTCTTGGGAAGGACAAATTGGCAACATATAGAGACAGTCCCTGCCCAACATTGGGCTCACAGTCTAAAAGGGGGAGACAGAGAACAAAACCAAACATACTAACAAAATAAAATAAATAGAATAGATATGTACAAATAAAATAAATAAATTAATAAATAGAGTAATAAGTATGTACAAACATATATACATATATACAGGTGATATACATATATACAGGTGTATACATATATACAGGTCTCCCTCAGACGGATCCATTCCCTACCCACAACCAGTTTACAGTCTAGAAACTGAGGATGGACTTTCCCCCTCAGACATATCCATTCCCAGCCCACAACCGGCTTACTGTCTAGAACTAGAGGATGGACCTCTAGTCTTCAAGGCCCTACTGAGAGCTCACCTCCTCCAGGAGGCCTTCCTTCCTCTCACCCTCGTCCCCCTCTCCATCCCCCCCATCTTACCTCCTTCCCTTCCCCACAGCACCTGTATATATGTATATATGTTTGTACATATTTATTACTCTATTTATTGTACTTGTACATATCTATTCTATTTATTTTATTTTGTTAGTATGTTTGGTTTTGTTCTCTGGCTCCCCCTTTTAGACTGTGAGCCCACTGTTGGGTAGGGACTGTCTCTAGATGTTGCCAACTTGGACTTCCCAAGTGCTTAGTACAGTGCTCTGCACACAATAAGCGCTCAGTAAATACGATTGATGATGATGATGATGACCTTCCCCTCCAGACAGATCCATTCCCTGCCCACAACCAGCTTACAGTCTAGAAACTGAGGGACTTTTCTCCTCAGACAGATCCATTCCCTGCCCACAACAAGCTTACAGTCTAGAAAGTGAGGGACGGACTTTCCCCCTCAGACAGATCCATTCCCTGCCCACAACCAGTTTACAGTCTAGAAACTGAGGATGGACTTTCCCCCTCAGACAGATCCATTCCCTGCCCACAACCGGCTTACAGTCTAGAAACTGAGGGACTTTCCTCCTCAGACAGATCCATTCCCTGCCCACAACCAGTTTACAGTCTAGAAACTGAGGATGGACTTTCCCCCTCAGACAGATCCATTCCCTGCCCACAACCGGCTTACAGTCTAGAAACTGAGGGACTTTCCTCCTCGGACAGATCCTTTCCCTGCCCACAACCATTTCATAGTCTAGTATCTGAGGATGGTCCTTCCTCCTCAGACAGATCCATTCCCTGCCCACAACCAGCTTACAGTCTAGAATTAGAGGATGGACTTTCCCCCTCAGACAGATTCATTCCCTGCCCGTAACCAGTTTACAGTCTAGAACTAGAGGATGGACTTTCCTTCTCAGACAGATCCATTCCCTGCCCACAACCAGCTCACAGTTTAGAAACTGAGGATGGACTTTCCTCCTCAGACAGATTCATTCCCTGCCCACAACCAGTTTACAGTCTAGAATTAGAGGATGGACTTTCCTCCTCAGACAGATTCATTCCCTACCCACAACCAGTTTACAGTCTAGAATTAGAGGATGGACTTTCCTCCTCAGACAGATCCATTCCCCACCTACAACCATCTTACAGTCTAGAAACTGAGGATGGACTTTCCTCCTCAGACAGATTCATTCCCTGCCCATAACCAGTTTACAGTTCTAGAATTAGAGGATGGACCTTCCCCTCCAGACAGATCCATTCCCTGCCCACAACCAGCTTACAGCCTAGAAACTGAGGGACTTTCCTCCTCAGACAGATCCATTCCCTGCCCACAACCAGCTTACAGTCTAGAATCTGAAGATCAATCAATCAATCAAACAATCATATTTATTGAGCACTTACTGTGTGCAGAGCACTGTACTAAGCGCTTGGGAGGTACAAGTTGGTAACATATAGAGACGGTCCCCACCCAACAGTGGGCTCGCAGTCTAGAAGATGGCCCTTCCTCCCCAGACAGGGCCACAGGCCCTAACCCGTCCTGCGCCAACCCCAAGCCCTGTCCTAGCCTGAGTCCCCTGGCCCTAATAGTAATAATAATTATGGTATTCATTAAGAGTTTCCTCTGTGCCAGGCACATAGGAAGCACTGGGGTGGTTACAAGCAAATCAGGTTGGACACAGTCCCTGTCCTACGTGGGGCTCATAGCCTCAATCCCCATTTTACAGATAATAATAATAATAATGGTATTTGATAAGCACTTACTATGTGCCATGCACTGTTCTAAGCACTGGGGGGGATACAAGGTAATCCGGTTGTCCCACATGGGGCTCACAGTCTTCATCCCCATTTTCCAGATGAGGCCCAGAGAAGTGAAGTGGCTTGCCCAAAGTCACCCAGCTGACAAGTGGCGGAGCCGGGATGAGAACCCATGACCTCCTAATTCCCGGGCCCGTGCTCTATCTGCTACGCCATGCTGCTTCTCTGCTTCCTCACCCAGCCTGGGCCCCCCAGCCCTGACCTAGCCAGGGTCTCCAGACCTAACCCAACCTAGGCCCCCCCCAAGCCCTGTTCCAGCCGGGGCCCCCACATTCCTAACCCATCCTGGGCCCTCCCCCCCAACCCTGACCCAGCTTGGCTCCTTCCTCCCCACCCCCAAGTCCTGACCCAAGCTACAGCACTTGTATATATTTGTACAGCTTTATTATTCTATTTATTTTACTTGTACATATTTACTATTCTATTTATTTTGTTAATGATAATAATAATAATAATGATGATGGCATTTATTAAGCACTTACTATGTGCAAAGCGCTGTTCTAAGCGCTGGGGAGGTTACAAGGTGATCGGGTTGTCCCACGGGGCGGCTCACAAACTTCATCCCCATTTTCCAGATGAGGTAACTGAGGCCCAGAGAAGTGAAGTGACTTCCCAAGCCCTGTTCCAGCCTGGGCCCCCACATTCCTAACCCATCCTGGGCCCTCCCCCGCAACCCTGACCCGGCCTTGCCCCTTCCCCCCCACCCCCAAGTCCTGACCCAAACTACAGCACTTGTATATATTTGTACAGCTTTATTATTCTATTTATTTTACTTGTACATATTTACTATTCTATTTATTTTGTTAATGATGATAATGCTAATAATGATGATGGCATTTATTAAGTGCTTACTATGTGCAAAGCACTGTTCTAAGCGCTGGGGAGGTTACAAGGTGATCGGGTTGTCCCACGGGGGGGCTCACAAACTTCATCCCCATTTTCCAGATGAGGTAACTGAGGCCCAGAGAAGTGAAGTGACTTGCCCAAGCCCTGTTCCAGCCTGGGCCCCCACATTCCTAACCCATCCTGGGCCCTCCCCCCCAACCCTGACCCGGCTTGGCCCCTTCCCCCCCGCCCCCCCCCAACAAGTCCTGACCCAAACTACAGCACTTGTATATATTTGTACAGCTTTATTATTCTATTTATTTTACTTGTACATATTTACTATTCTATTTATTTTGTTAATGATAATAATAATAATAATGATGATGGCATTTATTAAGCACTTACTATGTGCAAAGCACTGTTCTAAGCGCTGGAGAGGTTACAAGGTGATCGGGTTGTCCCACGGGGGGCTCACAAACTTCATCCCCATTTTACAGATGAGGTAGCTGAGGCCCAGAGAAGTGAAGTGACTTGCCCAGAGTCACACAGCTGACAATTGGCGGGGCTGAGATTTGAACCCATGACCTCTGACTCCAGAGCCCGGGCTCTTTCCACTGAGCCACGCTGCTTCTCATGATGTGCATGTAGCTATGATTCTATTTATTCTAACGATTTTGACACCTGTCTACATGTTTTGTTTTGTTGTCTGTCTCCCCCTTCTAGACTGTGAGCCCGTTGTTGGGTAGGGACCGTCTCTAAATGTTGCCGACTTGTACTTCCCAAGCACTTGGTACAGTGCTCTGCACACAGTAAGCGCTCAATAAATACGATTGAATGAATGGATGAATGAATGAATGGGTTCCACTATCCCTGACATTACCTGGACCCCCCAGCTCTGCTCCTGGCCCTGACCCAGACTGAGCCCCCCAACACTGACCCAGCCCTCTGACCCACCCTCAGAAGGCTTCCTGATCTGGGAACCACAATGGCACAGGCTAGAAGTACGGTCCCCAGGTCAACTGGGCAAGAAGGATCAGCCCAAAGCAGGCAGAGGAAGGATAGAATTCCGCATCCCCTTGAGGAAGCAAACCATCTCCCAAGGGGGAAACATCCCACAGAAAGCTGATCATCTAAACGGATTGGAGCCGAAACTGGATCAGCTCGTTGAAAATCTGAATAACTGAACCAGACTGGGTTTGGCAGTTTCAGACAGGCACTTTCTCAGCTGCGTTTGGTTGCCGGAGCATTTTGGGGTTTGGGGTTAGACTCGGTTTGACTTCAGAAAGCAGGCATTCTGCTGTACTGGCCACAAGCAGGAGCAATGTGAGTAATCAACCAAGCAATCAGTAGCGTTTGCCGAGCTCTGTGCGGAGTGCTATACTAAGTGCTTGGAAAGTACAACCGAAGAAATGCAAGAGAACCCCTCTGTTTGGTCCTGCAAAGTTTTTACATGGTTGAAGAAACTAGCAACCCCTCCCCCTCCCCTCTCCTAAAATTTGTATCTCCTAGCATTTTCCCAAAAGATAGTAACCACAGTTGGAATCTAGACAGATCTCAGAATGCTTATAATAATAATAATAATAATAATAATGGCATTTGTTAAGCGCTTACTATGTTCAAAGCACTGTTCTAAGCGCTGGGGGGATACAAGGTGATCAGGTTGTCCCGCGTGGGGCTCACAGTCATCATCCCCATTTTACAGACGAGGTAACTGAGGCTCCGAGAAGTTAAGTTCCATTTTGCCAATTTGTACTTCCCAAGCGCTCAGTACAGTGCTCTGCACATAGTAAGCGCTCAATAAATACGATTGATTGATTGATTGATTAAGTGACTTGCCTAAGGTCACACAGCAGACATGTGGTGGAGCTAGCATTCGAACCCAGGACCTCTGACTCCAAAGCCTGGGCTCTTTCCACTGAGCCACGCTGCTTCTCAATTATATTCTTATTATATTACCTGTTACTTAAGCATCACCTCTTACACATATCCCCTCTTCAAGGAGGGTGGCCTAGCGGAAAGAGCCTGGGCCCAGGAGTAGGACCTGAGTTCTAATCCCAGTTCCACCTCCTGTGTGACCTTGGACAAATCACGTAACTTCTCTGTGCCTCTGTTCCCTCATCGGCAAAGTAAGGATTCGATACCTGTTCTCCCTCCTACTTAGGCTGTGAGCCCCATGTGGAACCTGATTATCCTATATCTACCCCAGTGCTTAGACCAGTGCTTGGCACATAGTAAGTGCTTAAGAAATAGCACAGATATTATTATTATTGTTATTCTTATTATCTGTAACCCATCTCCCCCATTAGGGTGTAGAGTCCCAGAGGGCAGGAATCATAACTTCTAATTCTACTGGACTCTCCAAAGTGCTTAGTAATAATAATAATAATAATAATAATAATAATAATGGTATTTGTTAAGTGCTTACTATGTGCAAAGCACTGTTCTCAGTGCTGCGGGGTGGGGGTACATGGTGATCAGGTTGTCCCAATTGGGGCTCACAGTCTTAATCCCCATTTTACAGATGAGGAAACTGAGGCTCATAGAAATTAAGTGATTTGCCCAAGGTCACACAGCTGACAAGTGGCGGAGCCGGGATTAGAACCCATGACCTCTGACTCCCAAGCCCAGGCTCTTTCCACTGAGCCGCGCTGCTTCTCTGCAGTTCTCGACACACAGTAGACACTCAGCAAATGCTACTGAGTTTTTTAAAAGTCCATGGGAAAGAAATTATCCGTGGATTGAGAGGTTAAAGATGTTTTAACATATTTAAGAGAAAATGAGTGTAATTCAGAGAAGAAACACTAAAATCCCCAAATAATTTATCCATCAAACCTTAACCTACATTTAACTTCTGAAATTAATTGTGCAATTAAGTTCCTCTTTAGAAAAAAGGATGCATCCCAGAACTCTAGTTGCTGACTATCATAATTCAGAGACTTGACACCAATAATTTTACTTCTAGCTAAGTGCAGAATTATGCTTAAATGCATGAAAAAGAAAGCTCTATGAGTAAATATTTGGATTTCTGTCTTAACAAGAGTAGTAGAATTTATCAGACCTGAACTAATGTTAACAACACCTATAGCTTAACAAATTGAAAGTGGAATGCATTGTCTTCCCACCCAAAACCCTCCCGTCTTCATAACTCTGGTGTGACCTTTAATACTTTCTCTCTCTCTCTCCCCCCATCTCCCAATCCAAGCTGTTGCCAAGCTTTTCCAATTCTAACTCAATAATCAGATCTCCTTTCCACTTCATTTCTACAGCCCCGAGCCTAGTTCAAAAGCCCTAATCAGCTTGTGCATGGATTAATAATTGAGGCATTCGTTAAGCGCTCTTTAACAACTCTGAATTTGTCACTAAGTGCCAAGCACTGTACTAAGCACCAGGGTGGATACAACACAATTGGGTCAGATTCAATCCCTGCCCACCACGAGGCTCACATTCTAAGGATTAGGGAAAACAGGCATCGAATCCCAATTTACAGATGAGGAAACTGAGATAGAGAGGAGTTAAGTCACTTGCCCAAGGTCACAAGCAGGCAACGGAATTTATTGAGCACTTACTGTGCGCAGAGCACTGCACTAAGTGCTTGAGAAGTTATAATCCAACAGAGTTGGCAGACATGTTCCCTGGCCACAGTAAGATTACACTCTAAGGAATGATAAAACAAGTATATAAAAGTCAGGGAGGGAAAACGATCCCTTCCCCACAGCACCTGTATATATGTATATATGTTTGTACATATTTATTACTCTATTTATTTATTTATTTTACTTGTACATATCTATTCTATTTATTTTATTTTGTTAGTATGTTTGGTTTTGTTCTCTGTCTCCCCCTTTTAGACTGTGAGCCCACTGTTGGGTAGGGACTGTCTCTATATGTTGCCAATTTGTACTTCCCAAGTGCTTAGTACAGTGCTCTGCACATAGTAAGCGCTCAATAAATACGATTGATGATGATGATGATGATGATAAATATTTAGGAAGTAGGATCGCCTCATGGCCTGGCACATAATAAGTGCTTAAAAAATGCCATAATTTTTATTATTATAAGTCCTCAGCATTCACACCAATGAGCACTGCCTGATAAGAGGGTTCCCCTAGCCAGTCCCCACATAATAAGGTGACCCTTAGGGTTTCCAGGGTCTACCTGAGGGGCTAGGGGCTAGGTGTTTACTGAGGGCTTACTGTGTGCTAAGCACTGTACTCATCACTTGGGACCGAACAATACAGTAGAGTTGGTAAATTAGTTCCCCCTCTAGACTGTAAGCTCACTGTGGGCAGAGAAAGTGTCCATTCGTTCTTTCATTTATTCAGTCAGTCACATTTATTGAGTGCTTATAACGTGCAGAGCAATGTGCTAAGCTCTTGGAAAGTACAATACAGCAATACAATACAGTACAATACAATACAGTAGAGTTGGTAAATTAGTTCCCCTTCTAGACTGTAAGCTTACTGTGGGCAGAGAAAGTGTCCATTCGTTCTTTCATTTATTCAGTCAGTCACATTTATTGAGTGCTTATAATGTGCAGAGCAATGTGCTAAGCTCTTGGAAAGTACAATACAGCAATAGAGGCAGTCCCTGCCCACAGTGGGCTTACAGTCTAGAATGGTGGGGGGGGACGGACGGACATCAAAATAAGTAAACAGGCATCGATATAAATAAATAGAATTATAGATATATACATATATACATAGTGATGTGGGGTGGGGAGAGGGTTATATTATACTGTCCTCTCCCAAGGGCTTATTACAGTGCTCTGCACACAGTACGTGCTCAATAAACATGGTTGACTGACTGACTGACTTGTTCCCTGTCCACAAGGAGTTCACAGTCTAGAGGGAGTGGAGATGGAGAAGAGACTCAAATGCATTTTTTTAGATGTTTAATAGCAACCAAGTGTCTGGGTGCAGCTAGTAAAGGGTATAATAATAATAATAATAATAACAATAATAATAATAATGGCATTCATTAAGCACTTACTATATGCAAAGCTCGGTTCTAAGCGCTAGAGAGGTTACAAGGTGATCATGTTGTCCCACGGGGGCTCACAGTCTTAATCCCCATTTTACAGATGAGGTAACTGAGGCACAGAGAAGTTAAGAGAAGCATCGTGGTTCAGTGGAAAGAGCCTGGATTTTGGAGTCAGAGGTCATGGATTCAAATCCCGGCTCTGCCAGTTGTCAGCTGTGTGACTTTGGACGAGTCACCTCACTTCTCTGTGCCTCAGTTACCTCATCTGTAAAATGGGGATGAAGACTGTGAGCCCCCCGTGGGACAACCTGATCACCTCGTAACCTCCCCAGTGCTTAAAACAGTGCTTTGCACATAGTAAGCGCTTAACAAATGCCATCATTATTATTAAGTGTCTTGCCCAAAGTCACACAGCTGACAATTGGTGGAGCTGAGATTTGAACCCATAACCTCTGACTCCAAAGCCCGTGCTCGTTCCACTGAGTCACACTGCTTCTGAGTAAGCACTTCCTATGTGCCAAGCACTGTTCTAAGCACTGGGGGGATACAAGGTAATCAGGTTGTCCCAGGGGCTCATAGTCTTAATCCTCATTTTGCAGGTGAGGGAACTGAGGCACAGAGAAGTGAAGTGACTTCCCCAAAGTCACACAGCAGGCAGGTGGCGAAGTCGGGATTGGAACTCATGACCTCTGACTCCCAAGCCCGGGCTCTTTCCACTGAGCCACACTGCTTCTCTGTACATGTACGTATTTAGCTGTCCTTTGTAGTGAAAGGAGATGGCCTTGACGGAGGATACAAGAATATCAGAAATCTGGAATCTGCATAAATATTAGTCCATCCATAAATATCGATTGTGGGTTCCCCTGGGGAAAAGCCCTACATAGGCTAGTCTAGAAATTAGCCCTGAGTAGTTTTGGAGACCATGTTATTGATTAGACATAGTAAATACCCCAAGGAATTTATTATCAAATCCGGAAGACTAAGCAGACAAATACATTCTCACTGTAAATATGTTCAGTTAAATGCAGCAATTACGATATGAATGCTGGTTTACATTGGCACTGGTGTGGGATTTTTTGTTTTGTTTTGTATTGTTCTTAAGGAACATAACCTTCCCTGCAGGTTTAAATTAAGCCAAACATGCCTATAGAGAGACTCTAAGGGAACACAAATGACTGCAAATGTGTTTAACAGTAAAAATTTATTTCCCTGATGGAGACAGAGAAAGAGAAATAAAAAGAAAGAGGGTGACAGCGAGGGAAGAAGAGAGGGACGGAGAAAGGGTGAGTGTGGAGAAAGAGTAAGAGAGAAAGGAAAAGAGAGAAAAAGGGGGAAGAGAGGGAGAGGAGAAGAAGGAGAGAGATTCTATTTCTGGACATGTCTATAATACCAAATTTCCAGTGAAACTTGATTTAGTTGATTTATTTATGTTAATATCTGTCTCCACCTCTAGACTGTAATCTTGTTGTAGGCAGGGAACAGGTCTACCGATTCTATCTTTTTGAACTCTCCCAAGCCCTTAGTACAGTGCTCTGCACATAGTAAACACAGAAGCCCAGAAAGTTAGAGAAACAGTGAGGCTTAGTACATAGAGCACGGGCCTGGGAATCAGAAGGACCCGGGTTCTAATCCCGGCTCCGCCACATGTCTGCTGTGTGAACTTGGGCAAGTCACTTCACTTCTCTGGGCCTCAGTTACCCCAGCTGTAAAATGGGGATTCAAGAGTGTGAGCCCCATGGGGGACAGGAACTGTGTCCAAACTGATTAACTTGTATATACAAGTTGCTTGTCACATAGTAAATGCTTAAGAAGTACCGTAATTATTATTATTAGTTTGTATCTACCCAGCTCTTAGTACAGTATCTGGCACGTAGTGAGCGTATAACAAGTACCATAAAAAAGTAAGCACTCAGTGATTGAGGGATTGATGGTTTTCCATTTCCCTGAAACTTTTGCCTTGGGGATCACCACTTTACAAAACCTCCGAAGCTATCCCAATAAACTCCTGACCTTTCTGTTCTGTTCACTTACCTCTTGGAAAAATAACCTTTGATCTGGATTCTCAATTTTAAGACTTTCGTCACTATTTTTCACCTGGCGTATCCAGAAACAGCTTTCACCTCAGAACTAATATATGGGTTTAGATTAATTACACCCCACATTAAGACAATTAGCCTTAATTTAATGCTGTCTTTTCTTTCTAACCAGAGTAGTTTAGGACAAGATAATTTATGTAGCCAGAAGCCACACACATCATTAAATTTCATAAAGATTTTACCACTGTATTTCCAAATAGCTTGAGTACGGTGTTATTAATGTAATGATTTTTGCAAACCTCAAAGGACTCTTTAAAATTGTGAACTATGTATGTACTGTTGTGGGGGGTAAGGGATGGGGAATCACTTCATTCACTACCAAAATTGTCTGGAAGAGGTGATATCAACAGAGCGTCTTCTGGACTCTGCAGAGAATGGACAACCCTTCTAGGAGATTTGCAGCAGAACTCATGGAGAACGAAAAACAGCGTGGCCTAATGGATAGAAAATGGGCATGGGAGTCAGGAGGACCTAGATTCTAATCGTGGCTCCACCACTTGTCTGCTGGGTGACCTTGGGCAAGTCACCTCACTTCTCTGTGCCTCAGTTACCTCATCTGTACACTGGGAATTAAGACTGTGAGCCCCATGTGGGACAGGGACTGTGTCCAACCTGATTACCTTGTATCTACCCTAGCAATTAGTACAGTGCCAGGCCCAAACTAAGAGCTTAACAAATCAATTTTTAAAAAATATCCTTTCAGACGGTCATTTCCAGTGAAGGGTTTCAGTGGGACCACAGTAATAATAATGATAATGGTATTTGTTACTCACAGGTCTCCTTTGTGCATATACGTATATATGTTTGTACATATTTATTACTCTATTTATTTTACTTGTACATATCTATTCTATTTATTTTATTTTGTTAGTATGTTTGGTTTTGTTCTCTATCTCCCCCTTTTAGACTGTGAGCCCACTGTTGGGTAGGGACTGTCTCTATATGTTGCCAATTTGTACTTCCCAAGTGCTTAGTACAGTGCTCTGCACACAGTAAGCGCTCAATAAATACGATTGATGATTGATGATGATGATCAAGAGATAATTGGCCACATACACTTCTTATCAACAGGGAACTTAATCACTGTCCTTGGAGTAGTAGTAAAAGTGATATTTACCTAGCGCCCTCTGAGAGCTGTGCACTATACTAAAAACTTGGGAAAGCACAACAGAGGCACAGTGGATGTTCTCTGACCCCAAGAAGCTCACTCTGTAATGGCAAGGACAGACATAAAAATATTTTCAAAAAGTGGAATTGGAAGAAATAAATGGAGTGTTAAATTGAATGTACAGCTACGTGCAAATGCTGAGGATTGGTAGAAATAAACGCACGCTTGGTAGAGGCAGCTTTTGGGTTGTTATGAACCCGGGTGTTGGTGAATGACTGGTGGAAGGCTTGTTGGAGAAGCTGGGGTTTTAGGGGACTTTTGAAGGTGGGAAAGGATGAGGTCTGGAACGTGTGTTTTGCTTCTGCTGTACTCTCCCCAGAACTTAGTGGAGTATTTTGTATTTAGAAAGGACTCACCAAATATCACTGAGGGAAGATTAGCTTTCACCTGCCTCCCCCTCTGTCCTTCTTCCCTTCTCACTTCTCCTACTCTCTGGTTGATCCAAGTCTGGGAGAAGAATTCTGTCATAGTTCTAAAAACCAACACAACCCAGCCTGCTCAGTTCAATCCTCTAACACCAACCGATTCACTGAACCTTGATCTCATCTATCATTCATTCATTCATTCAATCATATTTATTGAGCCCTCACTGTGTGCAGAACGCTGTACTAAGTGCTTGGAAAGTACCATACAACAATAAACAATGACATTCCCTGCCCACAATGAGCTTACAGTTACACCGCTGACCCCTTTCCCATGTCCCACGTCCCATGTTGCAGAGAAGCAGCGTGGCTCAGTGGAAAGAGCACAGGCTCTGGAGTCAGAGGTCATGGGTTCAAATCCTGACTCCGCCAATTGTCAGCTGTGTGACATTAGGCAAGTCACTTAACTTCTCTGTGCCTCAGTTACCTCATCTGTTAAAATGGGATTAATACTGTGAGCCCCACATGGGACAACCTGATCACCTTGTAAACTCCCCAGCGCTTAGAACAGTGCTTTGCACATAGTAAGCGCTTAATAAATGCCATTATTATTGTTATTATTATGTCCTCCCTCTGGCCTGGAACTCCCGTCCACTTCATATCTGACTCTCCCTAACCAGTCAATCAATCAATGGTATTTACTGAGCACTTACTGCGTGCAGAGGACTGTACTAAGCGCTTGGGAGAGTACAATATAACAACAGACCAGAGTTGGTAGACACATTCCCTGCCTGCAACAGTCTAAAGGATGAGCTCACAACCTTCAAAGACTTATTAAAATCACATTTCCTCATTCCTCCTACTCCCTCTCCCTTCTATGGCAACCTTGTACTAGATTTATACCCTCTAAACACTTGATTCATTCATTCAATCATATTTATTGAGCACGTACTGTGTGCAGAGCACTGTACTAAGCGCTTGGGAAGTACAAGTTGGCAACATATAGAGACGGTCCCTACCCAACAATGGGCTTACAGTCTAGAAGGCGGAGACAGACAACAAAACAAAACATGGGGACAGGTGTCAAGTCATCAGAATATATAGAAGTAAAGCTAGATGCACATCATTAACAAAATAAATAGAATAGTAAATATGTACAGGTAAAATAGAGTAATAAAACTGTACAAACATATAAAACTGTACAAACGTAGCACCTATGCACATATCCATAATTTATTTTCATTCATTCATTCATTCAATCATATTTATTGAGAACTTACTGTGTGCAGAGCACTGAATTAAGTGCTTAGAAAGTACAATTCAGCAAGAGACAATCCCTGCCCATTTTAATGTCCACCTCCTCTAGACTCTAAGGTCTTTTCATTCATTCAATAATATTTATTGAGTATTTACAGAGCTCTATACCAAGCACTTGGGAGAGTACAATACTACAATAAATAGATGCTTCCCTGCCCACAATGAGCTTACAGTCTGGAGGGGTTTTCTTGTAGGAAATGTGTCAGTTTATTGTTATATTATACTCTCCCAAGCAAGTAGTACAGTGGTGTGCACACAGTAAGCACTCGGTAAATACGATTGACTGAATGACTTGCCCTTGGATTTCTACTCTTTATTCACCCCACCCTCAGCCCTAAAGCACTTCTGTCCCTATCCATAATTTATTTTATTGTCTGTCTCCCACTCTGAACTGTAAGCTCCTTGTGGGCAGGGAACATGTCTACTAACTCTGCCATATTGTACTCTCCCAAGCACTTAGTACAGTGCTCTGCACACGGTAAGTGCTCCATAAATATGATTGATTGAGTGACTGATTGGGAGAGTACAGCAGTTAGTAAACAGGATCCTTGCCTTTGGGGACTTTACAATCAGCAGGGGAAGAGAAACACTAAAATAATTACTGATGGGAGAAAAAAGGAAAGCCATTGGAGTCTTACTCCCACAAGAGGGTAGGTACAAAATCGCAGCAGGTGGTTGTGATGATGATGATGACACTGATGATGATGGTATTTGTTAAGGGATTACTGTGTGCTAAGCACTGTTCTAAGTGCTGGGGTAGATACAGGGTAATCAGGTTGTCCCACGTGGGGCTCACAGTTTTGGTCCCCATTTTACAGATGAGTTAACTGAGGCCCAGAGAAGTTAAGTGATTTGCCCAAAGTCACACAGCTGACAAGTGGTAGAGCTGGGATTAGAACCCATGACCTCTAACTCCCAAACACGTGCTCTTTCCACTAAGCCACGCTGCTTCTCTAATAATAATAATAATAATGGCATTTATTAAGCGCTTACTATGTGCAAAGCACTGTTCTAAGCTTCCATCACTAGATTTGACTCTTTCCCTCCGAGTCTGCTATTCATTTCCTCCCCACTGTTTCTTGGATCGTGAGCCCCCTAAGCGACAGGGACCGTGTCCAATTCCCACCTGGGCATTCTTACCCGGCACTCATTACAGTGATTAAGCACCCAGTAAGCGCTTAATAAATTTTATTATTACATTGAGGAGCAGTGTGGCTCAGTGGAAAAGAGCCCGGGCTTTGGAGTCAGAGGTCATGGGTTCAAATCCCACGTGCGGTTGCACAAATGGTGTGACCTGAACTGTCATTCATTCATTCAATCGTATTTATTGAGCACTTACCATGTGCAGAGCACTGTACTAGGCGCTTGGGAGAATACAATAGTCAACAGACACATTCCCTGCCCACGATGAGAAGGAGGCGGGCACCCAGGAATCTGTCAGAAATGGATCGAGGGAGTCCAAAAGTTTGACTTGCATCCCTGCAGAAGCGTAAATGGGTAGAAAGAGTCCCAAGACACTGAGGGAACCACATAATAATAATAATAATAATAATAATAATGGCATTTGTTAAGCGCTTACTATGTGCAAAGCACTGTTCTAAGCGCTGGATCCTGGGAAATCCGGTCTTGATCAGGGTCCTATTGGCTGTTCTCTCTTCTCATCCAAAAGCGAATCTCCATTTTCCTTCTGCTAGGGCACTAGTACAGTCCCAATTCCCAGCAAACAGCCTCCCTTGCCAAATGACCGATATGGATTGCCTTTGTGTTTCTTTTCACCCTTTGGGCTCTTTCTAACGCGAGTTTTAATTTGGTCCAAATCTGTCGAGGATGCGAGACCTAACGAGATAGCAGTTCGAGTTGGGATGGTGCCAGGCGATGGATAATAAGAGCAGGTCCCGCTTTTCCATAATGGATACATAATGGACCAGATCCCTTAAGATTTATGCTTCTAGTCGATACTGCTCCTGCCACTAAGAAGGAAAGAAATGACTCAATTTTTAGAGATGGGCTGTTTCTGTCAGGATATCAATTCCTGTATTGGCTGTCCTTCTTAAGAAGCCTAGCTCATCGTATCTCTAGACTAGCCTAATAACAATAATAGCAATTATTATTATTGTTGTTTGTATATTCAAGTAAGTATTCCATTTATTTCTTCCACTTCTTGAAATTATTTTTACATCTGTCCTTCCCATTACAGTGTGAGCTTCTTAGGGTCACACTGTGTTTCTGTTATGCTTTCCCACATTATTAGTATAGCACATTACTCTCACTTTCCTAAGCGGTGGGGTAAATACTAAATAATTAGGTTAGACACAGTCCTTTTCACGCATGAAGCTACAATATGAGGAAAGGAGAATAGGTATTGCAACCCCATTTTGCAGAGGAGGAAACTGAGGATCAGAAAAGTGAAGTGACTTGCTCAAGGTCACACAGCAGGCAAGTGAGAAGCAGCGTGGCTCAGTGGAAAGAACATGGGCTTTGGAATCAGAGGTCATGGGTTCAAATCCTGCCTCCGCCACTTGTCAGCTGTGTGATTTTGGGCAAGTCACTTCACTTCCCTGTGCCTCAGTTCCCTCATCTGTAAAATGGGGATTAAGACTGTGAGCCCCATGTGGGACAACCTGATCACCTTGTAACCTCCCCAGTGCTTAGAACAGTGCTTTGCTCATAGTAAGTGCTTAACAAATATTATTAATATTATTATTAAGTGCTAGAGCCAGGATAGTGAACCCATGACCTCTAACTCCCAAGGTGATGCTCTTTCTGCTAGGTATATTGCTTCTGCAACCCTCCTGAGGGAAGAATGTCTGAAAAATATTTCATAATTGGAGAGTGATTTTGGTTGCTTCACCGCAGAGTCACGCATCAGGCTTTGAGGCCACAAAGATACCCACAGGTGAATTTCACTGTTGGCGATAGCTTTTACAAGCACTGAGTAGAACTAGATACCTGTTGTCCTTGTCTAAATCGAAATCTCCTGTCCAACCTACTTTGTAAGACTATCCAGGGAATGGATGAGAGATAGTGGAGCAAATCCTGCTGGAGGAGGAATGTAAATTAAGCACTTTAGAAAGGGCACTGAAGGTCTTCAGGTCACAAGGGTATCACTGAAGACCTAAAGGAAACTCAGAATCAATCAATCAATCAATCAGTGGTAGTTATTGAGTGCTTTCTGTGTGCAGAGCACTGTACTAAGCAATTGGGAGAGTACCATACAACAAAGTTGGTAGACATGTTCCCTGCCCACAACGAGCTTACCGTCTAAAACATAAGCACTTGCATAATGGGTCAACCTAGAATTGTATCCTCTAACGTGGCCGCAGGATATTTGAAGAAACTGTGTGATGATTGCTCCCCTTGATATCCATCCTAACATTTAAGGATGGTTCTTCAAACAATCCGAATTTTTTCTCTTGGACCTATCGTCTACCTTTCATCTTTAGCTTTCCTAACTTTTCCCCTTAATAATCTGTTATGGACCCCTCTTCCAATCAATCAATCAATCGATGGTATTTATTGAGTACTTACTGTTGTTCAGAGCACTTTACTAAGCACTTGGGAGAGTCCAATATACCAAAGTTGGTAGACGTGTTCCCCGACCACAATGAGCTTACAGTCTAGAGGGCTTCCGTGAATTGATCCAAGTCCTTCTCAAACTTCTTGTTATTTTTCTACCTGCGTAACACTTTGAAGTGATTAAATTCCATATGCTTACCAACCACGGTCCCCTTCTCCCAAGCTTTAGGCATGAATGAACCATCTTTTCCTCCTTGTCCCCCTCTTCATCCCCGCTATCTTACCTCCTTCCCTTCCCCACAGCACCTGTATATATGTATATATGTCTGTACATATTTATTACTCTATTTACTTATTTATTTATTTTACTTGTACATATCTATTCTATTTATTTTATTTTGTTAATATGTTTGGTTTTGTTCTCTGTCTCCCCCTTCTAGACTGTGAGCCCACTGTTGGGTAGGGACTGTATCTATATGTTGCCAACTTGTACTTCCCAAGCGCTTAGTACAGTGCTGTGCACACAGTAAGAGTTCAATAAATATGATGGATTATCATTCATTCAGTCATATTTTATGAGCGCTTACTGCGTGCAGAGCACTGTTCCAGGATTCTACATAGTGTCTAGCCAGAGAGATGCCACATCCCAGATATCTGATTTTGCACCTTTTAAAATGTCAACTTTATCCTCAGATTCAACCACTCCTGCAGTCTATGACTGATTCTTAAGATAGGAAGAAAGGTCCTTCCTAAATACTGAGCATTTAGAACACTGATGAGGCTTAATTTTGTGATGTTATCCTTTTTCCCTGAACACTTGGATAATTGGGTGTGACTTTTTGTTTAATGGTATTTAATATTTACTCTGTGCCAGACATTGTAGTAAGCACTGGGGTGAAGACAAGATAATCAGGTTAGACACAGTCCCTGTCCCACTAAGGGGTCAGACTTAATCCCCATTTTACAGATGAGGTAACTGAGGTACAAAGAAGTGAAGTGACTTGAGTGACCTATTCACAATACCTTTCTTCCCCAGCCTCACACCTACCGACCCCAATAAGCAACAAACGCTTCTTTTAATTTTACATCAAAATTCCATTTTCCAAGTTGTTGGAAATTGGAAATTATTTATTTGGCTGCTAACATAATCTCTGATGTTTTATCACTGTCAGCAAATGTGCCTATGTATCGTATGGCCTTAATGATTACCAGCTGATTTTTCTTTTGGCTTTGATTAGCATTCCCACTCTTATGTGAACTGAATCGGAGATATGATTCATGGTGTTTAGCTACTATTTCAAGCTTTTTTCCCCCCTTGCAGTTTCCTCAAAGCCTTCCAGTTTGAACAGCATGCTGTCATCCCATTTAAGCCGTAAGCATTTTTGGAGGGAAACAGAAATATTGATCGCTTTCTTACTTTGATCAAATGGTTGGATTCAAAACAAGAGGATGATACTGCAAGTGAAAATTTATTTATTTATTTTCCGAGGGGCCCTCGAAGACACAGAGATAATCACAGGCAGGCTTCAGAATGAAACTCCCCCTGACTGTTTTTATGAAAAATAGAAACAGGAAATTGTGTCTATTTAAAAGGAATGACTCCCTGCAGATTACCATCTTCCAATATTTAACTGTCTCTTTGTCCCCTAAGTGGGAGTAGAAATCCACTCATTTCCATCTCCATTTTCATATTAAGGAGACTCAAAAATGTCATGGTGGTCTAGATCTGGATTTTCTTGCTTGAATGTTTTGCATTGCAATTGACAGACGCCAACCGATACAAGACTCTTGGACTTCTTTCTAAAATGGCCTTACTAGACAGTGCAATTTGCAGCTGGTCTATCTCTATGCTACACAAACACAAATACTATATTAATAATAATAACCGTGTTAGTGAAAAGAGCACGGGCTTGGGAGTCAGAGGTCGTGGGTTCTAATCCCGGCTCTGCCACTTATCAGCTGTGTGACTTTGGGCAAGTCACTTCACTTCTCTGTGCCTCAGTTACCTCATCTGTAAAATGGGGATTAAGATTGTGAGCCCCATATAGAACAACCTGATTACCTTGTATCTACCTCAGCTCGTAGAACAGTGCTTGGCACATAGTGAGCTCTTAACAAATACCATTTTTTTTTTACTGTTCGAACACTTTCTTCTCCTATTTATAGTTTATTTTAGGACTTATTCCCCCCCCACCCTCAACTAGATCGTAAACTCCTTCCAAGCAGGGGTCATGTCTTCTTCTACTGCATACTCCATGAAACTTAGTGTTCTACACCCAGCAAGTGCTCAATGAACACCCCTGATTTATCGACTGGGGAGACCCTAGCCTCCATCACTCCTCTGGACCCTCCCCTGGCTTTAGCTCACTCCCCCACCTCAACTTGCAGCACCCAGATTCATCTTTCCTTCAACAATGTCTTCCCAAGTATATGAAGTGATGGAAAACTTTCTAATAAAACTAAAATAATCCAAGTGAAATCAAGGACACCATTTTCACTGCACTGAGGCTCTACCTGAGAAGAAGCAAACAAAATCAAGTCCTTGGAATGAATCCTTAAGGGAAAATTACTCTTGCCACTCAACAGCAAAGGGCATTCATTGCTAAGTTTCTCCTACCTTGGGAGCGCTAAAATGAACTAATAAAAGCGTGTAAATATTGGGCTTCCATGTCTGCTTCGGCTCAAATTGCCTTTAAAAAGCAGTATCACTTCGGGATAACTTTGGGTGGGGTAACGTTACCTAAGTGATATGCCGGCAGATCAAAATATACTCTAAAGTATCCTCCTCAAGCAAGGAGAGGCAGAGTGGCCTAGTGGACAGAGCCTGGGAGTCAGAGGACCTGGGTTCTAATCCTGGTCCGCCACTTGTCTGCTGTGTGACATTGGGCAAATCACTTAACTTCTCTGCCCCTCAGTTACCTCATCTGTAAAATGGGGATTAAAACGGTGAGCCCCATGTGGGACAACCTGATTACTTCGTATCTTCTCCAGCGCTTACAACAGTTTTTGGCACATAGTAAGTGTTTAACAAATACCATAACTATTATTATTATTATTATTATTAATAATACCATCTCTGCCACTTGTCTGCTGATTGACCCTGGCAAGTCACTTAACTTCACTGTGCCTCAGTTACCTCATCTGCAAAATGGGGACAAAGATTGTGAGCTTCATGTGGAACCTGGACCGTGTCCAACCTGATTAGCTTGTGTCTATCCCAGCACTTAGTACAGTAGCTCGTGCATAATTAGCACATAAGAAATGCCATTAAAAAAAATAACGTCAATGTAAGGGAGAGAATTGTGCAATAACTCTATATCGTACCCTTTAATGTCTCATTTTAGATACCACAGATTATTTTAAACCTGAGCCTAAGGAAAGAACAGGGTTAAAAAATCAACTTCCCATCAGGACAGAAGGTCAAGTTGGCAAAAAGTCTATTAGCATTAATGATTTTCAATGATTACCAACTTGCAGGCTGAAGGAGAACGGGTTTGTTTAGAAAGAAAGAGGTGAAACTGTAATATATAATCTTCAATTCAGAGCCCAGGAGGTCGCCCCAGCCCAAGACTTGAGGGGAAAGAAAAAAAGGGAGGGGCGAGGCAGACTGTGAGCTACCTGTGGGCAGGGATCATGTCTACCAACTCATTGCCGATCTCTTGTCCTTGTCCTGTCTCTGGCCCGAAAGCCCTCCCTCTTCACATCCAAAAGGTAATTACTCTCATCATCATCATCATCAATCGTATTTTTTGAGCACTTACTATGTGCAGAGCACTGTACTAAGCGCTTGGGAAGTACAAATTGGCAACATATAGAGACAGTCCCTACCCAACAGTGGGCTCACAGTCTAAAAGGGGGAGACAGAGAACAAAACCAAACATACTAACAAAATAAAATAAAGCAAAACTCCTCAAAGAAGCCTTCCCTGACTAAGCCCTCATTTCCTCTTATTATTATTAATAATAATAATGGTATTTGTTAAGCACTTTCTATGTACCAAGCACTGTTCCAATTGTTGGGGGGAGATCAAAGTTATCAGGTTGTCCCAGTTGGGGCTCACAGTCTTTATCCCCATTTTACACATGAGGTCACTGAGGTACAGAGAAGCTGAGTGACTTGCCCAAAGTCACACAGCAGACAAGCGGCAGAGCTGGGATTAGAACCCATGACCTCTGACTCCCAAGCCCATGCTCTTTCCACTGAGCCACACTACTTCTCTCACTTTTTTTTTTCTCCTCTTCTCCCACTCCCTTCTAGGTCACCCTTGCACTTGGATTTGCACATTTTTTTTATCCTTCCTTCAGCCCCACAACACTTACATATCCGTAATTTACCTACTTATATTAATACCTGCCTCCTCCTCTAGACTGGAAGCTCATTGTGGTCAGGGAACCTGTCTGCCAATGATTATGTTGTAGTGTCCAAAGTACTTAGTACAGTGCTTTGCACACAGTAAGCACTCAATAAAAATGATTGAGTGGCAGAGCCCAGGTCCAATGCAACATTCTGGGATTTTCTAGAGCACTCATGCTTAGTGTGATCTCCTCCTGCTGTTCCTCGGGACACCAGAAATGTCAGAAATACTAATTCAATTACAGGTAATGCCTTCAGATTTTTTTAATGGTATAACTTGTACTTCCCAAGCACTTAGTACAGTGCTCTGCACACAGTAAGCACTCAATAAATATGATTGAATGAATCATCATCATCAATCGTATTTATTGAGCGCTTACTGTGTGCAGAGCACTGTACTAAGCACTTGGGAAGTACAAGTTGGCAACATATGAATGAATGAATGAATAAATTTGTTATGTACTTACTACATGCCAGGCACTGTACTAAGCACAGGGGCAGATACAAGCTAATCAGGTTGGACGCAGTCCCTGTCCCACACTGGGCCCGCAGTATTAATCCCCATTTCACAGATGAGGAAACTGAGGCACAGAGAAGTTAAATAACTTGCCCGAGGTCACAGAGCAGTCGGGTGTTGGAGCCGGGATTAGAACCCAGGACCTTCTATTTTCCAGCTTGTGCTCTATCCACTAAACCACACCGCTTCTGGTTATTGGATGTCTTTGGCTTCAATTCGTGGAACACCATATTTCCCAAAGAGTTTCTTTCCATGAGGTTAGAAATTGAAATAGCTGCCTTGGCAGGGTCACCCCAGCCAGCACTCTGGAGTACTCTTGAGTTGTTTGTTCCCTTTGCCTTTGGGTAAGGCTGGCAAATATATGCAAAATGTATGGATTGTTGCCCTCCACCATTATTAAGCTGTCAATCAAAAAAGCTTTTCTGCCAGGAGATACAGTTTCACATTCCCACAGCCAACCGTTCGCTCTATTAGAATCCTTGCGAGGCGTAGACCAGATTGGGTTTCCACATGTCTTCGATGACAACGTTTTCAAAAACAAATGTCTGCTTCTAAAAGAGGAATGATTTGCCATCCCCTGCCCTTGGGAGTAGCTTACCCACCCAGGCTTGGCCCAGGCAAGCTTTAAATGCTTTAGTTCCAACATCATTCTTCGGGTGACATAATTTAACCGCTGTTGACGTTGGAAAACGGTGCCTCGACTTCTTTGAGACTGCCCTTCACCATCCTGGTCTCGCTGGGGTATAAATAGAACCCCCTGTGTAAGTGGTCATGGACTGCAAGACTGTTGCATGAATAAGCAGTAACATCAGTCAGAACTCGAGACGGGATAAAGAGCTTTGATGCAGAATTCTGTAAGCTATGTAGTAGTAGTAGTAGTAAGAGTAGCAGTAATAGTAGTAGTAGCAATAATAATAGTAATAAAGTAGTAGCACTAGTAGCAGTAGTGGTAGTAATAATGGATAATAATAATAATAATAATAATACAGAGCAGTAGTAACAGTATAAGAGTTATAGTAGCAGTAGTAGCAATAGCAGCAGCAATAGTAGTAATAACAGTAGCAGTGGTAACAATAGTAGTAACAGTAGTAGTAGCAATTGTTGCTGACTTGTACTTTCCAAGTGCTTAGTACAATGCTCTGCACACAGTAAGCGGTCAATAAATATGATTGAATGAATGAATGAATACTAGCAGTAATAATAATAATAATAATAATAATAATAATAATAATAATAATAATAATGGTCTTTGGTAAGTGCAGTAGTAGTAATGGTAGTAATAATAGTAGTATATCAGTAAAAGTAGTCGTAATAGGAGTAGTAGCAATAGCAGTAATTATAATGCTGGTGTTTGTTAAGTGCTTACTACGTGCCAAGCACTGTTTTAAGTGCTGGGGTAAATACAAGGTAATCAGATTGTCCCACATGGGGCTCACAATCTTAATCCCCATTTTACAGATGAGATAACTGAGTCATGGAGAAGTGAAGTGTGACTTGCCTAAAGTCACACAGCTGACTAGTGGCGGAAGAGGGATTAGAACCCACGATCTCTGACTCCCAAGCCCGTGTTCTTTCCACTAAGCCAAGCTAATTAGGAGTAATAGTAGTAGAAGTAGTAGTAGTAATAATAGTTGTAGCAATAGTAGTAGCGGTTGTAGTAACAATAGTAGTAGCAAAACCTGCCGGTCTTGCCTCCGCAACATTGCCAAGATCCGTCCTTTCCTCTCCATCCAAACCGCTACCCTGCTGGTTCAATCTCTCATCCTATCCCGACTGGATTACTGCATCAGCCTCCTCTCCGATCTCCGATCCTCCTGTCTCTCCCCACTTCAGTCTATACTGCACGCTGCTGCCTGGGTCATCTTTGTGCAGAAACACTCTGGGCATGTTACTCCCCTCCTCAAAAATCTCCAGTGGCTGGCAGTCAACCTATGCATCAGGCAAAAACTCCTCACTCTCGGCTTCCAGGCTGTCCATCCCCTCGCCCCCTCCTACCTCCCCTCCCTTCTCTCCTTCTCCAGCCCAGCCCGCACCCTCCACTCCTCTGCCGCCGCTAACCTCCTCACTGGGCCTCATTCTCCCCCGTCCCGCCGTCGACCCCCGGCCCACGTCCTCCCCCTGGCCTGGAATGCCCTCCCTCTGCACATCCACCAAGCTGGCTCTCTTTCTCCCTTCAAAGCTCTACTGAGAGCTCACCTCCTCCAGGATGCCTTCCCAGACTGAGCCCCCTCCTTCCTCTCCCCCCCACCTCCTTCCCCTCCCCACAGCACCTGTATATGTTTGTACAGATTTATTACTCTATTAATTTTACTTGTACATACTTACTATTCTAATTATTTTGTTAATGATGTGCACCTAGCTTTACTTCTATTTATTCTGATGACTTGACACCTGTCTACAGGTTTTATTTTGTTTTCTGTCTCCCCCTTCTAGACTGTGAGCCCGTTGTTGAGTAGGGACCGTCCCTATATGTTGCCAACTTGTACTTTCCAAGCGCTTAGTACAGTGCTCTGCACACAGTAAGCACTCAATAAATACGATTGAATGAATGAATGAATAGTAGCTGCAGTAGTAATAATAGTAGTAGCAGTAGTAGTAGCAAAAAAGAAGGAAAAGGAGAAGTAGAGAAAAAATCTGGGGAGGCAGGAAATCTGAGAACAGTCCTCTAGACTGTAAGCTCCTTGTGGGCAGGGAAAGTGTCTGTTTATTGTTCTAGTGTACTCTCCCAACTGCTTAGTACAGTGCTCGGCACGCAGTAAGTGCTCAATAAATATGATTGACCGCTGGAGGAAAGGATAGTGACCCTTGAGCGAGTGTCCAGATGTGGACAAGGCAGGAACAAGACAAGAGACAGAGAAGGGAATGGAAAGAGCCACGAGCAAGGGTGGAAACAGGGGAGGAGTACCCTATTTGTTCAACCCGCTTGTGATTGGCATATATTTCTTCCACAGATCCCTAGGAATAGTAATCGTATTTTTGAAGTGCTCTCAATGTGTCGGGGTGAGTCTTCAGCTTGCTTGGACCCCAGGTTTTAAGAACAGGGCCTCTGCGCTCTCCGGGAGAGCAAACCTACTCAAGGCACCTCCTCCTTAGCTAATTTTCTGTGTTGAAGCCATTAGAACTCCCAACCGCAAATTTTCTGGTCTAAATCAAACCTTGGGCCATTCGGTATGCCATCGTGATGTCAATTCCTCGCCCATCTCTCCCAGGGAATTACAATTTTTGAACTGGAAATCTGACCCAGCCCAATCGACTCCGATTTTGGTATACACCCGTCGGTTGCATTTTCATTCCATACATTTTCTTCTACGATCTGGTTGAGTAGTAGGAATGTGTCATCAGCATTAACTGATTGACCATTTATTTAGACCGTGAAGTGTAGATAGTAAACTTCTGCCTGAACACAGATGCATATCTGAGCTCGACAGTGTTTTTAAATATGATATTTATTCATATTTTCCGAGCTCATGTGAAAGCTATTCATAAACTTTACTTACAAGCCAGGATTACTCACTGCCAATCCCTAAAATTAGTTTTTTAAAATACCATGTACAAGTCAGAAAAAACAGCTCATCTCTTTGAAGGTTGCAGACAGGCTAATATTTTACTTTTCTAAAAAAGATAAGGACAAAATATCAGGAGGAGCTGCATATATGTAGCCGTAATACTTAGAGGTCGACTTCAGCGGTGAATTATTACACTTTGAAAGATTTCCAGGCAGAACTGAGTCTCATTTTTGACATCAAGTTAAAATCACTTTAGTGTGAATAATTTTAGAATGAAATATTTTCCAAGGGGAGGGCGTTGTGGGGGACGTTTACGCTGGATTTTATCCAGTTATTAAATTCTACATCCACAATACCTTGAATCTAGAAAGACTTCATTGGACCTGGTGCAATGAATGTGGTCTTTGTGAAAATGACACTGTAAGCTGTTTGAAGACGGTTCTGGTCTAGACAAAATAAATGCTTTTCCCTGAGGAGATTTTGGAAGAGGAGGGATAATCATCATAATTTTTTAATTATTATTATTAATATTACTATATGTAGCATTTATTAAGTGCTTTCCATGTGCCAAAACATTGTGCTAAGTGCTGAGTAATAATAATTAGGTAGTCATCATCATCATCATCATCAATCGTATTTATTGAGCGCTTACTATGTGCAGAGCACTGTACTAAGCGCTTGGGAAGTACAAATTGGCAACATATAGAGACAGTCCCTACCCAACAGTGGGCTCACAGTCTAAAAGGGGGAGACAGAGAACAAAACCAAACATACTAACAAAATAAAATAAATAGAATAGAATAATCATGGCATTTATTAAACCCTGGGTGGATAGAAGATTGCCTCCGCCCCACACAGCGCTCACAGTCTATTTTATCCCCATTTTACAGATGAGGAAGCTGATGCCCAGGGAGGAAAATAATCATCATCATATTGGTACTTGTTAATACCTTTCTATGTACCAACCACTGTTTCAAGCCCTGGGGTAGGTATAAGTTAATCAGGTTGGACACGGTCTCTGTCCCATATAGGGCTCATAGTCTAAATCCCCATTTTACAGATGAGGGAACAGAGAAGTGAAGTGATTTTCCCGAGGTCACACAGCAGACACGTGGCGGAGCCTGGATTAGAATCCAGGTTCTTCCGATTCGCAGATTCGGGCTCTATCCATTAGGCCACACTGCTTCTCAAGTGACTTGCCCAATGTCACTCAGTAGGCCAGTGGCAGAGTTGGGACTCAAACCCAGGTCTTGTGACTTCTGCTGTCATGTGCTCTTTCCATCCGGGCTTCCAGGGCCATGGCACAGAAACAGGTAATCATCATCATCATCATCAATCGTATTTATTGAGCGCTTACTATGTGCAGAGCACTGTACTAAGCGCTTGGGAAGTACAAATTGGCAACATATAGAGACAGTCCCTACCCAACAGTGGGCTCACAGTCTAAATCAGGCTTGACTCAATCCTTCTCCCACTCAGGGCTCACAGTCTGAGGAATGTATTACAACATTCGTTCATTCATATTTACTAAGTGCTTACTGTGTGCAGAGAACTGTACTAAGAGCTTGGGAAAGTACAATATGACAATAAACAGTGACGATCCTTGCCCACAACGAGCTCACAGTCTAGCCAGGGGAGACAGACATCAATACAAATCATCATCATCATCAATTGTATTTATTGAGCGCTTACTGTGTGCAGAGCACTGTACTAAGCGCTTGGGAAGTACAAATTGGCAACATATAGAGACGGTCCCTACCCAACAGTGGCTCACAGTCTAAAAGGGGGAGACAGAGAACAAAACCAAACATATTAACAAAATAAAATAAATAGAATAGATATGTACAAGTAAAATAAAGAAATAAACAGATGTCAATACAAATAAATAAAATTACAGATATATACATGTCAGTGTCTGTCTCCCCCTCTAGACTGGAAGCTTGCTGTGGGCAGGGAACATGTCTGCTAACTCTGCTACACTGTAATAAATAATAATAGTGATGGCATTTATTAAGCACGTACTATGTGCAAAGCACTGTTCTAAGCGCTGGGGAGGTTACAAGGTGATCAGGTTGTCCCACGTGGGGCTCACAGTCTTAATCCGCATTTTACAGATGAGGTAACTGAGGCACAGAGCAGTTAAGTGACTTTCCCAAAGTCACACAGCTGACAATTGGCAGAGTCAGGATTTGAACCTACGACCTCTGACTCCAAAGCCCGGGCTCTTTCCACTGAGCCACGCTGTACTCTCTTGTACTCTCCCGAGCGCTTAGTATGGTGCACTGCACATAGTAAGCGCTCAATAAATACCACTGATTGATAACTCACTGTTTTAACCTAAGCATTCTTGCAGCGCACAGGAAACAAATTCAACTTCGGACCACGATCCCACTAACCTCTACAGAATTTCCGACAGCCTCGGAAACGCTGTCCTTTTTAGGTCTCTCCTTCCATCCTTGGCCGGTGGTTCTGCTGCTCGCCATTGACGTTTAGTCTAGCTACACAAGAACGAAGAGTTAAGTGAGAATTTCTGGTCCGTGTGGAGTCTTAATGGAGGGGAAACCTTGCCTAGATCAAAGTGGGATCTTTAATGAAGTTCTTTAGACTTTTGAACTCTCCCCCTAGACTGTAGTCAGCCTGTCAGTCCGTCGTGTTTATGGAGTACTTACTGTAGTGGACAGAGCACTGTATTAAGCACTTGGGAGGGTACAATATAACAATATTCATTCACTCATTCAATCGTATCTATTGAGCACTTACTGTGTGCAGAGCACTGTACTAAGCACTTGGGAAGTACAGGTCGGCAACATATAGAGACGGTCCCTAACCAACAATGTCAGTCTAGAAGATATAACAAACACATTCCCTGCCCACAACAAGCTTACAGTCTAGATTGTAAATTCCTTGAGGGCAGGGCCAATGTCTCCGACTCAGTTGTACTCTTGTACTCAATACATAACAATAGTAATAATGATGGTATTTGTTAAACTCTTACTATGTGCAAAGCACTGTTCTAAGTGCTGGGGTGGGATACAAGGTGATCAGGTTGTCCCACGTGGGGCTCACAGTCTTAAGCCCCATTTTACAGATGAGGGAACTGAGGCAGAGAGAAGTGACTTGCCCAAAGTCACACAGCTGACAATTGGCGGAGTCGGGATTTGAACCCATGACCTCTGACTCCAAAGCCCGAGCTCTTTCCACTGAGCCAAGCTGCTTCTCTGCTTCTACATAGTAGAAGTAGAAACCGTATTTATTATTATTATTATTATAGTAATATAATAATAGTATTTGTTTTAAGCATTTACTATGTGCCAGTCACTGTACTAAGCACTGGGGTAGATACAAGCAAATCGGGCTGGACACAGTCCCTGTCCCATGTGGGGCTCACAGTCTCCATCCCCATTTTACAGATGAGGTAACTGAAGTCCGGAGAAGTAAAGTGACTTGCCCAAGGTCACACCGCAGACAAGTGGCAGAGGCAGGATTAGAACCCATGACCTTCTGTCTCCCAGGCCCGTGCTCTAACCTCTAGACCATGCTGCTTCTCATAATGTACTATGCCAAGTCCTCGAGAAAGTCCAATAGAGTCACAAGATACCTTCTCTGGTCTCAAGGTTATTACTCTCTAACAGGGAAGACAGACATAGAAATATTTACCATTTTAGTCATCAGAATAAACAACAGGCTGTGCAATCGATTGTGCTAATATATGCAAAGGCTACTTATGAAAGGCAATAATAAAGAGCCCACGAGTGGGACACGGACCATGTCTGATTTGATTAACTTGTCTCTATCCTAGTGCCCGGAATGTAAGTGCTTAATAAATACCATGATAAAAAAAAAGTGCTACTACAATCACTATTCCTATAAGAGTGATTGATTGCTTGAATGATTGAAAGAAAAACAAATCTGGCAGGTGTTAGACAGCCTTCTTGTCACCACTTTTCCATAGTCGAGCAAGCCTTCATTCTTGCAAATATTTTAAATGTCTCCTGGAATGATATATACAGGAGATTTCCCTTATTGTGGGCTGAAATGTAGAGAATTTGGGTTTCTTCCTTGTTTAGGGTTTCTTTTTTTTATGGTATTTTTGAACAAATCTCATTAAAGAAATCGTTAAGCACTTACTACGTGCCAGACACTGTACTAAGCACTGGGATAGATGCAAGATAATGATTCACTTGTATTTCATTCATTTGTATTTATTGAGCGCTTACTGTGTGCAGAGCAGGGTACAGGGCCATATTCACTGAGGTGCTAACTGGATTTCGAGATGGAGGCTGCCCGAAGGTGGTTAAACTGGAAATGTAGATTTGGGAGTAGCACCCTAGTAATGGGAGGCCGAAGAGAAGAGAGAGAGAGAGAGAGAGAGAGAGAGAGAGAGAGAGAGAGAGAGAGAGAGAGAGAGAGAGCGGGGAGCAGGAGGCCATCCTCCAGTGAGTAGAGGTGACTTGGGCAAGTCACCTTACTTCTCTGTGCCTCAGTTCCCTCATCTGTAAAATGAGGATTAAGACTGTGAGCCCCACGTGGGACAACCTGATCACCTTGTATCCTCTCCAGCGCTTAGAACAGTGCTTTGCACATAGTAAGTGCTTAGCAAATGCCATCATTATTATTATTACAGAAGTAGGATGCTGTGCTGGGTGGAGCTAAACCAGAGAATGTGTTCAAAATGGCAGAATGATGACTCTCCAGCTGAAGTAGAATTTCCCCCGAAACACTGCCTGGCAGGAGAAACCAGGCTCGTGTGAAATAATCAAAAGGGTCACCAGGGTTTCCCGCTCTCCGATTTCTCTCATATTAATTGGGGTCAGCCCTTGAGTGGCAAGTACCTAATCCAAACAAACATTCTCCATGTTGCCTGTGGTTGACTTTTCAACTCCAGTGGCAAATGTCTCCCTGTCCGGTTGACTAAAACCGTGGTGACTGGCAGCAAGTCGGAGGGAAAGCAAGGCAGCCTGAATGGGATTCCAACCTGTTTCTTCCCAGGGATTGTGCCCGTGGTCAAGAAGCAGCATGGCTCAGTGAAAAGAGCACAGGCTTAGGAGTCAGAGGTCATGGGTTCAAATCCTGGCTCCGCCAACTGTCAGCTGAGTGACCTTGGGCAAGTCACTTAGCTTCTCTGTGCCTCAGTTACCTCTTCTGTAAAATGGGGATTAAGACTGTGAGCCCAACGTGGGACAACCTGATCACCTTGTATCCTCCCAGAGCTTAGAACAGTGCTTTGCACATAGTAAGCGCTTAACAAATGCCATCATTATTATTATTAACATCATCTACTTACATTTGGCCGTCTCCTCACAAAGGAGGTGTTTAGAGTGTGAGAGGAGTCACACCCCACCAGTCTCATTCTCTCATCCCACCTGAACCTCTGAATTTGACCCCATGACTAGTCAGTCAACCGTACTTACTGAGCTGTTACTGTGGGCAGAACACTGTACTATGCGCTTGGAAGAGTAAAATACAATGATATAACAGACACATTCCCTGCCCTCAACGAGCTTAGCCAATGGGAGATGGCTGGCTCAGGAGCTTAGTACAGTGCTTCACATGCAGGAAGCGCTCAATAAATTCCATCTATAAAGTACCATGAATTGATCTCTCAGCTCCATCGCCAGCAAGGTCCTAGCCAGGGTCTTTCTGGACCAACTGCTGTGCCTTAGTTCCCTCATCTGTAAAATTGGGATTAGGACCATGTGCCCTATGTGGGACAGGGACTGTGCTGAGGATAATGATGATGGTATTCATTCAATCGTATTTATTGAGCACTTACTGTGTACAGAGCACTGTACTAAGCGCTTGGAAAGTACAATTCATCAACAGAGACAATCCCTGCCCACAATGGGCTCACAGTCTAGAAGGGGGGAGAAAGACATCAAAACAAGTAAACAGGCATCAATACAAATAAATAGAATTATAGATATGTACGTAAATACACACACATGTATTCGTTGTTGAGCACTGTTCTAAGCTCTGGGGTAGATACAAAGTAATCAGGTTGGACACAGTCTCTGTCCCACACGGGGCTCACAGCCTTAATCCCCACTTTAGAGATGAGGAAACTGAGGCCCAGAGAAGTCAAGTGAGTTCCCCAAGGTCACACAGCAAACAAGTGGCAGAGGCAGGATTAGAACCCAGGTCCTTCTGAATCCCAGGCCCGTGCTCTATCCACTAGACTACGCTGCTTCTCTGTGTCCCACCTGATCAACTTGTGTCTACCCCAGTGCTCAGTACAGTGCCTGGCACTTAGTAAGTGCCTAACAAATATCATAAAAAAACCCACCACTGATCACATGCTTCCTAAATCACAGTATAGCTTCTCTCCCTTATAGACTGTGAGCCAGTTGTTGGGTAGGGACTATCTCTGTATGTTGCCGATTTGTACTTCCCGAGCGCTTAGTACAGTGCTCTGCATACAGTAAGCGCTCAATAAATATGATTGAATGAATGAATGAATACCCACAGCTGGGAACAGTTTGGGCCTCATTCACAATCAAAAAGTGAAGGGACAAGCGCTGAGATTTCTATGAGGTTTTCACAGCCTGGATGAAAACATTAATGGACTCCGTCACTGACTCGCTAACACCATCTGCGGTTGGTTTCTTTCTCCTCAGTGCAAATATGTGAGAATAACTCATATGGAAAACTCTTCCAACTCAACAGGGTAAGGACATCATTGAATGTTCTGGAGAAGTCATTCAAGTGTTGCTATGGACACGCCTAAAATGACACGCAATTGACTGTACTCCGCTTTGCGGAATCGGCCTGGTGCTATCAACGGACGAAAAGCAAAGAAAACTGAGGTAACAAATGGGTCAGCCTGTTAGAGGGAATCCTACAAAGAAGGAAACACTTTCACTGGTAACCTGGAACTAAATTCCAGCAAGGAATTCTGCATCAAAAGAAATTCTTTACTATTGGCTTCCATCACTTTGCCCCTCCTATCTTACCTCACTGATTTCTTATTACAACCCAGCCCGCACTCTTCATTTCTCTAAGGCCAACCTACTCTCTGTATCTCCATCTTGTCTATCTCACTGCCAACCCCTCACCCACATCCTGCCTTTAGCCTGGAACTCTTCCCTCTTCCTTTCATTCTTTCATTCAGTTGTATTTATTGAGCGCTTACTGTGCACAGAGCACTGTACTAAGCACTTGGGAAAGTGAAATACAACAATAAGCAGGCACATTCCCTGCCCAAAATGAGCTCACAGTCTAGAGGTGGGGAGACACAGCAATACGAATAAATAATTGACAGATATATACATAAGTGCAGTGGGGCTGGGGTGGGGGAAGGACAGAGGGAGCAAGTCGGGGTGACGTAGAAGGGAGTGTGAGAAGAGGAAGTGCGGGGATGCTTCGTTTGGGAAGGCCTCTTGGAGAAGACGGGCCTTCAATAAGGTTTTGAAGAGAGGGAGAGTCATTGTCTATCATTGGATTTGAGGGGGGAGGGTGTTCCATGCCAGAGGCAGGACATAGGTCTGGCCAACAAATGCCAAGGGGGATTTGTGAGACATCAACCAGTACATACCCGTGCCTTCGAGACCCCATGTCCTCCCCTCTAGCTGGATAGAATCCCTCGTATCCAGTGATGCTGTCTAGAAACCCTCTGTTGCATTTTCTTAGGTCTATCCTGAATCCCTTCCGCTGCAGTTTAAAGCCACTTCCTCTTGCTTGTCCTCAGTGGAGAGGGGGAGCAGATGGTCCCCATCCCCCACAGAACAACCCTGACGTGACTGAAAACTGCTGGGAAGCCACCCTCCAGTCTTCCCCATAGAAATCCTGGCGTGACCAGAATGTCACGTTACAGGGAAGATCATCCCAGTGTCAGGGAGAAGGTCCGTGCCTGCAGCTTGCCACCTTCCTCTGTTCTCTTGGGGTAGAGGCGTACAAAATGGATTTCCATAATAGCTGCTATGGTCTGTCTGTTCCCTTCAGCCTCAGGGTCCTGACACCCTTGCACTGCAGAGGATCTTGGAAAATCCAGAGGGAAGGGTTGGCCATCTCACCGCCAATCCCTCACTCATGTCATGCCTCTGGCCTGGAAGACCCTCTTATTTCATATCCGACAGATGATTACTCTCCCCACCTTCAAAGCCTTTATCCAAGGCACATCTTCTCCCAGAAGTTTTCCCCAGTTGAGCCCCCATTTCCTCTACTCCCTCTCCCTTCTGCGTCACCTTAGCATTTGGATTTGCATCCTTCATTCACCCCACCCTCAGCCCCACAGCACTGAGGTAAACAATATCCATGATTTATTTTACTGTTGGTCTCCCTCTAGACTGTAAGCTCCTCGAGGGCTTAGTCTGGATAAACTAAAGGCCATGCAAGACCAGGCGTCCCTCCCTTCTGGAAGCGGTCAGGGTGGCCCGGTGTTAGTTGGCTGGTGTGGGAAGGGGAGTAGAGAAGTAGAGAAGTAGTAGAGAAGTAAGAGTAGAGAGAGTAGAGAAGCAGATTGGCTCAGTGGAAAGAGCACAGGCTTTGGAGTCAGAGGTCCTGTGTTCAAATCCCGGCTCTGCCAATTGTCAGCTGTGTGACTTTGGGCAAGTCACTTGACTTCTCTGTGCCTCAGTTACCTCATTTGTAAAATGGGGATTAAGACTGTGAGCCCCCTGTGGGACAACCTGATCACCTTGTAACCTCCCCAGCACTTAGAACAGTGCTTTGCACATAGTAAATGCTTAATAAATGCCATCCTCATAGAGGAGGATTTTTGAAGAGATGCAAGATTTCCCTGCTTCATTGCAGCCTCACCCCTTGGGCTGTCGGTCATTACGGTGGTCTGGATGGTTCAGAAATGGGCTTTCAATCTTTACCTGGAAGTAGCACGGCTTCATGGAGAAAGCACGGACCTGGGAGTTGGAGGGGGGAGAATCAGGGGTGTGGAATAATCTGTGCCGGGTCACTGGGGGAGAGTCAGGGATGGAGAGGGGAGCGTCAGCGGTGTAGACGGTCTGTGCTGGGACACTGGAGAGAAACTCAGAGATGGGGAGGGAGGAGTTTGTAGCATTGTGTGACCAAGCCCTGACCACGAGGATGAGTATCCGGGAAAGCACCAACACATGGTTCGTCCTGGTGCCCCTGTCAGAGAACGCCCTCTGGGCCGAATGGGCCATTCATTCATTCAATCATATTTATTAAGCGCTTACTGTGTGCAGAGCACTGTACTAAGCGCTTGGAAAGTACAAGTTGGCAACATATAGAGACAGTCCCTACCCAACAGCGGGCTCACAGTCTAGAAGAACCATGAGTATGACTCATTAACAGCCCTGCAATCAATCGATCGATGACATTTGTTGAGCACTTACTGTGTGCAGAGCACTGTACTGAGCACTTGGGTGAAGTACAATACAATTGAGTTGGTAGATTCAACCCTTGCCTTACAATCTAGAGGAGACAGACATTAATATAAACTACAGAAATCAATCAATCATATTTTTTGAGCACTTACCGTGTGCAAAAGTGCTTGGAAGAAAAGGGGAAATGGTAGGGAATAAGGATAGGTATGTACGTGTCGTCGGGCTGGAGCAGGTATCAAAGTGCTCATGGCCTTTGGTTCTTCAAGCCCTGGAGAAATCCTCTTTGCCCGAGGTTTGTTTTTCCTGAAACCTGTGAAAGAGACCTGCCGGTAGGGAGTGGTCTCTCAGCTGGAACTAAAATCCCCTTGGAACACGCAAGCCCCTCCAACTGCGAAGGCAGCTCCCTCAAACCCTGCATGAAGACACTGAGAAATTCATTCAATCATATTTATTGAGCGCTTACTGTGTGCAGAGCACTGTACTAAGTGCTTAGCACTATACTAAGAGCTTGAGAAATACCACCCCGGGCTAGAAAGCATATGGAGAGTCAGAAGGACCTGGGTTCTAATCCCTCCTCTGCCACTCTTCTGCTGTGTGACCTCGGGCAAGTCACTTCACTTCTCTGGGGCTTCAGTGACCTCATCTGAAAAATGGAGATTAAGACTGTGAGCCCCACTGGGGCAGGGACTATAACCAGCCCAATTTGCTTGTATCCAACCCAGCACTTAGTACAGTGCCTGGCACGTAGTAAGCACTTAACATATACTGCAATTATTGTTACTGAGGATGTCCCTGACTGAACTGTGGAAGTGTCTAATCAATCAATCAACCAATCAATCGTATTTATTGAGCGCTTACTGTGTGCAGAGCACTGTACTAAGTGCTTAGCACTATACTAAGAGCTTGAGAAATATCACCCTGGGCTAGAAAACATGTGGAGAGTCAGAAGGAGCTGGGTTCTAATTCCTCCTCTGCCACTCTTCTGCTGTGTGACCTCGGACAAGTCACTTCACTTCTCTGGGGCTTCAGTGACCTCATCTGAAAAATGGAGATTAAGACTGTGAGCCCCATTGGGGCAGGGACTATGTCCAGCCCAATTTGCTTGTATCCAACCCAGCACTTAGTACAGTGCCTGGCACGTAGTAAGCACCTAACATATACTGCAATTATTGTTATTGAGGATGTCCCTGACTGAACTGTGGAAGTGTCTAATCAATCAATCAATCAATCAATCGTATTTATTGAGCGCTTACTGTGTGCAGAGCACTGTACTAAGTGCTTAGCACTATACTAAGAGCTTGAGAAATACCACCCTGGGCTAGAAAGCATATGGAGAGTCAGAAGGACCTGGGTTCTAATCCCTCCTCTGCCACTCTTCTGCTGTGTGACCTCGGGCAAGTCACTTCACTTCTCTGGGGCTTCAGTGACCTCATCTGAAAAATGGAGATTAAGACTGTGAGCCCCATTGGGGCAGGGACTATGTCCAGCCCAATTTGCTTGTATAATCATCAATCATATTTATTGAGCACTAACTGTGTGCAGAGCACTGTACTAAGCGCTTGGTACAGTGCCTGGCACGTAGTAATAAGCACTTAACATATACTGCAATTATTGTTATTGAGGATGTCCCCAACTGAACTGTGGAAGTGTCTAACTCCAAGTCCTCGGGCCAGGCCCCGCCAAAAAAACACTGGGCCACTGCGCTCCTCACGATTGATTAATCTGCTCCGGAGCCCGCCACAGATGGTCTCGGTCTTCGCCTCCCCCCACCCCCCACCTAGGAATTTTTCGAAAATGACACCCAAGTTTTTCTTGGCAGAATTTGGGCTGCCTGGCAAACAGTTCTCTCCAGCTCTAATTAGGATGACAGCTTTAATGGGGAAGATAATCGCATTAAATGGTTCTTATTCCACTCCCTGGGACGAATTTGCAATGGCCATGAAACGGGTGAAACGGAAAGAAGAAAGGGATGAGAGACCACACACCTCGCTAGCAGGCCACTGTCTCGTCTCCTCAGGGGTGATGGCCCTCAAGGGGATTCTAGAAGGCCCATGTGTCTGCTGACAGAACAGACCCAAAGCTCTCTCCTCTCCCCGCTGCGCTGATTGGGGTTGCCTCAGGCGCTTAGTACAGTGCTCTGCACTGATTGATTGATTAAACAGAAAGTTTGGGAGCTCAAGGGGAAGGGACTGATCACCTAAGTATCCTAGATTCTTCCCTCAGTCGGGGAAAATGCTCCATGGGAGAAAGGTTGGTGAGAGAAGGGGATTTGATTTAATAATAATGATAATAATCATTGTGGCATTTGTTAAGCACTTACTAGGGGCCAGGCACTGTACTAAGCACTGGGATGGATACAAACAAACCAGATCAGACAGAGACCCTGTCCCACATGGGGCTCACAGTCTTAATCCCCATTTTACAGATGAGAGAACTGAGGCACGGAGAAAATAAGTGACTTACCCAAGGTCACACAGCAGACAAGTGGTAGAGCCAGGACTAGAACCCAGGTCCTTCTGACTCCCAGGAATGTGCTCTTTCCACTGGGCCACACTGCTTCTCCCAGGTCACGAATATTTGTTATGCACCTACTATGTGCCAAGCACTATATTAAGGGTTGGGGTAGAGAAGCAGCATGGTTTAGAGGAAAGAGCATGGACCTGAGAGGTCACGGGTTCAAATCCCGGCTCCGCCGCTTGTCTGCTGTGTGACTCTGGGCAAGTCACTTAACTTCTCTGTGCCTCAGTTACCTCATCTGTAAAATGGGGATTAAGACTGTGAGCCCCATGTGGGACAACCTGATCACCTTGTATCCTCCCCAGTGCTTTGCACATAGTAAGCGCTTAACAAATGCCATCATTATTATACAAGGTAGTCAGGTACAGTTAAATTATCATATTGTACTCCCCCAACTGCTTAGTACAGTGCTCTGCACACAGTAAGTACCCTAAAGCCAATGGTCAGGAGTTTCTACTTTTGAGGCGTGGGGAGATTGTGAGCTAAACGATTTTTTAGAAAAGTGATTCAGGCTGTATGAGCTGGAGAGGGTAGAAACTGGAGACAAGGAGGCTGATGCTGTAGTTAATAATAATAATAATAATTTATTCATTCAATCATATTTATTGAGTGCTTACTATGTGCAGAGCACTGTACTAAGCGCTTGGAAAGTACAATTCAGCAATAGAGACAGTCCCTGCCCACACTGGGCTTACAGTCTAGAAGGTGGGGGGGGGGGGGGCAGACAACAAAACAAGTAAACAAGCATCAATATAAATAAATAGAACTATTGATACATACACATCAAATCAAGTATATAGGCATCAGTATAAATAAATAGAATTATAGATATATACGCATGCACATAAGTGCTGTGGGGCAGGGAGAGGCTGGGAAGAGCACTTCCTCTCCCCCTCCTCCCCCTCCCCATCCCCTCCTTACTTCCTTCCCCTCCCCAAAGCACCTGTATATATGTTTGCACATATTTATTACTCTATTTATTTTACTTGTACATATTCTATTTATTTTATTTTGTTAATATGTTTTGTTTTGTTCTCTGTCTCCCCCTTCTAGACTGTGAGCCCACTGTTGGGTACCCCCTTCTAGACTGTGAGCCCACTGTTGGGTAGGGACCGCCTCTATATGTTGCCAACTTGAACTTCCCAAGCGCTTAGTACAGTGTTCGGCATACAGTAAGTGCTCAATAAATACGATTGAATGAATGAATGAATGAATGAATGAATGAGTCGAGGTGACACAGAAGGGAAGGGGAGCTGAGGAAAAGGGGGGCTTAGTCTGGGAAGGCCTTTTGGAGGAGGTGAGCTTTCAGTAGGGCTTTGAAGGGGGGAAGAGTGATCGTTTGACAGATTTGAGGAGGGAGGGCATTCCAGGACAGAGGTAGGACGTGGGCCAGGGTTCGACAGTGGGACAGGCGACATGGAGGCCCAGTGAGAAGGTTAGCACCAGAGAAGTGGAGTATGCGGGCTGGGATGGAGAAGGAGTCAAGGGAGGCGAGGTAGGAAGGGGCAAGGTGTTGGAGAGATTTAAAACCAATAGTGAGGAGTTGTTGTTTGATACAGAGGTGGATAGGTGGCCACTGGAGAGTTTTGAGGAGGAGGGGGTGATATGACCTGAACGTTTCTGTGGAAAGATAATCTGGGCAGAGGACTGAAGGTCGGACTGAACTGGGGAGAGAAAGGAGAGATGGGTCAGAAAGGCGGCTGATGCAGGAATCCAGTCGGGATAGGATGAGTGATTGAACTGAAGTGGTAGCGGTTTGGATGGAGAGGAAAGGGCGGATCTTGGCGATGTTGTGAAGGTGAGACCGGCAGGATTTGGTGATGGATTGTATATGTTGGGTGGATGAGAGCAAGTACTACTCATAATAATAGTAGTATTACTATTGTGTGGCTCAGTGGAAAAAGCACAGGCTTGGGAACCAGAGGTCATGGGCTCTAAGCCCGGCTCCACTACTTGTCAGCTGTGTGACTTTGGGCAAGTCACTTAACTTCTCTGTGCTTCAGTTACCTCATCTGCAAAGTGGGGATTAAGACTGTGAGCCCCACGCAGGACAACCTGATCACCTTATATCCCCCCAGCACCTAGAACAATGCTTTGCACATAGTAAATGCTTGACAAATGCCATCATTATTATTATTTATTATTAGTAATAATAATAGTACTTGTTAAGCCCCCTCTCAGGATCACACCTGAAGACTTTCCAGGGCTCTACCAGTCTCAGCTAAGAGAGAGATAGTCAAGGAGAGGTGTACCCATTCCCTCACTATGCCCCTTTTCTGAGACAGAGCACTGTTTGTGTTCGGTGCGAATTAACCTGACGCTGCACTCAACATCCAGTTGATTTGACTTATGTGGAGGAAAGTGAGGGAATAACTCTTTTGTGTGTGTCATGGGAGACGTATTTCAACGCTTGGTGCTTTAGGAGTGGAAATGGTGAGATTGATTAGGCGGTGAATCAGTCATTCCTGTATAAATAGATGCGTCGATCCACAGACACGGCCCCCGAGAGGCACACTTAGTTCCTTAAAGCTGCTCACACGGAGTACCACATCGCGCTTTGTTGAAAGAAAGGTACCTCCACGGGGGAGCTCTCTGATGCTATTCAGGGGCCTCCCCAACTCTGGGCAGTTTTCTCGTGCCTTCGTGGCTCTGAGAGGTTTTTAGCCTCCTTAGAGAGGCAGCATGGTGTAATAATAATAATAATAATAATAATAATAATAATAATAATGACATTTATTGAGCGATTACTATGTGCAAAGCCCTGTTCTAAGCGCTGGGAAGGTTACAAGGTCATCAGGTTGTCCCACGGGGGGCTCACAGTCTTAATCCCCATTTTACAGATGAGTTAACTGAGGCCCAGAGAAGTGAAGTGACTTGCCCAAAGTCAGACAGCTGACAGGTGGCGGAGCTGGGATTTGAACCCATGATCTCTGACTCCAAAGCCCGGGCTCTTTCCACTGAGCCACGCGGCTTCTTTGTAGTAGTGCAGTGGATAATGGTTAGTGGATAGTGTGTAGGGTGTAGGCCCAGAGAATTTAAGTGACTTGCCCAAAGTCAGACAGCTGACAAGTGGCGGAGCTGGGATTTGAACCCATGATCTCTGACTCCAAAGCCCGGGCTCTTTCCACTGAGCCACGCGGCTTCTCTGTAGTAGTGCAGTGGATAATGGTTAGTGGATAGCGGGTAGTGGATAGAGCACTGGCTTGAGAGTCAGAAGGACATGGATTCTAATCCCAGCTCTGCCACCTGTCTACTGTGTGACCTTGGGCAAGTCACCTCACTTCTCTGTGCCTCAGTTACCTCATCTGTAAAAGGAGGATTGAGATTGTGAGCCCCCCGTGGGACAAGGGATTGTGTCCAACCTGATTTGTTTGTATCCATCCCACTGCTTAGTACCATGTCTGGCACATAGTAAGTGCTTAACCCATACCATAATAATTATTATTATCATTAACACACCTTCATCTTCTTAATAACTATGGTCTTTGTTAAGCATTTATTATGTGCCAAGCATTGTAGTATGTACAAGATAGGACAGATCATACACAGACAGAATACCTGGTCCACATGGGGCTCAGGATCTAAGAGGGAGAGAGAACAGCTATTTAACCCCCATTTTACAGGTACAGAAACTGAGGCATAAAGTCAGTCAGTCAGTTAATCGTATTTATTGAGCACTTACTGTGTGCAGAGCATTATACTAACCCCTTAGGAGAGTGCAGTGGAACAATATAACAGACACATTCCCTGCCCACAATGAGCTCACAGTCTAGAGGGGGAAATTAAGTGGCTTGTCAAAGGTCACACAGCGGACAAGTGCCATTAGAACTCAGGTCCTCTGAGTTCCGGGCCTATGGTTTTTCCACTTGCTTCTTGTTCATTCATTCAATCGTATTTATTGAGCGCTTACTGTGTGCAGAGCACTGTACTAAGCGTTTGGAAAGTACAAGTTGGCAACATATAGAGATGGTCCCTACCCAACCACGGGCTCACAGTCTAGAAGGGGGAGACAGACAACAAAACAAAACATGTGGACAGCTGTCAAGTCGTCAGAATAAATAGAACTAAAGCTAGATGCACACCATTAACAAAGGGCTTAGTGGCTTACTGGTTCAAGTGGAAACTTAGATTCCTGCTACCGTTTCTTGATCTTATTCAACCTTCTTCTTTTCCTCCACCGCTACCCCAAACAAGAGAGAGAAACATGGTGCAGCGGAAAGAGGTGTAAATTAGGATTTCCCTTTTGCAGCGGGCTGATGATTTATTTCCACTCTGATTTTGACATCTTAATGGGGATGATAATTCCTGCTCACTGCCCCTCTCATCACAGGAATGTTGCATGGGCAGAATGGGATTCCTGATCAAAGGTATTTTTTGAGCACTTCCTATGTGCAGAGCACTGTACTAAGAGCTTGGGAGAGAACAATACAACAGGAATTAGCAGTCACGTTCCCTGCTCATCAAGCTTTGAGCAAGTGCTTTGGAAAATGGAAGGGAGGCGTGTAAAACCAAGGTATTATTAAACACTGTTATCCTTAAAGGTTCTGGCACCTTGACTAGAACAGCAGTTTTTAGATCTATATCTGAATCTCCAAAGCTGTTGTCGTCGTCGTCTCAGGGAAGAGATTTTGGGGCATCTGTTGAAATCCGACCAGATTTTCCATTGAACTGCAGCACTGATTCCCATTTTAAATAGAAGTTTCTTTTGCCATCTTCAAACAAAGCTTCTCGTCCCTGCCAGGGAACCAGCTCGAGAGGAAGGGCTGGGGGTGAGTTAGGTTTGGCTGGTGGGAATTCTTCCCTTTGGGTGACAATGAGTCTCAGTCAGTCAGTCAGTCAATCATATTTATTGAGGGTTTACTGTGTGCAGAACACTGTACTAAGCGCTTGGGAGAGTACAATATAACAAACACATTCCCTGCCCACAACACATACATTCCCTATCCAGTCATGCCTTATCTCCAGTGGCTTCAGAGAAGCAGCACGGCCTAATGTTATATTGTACTCTCCCAATCGCTTACTACTGTGCTTTTCACACATTCATTTATTCATTCAATTCATTCAATCATATTTATTGAGCGCTTACTGTGTGCAGAGCACTGTACTAAGCGCTTGGGAAGTACAAGTCGGCAACATATAGAGACAGTCCCTACCCAACAATGGGCTCACAGTTTAGAATGGGGAGACAGACAACAAAACAAAACATGTGGACAGGTGTCAAGTCATCAGAATAAATAGAAATAAAGCTAGATGCACATCATTAACAAAATCAATAGAATAGTAAATATGTACAAGTAAAATAAATAGAGTAATAAATCTGTACAAACATATATATATATATATATACAGGTGCCGTGGGGAGGGGAAGGAGGTAGGGTGGGGGGGGATGGGGAGGGAGAGAGGAAAAATGGGGCTCAGTCTGGGAAGGCCTCCTGGAGGAGCTGAGCTCTCAGTAGGGCTTTGAAGGGAGGAGGAGAGCTAGCTTGGCAGATGTGTGGAGGGAGTGCGTTCCAGGCCAGGGAGAGGACGTGGGCTGTGGGTCGACAGTGGGACAGGCGAGAACGAGGTACAGTGAGGAGGTTAGCGGTGGCAGAGGAGTGGAGGGTGTGGGCTGGGCTGGAGAAGGAGAGAAGGGAGGTGAGGTAGGAGGGGGTGAGGGGATGGACAGCCTTGAAGCCGAGAGTGAGGAGTTTTTGCTTGATGCATAGGTTGACTGGCAGCCACTGGAGATTTTTGAGGAGGGGAGTAACATGCCCAGAGTGTTTCTGCACAAAGATGACCCAGGCAGCAGCGTGCAGTATAGACTGAAGTGGGGAGAGACAGGAGGATGGGAGATCAGAGAGGAGGCTGATGCAGTAATCCAGTCGGGATAGTACGAGAGATTGAACCAGCAAGGTAGCGGTTTGGATGGAGAGGCAAGGGCGGATCTTGGCGATGTTGCGGAGGTGAGACCGGCAGGATTTGGTGATGGATCGGATGTGAGGGGTGAACGAGAGAGCGGAGACGAGGATGACACCAAGGTTGTGGGCTTGTGAGACGGGAAGGATGGTAGTGCTGTCTACAGTGACGGGAAAGTCAGGAAGAGGGCAGGGGTTGTGAGGGAAGATAAGGAGTTCAATCTTGGACATATTGAGTTTTAGATGACACAGTAAACGCTCAATAAATCGGGTTGAATGAATGAATTGAAAGAGCATGGGCAGAAGACTCAGAGAACCTGGGTTCTAATCCCGGATCCGCCACGTACCTGCTGTGTGACTTTGGGCAAGTGACTTTGCTTCTCTGTGCCTTAGTTTTCTCAACTGTAAAATGGAGATTCAAAACCTACTCTCCCTCCAATTTAGATTGTGAGTCCTGGGATGGACAGGGTCTGGGTATGACCTAATTAACTTCTACCTACCCCAGCATCAAGAACTGTGTTTGATGCATACTAACCACTTAACAAATACCAAAAAAGAGTATAAAGAGGGAAAGGTATAAAAGGATTTATAAGAAATGACATTAGTTGAATGAGACAATCCACTGAGGCAATCTGGCCACAGCGGAGTCACTGTTATTAGAAATATTTTGCTTTCATTCCAAATGTCAAGAAGCTTGATAACAAGAAGTCTCTGCTGGATTTGTAACAATCTGTATTCCAGAAATGAGGGCACCCCTGCCAAAGATCTTAGCTGGCAATCCCCAACGGAAGATTTCACGAAATTCCTTGTCCTTAGCTGAGCCCATCAAATGATGCACCAAAGGACAGAGAATCAGAAAACCATAGACAGCCGACCAGCATGGTTTGGGGAGGCTAATGGACTACCATTTCCTACTGCCCAAACAGTTCATGCTCTTGCCCCGTTGGAGGTAAAACGTGCCATTCGTCTTCTAACTGTTGGTGTCTGAGCAATGCTCACCTGAAGCAATGTGGCCTAATGGCAGTCAATTCTACATACTGAAGATGTAGTATGAGGATACAGAGAGAAGCAGCGTGGCACAGTGGAAAGAGCCTGGGCTTTGGAGTCAGAGGTCATGGGTTCAAATCCCAGCTCCGCCAATTGTCAGCTGTGTGACTTTGGGCAAGTCACTTCACTTCTCCGTGCCTCAGCTACCTCATCTGGAAAATGGGGATTAAGACTGTGAGCCCCCCGGGCGACAACCTGATCACCTTGTAACCTCCCCAGCGCTTAGAACAGTGCTTTGCACATAGTAAGTGCTTAATAAATGCTATCATTATTATTATTATTATTATACTGAGCGCTTACTGAGTATGGAGCATGGTACTAAGCTCCTGGGAGAGTATAATAGAACAATATCACAGACATATTCTCTGCCTACAACGAGCTTAGTCCAGCAGGGGAGACAGACATTAATGAAAAGAAATAAAATTACAGGTCCACATCCCATCCTGCTTTGGAATAAAGGCCCCTGGGAGCAGCTTACCAGGACAGCAGTGAAGGGGAAACATTTGCTGTCTTTTGGAAACTTTCCTTTCCTTCCTCTCTCTTCGAAACGCTCCCCCTCTCCCGCCCATCCATCCTAAATTCGGCACCTGCCATATGGGCCATTCAGCAGGTGGCTCAGACGTGCAGCTGTTCATACCTGCCACTGAGGTTTTTGACAGTGTGACTCGCTAAGGAGATTTTCGAGGACCTCGGGGTGTGTGTGTGTGTGTGTGTGTGTGTGTGTGTCTGTGTGTGTCTGTGTGTGTATAGGAGTCGGGGTGAGAAAGACCGAACCGTTAGTTTACAAATGCCAGGTGACTGAGAAACACTGAATCTTAGACGAGGTGTTCACCTAGTGTAAACTCCTAGGTGGAGGAAGGGGAAATGAAAGCCTGTCTCCCTCCTCAGTGTTCCTGGCTGAGAGAACCTTCAGGGCTTCTCTATAACAATAATAATAATGATAATAATAATAACAATAAGGGTATGCATTAAGCACTTACTATCTGCCAGGTACTTTTCTAAGCACTGGGAGTGATACAAGCAAACTGACTTGGACACAGTCCCCGTCCCATCACGAGGGACTCGGGGTCTCAATTTCCATTTTACAGATGAAGTAACTGAGGCACAGAGATAGTCTCTATATGTTGCCGACTTGTACTTCCCAAGAGCTTAGTACAGTGCTTTGCACACAGCAAGCGCTCAATAAATGCGATTGAATGAATGAATGAATGAATGAAGTATCTTGCCCAACGTCACATAGCAGACAAATGGTGGAGCCGGGATTAGAACCCATGACCTTCTGCCTTTCAGGCCTGTGCTCTATCCATTATGCCATACTGCTTCTCTGCTTCCCCTACCAGTTCTGTCTGAGAAATAATAATAATTATGATGGTATTTGTTAAGCACTTACTAAATGCCAAGCACTGCTACAAGCGCTGGGGTAGATACAAGGTTATCAGGTTGTTCCACATGGGGCTCACATTCTTAATCCCCATTTTAAGATGAGGTAACTGAGGCACAGAGAAGTTAAGCAACTTGCCCAAAGGCACACAGCAGACAAGTGGCGGAGCGGGGATTAGAACCCAGGTCCTCTGACTCCCAAGCCCAGGCTTTTTCCATTAAGCCATACTGTCATCTATGAATCTCTCCCCCATGATTCCCTGCCAGTTTCCCGACCCATTTTGGGATTCAGTCTCCAATATGCCTTAAATCAATCCATCAATCCATCAGTGAGATTTATTGAGCACTTACTGTGTGCAGAGCACTGTACTTACCACTCAGGGGAGTGCAGTAGAGAAGCAGCATGGCTCGGTGGAAAGAGCATGGGCTTTGGAGTCAGAGGTCATGGGTTCAAACCCCAGCTCTGCCAATTGTCAGCTGTGTGACTTTGGGCAAGTCACTTAACTTCTCTGGGCCTCAGTTACCTCATCTGCAAAATGGGGATTAATAATAATAATAATAATGGCATTTATTAAGCAATTATTATGTGCAAAGCACTGTTCTAAGCACTGGGGAGGTTACAAAGTGATCCGGTTGTCCCACGGGGGGCTCACGGTCTTAATTCCTATTTTACAGATGAGGGAACTGAGGCCCAGAGAAGTGAAGTGACTTGCCCAAAGTCACACAGCTGACAATTGGCGGAGCCGGGATTTGACCCCAGGACCTCTGACTCCAAAGCCCACGCTCTTTCTACTGAGCCACGCTGCTTAAGACTGTGAGCCCTCCGTGGGACAACCTGATCACCTTGTAACCTCCCCAGCGCTTATAACAGTGCTTTGCACATATAGTAAGTGCTTAATAAATGCCATCATTCATTCATTCATTCATTCAACCGTATTTATTGAGCGCTTACTGTGCGCAGAGCACTGTACTAAGCGCTTGGGAAGTACAAGTCAGCTACATATAGAGACGGTCCCTACCCAACAACGGCCTCACAGTCTAGAAGGCCTCAGCACCCCCTCCCCGAAGGAGATACCCCGTCTTCGAGACTCTCTCCAACCTCACTGCTAATGAGAGTAGCAGTCTCCCGTCTTCAGCAGCAGCTAGTTTGATCAGCAGGAAGTCATTCATTCATTCACTCAATCGTATTTATTGAGCGCTTACTGTGTGCAGAGCACTGTTCTAAGCGCTTGGGAAGTACAAGTTGGCAACATATAAAGAAGGTCCCTACCCAACAGTGGGCTCACAGTCTAGAAGGGGGAGACAGACAACAACACAAATTAACAAAATAAAATAAGTAGAATAAATATGTACAAATAAAATAAATAAAGAGAGTAAATAAATATGTACAAACATATATACAGGTGGTGTGGGGAGGGGAAGGAGGTAAGGCAGGGGGATGGGGAGGGGGAGGAGGGGGAGGGGGAAAGGAAGGAGGGGGCTCAATCTGGGAAGGCTTCCTGGAGGAGGTGAGCTCTCAGTAGGGTGCAAATCCAGTCACAGTTAGGGCGGATAATCACACCACAAGCATTAATATCATTATTATTACTACAGTATAACAGAGCTGGTAGACACATTCCCTGCCCACAGTGAGCTTACAATCTAGAGGGGAAGAGAGATTCTAATATAAATAAATCATTTATAAGATGTGTACTATATAGGTGCTGTGGGGTTGAGGGTGGGGTGAATATCAAAAGCCCAAAGGGGACCAATCCAACAGCATAGATGATGCAGAGTGCAGAGATGACAAAGACCTGCATGGCGTTGTGGCTAGAGCCCGGGCCTGGGAGCCAGAAGGTCCTGGGTTCTAATTCTGGCTCCACCACTTGCCTGCTGAGTGACCTTGGGCAAGTCCCTTCACTTCTCTGGGCCTCAGTTCCCTCATCTGTAAAATGGCGATTAAGGCTGTGACCCCCAACGTGGGACAGGGACCGTGTCCAATCCGATTTGCAGGTATTCCCCACTCTGGGTTCACTACAGTGCTTGGCACATAGTAAGCGCTTAACAAATACCACAATTAGTATTCTTAATATATTCCCCTCCCAAGGTGCCTAGGTACAGAGGAGCCTATTCCAAGTCACCAGACTTAAGAGTTGTGAATTTTTCTAATGTTTGGAACAACCGCGACTCCTCCGCCCCCTTGACTGCGTGCCCTGAGACAGATGCCTTTTTGGCTTCCCATCTGCAGCCGGCCCCTGATCCCATTCTTCTGGAATGCGCCGTGGCCCCGAGCCCAGAGAGGGGGAAAACTGTGCAGCCCTGAGAGGGGTGGGACGGACCGTGGAGGAGGCCGTGCCGAGCAAACACTCTTTCACCTTGGCTTCGCTGCCACCGTCCTCTCCTGGTGCTCCTCCTATCTCTCTGGCCGCTCCTTCTCAGTCCCTTTGGCAGGCTCCTCTCCTGCCTCCCACCCTCTAACTCTGGGAGTCCCTCAAGGTTCAGTTCTGGATCCCCTTCTGTTCTCCATCCACGCTGATCCGCTCCCATGACTTGAACGACCATCTCTCTTTGGATTATTCCCAAATCTCCATCTCCAGCTCTGACTTCTCTCCTTCTCGGCAGCCTCGCATTTCTGCCCGTGCAGAATGTCATCTTTGTCATCTCTGCACTCTGCATCATCTATGCCTCTGGATCTGTCCCCTTTGGGCATTTGATATTCACCCCACCATCAACCCCACAGCACCTATGTAGTACATATCTTATAAATGATTTATTTATATTAGAATCTAGCCAGAATCTGCTCATGCTTCAGATGAAACATGTCCGAAATGGAACTCCTCATCTTCCCATCCAAACCCTGTCCTCCTCTGTCTTTCTCATCACCATAAATAACACCACTATCCTCCTTGTCTCACCAGCCTGTAAGCTTGGCATTATTCTTGACTCAACTCTCTCGACAGTCTGATATTGTCTCTCTTTGTTCCTGAATTGTACTTTCCAAGCGCTTAGTACAGTTCTCTGCACACAGTAAGTGCTCAATAAATACGACTGAATGAATATTTACTGGGTGCTTGCTTTGTGCCGAACACTGTACTAAGCACCAGGGTGAATGCAAAATAAGTGAATTCAGACATGGTCCTTTGTCCCACCAGGGGATCACAATCTCAGAGGGGAAGGACAGATGTCTAGAAAAGAGGAATGGATTATTAACAAGGTACAGATCACAGGAGTACTTAGAAAACAATAATAATAATTATGGTGGTTGTTAAGGCCTTTCTATGTGCTGAGAACTGTATTAAGCACTGAAGCAGATGCAATATAACCAGATCAGACCCAGACCCCATTGCGCATGGTGCTCACAGTCTAAAGAGGAGGGAGAACAGGTATTAAATCCCCATTTTACAGAAGGGGAAATTGATTTATGGAGAAGTGAAGTGACTTGCCCAAGGTCACCCAGCAGGCAAGTGGCAGAGGCAGGATTAGAACCCTGGTCTCCTGACTCCTAGTCCTTTGACCTTCCCACTAGGCCGTGCTGCTTCCCAAATAATCAAAAGTAATGTGGCCTAGTTGATATTCATTCATTCATTCATTCAATCGTATTTATTGAGCGCTTACTGCGTGCAGAGCACTGTACTAAGCGCTTGGGAAGTACAAGTTGGTAATATATAGAGATGGTCCCTACCCAACAGTGGGCTCACAGTGTAGAAGGGGGCTCCCAGAGCATGGGCTTTGGAGTCAGAAGGATCTGAGTTCTAATCCTAACTTCACCTCGTAGCTGCTGTTTGACCTTGGGCAAATCACTTCACTTCTCTGGGTCTCAGTTCCCTCATCTGTAAAATGGGGATTAAGACTGTGAGCCCCAAGTGGGATTTGGACACAGGTCCAACCTGATTAGCTTGTATCTAACCCAGCACTTAGTACAGTGCCTGACACTTAGGAAATGCTTAATAAATACCATTAAGAAAAAAACCAGGTGGAATAGAAAGGTATATGACCACATAAATAATGCTTTGATGGGGAAATCCTGATTATTTCCCCCTCTCAGCCACAAGGATGTTGGAAAATGATAGAGTGTTAACACAGTACTTGTGTGATTCATAGGGGAAATTTTCCCCTAAAAAGGGTTTTAAAAGGGTCTTAAAAGGGTTTTACGGTATGCACTGTCTGTGTTGTCAGATCCTTGCAGACGCCACTAACAACAATCAAATAATCAATTAATGATATTTATTGAACATTTACTGTGTACAAAGCACTGTACTAAACTCTTGGGAGCGTACAATAGAACAGAATAGTCCCTGCCCAGACTGAGCTTACTGTCTAGAGAATGCAGTGAGGGTGATATTTGGTTTCCCAGTTATTAATCAGATCTGTGGACTTCCCAGACCCCAAACCATTGAACTGAACTTCTCTCCAAAAGCTAAAGTGACACTAATATTTGTTCAAATTTCCCAAATCGCACACAGTCCTGTGAAAGCCTCATGACAGATATCATTAAAAATTAAAGCTCTAGTTTAAAATTATCTAGATATGATGGAGTTGTGCCATCTTAACAATCAATCAATGGTATTATAGCACTTTGTGCAGAGGCCTGCCCTAAGCACTGGAGAGTACAGCACAGTAGAATCGGTAGACATGATCCAAGCCACAAGGAGCTTATAATAATGATGATGGCATTTATTAAGTGCTTACTATGTGCAAAGCACTGTTCTAAGCACTGGGGAGGTTACAAGGTGATCAGGTTGTCCCACGGGGGGCTCACAGTCTTAATCCCCATTTTCCAGGGGAGGGAAATGAGGCCCAGAGAAGTGAAATGACTTGCCCAAAGTCACACAGCTGACAGTTGGCGGAGCCGGGATTTGAACCCACGACCTCTGACTCCTAAGCCTGTGCTCTTTCCATTGAGCCACACTGCTTCTCTAGTAGGAGCACAGCGAGGTGAGGTAAGAGGGGACAAGGTGACTGAGGGCTTTAAAGCCAATGGTGAGGAATTTCTGTGACGGAGGTGGATAAAAATAATAAGTATTAGTAATAGTAATTATGGCATTTGTTAAGTGCTCACTTTGTGCCAGACACTGTACTAAATGCTGGGGTGGATACAAACAAATCCAGCTGTACACCCTCCCTGTCTCACATGGGGCTCACAGTCTCAATCCCCATTTTCCAGATGAGGTCACTGAGGCCCAGAGAAGTGAAGTGACTTGCCCAAGGTCACACAGCAGACAAGTGGCAGAGCCGGGATTAGAACCCATGACCTTCTGACTTCTAGGCCGGTCCTGTATTCACTACGCCCTGCTGCTTCCCATGGGCAACCGCTGGAGGTTCTTGAGGAGAGGGGAAACTTGGCCTGAACGTTTTTGTAGAAAAATGTATGAACCGGAGTGGGGAGAGGCAGGAGGCTGGGAGGTCAGCAAGGAGGTGACCTACCTCAATACAGTAATCAAGGTGAGATAGGATAAGTGATTGGATTAAGGCGGTAGTGATTTGGATGGAGACGAAAGGGCGGATTTTTCCTCCAGTGAGAGAGATGAGGAGTTAGTGATGCAGACTCTGCTTAATAATAATAATGATAATAATAATCATAATCATAATAATAATGGTTTTTGTTGTGTTTACTATGTGCCAAGCACTGTTCTAAGCACTGGGGTAGAGACAAAATAATCAGGTTGTCCCACATGGGGCTCACAGGCTGCAACCCCATTTTCCAGATGAGGTAAATGAGGCACAGAGAAGTGAAGTGACTTGCCCAAAGTCACACCGCTGACAAGTGGCAGAGGTGGAATTAGAACCCATGACCTCTGATTCCCAAGCCCGTGCTCTTTCCACTAAGCCGCGCTGCTTTTCCATGGCATTGCCAGCCTCAAGAAGAAGCTGGCATTGCCGGAGGAGGGGACAAGAGGGCATTTCTGTCTATTCCAATTGGAGGGGACAAGACCAGGAAATTGGGAACATCCTCTCTGGGATTAGTCAGTCTTCCCCTGATGACTCATGTTTCCCGGGATCACACCGGGGGTGACCAGCGACGGCACGCAGAATAGTCATAATAATAATATTAACAACATTTGTTAAGCGCTTACTATGTGCCAAGCGCTGTTCTCAGCACTGTGGGGGGGATGCAAAGTGATCAGATTGTTCCACATGGGGCTCATGTCTTAATCCTCATTTTACAGATGAGGTCACTGAGGCTCGGAGAAGTTAAGTGACTTGCCCAAAGTCACACAGCTGACAAGACTGTGAGCCCACTGTGAGCCCTTTTAGACTGTGAGCCCACTGTTGGGTAGGGACTGCCTCTATATGTTGCCAATTTGTACTTCCCAAGCGCTTAGTACAGTGCTCTGCACATAGTAAGCGCTCAATAAATACGATTGATGATGATGATGATGATGCCGCTTGCTCCAGAGCCGGTGGGTTGTCTTCCCAGGCCCCCGTGAACACGGGCGCAGCTTCTGAGCCCCGGAATTGGGCGGCAGGAGCCGGAGAGAGGGAGGCTGGGCCCTGAAAATGAAAATACCGGTCATAAAAATGTCCGGTGCCAAATCATTACCAGACCAGCCGAAGCCAGACTCTCCAATAAACTACTGAACAAAAAGCCACCCTAATTATATTGTCTGTCAATTATCCTGACCGTCTCCTTTCTTCTCCTTCTCCTCCCTCAAGGGACGGGAAAAGGAAAAGAGATCATTATCCAAAATCCAGTTTGGCTACTTGTTTGCGGTGATCGCGGTCGATTCTGTGGGGAATCATCGTCCCCCTTTGGCAAACGGGTCCCTGAAACACGGAAGGGTTGTAGTGTCTATTCGAGGTCCCGCAGCATAGGACTGGAGCTCGGAATTCCAAACTCAAGACGGGATTTATACTCTTATCTTCTTCTTCTTCTCCATTGGGGCATCTGGGATTGGCTGCCTGGGGCTCATGAGTTTGAGTACGAACTATTATTCATAGAAAGGGGCCTCATCAGTCATATTTGTTGAGCACTTACTGCGTTCAGAGCACTGTTCTAAGCATTTGGGAGAGTACAATATAACAGAGAGCTCAATAAATACGATTGAATTAATGAACGGATGAATGAAGACGCATTCGCGGCCAACAAGCAGTTTACAATCTAGAATCTAGAATCTAGAATAGTGATTTAGCACTTTAACAGTACTTATTAATAGTATTTAATTTAGTCATATTATAATACGAATAGTATTTACTGAGGATCTACAGTGTGCAGAGCTGACTTGGAAAAATACGGCAGAATTAATAAATACAATCACTGCCCTGGGAAGCAGCGTGGCCTAGTGGGAAAAGCCCAGTCCTGGGAGTCAGAGGAGCTAATCCTGGCTCTGGTAGTTGCTTGCTGTGCGACCTTAGGCAAGTGGCTTCACTTCTCTGTACCTCAGTTCTCTCTCCTACTTAGTCTGTGAGCCCCATACGGGACAGGGACTGTATCCAGCCTAATTAACTCATATCTACCCCAGTACTTAGGACAGTGTTTCATTTACTGAGTATTTATTGAGTGCTTACTGTGTACAAAGCACTGTACTAAGTGCTTGGGAAGTACAAGTCGGCAACACATTGAGACGGTCCCTACCAAACAACGGGCTCACAGTCTAGAAGAGGGAGACAGACAACAAAACAAAACATATAGACATTCATTCACTCATTAAATCGTATTTACTGAGCGCTCACTGTGCGCAGAGCACTGTACTAAGCGCTTGGGAAGTACAAGTCAGCAACAGATAGAGACAATCCCTACCCAACAACGGGCTCACAGTCTAGAAGGGGGAGACAGACAATAAAACAAAACAAGTTGTCAAAACCGTTAGAATAAATAGAATTATAGCTATATGCACATCATTAATAAAATAAATAGATTAGTAAATATGTAGTGTTTGACAGATAGTAAGCGAATTACAGGCACGGGGTAGCTATAGAGTATAAAGACATGCACATAGATTCTCTGGGGGCATTTGGGTTAAGTACCCAAGTGTTTAGGGGATGCAGAAGTGGCGCTGGAGAGAATTAAGTGTGAGGAGATGAGAGATTAACCAGGGAAGGCCTTCTGGAGGAGTTGGACTTTCAGAAGGGCTTTGAAGACAGGGAGAGCAATGGTCTCTTTGGGGGCTTATGGGGAACCCTTGAAGGACTAAGGCTGGTCACCCTGCTGTGGAAAATGTTAGTAAGGTGGCTCTGAAATCCAATTATTCCAGGTTCAGAGTATGGAGAATGTGCCTTGGAAGCTTAAATAGCGGCTAGCACACTTGCTTTAGACCTAGGACTGAGTCCCAGGATGATCTGAGTTTTAAGTCTCCTCTCCCTTGCCCCATTCCTCCATTCCCCCTCTCCATCCCCCCCACCTTACCTCTTTCCCTTCCCCCCAGCACCTATATATATGTATGTACGTTTGTACATATTTATTAGTCTATTTATTACTCTATTTATTTATTTATTTTGCTTGTACATTATTCTATTTATTTTATTTTGTTAGTATGTTTGGTTTTGTTCTCTGTCTCCCCCTTTTAGACTGTGAGCCCACTGTTGGGTAGGGACTGTCTCTAGATGTTGCCAACTTGTACTTCCCAAGCGCTTAGTACAGTGCTCTGCACACAGTAAGCGCTCAATAAATATGATTGATTGATTGATTCAGCGCACCTGGATAGGGGATGTCCTAACTCCGAGCACGGCCTAGTAGAAAGAGAACAAGCTGGGGAGTTACAGAACCTGGGTTCTAATCCTGACTCCACCACTTGTCTGTGGACAAGTTGCTTCACTTTTCTGGGTTTCAGTTCCCTCGTCTGCAAAATGGGGATTACTACTACTACTAATAATAATATTAATAATAACAAATGCGGTATTTGTTAAGCACCTACTATGTGCCAGGCACTCTACTAAGCTTTGGGGTAGAAACAAACAAGTCAGATCGGACACAGTCCCTGTCCCGTGTGGGGCTCACAGTCTCAATCCCTATTTCACAGATGAAGTAACTGAGGCACAGAGAAGTACAGTTCATTCATTCAATCGTATTTATTGAGTGCTTACTGTGTGCAGGGCACTGTACTAAGCGCTTGGGAAGTACAAGTCGGCAACATATAGAGACGGTCCCTACCCAACAATGGGCTCACAGTCTAGAAGGGGGAGACAGACGACAAAACAAAACATGTGGACAGGTGTCAAGTTGTCGGAACAAATAGAATTAAAGCTAAATGCACATCATTAACAAAATAAATAGAATAGTAAATATGTACAAGTAACTTATATGTACAATGACTTGTCCAAGGTCACACAACAGACAAGTGGCAGAGCGGGGATTAGAACCCATGACCTTCTGACTCGCAGGCCCATGCTCTACTACACCATGCTGCTTCACAGGGATTCAATACCTGTTCTGATTATCTTGCATCCGTTCCACTAATAATAACAATAATAATGATGGTGGCATTTATTAAGCACTTAATATGTGCAAAGCACTGTTCTAACCACTGGGGAGGTTACAAGGTGATCAGGTTGTCCCACGTGGGGCTCACAGTCTTAATCCCCATTTTCCAGATGAGGTAACTGAGGCCCAGAGAAGTGAAAGAGAAGTGAAGTGACTTGCCCAAAGTCACACAGCTGTTGGTGGAGCTGGGATTTGAACCCATGACCTCTGACTCCAAAGCCCGTGCTCGTTCCACTGAGCCACAAAACCACACATATTAACAAAATAAAATAAATCTATTCTATTTTATTTTGTTAATATGTGTGGTTTTGTTCTCTGTCTCCCCCTTCTAGACTGTGAGCCCACTGTTGGGTAGGGACTGTCTCTATGTGTTGCCATCTTGTACTTCCCAAGCGCTTAGTCCAGTGCTCTGCACACAGTAAGCGCTCAATAAATACGATTGATTGATTGATTGAGCCACGCTGCTTCTCACTGTTCCACTGTGCTTCCACTGTTTACTAGTGCTTGACACATAGGGATCCCTGAACAAATACCACACTTATTATTATTATTGTTATTGTTGTTGTTATTCATTCGATCAATCGTATTTATTGAGCGCTTACTATGTGCAGAGCACTGTACTAAGCGCTTGGGAAGTACAAGTTGGCAACATAGAGACGGTCCCTACCCAACAGTGGGTTGTTACCCTGCTGGGGTCCACACACAGCCAGCTGGTTCTTCTCCTGCCCCTCTCTCCTCTCATCCCACCCAACTCCCTCTCTGTGCTTCCGTGAAAAGCCTCCATTCAATCAATCGTATTTATTGAGCGCTTACTGTGTGCAGAGCACTGTACTGAGCGCTTGGGAAGTACAAGTTGGCAACATATAGAGACGGTCCCTATCCAACAGTGGGTTGTTACCCTGCTGGGGTCCACACACAGCCAGCTGGTTCTTCTCCTGCCCCTATTTCCTCTCATCCCACCCAACTCCCTCTCTGTGCTTCCGTGAAAGGCCTCCATTCAATCAATCGTATTTATTGAGCGCTTACTGTGTGCAGAGCACCGTACTAAGCGCTTATTCATCATCCATTCATTGTCCATGGCCTTATCCCCCTCCATGGATAGCCAGCCTGCGGTGGCCACAAGTCATCAACATCATCTTCATCAATCGTATTTATTGAGCGCTTACTATGTGCAGAGCACTGTACTAAGCGCTTGGGAAGTACAAATTGGCAACATATAGAGACAGTCCCTACCCAACAGTGGGCTCATGTCACCTCTCTAGCCACAGCTGGTGCGAGCTGCCAAATTCCAACCTCTATATTTCATCCCAGCGCTTAGCACAGCAGTGTGCACGGAACAGACACTAAATAAAGACTAACGCTACTGCTAGGAGTTGGTATGTGTGTGGGATGGGGGGGAAGAATGTTGCATTAATTACAGCCTTAGGAATGAGAGGCAGTGTGGCCTAGTGGATAGAGCACAGAGTTGGGAGTGAAAAAGTCATGGGTTCTAAACCCAGCTCTGCTATATAATAATAATAATAATGATGGCATTTATTAAGCGCTTACTATGTGCAAAGCACTGTTCTAAGCGCTGGGGAGGTTACAAGGTGATCAGGTTGTCCCACGGGGGGGGCTCACAATCTTAATCCCCATTTTACAGATGAGGTAACTGAGGCACAGGGAAGTTAAGTGACTTGCCCAAAGTCACACAGCCGATAAGTTGCAGAGCCAGGATTCGAACCCATGACCTCTGACTCCCAAGCCCGTGCTTTTTCCACTGAGCCATGCTGCTTCTACAATGCACATGCACATGTTTGCTGTGTGACCTTGGGCAAGTCACTTAACTTCTCTGTGCCTAAATTCCCTCATCTGTAAAATGGGGATTAGTAGTGTGAGCCCCGCGTGGGACAGGGACTGTGTCCAACCTGATTAACTTGTATGCATGAGAAGCAGCGTGGCTCAGTGTAAAGAGCCCGGGCTTTGGAGTCAGAGGTCATGGGTTCAAATCCCAGCTCCGCCAATTGTCAGCTGTGTGACTTTGGGCAAGTCACTTCACTTCTCTGTGCCTCAGTTACCTCATCTGGAAAATGGGGATTAAAAGTGTGAGCCCCCTGTGGGACAACCTGATCACCTTGTAACCACCCCAGTGCTTAGAACAGTGCCTTGCATATAGTAAGCACTTAATAAATGCCATCATTATTCGCCAACTTGTACTTCCCAAGTGCTCAGTACAGTGCTCTGCATATAGTAAGCACTTAATAAATGCCATCATTATTAGCCAACTTGTACTTCCCAAGTGCTCAGTACAGTGCTCTGCACACAGTAAGCGCTCAATAAATATGATTGATTGATTGATTGATAGAACAGTGCTTCGCACATAGTAAGCCCTTAGCAAGTACCTTCTCTATATGTTGCCAACTTGTACTTCCCAAATGCTTAGTACAGTGCTCTGTACACAGTAAGCGCTCAATAAATACAATTGAATGAATGAATGAATGAAAGTACCATAATTATTATTATTAGGAAATCAGAGTATTGCAGGGCTCCAGAACCAGTGGCTGAGCTCTACCAGCAGAAGCAGTATGGCCTAGTGGCAGGATCACAGGCTTGGCAGTCAGAGGTCATGAGTTCTAATCCCAGCTCAATCACTTTTCTACTGTGTGACCTTGGGCAAGTTACTTCATTTCAAAATAATAATAATGATGGCATTTGTTAAGCGCTTACTATGTGCCAAGCATTGTTCTAAGAGCTGGGGGAGATACAAGGTAATCAGGTTGCTCCACATGGGGCTCACAGTCAGAGGTCATGGGTTCAAATCCCGCCTCTGCCACTTGTCAGCTGTGACTTTGGGCAAGTCACTTAACTTCTCTGTGCCTGTTACCTCATCTGTAAAATGGGGATGAAGACTGTGAGACAACCTGTGGGACAACCTGCTCACCTTGTATCCCCCCCAGCACTTAGAACAGTGCTTTGCACATAGTAAGTGCTTAACAAATACCATTATTACTATTATTATTATCCCCATTTTCCAGTGAGGTAACATTCATTCATTCAATCGTACTTATTGAGTGCTTACTGTGTGCAGAGCACTGTACTAAGTGCTTGGGAAGTACATATAGAGACGGTCCCTACCTACCAACAGGCTCACAGACTAGAGGGGGAGACGGGCACAGAGCAGTCAAGTGACTTGACCAAAGTCACACAGCTGATCAGTGGCAGAGCTGGGTTTAGAACCCACGACCTCTGACTCCCAAACCCATGCTCTTTCCACTATTCATTCATTCAATCGTATTTATTGAGCGCTTACTGTGTGCAGAGCACTGTACTACACGCTTGGGAAGTACAAGTTGTGCTGCGCTGCTTCACTTCTCTGGACCTCAGTTCCCTCATCTGCAAAATGGGGATTGAGACTGTGAGCCCCATGTGGGACAGGGGCCGTGTCCAACCCAATGAGCTTGTATCTACCTCTGCGTTTAGGACAGTGCTTGGCACGTAGTAAGCGCTTAACAAATATCATCATTATTATATTTTTACTGCCAACTCCACCCTTTGTCCCCGGCCCGGCCCTGGGCTAGCAGGTCTGTGCCAGAGGCCGGTTGAGGGTGGAGGGGGCAGGGGGCTGGGCGGAGCGTTGCTCGGACCCTGCCCTTAGCGCAGTCCCCATACACCGAGGGAAAGTTGCCCCTACAGGGGATGCACCAGACCCGTTCAGCCTGCCGGCCCTGGACCTTTCTCCCTCTGCAGGCCTGCAGCCATGGTCCTTCCCCCTGCAGGCCTGCTGCCCTGGACCTCCCCCTTCCCCCTGCAGGCCTACAGCACTGGTCCTTCCCCTTCCCCCTGCAGCCCTGGACCTCCCCCTTCCCCCTGCAGGCCTGCAGCCCTCGACTTTCCCCTTCCTCCTGCAGGTCTGCAGCCCTGGACTTTCCCCTTCCCCCTGAAGGTTTGCAGCCCTGGACTTTCCCCTTCCCCCTGCAGGCCTGCAGCCCTGGACCTCCCCCTTCCCCCTGCAGGCCTGCAGCCCTGGACTTTCCCCTTCCCCCTGCAGGCCTGCAGCCCTGGACTTTCCCCTTCCCCCTGCAGGCCTGCAGCCCTGGACTTTCCCCTTCCCCCTGCAGGTCTGCAGCCCTGGACCTTCCCCTTCCCCCTGCAGGCCTGCAGCCCTGGACCTTCCCCTTCCCCCTGCAGGCCTGCAGCCCTGGACCTTCCCCTTCCCCCTGCAGGCCTGCAGCCCTGGACCTTCCCCTTCCCCCTGCAGGCCTGCAGCCCTGGACCTTCCCTTCCTCCTGCAGGCCTGCAGCCCTGGACCTTCCCCTTCCCCCTGCAGGCTTGCAGCCCTGGATTTTCCCCTTCTCCCTGCAGGTGTGCAGCCCTGGACTTTCCCCCTGCAGGCCTGCTGCCCTGGACCTTCCCCTTCCCCCTAAAGGCCTGCAGCCCTGGACCTCCTCCTTCCCCCTGCAGGCCTGCAGCCCTGGACTTTCCCCTTCCCTCTGCAGGCCTGCAGCCCTTTCCCCTGCAGGCCTGGATCTTCCCCCTCTGCAAGCCTGCAGCTCTGGGGGCTCCCCCCTCCCCCAACCCCTGCCCTGCAAGCTTCCCCTTCCCCTGAGAAGCAGTGTGGCTCAGTGGAAAGAGCACGGGCTTTGGAGTCAGAGGTCATGGGTTCAAATCCTGACTCTGCCAATTGCCAGCTGTGTGACTTTGGGCAAGTCACCTAACTTCTCTGAGCCTCAGTTACCTCATCTGTAAAGTGAAGATTAAGACTGTGAGCCCCCTGTGGGGCAACCCGATCTCCTTGCAACCTCCCCAGTGCTTAGAACTGTGCTTTGTACATAGTAAGCGTTTAATAAATGCCATCATTATTATTATTATTCCCCCCTTCCCCTGCAAGCCTGCAGCCCTGGGAGCTTCAGCCCTGCAACACTGGAGCTTCCCCCTGCAGGCCCAGACCTTCCCACTCGCAGGCCTGCATTCATTGATTCATTAAATCGTATTTATTGAGCACTTACTGTGTGCAAAGCATTGGACTAAGCGCTTGGAAAGTACTAGTCGACAACAGATAGAGACGGTCCCTACCCAACAACGGGCTCACAGTCTAGGAGGGGGAAGACAGACAACAAAACAAGACAGGCTGGAGGCTTCCCGCCGCTGCAGGCCGGGAGGGGCGGGGAAGAGGCCTCAGGTTTCACTCAGGGGGCCGCATCTGCCTCCCGCCGACTCCGACTTCATGGCTGGGAAGGAGGAAGAAGGAGAGCGGCAGGGAAGGAGGAAAGGACAGAGGGAGAGAGGGAGGGAGGAAGGAAAGGACAGAGGGAGGGAGGAAGGAAAGGACAGAGGGAGGGAGGGAGGAAAGAAAGGACAGAGGGAGGGAGGGAGGAAAGAAAGGACAGAGGGAGGGAGGAAAGAAAGGACAGAGGGAGGGAGGGAGGGAGGAAAGAAAGGACAGAGGGAGGGAGGAAGGAAAGGACAGAGAGAGAGAGGGAGGGAGGAAGGAAAGGACAGAGGGAGGGAGGGAGGAAGGAAAGGACAGAGGGAGGGAGGGAGGGAGGAAAGGACAGAGGGAGGGAGGGAGGGAGGAAAGGACAGAGGGAGGGAGGGAGGGAGGAAAGGACGGAGGGAGGGAGGGAGGGAGGAAAGGACGGAGGGAGGGAGGGAGGAAGGAAAGGACGGAGGGAGGGAGGGAGGAAGGAAAGGACGGAGGGAGGGAGGGAGGAAGGAAAGGACGGAGGGAGGGAGGAAGGAAAGGACGGAGGGAGGAAGGAAGGAAAGGACGGAGGGAGGAAGGAAGGAAAGGACGGAGGGAGGGAGGAAGGCAAGGACGGAGGGAGGGAGGGAGGAAGGAAAGGACGGAGGGAGGGAGGGAGGAAGGAAAGGACAGAGGGAGGGAGGGAGGGAGGAAAGGACAGAGGGAGGGAGGGAGGGAGGAAAGGACAGAGGGAGGGAGGGAGGGAGGGAGGAAGGAAGGAAAGGACGGAGGGAGGGAGGGAGGAAAGGACAGACGGAGGGAGGAAGGGAGGAAGGAAGGAAAGTGCAGAGGAAGGGAGGAAGGAAGGAAAGTGCAGAGGGAGAGAGGGAGGGAGGAAGGAAGGAAAGTGCAGAGGGAGAGAGGGAGGAAAGGAGGGAGGGAGGGAGGAAAGGAGAGAGGGAGGGAAGGAGGGAGGTAGGAAAGGAAATCAATCAATCAATCGTATTTATTGAGCGCTTACTATGTGCAGAGCACTGTACTAAGCGCTTGGGAAGCACAAATTGGCAACACATAGAGACAGTCCCTACCCAACAGTGGGCTCACAGTCTAAAAGGGGGACACAGAACAGAACCAAACATACCAACAAAATAAAATAAATAGGATAGAAATGTACAAGATAAATAAATAAATAAATAGAGTAATAAATATGTACAACCATATATACATATATACAGGTGCTGTGGGGAAGGGAAGGAGGTAAGATGGGGGATGGAGAGGGGGACGAGGGGGAGAGGAAAGAAGGGGCTCAGTCTGGGAAAGACAGAGAGAGGGAGGGAGGGAGGGAGGCAAGAGAGGAGAGAGGGTGGGCGTGGCATGTCCCGGGGATGAGGGTGTGGCCTAAATCCGGGCTGGGGGCCTGTCCTAGGGCCGGCATAGGGGAGGGGCCGGGCCCTGGGGGGGGGGGCGCGGATTTGGGGGGGTGGGGGTGGGTGGGGAGGGGCGGGTCCATCTAATGACGTCACGGGGGAGCCTGGCGATTGGCCGTCGGGCCACCGAGGTTGCCTGGTCGGCCGCAAGGCCTCAGGGCCAGGCAGTCAGCCGGTCAGTCCTATTTACTGAGCGCTTACCGTGCGCACAGCACTGGACTAGGCGCTTGGGAAGGCCAAGTCGGCAACGTATAGAGACGGTCCCTCCCCAACAACGGACTCACAGTCTAGAAGGGGGGAGACGGACAACGAAACAAAACATGGAGACAGGTGTCAAAATCGTCAGAACAAATAGAATTATAGCTATATGCACATCATGAACAAAATAGAGTAATAAATATGTACAAGAGTAAAATAAATAGAGTAATAAATCTGTACAAGTATATATAGAGGTGCTGTGGGGAGGGGAAGGGGGTAGGGTGGGGGGAATGGGGAGGAGAGGAAAATGGGAGCTCAGTCTGGGAAGGCCTCCTGGAGGAGGTGAGCTCTCAGTAGGGCTTTGAAGGGAGGAAGAGGGCTAGTTTGGCGGATGTGTGGAGGGAGGGCATTCCAGGCCAGGGGGAGGATGTACTTGTACTTCCCAAGCGCTTAGTACAGTGCTCTGCATACAGTAAGGGCTCAATAAATACGATTGAATGAATGAATGAATGAATGAATGAATGACGTGGGCTGGGGGTGGACGGCGGGACAGGCGAGGACGAGGCCCGGTGAGGAGGTCAGCGGTGGCAGAGGAGCCGAGGGTGCAGGCTGGGCTGGAGAAGGAGGGAAGGGAGGGAAGGTAGGAGGGGGCCAGGTGATGGACAGCCTTGAAGCCCAGAGTGAGGAGTTTTTGCTTGATTCGTAGGTTGAGCCCGGGCCTGGGAGCCTCAAGGACCTGGGTTCTAATCACCGCAAGGCCCCTTGTCTGCTCTGTGATTTGGGGCAAGTTACTTCACTTCCCTGGGCCTCGGTGACCTCATCTGGAGAATGGGGATTAAGTGTGTGAGCCCCACGTGGGACAGGGACTGCGTCCGACCTCTTTAACTCGTGCCCACCCCAGTGCCTAGAACAGTGTGAGAAGCAGGGTGGCTTAGTGGAAAGAGCCCGGGCTAGGAAGCCCGAGGTCGTGGGTTCTAATCCCACCCAATCCCATCTAATACGGCTCCGGGACAACGTTCGACGGGGGAAATGCAGCGATCATGGGACTTGCTCCTATTGCAGTCTTCCAAGCATTTAGTACAGTACTTCGCCCTCAGTTGAGGGCACAGTGGTGATGAGGCTTGAGCTTCCAGCGCTTCCAAACCCGTGCTCCACCCGGCCACGTGCGTCTTTGATTCAGGCCTCCTCTGCTGGGCCAGGGGAATAATAATAATAATAATAATAATGACAATACTCGTTAAGCACTTACTATGTGCCAGGCACTGTTCTGAGCACTGGGGTAGATACGAGATAATAATAGTAATAATAATGGAATTTATTAAGCACTTACTATGTGCAAAGCACTGCTCTAAGTGCCGGGGAGGTTACAAGGTGATCAGGTTGTCCCACGGGGGGCTCACGCTCTTCATCTCCATTTTACAGATGAGGTAACTGAGGCCCAGAGAAGTTAAGTGACTTGCCCAAAGTCACGCAGCTGACAGTTGGCGGAGCTGGGATTTGAACTCATGACCTCTGACTCCAAAGCCTGTGCTCTTTCCACTGAGCCATGCTGCTTCTCTAAGAAAAGTGAGAGAAGGGAAGAGAGCAACTGAAAAAGTATGAAGGAAGAGACGGTCATGATCTCCTCAATGAAGGTAAAACCCAGGGGAGGGAGAAAGAAGAGAGGATATTTTTAAAAAGTATAAAAAATGAGTGAAAAAGCAAAAGGAAAACAGGGAGAATAGAAGAGCATATATTTAACTCTAAGCCAAAGCACAAAATTCTTTCAAATTACAGAAAAACCCCCCAACTTGTTAAAACACCAAACTGAACAGATCCAGATCATCAGGTTGGGTGCAGAACCTGTCCCACATAGGGCTCACGCTCTTAAACCTCATTTTACAGATGAAGTAACTGAAGCCCAGAGAAGTGAAGTGACTTGCCCAAGGTCACACAGCAGACATATGGCAGAGCAGGGACTAGAACCCACACCCTCTGACTCCCAGAAGCAGTGTGGCTTAGGGGAAAGAGCACAAGCCCAGAAGGAAAAGGACCTGGGTTCTAATTCTGACTCTGCCCCTCGCTGTCTGTGTGACCTTGGGCACATCACTTGATTTATTGTATCTCTGTTTCCTCATTTCTAAAATGGAAATTAAATATCTGCTCCCCCTCCTCAGACTGTAGACCACATACGGGGCAGGAACCGTGTCCCATCTGTTTATACTGTACCTATTCATTCATTCAATCATATTTATTGAGTGCTTACTGTGTGCAGAGCACTGTACTAAGCGCTTAGCATTGTACTAAGCGCTTGTACTCCAGTGCTCAGTACAGGGCCTGGCACATAGTAAGCACTTTATCAATTCCACCATTATTACAGTTAAGTCTCATTTGGAAAAATGGCAGGGATTCTAGTTTTTTAGGAAGGTTTCCACACTGAACAGGTGAGCTGATTCACTAATTACAGCATTTTTAAGGCCCTGCCTTTCGATCACGGCCTGTAGCATAGCCCAAGGACAGGGCGTGAAATGTGAAGCGGGGAAGAGAACGTTTGCAGAGAGTGGATTTCATGGGACAGATGACAATCCAAAATTTGTGCCCAAATGTCTCCGAATAGCTAGCACCACTGACCGTCCACCCCCCCTTCTCTTAAACGGTAAGTTTTCATGCAACACTGAACCTCCTTCAAACAAGTAGCTCACTGGAGATAATGTAATATACATTGTTCCTTGGGGCTCTGAAAAGTAACAGGAAGAACAGTACAGTATTAACCACAATGTATTTCTAATAATAACAATGGTTAGACGATTTACTCTACTGCAACTTACTTTCGGGTCTGTCTCCCCCATTAGACTTTAAGCTCCGTTAAGACAGAGACCAAGGCTGGTAACAATAATGATGATATTTAATAAGCAGTTATTAAGCCAAGCACCGAGGCTTGTCTTATGCCGTCGGAGTCGTCTCTGACCCATGGCGACTCCGTAGGCGCATCTCGCTTAGAATGGCCCTCCTCCATCTGCTACCGATGAGTAGATGCAAAATAATCAGATCAGACGCAGACCCTGCCTCGCATGGGACACCCAAAGAGGTGGAGACACAGACGAATCAGTCGATCGATCAATGGTATTTATTGGCGCTTGGGAGAATACAATGCAACAGCATTGGTAGACCTGTTCCTTGCCCACAAGAAGCCCGCAGTCCAGAGGGGGAGAGGGACATCAGTATAAATAAATAATTTATAATATATAATTGATATGCACTTAAGTGCTGTGGGGCTGAGGTTAGATGCAAGTGAACTAAGTAGAGGCAAAGTGATCAGGTCAGATACAGTCCTTGTCTCACGCTCACGATGAAGTCGAGAGAGCAAGGTCACAATCCCCCATCTGACAGATGAAGAAACTAGGGTACAAAGAGATTAAATGACTTGCCCAAGTCACACCTCAGGTCAGTGGCAGAGCTGGGACCAGCGTCTGGTTTCCTGACTCCTTCCCACTAGGCCACAGAAACCTTTCTCAGCATTTGCGTGGCCTCTTTCTTCCCTGGGGGCTTTACATGCAACGTTGAGGTACCTAATTCATTCTCAAAGATGTTGATTTACAAGATTTTTCTCCAGCAATGTCTGTCTCATCAAATGAGAGGTACTGGGGTACAGAGCACTGCACTACGCTCTGTAGTGATGTTTGTTACTGTGTTTGTTAAGAGATTGCGAGGAGCCAGGCGCTGTACTAAATGCTGGGGTTACTATTATTGTTAAGTGCCTTCAAGTCGTTTCCAATTCGTTGTGACTCCATGGATATACTTTCTCCAGAACGTCCTGTCCTCTGCCATAATCCGCAACCTTTCTAACGGTTCTTCTGTTATGGTTGTTAGGGTCTCTATCCATCAAGCTGTTGGTCTCCCTCTTCCACATTTTCCCGGGACTTTTCTTAGCATTAGTGTCTTCCCCAACTCAGGTTGGACACAGTCCATGTTCCACGTGGAGCTCAGGGTATTAATTCCTATTTCAAAGATGTTCCCAAGGCCGGAGACCAGAGCACTCCTTGACCCCTCTCTCTCAGAATCATAATTCTGGTATTTGTTAAGCGCTTAGTGTGTGCCAGACAATGTACTAAGCGCTGGGGTGGATACAAGAAAATCGGGTTGGACACAGTCCCCGTCCCATGTGGGGCCCACAGTCTCAATTCCCATTTTACTGATGAGGTAACTGAGGGCCAGAGCATAATATTAATAATAATAATTCTGGTGTTGATAAGCGCTTACTAAGTGCCAGACACTCTTCAGAGACGGTGGGAATTGGGTTGGACACAGTCCCTGTTCCACATAGGGCTTACAGTCTTAATCCCCGTTTTACAGATGAGGGAACTGAGGCCCAGAGAAGTAAAGTGACTTGCCCAAGGTCACACAGCAGACAAGTGGTGGTCAGGATTAGAACCCATGACCTTCTGACTCCGAGGCCCTTGCTCTATCCACTAAACCATGCTGCTTCTCTTTCCACTCAACCCACATATTCAGTCCAGACCTTTCATTAGCTCAGCTGGTTGAGTGAAGGACTGTAGTGGTATATTCTTCCAACTTGTACTTCCCAAGCACTTAGAACAGCGCTCTGCACACAGTAAGTGCTCAATAAATCCGATTGAATTACATACTTATAACTCTATTTATTTTACTTGTACATATCTATTCCATTTATTTTATTTTGTTAGTATGTTTGGTTTAATTCTCTGTCTCCCCCTTCTAGATTGTGAGCCCACTGTTGGGTAGCGACTGTCTCTATATGTTGCCAACTTGTACTTCCCAAGCGCTTAGTACAGTGCTCTGCACACAGTAAGCGCTCAATAAATACAATTGATTGATTGATTGAATGAATGAAATCCTGTCGGTTCCACCTTCACAACATGGCTAAAATCCGCCCTTTCCTCTCCATCCAAACTGCCACCACATTAATCCAATCATTTATCCTATCCCGCCTTGGCTACTGTATCGGCCTCCTTGCCTCCTGTCTCTACGCACTCCTGTCCATACTTCACTCGGCTGCTCGGATCACTTTTCCATAGAAATGTTCGGGACCATGTTTCCCCACTCCTCAAGAAACTCCAGTGGTTGCCCATCCACCTCCGCGTCAAACATAAACTCCTCACCCTTGGCTTTAAAGCCCGCAATCCCCTTGCCCTCTCCTCCCTCACCTTACTACTCTCCTATTACAACCTGGCCCACACACTTCACTCCCCTAATTATCAATCAATCGTATTGAGCGCTTACTGTGTGCAAAGCACTGTACTAAGCGCTTAATTCTAACCTTCTCACTGTACTTGGGGAAGTAGCACGGCCTAGTGGAAAGAGAGCAGGCCTGGGAGCCTGGCCTTCCTCCGACCTGGAATGCCCTCCCTCCACACATCTGCCAAACTAACTCTCTTCCTCCCTTCAAAGCCCTATTGAGAGCTCACCTCCTTCGGGAGGCCTTCCCTGACTGCACACTTCCTCTCCTCCTCCTCCTCCCATCCCCATCGCCCCCCTCCCTCCCTCTGCCCTACCCCCTTCCCCTCCCCACAGCGCTTATGTATATTTGTACATATTTATTACTCTATTTTATTTATACATATTTACTATATTTATTTTATTAATGATATGTATATTGCTATAATTCTATTTATTCTGATGGTATTGACACCTATCTACTTGTTTTGTTTTTTGTCTGTCTCCCCCTTTCTAGACAGTGAGCCCGTTGTTGGGTAGGGACTGTCTCTACATGTTGCCGATTTGTACTTGCCAAGCGCTTAGTACAGTGCTCTGCACCCAGTAAGCGCTCAGTAAATACAATTGAATGAATGAATGAGTCGGAAGGGCCTGGGTTCAGCTCCGCGACTTGTCTGCGGTGTGACCTTGGGCAAGACACTTCACTTCTCTGAGCCTCTGTTACCTCACCTGTAAAATGGGGATGGACAGCACGAGCCCCAGGTGGAACAGGGACTGGGTCTAACCCAATTTGCCTGTTTCCACCCCAGCGCCCTAGTACAGTGCCTGGCAGATAGTAAGCGCTTAACAAATTCCACAATTATCATTATTATGAGAAGCAGCGTGGCTTAGTGGAAAGAGCCCGGGCTTTGGAGTCAGAGGTCGTGGGTTCAAATCCCTGCTCTGCCACTTGTCGGCTGTGTGACTTTGGGCAAGTCACTTCACTTCTCTGGGCCTCAGTTCCCTCGTCTGTAAAATGGGGATGAAGACTGTGAGCCCCCCGTGGGACAACCTGATCACCTTGTAAACTCCCCAGCGCTTAGAACAGTGCTTTGCACATAGTATGCGCTTAATAAATGCCATTATTATTATTATTATTACCCCAGCTCTAAGTACAGTGCTTGGCACACAGTGAGCACTTGAGAGAGACCACAGTGATTATTAAATGCATTTATTTAAAAAAGCTACAACATGGCCAAGCAGTACCCCGAGGTCCTCGGTGAGAAGCACATGCTCCTCTCCCGGTATTCATAGTTATTAACTTTGCCACTGTGCCTTGGTCTCGCCTGTCTCCCTGCTGACCCCCCCGGACCCACGTCCCGCCTCTGGTCTGGAAGGTCCTTACTCCTCAAATCCCTCAGACAATGACTCTCCCCCACTTTCGGAGCCCATCTCCTCCAAGAGGCCTTCCCAGGCTAAGCCTCCCTTTCCTCTTCTCCGACTCCCTCCTGCGTCGCCCTGACTCGCTCCCAGCCCCACCGCACTTATGTCCGTATCTGTCTGAGAAGCAGCGGGGCTCCGTGGAAAGAGCATGGGCTTGGGAGTCAGAGGTCATGGGTTCAAATTCTGGCTCCGCTAATTAGCTGTGGGACCTTGGGCAAGTCACTTAGCTTCTCTGTGCCTCAGTTACCTTGTCTGTAAAATGGGGATTAAGACTGTGAGCCCCACGTGGGACAACCTGATCACCTTGTATCCTCCCCAGCGCTTAGGACAGTGCTTTGCACATAGTAAGCGCTTAACAAATGCCATCATTATTATTCTGCAAATTCTATTCTTAGAAGCAGCGCTTGGAGAAGCAGCGTGGCTCAGTGGAAAGAGCACGGGCTTTGGAGTCAGAGGTCATGGGTTCAAATCCCAGCTCCGCCACTTGTCAGCTGTGTGACTTTGGGCAAGTCACTTAACTTCTCTGGCCCTCAGTTACCTCATCTGTAAAATGGGGATTGAGACCGTGAGCCCCACGTGGGACAACCTGATCACCTTGTATCCTCCCCAGCGCTTAGAAGCAGCACTTGGAGAAGCAGCGTGGCTCAGTGGAAAGAGCACGGGCTTTGGAGTCAGAGGTCATGGGTTCAAATCCCAGCTCCGCCACTTGTCAGCTGTGTGACTTTGGGCAAGTCACTTAACTTCTCTGGCCCTCAGTTACCTCATCTGTAAAATGGGGATTGAGACCGTGAGCCCCACATGGGACAACCTGCTCCCCTTGTATTCTCCCCAGTGCTTAGAACAGTGCTTTGCACATAGTAAGCGCTTAATAAATGCCATCATTATTATTATTATTATTAGAACAGTGCTTCGCACATAGTAAGCGCTCAACAAATGCCATTATTATTATTATTATTTATTGATTTGAATTGATATCCATCTCCCCGCCTCTAGACTGTCAGCTCATCGTGGGCCAGGAATGTGTCTGTTTATTGTTGTGCTGTACTTTCCCAAGCGCTTAGGACAGTGTTCTGCACACAGTAAGAAGTGCTCAATTAAGGCATATAAATGATTGAGTGAAAGCAGGGCCCCCTTAGGCTTCCTGGTGGTGGTGGATCAGCATCAGGCAGCAATACAGGGGTCTGGCGAAGACAGAGAAGGGCTCAGAGGGCTGGGAGCTGGAGGGGAAACCTGGTAATAATAATAATAATAATAATAATAATGGTATTTGTTAGGCTCTTACTATCTGCCAGGCACTGTACTAAGCCCTGGGGTGGACACAAGCAAACCTGTCCCACGTGGGGCTCACAGTCTCAATCCTCATCAATCAATCAATCAATCAATCGTATTTATTGAGCACTTACTGTGTGCAGAGCACTGTACTAAGCGCTTGGGAAGTACAAGTTGGCAACATATAGAGACAGTCCCTACCCAACAGTGGGCTCACAGTCTAAAAGGGGGAGACAGGGAACAAAATCAAACATACTAACAAAATAAAATAAATAGAATAGGTATGTACAAGTAAAATAAATAGAGTAATAAATATGTACAAACATATATACATGTATACATATGCATACGTACATATATAGGGAAGCAGCGTGGCTCAGTGGAAAGAGCCTGGGCTTTGGAGTCAGAGGTCATGGGTTCAAATCCCGGCTCTGCCAATTGTCAGCTGTGTGACTTTGGGCAAGTCACTTCACTTCTCTGGGCCTCAGTTACCTCAACTGTAAAATGGGGGTTAAGACGGTGAGCCCCCTGTGGGACAACCTAATCACCTTGCAACCTCCCCAGCGCTTAGAACAGTGCTTTGCACATAGTAAGCGCTTAATAAATCTCCCCCTTTTAGACTGTGAGCCCACTGTTGGGTAGGGACTGTCTCTATATGTTGCCAATTTGTACTTCCCACGCACTTAGTGCAGTGCTCTGCACACAGTAAGCGCTCAATAAATACGATTGATGATGATGATGATAAATGCCATTATTATTATTATTATTATTATATATATACATATATCTGTTTATCATTATACAGATGAGGTAGCTGAGGCCCAGAGAAATGACTTGCCCAAGGTCACACAGCAGACAAGTGGCGGAGTTGGGATTGGAACCCTAGTCCTTTTAGACTGTGAGCCCACTGTTGGGTAGGGACTGTCTCTAGACGTTGCCAACTTGGACCTCCCAAGCGCTTAGTACAGTGCTCTGCACACAGTAAGCGCTCAATAAATACGATTGATGATGATGATGACCCCGGGCCTGTGCTCTATCCTCAAGGCCAGGCTGTTGTTGCTTGCTAAGCAGCCAGCCCCTCCCTTGCCATGGTCGCCCTTCCTTCCAAAGGCACTGATGTGCTCCTTATCAGACAGCTGCAGAGATCAAGGGTGGGGGGTTTGGCTGAGGGGTGGGTCCAATTGGGACAGTTGCCCAATTATTATTATTGCCACCGTTTCATGGTTGACGGGAGACAATGATGTGCCTGTTTGTTGCTCTAGCGTACTCTCCCGAGGGCTTAGTCCAGTGCTCTGCACACAGTGAGCGCTCAATAAATACGACAATGAAAGGAGACAGTGTAGCCACTGGCTCCACTGAGCAGCCTGGCTTAGTGGAGAGAGCCGGGCCTGGGCGTCAGAAGGACCTGGCTTCTAACCCCAGCTCCCCCACTTGTCTGCCGTGTGACCTTGGGCAAGCAGCTTCACTTCTCTGGGCCTCAGTTCCCTCACCTGTGAAATGGGGATTAAGACTGTGAGCCCCGGGGGGGACAGGGACTGAGTCCAACCTGATTTAGCTTGTATCTATGCCAGCGCTTAGTAGAGTGCCTGGCACATTGTAAGCGCTTAACAAGTACTATAATTATTATCATTATTATTACTGGATGATTTGGATGAGAACCATGGGGATCACTGTCCTTTCTCAAGGCATACATAATAATAATAATAATAATAATGGCATTTATTAAGCGCTTACTATGTGCAGAGCACTGTTCTAAGCGCTGGGGAATTTACAAGGTGATCAGGTTGTCCCACGTGGGGCTCACAGTCTTCATCCCCATTTTACAGATGAGGGAACTGAGGCCCAGAGAAGCTATAAATACACTCACACACACACACACTCCCTTTCTCTCTCAGAGAAGTGGCCCAAACCACAGTCCTGACTGGTTTACTTTAGTTTATTTTTTTCTCTGACGCTGCTAAGGAAGGCCTCCTCTTTGTTCAGCGTGAGGCACGATCTGGGACGGCATAGACCCCGGCATTAGCCTCCTCACCTCCCGGTCACTGGCCTCAGTCTCCAGATCCGGAAAACGTCCCCATCGGGAACATAGCAGGTCAGGGAGAGGGACTGCGAGCCCGGCAGTGGTATTTATCAAGTGCTCAGTACGTGCCGAGCACTGGGCAACGATAGTTGTTATTGTGTGTAGAGGAACAGAGTTGGTTCAGAGCCCTACTGAAGGCTCACCTCCTCCAGGAGGCCCTCCCAGACTGAGCCCCCCTTTTCCTGTCTCCCCCTTTTAGACTTTGAGCCCACTGTTGGGTAGGGACTGTATATGTTGCCAACTTGTACTTCCCAAGCGCTTAGTACAGTACTCTGCACACAGTAAGCGCTCAATAAATACGATTGATTGATTGATTGATTCCTCAGCTCTCCTCATCGCCCCGACTCGTTCCCTTTTCTCTACCCCCCATCCCCGCCTCACGGCACTTGTGTATAGATGTACATATCTATAATCCTATTTATTTATATTAATGCCCGTTTACTTATTTTGATGTGTATACACATCTACAATTCTGTTTATTTCTAGTGATGCTACTGATGCCCGTTTCCTTGTTCTGATGTCTGTCTCCCCTTCTTCTAGACCGCGAGCCCGTTGTGGGCAGGGATCATCTCTCTCTGTTGCCAAATTGTCCTTTCCAAGCGGTTAGTCCAGTGCTCTGCCCACAGTAAGTGCTCAATAAATACAATTGAATGAATGAATGTTCCCGGCCCACAGGGAGCTTCAGTGCAGAGGGGGGATGTCAGGCTTCATCCATCCACCAGTCAGTGGTATTTACAGAGCACTTCCTATAATAATAATAATAATGATGGCATTTATTAAGCGCTTACTATGTGCAAAGCACTGTTCTAAGCGCTGGGGAGGTTACAAGGTGATCAAGTTGTCCCACGGGGCTCACAGTCTTAATCCCCATTTTACAGATGAGAGAACTGAGGCACAGAGAAGTTAAATAACTTGCCCAAAGTCACACAGCTGACAATTGAGCACTCTACTGTGGGAAGCAGCGTGGCTTAGTGGAAAGAGCCCGGGCTTGGGAGTCAGAGGTCGTGGGTTCTCATCCCGCCCCTGCCACTCGTCAGCTGTGTGACCTTGGGCAAGTCACTTAACTTCTCCGGGCCTCAGTGACCCCCTCTGTGAAATGGGGATGAAGGCTGTGAGCCCCACGTGGGACAACCTGATCACCTTGTATCTCCCCCGGCGGTCAGAACAGTGCTTGGCACATAGTAAGCGCTTAAGAAATACCAACATTATTAACATTATTATTACTAAGTGTTGGTCGATGAATGCTATTTACTGAGTGCTTACCGTGCGCAGAACCCTGCGCCAAGCGCTTGGGAGAGGGTGATATTATAGTTAGTGGACACGGTCCCTGCCCATTGGCACCTCGTTGGTGGTTCTGATGGGGGAGGCGGTTGGGGGGACGTGGGTCCGTGCCCCCCACCCCGGCTATAGAGAAGCAGAGTGGCTCAGTGGAAAGAGCCCGGGCTTAGGATTCAGAGGTCAGGGGTTCGAATCCCGGCTCCGCGGACTGTCAGCTGTGTGACTTTGGGCAAGTCACTTCACTTCTCTGGGCTTCAGTTCCCTCATCTGTAAAATGGGGATGAAGACTGTGAGCCCCCCCCGTGGGTCAACCTGATCACCTTGTATCCCACCGGCGTTTAGAACAGTGCTTTGTGCATAGTAAGCACTTAATAAATTCCATCATTATTCATTCAATCGTATTTATTGAGCGCTTACTGTGTGCAGAGCACTGTATTAAGCGCTTGGGAAGTACAACTCTGCAACATGTAGAGATGGTCCCTACCCAACAGTGGGCTCGCAGTCTAGAAGGGGGAGACAGAGAACAAAACAAAACATAGTAACAAAATAAGTAGAATAATCATTATTATTATTATCTTGTATCTACCCCAGCGCTCAGAACAGTGCCTGGCACATAGTAAGTGCTTAACGAGTATTATCATTATTATTATCATCATCATCAATCGTATTTATTGAGCACCTACTGTGTGCAGAACATTGTACTAAGCGCTTGGGAAGTACAAGTTGGCAACATATAGAGACAGTCCCTACCCAACAGTGGGCTCACAGTCTAAAATGGGGAGACGGAGAACAAAACCAAACATACCAACAAAATAAAATAAATAGAATAGATCTGTACAAGTAATATTAATATAATTATTATTCCCCTGGCCCAGCAGAGGAGGCCTGAATCTATACCTGTATATATGTATATATGTTTGTACATATTTGTTACTCTATTTATTTATTTTACTTGTACATATCTATTCTATTTATTTTATTTTGTTAGTATGTTTGGTTTTGTTCTCTGTCTCCCCCTTTTAGACTGTGAGCCCACTGTTAGGTAGGGACTGTCTCTATGTGTTGCCAACTTGTACTTCCCAAGCGCTTAGTACAGTGCTCTGCACACGGTAAGCGCTCAATAAATACGATTGATAATGATGATGATGATGATGAATCAAAGACTCATGTGGCCGGGTGGAGCATGGGTTTGGAAGCGTTGTGCTCAAGCCGCATCACCACTGTGCCCCCAACCGAGGGTGAAGTACTGTACTAGACGCTTGGGAGGCTGCAATAAGAGCGAGTCCCAAGGACAACCTGATCATTTTGTATTCCCCCAGCGCTTAGTGTTTTGCACGTATAGGAAGCCTTACCTCCTTCCCCTCCCCACAGCACCTGTATATATGTTTGTACATATTTATTACTCTATTTTACTTGTACATATTTATTCTATTTATTTTATTTTGTTCACATGTTTTGTTGTCTGTCTCCCCCTTCTAGACTGTGAGCCCGCTGTTGGGTAGGGACCGTCTCTAGATGTTGCCAACTTGGACTTCCCAAGCGCTTAGTCCAGTGCTCTGCACACAGTAAGTGCTCAATAAATACGATTGAATGAATGAAATATCATTATTATTATTATTATTGTTATATCGCGGCCTCCTCGGGGGTCCCCGGGAGGTTGGATCCAGATGTTTCCGCAGCTGCGGAGGCTCCGCTGCCCATCTGTCCGGGGCGGGAGGAGGAGGAGGGGAAGAGGGGGAGCAGCTCCTTGGGGGCAGGGAATGTGTCTGGGAGCTGCTGTAGTGGACTCTCCCAAGCGCTCAGTACGGCGCTGCGCCCGCGGTAAGCGCTCAATGCAGGCGGTGGGCTAGGGGAAGGGAGGAGGAGGCAATTCAATCGTATTTATTGCTCTGTGTGCAGAGCACTGTACTAAGCGCTTGGGAAGTCCAATTGACAACATCTAGAGTCCCAAGAGCGGGCTCACATCATCATCAATCGTATTTATTGAGCGCTTACTATGTGCAGAGCACTGTACTAAGCGCTTGGGAAGTACAAATTGGCAACATATAGAGACAGTCCCTACCCAACAGTGGGCTCACAGTCTAAAGGGGGGAGGCTGACAACAAAACAAAACATACTAACAAAATAAAATGTACGGGTAAAATAAATAAATAGTGCAATAAATACGTACAAACATATATACATATATACAGGTGCTGTGGGGAGGGGAAGGAGGTAAGGCAGTGGGGGGATGGGGAGGAGGGGGAGAGGAACCCGTGAGCCCGTTGTTGGGCAGGGCCCCGTCTCTATCTGTTGCCCGCTTGGATTTCCCAAGCGCTTAGTTCAGTGCTCTGCACACAGGAAGCGCTCAATCAATCCATCTATCAATCAATCAATTGTATTTATTGAGCGCTTACTGTGTGCAGAGCACTGGACTAAGCGCTTGGGAAGTACAAGCTGGCAACATCTAGAGACAGTCCCTACCCAACAGTGGGCTCACAGTCTAGAAGGGGGAGACAGAGACCAAAAGCAAACATACTAACACAATAAAATAGATAAAATAAAATAAATAAAAATAAAATAAAATAAAATAGATAGGTACAAGTAAAATAAATAGAGTAATAAATGCGATCGAATGAAGGGGCGGTGGGCTTTGTCCGTGGGCAGCGGGAGGGGAGGAGGGGAAGAGGGGGAGGAGCTCCTTGGGGGCAGGGAATGTGTCTGGGAGCTGCTGTAGTAGACTCTCCCAAGCGCTCAGTACGGTGCTGCGCCCGCGGTAAGCGCTCAATGCAGGCGGTGGGCTGGGGGAAGGGAGGAGGAGGAGGAGGAGGCGGCTATTCATTCATTCAATCGTATTTATTGAGCGCTTACTGTGTGCAGAGCACTGGACTAAGTGCTTGGGAAGTCCAAGTTGGCAACATCTAGAGACGGTCCCTACCCAACAGTGGGCTCTCAGTCTAGAAGGGGGAGACAGACAACAAAACAACACATATTAACAAAATAAAATAAATAGAACAGTAAATATGTACGTTATCGTATTTATTGAGTGCTTACTGTGTGCAGAGCACTGTACTGAACGCTTGGGAAGTGCAAGTGGGCAACATCTAGAGACGGTCCCTACCCAACAGCGGCTCACAGTCTAGAGGGGGGAGGCAGACCAAAACATATTAACAAAATAAAATAAATAGAACAAATATGTACAAGTAAAATATAGTAATAAATACGTACAAACATATATACATATACACATATATAGAGAAGCAGCGTGGCTCGGTGGGAAGAGCACGGGCTTGAGAGTTAGACGTCATGGGTTCTAATGCCGACTCCCCGACAGGTCTGCTGTGGGATCTTGGGCAAGTCACTTAACTTCTCTGAGCCTCAGTTCCCTCATCTGTAAGATGGGGATTAAGACTGTGAGCCCCATGTGGGACAACCTGATCACCTTGTATCCCCCCCCCCCAGAGTTTAGAACAGTGCTTGGCACATAGTAAGCGCTTAACAAATGCCTTCATTATTATTATTACTATACAGGTGATGTGGGGAGGGGGAGGAGGGGGAGAGGAACCCGTGAGCCCGTTGTTGGGTAGGGCCCGTCTCTATCTGTTGCCCGCTTGGACTTCCCAAGCGCTTAGTCCAGTGCTCTGCACACAGGAAGCGCTCAATAAATGCGATCGAATGAAGGGGCGGTGGGCTTTGTCCCTGGGTAGCGGGAGGGGAGGGGGGGAGGAGGAGGAGGGGAGGAGGAGGAGGAGGAGGAGGTTCCCCTTCTAGACTGTGAGCCCACTGTTGGGTAGGGACCGTCTCTATAAGTTGCCAACTTGTACTTCCCAAGCGCTTAGTACAGTGCTCTGCACACAGTAAGCGCTCAATAAATACGACTGATTGATTGACTGAGGAGAGGAAGGGGAGGAGGAGGAGGAGGAGAGGAAGGGGAGGGGGAGGAAGAGGAGGGGAAGGAGAGGAGGAGGGGAAGGAGAGGAGAGGAGGAGGAGGGGAAAGGGAGGGAGAGGGGAAGGGGAGGAAGAGGAGGAGGAGGGGAAGGGGAGGAGGGGAAGGGGGAGGAGGAGGAGGAGGGGAAAGGGAGGAAGAGGGGAAGGGGAGGAAGAGGAGGAGGAGGGGAAGGGGAGGAGGGGAAGGGGAGGAGGAGGAGGAGGGGAAAGGGAGGAAGAGGGGAAGGGGAGGAAGAGGAGGAGGAGGGGAAGGGGAGGAGGGGAAGGGGAGGAGGAGGAGGAGGGGAAAGGGAGGAAGAGGGGAAGGGGAGGAAGAGGAGGAGGAGGGGAAGGGGAGGAGGGGAAGGGGGAGGAGGAGGAGGAGGGGACGGGGAGGAGGAGGAGGGGACGGGGAGGAGGAGGAGGGGAAGGGGAAGAAAAGGAGGAGGAGGAGAAGAGGAGGAGGAGGAGGAGGAGGGGAAGGGGAAGAAAAGGAGGAGGAGGGGAAGAGGAGGAGGAGGGGGAGGAGGGGAAGGGGAGGAGGAGGGGGAGGAGGGGAAGGGGAGGAGGAAGGGGAGGAGGAGGAGGGGAAGAAAAGGAGGAGGAAGGGGAGGAGGAGGAGGAGCTTGGGGTGCCCGGCTCTTCCCCCGCCCTCCCGCTTCCTGCCCGGGCTGTCCGCCCGTCCGTCCGCCCGCCCGGGCCTTCCGTGTCCTTGCCGGGGGGAGCGGGCCGCCCCTTTGGGGGAGGGGGCAGGGGCGGGGCGGGCGCGGCCCCCCCCTCCTCCTCCTCCTCCTCCTCCTCCTCCTCCTCCTCCCGCTCCCGCCGCCCCTCCCACCGCCCCTCCTCCGTCCCTCCGCCCCTCCGTCCCGTGCCCGCCCCCCGCCCCCCGCCGTGGCCGGCGCTCCCGCTCGCCCGGGCGGCCGCAGGGAGGAGGAGGGAGGGAGGGAGGGAGGCCCCGCGGGGGGCAGCGTGGACCGGGCCCCCCCCCGCCCCGCCCTCCGCCCCCCGAACTTTCCTCCGGGGCCCCCACCCACCGGCCGGCCGGCCGGCCGGCCCACCGCCCGCAGGTAAGGGGGGCGGGGGGGGGGGACGGGACCGGCTCCTCGTGTGTGTGTGTGTCTGTGTGTGTGTGTGTGTGTGTGTGCGCGCGCGCGTGTGAGCGGGGGTCCGGGGGCGGGAGTCCGGCGGGCCTCGGCCTGGGCCGGGGGGCGCGGGACAGGGCCGGACCGCCCGCCCGCGGGGGTCTGTGTGTGTGTGTGTGTGTGCGTGTGTGTGTGTGTGAGAGAGAGAGAGACACACACTCCTAGACCGTGAGCCCCGCCGGCCGGGCAGGGACCGGCCCCTACGTGTTTGTTGCCGACTTGGACTTGCCCAGCGCTCAGTCCAGGGGTCTGCGCGCGGTGAGCGCTACCTTCAGTACGATTGAATGAATGAATGAATGTGTGTGTGTGTGTGTGTGTGTGTGTGTGCGCGCGCGCGCGTGCGCGAGGAGGAGGAGGGCGAGCGTGGATAATGAGTCTGCTTCTGCGTGCTGGGGGGGGCAGGGAGGGAAGGAGGGAGTGCACACATGGAGGGGAGTGTGTAAGTGCAGAGGGGGAGAGTTTGTGATTGTGTGTGTGTGTGTGGGGGGAGGTTGTGTGTACGGGGGGGAGACGGAAAGTCTTTGGGGGAGAGTGTGTTTGTGTGTGTGTGTAGAGGGGAGACTGTTCGGGGGAGAGTGTGTGTGTATGTGTGTATGGGGGAGACTGAAAGTCTTTGGGGAGAGTGTGTGTGTGTGTATGGGGGAGAGTGTGTATGTGTATGGGGAGACTGGGGGAGAGTGTGTGTGTGGGGGGGGGAGAGTGTGTATGTATGTGTATAGGGGAGACTGGGGGAGAGTGTGTATGTGTATAGGGGAGACTGGGGGAGAGTGTGTGTGTGTGTATGGGGGAGACTGGGGAGAGTGTGTGTGTGTGTGTGTGTGTATGGGGGAGACTGGGGAGAGTGTGTGTGTATGGGGGAGACTGGGGAGAGTGTGTGTGTGTATGGGGGAGACTGGGGGAGAGTGTGTGTGTGTATAGGGGAGACTGGGGGAGAGTGTGTGTGTGTATAGGGGAGACTGGGGGAGAGTGTGTGTGTGTATAGGGGAGACTGGGGGAGAGTGTGTGTGTGTGTGTATGGGGGAGACTGGGGAGAGTGTGTGTGTGTGTGTATGGGGGAGACTGGGGAGAGTGTGTGTGTGTGTGTATGGGGGAGACTGGGGAGAGTGTGTGTGTGTGTATGGGGGAGACTGGGGAGAGTGTGTGTGTGTGTATGGGGGAGACTGGGGAGAGTGTGTGTGTGGTATGGGGGAGACTGGGGAGAGTGTGTGTGTGTGTGTATGGGGGAGACTGGGGAGAGTGTGTGTTTGTATGGGGGAGACTGGGGAGAGTGTGTGTGTGTGTATGGGGGAGACTGAAAGTCTTTGGGGGAGAGTGTGTGTGTGTGTATGGATGTGGGAGACTGAAAGTCTTTGGGGGAGAGTGTGTGTGTATGGATGTGGGAGACAAAGTCTTTGGGGGAGAGTGTGTGTGTGTGTGTATGGATGTGGGAGACTGAAAGTCTTTGGGGGAGAGTGTGTGTGTATGTATGGATGTGGGAGACTGAAAGTCTTTGGGGGAGAGTGTGTGTGTGTGTATGGATGTGGGAGACTGAAAGTCTTTGGGGGAGAGTGTGTATATGTGTATGGATGTGGGAGACTGAAAGTCTTTGGGGGAGAGTGTGTATATGTGTATGGATGTGGGAGACTGAAAGTCTTTGGGGGAGAGTGTGTGTGTGTATGGATGTGGGAGACTGAAAGTCTTTGGGGGAGAGTGTGTATATGTGTATATATGTGTATGCATGTTATATGTGTGTATGTATACATATATGTGTGTGCATGTGTGTATATATACATGTACATATATATATATATATATATATAGGTGTGTGTATGTGTATGCACCCGTATATATATATATGTGTGTGTGTGTGTGTGTGTGTGTATATCCGTATATATATATATATGTGTGTGTATGTGTATATGTGTATATATATATATATGTATGTATGTTTGTAGGTGTTTGTTACTCTGTTTATTTTATTTGTACATATTTATTCTGTTTATTTTGTTTTGTTAATATGTTTGTTTTGTTGTCTGTCTCCCCCTTCTAGACTGTGAGCCCACTGTTGCATAGGGACCGTCTCTATATGTTGCCAACTTGTACTTCCCAAGCTCTTAGTACAGTGCTCTGCACACAGTAAGCGCTCAATCAATACGATTGAATGATTGAATGAATGTATAGATATATGTATGGGGGAGAGTGTGTGTGTGTGTGTATGGGGGAGACTGAAAGTCTTTGGGGGAATGTGTGTATGTGTGTATGTATATGGGGGAGACTGTGTATGGGGGAGAGTGTGTGTGTGTGTGTATGGGGGAGACTGAAAGTCTTTGGGGGAGTGTGTGTATGTGTATATAAATGGGGGAGACTGTATGGGGGAGACTGTATGGGGGAGAGTGTGTGTGTGTATGGAGGAGACTGAAAGTCTTTGGCGGAATGTGTGTATGTGTGTGTGGGGGGGAGACTGAAAGTCTTGGGGAATGTGTGTATGTGTGTATATATATGGGGGAGACTGTGTTTATATGGGGGAGTGTGTGTGTGCGCGTATGGGGGAGACTGAAAGTCTTTGGGGGAATGTGTGTATGTGTGTGTATATATGGGGGAGTGTGTGTGTGTATGGGGGAGACTGAAAGTCTTGGGGGAATGTGTGTATGTGTGTGTATATATATGGGGGAGTGTGTATATATATATGGGGGAGAGTGTGTGTGTGTGTGTATGGGGGAGACTGAAAGCCTTTGGGGGAATGTGTGTATGTGTGTATATATATATGGGGGAGACTGTGTTTGTATGGGGGAGTGTGTGTGTGCGCGTATGGGGGAGACTGAAAGTCTTTGGGGGAATGTGTGTGTGTGTGTATATATATGGGGGAGTGTGTGTGTGTATGGGGGAGACTGAAAGTCTTGGGGGAATGTGTGTTTGTGTGTGTGTGTGTATATATATATATATATATATATATGTGGGGGAGACTGTTTGGGGGAGAGTGTGTGTGTGCGCGTATGGGGGAGACTGAAAGTCTTTGGGGGAGAGTGTGTGTGTATGGGGGAGGCTGTGAAAGTGTATGGGGCAGGGAGAGAGAGAGAGAGAGAGAGAGCGTATGTGTGTGTGCGCGCACACATGGAGGGGAGTGCGTAAGTGTAAAGGGGGAGAGTGTGTGTGTGTGTGTGTGTGTGTGTGTGTTGGGCTCAGGGTGTGTGAGCGGGAGTTCGGGGGCGCTGCCCCCGGCCCCCGGCCCCACCCCCCGGCCTTCCTCAGCGCCCCAGGCCCGGGGGAGGGGAAGGGGAAGGGGGAGGGCCGGGCCGGGCAGACCCTTCCTCCTCCGGACCCCCACCGGCCTCCCCCCGGGCCCCCCCCCCCCGGGCCGGCTCATTGTCCGGGGGAGGGGCCGGGCTTGGCCGGGGGCCGTCGGGGCGCCTCATTGTTGCCCAGAGTTGGGGCCCCCGGCCCGGCCCCCCGCGGGCACCGCCTGCTCTCCGGGGCCGGAGGGGCGAGGGAGCGGGGGCGGCGCCACGAGGAGGAGGAGGACGAGGAGGAGGGTCCGGCCTTCGGGAAACTTAGGGGACGGCGGCCTCCCAGTTGGCCGGACCCCTGTCCCCTCCGCGAGCACTGTGTCCCCCCCCCCCCCAGCCCCCGGAGCATCGTCCCCCCCAGGAGCACCATCCCCTCCAGGAGCACCGACCCCTCCAGGATCACTGTCCCCTCCATGTGTGCAACACCCAGAGACCCAGCAACACCCCCTCGCTCCATCCCCAGCCGCCATCCATCCATCCATCCATCCGTCCGTCCATCCATCCGTCCACCCGCCCGTGTCCCCCCGACCCTGGGTGGACACCGTGCCCCTCTCCCCTTCCCCAGGACCGGTGGCGGCGGCGGCGGCTGCGAGGGTCCGAAGATGAATCCGCAGCAGCAGCAGCAGCAGCAGCAGCAGCAGCAGCAGCGGATGGCCGCCATCGGCACGGACAAGGAGCTCAGCGACCTGCTGGACTTCAGCGCGGTAGGGCCGGATCCCCCCCGTGGGCCACCACCTCGTGGCGGGGGGCTGGGGGCTCCAGGGTCCACAGAGACACACACACACACCCACACAAACACACACACAGAGACAAGGCCACCCTGGGGTGGCAGGCCCAGCCAAGGTGGATGTCCTGTCTGGGCTCCCAGAGTGGAGACTCCACCGCCAGAAGGGTCAGTTGCTTTAGTTAAAATCAGGTTGTCCCCCCATCCTCACTTCCCTCGCTGGTGAATTTGGGTTGAGTCACCCCGAGCTACTGCTGATGGTTATCAGGAGTAGTTTTGTTTTTGTTTTTACACTCACCTCCCCTGGCTTCCTCTTCCCTTTATTCCCCCGCCACCACCCCTTTTTTTTCCTGGTTTTATTGGTGGTACCTCGAAATGTCAGCTTGGAGAAAGTCAGTCCGGAGTTAGGGATTTCATGATGCTGCCTTGCTTATAAAGCCCCTTGGGGATTTGAAAGAAGAAGGAGGGAAAAAAAAAAACCCAACAACTCCCCCTCCCCCCCAAAACCCAAAAGACAAACTCTGGTGTGTGTGTGTGGTGTGCATGTGTGTATACATCTATATACCCACACATATAATCTTCAAACTATATATATATATATATATACACACACACCATATTATGTGTATTAAATATATAATCAATTACCCTTTGACGTTAAAAGCGGCTCGCTCGTCTAGTTATAGTTGGCAGCGAAGATTATGGTGCGAACATCTTGAGTTGAATTCAATCATTTTAGTGTCTACCGCTGATTTTCCTGAAGAGAAAATGTTTGAACAAAATGTCAGGGAAATGGCCGAGATCACACAAACTCACTTCTTGGTTCTGTCGACGTGTCTGTATCCTATTTTGGGGTTTTGGCTCCAAAATAGATCAGCTAATTGATTGTTCTCCATGAACCTACTGTAGCAGAAAGATCAGGGCCATCCGAGAGGCGATTTTAATACTTCAATGATTTTTTTTTCTCTGTGTGTGTGTGTGTGTTGTTGTTGTTGTTTTGCAGATGTTTTCCCCACCTGTTAATAGTGGAAAAACCAGACCGACAACATTAGGAAGCAGCCAGTTCAGTGGATCGGGTAAGAAACAGTCGAGAACCCAAAGCTCAATTCTTTAAATTCTGAGCAGCCTCTTCCTGAACCCCTCTAACCCTCCTCGTCTAGTGGTATTATTCGGGTGGCTGTGTGCTTCTGTCTCAAAATAACCGATGACTTCGCTTAGTGACCCCTTTGACTTGTTTGAAAGTAATAGGTGGATTTCAGATGATTCTGATGTGCGCCTTAAAATGTGGTAATTTGTTTATCCAAAACAATAGCCTGCCTTTAGGGGCAACCTAGGAGATAACGGTTGCGTTTTTGTTGGTTACAACGAGCCCTTCTTCCTTTTCGTTTTGGCTTGTTACCTCTTCAGCTAGCTAGCGGTTGAAGTGAAATTAATTGCTGGATGTTTCTGAAAGTTAAACGACAGATAATCGGGTATCTCTTTAAGGACTTGGCGTGGTTCTGGTTATCTCTTCACGGAAGCCCCAGAAAGGTTTTCGACGGGATTTGGTCCTCGGTTGTTTCAAGTTTCTCTCGTGGAGTGAAGCGAATGAGACGTGAGTAGGAACTTAGGTGTAGGTAGCGAGCCCGTGTTGTGAGGGGGAAAGCCTCTTAAAGGATAGCATCGTGTTTGAACATCCTCTGGGCCCCCAGATGGAATTCTCAAACCAATTTCTAAAGAGTCCCTGGCCCGTACAGTATACGTTTTGAATGCTCTTGATTAATCTGGCCATCCTAGATGAATATTTGAGTAGTGTTCTGCATCTTGATCCAGAAGTTCACTTTTACAGACTCCCACGTGATCGCTCTTGCTTTTCCCCAATCATCCTCCATAAATTTCTCGTGAGCCTATTTCAGTCCAAGAAGGGTGTAATTTCCTGTGCCCTTTGCTCCTCGGTACTTGGAGAATTGAACCCCCCCCTTCCCCCATTTCACTGACACATCATCGGGAGCAACGTCTAAAAATGGCAGATATTAAAACCCGTGTGCCGGGGCCCAGGGAGTTCTGTAGGTGTCTCCGTGATTCGAGTGGCTTTTTCAAGGAAGTCTGAAAACGAGAATGCAGGGGCCTAGGCTCTCTTTAAAGCACTATTGATAATTTATTGAGCAAACTTCCTTGTTGTTCAGTTTCTGAATGGAAGAACCTCTTTTCAAAAATGATGCTGATGTCATCCAGAAAAGTACTTTTCGAGGGAGAGAATTATTCAAAGCTGGTGGAGCTTCTGTTATTCAAGAAACTCTCCTGAATATTTTATTTTGTTAATTTTTTTCCCCCGTTTCTCTTAACCAACAGGCAAATAAGTCTGGTCACAGAACTCCCTCTCAGGTCAAGAGAAAAACCAGACTTCGACTGACTTTCCAGGTCACTAACGGTACAACCGTTAGACAAAAATGTTGTCCCCGTCTACTCTCTTAGTATGATGGGTTAGGACATTCAGCAGACAATTCCGAATGAACCAAATTTTCCAATGTGCCAGTGTGTTCTTTTGACCTTGATGTTTATTGAAAAATTTTGTAACCTGACTGCTTTGGGGCACTTTTGAAGGCAAGCTGCAGAAGGCATCAGCAGGTTACTTTTATTATCGGGAGAAATTTCCTGTGGGCTTTTTCCAATGACCTAGATTGTAATATTAAAAAAATAATCGTGATAGTCACTAACTATGGAATCAATCCAAGGCGACCGATCGGTTATTCCAGTGCTTCAGAGGGAATCTGACCCCAATCATCCCATGATGATAATCTCGGATTATTTCTCTGTACGGTAGGAATGCTTTTAAGGGAGGAGCTCGAGATTGAAAATTCCCGTTTTCAGTTCAGTCCCCGACTCCACCTCCGTTCCTCAACCTACTTTTCCGAAGAGTAGGGGGAGGGATCTCTGCGGCTCCTTGGGACGCGGTCAGCCTTATGACGGCAGGGTCCGCTCTCCCCCCCCCACCCCCCAGCCCCTCGGGTGTGGAAAATGACCCAGACGATGATGAGTGTCATAATAAAGGTCGGCACGCATGATAAAATTTGGCTGGACTTGTTAAAAAGGATGACTTAAGGAAATACTTAAGCCATTTTCATCCGATGATCCGCATTCTGAAACAGTCTTCCGTTCTAGTTCCAGCTCTTTTGGCTTTTAAGTTGAGGAAGGCAAAAGCTTGAAAAATCTTAAAATCAAATCGTAGTTTTCTTGGCATGGGAGTAAAATTCCAAGCGAGACTTAAGCCTTCGAGTCATGGAGACGAGGAATGTTCAGTTTGGTCCTCTTTGGGGAAAATTCCTGCCCTTTTTACGGAGCTGACTTCATTTTACTTTTGGGGGGGCACCGGGGGCGGGGGGGGGGTGGTGGGATGGGACAGGGACAGTTGAGTCACGAGGGGCTTGTTCAGAGAGGTCCGGCCTGCCCACCCTGTGTGTGTGTGTTTGTGTGTGTTTGTGTGTGCATGTATGTGTGCGCGGAGAGTTTTCCTGGAAGGGGTGACACCCTTTCTGCAGCAGCACACGATATCGCCCGATCGATCCCGTTCACGGGGCAAGCCGAAGCGATGTGTGGCAGCTCATCGGAAACTACTTCCCCGTGAGACGACGGTTAATGCCTACCAAACCGTTACTTCTCTTCCTGGCAAATTCCGGCCTCACGTGATGTGATCACATCCACACAGGTGTTCATTTTTCTGAGGGGCTCAGGGAGCCGGAGACGGCCTCGCGATTGGGTCGGGATGCTCGGATTCTCCCAGAAGACTGGTCCGCGGGGTGACCTTGGCTCAGAGCACAGTCCATCTCCGCAAGGGCGAGAGGTGATGGGCTCTTTCGGCTCGATCGTCAGCCGGCGTCGGGCTTTGACATTGAGGGTGGTGTCCGAGCAGCAAAAGTGCAGGAGTCTAATTTCTGGCACCCTAAGGGATAATCGATCGATCAGTGGCAAATCTGTTGAGTGCGTATTGGGTTTGGAGCACTGTACTAAACGTTTGGGAGGGGATAGTTCAACAGAGTTGGTAGACACCTTCCCCTGCCCACCTAGAGCTCTCTTACAGTCTAGACTCACGAGCCTATTGTGATCCCGGGTGACTTTGTTGTGGAATCAGATTTCAGGAAACAAACGACAATCATCGCTGAATACTTTGATTTGATGGTTTTTGAGGCCAAGTAGTGAAAATGAATTTGGAGGGCAAGCCAATATTTATTTAGATGTTTACCCACTTAGGACTATCCAGTAGCAAATGATCTGTCTATTTTGTTACCGACCTAGCTTCTCCATAGCCTGCAGGGTTTTGAGTATGGAACCTCTTTGATATTTCTTCCTAGAAAATCCAGGTCTTTCGAAAAAGGAAGCAATGGTTTGCTTTTTCTCATTCCAAACGTATTTGCTCAAGTAAATAGAAATATGAAAAACTTGCTTATCGCCTCACTGGGGCAGTTTTTTCTTTTTCTGTGATGGGGTCAAGATTGGTTCCTTTCTAGGTTTTTGAGGAAGTAGTTGTAAAAAAAAAAAAAAAAAAAACAGCAACAAAACCTCTCCATTATCTCGTCTTGAAAGGGATATGACAATAATAATAACAATTGTGGTATTGGTTAAGCGCTTACTATGTGCCAAACACTGTTCTAAGCGCCGGGGTAGGTGCAAGGTAATCAGGTTGGACATAGTCCATGTCGCTCATGGGGCTCACAGTCTTGATCCCCATCTGACAGATGAGGGAACTGAGGCACAGAGAAGTGAAGCGACTTGCCCCAGGTCACACAGCAGACATGTGGCTGAGCCAGGATTAGAACCCACGACCTTTGACTCCCGGGCCCGGGCCCTTCCCACTAGGCCTTTGCTCACGCTCCTGATTCCCCAACAGCTTTTACAAGTGGTCGGAAGGGTGGGCTTTCAAAAAAAGTTGGGTTTGCACCAGAAATAATTGTAGTCACTAAAGTCTTCCACCTGAAGCACGTTTCTTTTTCAACTTCTAGCTAAGATTGGAATGACAGAATTTTTTTCCACCAGAATAAAAATTGGGATAAAGACAGATTTAGCAAAGAGCATATTGTCAAAATTCGTAAGGGACTGGAAATAGATTTCAGTGCTGCCTAGGTTGGTTTCCAAGTGCAAGGAGTGGGAGGCCTTAAATTAATCAGAGAAGCAAGGTTGGTGCTCTTCTTGGCAATGGTTCCTTAAGGAGGCGGGCCAGGGTCATGTCATTTCTCTGAGAACGTTGCAGCGGTGGTGGTGTTTTTACAGTGCCACGCCGTCATGCTCTCCCCTGTTACGGTCTCCCCTTGAGGATGTCTTGTCCGGGGGGTCCCGGCAACCCGCTGACGCAAATCTCGGGGATGAATATTAGGTTTTGGTCAGGTTGCGTGTGAAAAAGTAGAAAAGCGTGCAGCCGTTCTCAGAGCTGTCAGCTCTTCAGTGGGGTGCGTTGCTGAGATAGTCCTCGGACCAGAGAACCACTAATCGGGAGTGAAAGCCATCGGGGACGGCAGCAAAACCTCCCGGAGCCTTCCGATGGCAAATCGCGTCACTTAGCGGCACCGGATGGATGCACGAAGGGGGAAGAGAAATGACACGTGGCGCACGGCGGGTTAAATGACAGAGGGCTTGGGTCATTTGAGCCGTTGCTTTCGCAGATGGTTTCCGTCTCCCGGGAAAGCTCCGTGGTCTCGGGATGGTTCCAACTTTTGGGGGAATTTTTCCCCCTCCCCGCCTCCCTTCCGTGTTTGGCTGCGTTTCCCCCATCAGCCCCTTGGTTGGGTTCCTCCCACAGCCCGCCCCGACTCTCCAAGTGGGGCTTCCTGCTGGGAAGTGGAAAAGGCCACGGAGAAGGAATGCCATTCCTGCGGGCAGAGTCCGGAGCGAAGCCAACAGGGGGCCGACGCAGCTCGGGGCTGGGTGGCAGGGAGCGGGGGTTGGCGGGAGAGGGGGTGATGGCTCACCAGAGCCGGAGGGGACTTCCCCACCTGGTGAAGTCATTCGCACCCAGGGCTCCAGGCTCATGCACCAGGGTGTGCTTTCCTGAGGAGGGGTCTCTGAGGAGAACGCGGTAGCCAGGGAGTTGGGGGGCATTTCATTAATCAGTTGATGATGTTTCTCGAGCGCTTACTGTGTGCAGAGCACTGTACTGAGCGCTTGGGAGAGGACAATATCGCAGAGTTGGGAGGCACGTTTCCCTGCTGACGACAAGCTGGCGCACACTCTCTCATGTACCGTCTCTCGCTCTCTCTCCCACTCCTCGCCTTCTTCTCTCTCCAATTTGGAGTGACTGCTCTAATTCCGTTCCTATTTGTATCCTGTTTAGGGTGGAGAGGTTGACATTTAACCTGATTCCGTGGTGCTTTAGGGAGTGAAATGAGAAGGCGGGGAGCGGTAGCAGTAAGACCGGACTTTGGAGAGCTTGGGCTGGACTTCGCCGCTGTCCGGTCGTCAAACGACACCCGCTTCAGGCCAGGAGAGACTGAAAGGGCGTCGGGTCCGGCACGGGCTCGGAGGCTTCGTTCTGTGTGCCCCAGGGGGATCCCCCAGGCGGCCCCCCGACAGTCCTCGCTCCTCTGCTGGGTGAAAATAGCGCCTGTGTGGCATTGGGAGTGGCGGAGTTTCATGCAGTACTCTGAGCTGGGGATGGCAACTTCGCCTGCCTTCTGGAAAGTAGTGTGGCCCAGTGGACAGAGTCCGGGCCCTGGAGTTGGAGGACTGGGCTTTTAATCCTGGCTCCACCGCTTGTCTGCTGTGTGACCCCGGGCAAGTCATTTGACTTCTCCGGGCCACGGCTCCCTTGTCGGTAAAATAATAATAATAATGATGGCATTTGTTAAGCGCTTCCTATGTGCGAAGCACTGTTCTAAGCGTTGGGGGAATATAAGGTGATCAGGTTGTCCCACGTGGGTCTCACAGTCTTAGACCCCATTTTACGGATGAGGGAACTGAGGCTCAGAAGTTAAGTGATTTGCCCAAGGTCACACAGCAGACGTGGCGGAGCCAGGTTTAGAACCCGTGACCTCCGACTCCCAAACCCGTGCTCTTTCCACTGAGCCACGCTGCTTCTTTTGAATGGGGATTAAGATTAAAATGGGGATTAAGAGTGAGAGCCCCAAGTGGGACAGGGACTATATATCCAACCTGATTGACTTGTTTTTACCCCAGGGTGTAGACAGTGCTTGGCACATAGCCCGTGCCAAGCACATAAGTGATTAACAAGTACCATTATTGCAATAATAATAATAATAATTATTATTATTATTGTGGAAAGAGTTGGGTCCTAATTCTGGCTCTGCCACCTGTCTGCTGTGTGACCCCGGGCAAGTCACTTTACTTTTCCGGGCCTCAGCTACCTTGTCGGTAAAATGGGGATTAAGAGGGTGAGCCCCATGTGGGACAGGGGCTATATATCTAACCTGATTGACTTGTATTTATCCCAGTGCGTAAACAATGCTTGGCACATAGTAAGTGCTTAACAAGTACCATTATTTTTATTATTATTATTATTATTGTGGAAAGAGTTGGGTTCTAATCCTGGCTCTGCCACCTGTCTACTGTTTGACCCTAGGTAAGTCACTTGACTTCTCTGTGCTTTGGGGGTTCAGTACGTGTTCTCTCCCGTATTTAGATAGTAAATGCCATGTGGGACAGGAACTGTGCCCAACCTAACTGTCTTATTCATATTAGCGTCCGTCTCCCCCACTAGACTATAAGTGTATTACGGGCAGGGAATGTGTCTGCTAATTCTGTTGTAGTCTACTCTCCCAAGCGCTTAGAACAGTGCTCTGCACGTAGTAAGTGCTCAATAAATACCACTGACTGATTGTTCCTATCCCAACACTCAGTCTGGTCCTTGGTATGTATTAAGCACTAATCACAATTATTATTCCGTATTGTGATTATTGTTATTACATCCAGCTGGACTCCCAGTCTGGCCCTGAGGTCAGGTGTTTCCGGGGTAATGGCATTCCCAGATCAGGGGATGCGTTCACACCCATCCAGGCCAGGCCACGGGGAGGGGCAAGATCCTTTTATCCTAACTGCCGGGCCAGGTAAGGCCGGATTCCAGCTAGGAGGAGATGGACGGCTACCTCACGGAGCCGGCTCTCCCCGTGGAGAAATCGAGAGAACCGGCTCGAGAGCCGGGTAGGGGGTGAGAAAGGGAATTCTCTGCCAAGGGGAAAGTAATAAAGCAAACCTGGGAAACAGTTACCCTCCAGGGCCATAAATAGTGATATCCATTATTAAAAGGCCAAGCTAAAATTGGGCACAGGAGGAAAGGCAGAAATGCAGCGTTCAGCGGGTTTTCACCCAGAGAGCTTACTAATCGTTCTGGAAAAGAGACCATTGCTCCGATCCCTGGGATGGCTTAGGGATTTCAGATGTCTTCGCTGTTAAGGGATACAGAAGCAGTATGGTACAGTGCTCTGCACATAGTAAGCGCTCAATAAATACGATTGATGATGATGATGATGGTAGGTATGCCATGGGTCTGGGAGCCCGAAGGTCATGGATTCTAATCCCAGCTCCGCCACGTGTCTGCTGTGTGGCCTTGGACAAGTCACTTCACTTCTCTGGGCCTCAGTTACCTCTTCTGTAAATTGGGGATTAAGATTGCGAGCCCCATGTGGGATAGGGACTGCATCCAACCTGATTAGGTTGTATCTACCCCAGTGCTTATTCATTCAGTCATATTCATCAAGCACTTACTGTGTGCAAAGCACTGTACCAGGCGCTTGGGAGAGTACAGTACAACAACAAACAGACACATTCCCTGCCCACAATGAGCTCACAGTTTAGAGGGGAAGTTTAGGATAGTGCGTGACATGTAGGAAGCGCTTAACAAATACAATTATGATTGTTATTATGTTCAAATTGCAGGGTGACGCCCCTTTGATTAAGCCACGTGGGGGGTTCAGGAGAAAATGGGTTATCCTGCGTACTTTGCCCATGGGCAGGTTCTAGGCTCACAGAGAGGAGCCTGATGTGTGACCCAGATTGAGGCTGGGGCAGGGGAGAAGAGAGGGCCGGAGACGCTACTTTCGTCTTGGTTTGAACAGCATCCTCTGTATCTGAGTTCCTTGAGGGTTGGGTTCGTCCATCCTGCTTCCCATGCCTCTCGGTTGGACCTTTCATTCAATTCATTTGTATTTATTGAGTGCTTACTGTGTGCAAAGCACTGTACTAAGTGCTTCTCTCCAGTTTTTAGACTGTGAGCCCACTGTTGGGTAGGGACTGTCTCTATATGTTGCCAACTTGTACTTCCCAAGCGCTTAGTACAGTGCTCTGCACACAGTAAGCGCTCAATAAATACGATTGATTGATTGATTCCCCAGCCCCCCGCCCCCCAGCCTCCTGGAGGAACAGAAGTGCTGAGGCAAGTTTAACCCCCCAAAGTGCCAGACCTAAATAAGGCTGTGCCCAGAACCAACATGGCCTAGTGGAGCACAGCCCTGGGAGTCCAGGTCATGGGTTCTAATCCCGGCTCTGCCACTTCTCTGTTGCGTGAATATGGGCAAGTCACTTCACTTCTCCGTGCCTCAGTTCCGTCATCTGTAAAATGGAAATTAAGACTATCAGCCCCGTGTGGGGCAGGGACTGTGTCCAACCCGATTATCTTGCACCTTCCTCAGTGTTTGGAACAGTGCTTGGCACATAGCGCTTAACGAATACCATCATCATCATTATTATGTGTCTGTTTTATTCTCCTGTACTTTCCCCAGCGCCTAGTACACAGTAAGCTCAGTAAATATGAATGAATGAATGAATTCACCGGGGGACCCAATGCTCTTTCCCTGGTGGGGAAAGTTCAGAGCCCCAGAAAAAGAGCTTTTAGGGCAGTAACTGGCTCCGATGTCTTATGCGTCTGAGAGTCGATCAAACAGCCCGTAATAAAAGGCAGAAGCATAAAAGAACACAATCGCCAAATTCAAACGGTTGGTAATGATCTAGGAATCCCTCTCCTCTCCCTCTCCTCCCATCTCCCCTCCCTCCCCGTCAAGGGAAAACGAACCCCAGCCGGCAGGAAATCATTTCCGGCCTTGAAGTGGGAAGGGCAGGCTGAGACGAGAGCTCTTGTATCCATCGGCCTTGTACCTGGGGGCCGAGACGGCGGTGTCCAGGCGCTGGAGATGCCTGCAGGTGGGCAAGTCCTTGATTCGGGGGTGGAGGGAGGAGGAGGTTAGAGGGAGGCCAGAGAGGAGGAGGAGAAGGAGGCGGCGGCAGCGTCTCAGAGAGGGGTCTGCACCCGTTTGCTTCCCACTGCTTGACAGGGAGCTCTTGAGGATTGTGGAAACCAGCAGGGCCAACTTGAAAATCCATCCACCACATCATTGGAGGTTGTTGTGAAGAAGGCTGGTTGCACCTTAATACGATCACGGCTGCTCCCGCAACGCGGGAAGAACTCGGAGGGGGCTTCTGCTACGGAAGGGAATTGTAATCATCAGACCCCTGCCCCCAGACCTGGGTAATAATGACATTTATTAAGCACTTACTGTGTGCAAAGCACTGTTCTAAGCGCTGGGGAGGTTACAAGGTGATCAGGTTGTCCCACATGGGGCTTACACTCTTCATCCCCAATTTACAGATGAGGTAACTGAGGCTCAGCCTCGCCCCCTCCTACCTCACCTCCCTTCTCTCCTTCTACTGCCCAGCCCGCACCCTCCGCTCCTCCGCCGCTAATCTCCTCACCGTACCTCGTTCTCGCCTGTCCCGCCATCGACCCCCGGCCCACGTCATCCCCCGGGCCTGGAATGGCCTCCCTCTGCCCATCCGCCAAGCTAGCTCTCTTCCTCCCTTCAAGGCCCTGCTGAGAGCTCACCTCCTCCAGGAGGCCTTCTCAGACTGAGCCCCTTCCTTCCTCTCCCCCTCGTCCCCCTCTCCATCCCCCCATCTTACCTCCTTCCCTTCCCCACAGCACCTGTATATATGTATATATGGTTGTACATATTTATTACTCTATTTATTTATTTATTTATTTATTTTACTTGTACATATCTATCCTATTTATTTTATTTTGTTGGTATGTTTGGTTTTGTTCTCTGTCTCCAACTTTTAGACTGTGAGCCCACTGTTGGGTAGGGACTGTCTCTATGTGTTGCCAGTTTGTACTTCCCAAGTGCTTAGTACAGTGCTCTGCACATAGTAAGTGCTCAATAAATACGATTGATGATGATGATGATGGTGAAGTGACTTGCCCAAAGTCACTCAGCTGACAATTGGCGGAGCGGGATTGGAACCCGTGACCTCTGACTCCAAAGCCCGGGCTCAGTCCACTGAGCCACGCTGCAGTTGTGGCTGTGGTGGGATTGTCATGGGACAAATGGGTGTGGGGGTGTGGGTGGGGGGAGACAAGAAAAAGGTGCCAGAGTCCTTGGCGCAGCATCAGACACACACACACATGCCTCTCAGTGTGAAACAGGGCCAAAGAGCCTGAACTCTCCCAGTTCACTCTTCAGCGGTGAAGGGAGAGACGCTCCCTTGTGTCGTCCACTCCCCAGGCCGCAGTGGGGAGATTTCTGAAACGTCCGGCCGAGAGGACAGGCCGGTCCTCCAGGAAAGAGGCCCCCGCCGGGTCAGCAGCATGAAATTATCATCATCAATCGTATTTATTGAGCGCTTACTATGTGCAGAGCACTGTACTAAGCGCTTGGGAAGTACAAATTGGCAACATATAGAGAGAGTCCCTACCCAACATTGGGCTCACAGTCTAAAAGGGGGAGACAGAGAACAAAGCCAAACATACTAACAAAATAAAATAGAATAGATATGTGCAAGTAAAATAAATAAATAAATAGAGTAATAAATATGTACAACCATATATACATATATACAGGTGCTGTGGGGAAGGGAAGGAGGTAAGATGGGGGGATGGAGAGGGGGACGAGGGGGAGAGGAAGGAAGGGGCTCAGTCTGGGAAGGCCTCCTGGAGGAGGTGAGCTCTCAGCAGGGCCTTGAAGGGAGGAAGAGAGCTAGCTTGGCGGATGGGCAGTGGGAGGGCATTCCAGGCCCGGGGGATGACGTGGGCCGGGGGTCGATGGCGGGACAGGCGAGAACGAGGTACGGGGAGGAGATTAGCGGCCGAGGAGCGGAGGGTGCAGGCTGGGCTGGAGAAGGAGAGAAGGGAGGTGAGGTAGGAGGGGGCCAGGGGATGGACAGCCTTGAAGCCCAGGGTGAGAAGTTTCTGCCTGATGCGCAGATTGATTGGTAGCCACTGGAGATTTTGATGAAATTGGGAGAGATCCTTCTGGAAAAGCGGCTGTGGAGTCCCCGCAGTGAGGGCGGGTGACTCATGCCGCTCAGGGCCAGAACCACCTCCCACCTTCCAGGTCGGGGAGATAATTGGGATTGTTTCAGGTGGATTCAGTCATTCAATCGTATTTATTGAGCACTTATTGTGTGCAGAGCACTGTACTAAGCACTTCGGAAGTACAAGTTGGAAGCATATAGGGACGGTCCCTACCCAACAACGAGCTCACGGTCTAGAGCAGGAGACAGACATTAATACAAATAGGTAAAACAATAAATTACAGATAGATACATAGGTGCTGTGGGGAGTCATTCATTCAATCGCATTTATTGAGCGCCCACTGTGTGCAGGGCACTGTACTAAGCGCTTGGGAAGTACAAGTTGGAAACATAGAGAGACGGTCCCTTTTCATCCCCGCTTTCCAGACGAGGGAACTGAGGCAGGGAGAAGTGAAGTGACTTGTCCGAGGTCACAGGGCAGAGCGTCCCTCCCAACCCCCCGCCCCTCACGGGCCGGTCCTTACGTTGAGCGGCAGCTCCCCGTCCACCTCCTCCATGGCGGCCCCCGGGCTGGATCCCTTAGTCTGTTAGGATTGGGTCCCACTCGATTATCTTTATCCGCCTCAGTGATGATGATGATGATGGTATTTGTTAGAGAAGCAGCGTGGCTCAGGGATAGAGCACGGGCTTTGGAGTCAGTGGTCATGGGTTCAAATCCCGGCTCCGCCAGTTGTCAGCTGGGTGACTTTGGGCAAGTCACTTCACTTCTCTGTGCTTCAGTTCCCTCACCTGTAAAATGGGGATTGACTGTGAGCCCCCCATGGGACAACCTGATCACCTTGTATCCCCCCAGCGCTTAGAACAGTGCTTTGCACATAGTAAGTGCTTAATAATAATAATAATAGCAATAATAATAATAATGGCATTTATTAAGCGCTTGCTATGTGTGAAGCCCTGTTTTAAGCGCTGCAAGGTGATCAGATCGTCCCATGTGGGGCTCACCCAGTCTTAATCCCCATTTTACAGATGAGGTAACTGAGGCACGGAGAAGTTAAGTGGCTTGCCCAAGGTCACACAGCTGACAGGTGGTGGAGTCGGGATTCAAATCCCATGACCTCTGACTCCCAAGCCCGTGCTCTTTCCACTGAGCCACGCTGCTTCTCTTGGTACGGTGCTTAGTACAGTGCTTGGCACACAGTAAGCTTGGAACAAATGTCACAGTTATTGTTGTTTTCCAGATCACCCCACCTTTCTCAGCAGTTCATTTTTGTGGCCGTTGGCGTGGCTATCTGTAATATTACTAAGAGTCAAAGCGCTTTCCACATCTCATTTGCCTGTACACTGTTCCCACGAAGCAGGGACAAGACAGGGATCCTTATTCCCATTTTACAGGTCAGGAAGCGGAGGCCCAGAGAAGTGAATTGACTTATCCGAGTACCATTGTGTCAGTGGCAGAGTTGAAATTTGAACCCAGGTTTCCAGGCTAACAGACTCTTTCTGTAGTCTCTTTCTGTAATTTATTTCTATTAATGCCTGTCTCCCCCTCTAGACTGTAAACTTGTTGTGGGCAGGAAATGTCTGTTTATTGTCTTTTGTATTCTTCAGAAGTGTAGTACAGTGCTCTGCACACAGTAAGCACTCAGTAAATATGAATTCTCCTAGTCTGTATTGTTGGAATTGGCCAATGGTGCCGTCCGTCCGTCCCTTCCTCCCTCAGAAGGAGCGATCTCCTCCAAGAATGCTTTTAGGGACAGAGCAAGGAATAATAGTAATAATAATAATAATGATAATAATAATAATGGCATTTATTAAGCACTTACTATGTGCAAAGCACTGTTCTAAGTGCTGCGGAGGTTACAAGGTGAACAGGTTGTCCCACGGGGGGCTCACAGTATTAATCCCCATTTTACAGATGAGGTAACTGAGGCACAGAGAAGTGAAGCGACTTGCCCAAAGTCACACAGCTGACAATTGGCGGAGCCGGGATTTGAACCCATGACCTCTGACTCCAAAGCCCGTGCTCAAGCAAGGGAAACAGCGTGGTCTAATGGTTAGAGCACGGGCCCGGGAGTCAGAAGGTCAAGGGTTCTAATCCTGGCTCCTCCACTTATCTGCCGTGTGACCTTGGGCAAGTCACTTCTCTGGGCCTCGGTTACCTCATCTGTAAAATGGGGATTGAGATTGTGAGTCCCATGTGGGACAGGGACCGTTTCCGACGTGATTGGAATAGTACTTGACACATAGCAAGCAGAGAAGCAGCATGGCTCAGTGGAAAGAGCTTGGGCTTTGGAGTCAGAGGTCATGGGTTCAAATCCCGGCTCTGCCAATTGTCAGCTCTGTGACTTTGGGCAAGTCACTTGACTTCTCTGGGCCTCAGTTCCCTCATCTGTAAAATGGGGATTAAGACTGTGAGCCCCCCGTGGGACAACCTGATCACCTTGTAACCTCCCCAGCGTGCTTTGCACATAGTAAGCGCTTAATAAATGCCATCATCATTAAATGCCATCATCATAGCAAGCGCTTAAAATGCCATTGTTACTATTAATCAATCAGTCAATCGTATTTATTGAGCGCTTACTGTGTGCAGAGCACTGTACTAAGCGCTTGGGAAGTACAAGTTGGCAACATATAGAGACAGTCCCTACCCGACAGTGGGCTCACAGTCTAAAATTATTCTATTATTATTCTAGTGCGGGATGGGAGGTCTCTCACAAAACAGAGTCCCGGTGGGAGCGGGACCTGGGAAGCTGGGTGTTTTCCGGGAATCTTCCGGGTTGCCTACCTTTGGGAGTAACCTGGGCACAGGCTCAGCACCTCCGTTTTCCTTCTGCACAGTGTGTGGCCTTGAGCTGTGATAGCCACCCCAAGGACTTAGCCCCCAACTTCTAGAGGGAGGGCAATTATTTGGATTTTCCAGCCCCAGGAGCGGTCAATAGAGGCTACTGAGCCGGGCTGGATTCACCCTCTTGGGGGGGCCTGAGGCTGTTAGATCTCCCCCTTTTAGACTGTGAGCCCACTGTTGGGTAGGGACTGTCTCTATATGTTGCCAATTTGTACTTCCCAAGCGCTTAGTACAGTGCTCTACACATAGTAAGCGCTCAATAAATACAATTGATGATGATGATGATGAGCCCCCTGTATATACTAAACTTGCCTCTCAGCCTAAGGCGACTATGTGCTATTAGTTTTAATTTGAAGTGACCTACTTCTTCTGAACAGCTGTTGCATTCCAAAGCATAGATCATACTACATTTATATATATGTATGTGTGTATGTATAGATGTAGGCACACACGTACACACAAATGCATACATTTAATATTTAATAATTTAGAGAAGCAGCGCGGCTCAGTAGAAGGAGCCCGGGCTTGGGAGTCAGAGGTCATGGGTTCAAATCCCGGCTGTGCCAACTAGTTGTGTGACTTTGGGCAAGTCACTTCTCTTCTCTGGGCCTCAGTTCCCTCATCTGTAAAATGGGGATGAAGACTGTGAGCCCCCCCTGTGGGACAAGCTTGTAATCTCCCCAGCGCTTACAACAGTGCTTTGCACATAGTAAGCGCTTAATAAATGCCATTATTATTATTATAATAATGGTGGTATTGTACTAAACTCCGGGAGAGTTTGTAGTCTTCATCCCCATTTTACAGATGAGGTCACTGAGGCCCAGAGAAGTGACTTGCCCAAGATCACACAGCAGAGAAGCGGCGGAGGCAGGATTAGAACCCAAGTCCTTCTGCCTCCCAGGCCTATCTGCTAGGATATGCTGCTCTTCACTGTGAGAAGGGAATGTGTCTGTTTATTGTAGTATTGCATTCTCCCAAGCGCAATATGTGCAGCCCGTGTGGGGATCACGGTCTCAATCCCCATTTTACAGATGAGGGAACTGAGGCCCAGAGAAGCGAAGTGATTTGCCCAAGGCCACCCAGCGGACAGGTGGTGGAGCCGGGATCAAGACCCATGGCCTTGTGACTCCCAAGCCTGAACTCTATCCCATCCGCCAAGCTAGCTCTCTTCCTCCCTTCAAGGCCCTGCTGAGAGCTCACCTCCTCCAGGAGGCCTTCCCAGACTGAGCCCCTTCCTTCCGCTCCCCCTCGTCCCCCTCTCCATCCCCCCATCTTACCTCCTTCCCTTCCCCACAGCACCTGTATATATGTATATATGCTTGTACATATTTATTACTCTATTTTATTTGTACATATCTATTCTATTTATTTTATTTTGTTAGTATGTTTGGTTTTGTTCTCTGTCTCCCCCTTTTAGACTGTGAGCCCACTGTTGGGTAGGGACTGTCTCTATATGTTGCCAATTTGTACTTCCCAAGCGCTTAGTACAGTGCTCTGCACATAGTAAGCGCTCAATAAATACGATTGATGATTGATGTTGATCCCGCTAGGCCACGCTGCTTCCATGCATGTAGCATGATTGTATGTAGTTGGGGGATTATTTTTACGCATTCCCTCCCTGTTATCCTGAGGCCTTGGGAACCCTGTTGTAAAGTCATTGGATGCCGACTCACTACGGCTGAATCCGACTCCACCCTTATGTACTTTCCAAGTGCTTAGTCCAGTGCTCCGCACACAGTAAGCGCTCAGTAAATACGATTGAATGAATGAATGACTAGACATACTGCTGGCTCAGCAAAACTGAGGTCTCTAATCAACACCCTCCTCCCCACCGACCCCCCTCGAGCGAGAGGAAAGTTTTTGCCAATTTGTACTTCCCAAGCGCTTAGTACAGTGCTCTGCACATAGTAAGCGCTCAATAAATACGATTGATGATGATGATGATGAAGCAGCAGAACACCAGCACCCTACCTTCACACCATCTCTCGCCTCCCGCTCTCCACCAAGTGGAGACTTTTTAGTCGTCCCAGGGTGGGATTCAGTCAATCAATCGTATTTATTGAGCGCTTACTGTGTGCAGAGCACTGTACTAAGCGCTTGGGAAGTACAAGTTGGAAACATATAGAGACAGTCCCTACCCAACAGTGGGCTCCCAGTCTAAAAGGATTCAAGACCCGCTGTATAGTAGCAGGTTGTCATCTGGCCAGGCTGAGCCTCTCCCCCCCGGGAACCTGAGCTTCCCTGCCCCTACCTGCTGCTGCCTAATTTGTTCACTCAGTCGTATTTATTGAGCGCTTACTGTGTGCAGAGCACCGTACTAAGTGCTGGGGAGAGTGCAATACAACAATAAACAAACACATTCCCTTCCCACAGTGAGAAGCAGCATAGCCTAGTGGATAGAGCCCAGGCCCGAGAGGCAGAAGGACTTGGGCTCTAATCCCAGCTCCGCCGCTTGTCTGTTGTGTGATTTTGGGCAAGTCACTTCTCTGGGCCTGTACATAGCGCTGTACTAAGCGCTTAGTACAGTGCTCTGCACACAGTAAGCGCTCAATAAATACGATTGATTGATTGATTGGGCCTCAGTGACCTCATTTGTAAAATGGGGATGAAGACTAGGCCCAGCGTGGGACGGGGACTGCGTCCAACCGGATTAGCTTGTATCTACCCCAGCGTTTAGAACAGTGCTCGACACATAGTAAATACCTAAAAATACCATTATTATTATTATTGTTGTTGTTGTTAATGGGTCCTGGGGGGAGGAGGGAAAGGAGGAAACCAATGGAGGGGGTAGTAGCAGACAGGTCACTGAATCTGACCAGCCTGGCAAACGTGTTCCCGGCCCAGAAACCAAGGTACCATAATGAGTAATTTAAAGCTCCTAAAGCAAAGTAATAAAAAAAAAATAAAAAGCAAGGCCATGGGAAGGGTTGAAGTGCTGCCCTTCAGGAAGCTGGAATCACACTCTCTGTTGGGACTCTCTCTTCCTTTCCCAGATGTAGCATCACCACCTTAAGCTTAAGAACAATGCCACGAGAGGGGGTCATATTAAAGTTATTTTTGTCAGCACTTGGGTACTAACTGTTAGATTTTCTGCCTGGAAATAAGTTGAATTTAGGTCTGAGGGGCAGCAGGGTCTTGCCCAGAGCCAAGTGAGGAAAATAATATTAGTAATAACCGCTGTTCATTAAAGCACACACTCTATGCCAAGTGCTTTGCTAATTACCAAGGTACATACAAGGTAATCAAGTCAGACACATTCCCTTAATCACAGGGGGCTCACCATCTAAGTGGTAGGGGAGAGCTGTTGTCTTATCCCTGTTTTATAGCTGAGGACGTTGAGGCCCAGAGAGAGTAAGTGACTGGCCTAAGGCCACACAGCAGGCAGGCAGTAGGGGTAGGATTAGAACTGGTGCCGCCTGACGTTGGGTCCCATGCCGTTTCCACTATGCCCTGCTGCCACCTTGCAATCCTAATGCTCTTTAGCATACATTAATGATTCGTTACCTATCTAACACTTGTGGTGAGTTGGAAAGTGTTATTTTCATTTCACAGAGGAAACAGAAGAGAAATATACAGATCTATGCATTTGTCTGTGGTTTCTTATTGCCCTTGAGTGACAGCAAACTGAGCTGTTGGGAGTTGCACCTGTGCTGATATAAATCAAAAATGTCTTTTTGAAGAGGAATTTTAATGCCTCCAGAAAAGACCCCGTAAGAGCTTGAGTGGCATGTCTCCTGTTGGATCCCCCCCACAGAAAAAGATGTGTGTCTGTAACTCTTTTCTTATCCAAGCTCTCGGTCCGAGAGCTAAAGGAAGTTTGTTTTAAGTATTTGACCTGCTTGTAATGTCTTTCAGTGCTGCAGAGGAGGGGAGAGGTTTTTGGCACAAGCGATGTTCACATTCCACGGAAAGGACTTCTCTGCCCCTTCTGCCCGGTTGACCTAAGGCAGTTAGTTTGCAAGGCCCCTTCCTTCGGCAGCCTTGGCACCTGGAGAAATTCCAGGGTCGCAGGATGCCAGAGTGTCCATCCCGGTGAGGCTGTGGGGGGGATAAGGCAGTCTTCCCAGTCTTCCCTTAGGTTAGAAAAATCACCTGATAAGAATCAGACTAATTGTGGTGTTGCTTATGAGAAGTAGCGTGGTGTAGAGGGTAGACTGTGGGCTTGGGAGTCAGAAAGTTATGGGTTCTAATCCTGGCTCTGCCACTTGTCTGTGGTGTGACCTTGGGCAAGTCACTTTATTTCTCTGTGCCTCAGTTACCTCATCTGTAGAATGGGGGTTGAGACTGTGAGCCCCATGTGGGAAAGGGACTGCATCCAACCCGACTTGCTCGATTCCACCCCAGCGCTTAGTACAGGACCTGGCACATAGTAAGTGCTTAACAAATACCACAGTTATTATTATTATTGTGTACTTACTGTGTGCTAAGCAGTGAGCTGAGCGCTGGGGTGGATATTAGGTTGGAAGCTGTCCCTGTCCCACAGGGAGCTCAAAGTCTAAGTAAGGTCGGGAGGAGGTCAGTCAATCAGTTTGTATTTATTGAGCATGTACTGTGTGCAGAGCGCTGTACTAAGCGCTTGGGAGAGGACAGTATAACAACATAGATACATTAACTGTCCACAGTGAGCTTACAGTCTAGATGGGGAGACAAACATTAATATAAATAAATCAATTACAGATATGTATGTAAGTGCAGTGGGGCTTGGAGCAGGGGGATGAATGAGGAGAGCAGGTCAGGGTGATGCAGAAGGGAGCGGAAGAAAAGGAAGAGAGGGCTTAGAACAGATCTCTGGGAGGAGATATGCCTTCAGTAAGGCTTGGAAGTTGGGGAGAGGCATTGTCAGATATGAGGAGGGAGGGTGTTCCTGGCCAGAGACAGGAGGATGCGGGTGAGATATTGGTGGTGAGATAGATGAGGTACAGGAGGAGGAATTTAGGCCCATTTTGCAGATGGGGAAACTGGGGCCCGGAGGAGTGGAGTGGTTTGCCCAGGTTGACACAGCGGTGATTTGCCCGATCTCCCAACTCCTAGGCTCGTGCTCTTTCCACTGGGCCATGCTGCGTACGGGGGGTATCGCCACACTGGCCAAGCTTTTCCAGGCTCGAATTAGGAGCTGGTTGCCTAGATGGAGAAGGTGTTTGTGGGTCCATAGAGCAACGGGAAGTAATTGGTTCTCGTGTGCTTAGTACTTGGTTTTCAGACTCCAGCTACAGAGGTGAAATGCTCATATCGTTTCGACTGTTTATACGCACACAAAGCGAGAACGGAGTGGAAAGAGAGAATCTCATTTTCTGCTCAGATAACTTGGCAAATTTATTGGGCCCCGCATCAGTTACTCCTCATTTTAAGCCCGGCTTTAAGGCCGAAATGGGTTATGACTGGAAATGGGATGACAGAGTGCCTACACTTGGGGGTCAGTAATCACAGGGCGCTTCTTTCCAGGTGCAGACTTGGGGAACCGCATTCCCGCCACTCAGATCCCGCCACCCCCCAAGACGGGAATGGGGGACCCGCAGGTGCGGGACCAAATAGAAGGCTGCATTCCAGCCCCTATCGAACCCAGATCCTCCCACGATTACTTCCCGACGCTTTCCCCGGGAAGGATAGACTGTGAGCTTGTTGTTGGGTAGGGATTGTCTCTATCTGTTGCCAATTTGTACTTTCCAAGCGCTTAGTACAGTGCTCTGCAAACAGTGAGCACTCAATAAATACAATTGAATGAAGGATAGGAACCAGCCTACCCCTGGGGCCAAGCTCGGTCCTGATTCTAGGACTGAAATGATGTGATGGATAATCGTGGTATTTGCTAAGTGTTGTGGGCCATGTTTTCTAGATGATCCCCGAACTCCAGGCAGAGGCTGACATTTGAAGGTAAAATTAACAGCTTGCCATCCTCACTTCCCAAGATCTATCTCTTTTGCCATCGCAGGGGCTAATTTTGAACTGTGAGAGCCAGAGCGATGGGAGAGGGAGGGCGGGGGGAGCAAGCAGGCCAATGGGTCTTAGAACTCAATTTTTGGTCCTTGCTTCCCGCCTCTGAAACCCTTAGATCTTTTCAGTCTGCTAAGGTCCCATCGGAGACTGGGAATCCAACCCCAGAGAGAAGAGAGAGCAGCATTGAAGCAGCGTGGCCTAGTTGAAGGAGCATGGGCCCGTGAGTCAGTGGTCCTGGGTTCTAATCCCGGGTCTTCCACATGTCTGCTGTGTGACTTTGGGCAAGTCACTTAACTTCTCTGGGCCTCAGTTACCGCATCTGTAAAATGGGGATTGAGACTGTGAGCCCCCTGTGGGACGGACTGCGTCCACCCTGATTATCTTGTATCTACCCTAGTGCTTAGAACACTTCTTGGCACATAGTAAGCGCATAACAAGTACCGTAATTATTGTTAATTATTATTATTAGGAGACAAAAATCAGTGCTGTGAACTCATGGGGGCAGTAATCCTATCGTCACCGCCCCCCCCCCCCCCCCGAAATTGTTACCTCCGTTCACCACATTCAACTTGCGGCTTTTCCCTAAAAAATGAGGCTCTGTCTCTACCCTCCTGCCCAATGCCAAGTGTTCAGTATCGCTGCCCACATCTCGATAGAGGAGAAATCAACTAAAACGGCTGCAGAAGCTGCCCAGGACCTCAAGCTCCAGCAAATACCGAGGTATTCCACCGGGAGACTTGGGTATTCTCTCCGGACCCCAACCGCAATCTGAAATGTAAATATAAATGGCCCCCAGTACACCATTTGGTTGAAAACTAATGAGGGAAAAACAGCCCCTCCCTTCAAGAAGCTCCAACACCTATGGAGTTTTTAATAGGAAAACCAAAGAATAAGAGATGCTGATATTTAGTGTAGCCTAATAGAGCGTGTTTATTCTCAGGCTGGCAGAGAGCAGAGCCCTGTTGCTGTGCTTCCTCACTCCCTAACACTCTCCCCCCCCCTTTTTTTTTCCACCGAGGGTCCCTTCGGGTGGCAGCAGTATCTGCCTAACCCCCCAGGGATGGGGACCACCGATGGGTGATCAATTCATTAACTTGGCTACAACCCTGTGGCACTTTTCTTTTTTTATGGTATTGGTTAAGAGCTTCCTGTGTGCCGGGCACTGTACTAAACGCTGGAGCTTATAGAAGCTAATCAGATTGGACACAGTCCATACCCCACATGTACACCCCCAGTCTTAATCCCCATACTACAGATGAGGCAACTGAGGAACAGTTAAGGGACTTGCCTAAGGTCACCCATTCAACAGGTGGTGGAGCCAGGATTAGAACACAGGTCCTCTGACTGCCAGGACCTGTGCGCTTTCCACTAGGCCACACTGTAAGCTCCTTGTGGGCAGGAAATCTGTTTATTGTTGTATTCTCCCAAGCACTTAGTACGGTGCTCTGTGTTCAGTAAGTGCTCAATAAATACGATTCACTGATGGATGTCTTTCCCTTCCACTGGCAAGGAGCCCGGTGCGCGCTTGAAAGACTGGATCTGGGGTGACAAATTCAAGTCTTCCCCCTCGGGGGCTTGAAGGAGTCATGCAACATCAATATCCTCAGAACGACTCTCTGGGAGCGGGGGAGATGCCACCACCCCTTACCCTTCGAGGTTCCAACTTGCCCCCCACCAGAAGAGAAGAGTCCTTTATAGGGCTCAGAGCCTGTTGGAGGAAACTTTTACTCTGAAGGGAACATTATTGTAGGCTCCTTGAGGTCAGGGATTGGGTCTGCTAACTTCATCATGTTCTCCCAGGGGCTCAGTACAGTGCCCACAGGAAGTGCTCAATAAATACCATTGATGGGTTGATTACTCACTGAGACAAACAGTCCTCCCGATCATCTCACCTATTTCAGTCAGTCTGTGGTATTGAGTGCTTGCTATGGGCAGAGCGCTGTGTTTGGGAGCGTGTAATATGGTAGATTTGGTAAATGTGGTTGTTGCAGAGAATTAGAGGGTTCTGATCGTCCCCTCATCCCCCTCTCCATCCCCCCCATCTTACCTTCTTCCCTTCCCCACAGCACCTGTATATATGTATATATGTTTGTACATATTTATTACTCTATTTATTTATTTTACTTGTACATATCTATTCTATTTATTTTATTTTGTTAGTATGTTTGGTTTTGTCTCCCCCTTTTAGACTGTGACCCCACTGTTGGGTAGGGACTGTCTCTATATGTTGCCAATTTGTACTTCCCGAGCGCTTAGTACAGTGCTCTGCACACAGTAAGCGCTCAATAAATACGATTGATGATGATGATCCCGGCTCTGCCCCTTGGCGGTTGTGTGCTCTCGGGCAAGCCACTTCACGTCTCAGTTCCTGCATCTGAAAATGGGGATTAAGATTGTGAACCCCATATGGGACATGGACCGTGCCCAACCTGTTTTGCTTATATCCACCCCACCGCTTAGTACAGTGCCTGGCAGAGAGTGAATGCTTAACAAATGCCATTAAAAAAAAACCCAACTCACACGAAGAAGATGGCTGCTGTGTTAGTGGACCTATTCAGGCATCACTCTGTTCTCTGCGGGTGGGGTACACGGGCTGAAAAGGGCACTCCGCAGACAATCCCCTACCACGTTCGAAGCAGTTGTTTCCCTCTCTTGCCTAGGAGCTTTTACCAGAGGCCCAAGATCTTATTCTGTTTTCCTCATCCACCCTTGTGGAGATACCAGAGAGCAGAGAAAGAGCCAGGAGAGGAGGGCAAGAGCCAGATGGGAATCAGGGGGCCTGGAATCATCCACCTGGGCAGAACTCTGGCTCTCGCCGACCTTCAAGTGACATGGTGAACCTGAGCCATAGTTGGCTCATTCATTCATTCAGTCGTATTTATTGAGTGCTTACTGTGTGCAGAGCACTGTACTAAGCGCTTGGCAAGTACAAGTAGGCAACATAGAGACAGTCCCTGCCCAACAACGGGCTCACAGTCTTTCCTTCTCAAAATGGAAAGTACACTCCCGCCATCTTGGAAGAAAAGATAGTGTCTCTTGCCCTTCATATTTACCCTATTGCTTGATGCCAATAACTGGAATTCAGGGAGTAATAATAATGATGGCATTTGTTAAGCGCTTACTACGTGCAAAGCACTGTTCTAAGCGCTGGGGAGGATACAAGGTGATCAGGTTGTCCCACGTGGGGTTCACAGTCTTAATCCCCATTTTCCAGATGAGGTAACTGAGGCCCAGAGAAGTTAAGTGACTTGCCCAAAGTCACACAGCTGACAAGTGGCGGAGCTGGGATTAGAACCCATGACCTCTGACTCCCAAGCCTGTGCTCTTTCTACTGAGCCACGCTGCTTCCCCTGAGTAAGTTCCACTGAGTACTACATCCAGGAGTAAGCTGGATGTGCTTCTTTGATTATGTGTCTTTGATTTCGGAGTCCAGAAAAACCAACTGGGAAGCTCGAATGAAAGGTGAAGGATTTCTAGGGAGTGAGTGCAAGTGATAGGTGGGGTTGATAAGGAAGCAGCTTGGCTTAGTGCATAGATGACGGTCCCGGGAGTTAGAAGGACCTGGGCTCTAATCCCAGCTCTGCCCCATGCCTGTTGTGAGACATGTTGGGCGAGTCTTGTAACATCTCTGGGCCTCAGTTACGTCATCTGTAAAATGGGGATTAAGACTGTGAGCCCCATGTAGGACAGAAACTGTGGCCAACCTGAACACCTTGTATCCCCCCCAGCGCTTAGAACAGTACTTGGAACATAGTAAGCGTTTATTAAATACCAGTATTACTATTAAAATTATAAAGACCGTATCTCCACAATCTTCCTCAAGACGAAAAACAAAAACAAACTCTCCTGGGAGATTCCCACTGCCTAAGGCCAGTTTATCTGTTATATTGGTGGCGTAGAGCACCTTTTCCCATCCATTCCTCCTATTGGGCAACTCGCCCTCTGAAATGTGTGGAATGTTTTCTCGAGGAAGCAGATCTGGCAGTCCTTTCCCCCAGCAGAAAGTTGTTGGCCTGTCAAGCTGACTGTGCAAACAGCTTCTCCGCTGGAGACCCCAAACTCCCTGCTAGCTCTCAAGAGCTGGCCCAGCGGTTTGGGGGGCAGGTTGGCTTTTATGATGTGATTCTAAGATGAGATAATGGGCGATATTTTTTTTTTTTTAGGCCCTGAATGGCCGCTTTGTAAATTGGTGTTGTGTGAAACAAAGTGGGGCTTGTGAACACAACATTTAGAGATATAAAGGACACACTTTTTGGTGAAGATGTTCACTGAATACCAAGAAAGATGAGAAAAAGGAGCTTTTGTTTGTGAAGTTTAATAATGTGTCACTGTGTTCCCTGGCTAATTAGGTTGAGAAAGAAGGGCTCCTGATCTCTAGCCCTTTGGATGGGAAACCCTCAAATGGGCCTACCAGTGGCTAAAGATGAGTTGCTAGGCCCACAAGAGTCCTGTTCCACTGTGAACGCATCCAGTGCTGATGATTTCGGGGACTTTGTTTCTCATGATGCTTTGTGGATGTAACACGTAAGATCTGGGTTCCACGGAGCCTCCCCTCAATTGTCGTCTTCTCACGACGTCCTTGAGAGAGAGGGAGAAGTGGATATTATTATTAGTATTTTTCCCATTTTGCAGATGAAGAAGCCGAGGCAAAGAGGGGTTAAGCGGTTCGTCCCGGGCACAGGGAAGGCCACAGGCTGAGCCGGGCATAGAACCCTAGCTCCCCCCTCTAGACTGTTAGCTAGTTGTGGGTAGGGAATGTGTGTGTTCATTGTTGTCTTGTACTCTCCCAAGTGCTTAGTACAGTGCTCTGCACAGTGTAAGCACTCAATAAATACGATTGAATGAATGAATGAATGAATGAACCCAGGGCCCTGATTCCCAAGTCCACGGTCAGGCTACAAGTCCATGCCGCCTCCTGTGTAAGTAACAGCCACAGAACCAAAACGAGCTTTCCCGTCTCATCCAGGTGGGCTGGATGCCTTTAATCCTCGCAGCCTGGTGTAGTAGACAGAGAGCCCGGGCCTGAGAGTCGGAAGACCTGGGTTCTGATTCCAACTCCATCACTTGTCCAGTGTTTGACCTTGGGTAAGCCACTTCATTTCTCTGGGCTTCAGTTCCCTCATCTGTAAATTGTAGATTTATGCTGTGAGCCCCAAGTGGGACATGGACATAGTGAGGAGATTATCTGGCAAGTACCCTAGCGCCTGGCACATAGTAAGCGTTGAACAAATGCCATTAAAAAAAAGGAAGCAAAGCACTGAGAGAAATGCCTCCTTCCTCAGAGTTCATCTTTGGAGCGCCAGTTTGTGGAAATTCCCAAGGCCAGTCAACTTGGCTGTATTTCACTCCACACCATCCCATCTGCTTCTCTTGGCCTGTTGCTCTTTAAAGACAGGCTCGGGGCTCGTACCACGGGCTGATTTTCAATTGTATTTATTGAGCGATTACTGTGTACAGAGCACTGTACTAAGTGCTTGGGAGAGGACAATATAACAATAAACAGACACATTCCCTGCCCACAATGAGCCCTGCTGGAGGGAGAGGCAAGTGGCCCTGGTCAGCCTTATCGTGTCTGCTCTCACTTTTTCATAGGTAAACCTGAGGGAAGTCTCATTCATGAATTCACTGAAATTAATTCACATCTGTATATATCTAATTTATTTATATTAATGTCTTCCCCTCTAGACTGTGAGTTCGTTGTGGGCAGGAACGTGTCTGTTGTTACATTGTACTCTCTGAAGCACTTAGTATAGTGCTTTGCATACAATAAGCGTTCAATAAATATGATTGAATGAAAGCCACCTTTCATGACTCACGATTTGTTTCTAATTTATTGGAAAATAAAAGGTCTTTTAGCAGCTAAAGGGGGTGAAGGAGGGGAAAAACAATCCCTCAACAAATCAAGAGGAGGGCCAAGTTCAAGTTAAACTGGATGATGCGGGTAAGGGGGGGAGCTTCGTCCCGAGCTCCTAGTTGTCCCTCAGTCTGTTGGGGGCTTAGTGGTAGAAGCAGCAACAGTAGGCGCAGCAGTAGTGCGGTCCTTGAGTTCCGAGGTCACGCTACCGATGGTGAGCGTCTACCCAAGAGTGGGGGGCTTGCGAGACAGGAGGCGTGTCCGCTCGTTCCATGAAAATCTAGCTGGGCAATGCTCTCAGTGCTCAGGCACAAGAGGTTGCCGAGGGGAAGGTCTGTCTTGCCGTTTGCAGCACCTGCCTGGAGTCTGGCTGGCTTAGTGCAGTCTGTTGCCACTCCCACAAAAACCAGGCCAGCGGAGTGAGCGTGGCCTCTCAACCCATCAGAAGGCTTATTGAAGGCCCATCTCCTCCAAGAGGTCTTCCCTGACTAATCTCCTCTTTCCTCTTCTCCCACCTCCTTCTACGTCGCCTTGACTTGCTTCCTTTGTTCTTCCCCCCCGCTTCCCAGTCGCACATCACTTAATGTACATTTCTGTCCTTTATTTAGATTCATGTCTTTCTCCCCACCTCTAGACTTAGACTGTAGACTTGAATGAATAAATCAGTCGATCGTATTTATTGAGTGCTTACTATGTGCAGAGCGCTGTAATAAGCACTTGGGAGAGTACAGTACAACAGAGTTAGCAGACACAGTCCCTGCTTCTAGCATACAGCGTAGTGAGGGAGACGGACATTAATGTGAATCAATAAGTAATTTATAACATGTAATTTAAAGATATGTACGTAAGTTCTGTGGGGTTGGGGGTGGGGCGAATCTCAAGTGGCCAAAGGTCACAGATCAAAATGCACGGACGACTCAGAAGGGCGAGCGAGCCGGGGAAAAGAGGCCTTAATCCGGGAAGGCCGCTTGGAAGAGATGTGATTATAGTAATGCTTTGAAGGTGGAGAGAGTGGTGGTCTGGTCTAGAGGGAGGAAGGTGCTGGGGATGTGGGAAAAGGGTCTTCAGCAAGGTAGAGGAGAAGGGGGTACAGCGAGCAAACTGGCAGTAGAGGAGCGGAGCGTGCGGGCTGGGCTGGAGTAGGAGATTAGTGAGGTGAGGTAGGGTGGGGCGAGTTGATTGAGGGCTTAAAAGCCGATGGTCAGGAGCTAGTGTCCCTCTACATCCATCCACCATTCCCTAGTGGCTGCAGGGGCTCCCGGGAGGGACCCTTCCTTGCTCCCGGTGCCTTCCGGCCTTGTTGGAAGCAGAGAGAACTAGCCCCCTTTTTGGGTCCAAGGCCGCAGCGTGGTCTAGTGGTTAGATCTTGAGCCTGGGAGTCAGAAGGGCCTGCGTCCTAATCCTGGCTCTACCACTTATCTGCTGGGGGACCTTATCATCATCAACAAGTCACTTGACTTCTGTGTACCTCTTCCCCATCTGTAAAATGGGGATTAAGACTGTGAGCCCCATGTGGGACAGGAACTATGTCCAACCCTTTGGCTTGTATCCACCCCAGCACTAAGTACAGTGCCTGGCACATAGTAAGTGCTGAACAAATAGCATAAAAAAACCTTCTTTCCAGGAAGTTCTTCCTTCCGTCTGCCCTCCCTCCTTCCTGCTGCGTTATGAGTTCATCTCTTCTTCTCTGCAGCAAAGAAGGAGAACAGCTGGCCACTATCTTCCCTGTAAGAACTCTTAATAGTTGTTGAAGAAATAATAGCCTGCTAGTGAGTGTTGATTCCAGAGAACTCGGCTTCTCCGCATCAATTAAGAGCACTTTTGGGAAAAATGAGGAGAGTTGGCAGAATAAGTTAGAAACTTTAACTTGGAGCATTCCAGTTTGCCTCCAAGTCCTCAACTCTGGGAATGAAAAACACGTTCATTTGAAATATTTGAAGGAAGTGGAAAGTCATCATCATGGGAGTTGGTACTCTGAAAAACACAAGGCTCTTCACCAGTCCTGTCTCTCAAATGCTCGCTTCTTCTCTGGCTCTGTGCGAGAAGCCCGAGACCCAGTGGCATCGGTATCCTCTCCTGCCCCAAGCCACTGGTTTGGGTGCATCCGGTAGAAGCCGGAAAGGGTTCATGTGCCGTGGTTTATGGGAATTGGAACGGGCCAAGGCAGAGGCTGGAAGTCGAGCAGGCTCTTTCCTCCACCCACGCACCGGACAGTCCGGCGCTTCCATTGCTATCAGTGGAAAATCTGGCTTCCGATCGGACAGGAAGCAGAAAACTGCCCAAAGGGGCAGGTTGGGTGTGTTGTTGAACCGAGGAGAGCCAAACCTCACTTTCGTGGTGATTTTTGTTCCCCACCACCACTGGAGTTGACGTGGCTGCGGCGAAACGCCACAGAGCGCTCGCCCTCTCTGGGTTAGGAGAAGTGATGTATCCTTGCCCTGCTGTGCCTCTGGTCTTACAGCTGAAGTCTGCCAATCCACTGGTTGGGGACGTGGCCAACTGAAAAGGGCAAGACCTCAGCTTCTTCTCCATTGACACTCTCATCCCACACTAGGATTTTGAGTTAGGTCCCTGCGTGGAATGGGTGGATTCTGGAAGCACTTAGGGTGGCAGGGAGAAAAATGACCCACCCTATATAAATTGGGTTTCTGCAGGGCGTGTTTCTCACCTGGTCGGGTTCCAGGAGCTGAACTAAACCCGAAGCGGGTCACTGCGCCGGCCACGGAGGCTTGGCATCTCAGTGGTAATTCATTTTAACATCCGTCTCCCCCTCTAGACTGTAAGTTCCTTGTGGGCTGGGATCGAGGCTCCTGACTCTGCTATATCGTGCTCTTCCAAACACTTAGTAGGGTCCTCTGCACACAGTACGTACTCAGTAAATAGGATCGAGTGATTGATCGATTGGGTTCCAGAGGGCTTCCTTCTTCCCCTCTGGGATGTAACGGTTCATTTTTAGATTACCCAAGTGCCCCTTGACAGCATAAGACGAGATAGGACAAGTACCCCTCGGACGGTTGTCAACTGCTGCTCGATGTCCTGCAGTTCCAGGAGCGCAAATCAGTACGGACGGGACAGGGCCTTGTGCCGCCAGGAGGAATCAGCCAGAGTTTGGCCGTCGCTCACGTTCGTGTCACAGGGCACCCCTGGCTCAGTTACTGGAGAACATTTGGTTACCATAGTGATGAAGGCCCTATGAAAGGAGGATTCTTGGCAGAGTTGTCGCGTCTTCTGAAGCATTGGGTGTGTGCAGAGAGGGAAGGAGCCGGTCGGCCGCGGCGGTGGCCCCCAATGCCTGAGGAAGGGGCGGGATGAGTTTTCAACCTCCTCGGGAGACGGAGTGGTGGGCTGAGGAGGGGATGACGGAAGGGACGGTTGTCATCTTGAAGGTGACGGAGGCTTCGAGTCTTCCTCCTCAGGGAGAAAGCGGAGGATTTCCCCAGTTGGCCGGGAACGTTGGCCTGGGCTGAGCCCTGGGTAGGCCTGGAGCTCTTGTCAGGATGCCACCTCTGCTCTTGGGGAAGCCTGTGGTTTTTCTGTCATTCCTCGGGTGGACGGGCCTTGGCCCCTGGCCACCCCTGGCTCTTGCTCGGCCCATTCAAGTCCAGGGAAGGATGGAGATTTGACCCGCTGGATTTGCTGGGGCCCCTGACAGTGCTCTGTGCGCAGAAAGCGCTCAATAATTCCGATTGACCGACTGACCCCGAGGCTCCTTTGCCAGCCCTGGGATTCCTAATGCCCCCTGGTTGCCTTCTCTGTCCCTCCCTGGGCTCCCGATCCTAGCATTGGAGTGGCTGCAGCCCAGCCCTGGGAGTCAGAAGGACCTCGGTTCTGGTTTCAGCTCCACCACTGGTCTGCTGTGTGACCCTGGGCAAATCACTTCACTTCTTTGTGCCTCAGTTCCCTCATCTGTAAAATGGGGCTTAAGACTGGAAGCCCTATGGGGGACAGGGACTACGTCCAATCCAATTATCTCATATCTACCCCAGTGCCTAAAGCAATGCCTGGCACATAGTAAGTGTTTAACAAACAGTGATTATTATTATTGTTGTTATTAATAATAAGGGCTGGGTTGCCTTTTTTCTCTTTGGCCCACGGGAAAGCCAGTAGTCTTGGGCTTGTACTTTCCTTCCCCTTCCCTGCCCCTTCTCTGGCTTTTTGCTGAAGTCTTCGCTTCCCAGAGAGAAGTGTGGGGGCTTTTTTCCCATCCAGGCCGCCCACCCCAGGAGCCCCCCAGCTGGCCCGCTGCCCAGGGAAGTGACCTTAGGAGTGCCAGTCCCACAGCGGTTGGAAGCCGCCAGTGGGCCTGGGGGGCAGAAGGGAAGCAACTTAGCTAGCCCTCAGAAATTTCACTGATTGATTAACACGGGGTGACACCATGGGCAGACAAGGTTTCCTCTCCTCCCCACCCAGTTGCCCTCCAAACAGCTTGGGAGCAGATTGTTAAACCGCATAAGCTCCGCGCGCTTGAAATCCATAGCAGGCCACTATTTCATTGGTGAATCGTTCCAGAAAACTCTTTTCGTCTAGGTTTGATTGCTTCCTCCGGAATAGTAGAGGAATTTATCAGAAGGATTTTCCCTTTTCAAGTTTCTCCCCAACCCCCTTCACTTTCACGTTTGATCTGTTTTGTCTTTTTTCCGTGGGATGATTGGGCAGAGGGGAATTAAAGAGAAGTCTCTCATAACCAAGGTCTGCCCCATAGCTGAGGGCCAGGGGCAGAGGAAGCATGCCATTCCTCTCCTTCCTCCCTCTCCCCAATTTTTTTCTTTACATTTGAGTAAAAGTCCATTCTGTTTTTGAACAGAATGCATTTATCAGCCCTGTTTTGTCGGCTAGAGCAGTCAAGTTTCCATGGGCTTGGCCTTGGGAGGAATTACATAGCTCTCTTCTAAACAATCTAGACACGTTCTGCTATTTTGAGATTCCACAAATGTTACTTTAACCTAAGACGACATGTTATTGGCTTGGGTAACCTTTGCTTGGTGGCTTGACTTGGGTAGGTTGAAAGGATGGTCAGCTTTGGTTAGTAAGCAGAATATAAAATGAGGCGATGTATGGGATTTGAAGAGATGGCTACAGTGAAGTATTCTCCCCACCCTTGGTTTTTCAACGCATGGAATGTGTGGATTTTGTGCTGGCCCTTGAAACTTAACGGTCCACCAGAAAAGTTTCTGGTCAGAAGGGCCAGTGGCAGACGTCTACCTGCCCGATGGAGTGAAACATAATAACAATATCAATAAAAATAATAATACAGTGAGTTCAGATAGCACTTTTATTTTTCCAAACACCAATGATTTCAATTTACCTTCCAGCTTCACTATCCATGGATCACTGTCTCCATTTTACAGATGAGGAAATGAAGCTCATACAGTAGACATGTAACGGAGCTAGAGTAGAACCCAGGTTCCTGACTCCCATACTCATTCATTCATTCGCCAGTGTTTATTGAGCCTCTACTATGGTCAGAGCATTCTACTGGCTGCTCAGGAGCCTCCGATAAATTAATAAATCAGCATATTTGTTGAGCGCTTACTGTAGGCAGAGCACTGTACTGAGCACTTGGGAGAGTACAATAAAACAGAATTGGTAGACATGTTCCATGCCCACAATGAGCTTTTACAGTCTAGAGGGAAGACATGTCTCCTTCCCTTGAGGCGTTACAATCTAGTGAGGGAGACAACAGATGCAAATGATATACACAAACTAGAAATGGGAGGAAAGATACAGATAAATGTGGTTCCAGCCAAAGCAAGAATGATTAAACAGATATGAATGGATAATATAATGTATTATTAATAATAATTGTGGTATTTGTTAAGCGCTTACTGTGTGTTAGGTGCTTTACTAAGCGCTGAGGTGGATGCAAACAAATCAGGTTGGACAGAGTCCGAGTCCCACATGGGGCTCATGGTCTCAATCCTCATTGAGAACAGTGCTTGGCACATAGTAAGTGCTTAATAAATGCCATTATTATTATTATTATTATTATTTTATAGATGAGGTAACTTAGGCACAGAAGCTACACAGCTGACAAGTGGCAGAGCCCGGAGTAGAACCCATGATCTTCTGACTCCCGGCCCATACTGTAGCCACTGTATCATGCGATCATGCGATGGGGGAGATGTGTTGGGTTTGAGCTTAGTACAGAGCTAGGCACCCATTAAATGCTCAGTAAATACTGTTGATTTGATAGGGAGGCATTTCCAGGCAGGCGAAAGATGAACCATGGAGGAGGGGCATGGCCTAGTGGAGAGAGCACAGGCTTTGGAGTCAGAGGACCTGGGTTCTATTTTCAGCTCCACCACTTATCTGCTGTGTGACCTTGGGCAAGTTACTTTACTTTTCTGGGACTCAGTTTCCTCATCTGTAAAATGGGGATTCAGTCCCTGTCCTCCCTACTTAGACTGTGAGCCCCAGCCCTAAAACATGGTAAGTGCTTAACCAATACCATCGTAATAATAGTGCTAATTACAAACAATACATGGGAGATGGGAAAGTAGAGAGCTAAGTGCAGTTAGGTGAACTTGGGAGGAGTGAAGCGTATGAGCTAGGATGTTTTGTGAGAGTAGAGCAGAGAAGGAAAGAGGAGGGTCGGTGGGGGCGGAGAGCCCTGTATACAAACCTCAGAAGTAGGAAGCAGCGTGGCTTGGAGGAAAGAGGACATGGGTTCTAATCCTGGCTGTGCCACCTGCCTGCTGTGTGATCTTGGGCAAGCCACTTAACTTCTCTGTGCCTCAGTTACCTCATCTGGAAAATGGGGATTGTAACTGTAAGCCCCGCGTGGGACAACTTGATTACCTTGTATCGACCCCAGCGCTTAGAACAGTGCTTGGCACATAGTAAGCGCTTAACAAATACCATTATTATTAAGTGTTCTTTTCCACCCGATGTTTTGAGGAGAGGAGGGATGCGCTCCAAGTAGTATTTTTGGAAGATGATCTGGGAAGGGGAGAGACTGGAGCCCTGGAGAGCAGTAAGGAGGCCGGTGCAATAATCCAACCAGGAGGTGATGGAAGCTTCTCTTTTTTATGGTGTTTCTTAAGTGCTTACTCTGTGTTAGGCACTTGGATAGTTACAGGGTAATCAGGTTGGACACAGTCTCCCGTATGGGACTCACAGTCTTAATCCTGATTTTACAGATGAGGGAACTGAGGCCCAGAGAAGTAAAGTGACATGCCCCAGGTCACATACCAGACAAGTGGTGGAGCTGGAATTAGAACCCAGGTTCTTCTGATTCCCAGGCCAGGGTTCTTTCCACCAGTCCAGGCCACTTCAAGCTTGAATCGGTTGCGGCTGAAACAGAGAGAGGGAGGGGCAGATCCGGGAAAATCCGTTAGAATTTAGAGGGATCCCGAATGTGGAAGGTGGAAGGCAAAGGAGTCAAAGACGACGCCAGAGTTGTGAGCTTCTAGCTCAGAAAGCTGGTAGTGGTGGTGGTTATGGTGGTGATCACGGTGGCAGATTTTGGAGGGAAGACGAGTTGTGCTTTTGCTGTACTGCGTTGTAGAGGCCAGTGGTTGAATGTGCCCGCGATGTGGGAGGGAAGGAGCCAAGGGAAAGGATCAGAGTCCCTGCTGGTGTACGCAGTCTCAGTAATAATAATAATAATGATAGCATTTATTAAGCACTTACTATGTGCAAAGCACTGTTCTAAGCACTGGGGACGTTACAAGATGATGAGGTGGTTCCACGGGGGGCTCACAGTCTTCATCCCCATTTTCCAGATGAGGTAACTGAGGCCCAGAGAAGTTCTAAAGTCACACGGCTGACAATTGGTGAAGCCTGGATTTGAATCCATGACTTCTGACTCCAAACCCCGGGCTCTTTCCACTGAGCCACGCTGCCTCAAGAGCCAAGTGGTAGGAGCTCGAGAATAGGAGGTGACGACAATGGGGTTCTCCCACTCCCTCATGGAGGTTGGATAAGAACAGCAATGGGAGACGGTGATAGGCAGCGGGGACAGCTGGACTCCAGAGTCTTTTTTAGAATGGGAGAGACACCTGAGCCTTATTGAAGGCACCTCTCCTCCAAGAGGCCTTCTCCGACTAGGCCATCATTTCCTCTTCTCCCCAGTACAAAGGGATTTACGTCAGTCAATCATATTTATTGAGTGCTGATGGTGTGCAAAGCACTGTACTAAGTGCTTGCCCTTGCACTTGGAATTGCACCCTTTATTCACCCCCTCCTCAGTCCCACAGTTCTTATGTACACATCCACAATTTATTTGTATTCGTTCATTCATTGTCATATTTATTGAGTGCTTACTGTGTGCAGAGCACTGTACTAAGCGCTTGGGAAGTACAAGTGGGCAACATATAGAGATGGTCCCTACCCAACAGTGGGCTCACAGTCTAGAAGGGGGAGACAGAGAACAAAACAAAACATATCAACAAAATAAAATAAATAGAATAAATATGTACAAATAAAATAAATAAATAGAGTAATAAATGCATACAAACATATATACATATATACAGGTGCTGTGGGGAGGGGAAGGTGGTAAGGTGGGGGAGATGGAGAGGGGGAGAAGGGGGAGAGGAAGGAGGGGACTCAGTCTGGAAAGGCCTCCTGGCGGAGGTGCACTCTCAGTAGGGCCTTGAAGGGAGGAAGAGAGCGAGCTTGGCAGATGTGCGGAGGGAGGGCATTCCAGGCCAGGGGGAGGACGTGGGCCGGGGGTCGACAGTGGGACAGGCAAGAACAAGGCCCAGTGAGGAGGTGAGTGGCAGAGGAGCAGAGGGTGCGGGCTGGGCTGGAGAAGGAGAGAAGGGAGGTGAGGTAGGAGGGGCCAAGGGGATGGACAGCCTGGAAGCCCAGGGTGAGGAGTTTCTGCCTGATGCATAGGTTGATTGGTAGCCACTGGAGCCACTGGAGATTTTTGAGGAGGGGAGTAGCATGCCCAGAGCATTTCTGGACAAAGACAACCCGGGCAGCAGCGTGAAGTATAGATTGAAGTGGGGAGAGACAGGAGGATGGGAGATTGGAGAGGAGGCTGATACAGTAATCCGGACAGGATGAGAGCTTGAACGAGCAGGGTAGCAGTTTGGATGGAGAGGAAAGGGCGGATCTTGGCAATGTTGCAGAGGTGAGATCGGCAGGTTTTGGTGACGGCTTGGATGTGAGGGGTGAACGAGAGAGCGGAGTCGAGGATGGCACCAAGGTTGTGGGCTTGTGAGACGGGAAGGATGGTAGTGCCGTCAACAGTGATGGGAAAGTCAGGGAGAGGGCAGGGTTTGGGAGGGAAGACAAGGAGTTCAGTCTTGGATGTGTTGAGTTTTAGGTGGTGGGCAGACATCCAGATGGAGATGTCCTGAAGGCAGGACTGTAAGCTTATAGTGGGCAGGGCCTAGTGCCTTGACCCTTCCTGCTTGTAGGAGGTCGGGGGTAAGGTGGAGGGGTGTTTGTCAACGAGCTCACTTTTTTGTGTGACCCTGGCTCTGAGAGGAGCTGAGAGAGGTTTGCCAAAGTGGCTAATGTTTATTGCGGAGACAGGAGACCTGGCTTCTAGACCTGGCCCTGCCCACCCTTCCTGGCTGACTTGAAAACTCACTGACGGCATTTGTTAAGCTCTTACTATGTGCCAAGCACTGTTCTGAGATATGGGGGGGGGGGGGAGATACAAGGTAATCACGTTGTCCCACATGGGGCTCACAGTCTTAATCCCCATTTTACGGATGAGGGAACTGAGGCACAGAAAAATGAAGTGACCTGCCCATGGTCACACAGCATACAAGTGGCAGAGGCAGGATTAGATTAGGATTAGAACTCAGGTCCTTCTGTCTCTCAGGTCCATCACAGGCGGCCCACCAATTACTCCCAGGTGGGGTTTAGGGTTGCCGAGAAGTTTCTTATGGGAAGTGCCCAATTGGCTGCCCATCATCATGTTGAATTTGGGGAATAGAGTTTGGGTTAAATATTAGTGCTTGGCTACCTGTAGGGATCTGCCCTTCTAGCCAGGGAAATCTGTGTGGTCGTTAAAGCTAAAGCAGACTGTGTTGGAATTTTTTTTCTCCCATTTCCCACTCTCCTTGTAGAGGTTTAGAATTCTCCAAGGTTCCATTTTACTTCATCTGACCCCAATCCAGTGGCTGGCCCAGCTGATGTTGTGAATCCATCACCCTCTTGAAAGATGGTATTTGTTAAGCGCTTACCAGTTGCCGGGCACTGTACTAAGCACTGGGGTACATACGGGCAAATTGGGTTGGACACAGTCCCTGTCCCACATGGGGTTCACAGTGTTAATATATACCTGTATATATGTATATATGGTTGTACATATTTATTACTCTATTTATTTATTTATTTATTTATTTATTTTACTTGTACATTTCTATCCTACTTATTTTATTTTGTTGGTATGTTTGGTTCTGTTCTCTGTCTCCCCCTTTTAGACTGTGAGCCCACTGTTGGGTAGGGACTGTCTCTATGTGATGCCAATTTGTACTTCCCAAGCGCTTAGTACAGTGCTCTGCACATAGTAAGCGCTCAATAAATACGATTGATTGATTGATTGATTAATCCCCTTTTTATAAATGAGGTCACCGAGGTCCAGGAAAGTGAAGTGATTTGCCTAAATCACACAGCAGACAAACAGCGAAGCTGGGATTAGAACCCAGGTCCTTCTGACTCCCAGGACTGTGTTGTATCCACTAGGCTACACTGCTTCTTTGGGTGCTTAAGAGCACCTAGAGAGCACCTTTAGTACCCAGAAGTAGGGTGTAAAGCCGCACTCTACTTTTCAGATTAAGCCGAGTGAAGACTCAGGAAAGGAATAAACCCAGTTTTCACACTGAGCCCAGTGTAATAATAATGATGGTATTTGTTAAGCGCTTAATATGTGTCAAGCACTGTTCTAAGCACTGGGCGGGATACAAGTTAATCAGGGTGTCCCACGTGGGACTCATAGTCTTAATCCCCATTTTACAGATGAGGGAACTGAGGCACAAAGAAGTGACTTGCCCAAAGTCACACAGCTGACAAGTGGCAGAGCTGGGATTCGAACCCATGACCTCTGACTCCCAAGCCCGTGCTCTTTCCAGTGAGCTATACTGCTCTAATGTAGAGTACTGTGTAATGGAGATGGTGGCAAGGAAATAGAATTGCCAAGTGAGTACCTCCATGTTGGCCAAGCTGCCTCTTGCCTTTTCCATGGCCTGTTTAAAAAAAAAAAATTGGTAAAGAGATTCTTGGAACAACACTATTCTTCATGATCTCCAAGGCCAGAAGCCAGCCCAAGGATTCATCGCTGAAGTGCAACTGGATTTTCAAAGTCTGCTGTGTTGACTGAATTTTCTGGTTGGTTTCATGAGGGGGAGAAGGCCCAATTTTTTGCTTTGAGAATCCCGAAAGTCAAATTAAAATTCCGAGCAGAGATGATGCAACCGGGTGATGGAATTCACTCTGCCACTTAAGTGCATTTTCCAGCATCCCAGCCCTAGGCCGAGTGGGGTTCGTGCTTCGTTTATAGGAAAGGGTCAGTAATAAAAGTGGGTCTGGATCAAGGCAGTACTGGATTTTTTTGAGCTGCAAGTTCACTTTGGGGGTAAGTGTGGCTCATAAAACGGCTGTTTCATAATCCACAGTAGTGGCTTGTCCTTTGGGTAGCAATGCAAACATTTCTCTTTGTGACTGTTTTCAAACTCATTAGCTCTCCCCTTCACCACAAGCTGTGTTCAGTCACTAATTGTAATGTGGTGCAGAGCTAATGTACTTAGTAACCGAAATAAGAAATAAAACTGTTTAATGGGACTGAGCTTGCAAATGCTCCCTCCCTGTATTTTGAATATTTATGAAGACCTCTACTGATACAGCTTGCCTAAACGTACATTGTAGACAATGAAAAGATTTGTAATTCAGACATTCTGCGTTTTTAAAGGGGTGAAGTTTTTTTTTCTTTCAAACCAAGATTCCACTACTGACGTGCATTTGGAGATGTAGGGCTTGAAAGATTATGTATTCTCTTCCTTTTCTCTAGAACTCTCCTTCCATGACCTGACAAGTCTCAGTAGCAATTCAATGATAACTTGGGGATATTTGAATTAAGTCAATTTTGGAAGACGTGGGCTGAGTGATGAATTGATAGGGTTTTTTTATTATTCCATGTCTGTCTTTGTTCTGTTATTGGAACAATCTTTTTTTAATTGTGTCCTTCAACCGAAAGTGATTGCCATTGGCTGGATTTTGAAACAGTCAATTGAAAACAGAGTGTATCAGTGAGAAATACTTAATTCTTCCCAAGTCTTCCACCAGTCTTTCCCAAACAAGCAATGTTTAAAGACAATAAATTCAGCTTAAATGTTTATCTATATGCTTTTAAAAGGAGAACACTTACGTAGTCTTTAGGAGCCTGATGGGTAGGTGACTCCCGGGTAGAATAACTGTGGTACTTGTTAAATGCTAACTATGTGTTAGGCACTGTTCTAAATGGTTCTAAACCTTCTAGACTGTGAGCCCACTGTTGGGTAGGGACCGTCTATATGTTGCCAACTTGTACTTCCCAAGCGCTTAGTACAGTGCTCTGCACACAGTAAGTGCTCAATAAATACGATTGATTGAATGAATGAATGAACACTGGGGTAGATACAAGCTAAATAGGTTGGAGACAGTCCCTGTCCCACTTGAAGCTCACAGTATTAATCCCCATTTTACAGATGAGGAAGCTAAGGCACAGAGAAGTTGTCATTTGCCCAAGGTCACACAGCAGACAAGTGGTGGGGCCGGGATTAGAATTTAGGTCCTCTGACTCCCATGCCTGTGCTCTTTCCACTGGACCACGCTATCTGAGCGTGTGATATGCTTAATGTTTCAGTGAAAGTTTGATAGCTGCTTTTTTCCCCATACAGTCAATCTAATTTAAAAAAAGTGCCGAACTTGGAATTCCTTATTGTTTGTATCGGTGCGATTATTTAAAATCACCCCATAAAATTATTTTTGGTGTGCTAACATGAGTAGTAATTTTACTAAATGTGTCAGAAAAGCATCCTGCTTTGGAAGTAATTTTTGATGTAGAAGTGGAAAAAACCCAAAGAAATTCCTGTCTAAGGCTATCTTTCCGGTGATAGATTACATTTGACAGGTGGATATACGTACCAGTGCCTAGCCTACGGCCATGATCTAATAATCCTGGATGTGGTTACAAGTCGTCTAAAAAGATTCAATAATCAAGCTTTTTTTTTCACGCAACAGAGTCTGACTCAAAGGAAGAAATAAGGCTATGTTAATGTGACTGAATTTGCTACAGTGCCCTGTATTTTAAATATTTAATGATACTTTTGGGATACAAACCGAATGTTTACTTTAAGAAAGAAAGAAAAGCCACTCATGAGGTGTATTTTTAACAATCTGTAGTATCGGTCTATGGTATCAGTGACTTGCCCAGGGACACATAGCAGACAAATGGTGGGTTTGTGGGAACTGGAAGTTGTAGTTTTGTTTTGTTGTCTGTCTTCCCCCTTCTAGACTGTGAGCCCGTTGTTGGGTAGAGATTGTCTCTATCTGTTGCCAAATTGTACTTTCCAAGCGCTTAGTATGGTGCTCTGCACATAGTAAACGCTCAATAAATACAATTGAATATCAGCTACTTGTTTGCTATTTTCATGGTATCAGACCTTTAAAGCTTCAACAATTCTGTTTTTCCAATAATTATTCATCCATCATTCATTCAGTCTTATTAATTGAGCACTTATTGTGTGCAGAGCACTGTACTAAGTGCTTGGGAAGTACAAGTCGGCAACATATAGAGACGGTCCCTACCCAACAATGGGCTCACAGTCTAGAAGGGGGAGACAGACAACAAAACAAAACAAGTAGACATCCGTTATTTTTATGACCATTATTATTTAACCCCACATTCTAAATGAGTAATTGTATTTAGAGTTTAGATAATGAAATGGGAAAAAAAGGGACAAGCTTGGACCGGTTTGAACAAGGGTCGTTTATTTGCTTGTCTAAATGGTTGACATGAGAAGGTTTTGTCGACCTGATCCCATCACAGTTAGGACGGCCCTGGCGGCCCTCACGAATATCAGTTAAGGAGGTGCTCTTGATGTCTTGTGATGTCACTTGAGGTGGTGATGTCAAATGTCATTTGTCAGAAGTATCCTGGACCCCTCCGTACTCCAGAACTGTTCCCTCCCCAAGGCCATGTGAACTTGGACCCTCGTGTCCAAGACAAGCCAGAGGGAGGCTTGGTCAGTAAGTGATATTTATTCGAAGAGTACTGTACTAGGCACTCGGGGGAGTACAGTACGACAGAGTTGGTAGATGTGATCCCTGCCCAAAAGGAGATTATTTAGAGTCTACAGCTGGGGAAGAGACTCTAAAATATATTTGGGGTGGGGGAAACCATAGAGAATTGGAATTTTTACTTAAATATTGTGTGGCTGAGGTGAGTATCGAAGTGCTTAAGGGGTGGACAGCCCAGTTCAGAGTCAGAACTGGGGGGTGGGCAGATGGGGAAGATGAGGGCATTCATCAGAGAAGGCCCTGTGAAGGAGATGTGATTTTCGGAGGGGTCTGAAGGTGGGGAAAGTTGTGGTCTATCAGATACGAAAGGGGTGGGAAGACCAGGAGGGACGTGGATGAGAGATCGGGGGTGAGTTTGATGAGGTGGAGAATGATGGAGGAAGAGGAGCGGAGCATGCGGGTTGGGTTGAAGTAGGAGATCCACGATGTTAGGTGGGGAGGGAGAGAGCCGGTCGATGGCAATGGGATTTCTGTTTCATGAGGAGGTGGACGGGAAGCAGCGTGGCCTAGTGGAAAGGTTGTAGGCTCGGGAGTCAGAGGACCTGGGTTCTAATATCAGCTCGGCCTCTTAGAGAAGTAGCGTGGCTTAGTGGAAAGAGCACGGGCTTGGGAGCTAGAGGCCATGGGTTCAAGTCCCAGCTCCGCCACTTGTCAGCTGCGTGACTTTGGGCAAGTCACTTAACTTCTCTGTGCCTCAGTTACCTTATCTGTAAAATGGGGATTAAGATTCTGAGACCCACATGGGACAGCCTGATCACCTTGTATCGTCCCCAGCGCTTAGAACAGTGCTTTGCACATAGTAAGCACTTAACAAATACCAAAATTATTATTATTATCCTTGTCTGCCCTGTGGCCTTGGGCAAGTCACTTAATTTCTCTGTGCCTCAGATGCCTAGACTGTGAGCCCACTGTTGGGTAGGGACCATCTCTATATGTTGCCAACTTGTACTTCCCAAGCGCTTAGTACAGTGCTCTGCACACAGTAAACACTCAATAAATACGATTGAATGAATGAATGAATGTCAGTGGTCCTATGTGTAATAGTTAGCACTCTGGACTCTGAAACCAGTGATCTGCGTTCAAATGTCGGCAGTATCTAAATTTCCAGTGCTGAGAACAGTGCTTGGCACATAGTAAGTGCTTAACATATACCATAATAATAATAATTATTATTATTCCCTTATCTGTGACAAGGAGGTTAAGACTGTGAGCCTCATATGACCCATGGAATTTTTGTAACTTGATTAGCCTGTTCTCTGCCCCAGGGATTAGTACAGTATCTAGAACGTAGTAAGCACTTAACAAATGAAGAGTGGGGAGATGGGACTGAGTGGTTTTACAGAAAAATGATCTGGGCAGCAGAGTGAAGTACGTTCTGGAGCGGGGAGAGACAGGAGGCAGGGAGGTCAGCAAGGAGGCCAATGCAGTAATCAGGGCGGGAAGTAAGTTCTTGGATCAACGAGGTAGCAGTTTGGCTGGAGAGGAAAGGACAGATTCTAGAAATGTTGAGAAGGCAGAACCGACAGGATTCGGTGACGAGAAGGAGTGCGTGGGTCGAACGAGAGAGAGGAGTGGAGGATAAGGCCGAGGTTACGAGCTTGTGGGACAGGGAGGATGGTGGCGCTGTCTACAGTGATAGGAAAGTTGGGGGAGTGTGACTATTTCATTGTTTTCTTAAAATGAGAATAATCTGGGCTTTCCCCTTCCAATTTTGGTTATTACGGAAAAAGCCACGTATACGGATGGGAAGGATGGTGGAGGAGCTTGTCTCTTTGTGATTTAAAACTCATAATTGTAGGCTTTGAACTCCCTTGTCTGCCCCTGTAGAGTGGAAGCTCCGTGTGGGCAGGGAATGTGTCACTGGCTTATTTTGTACTTCCGAAGCACTAAGTGTAGTGCATTCATTCTTTCATTCATTCATTTAATCGTATTTATTGAGCACCTACTGTGTGCAGAGCACTGTACTAAGTGCTTGGGAGAGTACAATACAACAGTAAACAGACACATTCCCTGCCCACAAGGAGCTTACAGTCCAGAGGTTGGGCATGGCTTGGCACCCAGGGGGTGCTCAAGAAAGGCTATTACTACCACTAAAATAATGATAATTATGGCATTTCTTAAGCGCTTACTATGTGCAAAGCACTGTTCTAAGTGCTGGGGAGGTTACAGGTGATCAGTTGTCCCATGGGGGGCTCACAGTCTTAATCCCCATTTTACAGATGAGGTAACTGAGACACAGAGAAGTTAAGTGACTTGCCCAAAGTCACATAGCTGACAATTGGCGGAGCCGGGATTGGAACCCATGACCTCTGACTTCGAAGCCCATGCTGTTTCCACTTTGACACGTTGCTTCTCTACTGAGCCGTGCTGTTTCCCTAGTGTAGAATATGAAGAATATGGTATTTTTAAGCACTTAACTACACTCCAGGCACTGTACTACGCGCTGGTCACATCAGTTGCTTTAACTCAGCCCCCTGAGATCAACCAATTACCTCATGGTACCTTGAAGGGCGTCTCGTGGGTAGGCAACACCAAAAAACCCAAATTTCCCCTGCCCTGTGCAGCATGGAAAAGAATTCCTTAACACCTGACCGCATCTTCACACCTTTTAGACTGTGAGCCCACTGTTGGGTAGGGACTGTCTCTATATGTTGCCAACTTGTACTTCCCAAGCGCTTAGTCCAGTGCTCTGCACACAGTAAGCGCTCAATAAATACGATTGATTGATTGATTGATCTTCAACCCCATTCCTGGGACTGATCAGGATAGGGCAGGCTACTGAGTCCGATTGGCGTTTATTAATCTCATCTTATGCTGTCGAGTCGTCTCTGACCCATAGCGACTCCATGGACGCGTCTCTCCCAGAATGCTCCATCTGCTATCGTTTTGGTGGTGTTTCCATAGAGTTTTCTTGGTAAAAATCTGGAGGTGGTTTACTATCGTCTTCCTCCGCGCGGTAAAATTGAGTTTCCGCCCTCGACTCTCTCCTGTGCCGCTGCTGTCCGGCACAGGGGAGTTTTGACTTTTAGCAGATGGCCTGCCACTCGCTAGCCGCTGCTCAAGCTAGGAATGGAGCAGGTTTCCGTCCCGTAGCCGAGACTGGTAGAGTACTGGAAACTCTCCCAGGAGTAGTCCTGAGAGTGGTTTATTTTAAATAATCAATAAATAATTGTGGCATTTGTTAAACGCTTACCATGTGCCAGGCACTGTACTAAGCGCTGGGATGGATACAAGCAAATTGGGTTGGATACAGTCCCTGTCCCGCGTGGGCCTCACAGTCTCAGTCTCCATAGTTGCTGCCGTTTTAACATAACCAAGGAAGGGGGGTGGCTCAGGATAACAGCCAGGCTTATCCGTGCAGGTCGTGATGGCATATCATCATCATCAATCGTATTTATTGAGCGCTTACTGTGTGCAGAGCACTGTACTAAGCGCTTGGGAAGTACAAGTTGGCAACATATAGAGACAGTCCCTACCCAACAGTGGGCTATATGAGAAGCAGCGTGGCTCAGTGGAAGGAGCGCGGGCTTGGGAGTCAGATGTCATGGGTTCAAATCACTGCTCCGCCACTTGTCAGCTGTGTGACTTTGGGCAAGTCACTTAACTTCTCTGTGCCTCAGTTACCTCACCTGGAAAATGGGGATTAAGACTGTGAGCCCCCCGTGGGACAACCTGATCACCTTGTATCCCCCCTAGTGCTTAGAAGAATGCTTGGCACATAGTAAACGCTTAACAAATCAATCAATCAATTGTATTGAGCGCTTACTGTGTGCAGAGCACTGTACTAAGTGCTTGGGAAGTACAAGTTGGTAACATATAGAAACAGTCCCTACCCAACAGTGGGCTCACAGTCTAAAAGGGGGAGACAGAGAACAAAACCAAACATACTAACAAAATAAAATAGAATAGATATGAACAAGTAAAATAAATAAATCAATAAATAGAGTAATAAATACGTACAAACATATATACATATATACAGGTGCTGTGGGGAAGGGAAGGAGATAAGATGGGGTGGATGGAGAGGGGGATGAGGGGGAGAGGAAGGAAGGGGCTCAGTCTGTGCTAATCAAATAATGCCAACATTATTATTATTGTTATTATATACAAACGGTTTAGTTTGTGCCAAATCAGTCGTTCATATTTATTGAGCACTTAATGTGTGCAGAGCACTGTAGTAAGCACTTGGGAGAGTACAGTACAACAATTAACAGGCTCATTCCCCGCCCACAACGAGCTTACAGTCTAGAGGACTTAGCAAAGCACTGTGCTAAATGCTGGGGTCCGTTCAAGATTGACTGAGGACTTGCCATCCCTACGTGATCCTTCATCCCGTGGCCTTTGAGAATCGTGAGGGGGCTTGGGGCTCTGTCATTGCTGCTGTTCTGACATTACCGAGGAAGCGTGGCTGGGGGAAGCAGCCAAGCGTATTTGTCTAAGTGACTTTATGCCGACGGAGTAAACCGCCCTCTGTCTAACCGCTTTGAACAGTTTACTCATTTCAAACATCAACTGCCATTCATTGGTTACAGCTTCCCCACTTGATTTGCTACCCACGATTCCTGACCACACGCTTCTGAATTAAAGTGAATTTATTTGGCCTGCTAGAAGATACCTTGGATCTCGGTCCTCATACTGACCCTCTCCGTTCAGAAGGCAGTACCATTTTGAATTCTTCCTGGCTACTGTTTGACAGTTGATCCACCCACCTTCATGACTCTCTTGTGACATGTAACCCTCCTCTGGTTCGCTGGGAGTGAAAAAGAAAAGTCTCTGGCTCTTTGTTCTTTGTTTAACTTATTCTTTGTTTCTCTGATCATAAATTATGTAGCTGCCGCTGTAATCTATTTTAGTGATTTCCTACTCTCCCCTCCCACCTCTCTCCACACATTGCCATTATTGACTTTGTAGGTCGACCTGTGGGATGGCAGTGAAATGGGCAGGATGGGTATTTGTATCGGTATTAACTGTGCTAATCAAATTTAATTTGGAGTGTTTGATCTTTCTCTGCCCTTCACCCGGGTAAGAGTGCATGTTTTCTGAACAGATTGTTCCTGACCTGGAGAGCAGTCACTTGGAAGGTTGTCCCTCTTTTTTTTTCCAGATGGCATTTATTAAGTTCTTACTATGTGCCAAGCATTGTTCCAAGAGCTGGGGTAGATACAAACTAGTCAGGTTGGACCCAATCCATGTCCCACGTGGGGCTCACAGTCTTAATCTCCATTTTACAGGTAAGGTAGCTGAGGGACTGAGAAGTGAAGTGACTTGCCCAAGGACACACAGCGGATAAGTGGTGGAACTGGGATTAGAACCCACATCCTTCTGAATCCCAGGCCCGGCCTCTAGCTACTGGGCATCCACAGTCACTGCTCATTAGTTTAATGGAACCTCCTTAAGACCCTTTTTTTCCCTGAAAAAAGTTTTCATTATATTCTTTTCATATCCTTCTCATAGCAGGCATACGGAACTCACCGCCCCTGAGAGTTCTGCAGATAGAAAACTTCAATCATTCGTATTTATTGTGTGCTTACTGTGTGCAGGACTCTGTACTAAGCGCTTGGGAGAGTACAGTTTAACATCAGTCGGTTCAAGAAGAGTGGGGAGAAATTAATGGGCAAGAACTCTGTAGGAAGAAGCGGAAGAGAAGCAGCGTGGCCTAGTAGAGAAGCAGTGTGGCCTAGTGGATAGAGCATTGGCCTGTGAGTCAGAGGACCAGGGTTCTAATCCCGCTCCGCCACTTGTCTGTTGTGAGACCTTGGACGAGTCACTGCTCTGGGCCTCAGTTACTTCACCTGTAAAATGGGAATTAAGACTGTGAGCCCCATGTAGGACATAGACTGTGTGTCCAACCTGATTAACTTGTATCTATCCCTGTGCTTAGAACAGCGTCTGGCACGTAGTAAGCATTTAACAAATACCATTAAAAAAAAACCCCTTAAGACTGTTAGATTGCTCCAGTAGGATTTAGGTAGATTCATATGGAAAGCAGCATGGTCTTGTGAGAAGAGAATGGGCCTGGGCGTCAGAGGACCCGGATTCTAATCCCGACTCTACCATTTATATGCTGTGTGACCTTGGGGCAGTTGCTTCACTTCTCTGAGCCTCAGTTCTCTCATCTGCAAAATGGGGATTCAGTACCCGTTCTCTCTCCTACTTATACTGTGAGCCCCCTGTGGAACCTGATAATCTCATATCTACCTCAGTGCTTAGTAGAGTGCTTGGCACATAGTAAGTGCTTAACAAGTACCACAGTTATTATTAATAGTTGTATCGTTATAGTCATCATCATTATTATCTTAAGAGGGGAAAGTTAGGACTGTTAGGGCATCTTTTAACCCTGAAAGTAGGAATACAGGAAAGCAGGTTGGTAGCGCCTCCGGGGTCAGCGTAGCCTAACTCTGAACTCCGTCAAAATTCTCTCTGTATTTTTCCTTATTTTTGAAGGCCCGCACTTCTTTGATACCCTCCCACCCCACTCCCCATCTCAGGAAAATGTATCTCATCGCCTCAATTTGACCTTCTGCTTCTTTTGTAAATAGAGGCAGAATTCAGTCAGGCTTTTGGCAATATTATCCTCATCTGTCACTAACTCCCCTAGCGCGTCTTTTAATAGCCTCAGCGGCGCTTGGCCTGCTATTTGCTTGTTATGCATTTTAAGAATTCTTCACTGTTTAGCTTTATGTCATTTCTATTTGAATTTAATTTATAACTTTAACCTTCCTTATGAATATTTTACACTTTAATGTTATACTTAATCGTTCACCCTGAAAGTTTCTCATTTACATTAAACTTTCTTTTTTCCTCCGTCTCCCTGTAAAGCGCCTTTTTCTTTGAAGCAAGTTATTTTTCAGCCGAATAACTGACACCTAACCCTTCACTAATAAAACTCATTTACCTGAGCATCCTTCCTTTGCCGTTTTGGAATGTCCTTCAAATACGGTATCGGTACCCGATTAACTTGGTCGCTTTTTAGGTAACCTTACTGGTCATGCCGTCTCTCGCTTCACCTTTCATTTCAGTCCCAGGCCTAAAGAGGGTTTGAGGGGTCTAAAGAGAGTTTGATTCATGGCTGCTAGAAGGTCTCCATTGCTCTGCATTTTAATAATAGTCGCTGTATTACTGCAACCTGTTTCATGTTGAATAAGAAAATTGCCAAAGAAGCAAGTCTTCAGACGACTGCTTTAGCAAATTCCACGGGAATGTTGCCCCACATGCAAGATATCGGCTTCTGATCCGTCGGCATCTAATGGTAGACTGGAGGGGGGAGGGACAGCTGTCTCGGGGAGCTTCGATAAGGCTTCGGTCAATTAATTGCATTAATTGAGTGTTTATTGCATGAAGAGCATCATACTAAGTGCTTGGGAGAGTTCAAGGTAACAAAATTGGTAGACTTGGCTAGGAGGTCAAGCTCTCCCACCTACTTTCCTGGCCACCTTTCTCCGACCCTAAGCTCCCCCAGTCAGTCGGCCAATTGATAGTGGTTGAGCGCTTACTATGTGCAGAGCACTGTTCTAAGAGCTTGAGAGAGTACAGTACAGCAGAACAGGCTCTAGACTGGAAACTCATTGTGGGCAGGCGAAGTATCTGTTTATTGTTCTATAGTACTCTCCCAAGCATTTAATACAGTGCTCTACACACAGTAAGCGCTCAATAAATACAACTGAATGAATGAACAGAATGAGGGGGTCTAGAGAAGGAGACTGTCAGCCCAACTCTCAGTCAGCTCTCTGCTCTGTTCACTTCTCGGCCAATGGGGAAATGTTAGAGTAGCAGCACAGCCTGGTAGAAAGAGCCCGGGCCTGGAAGACAGGGGACGCGGGTTCTAAGTGAAGTCACTTCACTTTCTCTGGGTCTCAGTTCCCATTTTACAGATGAGGTAGCTGAGTCCCAGAGAAGTGAACTGACTCGCCAAAGGTCACAGCGGACAAGTGGCAGAGCCGGGATCAGAGCCCATGACCCAAGAAGTTAGTAGTAATAGTATTTATTAAGCACTTACTGGGTGCAGAGCACTATACTAGGCTCTGGGAAAGAATCCACTTGGAGGAACGGTTCCCGGTTTCTCAGAGGGCTCACAGTCTATGAAGGTGACACAATCCCTGTCCTCCAGGAGCTTCCAGTCTAGCAGGGATGACTGACCTAAAATCACTTACATACAGAACGCCCTCTGTCCCTCCATATCCACCAGACTGCCACTCTCCCCCACTTCAAAGCTTTCTCATGGACACATCTCCTCCAAGAGGCCTTCCCTGATTAAGCCCTCTTTATTATAACAATAATGATTATGGTATTTGTTAAGCACTTACTATGTTCCAGGCACCGTACTCAGCACTGTGGTGGCTACAAGCAAATCAAGTTGGACACAGCCCCCTCCCACGAGGGGCTCATAGTCCCAATCCCCATTTTGCAGATGAGGTAACTGAGGCACAGAGAAAGCGAAGTGACTTGTCCCAGGTCACCCAGCAGGCAGGTGGTAGAGCCAGGATTAGAACCCGTGACCTGACTCCCAGGCCGGTGCTCTATTCACTAGGCTATGCTGCTTCTCTCTCCCCCAGCCCCCGCTCCCTCTCCCTTCTGTGTAGTCTACACACTTGGATCTGTGCCCTTTGGGTATTTGGTATTCTCCCTACCCTCATCCCCACAGCAATTATATCTGTAATTTATTTGTTAATGTTTGTCCCCCACCTGGACTGTAAACTCACTGTGGGGAGGGAACGTGGCTACCAGCTTTATTTTATTGTACTCTCTATTCCTTCTAGACTGGCTGCTTATTGTGGTCAGGGAATGTGTCTGTTTATTGTTGCATCATACTCTCCCAAGCACTTAATACAGTGCTCTGCACACAGTAAGTGCTCAGTAAATATGATTGAATGAATGAATGCTCCCCCAACTGCTTAGTGCAGTGCTCTGTCCACAGAAGGCACTCAGTAAAACCATTGATTGCTTTAGAAGAAAAGTGAAGAACAGTGAATATGTAGATGAGTCAGGGATAGAGCATGGGCCTAGGACTCAGAGGATCATGGGTTCTAATTATACCTGTGCCACTTAATAATAATAATGGCCCTTGTTAAGCGCTTACTATGTGCAAAGCACTATTCTAAGCGCTGGGGGGATACAAGGTGATCAGGTTGTCCCACGCGGGGCTCACAGTCATCACCCCCATTTTACAGATGAGGTAACAGGCGCTGAGAAGTTAAGTGACTTGCCCGAGGTCACACAGCAGACGTGGTGGAGCCAGGATTTGAACCCACAACCTCTGACTCCAAAGCCTGTGCTCTTTCCACTGAGCCACGCTGCTTCTCACTTGTCTGCTGTGTCATCTTGGGCATGTCACTTCTCTGGGCCTTAGTTACCTCATCTGTAAAATGGAGATTGAGATTCTGAACCCCACGTGGGACAGGGACTGTGTCCCACCTGATTTGCTTGTATCCACCCCAGTGTTTAGTACAGTGCCTGGCACATAGTAAGTGCTTAACAGATACCATATTTATTATTATTACCCCCAGTTAAGTCCATAATCTGTAATACCCAGAGACTCGGCCGTTGATTTAGGCCTCCTTCCTAGAAAGAAGCCACCTTTGCTAATGAACTCTTAAAAGGATTGTAATATTCATTTCTATTGTTTTTTTCCCCAACGGGCTTCCCTTTGACTAAAAAAAATGAAGTACTCGAGTGCAAAGTAAGGATCGAAGGTGGTATTTATTGAGTGCATACAGTGTGCAGACCACTGTACTAAGTGATGTCATTGTTACCCTGTCATCCACCTTATCCAAAATGCAAGCCAAGAACGCTTGACTCTCCACTCATGGCTGTTCCCCCACATACGTTGACTTCACTTTTAGACCTCTGTGTGTTTTCCCAGCTGCACTGAGACCAACTTAAATGACTAGTAAAAGGGTTTGTTTTCTTACCCTCTGCAATTTGCTGGGTTTTGTCTGTGCCACCATGTTATTGGGGATTTATTCTCGGGATGTCATCTGGGTAGAAAAGTGGGAAGATTCTGTGGTGGCACTGCTGTTTAGGGAGACAGTAGGGGAGTCAGATGACCTCGGTTCCTTTCCTGCCTCTGCCCCTGCTGTGTGACTGTAGGTAAGTCATTTCACTTCTCAGTGCCTCAGGTTCCTCACTTGTAAAATAGGGTTGAAATGCCTGTTCTCCCTCTTACTTAACTGGGGAGTCTCATGTGTCCGACCTGATTATCTTGTATCTTCACCGGCGCTCAGTATCTTGCTTGGCATATAGGCACTTAACAGATCCCACTATTATTGTTGAATGCTTGAGCAAGAGGCGCAGGTTAGGTCCAACGGCACTGTCTGAGCTTCGGACTGCCTCGTATCCGTCCTTCCTTCCGAGGCTCTCCGTCAGGCAGATCCCTTCTTGCTTTTCCAGGCCCTGGGAAACACTGGGTGTGCTAATGGTCAGAGAGGGGAGTGGAGTGAGAAACGAGGGTTGGACAGAGAGGTTGATTCGTTTTAACGATCCCCCGGCTGAATTCCTCCTACAGCCGAAACACGATCCAGTCAAGTTGACTGATTGTTAACATCGCTACGGGAAGGCCTGGTTAGGGAGGAAGTGGAAACGTTGGTCCGGAGTGCTGTTTTTGGATCATCGGTGGATTTCAGTTATCCGGGCCGTGTTGCTGGCTGTCCCGTGACCATTCCCTAGAGCCTTCTGGGCGCTTGCGGTGACCCTAGGATGACCCTAAGTGGACCCCATTGAGGCGATGATGGATAATCAGATTGCACGTTGGGAAGGCCTGCCCTCTTGGGGCCTGCTCCGGGTTCCTCTCCCACACCTGCTAGGGCTTTGTGGGATTATGAATTATTAAAATGGCCTGGAGCTCAAGCTATAATCGCAAGCGGCCCAGCTCTGTCGAATCCCCGGCCAGCAGCCCCTCTCCTCTTGGCTGAAATGGAGTGATTTCGGGACTCCGGCCCCCTCCCGCTTCCGTCGCCTCGAGAAGCCAGCCTATTTTCAGATCGCAGCACGCACGCCGAGCCCCAGAGGAGATAGATCGCTCACCAGCCTCCAGAAGCGCACGGAGAAATCACCCCACTTGGTGCTGAAAGGCAACCCACTTTCGGGACAGGATGCAGCGGTTGCCTAAGTAGCACTGCCCAGCACCTTGCGATGGTTTCGGGCCGGGATCACCTCGGCCAATGGAAGCAGTAAGTGGAATTTCGGTCCAGACAGTGGAATTATCATCCAGGCTGGAACCCGGTCAGGGCCTGGGGATTAGCCTCCATCCCCCTGTGGCAAGAAAAAGCCCTCCCCAATCCACCCCATGGTCTCACGGTTCTGGTTTGTTGACAGCCCCCTGCTCCGCCACCCTGGGGAAGCCAGGCAGGGTGTAGCGCCTCAGCCTCCAGTAGCTGCTTAATCGCTCAGACTCTGGCAATTGGAGTTGCAAACAGCGTTTCCCTTTCAAACCCGTGCAGCAGCTCAGCGGGCGACAAAACAAACACGCCACAAAGTATCGGTCCCTGGGGCCAGTCAGACTGAAGAAAATCAGCTCTTCAGGCTGCAACTCTCCTCTCTCCTCTCTCCTCTCAGGGTGGCAGAAATCTCCCACCCTACTCCCCTGCCGAGGATTGGGGTCCCAGCCCTTCTGGGGAGGAGGGACCCCTCTCAGCCGTGTGAGCCGGAACCCCAGTCCTTCTAATCCCGGGTCTTGTCCGAGACTTTTTGATCAGACCCATAATGGTGGCACTTTTTTTAAAAAATGATATCACTCTTTTTGAGCGTTTACTTTATTAATCACTTGGGAAAGTGCAATGCAAAAGTCAGTCCATCATATTTATTGAGTGCTTACTGTGTACTTAGCGCTTGGGAGAGTATGACACCATAGTGTAACAGGCATTTTCCCTGCCCCCAACGAGCTTACAGTCTAGAGGGGGAGACAGCTGTTAAGATAAATAAATTACAGATGTGATGATGATGGCATTTATTAAATGCTTAGTATGTGCAAAGCACTGTTCTAAGCACTGGGGATGTTGCAAGGTGGTCAAGTTGTCCCGGGGGGGCTCACAGTCTTAATCCCCATTTTACAGATGAGGTAACTGAGGCACAGAGAAGTTAAGTGACTTGCCCAAAGGTACACAGCTGACAAGTGGCGGAGCTGGGATTTGAACCCATGACCTTTGACTCCGAAGCCCGGGTTCTTTCCACTGAGCCATGCTGCTTCAATAGTGCCAGGGCCCTGCACTAAACGCTGGGGTACATACAAGCTAATCAGTTGGGATCCAGTCCATGTCCCACATGGGCTCACAGTCCTAATCCCCATTTTGCAGATGAGGGAAACGAGGCCCTGAGTAGCGAAGCGACTTGCCCAAGGTCACACGGCAGACAAATGGCAGAGCCAGATTAGAACCCAGGTCCTTCTGCCTTCCAAGCCAGACTGTTTCCATTAGGCCACGTTGCTTCCTGGGCTTTCTGGTCTGTTCTCCCTTTGAAGCGCCCCACCCCCGCAACAGTCCCCATGAAAATTTGGCTTCCAAGGACCCCACCCACATCCCCCTCATGGAGGTTTTCCTCTTTGCTGACCGCAGCAAGTGCACACGCTTTCTGAGGTCGGTTAAATGCTGATTCCTGCAGGAAGGCAGCTCAGACACCGGACCAGAGAGCCAGGCCAGGGAACGGAGCCTTTGAAGGAGCAGGATTGCGCCGTGGATTTGAAGCTCGTGAGTCAGTCGGAATGAATCTGACTTTCCTGTTGGCTTTTAACTCTCCGAATGTTGTGTCCAGTGGTCCTTTTTGCTTTTCCAGGAAGTTGGCACGATCGAACGCCGACTCTTGGTTGAAACAGGGAAAGAGAATCGATGCAACAACTGATGCCAACCCCCAGGCATAAGCAGAGACCCTTTCCTCCCCGCACTTCAACGGGCACGAATGCTGTTAGAGTTAATCCGGAGAATTTGGAGCTTTTAAATGGCTTCTTTTCGGGCCAGAAAGGGCTGAGAAGCAGCATGGCCCAGTGGCAAGATCACGGGCTTGGGAATCAGAGGACCTGGGTTCCCATTCGGTTCCGCCATTTGTCTGCTGTGTGAACTTGGGCAAGTCACTTCACTTGTCTGGGCCTCAGTTAGCTCATCTCTAAAATGGGGATGAAGACTGTGAGCCCCATGTGGGACAGGGACTAGGCCCAACCATATTTCCTGGTATCTACCCCAGCGCTTAGAACAGTGTGTCGTGCACAGTAACGCTTAAGAAATACCATTATTATTGTTATGGGCAGAGAATGTGCTTATTGTTGTAATCAATCAATCGTATTGAGCGCTTACTGTGTGCAGAGCACTGTACTAAGCGCTTGGGAAGTACAAGTTGGCAACATATAGAGACAGTCCCTACCCAACAGTGGGCTCACAGTCTAGAAGGGGGAGACAGAGAACAAAACCAAACATATTAACAAAATAAATAGAATAGATATGTACAAGTAAAATAAATAAATTAATAAGTACTCTCCCAAATGCTTAGTACAGTGCTTTGCACACAGTAAGTGCTTAGTAAACACAATTGAATGAATGAACAAATATTAGAAGACCACGTGGTCAGGGACTGTATATACCAACTCTTATTTTGTACTCTCCCAAGCGCTTAGTACAGTGCTCTAACACACAGTGAGTGCTCACTAAATACCATTGATTGATTGAGCATCTTCAGCGGTCATCCCCTATGACATCCCGAGTTCAGTCTCCCCTTCGACGTTATGGTGATTCAGCCCATTTTAAATCCTTCCTCGCGTCTCTGAGACCGCTCAAATGTTGCATAACATCAGGTTGATCCTGAATAATTAATTATCAGCCCCGTTTGAATCAAGGCGGCTAGTCCTGGGAAAATGCAGTATGGGATTTTCCTCCGGGTGATTCGATTCCTATATCCTCTTTGGAAAAGCCCAGGGCCAGGGGCTCTAAGGATATTCGTGTGAGGTGTGGTTCTTTTTTGCTGTTTTTAAGCGAGTGGTGCCCAGGACTTGTGGGTTTGGTTGTGATGGAAAGCAGGTGGAAGACAAAACTCTGGGCACTATTTGACCTTCTCTTTTACAATTTCTCCCGTGACAAGGTAATAATAATGACTGTGGTATTTAAGTACGTACTAAGTGTCAAGCACTGAACTAGGTGGTGGGGGCAGATACGGGATCATCAGGTCTAAGTGGGACGGAGTGTAGGAATTGAATTCCCATTTTGCAGATGAGGAAACTGAGGCCCCGAGAAGTGAAGTGACTTGCCCGAGGCCACACAGCAGACAAGCAGTAGATTAGAACTCAGGTCCTCTGACTCCCAGGCCTGAACTCTTTCCTTTAGGCCGCGCCGCTTCTCAAGTTGTGTTTTGATGAAACTGTGGGATCAGATTGATCTCCCCATTGTCACTTTCACATCACGGCTCTGCACCGCAGCCCAAGAGCTGAGCCGAAAAGCTCCATAAAACTCAGAAAACAGATAGATGGATCTGGGAGTGCCTGAGAGGAATTCTAGACTTATACCCAGAAAGGGGAGTTTCTGGAGACAAAACTCTCCATCTAGAGTTTAGCTTGCCCTAGTGTATCCTGCCTGCCAAACGCTGGGATCTTAGCTGGGACGGAAGGAGGAATCTTTTTGGGCTGTGAAATTAGGTGAATCAATATCAAAGGCACGTCAGGACTCCTGACTGGGCTCCCTTCTCCAAGGAGGTAGGTGAAATGGATAGAGCCCTAGCCTGGGGGGCAGAAGGTCATGGGTTCGAATTCCACCTCCCCCACATGCCTTCTGTAGGACCCTGGGAAAAGTCACTTCACTTCTCTGGGCCTCAGCGACCTCATCTGTAAAATGGGGATTGAGACGGTGAGCCCCACATGGGGCAGGGACTGTGTCCAACCCCATTTGCTTGTATCCACCCAGCGCTTGGTACAGTGCCTAGCACATACTTAAGTGCTTAACAAATACCATTATTATTATTAATAAACTCTCACTTTACAGATGAGAAAAAGGAGGCTCAGAGAAGTGAGTAGCCCAAGGTCACACAGCAGTCAGGAGGCAGAGACGGGATTATTATTATTATTATTATTATTATTGTTATTATTATTATTAATAATAATAATAATTATGAAAAAGGAGGCTCAGAGAAGTGAGTAACCAAGGTCACACAGCAGTCAGGAGGCAGAGATGGGATTATTATTATTATTATTGTTATTAATTATTAAGATTGTTATTCTTACTATGGTATTTATTAAGTGCTTATTTTGTGCCAGGTACTGTACTAAGCATTGGGGGGAACCCAGGCAAAGTAGGTTGGACACCATCCCTGTCCTACATGGGGCTCAGAGTTTCACTCCCCATTTTACAGATGAGGTAACTGAGGCCCAGAGAAGTGAAGTGACGTACCCAGGGTCACCAGCAGACAAGTGACAGAAACGGGATTAGAAACCAGGTCCTCCGACTCCCAGGCTGGGCTCTTTCCACTAGGCCGCGTTGCCTCTAATTCATGGAACTTTAGCAGCAAGCTTGATTTCGGCAGCCGGGTGCCTCGTATGTATGATCTGCTGTTTCCACGAGGGAAGTGTTGATTAAGTAGTTTCCATTTTGGTATTACAGTATGTCCTGTTGTAAGTTGCTGACTGGGTAAAAATCTTTTAAGTCAAAAAAGCAGCTCAGCTTAAACCCCTGGTATTTCTTATGGAAACACCAGAAATAGAAATCTAGCAGCAGGCTTATTATCTACTGAATGCACCGACTCTCTCTGGGTGTAAATTAGTTTTCAACATTGGGAGGAGAGACTATTGACCGTGTGTCCGAGCAACACACTTCGGAGAGCTGTCGATGGAAAGGGTCGTCGCCCCTGCGACACTGTTTTTTTTTTTGCTTTACTAAGCACGAGCCCTTCTTTCAGGGCAGTAAAAAAAAAAAAAATGACCACCTGTGAACCGTCAGTCAATCATATGTATTGAGCGCTTACTGTGTACTTACCGTATACTAAGCGCCTGGGAGAGTACAGTACAACAATAAACAGACATATTCCCTTCCCACAACCAGCTTACAGCCAAGAGGATGAGCCCCAGCTTGCAACTGACAGTAGACTGTAAGGTCATTGTGGGCAGGGAATGCATCTGCTTATTGTTGTATTGTATTCTCCCAAGTGCTTAATACAGTGCTCTGCACACAGTAAGTGCTCAAAACTTGCTACTGAATGAATGAGTGAACCAACGTGTGTGGCGTGTCCTGGCTTATCACGTCCTGGGGAAAGAAAGTGTGTTTAGGCTGAGGAAAAAGTGCTGCCTGGAATGGGGAGGGTCTCCCCTTCCCTCCCCTCCCCTCTCGGGCCTGGGTCTTCTTTTAAAAGCGGATCAGTCTTTGGGTCAATCAGGGGTATTTAGTGAGCACTTACCATTCACAGAGCATTAAAGCTTAAAGCACTTGGGAGAGGACACTGCAATGGAGTTGTGATTGTTTTCGTTGTTATAGTATTTAAGTGCCATGTGCCAGGCACTGTAGTAATGATGGTATTTGTTAAGTACTTTTACTCTGTGTCAAGGCTGAGGTAGATAAAAGCTAATCAAGTTTGACACAGTCCCTGCCCCACATCATCTTCATCCAGTCTTCATCCCCATTTTACAGATGAGGGAACTGAGGCGCAGAGAAATAAAGTGACCTGCCTAAGGTCAAGTGACTTGTAAGCACCAGGGAAGATACCAGATAATCAGGTTAGACACAGTCCCACATAAGGCTCACATTCTTGATCCCCATTTTACAGTTGAAGTACCTGAGACACAGAGAAGTGAAATGACTTGCCCCAAGGTCACCTAGCAGACAAGTGGTGGAGCTGGGATTAGAATTCAGGTTCCCTCTCTCCCAGGCCTGGGCCCTTTTTGCTAGGCCACAATGTTTCTCCCTGCCCACAAAGAGCTTTCGATTTAGAGGGGGAGGCAGATCTGTACAGGTGGTCTTGTGAGAAACTATCATTGCTTTAGACCCAAATCTCCAAATTGATAGTTCTTATTGAGCATCTACTGTGCGGCTGAGCACTTGAAGTATTTAGGAAAGGACAATAGAATTGATCTGAATGGTCTCTACCCTCAGGGAGTTAACAACCCAGGTTTGCCCTATTTCTGTTGCAAAGTCGCTAATTTGGATCCAGGTAAGCTCTGCTGTTTGTGTGCTGTGTGACCTTAAGTTAGTCACTTCATTCTCCAGGCTTCATTTGCCTCATCTGTAAAATGCGGGTTAAGACTGGGAGCCAGTCCCATGTGGGACAGGCGTGGTGTCCAACTAAATTAGCTTGTATCTACCCCGGTGCTCAGTACAGTGCCTGGCTCATAGGAGGCACTTAGCAAGTATGATTAAAAGGAAAAAAAAAAGCATTGTGAGATTAATTCTTTGCCTCCAAAAATTTCCCGAAGGGGCTGCGGGGAGGCAATTGCCGACTCTCCTGAGTCAGGCTAGAAAGTCCTTCCAGTCTCGGCCTGTTTCCTAACTTGGAGTGCTACAGAGAGCTAAAGAGGAGAAAAGAGGTGGGAGAGAGGCCTTGCTGCCCTGCTGGCTTTCTGACAAAACAGGTCCCCCAGGTCAGGAGGCAGAGATGCCTCCTTGGGATTTCACAACCCAGAGAGAGCTGCGGGCCATAGGTTTTCGAGCCAACCTAAGTCACCATGGAATCCTTATGGCCTGGCCTCTGGGATCGTTTCTACTCTTCTGAAAGTGCAGCCTTTTCAGCTTGTCAGGTTACATATATTGGCAATTAGCACGGGCATTGAAAAGCCAGTGGAAAGCAGCAGAGAGAATCAATCAAGTCCATCAGTAGTATTTATTCAGTGCTTACTATGGGCAGAGCATTGTACCCAAGCACTTGGGAAGCAGCGTGGCCAAGTGGGAAGACCCCTGGCCTGTTAGTCAGAGAACCTCGCCTCCACCACTTGCCTGTCGAGTAGCTTTGAGAAATCACTTCACTTCTTTGGGCTTTACTTTTCCTCAACTGCACAGTGGGGATTCAAACCCTGTTCTTCTTACTTAGGCTGGGAAGCCCCATGTGCGGCGGAGACTGTATCCTCCCTGATTAACTTGTATTTTCCCCAGCGCTTGGAAGAGTGCTTGAACTAGAGTAAGTGCTTAACAAATAGCATTTAAAAAAAGCACAATCAAACGGAATTGACAGATGCAATCCCTGCCCACAGGGAGCTTCCAGTCTACGGGGAGAATCACTTGGGACATGTCCAGAATATCCCCCAAAGTTGGCTTCAGTCAGATACACCGAGGAAAACGGTAGGAAACGAAGCGCAGTCTATCGACTCGTTTTCGTTGTTCTCAGAACATAATGATGATTTCAGAAGCAATCTCTGATTTATCAAGCCAGAAGAGTTAAAATGGTTTTAATGGCCCGTCATCCATCACCCACGGTTACCAGTAACTTGTCATCTGTGTTTACCAAGGTAATTTGGCTTTCCACGGCAATTATAGGTTCCTCTCTATCTCCGGTTGAAGCATAAAGGTGGCAATTTTTGCGCACAAAAACGTGAAAAACAGATGAAAACGATCCAATCTGTGGCTGTCCTCGATTGGTCTGAAGCTAGAGCGCCGGTTTGCTTATAAACGATAATGTGAGCGCAGCAATTGGACCGTGCGGGATCATGTGTGTTTATGTTCTTCCGATGGGTTATTAGGGTTTGGGGACGACTTCACGGATTAGAATTTTCTTAATGATCACTGCTATCAATGGGGAGCTAGTTTTCCTTTTCTCTGAGTAACGAGAGTTAATTTGACCAGAAATTATACCGTGAACGATGACTTTGAATGTAGTCATTTGCCACACTCATAAATGGGGAAGCGATTGTGATGTGTGTAAAATATATTTTGACGGTCGGTCACGGTTCTCCTGCTTTTTCTTGTTTGGGAAGGGATCTGGCACCGAGCATAAATTTCCTGAATTTCTTCTGGTATTTCCCCCATCCCTAATCTATTTTAATTTCTGTCTTCCTTGGTATACTGTATGTTCCTCTGGGCAGGGATTGTTTCTACCAACTCCATTGGATTGTACTTGCTCATAGTAAGCTCTCAAGAAATATCATTGATTGAAAGCCCTTTCTGATGATTGGGGTGGTCCATTTTTTTTTTAATGGTTCTCATTAAGCACTTCCTATGGGCCAGGCACTGTACCCAGCGCTTAGAACAGTGCTTTGCACATAGTAGGCGCTTAAAAAATACCATTATTATTATTACTAAGTGCTGGGGTAGGTAGAAATTATTCAGGTTGGACACAGTCCATGTCCTACATGGGGCTACCATTTTTAATCCCCATTTTCCAGGTGAGGTAACAGGCCCAGAGAAGTGAAGCAAGTTTCCCAAGTTTGCCTAGCAGACAAGTGGTGGAGCTGAAATTAGAGTAACTGAGGGCCAGAGAAGTGGAGTGACTTGTTCAAGGATATCCAGCAGACAAGTGACGGAGCTGAGATTGGAACCCAGATCCAATCTGCTTAGAGAAGCAGTGTGGCTCAGTGGAAAGAGCACGGGCTTTGGAGTCAGGTCATGGGTTCAAATCCTAGCTCTGCCAATTGTCAGCTGTGTGACTTTGGGAAAGTCACTTAATGTCTCTGTGCCTCAGTTACCTCATCTGTAAAATGGGGATTAAGACTGTGAGCCCCATGAGGGACAACCTGATCACCTTGTAACCTCCCCAGAACAGTGCTTTGCACATGGTAAGCACTTAATAAATGTCATTATTATTATTATTATTATTATTATTATTATCATTATCATTATCCCTCTTACTCCCAGGCCTTTGCTTTAGCCACTAGGCCACGCTGCCTCTTGGGAAGTTCGACACATTCCTAAAACGCACATCTGGGGGAATTGGTGGTCCCAAGTGAGAGAAATAGAGTGGCCCTTTGTGTTAGAAGCTCAAGGGGGCTTGGTCAGTGGCAGGATTTCCATTTTATTCTTAAAACGGAACCAGAACTTCCTGAAGATTCCAAGTCCCTGTTCCTGCAGTGCCAGTTGCTCATCCTGCCCTGCTGTAGCGTTGGCCAAGGAGAGGGCAGGGATGCTCCCTCAGCCGTGCCAACTGCCCCACTCCGACTGTGGAAAAGTTGGGTGGCTATTGGCAGGGCATGGCGACAAAGATGTTGCAGAAAGCCGCACTGCTGACTGACCTCCTTCACCTCCCCACAGCACCTGTATATATATATATATATATATATATATGTATGTTTGTACATATTTATTACTCTATTTTACGTGTACATAGTTATTCTATTTATTTTATTTTGTTAATATGTTTTGTTGTCTTTCTCCCCATTCTAGACTGTGAGCCCACTGTTGGGTAGTGTCTATATGTTGCCAACTTGTACTTCCCAAGCGCTTAGTACAGTGCTCTGCACACAGTAAGCACTCAATAAATACAATTGAATTGAATTGAATATCTGAGGGGAGCTGATTAGCCTGAGTGGTTTTTTTTGTATGCATGTGTGGCGTGCACAAGTATCTCTCTGTGCAGTTTTTAAGATCGTCTTTGAAAGCTAGTTTGTGGGAACTAACCTGTCAGCGGCTCCAGAGTCCCCAATTTGGGGGCGGAGGCGTCCCTTCCATTAACACTCCCCGTCGGGCCGACGTCCATTGATTCTGGGGACTGATTTGGTCTGACATCCGCTGATTCTCTCAGACGGAGTGGGCGAAGAGGGAGACTTAAAACAGTGAGCCCATGGGTCGTTTCCCCTCTGTGCCCCACCTTTCCCCCAACCCCCAACAGAGGCGGCCCCAAGAGCCTGGTTGGTTGCTGCTACGGAAGGTGACTTTCATGGTTTCTGCGTGGGGAGGGCAGGCTGCACATTTCGCCCCTCCAATGCCAACCGACTCCCTGTACCATGATTGATGATCTCTCTGCCGGCCTCTCGCCCACGTCCTCCTCTAGCCTGCAATGCCTTCGCTCCTCAGATCTGACAGACAAATACTCTTCCCACCTTCGAAGTCTTATTGAAGGCACATCTCCCAGAGGCCTTCTCTAATAAGGCCCTCATTTCCCCTTTTTCCATTCCAGTCTATGTCACCCTTGCACTTGGATTTGCACTTTTTATTCATCCCTCCCTCAGCCGCACAGCACTCGTGTACAAAGCTGTCTTGTTTTAAGCTATCAAGTCATCTCCGACCCATAGCAACTCCATGGATGCATCTCTACCGGAACGCCCCACTGCAGTCATTCTGGTAGTAGATCCACAGGGTTTTCTTGGTAAAAATAGGGAAGATGTTTACCATTGCCTTCTTCCAAGCAGTAAACTTGAGTCTTTGCCCTCGACTCTCTCCCGTGCCATTGCTGCCCAGCATAGGGGAGTCTTGACTTGTAGTCAGTTGCCTTCCACTCGCTAGCCACTGCGCGAGCTTGGAATGGGTATGCCTCTGCTTGACTCTCCCTCCCATGCCGAGACTGGTAGAGTACTGAAAACTCTCCAGGTGTGGTCCTAAGAGGGTGCAAATTGGTAATTTTATATTAATATTTGCTTCTGCTTGTTTTTGTTTTGAGAAACAGCGTGGCTCAGTGGAAAGAGCATGGGCTTTGGAGTCAGAGGTCAGGGGTTCAAATCCCGGCTCCGCCACTTGTCAGCCGTGTGACTTTGGGCAAGTCACTTAACTTCTCTGTGCCTCAGTTCCCTCATCTTTAAAATGGGAATTAAGACTGTGAGGGCCCCGTGGGACAACCTGATCATCTTGTAACCTCCCCAGTGCTTAGAATAGTGCTTTGCACATGGTAAGCGCTTAATAAATCATCATCATCATCATCAATCGTATTTATTGAGCGCTTACCGTGTGCAGAGCACTGTACTAAGCGCTTATAATAATAATGACATTTATTAATGCTATTATTATTATTATTCCCCCCCTAGATTGTAAACTTGTGAGCAGGGATCTAGTGTAGCAACTCTGTTGTATTGTGCTCTCCCAAGAACTTAGTACGGTGCTCTGCACACACAAGCACTATTCCCTAGTGGAAAGAGCACGGGCTCTGCCATGCGTCTGCTCTGTGACTGTGGGCAAATCACTTCTCTGTGCCTCAGTTACCTCATCTGTAAAATGGCGATTCAATAATAACAATAATAATGGCATTTGTTAAGCGCTTACTACGTGCAAAGCACGTTCTAAGCGCTGGGGGGATACAATGTAATCAGGTTGTCCCACATAGGGCTCACAGTCTTAATCCCCATTTTTACAGATGAGGTAACTGAGGCTCAGAGAAGTTAAGTGACTTGCCCAAGATCACACAGCAGACTTGTGGTGGAGCTGGGATTCGAACCCCTGACCTCTGACTCCAAAGCCCGGGCTTTTTCCACTGAGCCACGCTGCTTCCATTCTACTCCCTCTTAGACTGTGAGCCTCATGTGGGACAGCAACTGTGTCCAACCTGATGAATTTATATAAATCAGTGCTTGGTACGTAGTAAGCGCTTAACAAGTACCATAGTTGTCATTATTGTTACAGTAAGTGCCCAGAAAGTACGATTGATTGATTGACCGTATATGAGGGGAAGCCCGGCCCTTCCTGAGCCTCCGAGGGAAACAGACTGAGCTCTCCAGGGGCCATGTGGGGGAAGAATGAGGCTTTCTTGAAGGCACTCCTTCAACCTTGAGCCAGGGCCGCCTTCTGGCTCCTTTCATCAGGACTTATCACTTGATCCCTCCTCCCCCTCTGTTTAAACTACCCCTATAACCAGGTGGCGAGAAAGATTTGTACCAGAGGGAGCTTGGAGAGGGTGGTAGCCCATGGCCAGTGTGGAGAGTGCTTCCCAAGCGCTTAGTACAGTGCTCTGCACACAGTAAGCGCTCAATAAATACGATTGATGATGATAATGATGAGAGCAGCGTTGCCTAGTGGAGAGTCACGGGACCAGGGATCCAGCCTCCCCCTCGTCCCCCTCTCCATCCCCCCATCTTACCTCCTTCCCTTCCCCACAGCACCTGTATATATGTATATATGTTTATACATATTTATTACTCTATTTATTTATTTATTTATTTTATTTGTACATATCTATTCTATTTATTTTATTTTGTTAGTATGTTTGGTTTTGTTCTCTGTCTCCCCCTTTTAGACTGTGAGCCCACTGTTGGGTAGGGACTGTCTCTATATGTTGCCAATTTGTACTTCCCAAGCGCTTAGTACAGTGCTCTGCACATAGTAAGAGCTCAATAAATACGATTGATGATGATGATGACCTGGGCTCTAATTCCAGCTCCGCCACTCATCCGCCATGTGGTCCTGGGCAAGGCACTTCACTTCTAAGTGCCTCAGTTACCTCATTTGTAAAATGTGGATTAAGAGCGTGAGCCTCTCATGGGACGTGGACTGTGTCCAACACAATTAGCTTGTATGTACCCCAGCACTTAGTACAGTACCTGGCACATAATAAGCACTTAACAAATATCATTATTAAAAAGAGAGAGAGAGAGGGAAATGGGATGGGTGTGGAAAAAAACATGAATACAAAAGCCTTTCACCTGAGTTTGACTCAGTCAAGGGATAGGTCATCCTCTTAGAGAAGCAGCATTGCCTAGCGGATAGCGTCCGGGCTCGGGAGTCGGAAGGACCTGGGTTCTAGTCCCCACTCAGCCATTTGTCGGTTCGGTGACCTTGGGCAAGTCACTTCTCTGGGCCTCAGTTACCTCATCTGGAAAACAGGAATGAGACTGTGACTCAGACTGTGCTCATATCCATCCCAACACTTAGTACAGCGCCTGGCATGTAGTAAGCACTTAACAAATACGACAGTCATTATTAAGATGCACCCGGTGGCCCAAATTAAGCCTTTCAGTAAGGAAGCAGCCGGGCTTAGTGGGAAGGGCACAGGTCTGGTGGTCTGAAGACATGGATTTTAGTCTCATCCATGCCACTTGCCTATTGAATGACCCTGGGCAAGTTACTCAAGTTTCCTGTGCCTTAGTTTTCTCACCTAGACGATGGGGTTTCGGTGTCAAGCAAATCAATGAATCGTATTTATTGAGTTCCTACTGTGTGCAGGGCAGCTTTTCTTCCTCCTACTTAGAGCCCCATGTGGGACAGGGACTGTGCCTAGCCTGAGTTAACTTGTATCTACCGCAGTGCTCAGTACAGGGTTTGACATGTAATAAGCACCTAACAAATGGAAAAGTGCCATGGCCTTTAGATAGAGCATGGGCTTAGTAGTCAGAAGGGCCTGGGATCCAATCCCTCCTCCACCATGTGTCTGCTGTGTGACCTTGGGCAAGTCACTTAAATTCTCTGGCCTCAGTTCACTCACCTGTTAAATGGGGATTCAATATCTGTTCTCCCTCATTCATTCAATCGTATTTATTGAGCACTTACTGTATACAGAGCACTGTACTTATTCTCCCTCCTACTTAGACTGTGAGCTCCGTGAAGGACAGGACTGTGTCCTACTCAGTTATCTTGTACCTACCCCAGTGCGCAGTATGGTGCCCGGCACATATAAGCACTTAGCAAATGCCATTAAAACCCATTATTATTATTATTATTATTGTTTTTGTTATTATTATTGTTAGCAGCTGGTGTGCCGGGAAAGTGTGGTGATCTAGGATGGATCCTGGGGTCTGGTTTCCAGGTGCTACTTCTGAACATGCCTCCACACCACCATTCCAAAATGTCTCCGGAGAAAGGAAACGGACGTGGAACGGTGTCTTGTGGGGAAGATAACGGCTCTTGGAGTTATTTCCAAAGTTTCCCTAATGATATGACGGAAGCCAAAGTGTGTGGTTTTTTTCCGGGCAAGTGATCGAGAGGCTAGTTCTTGGGCCTTCCCACCTAGAAGCCCAATTCTGACGGAGCCTTGTGTTTGGACCCTTTCTCCTCCCCTAGCTTTTCCGTTTCAGAGGGATTTGTCCTGTGAATGCAAAAGGAATAATAATAATAATGGCATTTATTAAGCACTTACTATGTGCAAAGCACTGTTCTAAGTGCTGGGGAGGTTACAAGGTGATCAGGTTGTCCCACGGGGGGCTCACAGTCTTCATCCCCATTTTACAGATAAGGTAACTGAGGCACAGAGAAGTTAAGTGACTTGCCCAAAGTCACACAGCCGACAATTGGCAGAGCCGGGATTTGAACCCATGAACTCTGACTGCAAAGCCCGTGCACTTTCCACTGAGCCACGCTGCTTCTCTATCTCTTCTCAGATGTGCTCTCCCAACCGGCTGTTGAAGAAACATCAGCCCACCGGTTTGGGGCGTTAAAGCCCAAGGCTGCATTTCGGAGTGGGGCGGACTGGCGTGTCACCCCGAGAAGCAGCATGGCTCAGTGGAAATCAATCAGTCAATCAATCATCAATCAATCAATCGTATTTATTGAGCGCTTACTGTGTGCAGAGCACTGTACTAAGCGCTTGGAAAGGACACGGGCTTCGGAGTCAGAGGTCATGGGTTCTAATCCCGACTCCACCACTTGTCAGTCGTGTGACTTTGGGTAAGTCACTTCACTGTGCCTCAGTTCCCTCATCTGTAAAATGGGGATTAAGACTGTGACCCCCACGTGGGGCAACCTGATCACTTTGGATCCCCCCAGTGCTTCGAACAGTGATTTGGACACAGTAAGCGCTTAACAAGTACCATCATCATCATCATTATTATTATTGTTAAGTATTTAACGCCGACGGGGAAAGCGCGAGAGGGTGAGCATCTGAGCCAGACGGAATCACCGTTGTCCTCAGGGCTGGCGGCGTTTGTTGTTCTCCGGGTGACCTTGGGCGTGCTCGCGCAGCAGATGGGTGATGGTCAGCGGGGGCAGAGGAGGTGGGCCGCCCTGCCCCGGGATTCTTGTTTTCAGGACTCCTGGCTTCACTGGGGTCCCAGAACTAGCCAAACTGAGCTGGTTGAGCGCCTGTTTACTTCTTGCGCCCCCCGATAGCGGGGCACTCAGGGGATCCACTCAGGGGATCCACGCTGAGAAGCAGCATGGCTCAGTGGAAAGAGCCCGGGCTTTGGAGTCAGAGGTCATGGGTTCGAATTCCGGCTCTGCCACCTGTCTGCTGTGCGACCTTGGGCAAGTCACTTAAATTCTCTGAGCCTCAGTTCCCTCATCTGTAAAATGAGGATTAAGACTGTGAGCCCCACGTGGGACAACTTGATCCCATTGTATCCCCCGGTGCTTCGAACAGTGCCTTGCACATAGTAAGCGCTTAACAAATGCCATCATCATCATCATCCACTTCACACACCAGGCTCCTAAAGAGGGATTAATCCCGAGATGCTAATGTTGGCTTCGAGTGATTCCACAGACCGTGTTATTTCCCTCTAGAGCAGCGAGGTCTGGCCTATTCCAGCGTGGCTCAGTGGAAAGAGCCCGGGCTTTGGAGTCAGAGGTCATGGGTTCAAATCCCGGGTCCGCCAATTGTCAGCTGTGTGACTTTGGGCAAGTCACTTCACTTCCCGGTGCCTCAGTTACCTCCTCCGTCAAATGGGGATTAAGACTGTGAACCCCCCGTGGGACAACCCGATCTCCTTGTAACCTCCCCAGCGCTTAGAACAGTGCTTTGCACACAGTAGGCGCTTAACAAATGCCATCATTATTATTATTATTATTATATTCCCCGACGAACGAATGGCGATTTGGTTTCTGCGCTTAGTACAGTGCTCTGCACACAGTAAACGCTTAATAAATACGATTGAATGGGTGACCTAGGCATAGTTTGGAGCACCTCCAACCTCAGTGCCTGTCCTGCCGTGCTCGATGAACGATGAGGGTCCCGGGATCCCCCAGCCTGAGGGTTGGAAGAGGCTCCGGACTGAGAGTTGCTCAGTGGAAAAGCGTTTCTGTGGAGAAGCAAACGTTCTTGGCAGCGATTTCAAGGTGATTTAATTCCGCGACAATGCTCTTACTGTCAGAATAACAAAGTTGGGTCTCATGGAAATGAGCGAGGCTGTTTCTTCGCCTTGTTTACTTAGATAACGCCCATCATCATTGATCTGGACTCTGTTCAAAGTCAAAAGCAGCCTTTGAAAACAAAGGCCTAGTGACCCAGTGAGGGGCAGGAAGTCAGCTAGAAGGAGGTCCGGGGAGAAAACACTTGTTTCATTTTCTACTTGTGTGCGGAGGCCCCAGGGTGTGGTGAGTGGGACACTTGGGGCAGCAAGGAAAGAGCTGCTGCTCTGGGAGTCAGAAGGTCATGGGTTCTAATTCCGCCTCTGACACTTGGGCAAGTCACTTCACTTCTCTGGGCCTCAGTGACCTCATCTGTAAAATGGGGATCGAGACTGTGAGCCCCACATGGGGCAGTGACTGTGTCCATTCTGATTTACTTGTATCCAACCCAGCACTTAGTACAGTGCCCGGCACATAGTAAGCACTTAACAAGTACCAGAACTGTTTTTATCGTTGTTATTGTTATTATTATTATTATTATTATTACTGCCGGGCTCTTAGTAGGGCTGGGCTTTTGTGAACTTGTGAACAGTGCCCAGGAAACACAAAACGCGCTGCTGGGCTCAGGTAGGGCTGGGCTTTTGTGAACTTGTCAGTCAGTCGGTCGTATTTATTGAGCACTTACTGTGTGCATAGCACTGGAGTAAGTTCTTGAGAGAGTACAGTATAACAGATCCATTCCCTGTCCACGATCATCATCAATCGTATTTATTGAGCGCTTACTGTGTGCAGAGCACTGTACTAAGCGCTTGGGAAGTACAAGTTGGTAACATATAGAGACAGTCCCTACCCAGCAGTGGGCTCACAGTCTAAAAGGGGGAGACAGAGAACAAAACCAAACATACTAACAAAATAAAATAAATAGAATAGATATGTACAAGTAAAATAATAAATAAATAGGGTAATAAATATGTACAAACATATATACATATATACAGGTGCTGTGGGGAAGGGAAGGAGGTAAGATGGGAGGGATGGAGAGGGGGACGAGGGGGAGAGGAAGGAAAGGGCTCAGTCTGGGAAGGCCTCCTGGCTTACGGTCTAGATGGGGAGACAGACATTAATAGAATTAAATGACAGATATGGACATAATGCTGGGAGGAGGGAGCAAAGAAAGGGAGCAGGTCCCGGCGATGCAGAAGGGAGTGGGAGAAGAGGAGTGGAGGGTTTAATCAGGGATGGCTTCCTGGAGGAGATGTATGTTCAATAAGGCTTTGAAGGGGGCGGGTTGGCAGAGTGGTTTTCTGTCGGCTATGAGGAGGGAGAGCGTTCCAGGCCAGAGGCAGGACGTGGGTGAGAGGTCAGTGGAAAGATAGAGCACTGCCCAGAGAAGGAGAAACCTGAAAAAAATCAATCAATCAATCGTATTTATTGAGCGCTTACTGTGTGCAGAGCACTGTACTAAGCGCTTGGGAAATACAAGTCGGCAGCACATAGAGACAGTCCTTACCCAACAGCGGGCTCACAGTCTAGAAGGGGGAGACAGAGAACAAAACCAAACATACTAACAAAATAAATAGAATAGATATGTACAAGTAAGATAAATTAATAAATAAATAGAGTAATAAATATGTACAAACATATATACATATATAAAAAAGTGGAGGCTTGCTGCTGCGGCTGCTGGGCTTTGGTAGAGCTGTGCTTTTGTGAACTGGTGTGCAATGCCCAGGGAATACCTGATCACATCTCCATCTCCCACCGGCAAGATCAGCCTCCCCACTTCAAAGCCTTATTCCAAGCACATCTCTTCCATTAGGTCTTCGCAGACTAAGCCCTCATTTCCTCTTCTCCCATTTCCCTCTGCCTCATCCTTGCACTTGGATTTGCATCCTTTATTCACTCCACCTTCATTCATTCAATCGTAGTTATTGAGCGCTTACTGTGTGAGGAGCACTGTACTAAGCGCTTGAGAGAGTACAATGCAACAATAAACAGACACAGCCCCGCAGCACTTACGGACATAGCCCTAATTTATTTATAATGATTTCTGTCTCCCCCTTTAGATTGTAAGCTCATTGTAGGTAGGGAAAGTATCTATCGGCTCTGTTGTACTTTCCCAAACGCTTAGTATAGTGCTGTGCACACAGTAGGCTCTCAGTAAGTACCTTTGACTGATCTCCAAGAGGCCTTCCCAGACAAAGCCCTTTATCTCCCCTCCCTCTCTTCTTCCTGGACTGTGAACCGGGCTTTGTGTTTTCATTTTATTATCATTATTATTGTGTTATTTGTTAAGCGCTCCCCACGTATAAAGCAGTGTTCTAAGCGCTGGGTTAGATACAAGATAATCAGGTTGGGCCCAATCCCTGTTCCACATGGGGCTCACAGTCTAGGTAAGAAAGAGGAAAGGTATTGAATTCCCATTTTACAGTTAAGGAAACAGAGAAGTTAAGTGACTTGCCCCAGATCTCCAGGTTTAGAGATTAGAAGTCACTTCACTTCTCTGGGCCTCAGTTACCTCTTCTGTAAAAATGGGGTTTGAGCTCCACTTGGGACTGAGACTGGGCCCAATGTGATTTGCTTGTATCCACCCCAGTGCTTATTGCGGTGCCTGGCACATAGTAAGCATCTAACCAACATTATTATTATTATTATTATTGTTATTATTATTATTATCATTATTATTATTATTATTCTAACCCAGGTCCTCTGACTCCCAGAGAGATTAGTGGATCAGGGAAGGGTGGCATTTCTGGACGATAAACACCACGAGGGCAGGGATCATGTCTATTATCTTTCTTGTGTCCTCCAGGCACCGAGCAATCTCCTCAAGCCCCAATAGGTGTTCACTAAATACAATCGATTGATGGGTTGATTGGTGCCCAGCCAAGTTTGGCAGCTGGAGTAATAATAATAATAATGACATTTGTTATTATTATTAATAATAATGATGGTATTTGTTAAGCGCTTACTATGTGCAAAGCACTGTTCTTAGTGCTGGAGAGGTTACAAGATGATCAGGTTGTCCCACGGGGGGCTCACAGTTTTAATCCCCATTTTACAGATGAGGTAACTGAGGCACAGAGATGTTAAGTGACTTGCCCAAAGTCACACAGCTGACAATAATAATAATAATGACGGCATTTATTAAGCGCTTACTATGTGCAAAGCACTGTTCTAAGCACTGGGGAAGTTACAAAGTGATTAAGGCTCACAGCCTTAATCCCCATTTTACAGATGAGGTAACTGAGGCCCAGAGAAGTTAAGTGACTTGCCCAGAGTCACCCAGCTGACAATTGGCAGAGCCGGGATTTGAACCCATGACCTGTGACTCCAAAGCCCGTGCTCTTTCCACTGAGCCACGCTGCTTCTCAAGCGCTTACTATGTGCAAAGCACTGTTCTAAGCGCTAATGATGGTATCCGTTAAGCGCTTACTATATGCCAGGGCACTGTACTAAGCGCTGGAGTGGATACAAGCAAATCAAATTGGACACAGACCCTGTCCTATGTGGGGCTCACAGTCTCAATCCCCAGTTTACAAATGAGGTAACCGAGGCACAGAGAAGTTAAATAACTTGCCCAAGTTCACACAGCAGACAAGTGGACGAACTCGGATTAGAACCCATGACCTTCTGACTCCCAGGGCCTGTGTTCTTTCCACCACGCCATGCTGTTTGTTGGGTAGGGGTTGTCTCTCTTTGTTACTGAATTGTACTTTCCAGACGCTTAGTATAGTGCTTTGAACACGGTAAGCACTCAATAAGCACTCAACAAGCACTCAATACCAGCGCTTAAAACAGTGCTTTGCACATAGTAAGCGCTTAATAAATGCCATTATTATTATTATTATTATAAATATGATCTAATGAATGAATTAACCATGTAGCTTGCTCTCTCCCTGTGGGAATTCTGTCTCAGGATTCCCTCTTGGAGTAGACTCAAAATAGAGACAAGGTGGGATTGGAGGGCTGGGGGCTCCCCCGTATTTATGGTATCATCATCAATCGTATTTATTGAGCGCTTACTATGTGCAGAGCACTGTACTAAGCGCTTGGGAAGTACAAATTGGCGTGGTATCGCCCTCTCCTCTGTGTGGACTATGAACTTGGCTGTTCGTTGTTTTATCATTATTATTATTATTATCATTATTACTATATTTGTTAAGCATTAACTATATGTCAATTGCTGTTCCAAGCTCTGGGGTAGATTCAAGTTAATCAGGCCAGACACAGTCCCTGGCCTACAAAGGGCTCACAGGCTAGGTAGGAGGGAGAACAGGTATCGAATCCCCATTTTGCAGTTCGGGAAACTGAGGCGCAGGCAAGTGAAGTGACGTGCCCAAGATCACAGAGGGGGGATTAGACCCCAGGCCTGCGCTTTGTCCCCTGCTAATTCTGTTGTATTGTTCTCTCCCAAGCCCTTAGTAATAATAATGATGGCATTTGTTAAGCGCTTACTATGTGCAAAGCACTGTTCTAGTACAGTGCCCTGCACGTAGGAAGCACTCAATAAATGCGATTTATTATCCACTGGGCCAGTGCTGCTTCTTAAAAGGTTTTGTTCTTCTTAAGGACCCTGCCCTATTGAGTCAATAGGAGCCGAACCCCCCTTCCAAGCATGCTTCGCTGTTCTTGGGACAGAGAAGCAGCATGGCTCAGGGGAAGGAGCCCGGGCATGGGAGTCGGAGGTCATGGGTTCTAATCCCAGCTCCGCCACTTGTCAGCTGTGTGACTTTGGGCAAGTCGCTTTACTTCTCTGTGCCCCAGTTCCCTTATCTGTAAAATGGGGATTAAGATTGTGAGCCCCACATGGGACAACCTGATTACCTTGTATCCTCCCCAGCGCTTAGAACAGTGCTCTGCACACAGTAAGCGCTCAATAAATACAACTCTGTTTTACTTGTACATATCTATTCTATTTTATTTTGTTAATATGTTTGGTTTTGTTCTCTGTCTCCCCCTTCTAGACTGTGAGCCCGCTGTTGGGTAGGGACTGTCTCTATATGTTGCCATCTTGTACTTCCCAAGCGCTTAGTACAGTGCTCTGCACACAGTAAGCACTCAATAAGATTGATTGATTGATTGCTTCACACACAGTAAGTGCTTAACAAATACCAAAATTTGTTTGTACAGATTTATTACTCTATTTTACTTGTACATATTTACTATTCTATTTTGTTAATGTTGTGCATCTTATATCCTCCCCAGCACTTAGAACAGTGCTTCACACATAGTAAGGGCTTAACAAATGCCATCATTATTATTATTATTGATGCCTGTTTGCTTGTTTTGATGTCTGTCTTCCCCTTTCTAGACTGTAAGCCCACTGTGGGCAGGGATTGTCTCTTTTTAATGCTCAATTGTACTTTCCAAGCACTTAGTGCAGTGCTCTGCACACAGTAAGCACTCAATAAATACAATTGAACGAATGAATGAATATCCAGAATTGATTTCTATTAATGTCTGTCCCCCACTTGAAGACTGTGAGTTTGCTGTGGCCAGAGAAAATGTCTACCAACTCTTATGTTGTATACTCCCAAGCGTTTAGTACAGTGCTGTACACAGGGTAGGGACCGTCTCTATATGTTGCCAACTTGTACTTCCCAAGCGCTTAGTACAGTGCTCTGCACACAGTAAGTGCTCAATAAATATGAATTGAATGAATGAATGAATAATAAGTGCTCAATTCATTCAGTTGTATTTATTGAGCACTTACTGTATACAGAGCACTAATCCCGGCTCTGCCACTTGTCTGCTGTGTGACCTTGGGCAAGTCACTTCGCTTCTCTGTGCCCCAGTTTCCTCATCTGTAAAAGGGGGATTAAGGCTGTGAGCCCCACGTGGGACAGTCTCTGGGTCCAACCTGATTACCTTATATCTACCCTAGCACTCTCATCTACCTTGTCCTTCCCAAGCGCTTAGTACAGTGCTCTGCACACAATAAGCGCTCAATAAATACGATTGAATGAATGAATCCAGCTTTAATTCTATTTGTTCTGACGACTTGACACCTGTCCACATGTTTTGTTTTGTTGTCTGTCTCCCCCTTCTAGACTGTGAGCCCGTTGTTGGGTAGGGACCGTCTCTATATGTTGCCAACCTGTGCTTCCCAAGCGCTTAGTACAGTGCTCTGCACACAGTAAGTGCTCAATAAATACTATTGAATGAGTGAATGAATGACAGGTACACCAGACCCCCACCCCCGGTCATTGCCTGGCTCTGATGGTGTTACTTTGTGAGTCCATACTATTATCATCTTGTCCACGGAGACCAATAGAAAGTTCCCGTTTGTCCCTGTGACCACCGCACCCCATTTTCTCTTTCATTTTCCCCCTTATTCACTCCCTGATTTATTGACTTGTTCGTTATGTGGCGGGGGGATGGGGGGAACCCGCACCTCTCCACCTGCTGTCCGGTTTCCTGGAGAGCAGTGCCCATCTGCTCTGGTCTGAGGTTCGTTGCTCGCAGACATGCCTTGACTCTCTATATGTTGCCAACTTGTACTTCCCAAGCGCTTAGTACAGTGCTCTGCACACACTAAGCGCTCAATAAATACGATTGATTGATTGATTGACTCCGTTTTACTTGGGATGCTACCCGCCCCCCCCGTCCACCCCCAAAGACACTCCCTCCTTGAATCCTTTCTGAGTCGTTGCATTTTAGACACATGCCTGCCATGCATCCTCACCTCCCCTTCTTGCTCTTTGTCGAATTCATTCATTCCGTCATATTTATTGAGCGCTTACTGTGTGCAGAGCATTGTACTCAGCGCTTGGAAAAGTACAATACAACAATAAACAGTGACATTTCCTGGCCACAATGAGCTCACAGTCTAGAGAGGGGGGAGACCAATATCCATACAAATAAATAAATACCTTGCTGCCGAACACCTTGTATTTCCCCAGGCAAAATTTTGACTGGGCTACCTAGGACAAAGTTACTTTGCTTCTCGGTGACTCAGTTTCCCAAGGGACATCTCCTCCAGGAGGCCTCCCTGACTAAGCCCCCTTTCTTCTTCTCCCACTCCCTTCTGCTTCACCCTGACTTGTTCCCTTTGTTCTTTCCCCCTCCCAGCCCCACAGCATTTATGTACATATCTGTCATTAATTTTTTTCTACTAAGATCTGTAAACTGTAAGTTCTTGTGGGCAGGGAATGTGTCTGTTTATTGTTGTCCTCTCCCAAGCACTTAGTACTGTGCTCTGCAGACAGTATGCGCCCAAGAATATGAATGATTAAATGTATTTTCTCATATTTAGACTGAAGTCCCAAGTGGGACAGTGACTTGTAATCTACCCTGATAATTACAATAATAATGAGTATGATGGCTTTTGTTAAGCACTTACTATGTGCCAAACACTGTTCTAAGCGCTGGGGCAAGGTAATCAGGTTGTCCCACATGGGGCTCATAGTCTTAATCCCCATTTTGCAGATGAGGTAACAGAGGCCCAGAGAAGTTAAGTGACTTGCCCAAAGTCACACGACAGACAGGTGGTGGAGCCGGGATTCTGAACCTTAGATCAGGGCATGAAAGTGGATAGATCCCGGGCCGGGGAATCAGAAGGTCGTGGATTCTAATCCTGTCTCTGCCACTTGTCTGCTTTGTGACTTTGGGCAAGACAGTTCACTTCCCTATGCCTCAGTTACCCCATCTGGAAAATGGGGATTGAAACTGTGAGCCCCACATGGGACAGAGACTGTGTACAACCCGATTTTCTTGTATCCACCCCAGCGCTTAAAGCAGTGCTTTGCACATAGTAAGCGCTTAACAAATGCCATTATTATTATTATTATTATTATTAAATACAACAATTATTATTATACGTAGTAGGTGCTTAACCAATACAAAAAAAAAAAAAAGAAAGCAAAGAAGCAAGCCATTCCCTGGCCACAGGGAGCTTCTGCTCTGGCCAGTGAGTGCCATCCTATTTGGAGACACATTTATTTTACCTGCTCATATCTATCCTATTTATTTTATTTTGTTAATATGTTTGGTTTTGTTCTCTGTCTCCCCCTTCTAGACTGTGAGCCCACTGTTGGGTAGGGACTGTCTCTATATGTTGCCAGCTTGTACTTCCCAAGCGCTTAGTACAGTGCTCTGCACACAGCAAGCGCTCAATAAATGCGATTGATGATGACGATGATTTCAAAAAGGCTAGTCAGGCAGGCCAGCTTCCAACTCGGCGGCCACCCTGCCCTGAAATGGGGCCCTCACAGAAAAAGGGACGTGGCCCTCGGGCTCCCTTTCTTTCTCCTACGCCTCCTCGGGCAGGCCGGCCCGGTAACCCGGACACTTCTCCGCCCCATGTCGAGAGGTAGAGGCGGCCACTCTCCCCTTCTCTTGCCCAGGAATCCTTCCACGGATGTGGTTTGTAGCGACAGCTTTCCCCTGCCCTGGGCGCTTAGGGAGGTTTGCCCGTTGTTCTCTTTTAGGTCAGTCGATCGTATTTACTGAGCGCTTTCTGCATGCAGAGCACTGTAGTAAGCACTTGGGAGAGGACAGTACAGCAGTGTAACCGACACATTCCCTGCCCATAATGAGCTTACTACTTGTACATATCTATTCTATTTATTTTATTTTGTTAGTATGTTTGGTTTTGTTCTCTGTCTCCCCCTTTTAGACTGTGAGCCCACTGTTGGGTAGGGACTGTCTCTATATGTTGCCAATTTGTACTTCCCAAGCGCTTCGTACAGTGCTCTGCACATAGTAAGCGCTCAATAAATACGATTGATGATAAAAGGGGAGACAGACATTAATAGAAACAAATATATGAGAGATATGGACACAAGTGCAGTGGGGCTGGGAGGGGGGATGAAAAAAGGGAGCAAGCCAGGACGACGCAGAAGGAAGTGGGAGAAAAGGAAAAGAGGGCTTAGTCGGAGAAGGCCTCTTGGAGGAGATGGGCCTTCACTAAGGCTATTGAAGGGAGCAGAGAGTCATCGTCTGTCCGATATGAAGAGGGAGGGCATTCCAGGCCAGAGGCGAGACGTGCGCGAGAGGTCAGCTGCGAGATAGAGGAGATCGAGGTACAGTGAGAAGGTTGGCATTAGGTTGGCATTTTCGGCTGGGGCAATGCGGGGGAGCGCGGATCAGGCCCCGTTTAGCCCCTGACTCTCTGACGGCAAGAAGGCATTGTTTCGAGCAGCTGTGTGGGACGCAGCCTCTCTGAGGTGGAAAGAGGTGCGGGTGAATAATTAAAAAGGGAACCGGAGAGTTAATAACCATGTCTGAACATATGGTTTGGGTGTGGGGGAAGTCCAGGAAGCCAGTTTGAAAATTGCAGGGAATTACAGGCCGGGATTTGATGTTGTTTGAGTTGAACCTGTTATCTGGAGATGCATCGCTGGGCTCAGTCTGTTTACAAATTATGAAAGGAGTACTTTACCTTGTAGCATTTGTTTAGCGCTTGGAGGGGGAAAAAAAACCGAACTTCTATAATTTGTATGTTTCCTGTTGCACGCAATCTCCCCATTGAAAGAACGTGGTGGGAGAGCTGGGAAAGACTTCCTGTTCACTCATTCATTCATTCGTAGTTATCGAGTGCAGTGTGCCAAGCACTGTACTAAGTGCTAGGGAGGGTAGAATACAGCAACAGACACATTCCCTGACCACAATGAGCTCAAAGTCTACAGGTATATATTTTTGTACAGATTTATTACTCTATTTATTTATTTATTTATTTATTTATCTATTTATTTATTTTTCTTGTACATATCTATTCTATTTATTTTATTTTGTTAGTACGTTTGGTTTTGTTCTCTGTCTCCCCCTTCTAGACTGTGAGCCCGCTGTTGGGTAGGGACTGTGTCTATGTGTTGCCGACCTGTACTTCCCAAGCGCTTAGTACAGTGCTCTGCACACCGTAAGCGTTCAATAAATACGATTGATTGATTGATGGATTGATAAAGGGGAAGTTCATGTAACTAGTGAGCCAAGTGGGTAGAACCAGGGAGACTTTGTATAGTTTTTTTTGGGGGGAAGTGATAAAGAAATGATTTATTTGAATTAATCTGTCTTCCCCTCTAGACTCAATGGAAAGAGTACAGGCTGGGGAGTCAGAGGTCATGGGTTCAAATCTCGGCTCCGCCACTTTGCTGTGTGACTTTGGACAAGTCACTTCAATTCTCTGTGCCTGTTACCTCATCTGTAAAATGGGGATGAAGACTGTTGAGCCCCACGTGGTACAATCTGAACACTTTGTATCCTCCCCAGCACTTAGAACAGTAATTTGCACATAGTAAGCACTTAACAAATGCTATTATTATTATTATCATTAGACCGTAAACTGGTTGTGGGGAGGGAATGTATCTATCAACTCTCATGTATTGTAATCTCCCAAGCGTTTAAGACAGTGCTCTGCACACAGTAAACTATGTGCAAATTGTGAAGTGGAGATTCCATGCCTGTTCCCCCTGCTCCTTTTTAGACTGTGAATCCCTTGTGGGACAGAGACTGGCCCTTTCCTCTTTCCCCCTTTCCTCTTCTCCCGCTCTCTTCTGTGTAGCCCTGTCTCGCTCCCTGTATTCACCACCCCCCTGCCCAGTTCCACAGCCCTTATGTGCATTATCTGCCATTTATTTCTTTCTGTTAACGTCTGTCTCCCCTCCTGTAGACTGTAAGCTCATTGTGGGCAGGGAATGTGTCTGTTGCTGTATTGTACTCTCCCAAGCACTTAGTACATTCATTCATTCATTCAATCGTATTTATTGAGCGCTTACTGTGTGCAGAGCACTGTACTAAGCGCTTGGGAAGTACAAGTTGGCAGCATATAGAGACGGTCCCTACCCAACAGTGGGCTCACAGTCTAGAAGTCTACTCTGTCCACAGTAAGCGCTCGACAAATACGATTGAATGAATAATAATAATAATAATGATGGCATTTGTTAAGTGCTTACTATGTTGCAGAGCACTGTTCTAAGTGCTGGGGGGATACAAGGTGATCAAGTTGTCCCACGTGGGGCTCACAGTCTTAATTCCCATTTTACAGATGAGGGAACTGAGGCTCAGAGAAGTTAAGTGACTTGCCCAAGGTCACACAGCAGACATGTGGCGGAGCCGGGATTCGAACCCATGACCTCTGACTCCAAAGCCCGGGCTCTTTCCACTGAGCCACGATGAATGAATGACTCTGTCCAACCTGATTAATGTATACTTGCCCCAGAGCTTAGAACTGTGCACAACACTGAGCCCGTTGTTGGGTAAGTATTGTCTGTAGTTGTTGCTGAATTGTACTTTTCAAGCGCTTAGTACAGTGCTCTGCATGCAGTAAGCGCTCAGTAAATACGATTGAGTGAATGACACATAACGAGTGCTAAACAGTTAACCATCAGGGAACTAGTAATTGGAGGAATCGTAGCCACCAGGCTCGGCGGTGGCGAGTGGTGTGGGGTAAGATTTGCCGCTTCCTCGGAGCTCCGGAGGATAGACTGGTTTCCTAATGTAGAGCAATGCCTAGGGACCTCGTCCTCCCCGGCCTGCAAAGTGGGGGAGATGCCTTTTCCTGGGAAGGCACCTAGAGTTGTTCAGCGGGCACGGTGAACGCTCAAGGATGATGGTGAGCCCGTTGTTGGGTAGGGACCGTCTCTAAATGTTACCGACTTGTACTTCCCCAGGGCTTAGTACAGTGCTCTGCACACAGTAAGCGCTCTGTAAATAGGATTGAATGAATGAATGATGACGATTTGTTAAGCGCTTCCTGTGGGTCAGGCCCTGCTCCAGGTGCTGGGATAGGGCCAAGCTGATCAGGTTGGACACAGTCCCTGTCCCACATGGGGCTCACAGTCTTATCCCCATGATGGGATGAGATAACTGAGGGCCAGGGAAGTGAAGTGACCAGCACAAGGTCACACAGCTGACAAGGGGCAGAGCTGGGATTAGAACCCAGGTCCTTCTGACCTCCAGGCCTGGGCACTAGCCACTAGGCCATGCTGTTTTGCCCATCCAACCCCCACAGCACTTAGGTATATATCTGTAATATTATTTATCTGTATTGCCGTCTGTCTCCTCCCCCACCACCTTGACTGTGAGCTCATTGTGGGCAGGGATTGTCACTGTTTATTGTTGAATTGTTCTTTCCCAAGCACACTTAGTACAGAGAAGCAGCGTGGCTCAATGGAAAGAGCACTGGCTTGGGAGTCAGAGGTCATGGGTTCAAATCCCGGCTCCGCCAACTGTCAGCTGTGTGACTTTGAGCGAGTCACTTAACTTCTCTGTGCCTCAGTTCCGTCATCTGTAAAATGGGGATGAAGACTGTGAGCCCCCCGTGGGACAACCTGATCACCTTGTAACCTCTCCAGTGCTTAGAACAGTGCTTAGCACATAGTAAGTGCCTAATAAATGCCATTATTATTATTACAGTGCTGTGCACACATCGCTTACTAAATATGATTGAATGAATGAATGCTTTTCACCCCTCTTGGCTTAGGGTGGAGGCTGAGGGTGGGAAACTGCTAAGGAGGTGGCGGGCCGGTGTGGGGGGACCACGGGCTCCACCCGGGCTGGTGGGCAAGCGCCGACCCATATTTTCCCGTTGACTCCCCGCCCTGGAAGGCCCAGCAGAAGGGCAGAGCCTTCTCCGGCTCAACAGCCTGTCAGTCAAGGGGAAAGCTCTCAGGAGCTGCTCGCAAACCACTCTGTTTGGCTTCCAGATCCGGGGAGATCCGAGGAGAGACTCTCCTGACGTGACAGGGTTGATGGACGGGTGCCGTGCCGCATATCCCCGGCCAAGTGCCGGGAGGATACGGAATGGAGCGCGTCTTTGGAGCTCAGCGGCAGGTTAGGCATCAAGCAGAGAAACAGCGTGGCTCAGTAGGAAAGAGCACGGGCTTTGGAGTCAGAGGTCATGGGTTTGAATCCCGGCTCGGCCAATTGTCAGCTTTGTGACTTTGGGCAAGCCACTTCACTTCTTTGTGCCTCAGTTACCTCACCTGTAAAATGGGGATTAAGACTGTGAGCCCCCATGGGACAACCTGATCACCTTGTAACCTCCCCAGCGCTTAGAACAGTGCTTTTCACATAGTAAGCGCTTAATAAATGCCATTATTATTATTATTATTAAGCAGGTGGTCAGTGGTATTTAGCGAGCACTTACTATAATAGTTATGGTACTTGTGAAGGGCTTGGTATGGGCCTAACACTGTTCTAAGTGCTGGATACAGCCCCCATAAGTGCCTAGTAATTGCAGTTGAATGAACATGGGGCTTGCAGGCTTAGTTCATTCATTCATTCATTCATTCATTCATTCATTCAATCAATCAATCAATCGTATTTATTGAGCACTTACTGTGTACAGAGCACTGTACTAAGCGCTTGGAAGTACAAGTTGGCAACATATAAAGACAGTCCCTACCCAACAGTGGGCTCACAGTCTAGAAGGGGGAGGCAGAGGACAAAACCAAACATATTAACAAAATAAAATAAATAGAATAGATATGCACAAGCAAAATAAATAAATAAATAGAGTAATAAATATGTACAAACGTATACATATATACAGGTGTTGTGGGGAAGGGAAGGAGGTAAAACAGAGGGGATGGAGAGGGGGACGAGGGGGGAGGAAGGAGGGGGATCAGTTGAGAGCTTATTGTGTGCAGAGCACTGTACTAAGCACTTGGAAAGTTCAGTTCAGCAATAGAAAGAGACAATCCATGCCCACAACAGGGAGGAGGAACAGGTATTGAATCCTCATTTTGCAGATGAGGTAACCAAGGCACAGAGTAGTTCCGGCGACTTGCCCAAGGTCACACAGCAGACATATAGTAGAGCCTGAATTAGAACCCAGGTCCCCTGACTCCCAGGCACGTGATCTTTTGGCCACGGGAGCACTGTACTAATCGCTTGGGAGAGGAAAATACAACAGAAGGATCAAAAGTAGTAATGTACATGAGGGTCTATATACCAAAATAAGATCCTAGTGTCAACCTGTTAGCATAGGTGAGGGTAGCTCTCTCTTGATCTATTTATGGACTGACAACAATTCTTCTCAGAAGGTGGTCCCATAGTAATTTGTTCAACTCTTACACATCAAGCACTGCTCTTGAAGCTGAGGTAGATATGAGGTTGGGTGCATTCATTCAGTCATATTTATTGAGCACTTACTTCATGCAGAGCACTGTACTAAGCACTTGGAAAGTACAATTCAGCAATGGAGAGAGACAAGCAGCGTGGCTCAGTGGAAAGAGCACGGGCTTTGGAGTCAGAGGACAGGGTTCAAACCCCAGCTCCGCCAATTGTCAGCTGTGTGACTTTGGGCAAGTCACTTCACTTCTCTGTGCCTCAGTTACCTCATCTGTAAAATGGGGATGAAGACTGTGAGCCCCCCTGTGGGACAACCTGATCACCTTGTAACCTCCCCAGCTCTTAGAACAGTGCTTTGCACATAGTAAGCGCTTAATAAATGCCATCATTATTTATAAATATCTGCCCACAATGGGCTCACAGTCTAGAAGGGGGGAGACACAGTGACACAGTGTAGTTCGAACAGGGAAGTCAGACATAGTCAGGCCTTAGAGGTAGAGGAATCAGAGTAATTGAATGGACACTAAAGCGGTGAGGATGGGTAGAAATCAGCCCATTAGTGGTAGATGTGGCTGATGGGTTCTGTGACTTGGGAATACTTTTTCCCACTGCCGGGCAGGCATTAACTTCCGTCCCTGGAACACTTGGATATGCCCACGGTGGCATTGGGAAGAAAGCTAATTTATCTTCTTAGTGAAAGTGGGAGGGACCCAAACTTCCATCAACCAACCAAGGGCCTCAACTGAAGGAATTTTGAGTCACCAGGGGACTTGCCAGCCTGCTCCATCATGGTTCTCTTTGGCCCAGTGGAAAAAGCCCGGGCCTGGGAGTGAGAGGACCTGGGTTCTAATCCCAGCTTTGTCACCAGTCTGCTGTGTGACCTTGGACAAGTCACTGCACTTCTCTGGGCCTCAGTTGCCTCATCTGTAAAATGGGGTTGAAAACTATGAGCCCCATGTGGGACAGGGACTGTCCAACCTGATTTGGTTGTATCTATCGTAGCATTTAGTACAGTGCCTGGCACATAGGAAGCACCTAACAAATACAACAATTTTATTATTATTATTATTATTATTATTATTATTATTATTGTTATTATTATTATTCAAGGGGCTAGCTGTCTGGCTTGCCCTGGTGGGTGGACATTTTGAACCGAAAAGCCCCGGTAAATCCCGTTCAGCACTTTCCAAGGCCATCGGATCCTTCGGCCGAAAGCATTGTTGAGGACTCCGTGGGCAGAAAGCTTTGTTGCGGGTACCGGGGGCGGGCGCTGCGAGGATTAGACCCGCTTCTCGCTTGGCCGGCGCCAGGACTCTTGTTGGATGCGCTGTTAATCCATGGTGGCCTTGCCTTGAAAAACACGCAGTGAAATCAGATCCCGGTGGTTTCCAGGTGGGTGAGCCCCATCTGGCCCCGGGGTCCCCCGGATGGATCCCACCCCCTGCCACGGCTGGGCCTCTGGGCAAGCTCCCGGGAGAGCCCCGCTGCTTGGCTTTCGGCCGGAGCTTGGGCAATGCCCGCCCACCCACCCACCAAAATGGAGATTTGTGATAATAATAACAGTAATAATAACTGTGGTATTTGTTAAGTGCTTACTATGTGCCAGGCACTGTACCATGCACTGGGGTGGATGCAAGTAAATCAAATTGAACACAGTCCCTGTCCTGCATGGGGCTCACAGTCTCAATCCCCATTTTACCAGTGAGGTACCAGAGGCCCAGAGAAATGAAGTCACTTGCCCAAGGTTGCGCAGCAGACAAGGAGCGGAGCCGGGAACATTATTTTAGAAAAATGATCCGGGTAGTAGAGTGAAGTATAGACTAGAGAGGTAAGGAACAGGGAGATCAGTGAAGAGGTTGATGCTGCAGTTAAGGCAGAATATAAATGTTTGGATCAGTGTAGTAGCAGTTTGGATGAAGAGGAAAGGGAAGGTTATATTAATTTTTTATTTATTTTTATTTGTTAAGCTCTATGTGTCAGGTGCTGTACATAAGCACTGGAGTAGATACAAGCTAAGCAGGTTGGACACAATCCATGTACCACGTGGGGCTCACTGTCTTATCCCCCTTATAGAGGTGAGGTAACTGAGGCACAGAGAATTTAAGTGACTTGCCCACGATCACCCAGCAGACAAGTGACGGAGCTAAATTAGAAATGAGATCTGACTCCCATGCTCTTTCCACTGCTTCATCATGAGGAATTTGATGGGTAAAACCTAACCCCTGTTTTATTGCTCCTATCTCCTCAAAGTCTTCTATGACTAACGTCTCATCTTTCCTAACTTTACATCCCTATTCTATTCTATCCTATTTTTCTTAATGATGTGCATCTAGCTTTATTTCCATTTATTCTGATGACACCTGTCCACATGTTTTGTTTTGTTGTCTGTCTCCCCCTTCTAGACTGTGAGCCCACTGTTGGGTAGGGACCGTCTCTGTATGTTGCCGACTTGTACTTCCCAAGCGCTTAGTACAGTGCTCTGCACACGGTAAGCGCTCAATAAATACTATTGAATGAATGAATGATTAGAACCTGTGACCTTCTGACACCCAGGTCTGTGCTTTAACACCACCTAAGCTTTCTGCCCTCGAGGAGCTGGCATTCTAGTGGCGGGATGGGGATTTGGGATGGTGGAGGGATTTCCCGTTATCTTCCCGGCGCAGACCAGTGGTTGTTCCCAGCCTGGATCGGTGGCTGCCCACCCCTCCGCTGTCCAGGTTCAGGAGGACACGGGAGTGGCTCGCCTGCCTCCACTGGAATTCTTGGACAGTGAGGTCTTTGTGGGATAAGTCCCACCTCTGACCCCATTATCTTAAAATGATGATGATGATGAACTACCCCTATGTTTAGTACAACGCTTGGCACAGCAAAAGCTCCTAACAAGTACCATTATCATAATCCTTCTCATTATTATTATTCGTTGTAATGGTGATAATGGTGATGTTGCCAACTTGTACTTCCCAAGCGCTTAGTACAGTGCTCTGCACACAGTAAGTGCTCAATAAATACGATTGATTGATTGATTGATGAAGCAGCATGGCTTACTGGATAGAGCCTGGGCCTGGGAATCAGAAGGACGGGTTCTAATCTCAGATCAGCCACTTGTCTGCTGTGTGACCTTGGGCAAGCCACTTCTCCAGGCCTCAGTTACCTCATCTGTAAAATGGGGATTAAGACTGTGAGCCCCAAGGGAGACAGGGACTGAGTCCAACCTGATTAGCTTGGATTCATTCTTTCATTCATTCAGTCGTATTTATTGAGCGCTTACTGTGTGCAGAGCACTGTACTAAGCGCTTGGGAAGTACAGGTTGGCAACATCTAGAGACGGTCCCTACCCAACAGTGGGCTTACAGTCTAGAAGGGGGAGACAGAGAACAAAACAAAACATATTAACAAAATAAAATAAATAGAATAAATATGTACAAATAAATAGAGTAATAAATACATACAAACATATATACATATATACAGGAGCTGTGGGGAGGGGAAGGAGGTAAGATGGGGGGATGAGGAGGGGGAGAGGAAGGAGGGGGCTCAGTCTGGGAAGGCCTCCTGGAGGAGGTGAGCTCTCAGTAGGGCCTTACCCCAGCGCTTAGAACAGTGCTTGGCACATAGTAAGCGCTTAACAAATACCATTATTATTATTGTTGTTATAGTGGCATTACTACTACTTCTACTAGTAATAGCGATAACCCTTTTCCTGCTTGCACCTGCTGCAGAGAACTGTGTTGCGGTCTGTTCTGGGACTGAAAGTGTGAGGTCATTGTGGGAAGGGAATATGTCTGTTGTATTGCACTCTCCCATTCATTCATTCATTCAATCATATTTATTGAGCGCTTACTGTGTGCAGAGCACTGTACTAAGCACTTAGTGTAGTGCCTTGCATGTTTGCTGTGTGACCTTAGGCAGTACAGTAAGTACCATTGAATAAGTGAATGAATGAATGAATGAGAAGGAAGAGGAAGGACGTTTCTGCCAGTGCTGGGCATGGCTAACTTTGGGGGATGAGGCAGAAGAAAATAAAAATAATAATGTATTTGCTAATCGCTTTCTATGTGCCAAGTACTGTTCTAAGCGCTGGGAGAGATACAAGGTAATCAGCTTGTCCCACATGGGGCTCACAGTCTTAATCCCCATTTTCCAGATGAGGGAACCGAGGCACAGAGAAGGGAAGTGACTTGCCCAAAGTCACCCAGCTGACAAGTGGCGGGGCTGGGCTTAGAACCCATGACTTCTGACTCCCAAACCCGGACTCTTTCCACTAAGCCATGCTGTAAATGGGGAAGAGGGCTTGGTTTTGACTGTTGGTGAGATTCCCCCCCTCCCTGCCGTATACTTTTTTATGTTCCCTCCCCTCACTCTCTTCTTTTACTTATTGTTGTGTCAGTTCAGGTCAATCTCTCATCCGGGGAAGGAGGAGGGTGTAACAGGGCCCTCGCTCTAACCTCTCAGTGGCCCAACACAGCATGGGTGTGGGGAACCAGCTCAGTTGTGTGAGTGAAAATCATCTCTCTCGGTGGAGGTATTGTGGTTCCGTAGGTAAACATTCTCATTGTGGAAAAAAAAAAAGGCCTACAGGCTCACTTTATTTGCGTTCTGAGTAATCCCTTTCCATTAAGGCTGAAGGGAAGGTTTTGTTTATGAAAAAGCCTTGCATATCCTGTCACATCCCTCTCTGTCTACTTAGGTTGTTGTGTGTGTATGTGTTGTGTGAACACGTGCCCGTGCAGTGAGCATCTCACTAACCTGTGGGTCACTGGGTTCTGCATTTATCTGTAATTTCTTTGTATTGATGTCTGTCTCCCCCCGTCTAGAGTCTAGACTGTAAGCCCGTTGTGGGCAGAGAATGTGTCTCTTTGTTGTTGTACTTTCCCAAGTGCTTAGTACAGTGCTCTGCATGCAGTAAGCACTCAAATACAGTTGCATGAATGAATGAATGAATTCATCTCTTCCCCCCTTAGAATCCTTTCCTTCCCCTTCTCAACCAAGCAGGAAGCCTAGGTGCCCATTCTGCAGGGGCGGTGTGGCTAATAACAATAATAATAACAATTTTGGTATTTGTGAAGCACTTACTATGTGCCAGGCACTGTACTAAGCACTGGGGTAGATACAAAGTGATTGGGTTGACTACAGTCCTTGTCCCACATGGGGCTCACAGTTTTCATCCCCTTTTTACCAATGAGGTCACTGAGGCCTAGTGAAGTGAAGTGCCTTGCCCAAGGTCACACAGCAGACAACTGTCGGAGCTGGGATTAGAACCCAGGTCCTTCTGGCTCCCAGACCTGGACTCTCTCCACTAGGCCATGGTGATGGCCCTCATTTTCTTAAGATGAACCCCCCCCCGCCCCCCACCTACCTCGCTCATCCCTGGCTGACAAGACCTGAGACTTTCCAGGAAGATCCGAAAAAGACCCCAAATGGTGGTTCATTTATTCAGCTGTACTTATTGAGCCCTAACTGTGTGCAAAGCAGTGTACTAAGTACTTGGGAGAGTACAATACAACAATAAACAGGCACATAACCTGCCCACAACGAGCTTATATTCTCAGGGGCGGGGGAGCCCTAGATAGACATCGATTCAAATAAATAAATGACAGATATAGACAGAAGTGCATATTTGCACTACATAGGTGCACCCCAAATGATGGTGGCTTTCTGCCTAATTTTTTGGCTCTTTGAAATCAGACTGTGAGCTCGTTGTGGGCAGGGAATGTCACTGCTTATTGTTGTATTGTACTTTCCCGAGTGCTTAGTACAGTGCTCTGCGCACAGTAAGTGCTTAATAAATGTGAATGAATAAAAGTTGTCCCCTTCCAATCCCCATCTCTTCTCCCCTCTTCCAGCTCCCCTTCCCCCTACACACCCCTAAAATCTCTGCTCCCTCTTTGCCCCCCATGCTCCGAACGAAAGGTTGGCCACCTTGGCAGTGAGGGCGGTCTGAGTTCTCTTTCCGTTGTAGCTTTTGAGTTTCATCGGACACTTAATGTGGTGTGATTTGGGTACCCTTCTTGGCCAGACAGGACCCAGCCCCAATCCTTAAGGGAACAAGCTAGAGAAGCAGCGGGGCCTAGCCTAAACCCCAGGCCTGTGAGTCTGAAGGACCTGGGTTCTAATGCCACCTCTGCCATGTGTCTGCTGTGTGATCTTGGACAAGTCACTTCACTCCTCTGAGCCTCAGTTCCCTCATCCGTAAAATGGGGGTGAAGACTGTGAGCCGTGTACTCAGTACCACTTGAGTGCTTACTATGCTCAGAGCACTGTACTAAGCGCTTGGGAGAGTACGCTACAGCGGAGTCCCTTGCCCGGGAGACGTGCTGTGGGCTCCACTCTGAGGGCGATATGGATTGAGCTCAGCCTGAAAACCGAGAACTCGGGGCAGGTCGCCGTATACAGTAATCATTCAGTCACATTTATTGAGCGCTTCCTGCGTGCAGTGCTCTGTTCTAAGCCCTGGGGAGTATTCAGTATAACAGAGTTGGTAGTAATATTCCCCTGCCCCACAATAAGCTAACGGACCAGAGCAGCGTGGCTTAGATTGAGCTTGGGCCTGGGCGTCAGAAAGACCTGGGTTCTAATCCATTTCCCACCACTTATGGGCTGTGTGGCCTCGGGCAAGTCACTTAATATCTCTGGGCCTCAGTGACCTCATCTCTAAAATGGGGTTGTGTGAGCCCCAGGTGGGACAAGGACCATGTCCAACCTGATTAACTTGTATCTACCCCAGCGTTTAGAACAGTGCTTGGCATATAAGAAGTGTTTAACAACTATCATTATTATTAAATTATTATTATTAAATCAGAGTGGAAAGTTGGTGACATTGCTTCTGACCCAGTAGCGGGGTCCCTGGAACTGCCTGGAGACACAGGGAGAGATGTGGTCCAGCGACAATAATCATAATTGTGGTATTTAAGTCCCTACTCTGTGCTAGTCACTGTACTAAGCGCTAAGGTGGATACAAGGAAATCAGGTTGGACACAGTCCCTGTCCTATGGGGGCCTCACAATCTCAACCCCTATCTTTCAGATGAGAGAATTGGGGCCCGGAGAAGTGAAGTGACTTGCCCAAGGTCACACAGCAGACAAGTGGCAGAACCGGGATTAGAACCCATGACCTTCCGACTCCCAGCTATGCTGCTTCTCGTAGCTCTGGCTCTCCAGATGACGAATCGGCTCCGTGAAGCCCCAGTCCGAGGGGAGACAATCTGTTTTCCTTCAAAAGTTCTCCGGTGCATTTGCTTTGTTGGGTTATTTTGGTAATTCCTGAGCGTGAGACGCAAGTTGGGCTAGCAAGGGGCACTTGGAAATCAGTTGTCATTATTTCTCTTCCTTTGGCTTTTTGGTCCACTTAGGTTAAGAGAGGATCCACTTCTGTCCGGGAGGGGTTGGATTTTGGATGTCTTGGGCCAAAAACGGGATCTCATGCAAATTTGACAACGTATATATAGACTGGCGGGAAGATAAAGGAAAGGACTCAGTTAAACAAAGGTTTCTTGCCAAACCTAAAAACAACAATGGCACAAAGAAGAGAACAGAATGCAGGGTCCAAAGCCAACAAAATCCAAATGTAAATTCATGACTTGACAGGCGTTGCATGTAAATGGGCTTGTTTTTGGCAACTGGCAGAGAGTTAAAAATACAAAAGGCATCACTGCTTTTACAAGAGCACAAGTAATTGAGGGTTTTGTGTTTTTTTTTTTAAGTTTCGGGGAAAGTAGGCCATTTCAGAGTGTCCATGCAGTTTGAGGGATCGTCAGAATCGTCTTTTGGTTCCATCTCCTCAAATTCCTTTGAGTTTTTATGAATCAAGTCAATCAATCAGTAGTTTTTATCAAGTGCTGATTGTATGCAGAGCACTGTGCTAAGTGATTTTTTTATGGCATTTATTAAGCGCTTACTATGTGCAAAGCACTGTTCTAAGCACTGGGGAGGTTACAGAGTGATCAGGTTGTCCTACGGGGGGCTCACAGTCTTAATCCCCATTTTATAGATGAGGTAACCGAGGCCCAGAGAAGTTAAGTGACTTGCCCAAAGTCACACAGCTGACAATCGGCAGAGACGGGATTTGAACCCATGATCTCTGACTCCAAAGCCTGGGCTCATTCCACTGAGGCACGGAGAGGACAGTACAGTAGAATTGGTTGTCGCGATCCTTGCCCACAGGACCTTGCAGTCTAGAGGAGGAGACAGATATGAAAGTATATTTCACAGTTAGAGAAGCAGCATGGCCTAGTGGATAGAGCGCGGGCCTGGGCTTCAGAAGGATCTGGGTTCTAATCCTGGCTCCGCCACTTGTCTGTTGTGTGACTTTGGGCAAGTCACTTCACTCATCTGGACCTCAGTTTCCTCATCTGTAAAATGTGGATTAAGACTGTGAGCCCTATGTGGGGACGGGAACTATGTCCAACCCGATTACCTTGTAGCCGCCCCAGCACTGAATACAGTGCCTGGCATAGAATAATCGCTTAGCAAATACCACAGCCATGATTATTATTATTTCAGATAGGGGAAGTAGAACATAATGATAAGCTCAAGTATGTAAGCTACCTGTATTGATGCCTGTCTCTCCCCCACCCTCCTCTAGACTGTGAGCCAGTTATGGGCAGGGGTATTCTCTCTTTGTTACTATATTGTACTTTCCAAGTGCTTAGTACAGTGCTGTGCACACAGTAAGGGCTCAATAAATACGATTGAATGAATGAATGAAATGCCGTGAGGCTGGAGTGTTTTCCAAAGTGTTTAGGGGTTCACAGCCAAGTGCATAAGGGGCACAGGAAGAGGAAAGGTAGGAGAAATGAAGCCATAGTCAGGGAAGACCTCTTGGAGGAGGTGTGATAATACAAAATCCAAGAAATAGATTTGACTGGAATCTTGGAACTTCGGGATTCTCACTGGCTTTGTCCCAGGAAATGTTCATCAGTCAGCCAGTTGTATTTATTGAGCGCTTACTGCGTGCAGAGCACTGTACTAAGTGCTTGGGAGAGTGCAAGATAACTATATAAAAGATACATTCCCTGCCCACAACGAGCTCACAGTCTAGAGGGGGAGACAGATATTAATACACATAAATAAATGAATAAATAACAGCTATATTTCATCAATGCAGAGTTTTGGACCCCAGCAGGGACTGTTTGAGTGGTTTATGGCTTGAGTTTTGTTAATCCAGGCCCCCTGTGGTGGTTCCCCATCCATTCATTGGGGGCGAAGGTCACTGAAGTCAAACTAAGTTGTGGGGGGCTGTTTCTGAGCAAACAGGGCTGTGTTTCCACTCAGACTAGGGGGTCAGGTATGTGACACCTTCCCTACTCGAGACCCTGCTGGACTTTTGGGCCTGGGAGTCAAAAGGTCATGAGTTCTAATCTCGGCTCAACCACTTTCATCCATTCATTCAGTCGTATTTATTGAGCACTTACTGTGTGCAGAGCACTGTACTAAGTGCTTGGAAAGTACAGTACAGCAGTATACAGTAACATTCCCTGCCCACAACGAGCTCACAGTCTAGGCAGGGGAGACAGACATCAGTGCAAATAAATAAAATTACAGATCTATACATAAGTTCTGTGGGGCGGGGGGCAGGGGGGGGAGCAATGGCGTTCCCTCGTCTGGGTTCTAATTCGGGCTCTGCCACTTTTCTGCTGTGTGACCTTGGGGAAGTCGCTTCACTTCTCTGTGCTTCAGTTCCCTCATCTGAAAAATGGGGATGAGGACTGTGAGCCCCAGGTGGGTCAGAGACTGTGTCCAACTCAATTATCTTGTATCTACCCCAGTACTTAGAGCAGTGCCTGGCACATAGTAAGTGCTTAAAAATACTATAATTATTATTATTATTATTATTATCTAGACTGGAAGCTTGTTGCAGGTAGGTCTGGTAGATCATTATAGCGTACTCTCCCAAGCATTTAGTCAGGTGCCCTGCACCCAATAAGCATTCAATAAATAGGAATGATTGTTTGATGGTTGATTCGGGCCTCCAGCCCAACAGGGTTACATTGCAACTTCATCCTGCTAGCCAATCTCATCCTGCTGGGTCTGCCAGGGAATGGAAATGAGCCTTCTCTGCCTCTCCACCTGGTCGGTGAGAAAAACAAGAAAAAGAAACGGGCCTCGGTCTGACCCCGGTGGGGAAACCCTGTCTCCCTGAGGCAGGCCCGTGAGGCGGAACCATCCGTAACCATGCGACACCAGGGCCTTGCCCCCGGCCCGGCCAGCAGCTGAAGTCATCACCATGGCTTAATAATAATGAGGGTATTTGTTAATCAATCAATCAATCGTATTTATTGAGCGCTTACTGTGTGCAGAGCACGTACTAAGCGCTTGGGAAGTACAAGTTGGCAACATATAGAGACAGTCCCTAGCCAACAGTGGGCTCACAGTCTAAAAGGGGGAGACAGAGAACAAAACCAAACATACTAACAAAATAAAATAGACTAGATATGTACAAGTAAAATAAATAAATAGAGTAATAAATATGTACAAACATATATACATATATACAGGTGCTGTGGGGAAGGGAAGAAGGTAAGACGGTGGGGATGGAGAGGGGGACGAGGGGGAGAGGAAGGAGGGTGCTCAGTCTGGGTTAAGAGTTAAGCTCTTACTATGTGCCAAGCACCGTTCTAAGTGCTGGCTTAGTGGAAACAGCCTTGGTTTGGGAGTCAGAGGACATTGGGTTCTAATCCTGGCCCCGCCACTTGTCTGCTGTATGACCTTGGGCAAGCCGCTTAACTTCTGTGCCTCAGTTACCTCATCTGGAAAATGGGGATTAAGACTGTGAGCCCCACGTGGGACAACCTGATTACTTTGTATCTGCCCCAGTGCTTAGAACAGTCCTTGGCTCATAGTAAGTGCTTAATAAATTCATTCATTCAATCGTATTTATCGAGCGCTTACTGTGTGCAGAGCACTGTACCAAGCACTTGGGAAGTACAAGTCGGCAGCGGATAGAGACGGTCCCTACGCAATAACGGGCTCACAGTCTAGAAGGGGGAGACAGACAACAAAACAAAACATGTAGACAGGTGTCAAAATTGTCAGAACAAGTAGAATTAAAGCTATATGCACATTATTAACAAAATAGAATAGTAAATATGTACAAGTAAAATAAATAGAGTAATAAATCTGTACAGATATATATATATATATATACATACTGTGGGGAGGGGAAAGAGGGAGGGTGGGGGGTGGGGAGGAGGTGAGGAAAAGGGAGTTCAGTCTGGGAAAGCCTCCTGGAGGAGGTGAGCTCTCAGTAGGGCTTTGAAAGAAGAGAGCTAGCTTGGTGGATGTGTGGAGGGAGGGCATTCCAGGCAAGGAGGAGGATTTGGGTCAGGGGTCGAAGGCGGGACAGGCGAGAACAGTGAGGAGGTTAGCGGCGGCAGAGGAGCAGAGGGTGTGGGCTGGGCTGGAGAAGGAGAGAAGGGAGGTGAGGTAGGAGGGGGCGAGGGGATGGACAGCTTTGAAGCTGAGAGTGAGGAGTTTTTGCATGATTTGTAGGTTGACAGGCAGTCACTGGAGATTTTTGAGGAGGGGAGTAACATGCCCAGAGCATTTCTGTACAGAGATAATCTGGGCAGCAAAGTGAAGTATAGACTGAAGTGGGGCGAGACAGGAGGATGGGAGATCAGAGAGGAGGCTGATGCAGTAATCCAGTTGGGATAGGATGAGAGATTGAACCAGCAAGGTAGTGGTTTGGATGGAGAGGAAAGGGAGGATCTTGGTGATGTTGTGGAGGTGAGACCGGCAGGTTTTGGTGACGGATTGGATTTGTGGGGTGAACGAGAGAGCGGAGTGGAGGATGACAACTCGACTACCATCATTATTATTATTAGGTCAGATTTCCCTCTTCCCTCATTGAGTTGGTAGTGCAAGATCAGTTAATGGTATTTACTGAGCACCTGCCATTAGACTGTTAGACTCGTTGTGGGTAGGGATTGTGTCCGTTGTATTGTAACAGCGTCCTCTCCCAAGCGCTCAGTAGTAACATTACTAATGATGGTATTTGTTAAGCGCTTATTACATGCCAGGCACTGTACTAAGCACTGGGGTGGATACAAAGCAAATCGGGTGGGACACGGTCCCTTTCTCACATGGGGCTCACAGTCTCAATCCCCATTTGACAGATGAGGTAACTGAGGTCCAGAGAAGTGAAGCGACTTGCTCAAGGTCACACGGCAGACAAGTGGTGGAGCCAGAATTAGAACCCATGACCTTGTGACTCAATCAATCAATCGTATTTATTGAGCGCTTACTGTGTGCAGAGCACTGTACTAAGCGCTTGGGAAGTACAAGTTGGCAACATATAGAGACAGTCCCTACCCAGCAGTGGGCTCACAGTCTCCAGGCCCGTGCTGTATCCACTACAGCAGCCTGCTTCTCTTACAGTGTTCTGCTCACAGAATAAGAGCTCAATAAATATGATTGACTCAGTATGTGCAGAGCACTGTATTAAGCGCTTGGGAGAGTACAATACAGCAGAATTAGCAGACATGGTCCCGGCACTGTTAAGTGTCTGTGATATTGTCCTCTCCCAAGCACTTAGTAAAGTGCTCTGCCCACAGTAAGCTCTCAATAAATACCATTGACTGGCTGCTTGTTTACTGCATTTTACTCTATTTATTTATTTATTTATTTATTTATTTTGTGCATATCTATTCTATTTATTTTATTTTGTTAGTATGTTTGGTTTTGTTCTCTGTCTCCCCCTTTTAGACTGTGAGCCCACTGTTGGGTAGGGATTGTCTCTATATGTTGCCAATTTGTACTTCCCAAGTGCTTAGTACAGTGCTCTGCACATAGTAAGTGCTCAATAAATACGATTGATTGATTGATTGATTGACTGCCTATAATGAGCTTCCAGTCTAGAGGGCTTTGTGATGAAGTTGAAATCTTTTCTCCACATTGTTTCACTTCAGCACTTGGGTGCAACTGTGGCCTCCTTTACCCCTCACCAATGGAAACACCTCCGTACCCAGCCCTGGGCACAGCCTATGTTTTAGTAATAATAATTACGGCCTTCGTTGAGCGCTTACTATGTTCCAGGCACTGTACTAAGCGCTGGGCTGGATACAAGCAAATCGGGTTGGATTCAGTCTCTCTCCCACGTGGGACTTACAGTCTCAATCCCCATTTTACAGATAAAGGAACTGAGGGCCAGAGACGTGAATTCACTTGCCCAAGGTCCTATACGTAGCCACTTTTCCTATTGGATGAGTCTGACAGGAAGCATGAGTCCTGTTTTGGGAGGAGAGAGGCTGGCCATGGGGCAAGCAGAAGCCCCGGGCTCGGCTGGCAGGGAATCCTTGGGGCTCGGAACCAACATCTGTTTCATTATTAAGATGTTTCAAATTCTGCCCATTGTGGCTTAGGGGGCAGAAACCAGAAATCAAAATATCCACCCATCCAGATTGTCCAGATTGATGACGAGAATAATAATAATCGTACTAATAACTAATGGTATGTAAGAGCCTACTTTGTGCCAGGCACTATACTTAGCGCTTGGGGTGGATACAAGCAAATCAAGTTAGACACAGTCCCTTTAAATGCCTGCTATGTGCCAAGTACTATTTTAAGCACTGGGGTAGATACAAGTTAATTGGGTCAGACCCAGTCCCTGTCCCACATAGGGCTCACGCTCTTAATCCCCATTTTTCCGAATCCAGGAGTCCAGCTGCCTGCCCCGTTGTCCCAAGCCGCAGCGGCTTCTAGACTGTGAGCTCGTTGTGGGCAGGGGTTATCACTCATTTGTGTTGTATTATACTTTCCTGAGCGGTCCGCACACAGTAAGCGCTTAGTAAATACGATTGAATGAATGAATCAATCAATCAATCGTATTTATTGAGCGCTTTCTGTGTGCAGAGCACTGTACTGAGCGCTTGGGAAGTACAAGTTGGCAACATATAGAGACGGTCCCTACCCAACAGTGGGCTCACAGTCTAAAAGGGGGAGACAGAACAAAACAAACATACTAATAAAATAAATAGAATAGATATGTACAAGTAAAATAAATAAATAAATAGAGTAATAAATATGTACAAACATATATACTGGTGCTGTGGGGAAGGGAAGGAGGTAAGATCGGGGGGGTGGAGACGGGGACGATGGGGAGAGGAAGGAAGGGGCTTAGTCTGGGAAGTCCTCCTGGAGGAGGTGAGCTCTCAGTAGGGCCTTGAAGGGAGGAATAGAGCTAGCTAGAATAAATGAATAATCCTGCCCCCCCCCCCCTTTTTTTTTTTTTACCTCAGGCCCTACTCCTCCAGCCCTCAGATCTTCTTTAACTGGGGTGGCCATCTTTGTGCTGTCAGCTGCTGTTCCATTCCCGTCTCTTCCCCGCCCAAAGCAGGGTGATGCTCAGCCACTCGGGGGGCCCCTGGGACTGGACGGAGGGTGGGAGCCAGGAATGCCTTTCCTCCTCATATCAGACAGCGGCTCTCCTCCACCTTCAAAGCCTTACTGAAGGCCCATCTCCTCCAAGAGGCCTTCCCTGACTAAGCCCTCCTTTCCTCTTCTCCCACTCCCTTCTGCATCACCCTGACTTGCTCCCTTTATCCACCCCCATGACACTTATGTCTGTATCTGTAATTTTATTTATTTCTATTAATGGCTGTCTCCCCCTCTAGACTGTAAGCTCATTGTGAGCAGGCAGTGTGTCTGTTATATTGTACTCTCCCAAGCGCTTAATTAATATAGTGCTGTGCACCCAGGAAGCACTCAATAAGTACAATCGACTGATTGACTACAGCCTCCCCCTCCCCCATTGGGGTGGAGTGGGGTTCTACACCCCAGTCAGAGCATGGCATAGTGGCTAGAGCACTGAGAGTCTGAAGGTCATGGGTTCTAATCCTGACTGCCATTTGCCTCCTCTGTGACTTCGGACAAGTCATTTCACTTCTCTGGGCCTCAGTGACCTCATCTGTAAAATGAGGATTGAGGCTGTGAGCCCCACATGGGACAGGGACTGTGTCCATCCAGATTTGTTTGTATCCGTCCCAGCACTTAGTACACTGCCTGGGACATAGTAAGTGCTTAACAGATACCAGAATTATTATTATTAATCTACTGAGAGACTACCGCCTTGGCCTGGCCCTCGATCCCCGTTCAAGAGATGGCCCGGCGTCATTTTTAAGACAAAATGATTTCTGCTACTTTGCTTGTCAGCACTAAGTGTATTTCAGAATTGAATTTGACTCAGTTTCCACAACTGGCTGATTTTTTTGTGTCTGTGGCTCTTTTCTGTTTTCAGTTCCCACGCGGAAGCACAGCCCCATAAAGCTGCTTGTTTCTTATGTCGGCCCCCTGCTCCACACTCTGCTCAGAACAATCCTTGGCTCCGTTGTATTTTTTATGTTTATATAGACGGGAATGTTAATGAATGCATGAATTGTTTTGCGCGAATGTCAACATGCTCTTAAAAGCCTCTCTCTTTTCCTTCTTGGGAGTTTGAAGAGAAATCCTGCTTTAGCATTCCGTTCATCCAGGTTGTGGCGCCTTGCTCAGGAGCTTTCGTCCTAGACTCTCGGAAGGACATCGCGGCTCCATTCTCTGCCCATCTGAGGAACCCTGAGACTTAGCCCTGCGGAGGAAGAGTCCCAGAATATAATAATAATTCTGGTATTTCTTAAGCGCTTACTATGTGCCAGGCACTGTACTAAATGCTGGGGTGGATACACCTAAATTGGGTTGGACACAGCCCCTGTCCCAGGTGAGGCTCACAGTCTCAATCCCCGTTTTACAGGTGAAGGAACTGAGGCCCAGAGAAGTGAAGTGACTTACCCAAGGTCACACAGTAGATAGGTGGTGGAACCTGAAGGCCGCGGGGAGGGACCTCTCCTCTCCAGCAGCTGGGTGAGCAATGTCGAGTCTCAAACCACCTCCATTCTGACAGCCGGAAGCATGGTAATCTCACGTAATAATGATGGTGTTTGTTAAGCGCTTGCTATGTGCCAGGCACTGTACTAAGCGTTGGGGTGGATACAGGTTAATCAGGTTGGACATAGTTCCTGTCCCATAGTGGGCTCTCAATCTCAATCCCCATGTTACAGATGAGGTAACTGAGGCCCGGAGAAGTAAAGTGACTTGTCCAAGATCACACAGCAGACACATGGTGGAGCTGGGATTAGAACCCATGACCTTGTGACTCCCAAGCGCATGCTCTATCCACTACACCATACTGCTTCTCCATGTAGGATGGGATTACAGCTCCCAGGTTTGCGCCACTAATAATAATAGTGATTCTGGTTCCCTCTTCTAGACTGTGAGCCCACTGTTGGGTAGGGACCGTCTCTATACGTTGCCAACTTGTACTTCCCAAGCGCTTAGTACAGTGCTCTGAACACAGTAAGTGCTCAATAAATACAATTGATTGATTGATTGATTGTAATGCATTTACTCTGGGCCAAGGACTTTTCTAAGCGCTGGGATAGATACAAGTTAATCAGGTTGGACCCGGTCCCTCTCCCACATGGGGCTCACCCTCTTGATCCCCATTTTACAGATGAGGCCACTGAGGCCCAGAGAAATGAAGTGACTTGCCCAGGGCCACACAGCAGACAAGTGACGGAGTGGGATTGAAGCTCAAGACCTTCTCACTTCCAGGCGTGTGCTTTATCCCCTGTGCCATACTGCTCACAGTCTCAATCCCCATTTAACAGATTAGGTAACTGAGGCCCAGAGAATTGAAGCAACTTGCCTGAGGACACCCGGCAGACATGTGGCAGAGACAGAATTAGAACCCAGGTCCTTCTGACTCCCGGGCCTGGCTCTATCCACTAGGCCACGCCGCTTCTCATGTCTGCCTCCAGCAGCATGGGTGTGTAAACTTTAGACTGTAAGCTTGGCTTGTTGTGGGCTGGGGATGTGTCTACCATCTCTGTTATACTGTAATAATAATAATAATAATATTATTATTCTCCCCCTTTTAGACTGTGAGCCCACTGTTGGGTAGGGACTGTCTCTATATGTTGCCAATTTGTACTTCCCAAGCGCTTAGTACAGTGCTCTGCACATAGTAAGCGCTCAATAAATGCGATTGATGATGAATAATAACATTTGTTAAGTGTTTACTATGTGACAAGCACTGTTCTAAGCGCTGGCGGGGGGGATACAAGGTGATCAGGTGATGTTTTTTTTTTATTTTACTTGTACATATCTATTCTATTTATTCTATTTTGTTGGTATGTTTGGTTTTGTTCTCTGTCTCCCCCTTTTAGACTGTGAGCCCACTGTTGGGTAGGGACTGTCTCTATCTGTTGCCAACTTGTACTTCCCAAGCGCTTAGTACAGTGCTCTGCCCACAGTAAGCGCTCAGTAAATACGATTGATTGGTTGACTGATCAGGTTGTCCCAGTGGGGCTCACAGTCTTCAGTCCCATTTTACAGATGAGGTAACTGAGGCTCTGAGAAGTTAAGTGACTTGCCCAAGGTCACACAGCAGACATGTGACGGAGCGAGGATTAGAACCCATGACCTCTGACCCCCAAGCCCACGTTCTTTCTACTGAGCCACACTGCTTCCCTACTGTACTCTCCCAAGTTTCTAGTAGAGTGCTCTGCACTCAATAAATGCAGTGGATTGCTTGATTAGTAGTAATAATAGATAATGATAATAATGAGACGGGTTAAACACTGTGCGCCATACATTGTACTGAGTGCAGGAATAAATACAAGATAATCAGGTTGAGTGCTTACTGTGTGCAGAACACTGTACCTAGTGCTTGGTAAGTGCAATACAGGAATAGAGAGAGACAATCCCTGCCCAACCGGGCTTACAATCTAGATGGGGAGAGACAGACATCAAAACAAGTAACCAGGCGTCAATATAAATAAATAGAATTATAGATATATACATACGTACATCCATATGTGCTGTGGGGCTGGGAGAGGAGGGGAAGAGCAAAGGGAGCGAGTCAAGGTGACGCGGAAGGGAGGGGGAGCTGAGGAAAAGGGATTGTCTCTTTTGCCAAATTGTACTTTCCATGCACTTAGTACAGTGCTGTGCACGCAGTAAGCGTCCAATAAATACGCTTGAATGACCGAATGAATGAAAAGGGGGCTTAATCTGGGAAGGCGTTTTGGAGGGACAGGGATCGGGTCTGATTCTTTTAGACTGTGAGCCCACTGTTGGGTAGGGACTGTCTCTATATGTTGCCAACTTGTACTTCCCAGGCGCTTAGTACAGTGCTTTGCACACAGCGCTTAATAAATACAATTGATTGATTGATTGATTCCCACGGCTTAGAACAATGCAGGGCACACAGCAAGCGCTTGATGGCATTTGTTAAGTGCTTACTATGTGCAAAGCACTGTTCTAAGCACTGGGGGAGATACAAGGTGATCAGGTTGTCCCAAGTGGGGTTCACAGACTTAATCCCCATTTTCCAGATGAGGTAACTGAGGCACAGAGAAATTAAGTGACTTGCCCAAAGTCATACCTCTGACAATAAATGGTAGCATTTATTGAGCTGCCTTGGTTTATTACGATGCACTCAGTAAGCGCTTAATACATACTATTTATTACTACTACTAATAGTGGTAGCATTTATTGAGCTCTCTCTTGCTGTGGTACACACAGTAAGTGCTTAATAAATACTATTAATACTACTAATTGTGGTAGCCTTTATTGATTTCCCGCCTAAAGTGGTACACACAGTAAGCACTTAATACATGCTATTACTACTACTACTAATAGTGGTAGCATTTATTGAGCTCCCTCTTGGTGAGGTACACACATTAAGTACTCAGTAAATACTGTTAATGCTACTAAATTGTGGTAACCTTCATTGATTTCCCGCCTGAAGTGGTACACACAGTAAGCGCTTAATACATTCTATTACTACTACTAATAGTGGTAGCATTTATTGAGCTCCCACTTGGTGTGGCACACCCAGTAAGCACTTAATGGAGAAGCAGCGTGGCTCAGTGGAAAGGGCCTGGGCTTTGGAGTCAGAGGTCATGGGTTCAAATCCCAGCTCTGCCAATTGTCAGCTGTGTGACTTTGGGCAAGTCACTTAACTTCTCTGGGCCTGAGTTACCTCATCTGTAAAATGGGGATTAAGACTGTGAGCCCCCTGTGGGATAACCTGATCACCTTGTATCCTCCCCAGTGCTTAGAACAGTGCTTTGCACATAGTAAGCACTTAATAAATGCCATCATTATTATTATTATTAATACATATTATTTTGCTACTCATAGTGGTAGCATTTATTGAGCTCCTACTTGATGCGGTGCACATGATAAGCGCTTAATACATTCTGTTACTACTGCTAATGGTGGTAGTATTTATTGAGCTCCCACTGGGTATAGTGCACACCGTAAACGCTCAATAAATACTATTACTGCTACTAATAGCCAACTTGTACTTCCCAAGCACTTAGTACAGTGCTGTGCACACAGTAAGCGCTCAATAAATACAATTGATTGATTGATAAATAGCGGGAGCATTTATCGAGCTCCCGCTTGGAGTGGTGCACTATACTGGACACTTGGGAAATAGAGAATAAAGAGGTGCCTGTCCATGAGGAGCTCACACTCCGATGAAGAAGACAAGTATAAAGATATTTACAACCAAGAGGCACTCAAAGCAACATTGAGGTGGTGGTACCCTCCCGGGGGTATGTGATTAGCGCTTAGTACAGTGCTCTGCACACAGTAAGCGCTCAATAAATACGATTGATGATTAGGGGGTGCACCTCTCCACAGTCCCAACTTTTCTCTCAATCCATCAGTCGGTGGTATTTATTGAGCGCTTACTGGACGCAGCACACTAGACTAGAGTTTAGGAGAGTGCAGTATAACAGAGTTGGTAGACACATTGCTGTCCCACAGCGAGCTTTCTGTCTTCTAACTTCCCCCCTTTTCTCCTCCAGTAATCTTTCCTCCTTCATTCATTCGGTGGTATTTACTGAGCGCTTACTGTGTGCAGAGAAGCAGCGTGGCTTAGCGGAAAGAGCACGGGGTTGGAAGCCAGATGACGTGGGTTCTAATTCCGGCTCCACCACTCGTCTGCTGTGTGATCTTGGGTAAATCACTTCACTTCTCTGGGCCCCAGTGACCTCATCTGTAAAATGGGGATTAGGACTGTGAGCCCCATGAGGGACAATTTAAGCAGCGTGGCTCAGTGGACAGAGCCCGGGCTTTGGAGTCAGAGGTCGTGGGTTCGAATCCCAGCTCCGCCACAAGTCTGCTGTGTGACCTTGGGCAAGTCACTTAACGCCTCTGAGCCTCAGTTACCTCATCTGTAAAAATGGGGATTAAGACTGTGAGCCCCACGTGGGACAACTTGATCCCATTGTATCCCCCCCAGCGCTTAGAACAGTGCTTTGCACATAGTAAGCGCTGAACAAATGCCATTATTATTATTATTATTATTGTTATTGCCTCAGCGCTTAGAACAGTGCTTGGCACATAGTAAGCACATAACAAATACCATTATTATTATTATTACAATATAACAAGAGTTGATGGACACGTTCCCTGCTTACCGCGCCTTTTAACTTCCCGCCGTTTCCTCATTCATTCATTCACTTAGTGGTATTTATTGAGCGCTGACTGGGTGCAGAGCACTGTACCAAGCGCTTGGGAGGGGACAGGACAACAATAAACAGACACGTTCCCTGCCCCCAGTGAGAACCCCTTCCCTTCAGCCGAGGGGCAAACCTGTGGATGCGGAGAGAGCAGTCCGGAGGATGTGACAGGCTCCTCTTTTAGAAGCAGAAGTTACCTTCCCCCCCATCTTACCTCCTTCCCTTCCCCACAGGACCTGTATATATGTATATATGTTTGTACATATTTATTACTCTATTTTACGTGTACATATCTATTCTATTTATTTTATTTTGTTAGTATGTTTGGTTTTGTTCTCTGTCCCCCCCCTTTTAGACTGTGAGCCCACTGTTGGGCAGGGACTGTCTCTATATGTTGCCAATTTGTACTTCCCAAGCGCTCAGTACAGTGCTCTGCACACAGGAAGCGCTCAATAAATACGATTGATGATGATGATCTGGGTAAATCCTCAGACTCCACAGGCCAGCATTTCAGCCGTCCCAGAAAGATGGCTGTCAATCCCATACAGTAAGCATCGCAGAGGTGGATACCTCCTTGGAGGCAGGGAGTCGGAAGACCTGGGTTCTAGTCCCGGCTCTGCCCCTGGACTCCTGTGGGGCTGCAGAAAAGCCACGCAATCTCTCTGGTCCCGTTTCCTCATTGGTATATTGGGAGTAAAAGGTAGCTGTTCTCCCTAGTACACAGAGATGTTGGGAAGATAAATGGAAGGAATTCATTCATTTCATTCAATCGTACTTATTGAGCGCTTACTGTGTGCGGAGTACTGTACTAAGCGCTTGGGAAGTACAAGTTGGCAACGTATAGAGACGGTCCCTACCCAACAGTGGGCTCACGGTCTAGAAGAATTGACATGAAGTCATTCAAGGATAATAAGCACATTGACCCAAAGTAGTTTTGCCAACTCTGTTGTATTGTCCTCTCCCAAGCTGTCAGTACAGTGCCCTGCACATAGTAAGTGCTCACTGAATAGCACTGATGATGCTGCTGCTCGTGCTCACTACGCTCCCACCAAGGATGAGTGATGTGGACAGGGAAAGTATCTACCACAAAGAAGCAGCGTGAATTTGTGGAAAGAGCCCGGCCTTGGGAGTCAGAGGTCGTGGGTTCTAATCCCGGCTCCACTGCTTGTCAGCTGTGTGACTTTGGGCCAGTCACTTAACTTCTCTGTGCCTGTTACCTCATCTGTAAAATGGGGATCAAGACTGTGAGCCCCACTTGAGACAATCTGATTACCTTGTATTTACCCCAGAGGTTAGAACAGTTCTTGGCACATAGTAAGTGCTTGACAAATACCATTATTATTATTATTATTATTATTATTATTAGTATTATTATTACCACCAACTCTGTTTGGTCCATCCATCGTATTGATTGAGCGCTTACTGACCCCTCTAGACTGTAAGCTCATTGCGGGCAGGGAATGTTTCTATTTATTGTTGTATTGTACTCTCCCAAGTGCTTAGTACAGTGCCTCTACAAGCAGTAAGCGCTAAAAAAATACGATCGAATGAATAATAATAATGATGGCATTTATAAAGCACTTACTATGTGCAAAGCACTGTTCTAACCTCTGAATATGTTCAGAGTACTGTATTAAGCATTTGGGAGGATACAAAATAGCAGAGATGGTAGACACATTCCACTTAGTCCAGTGCTCTGCACACAGTAAGCTCTCAATAAATAAGATAGAATGAATTAATAATAATGATGATGGTATTTAAGCGCTTACTACGTGTCAAGCACGGTTCTAAGTACTACTGAATGAATGTATGTTGAGCACTGGACTAAGTACAAAATAACAGAGTTGGTAGACACCGTCCCTGTACACAATGAACTTAATGTCTTAGAGGGAGCTTACAGTTTGAGAATTCAGTCTGTACTCTCCCAAGCGTTTAGTCCAGTGCTCTGCACACAGGAAGCGCTCAATCATTATGTCTGACTGATTGATCGATCGATGGATCTGAGGAGCCTCAGGCCGGGATTTAGAAACTGGTGGTCAGGCCGGGAACCATGAAGGTGACTCCGTTCCATCTCTACCCAGCAGAATCCACGTGTGTGGGGTTTTAGACCCTAGACCGTGAAGGGGTTTTCAGATAATAATAATAATAAACCTAATGGTATTTAATAATAATAATGATGGCATTTGTTAAGCGCTTACTATGTGCAAAGGACTTGTTTAGCGTTTACTGTTTGCCAGGAACTGTTTTAAGCACTTGGGTGGATACAGGCAAATCGGGATGGACACAGTCCCTGTCATCATCATCATCATCATCAATCGTATTTATTGAGCGCTTACTATGTGCAGAGCACTGTACTAAGCGCTTGGGAAGTACAAATTGGCAACATATAGAGACAGTCCCTACCCAACAGTGGGCTCACAGTCTAAAAGGGGGAGACAGAGAACAAAACCAAACATACTAACAAAATAAAATAAATAGAATAGATATGTACAAGTAAAATAAATAAATAAATAGAGTAATAAATATGTAGAAACATATGTACATATATACAGGTGCTGTGGGGAAGGGAAGGAGGTAAGATGGGGGGTTGGAGAGGGGGACGAGGGGTGAGGAAGGAAGGGGCTCAGTCTGGGAAGGCCTCCTGGAGGAGATGAGCTCTCAGTAGGGCCTTGAAGGGAGGAAGAGAGCTAGCTTGGCGGATGGGCAGAGGGAGGCCATTCCAGGCCCGGGGGATGACGTGGGCCGGGGGTCGATGGCGGGAACGAGGTACGGTGAGATTAGCGGCAGAGGAGCGGAGGGTGTGGGGTGGGCTGTAGAAGGAGAGAAGGGAGGTGAGGTAGGCGGGGGCGAGGTGATGGACAGCCTTGAAGCCCAGGGTGAGGAGTTTCTGCCTGATGCGCAGATTGATTGGTAGCCACTGGAGATTTTTGAGGAGGGGAGTAATATGCCCAGAGCGTTTCTGGACAAAGATAATCCGGGCAGCAGCATGAAGTATGGATTGAAGTGGAGAGAGACACGAGGATGGGAGATCAGAGAGAAGGCTGATGCAGTAGTCCAGACGGGATAGGATGAGAGCTTGAATGAGCAGGGTAGCGGTTGGGATGGAGAGGAAAGGGCGGATCTTGGCAATGTTGCGGAGCTGAGACCGGCAGGTTTTGGTGACGGCTAGGACGTGAGGGGTGAATGAGAGAGCGGAGTTGAGGATGACACCAAGTTTGCGGGCTTGTGAGACGCGAAGGATGGTAGTGCCGTCAACAGAGATGGGAAAGTCAGGGAGAGGGCAAGGTTTGGGAGGGAAGACAAGGAGCTCAGTCTTCGACATGTTGAGCTTTAGGTGGTGGGCAGACATCCAGATGGAGATGTCCTGAAGGCAGGAGGAGATGCGAGCCTCCTGCACAGAGGTAACTGAGGCTCTGAGAGGTGAAGTGACTTACCCAAGGTCTCATAGCAGGCAAGTGGTGGGGCTGGAATTATTCATTCATTGTCGGTCAATCAGTCTTTATTGAGTGCTTACTGCGTGCTTGGGTGAGTCCAGTAGTGCAATAAACAGTCACATTCCCTGCCCACAATGAGCTCACAGTTTAGAGAACTAGAATCTATGACCTTCTGACTCCCAGGACTATGTTCTATCCGCTATGTCATGCTACTTCTCCGATGTGACATACTCATCCCAGGCCTGGTGCACCACATGTCTCCGACTTCCCAGCCCCGGGATATTTCATAGAGGGAGCTAGGGGACTGGCGTGTCCTCCTCGGTGACCGACTGACCGTAAGAATGCCCTGGCTGAGCCCGGCCCCACAAAGAGAGCAGCCAGTCGTGGTCATCTGGAAGCCCAGCAGGCGACGTCGGGTCCCTCACCGGCCGGACGAAGCTCGGGCCGGCTCCCTCACTCCGGCCCACCTTCCCGCCGAAAGAGGCCAGTCCGAGGGGCCGGTGGGTGGTCAGTATCCAGAGTACCCTGCTGGCCTGCTGGTTCGGCAGCTCCTGAGATCAACGGGGATGCTCGCCGGCCCGGCGCTCGTTAGATGCAGGCCTCCTCTCGCGGCCTTGCGCGGTTCCTGCCAGGTGCCCGGAGAGGAACCCACTCCGGCCGAGCTGGATTTTAAGTCGCCGAAAAGCAGAGGTCGGGATCCGACGAAATGCATGGGACCCCGCGACCCAATCCCGAGCCCTTCCCGCATCCCCCGATGGCTGAGTTGGACCGTTGGCAGCCTCCGTCCTGCTCATGGGTTGCCCCCCTCTACTAATCATGGGGTCCATGGAATTCCCCCGCTTCTTGGCTGTTCGGCGGAGCCCGTTTACTAGAACCCAGTGGGGTTTTTCCGGCCACCGGCATGTTTACGGGTCCCGCCGGCTGACGCTTGACTGCCCTGGGGCCGGTCAGCCTCGGCGAGGAGCACGACGGCCTACAGGAGCCCTGGATCGGGCCACTCTGGCCTGAGCTGGGTCCTTCCCGGGCGTCCCCGCCGGTGATGGGGTGGGTGGTTCCCGGTCCCCCTGATGATGCCAAGCGGAGTCCGGAGCGCCGGCAGGTCAGGCCGCAGCGGCGATGGCCGAGACCCCTAGCTGCCCACGGCCGGGGGGCCGGGGGAGGGTCCCTCGGGGCAGGCTCGGCCCGCCGGCTCGGTATCCGGCCGATGCCGTGGCCCAGCTCCGCCGGGAACTGCCGTTGGGCCATTTTGGGCCGGGCCCCGCCGGTCTTGTGACAACGGTCTCCATTGATTCATTGGAGGGTTAAATAAAGCGGCTGAGTCATAACGGAAGAAACCACAGGGAAATTTGTCACCGAAATGAAGCGATATGATTGTCGGAGCTTGACACCTACCGAATCGTTTTTTTAGGTTTGACTCGGTTTCTAAGTTGGGAGTTCTTGTAGCCCGTGGAGAGCCAAGATTCTCGCACTGGAGGCTTTGTTTTCTTCTCAAGGCATATCATGCGCCTTCTCTGAAACACAAAGAAAGCCCCCAAATACGGTATATAAGGCGCCCCGACGATCTGTGTGCGTTCGTGCGTCCGTCTTTCGTTCTTCGTCGGCGATCTGGACCGATGGAAACAAGGGGGCCTGGCGCCTAACGCGGAATCTGCGCAGGTACTGTCTGTTTTCTTTGTTGTAGCTACATAAGCTCTTCGTGGGCAGGGAACGTGTCCGTTTGTTGTTCTAGTCTACTCTCCCAAGCCCTTAGTACAGTGCCCTGCACAGAATAAGCACTCAGTAAATATATTGAATGACTATCGTAATAAGAATTATAATAGTTATAGTACTTGTTAGGCGCTTACTCTGTGCCAAGCACTGTTCTAAGTACAGGTGTAGGTACAACTTAATCAGGTTGGACCTAGTCCCTGTCCCACATGGGGCTCACATTCTTGCTCCCCATTTTACAGATGAGGTCATTGAGGCCCAGAGAAGTGAAGTGACTTGCCCAAGGTCACACAGCAGACATGTGGCGGAGTTGAGATTAGAATCTACCACCTTCTGACTCTAAGGCCCGGGCTCTATCCACTGAGCCTTGCTGCTTCTAGGAAGCGATGTGGCCTAATCAATCAGTCAGTGGTGTTTATTGAGCGCTTACTATGTGCAGAGCACTGAACTAAGCGCTTGGGAGAATACAGTACAACAGAACTGGTAGACATATGCCCTGCACACAGTGAGCGTAGTCTGGAGGGACTGATGCCGGGAGCCCAGGCCTGAGAGCCAGAGGACCTGGGTTCTTATCTCGCTGGGTGAACCTGGGTTCTCATCTCGCCTCCACCACTTGCCCACTGGGTGAACGTGGACAAGTCATTTTGCTTATTTGGGCCTCGGTTTCCTCATCTGTAAAACGGACACCCTACCTGGACTTTGAGATCTAGGTGAGACAGGGACTGTGTCACACTTGATGGTCTTGTGTGTACCTCGGTGCTTAGTGCTTGGCATAGAGTAAGCGCTTAAAGACTACCGCAATTAGTTTTTATTTATTTGTCGTACTGTAGTTTCCTAGCTGTGACGGGGAAGGCATACACACACGTGCGCGCGCGTGTGCCTCTCCCGATCAGCGTTTTTTGATTATTACATTTTTGGGTTGCCCTTTGACATTGATCCACCAATGGTATTTGTTGAGCACTTATAGTGCGCTGCGTATCCTCTGCAAATGAGAAGCAGTGTGGCACAGTGGAAAGAGCCCGGGCTTTGGAGTCAGAGATCATGGGTTCAAATCCCTGCTCCGCCAACTGTCAGCTGTGTGACTTTGGGCAAGTCACTTAACTTCTCTGTGCCTCAGTGACCTCATATGGAAAATGGGGATTAAAATTGTGAGCCCCCCGTGGGACAGTCTGATCACCTTGTAACCTCCCCAAGCGCTGAGAGCAGTGCTTTGCACATAGTAAGTGCTGAACAAGTACCATCATTATTATTATTAAATGGAGAGAATGTGAAATCAATCAATCAATCGTATTTATTGAGCGCTTACTAAGCGCTTGAGAAGTACAAGTTGGCAACATATAGAGACGGTCCCTACCCAACAGTGGGCTCACAGTCTAAAAGGAGGAAATCAGGAGCTCCGGGGTCGCAGATAATAATAATAATAATGGCATTTGTTAAGCGCTTACCTTGTGCCAAGCACTGTACTAAGTGCTGGCGTGGATACAGGCAAATTGGTTTGGACACAGTTCCTGTCCCACATTGGGCTCACAAACTCATTCCCCACTTTACAGATCAGGTCACGGAAGTACAGAGGAGTGAAGTCAGTTGCCCGATGTCATACCGCAGACAAGTGGTGGAGCCAGGATTAGAACCCATGACCTTCTGACTCGTAGGCCCGGGCCGTATCCACTATGCCATGCCGCTTCAGATGCTATAGAGTCAGGCTTGTGCATTTCTGCGATGGGCATGCAGAGAATGGCAACGTCACAGGATCCCGTTAGCCTCCCGCTTGGCTTTTCAGCAGTGTGTATGTGTTTGTGTGTGTGTTTGTGTGCACACGCACGCGGCGGGGAAGAGTTCTTCCACCAGATGGAACGGTTATGGAGTTTTAATTTCAGTCGGCAAGTTGGGCTCGCACGGGAGAAGGAAAAATGGAAAGAAATGAAATTTCGAAGAAGTTGCTCCGAGAGGCAAAGCGGGCTGCTGCCATTTCAGGAATTAATGGTCTAAGACTCTTGTACGGAGGGAGTCCGCGGGCCTCATTACAGGAAATGAATAGAATTGTTGGTGGAATTAAGTTAAGAATAGTAATTGCTCACACAGCTGTTTTTAAATAGCAAATTCAGTTAGGTAATCAGCAAAAAACCACTAAAATGTAGTTGATAGTTATACAGGAACTGCTTTATTGGCACTGACCGATGGTCCTAAGGGGTACTACGGAAACATCCAGACAGACAGAAAACCTTTGTACACAGTTTTCATGTCCGTAGAGTGGGCTTTTCCCCCTTAAGTGTAAATGCGATTAGAATGAATTTCCCTGCCCAGGCATAACCACAAAAGAAGCAGTGTGGCCTAGTGGTTAAAGCACAGGCCCGGGAGTCAGGAGGACCTGGATTCTAATCCTGCCTTCTCCACTTGTATGCCATGTGACCTTGGACAAGTCACTTGGCTTCTCTGTGCCTGTCACCTCATCTGTAAAATGGGGATCAAGACTCTGAGCCCCATGTGGAACAGGGAAGGTGTCCGACCTGATCAGCTTGTATCTGCCCCAGCGGTTAGAACAGTGCCTCAGTCACCTCATCTGTAAAATGGGGATCAAGACTCTGAGCCCCATGTGGAACAGGGAAGGTGTCCGACCTGATCGGCTCGTATCTGCCCCAGCGGTTAGAACAGTGCCTGGCACATAGTAAGTGCTTAACGGATGCCATTAAAAAAGCAAAAACAAAACAAAAATAACCTGAGCTGGTCTGAGGTGGGGCTGTGCCAAGGCAGGGGTGGTGGTGCCCAGGGTAAAGAGAGGTACGTGATGCCAACTGAGTCTTTGCCTCCCCGTAATTCTCCTCCGCTCCCCCAAGTTGGTGGGATAAAGAGAGGTACGTACTGCCAACTGATCAGTTGCCAACTGTGAGAAGCAGCGTGGCTTAGAGGAAAGAACCTGGGCTTTGGAGTCAGAGGTCATGGGTTCAAATCCCGGCTCCGCCAATTGTCAGCTGTGTGGCTTTGGCAAGTCACTTAATTTCTCTCAGCCTCAGTTCCCTCATCTGTCAAATGGGGATGAAGACTGTGAGCCCCCTGTGGGGCAACCTGATCACCTTGTAACCTCCCCAGCGCTTAGAACAGTGCTTTGCACATAGTAAGCGCTTAATAAATGCTATCATTGTTATTATTATTATTATTATCAATTGATCAATGGTATTTATCGAGCGCTTACTGTGTGCAGAGCACTACATGAAGCTCTTCTGTGAAGTAGAATAGGTCACTACAACAGAGTCGGTCGACACATTATGAAGCAGCATGGCATGATGTAGTGAATTGAGCACAGGCCTGGGATTCAGAAGGTCCTGGGTTCTAATCCCAGCTCTGCTACTTCACTTCTCTGGAACTCGGTTACCTCATCTGTAAAACGGGGATTGAGACTGTGAGCCCCACGTGGGACAGGGACTGTGTCCAACCCTATTTGCTTGTATCCACCCCAGCACTTAGTACAGTGCCTAGCACATAGTAAGCACTTAACAAATACCATTATTATTATTATTATCATCCCCTCCGAGCTTACAGTCTAGTGGGGCTCAGCCGATCTGTGCCTTTCCATGATTCCCTCCTGCCCCTGGGGGAAATGGCTTCCCGATGAGGTTCAGGACGGAGGTCCTTTCTCTGGTTTAGGGGTTTCTCAGCCCGTTTTGTGGGCAGTGGGCTGGGCCGCGGTCCCGGCGGGAGGGGGCTGGATCCTTCCGTCGGCACCGTGGCTTAGTTGGTTAAAGTGCCTGTCTAGTAAACAGGAGATCCTGGGTTTGAATCCCAGTGGTGCCTCAACTTCTTCCGGCCCGCACCCTCCGCTCCTCTGCCGCTAATCTCCTCTCTGTGCCTCGTTCTCGCCTGTCCCGCCGTCGACCCCTGGCCCACATCATCCCCCTGGCCTGGAATGCCCTCCCTCCCCACATCGCCAAGCTAGCTCTCTTCCTCCCTTCAAGGCCCTACTGAGAGTTCACCTCCTCCAGGAGGCCTTCCCAGACTGAGCCCCCTCTTTCCTCTCCCCCTCGTCCCCCTCTCCATATCCCCCGTCTTACCTCCTTCCCTTCCCCACAGCACCTGTATATATGTATATATGTTTGTACATATTTTTTACTCTATTTATTTATTTACTTATTTTACTTGTACATATTTATTCTATTTATTTTATTTTGTTAATATGTTTTGTTTTGTTCTCTGTCTCCCCCTTCTAGACTGTGAGCCCACTGTTGGGTAGGGACTGTCTCTATATGTTGCCAACTTGTACTTCCCAAGCACTTAGTACAGTGCTCTGCACACAGTTAGCTCTCAATAAATACAATTGATTGATTGATTGATTCCGCCCCCGGCCGGGGTCAGAAGGAGCAGCCTCTCCGGGCGGGCCACCTCCCGCTGGGACCATCTGCTCTCCACCTCTTGATTTTGGTGGGAGAGGGGGTTGCCCCAAGGGACACAGCTGGGAAGGACCCAGGAGGGCAACCAGGTTGGATTCCAGCAGAACCTGAGGAGACTGAGCTCACTGAGGGCAGGGAATGTGTCTGCCAACTCACTACATCGTACTCTCATTCATTCAGTTGTATTTATTGAGTGCTTACTGTGTACGGAACACTGTCCTAAGCACTTGGGAGTGTATAATAGAACAATAAATGGACACATTCCCTCCCACAACTAGGTTACAGTGTAGGGATCTCTAAACAGGATCACCCTGTCTTTTTGCACGTCCCATATCTGGCAAAAGAGTTATCTGATCGGGCAATAAAAACGGTAGGTTCAATCATTCATTCGACTGTATTTATTGGGTGCATACTGTGGGCAGAGCACTGGACTAAGCCCCCCACCATCTCTCCTCAAAATGAGGTTGCTTTTTTGTATTGGACTCTCCCAAGCGCTTAATCCAGTGCTCCACACATAGTAAGCGCTCTGTAAAAACAATGGATGGATCGAAGCGATGACGGCACAGAGAGTGTCTTCATCTGTAAAGCAAGGACACAGTACTTTCCATCCTTACCTACACGTGGAGCTCCATGCGAGACAGGGACTGTGTCCAACCTCCTGTGATCTTCTATGTACCCTGGGGCTTAGTACAGTGCTTGGCATCAAGTAAGCACCTAAAAAAATACCACGATTTGTTTTTATTTATTTTACCATAGTTATCTAGCAGCGAGGGGGAAGGCGCACGCACCCACATGCGCGCACCTCGCGATAACTTTCAGTGTTTTTTGGATCATTAGATTTTTGAGTCTTCCTTACACTCTGGCCCGGTTAGACCTCCCCACCCCGAGTGATTTCGGGGAGACCATTTGGGCCGAGACGAAGGAAATAGTTTAGCCTTCCTGCCTGGGAATCCGGCTCCCAGGGCTCTCTGGGAAACATCACCCCCAGCTAGTTTCCCAGGCCTCCAGAGGCCCCGGAGATCTGAGATTATTTGGGGTCCTGAAGTTTCTGGGAGAGTCTCTCCTCCTGCATTCTCGAAGGGTATTTCCGTTGCTTCGCCTCATGCCTCCGCTCTCGTGGTCTAGACCGTCAGCTCGTTTTGGGTGGGGGACATGCCTGCCGATTCTGTTGCGTTGTACTTTCCCAAGTGCTGAGGTACAGTGTTGTGCACATAGTAAGCACCCCATAAATACCATTGATGATCCTCTGGTCGGGCAGATTCGGGTACCGTAAGGGTAGAAGCAGAGAACTGTAGTAATCGGTGGGGAGGGAGCGGGGGGCAGATGGAGCTGAGCCCAGTGGGCCTGAAACTGGTAGTTCTGCCCTTCCGCAGATGTGAAACAAGGTAATAATAATAATAATAATTGTGGTATTTGTTAAGCGCTTACAATGTGCCAGGCACTGTACTAAGCGCTGGATGGAAAGAGATTTCAAGGTTCCTGGAAGGAAGTTGATTTCTTTTTATCTACAGCTTAGGTTGTTTTGAAGTTGGTATTCTCTTCTGGACTGGCATTCTCCTAGACAAATAACTTTGGAACCCTGATGAGCAATATTCTTGCAAAAGACCACTGGATTGGATTATCTGGCCCATTAAAATGAGTGATTCCATCGATCGAATCAGTGGTATTTATTGAGCGCTTCCTGTGAGCTGAGCACTGTACTAAGCACTTGGGAGAGCCCAATATTACAGATAATTACATTATTATCTACAGAGTTGGTAGATACATTCCCTGCCGACAGTTTGTTTACAGTGGCGCGGGGTGGGGGGGACCTGACTGTTATTTAATATAAATGAATAAATTACAGCCACAATAAATAAATTACTGATGATTCCATGTCTGTCTATGCAAAATGCCAGCTGATGCCACCCTCTTTTTGGTTTGTCTTCTCGGCGGGGCCAGGTAGAGCAAGCGATGGCGTTGGGAGTTAGAGTTGTCTCCCGCGGACCTTGCACAATGCCAGTGTCACATCAATCAGCCAATTGTAGTGAGTGCTTAGTGTGTTCAGAGCACTGTATTAAGTGCTTGGGAGAGTACAATGTAATAGACACATTCCCTGCCCACAGTCAATTTACCGAGGGGAGTTCAGATATTAATAGAAATAAATAAATTATGGATATGTACATAAGTGCTTTGGGGCTGGGCGGGGGGATGAATAAAGGGAGCGAGTCAGGGTGACTGTGAGCCCCCCGTGGGACAACCTGATCACCGTGTATCCTCTCTAGCGCTTAGAACAGTGCTCATAGTAAGCGCTTAGCAAATGCCATCATTATTATTGTTATCATTATTATTATTATGAGCTGGGTTCAGGGCAGGGGCCAGAACTGCACCAGAGCCTTTCGGGAGCCTCAGGTGATCTCAGTTCCCCCTAGGTGCTTGGGAAGACCAAGAAGCAAAGAAGCAGAGAAGCAGCGTGGCTCACTGGAAAGAGCCCGGGCTTTGGAGTCAGAGGTCATGGGTTCAAATCCCGGCTCCGCCACTTGTCAGCTGTGTGACTTTGGGCAAGTCACTTCATTTCTCTGTGCCTCAGTTACCTCATCTGGAAAATGGGGATTGTCTGTGAGCCCCACGTGGGACAACTTGATTACCTTGTCTCTACCCCAGCGCTTAGAACAGCGCTTTGCACATAGTAAGCGCTTAATAAATGCCATAAAAAAAAGGAGGAATTGGAGATGCTCACCAGGTGGCACATGTGCTTTCCGTCTGGGCGGCTGCGCTCCCCCTGCCCACGTCTTTTTGTCATCAGGAGGTGGTCACGCCATCGTTGTCGGCTCGCCCGTGTCTTCTTCAAAGGCCACAGGGTCCAGTAGCTGGCCACCACCGCCCCGCGTTGGCCCCAGGGCTCCGGGATGGTCGGTGGGAGCCGGGAGAAAGATCGCTCATCTGTCACCACTCCGGCCTCTGGCCGGATTTCTGGGAGGTTCCGCTCCCCGGGGCCCTCCGGGATGTTACTCCACAGATGTGTTTGGGATCCTCCCTTTCTCATAATAATAAAAAAAATAATAATGATGGTATTAAGCGCTTTCTATGTGCCAAGCACTGGGTAGATACAAGGTCATCGGGTTGTCCCACATGGGGCTCACACTCTTAATCCCCATTTTACAGATGAGGTTACTGAAGCAAAAAGAAGTTACGTGGCTTGCCCAAGGTCACACAGCAGACAGGTTGCAGAGGCGGGATTAGAACCCACATCCTCTGACTCCCAAGCCCATGCTCTTTCCACTAAGCCATGAGGCTTCATCATCATCAGTGATATTTATTGAGCGCCTCTTGTGTGCAGAGTGCTGTACCAAGCGCTTAGGAGAGTACAGTGTAGCAGAGCAGCAGTCACATTATTGTCTGAGAACAAAAGCAATTGCGTGAAAAGGCACTAAAAGACGTGTCATATGATTTATATTCACCCCCAGAACGATGGTATTCTCTTGGCTCAATCACCTGGCCTCTAGTGAGTTTTTCCCAGGGTTGGCAGCGTCCTTCATGGTGATAATGATAATTATTGTGGTAAGCACTGTACTCAGTGCTGGGCTGAGCTACAAGATAGGCCAGGCACAGTGAGTCTGTCATATTTATTGAACGCTTACTGTGTGCAGGTCTTGGGAACCAGCATGGTGTAGTGGCTAGAGCCCAGGCCTGAGTGTCAGAAAGGAGGTCATGAGTTCTAATCCTGGCTCCACCACTTGTCTGCTGTGTGATCTTGGAGACAAGTCACTTCACTTCTCTGGGCCTCAGTTCCCTCATCTGTAAAGTGGGGATTGAGACTGGAGGCCCCATGGAGGACAGGGACTGTGTCCAACCTGATTTGCTTGTATAATAATAATGATAGCATTTGTTAAGCGCTTACTCTGTGCCAAGCACTGTTCAAGCACAGGGGTAGATACAAGGTCATCAGGTTGTCCCACATGGGCCTCACAGTCTTAATCCCCATTTTCCAGATGAGGTCACTGAGGCACAATCAATCAATCAATCGTATTTATTGAGCACTTACTGTGTGCAGAGCACTGTACTAAGCGCTTGGGAAGTACAAGTTGGCAACATGTAGAGACAGTCCCTACCCAACAGTGGGCTTACAGTCTAGAAGGGGGAGACAGGTAAGCACTTAGTAGATACCACGATCATTATTACCAAGTGCTTGGGAGAGTAATATATAACAATAAAGAGATACATTCCCTGCCCATAATCCCTGTTCCACTTAGAGAAGCTGCATGGCCTAGTGACTAGATCACGGGCCTGGGAGTCCAAAGGACCTGGGTTCTAATCCCGGCTCCACCACTTGTCTGCTGTGTGACCTGGTCTAAGTCACTTGACTTCTCTGGGCCTCAGTGACCTCATTTGTAGAATGGGGATTATGACTGTGAACCTCATGTGGGACAGGGATTGGGTCCAACCTGATGAGGACAGTGCTTTGCACATAGTAAGTGCTTAATAAATGCCATTATTATTATTATTATTATTATTATTATTATTATAAGCTTGTATCTACCCCAGCGTTTAGAACAGCTCCTGGCACATAGTAAGCGCTTAATGAATCCCATAAAAAAAAAAAAACAAGTTCCATTTCCTTCTCCGGGGAGTCATTTCCCGCTCGCTTTGCCAGGACCCATCAGATGCGCCTGTTTTGGGAGATGCGATGCGGATCAATCATTTTGCCTAACAAGAACTCTTTGGGAGATTTAAGGGTTAGGGCTCCCAGGATGGTAAAACACAATAAAGAATGTTTTGTTTTCTGGGGTATATTGCTTTGGAATTGATCGAGGCCGTTGAATCTGATCTACAGGAATATCATTACTCCCCAGACAAAATTGGATAAAGGAGCTAGAAAAGATAGACATTCTCATTGCTTTGGTGCCTGACATATAGCCGTCTACAATTAGATTTCTTTGGTCAAATCATTTATTGGATCATCACACAGCAGCTGGCAACCCTGCAAAGTATATTATCTCTGCCGTGTTGACAAGAGTGTTAGGATTTAGTCTTGTTGAAATAAGTTTGAAAATAGTCGTATTTATCATTTACCGGCTAAAGTACAAAAATGTTCTTTGCAGTGCTTTGAAAATCCAATAAGCCTGGATGGGTGTGAATGTCTGTGTGTGCCTCTATAATCAAACTAGCAGAAAGACTGAAAAGCAGTGTGGCTTAGTGGATAGAGCATGGGCCTGGATTCTAATGCCGCTGCTTGTCTGCTGTGTGACCTTGGGCAAGTGACTTCACTTCTCTGGGCCTCAGCTCCTTCATCTGTAGAATGGGGATTAATCAATCAATCAATCAATCGTATTTATTGAGCGCTTACTATGTGCAGAGCACTGTACTAAGCGCTTGGGAAGTACAAATTGGCATCACATAGAGACAGTCCCTACCCAACAGTGGGCTCACAGTCTAAAAGGGGGAGACAGAGAACAGAACCAAACATACCAACAAAATAAAATAAGTAGGATAGAAATGTACAAGTAAAATAAATAGAGTAATAAATATGTACAACCATATATACATATATACAGGATTAAGACCGTGAGCCCCACGTGGGACAACGTGATTACCTTGTGTCTACCTCAGCGCTTATTACAGCGCCTGGCACATAGTAAGAGTTTGACAAATACCATTAAAAAGAAAAAAAGGACTGGGGTGTCTTGGAGGTGTCAGCTGTGAAATGGGGTGTCTCTGAGCGGAGCAGTTAGAAGCAGTGGACAGAAGGGGAGAGGGAAAACTAAGGCAAGGGCATGGAGGGTGGGGAGGTTGGGGCTGAGGGGAGGAGAATAGGAGGAGAGAGAGAGGGGTGGAGACATCTGACCAGTCAACATCAGGGCCCAAGTAGTGAAGGTTGTCCGTTTTTTTATTTTGTTTTGCTTTTTTAATGGTATTTAAGCGCTTACTACGCTCCAGGTGCTCTACTAAGTGCTGGTGTATGGGGTTCACAATCATCCCCACTTGACAGATGAGGTAACTGAGGCCCAGGAAAGCGAAGTGACTTGCCCAAGGTCATGCAGCAGGCAAGCAGCGGAGCTGGGATTAGAACCCAGGTCCTCCTGACTCCCAGGAGAGAAACCGTGGCATTAAAATCTGGAGCTTCACTCTATTTACGACAGGCTGTTTATATCTTTCTCACCAGTCAAAGGTTAAAAGCACTGTGGATGATGTGTACCACTTTGTCCCTGACATACTTTTAATAATAATAATAATAATGATGGTGATGGCACTTGGTAAGTGCTTACTTTGTGCAAATCACTGTTCTAAGCACTGGGATTTCAATTAGAGCTCCATGTAGGGACTGCATCCAACCTGATGAACTCGCATGTACTCCAATCCTTAGAACAGTGCTTGGCACCTAGTAAACACCTAAAGAAAACTAAAATAATAATGGTAATAATAATAACAATAATAATAATGGCAGTTGTCCCATTTCTAAATAACGATACAACAGTAATAATGATGATATTTGTTAAGCACTTACTGTGTGCCAAGCCCTGTTCTAAGCACTTTGGGGAGACACAAGGTAATCAGGTTGTCCCACATGGGGCTCACAGTCTCAATCCCCATTTTGCAGAAGAGGCAACTGAGGCACAGAGCAGTTAAGTGATTTGCCCAACGTCACACCGCTGACAAGTAGCGGAGGCGGGATTATGGTACTTGTTAAGCGCTTACTATGTACCAAACACTGTTCTAAGCACTGGGATAAATACAAGATAGGTTGAATACAGTCCCTGTCCCAAATAGGGCTCGCGCTCTTAATCCCCATTTTGCAGATGAGGTAATGAAGCTCAGAGAAGTGAAGTGACTTACCCAAGGGCACACTGCTGACATGTAGCGGAGCTGGGATTTGAACCCATGACCTTCTGGCTCCCAAGCTCAGGTTCTATCTACTAAGCCACGCCGCTTCTCATACGTATACCTCCTCCGTGGAAGCGTCGCCTTGGGACCGAAGGACTTTAGCTCGGTTACGTCCAGACCGTCCCGACGAGGCCTCGGATGGTTCGTCGTTAAGCCGAGCGTGCGTTAGTGCAGCCGTTGTCCGGGACAGAAACGAGTCGCTTGTGCCAGAAGGTGACTGAACTTTGTGCCAGCCGCCACTTTTTCCCGGTCCCTCGAGTGGTCACAGTCAGACCTCAGTGCACCCAACTCGCAGAAACCCAAACTAGTGACCATTTGGCCTCCCTCCAGTCAATCAATGTTATTTATTGAGGGCTTCTTCTGGGCAGGGCACTGTACTAAGCACTTGGGAGAGGACAGCATGGTAGAGTTGGTAGACACATTCCCTAACCACAAGGATCTTCCATCATCATCATGATCATCAAAAGAAGCAGTGTGGCGCAGTGGAAAGAGCCCGGGCTTGGGAGTCAGAGGACATGGGTTCAAATCCTGACTCCGCCAATCAATCAATCAATCAATCGTATTTATTGAGCCCTATCTCAGACACTCCCCATGTTCATTCATTCATTCAGTCGTATTTATTGAGCACTTACAGTGTGCAGAGCACTGCACTAAGTGCTTGGGAAGTACAAGTTGGCAACATATAGAGACGGTCCCTACCCAACAGTGGGCTCACAGTCTAGAAACAGTGGGCTCACAGTCTAGAAACAGTGGGCTCACAGTCTAGAAATTGTCAGCTATGTGACTTTGGGCAAGTCACTTCACTTCTCTGGGCCTCAGTTCCCTCATCTGTAAAATGGGGATGAAGACTGTGAGCCCCCCGTGGGACAATCTGATCACCTTGTAACCTTCCCAGCGCGTAGAACAGTGCTTTGCACATAGTAACCACTTATTGCCATCATTATTTTTATTATCATTATTATCATCATAATTATGGTACTTGCTAAGCACACTTAGAGAAGCAGCATGGCTCAGTGGCTTAGTGGGAGTCAGAGGACGTGGGTGCTAATCTGACTCTGCTACTTGTCTGCTGTGTGACCTTGGGCAAGCCACTTAACTCTGTGCCTCAGTGACCTCATCTGGATAATGGGGATTAAGACTGTGAGCCTGATTACCTTGTATCTACTCCAATGCTTAGAACAGTGCTTGGCACATAGTAAGCACTTAACAAATATTATTATTATTATTATTATTATCATTATTATTATTATTATTTGTGCCAAGCACTGTTCTAAGTGCTGGGGTAAATACAAGTTAATCAGGTTGGACACAATCATCATCATCAATGTTATTTATTGAGGGCTTCCTCTGTGCAGAGCACTGTGCTAAGTGCTTGAGAGAGTACAGTACAGAAGAGTTGGTAGAAATGATCCCTGACCACAAGGAGCTTCCATCATCATCAATCAATCAATCAATCAATCAATCAGTCGTATTTATTGAGCTCTTACTGTGTGCAGAGCACTGTACTAAGCGCTTGGGAAGTACAAGTTGGCAACATATAGAGACAGTCCCTACCCAACAGTGGGCTCACAGTCATCAGCGCTTAGAACAGTGCTTTGCACATAGTAAGTGCTTAACTGACTGAGCTCCTTGTCTGACTGAGCTCCTTGTCTTCCCTCCCAAACCTTGTCCTCTCCCTGACTTTCCCATCTCTGTTGACGGCACTACCATCCTTCCCGTCTCACAAGCCCGCAACCTTGGTGTCATCCTCGACTCCGCTCTCTCATTCACCCCTCACATCCAAGCCGTCACCGAAACCTGCCGGTCTCAGCTCCGCAACATTGCCAAGCTCCGCCCTTTCCTCTCCATCCAAACCGCTACCCTGCTAATTCAAGCTCTCATCCTATCCCGTCTGGACTACTGCACTAGCCTTCTCTCTGATCTCCCATCCTCGTGTCTCTCTCCACTTCAATCCATACTTCATGCTGCTGCCCGGATTATCTTTGTCCAGAAACGCCCTGGACATATTACTCCCCTCCTCAAAAACCTCCAATGGCTACCGATCAATCTGCGCATCAGGCAGAAACTCCTCACCCTGGGCTTCAAGGCTGTCCATCACCTCGCCCCCTCCTACCTCACCTCCCTTCTCTCCTTCTACTGCCCAGCCCGCACCCTCCGCTCCTCCACCACTAATCTCCTCACTGTACCTCGCTCTCGCCTGTCCCGCCATCGACCCCCGGCCCACGTCATCCCCCGGGCCTGGAATGCCCTCCCTCTGCCCATCCGCCAAGCTCGCTCTCTTCCTCCCTTCAAGGCCCTGCTGAGAGCTCACCTCCTCCAGGAGGCCTTCCCAGACTGAGCCCCTTCTTTCCTCTCCCCCTCGTCCCCCTCTCCATCCCCCCCGTCTTACCTCCTTCCCTTCCCCACAGCACCTGTATATATGGTTGTACATATTTATTACTCTATTTATTTATTTATTTTACTTGTACATTTCTATCCTACTTATTTTATTTTGTTGGTATGTTTGGTTCTGTTCTCTGTCTCCCCCTTTTAGACTGTGAGCCCACTGTTGGGTAGGGACTGTCTCTATGTGATGCCAATTTGTACTTCCCAAGCGCTTAGTACAGTGCTCTGCACATAGTAAGCGCTCAATAAATACGATTGATTGATTGATTGATTAACAAATACCATCGTTATTATCAGTGGTATTTATTGAGCGCTCCCTGTGTCCTGCAGAGCACTGCAGTAAGCACTAAGAAGAGGACAGACAATACAGTAGGGTTGGTAGAAATGTTCATCATTATCAGTGGCATTTATTGAGCGCTTCCTAGGAGCAGAGCACTGTTGGGAGAGTACAACAGAGTCGGTAGGTAGGTTCCCAGCCCACAACGAGCTTACAGTCTAGGAGGGTCACGTCTAGAGGGAGAGGAATCGTAGAGTCTCGCCAACCATGGGGTGGCAATGGGTAACAACAGGGCATTGATGACTGGCCCTTATACCATTTTCAGAAGGCAGCTGAGTTCTGGAACCAGCCACGCACATTCCCCTTTGGTCCAGGGGTGTTTGTTCGTTTATTCATTCAACCAGTCATATTTATTGAGCACTTACTGTGTGTAGAGCACTGTACTAAGCTCTTGGGACAGTATAATATCAGAATAAACAGACACATTCCCTGTCCACAATGAGCTCACAGACTAGAGGCGGAGAGGCAGACATTAATAGAAATAAATAAAATTAGAGATATGTAGATAAGTGCTGTGGAGCTGGGAAGGGGGGATGAAGAAAGGGAGGAAATCAGGGCGACTCAGAAGGGAGTGGGAGAAGAGGCAAGGGGGGAGGTTAGAATGATTGTGCTCTTACGGGCTCGTACCCGGCTCGTTTTTAGATTAGACGCCTTGGAAAAGGAGAGGAAAATCCCCGCTCCCCTGGGCTTGAGGGTCCGGGAGGATGGTGACAAAGATGGTGGCCTCTAGGGAGGATTTGTTCCTAGATGGAGCCTCGACCCTTGTGCAGCCATGTTCATAATAATAATAAATAATGATGGCATTTGTTAAGCGCTTACTATGTGCAAAGCACTGTTCTAAGCGCTGGGGGGGATGCAAGGTGATCAGGTTGTCCCACGTGGGGCTCACAGTCTTAATTCCCCATTTTACAGATGAGGTAACAGGCGCAGAGAAGTTAAGTGACTTGCCCAAGGTCACACAGCAGACACGTGGAGGAGCTGGGTTTCGAATCCACGACCTCTGACTCCAAAGCCCGAGCTCTTTCCACTGAGCCACGCTGCTTCGGCTGTGGTGGTGGTGGGGATTCACAGTCTTTTAGACTGTGAGCCCACTGTTGGGTAGGGACTGTCTCTATATGTTGCCAATTTGTACTTCCCAAGCGCTTAGTACAGTGCTCTGCACATAGTAAGCGCTCAATAAATGCGATTGATTGATTGATCTCTGGGGGTACCTGAAGTCACACGGCAGGCAAGGGGAGGTGCTGGGATCACAGCCCAGGTCCTTCTGATTCCTAGCCATGTGCTGTATTGTCACGCAGTTCATTCAGTCATGTTTATTGAGCGCTTACTGGAAGCAGAGCACTGTACTGAGCTCTTGGGAAAGTACAATAGAACAGTAAACAGACACATTCCCTGCCCACAATGAGTTATCTTCCACGCTGATTCACCTCGGTAACTAAAGGTGTACAGTGATAAAGGAAACTTTGCTCCAGAATGCACCATTCATATCCTTTTCGGTACATAGACTGGCCATTTTAGACAGTGTGTGTGTATATCTGTTCATATTGTCTTGTAATTCGAACCGGCAATGCCCATGTTTCAAAGAAGATGTGAAGTATCTGACTGCAAAAAAACCAAAGTTGCCCATTGAACTTGGGAAGTTCCACAGGAGAATCTGTCTGTGGATTGTCGTCAACATCATCCTTTTCTACAGGTGCATCCTTCGCACTCCACCCCTTCTGCGTCTACCGCGGGTCCATCCTGCTGCCTCACATCCTTCTCCTTTCTCATCCCTTAGGTATGGATGACCGAGGAGGTCCAGCATCTTGGGGAACGAGCGGTCAGCTGAGTCCCTCCTACGACTCCTCTAGGGTAAGTTTGCCCGTCACCGCGGGATGGAAACGTGTCGGGAGGGTGAACAGAGACATTATTGGTGACTCCGGGAAGAACCCCCGGTTGTCCTGACGTTCCCAGGAAATCCGTTCGGGTGAGCAAAGTGGATTTTACCCGCTCTCTGTAAACTGCTGCCATGTTTTGTCTCAGAGGGGTTGCCCCTTGGTGTGACCGCTGAGGATGCCACTTCTTCTGTTGGTGTCCCATAATCCTCAGGGCTTTGGGTCATTCATTCATTCATTCAATCGTTATTTATTGAGCGCTTACTGTGTGCAGGGCACTGTACTAAGCGCTTGGGAAGTACAAGTTGGCAACATATAGGGACGGTCCCTACCCAACAGTGGGCTCACAGTCTTGGAGAAGTAGCATGGCTCAGTGGAAAGAGCACAGGCTTTGGAGTCAGAGTCATGGGTTCAAATCCCAGCTCCACCAATTGTCAGATGTGTTACTTCGGGCAAGTCACTTAGCTTCTCTGTGCCTCAGTTACCTCATCTGTAAAATGGGGGTGAAGACTGTGAGCCCCCAGTGGGACAACCTGATCACCTTGTAACCTCCCCAGTGCTTAGAACAGTGCTTTGCACGTAGTAAGAGCTTAATAAATGCCATTATTGTTATTATTATTATTATTATTAAGAGCTTAAAGGAGAACTGGATTCCATGGTCCCATTGGCTCTCCCTCCTTGTGATCCAGTGACAAGCCCTTGGGGGATGATTGGAGAAGGGGCTGGTCTCACTCCAAGGACCCTTCTTCCCCAAGGCTTGGTTATAATAATAATAATAATAATAATGATGGTATTTGTTAAGCGCTTACTATGTGCAAAGCACTGTTCTAAGCGCTGGGGAAGATACAAGGTTATCAGGTTGTCCCACAGGGGGCTCACAGTCTTAGTCCCCATTTTACAGATGAGGGAACTGAGGCCCAGAGAAGTTAAGTGACTTGCCCAAAGTCACACAGCTGACAAGTGGCAGAGCTGGGATCTGGGTTATCATCATCATCACCATCAATCGTATTTATTGAGCGCTTACTGTGTGCAGAGCACTATACTAAGCGCTTGGGAAGTACAAGTTGGCAACATATAGAGACAGTCCCTACCCGACAGTGGGCTCACAGTCTAAAAGGGGGTCCCGGAAGGTGCCATCTTGACCACAGAGGGATATTTTAACAGAAGCATATGTTTCCTCAAGGCTGTCGCGTAGGAGGAGTCCAAGCTGAGCCCCATTCATGTTCTGCCTCTTTCAGCAAGTGTGAGAATCCACCGTCCTGTTTTACCATCCCCGGCCACTCAACGCATGAACTTTCCGCTCACCACCCCTTCAAATTATTTTCGTGCAATGTGTGGGCAGGGAGCTTGTCTGCCGGCTGTGTTGTATCATACCCTCCCAAGCGTTTCGTACAGTGCTCTGTGTCCAGGAAGCGCTCGCCAAATACCCGCGATGAGAAGGGCTCACCGGGAGAGAAGAGGTTGAAGGCGAGTACAGAGAAAAACCAGGAGCGTTGTCAGTAGGGTGTCAGGCCCATGATCCTTCCAGCCCAGGATTCTGCCGCTGAGGGTGGTACCAGGGAACTGGGAGAAGCCCGCGGCAGTTGCCCTCCAGGTCACCCACTCTCCTGATTAGGAAGAAACCATCCAGAACTCTACAGCCCAACCAGGGAGGGTACGGTGCTCTAGCACTTAGTACAAGGGTTAAAACAGTGTGGCTTCATCATCATCATCATCATCAATCATATTTATTGAGCGCTTACTATGTGCAGAGCACTGTACTAAGCGCTTGGGAAGTACAAATTGGCAACATATAGAGACAGTCCCTACCCAACATTGGGCTCACAGTCTAAAAGGGGGAGACAGAGAACAAAACCAAACATACTAACAAAATAAAATAAATAGAATAGATATGTACAAGTAAAATAAATAAATAGAGTAATAAATATGTACAAACATATATACATATATATAGGTGCTGTGGGGAAGGGAAGGAGGTAAGATGGGGGGATGGAGAGGGGGAGAGGAAGGAAGGGGCTCAGTCTGGGAAGGCCTCCTGGAGGAGGTGAGCTCTCAGCAGGGCCTTGAAGGGAGGAAGAGAGCTAGCTTGGTGGATGGGCAGAGGGAGGGCATTCCATGCCCGGGGGATGACGTGGGCCGGGGGTCGATGGCGGGACAGGCGAGAACGAGGTACGGTGGCTTAGTGGATAGAGCACGGACCTGGGAGTTGGAAGGACCTGGGATCTAATCCTGGCTCAGCCACATGTCGGCTGTGTGACCTTGGTCAAGTCACTTCACTTCCCTGGGCCTCAGTTACCTCAACTGCAAAATGGGGATGAAGAGTGTGAGCTGTATGTGGGACAGGGACTGTTTCCAACCTGTTTATCTTGTGCTTAGAACAGTGCTTGGCGCATAGTAAGACCTCAACAAGTACCATAATCATTAATGAGTAACATAATAATTACTATTAGTAATAATGATAGCATTTATTAAGGGCTTACTATGTGCAAAGCACTGTTCTAAGCGCTGAGGGGGGATACAAGGTGATCAGGTTGTCCCACGGGAGACTCACAGTCTTCATCCCCATTTTACAGATGAGGGAACTGAGGCCCAGAGAAGTTAAGTGACTTTCCCACAGTCACACAGCTGACAGTTCACGACCTCTGACTCCAAAGCCCGGGCTCTTTCCACTGAGCCACGCTGCTTCTCTTAGTAGTAGAAGTACTTTGCATTGCACAGAGTAAATGCTCAATAAATATCGAAACTTAGTCCTGGAGTATAGAAGTCGAATTGGGGCCTCCCCCCAGCCCCCGGCTCAGGATCTGTAGTCTGAGGTACAGAGTGGTACAGTGCTCTGCGCACAGTAAGCACTCAATAAATTCGATTGACTGAATGAGTGAATGAATGATTAAGGGATCACTCTCCACAAGGCTGAAGGTGCCAACTGATTTCATTCATTCAATCGTATTTATTGATCGCTTACTGTATGCAGAGCACTGTACTAAGTGCCTCTTGATGACAGGGAGAAGTCAACGGCGTTTTCCCGGGAGCATCCATGGAACCACCGGTCGGGCGATCCCTCTCTTGGAGCTCTCGGAGGGAGGAAGGAGGGGCTCGAGATCCCACTAGAGTCACCTTTCATTCATTTATTCAGTCACATTTATCGAGCACTTACTGTGTACAGAGCACTGTACTCAGTGCTTGGAAGAGGGCAGTGAAACAAAAAACGACATTCTGTTTGTGAACTTGAAACTTCTCATGTTTTTCTGAGGCGTGCAGTCAAGCGTTTGTTCTCGCTTCTGTAACAGAAAGCGCTTAATGGACACATCTCCTGGTGCGTGAAACCTCTGCTGTCTTCTGCCTGCAGCGTTCATGTAAATAAAACGCCCCAAAATTTAACTGACATCCAAGCCCTCGAGCAGGTCCGATCATAGTTCCCTGTCAGATTCACACTCCCCGCTCCTGTTTCAGCTCGGGTTCGGGGGAACGGAGTGGGAGGGGATCACCCCTTGGTGGTTGGGAGGGAGTGTGAGTGTCCCAAAGTTGGGTGGGAAGGCAGGGGAACGATGAATAATCATCGGGGTATTTAATAATTGTGGTGTTTGTTAAGCGCTTACTATATGCCAGGCAATGTACTAAGTGCCGGGGAGGATATAAGCAAATTGGGTTGGACACAGTCCCTGTCCCACGTGGGGTTAGTGTCACTCCCCATTTTACAGATGGGGTCACTGAGGCCCAGAGAAGTGAAGGGACTTGCGCAAGGTCACATAGCAGACAAGTGGCAGAGCCAGGATTAGAACCCATGGCCTTCTGTCTCCCAGATCGTGATCTAGTCACTATGCCATGCTGTTTCCCCGATTCCCGATCTCTCCAAAACTTTAGGCTTGGTTGTCCGGGCCTCCCTGATTGATTGAGGTCCTGCTTGGGGGCTGACCTTGAACTTATTGGATCATTCTTCCTTGGATAACTCTCTTAGACTGTGAGCCCACTGTTGGATAGGGACTGTCTCTATATGTTGCCAGCTTGTACTTCCCAAGCGCTTAGTACAGTGCTCTGCACACAGTAAGCGCTCAATAAATACGATTGATTGATTGATTGATTTTAGATTATAAGCTCACTGTGGGCAAGGATCATGTCTGTCGACTGTCCTGTATTATTCTTCCCCCAAGTGCCTTAGGACACATCTGTAATTTATTTTATTTATATTAATGTCTGTCTCCCTCTCTAGACTGTAAGCTCTTTGTGGGTGTGGAGTGTGTGTTTATCATTAGATTGTACTCTCCCAGGCACCTAGTACAGTGCTCTGCCCCCAGTAAGTGCCCAACAAATATGATTGACTGACTGACAGATCTAGTGGAGAGAGCACAGGCCCTGGAGTTAGAAGGACTTGGGTTCTAATCCCAGCTCTGCCAATTCATTCAATCGTATTTATTGAGCACTCAATAAATATGAATGAATGAATGAGCACTTACTGTGTGCAGAGCACTGTACTAAGCGCTTGGGAAGTACAAGTTGGCAACATATAGAGACGGTCCCTACCCAACAATGGGCTCACAATCTAGAAGGGGGACACAATTGCTTGCTTTGTGACCTTGGGCCAGTCACTTCACTTCTCTGTGCCTCAGTTTCTTGAGCTATTAAGTAGGGATATTTGTCCTCCCTCCTACTTAGACTCTGAGCCCCGTGTGAGGCAGATACTGTTCTAATTAGGTTCTAATTAGGTCGTATCTTTAGAAAGTTTGGTGGTTCATGCCCACCCAGGGATGGTGGCTTTATAGTGAAGCAGTGTGGCTCAGTGTAAAGAGCATGGGCTTGGGAGTCAGAGGTCATGGGTTCCAATGCCGGCTCTGCCACTTGTCAGCTGTGTGATTTTGGGCAAGTCACTTAACTTCTCTGTGCTGTAGTTACCTCATCTGTAAAATGGGGATTAACTGTGAGCCCTTTAGAGGACAACCTGATTGCCTTGTATCCCCCCCAGCGCTTAGAACAGTGCTTGACACATAATAAGCGCTTAACAAATGCCATTATTATTATAGTAAGTTCTTACCATAGCACCCCCAAATCAGAATTATTGATTATCAACCACACCCAGCATCTGATAGGTGATCTTCTGCCTGACGCATCAGGCAGAAACTCCTCACCCTGGGCTTCAAGGCTGTCCATCCCCTCGCCCCCTCCTACCTCACCTCCCTTCTCTCCTTCTCCAGCCCAGCCCGCACCCTCCGCTTCTCTGCTGCTATCCTCCTCACCGTGCCTCGTTCTCGCCTGTCCCGCCATCGACCCCCGGCCCACGTCCTCCCCCTGGCCTGGAATGCCCTCCCTCCCCACATCCGCCAAGCTAGCTCTCTTCCTCTCTTCAAGGCCCTACTGAGAGCTCACCTCCTCCAGGAGGCCTTCCCAGACTGAGCCCCCTCCTTCCTCTCCCCCTCCGCCCCCTCTCCATCACCCTCGTCTTACCTCCTTCCCTTCCCCACAGCACCTGTATATATGTATATATGTTTATACGTATTTATTACTCTATTTTATTTGTACATATCTATTCTATTTATTTTATTTTGTTAATATGTTTTGTTTTGTTCTCTGTCACCCCCCTTCTCGACTGTGAGCCCACTGTTGGGTAGGGACCGTCTCTATATGTTGCCAACTTGTACTTCCCAAGCGCTTAGTACAGTGCTCTGCACACAGTAAGTGCTCAATAAATACGATTGATTGATTGATAGATCTTACCATGGAGCCAGAAGAGGTGGATCTTGGTTTGGAGATGATTCTTGAAACCTTAGTTATTTTTAGGTTCACGCAATTCAGCAAATTAAATGCACAGCCCCATGTCCACTATCACCTTGCCCTCTCCTACCTCACCTCGCTACTCTCCTATTCCAACCCTGCCTGCGCACTTCTCTCTCCTGGTGCTAACCTTCTCGCTGTACCTCGATCTAGTCAGTCTCTCCGCCGACCTCTAACCCACGTCTTCCCTCTGGCCAGGAACGAAAACCTTCCTTCCTCAAATCCAACAGACAATAACTCTCCCCTCCTTCAAAGCCTTTTATTGAAAGCCCATCTCCTCCAAGAGGCCTTCCCTGACTAAGCCCTCCTTTCCTCTTCTCTCACTCCATTCTGCATCATCCTGATTTGCCTCTCCACTAATGTACATATCTGTAATTTATTTGTATTAATGTCCTTCTCCCCCTCTAGACTCTAAACTTGTTGTGGGCAGGGAGTATCTGTTTATTGTTGAATTGTACTCTCCCAGGCACTTAGTATAGTGCTGTGCACACAGTAAGCACCTAATAAATGTGCTTGAATGAGGACGCGGAAGGCCTGGTGTGGAATGGAGCTGGGCTCTCTGCCCGCTCTTGCATAGCTGCTGTGACTCAAAGGTGCCCTGGCAGCTAAGATGCCAACTGCACCCAGAACTAAACGTGTCCCACTCCAGTCAGTCATTCATCCCTATTTTATTGAGCGCTTACTGTGTGCAGAACACTGTACTAAGTGCTTGGGAGACGACAACATAACAATTAAACAGCATGGCTCAGTGGAAAGTGCACGGGCTTTGGAGTCAGAGGTCACGGGTTCGAACCCCGACTCTGCCATGTGTCTGCTGTGTGATCTTGGGCAAGTCACTTAACTTCTCTGGGCCTCAGTTACCTCATCTGTAAAATGGGGATTAAGACTGTGAGCCCCATGTGGGACAACCTGATCACCCTGTATCCTCCCCAGCGCTTAGAACAGTGCTTTGCACATAGTAAGCGCTTAACAAATGCCAGTTATTATTATTATTATTATTAAACGGACACATTCCTATCCTCCACGAGCTTACAGTGACCTAACTGTGCCATAGTTATGCGACCCAGCTCACCTCCTCCAGGAGGCCTTCCCAGACTGAGCCCCCTCCTTCCTCTCCCCCTTGCCCCCCAATCCTCCGTCTTACCTCCTTCCCTTCATCATCATCAATCGTATTTATTGAGCGCTTACTGTGTGCAGAGCACTGTACTAAGCGCTTGGAAAGTACAAATTGGCAACATATAGAGACAGTCCCTACCCAACAGTGGGCTCACAGTCTAAAAGAGTGGGCTCACAGTCTACTGCACCTCCTGCACCTGTAATAAATATGTACAAACATATGTATATATGTTTGTACATATTTATTACTCTTTATTTATTTATTTATTTTACTTGTACATATCTATTCTATTTATTTTATTTTGTTAATATGTTTGGTTTTGTTCTCTGTCTCCCCCTTCTAGACTGTGAGCCCACTGTTGGGTAGGGACTGTCTCTATATGTTGCCAACTTGTACTTCCCAAGCGCTTAGTACAGTGCTGTGCACACAGTAAGCGCTCAATAAATATGATTGATTGATTGATTTCATTCATTACGGCTAATAAGCTGCCCGCTGCCTTTTTTTTTTTCTTCTTTTTTAAGATATTTGTTAAGTGTTTACTATGTGCCAGGCATGGTACAAAGTTCTGGAGTAAACCGTTTGGACACAGTCCTTGTCCCACCTGGCCTAGTGGCCAGAACCCGGGCCTGGGAATCAGAAGGTCGTGGGTTCTAATCCTGGCTCCACCACTTGTCTGCTGGGTGGCCTTGGGCAAGTCGCTTCACGTCTCTGGGCCTCAGTTACCACGTCTGTAAAATGGGGATTGAGACTGTGAACCCCATGTGGAATAGGGACTATGTCCAACCTGATTTGTGTCCTCCCCAGCGCTTAGAACAGTGCTTTGCACATAGTAAGCGCTTAACAAATACCATCATTATTATTATTATTTGCTTGTATCCACCCCAGCGCTTAGTATAGTGCCTGGTACAAAGTAAGCACTTAACAAATACCATCATCATCAATCCCGATTTTACAGATGAGGGAACTGAGGCACAGAGAAGTGAAACAGCTTGCCTGAGGTCACCCAGCAGAAGCCGTGGAGACAGGATCCCTCCTCCAACATTACCATCCTGATTTCCCACTACAACCCAGCCGAAATACTTTGCTCATATAGTCATCATCATCATCATCAATCATATTTATTGAGCATTTACTGTGTGTAGAGCACTGTACTAAGCGCTTGGGAAGTACAAATTGGCAACGTAAAGAGACAGTCCCTACCCAACAGTGGGCTCACAGTCTAAAAGGGGGAGGCAGAGAACAAAACCAAACATACTAACAAAATAAAATAAATAGAATAGATATGCACAAGCAAAATAAATAGAGTAATAAATATGTACAAACATATATACATATATACAGGTGCTGTGGGGAGGGGAAGGAGGTAAGATGGGGGGATGGAGAGGGGGATGCCAACCTACTCACTGTACTTCAATCTCATCTCTCTCGCCAACATCCCCTTGTCTACGTCCTACCTTTGGCCTGGACACCTTCCCTCTTCATATCTGACAGAAGATCTCTTGCCCCACATTCAAAAACCTTAATAAAAGCACATCTCCTCCAGGACCCCTTCGAGACTGTGAACCCGCTGTTGGGGAGGGACCGTCTCTATACGTTGCCAACTTGTACTTCCCAAGCGCTCAGTACAGTGCTCTGCACACAGTAAGCGCTCAATAAATAGGATTGAATGAATGAATGAATGAACCCAGGTCCTTCAACTCCCTGCAGGGGCTGTTTCCACTGGCCACAAGGCTTCTCAGCCTTTGATCTTGGGCCTCTCTGTTGTCGGTGATATCCTTTTATCCCATCCAAGAGGCACTCCTTAAATTCCAGGGAATGGGTGGAGGGGGAAGGGCAGGTGTCAGCTTCTCCCCCTCATCATTTCCTAGTCTCCCCCTTCCTCAAGCCTCTCAAGGTCTTTTTCTCTCCTTCCTTGCTCTCGTGTAGCTGGTAACCCTGATAAGCAGCGTGGCTCAGTGGAAAGAGCCCGGGCTTTGGAGTCAGGGGTCATGGGTTCGAATCCCAGCTCTGCCACTTGTCAGCTGTGTGGCTTTGGGCAAGTCACTTAGCTTCTCTGTGCCTCAGTTCCCTCATCTGTAAAATGGGGATGAAGACTGTGAGCCCCCCGTGGGACAACCTGATCACCTTGTAACCTCCCCAGTGCTTAGAACAGTGCTTTGCACATAGTAAGCGCTTAATAAATGCCATCATCATCATCATCATCATCTCCTTGTAACCTCCCCAGTGCTTAGAACAGTGCTTTGCACATAGTAAGCGCTTAATGCCATCATCATCATCATCATCTCCTTGTAACCTCCCCAGCACTTAGAACAGTGCTTTGCACATAGTAAGCACTTAATAAATGCCGTCATTATTATTATTATTATTATTAACCCCTTTCCCCCTGCACTCTGCCCTTGACATATCCCACAGTTTTCTATTTAATAATAATAATGATGGCATTTGTTAAGTGCTTACTATGTGCAAAGCACTGTTATAAGCACTGGGGGGGGACACAAGGTGATCAGGTTGTCCCACGTGGGGCTCACAGTCTTAATCCCCATTTTACAGACAAGCTAACTGAGGTACCGAGAAGCTAAGTGAGTTGCCCAAGGTCACACAGCTAACAATTGGTGGAGCTGAGAGTAGAACCCATGACCTCTGACTCCCAAGCCTGTGCTCCTTCCACTGAGCCATGCGCTTCTCACTCACTCACGATATTTCTGCTACCTCGCCTTCTCAGACATCTTTGCCTGCCTCACACAGAGAACTGCCCTAGTCTCTAGGAGGAGCTAGAGCAGTCAATCAATCAGTGGTATTTGTTGAGCACTTACTATGTGCAGAGCACTGTACTGAGCGCTGGGAGGGTCCAAGGCAGCAGAGTTAGCGGGTACGTCCCTTGCCCTTCAAAGCACTCCCAAACTAAGCTCCCCCTTTCCTCTTCTCCCACTCCCTTCTGCGTCACCCTGACTTGTTCCCTTTCTTCATCCCTTCTCCCAGCCCCACAGCACTTATGTATATATGTGTCATTTATTAATAATAATAATAATAACAATGTTGGTATTTAAGTGCTTACTATGTGCCAAGCACTGTTCTAAGCACTGGATGGGATACAGGATAATCAGGGTTGTCCCCTGTGGGGCTCACAGTCTTAATCCCTACTTTACAGATGAGGGGACTGAGGCACAGAGAAGTTAAGTGACTTGCCCAAAGTCACACAGCTGACAGATGGCAGAGCCGGGATTTATTTATTTCTATTGGTGTCCATCTCCCCCTCTAAACTCCAAGCCTGCTGTGGGCAGGGAATATGTCAGTTTATTGTCATACTCTGCTCTTCCCAGTGCTTAGTATAGTGCTCTGCACACAGTGAGGGCTCAGTAAATACAATTGAATGAATGAACATGCCTACCCTCCAGAGGGGGAGACCGACATTACTATAAATCAGTAATTTTTATTAGATAATTTCAAGATCGGAACATAATCAATCAATCAATCGTATTTATTGAGCGCTTACTGTGTGCAGAGCACTGTACTAAGCGCTTGGGAAGTACAAGTTGGCAACATGTAGAGACAGTCCCTACCCAACAGTGGGCTCACAGTCTAAAAACATAAGTGCTAGGAACATAAGTACTATGTGTACATATAATTCTGTTTATTTGTGTTGATGCCTGTTTACTTGTTTTGATGTCTGTTTCCCCCCATCTAGACTGTGAGCCCGTTGTGGGCAGGGATTGTCTCTCTTTGTTGCTGATTTCCAAACTTTCCAAACAGTACAGTGCTGTGCATACAGTAAGCTCTCCATAAATACAGTTGAATGAATGAATGTTGGGACCGTCTCTATATGTTGCCAACCTGTACTTCCCAAGCACTTAGTACAGTGCTCTGCACACAGTAAGCGCTCAATAAGTACAACTGAATGAATGAATGACTGATTGAGGGTGGGGGCGAAGAGCAGATGCCTAAAGGTCCCAGACCTGCATGGATCACACAGAAGGGAGGCAGAGATGGGGAAAAGAGAGATTAGTCGGAGAAGACAGCTTGGAGGAGATGGAACGACCCAAATAGTGGTGTGGCATATGTGGAGAGGGAGGACCTTGGAAAGGGAAGAAAAGGAAGACATGATCCTTACCCTCGTGGAGCTCATGAAGGCTTTTTTGTGTCCTAGTCGTTCCTATTTATTGTATGTTTGGCAAGAGTCTCCTCAGTGAGGTTTTTCAACTCCAGTAATAATAGTTGTATTTGTTAAGAACTTCCAGGTACTGTCCGTCTCTCCCTCTAGACTGTGAGCTTGTTAAGGGCAGGCAGAGCACACTGCAACAAAATTAGCAGGCAAGTTTCCTTCCCCTTCCTGTGTAGAGACAATCTGTCTTTTGTTGTGTGGTAGGATCTTTCTAGACTGTAAGGTCGTTGTGGGCAGGGAACGTCGCTACCAACCCTGTTGCATCATGCTCTCCCAAGTGCTTAGTCCAGTGCCCCGCACCCCGTAAGTGCTTGATAAATACCGTTAATGGATCGATTGGTAATTTCACTTCTGCCTTGTTGTCTGTTGGTCGTTATGCAATGTCTGCTCGAAAAGAATGATGATTGACATATTTGTTGAGCTCTGTGTACCAAGCGCTGGTCTAACAGCTGGGGTAGTTGTAAGATAATCAGATAATAATAATTGTGGTATTTGTTAGGCGCTTATGGTGTGTCAGGCACTGGACTAAGCCCTGGGGTAAATACAAGATAATTGGGTTGGACGTAGTCCCTGCCCCACACTGGGCTCACAGTCTTCATCCCCATTTTACAGATGAGGTAACTGAGGCCCAGAAAAGTGAAATGACTTGCCCAGAGGCACACAGCAGACCAATGGGAAGCAACATGGCTCAGTGGAAATAGCACAGGCTTGGGAGTCAGAGTTCATTGGTTCAAATCCCGGCTCTGCCATTTGTCAGCTGTGTGACTTGGGGCACGTCGCTTAACTTCTCTGGCCCTCAGTTACCTCATCTGTAAAATGGGGTTGAAGACTGTGAGCCCCGCCGGGACAACCTGATCACCTTGTAACCTCCCCAGCGCTTAGAACAGTGCTTTGCACATAGTAAGCACTTAATAAATGCCATTATTATTGTTATTGTGTGGCAGAGCCGGGATTAGAATCAATCAGTCAATCGTATTTATTGAGCGCTTACTGTGTGCAGAGCACTGTACTAAGCGCTTGGGAAGTACAAGTTGGCAACATATAGAGACAGTCCCTACCCAACAGTGGGCTCACAGTCTAAAAGGGGGAGGCAGAGAACAGAACCAAACATACTAACAAAATAAAATAAATAGAATAGATATGTACAAGTAAAATAAATAAATAAATAGAGTAACAAATATGTACAAACATATATACATATATACAGGTGCTGTGGGGAAGGGAAGGAGGTAAGATGGGGGGGATGGAGAGGGGGACGATGGGGAGAGGAAGGAAGGGGCTCAGTCTGGGAAGGCCTCCTGGAGGAGGTGAACCCACATCCTCTGAGTTCCAGGCCCTTGTGATTCCCAGGCACGTGCTCTATCCACTAGGCCATGCTCCTTCCCTAAGTCCCAGACCCTCATGTGTACTGATCACATGCATGTATTAAGCTGATCAGACCCAGTCCCTGCCTCACATGTATTGGAGTATTGAATCCCCAAGTTGAGGAAGCTGAGGCTGTGAGAAGTCGGACTTGCCCAGGGTCACACAGCAGGCAAGAGGCAAAGAAGGGATTCGATCCCAGGTCGCCTGACCCCCACGCCCCTGCTCTTTCCACTAGGCCTCGCCGCTCTCCTGATCGTAATATGCCGGGCTAGTCCTCCCGTGGCAGGTGAACCCCAGTTTTCAGCCAGCAGTTATCCGAGACTCGGATGGGATGCCTCGAGCGCTTCCCCTGACCTCCCGGCTTGCGATTTCCCAATTTCAGCCGACCAGACAGCTGCCCGTTGTCATCCATTCTCCTCATGTGCCCCAGCCTGTGGAGCCATGGGGCAGCGTGACATTGCTACCTTCATTCCACCCCTTCCGCACTGGGGCTTCGACTGCTGCTGGGAGAAGGGCCGGGCGAGGCCCATGTGGGACAGGGACTGTCGTGGATCTGCCTCGGCGCTCAGTACAGCGTGTGGCACACAGTAAGCACTTCACACAGTGACGCAGATCATTGCTGCTGATGAACCTGCTCAAGGAGTTGGAAGCAGCAACCTGGGCATGAGTTGATTAGGGCTACAACAGTGGTGGGGTTGGAGGGTGGAGGGGGGGTCCTCCAGATTGTAAACGTCTTGTGGGGGCAGGGATCATATCCACCAACTCTATCCTATTGATCTCTCTCTCTTTCTGTCTCCCCCTCTGACTTTCATTCATTTATTCGATTGTATTTATTGAGCGCTCACTGTGTGCTATATTAAGTGCTAGTATAATGATAAACAGACACATTCCCTGTCCACAGCGAGCTTGCGGTCTAGAGCGAGGGAGACAGACCTTAATATAAATAAGTAAATGACAGATATGAACATAAGTCTTGGGCTGGGAGAGGGGAAGAATCAATCAGTCGTATTTATTGAACGCTAACTGTGTGCAGAGCACTGTACTAAGCGCTTGGGAAGTACAAGTTGGCAACATAGGGACAAGAACAAAGGGAGTAAGTCAGAGTGACGCAGAGGAAAGTGGGGGCTCAGGGAAGGCCTAGACTGATACGGTTCACTCACTAGACTCTGTGAGCTCCAGGGGGGCCTGATTTATCTTGTATCTCCCCCAGCACTTAGTGCAGTGCTTGGAACATAGCGCTTAATAAATAGCACAATTATTGTTAGTATTATTATTACCCCTAGTGCCTAATGCAATCAATCAATCAATTGTATTTATTGAGCACTTACTGTGTGCAGAGCACTGTACTAAGCACTTGGGAAGTACAAGTTGGCAACATATAGAGACAGTCCCTACCCAACAGTGGGCTCATAGTCTAAAAGGGGGAGACAGAGAACAAAACCAAACATACTAACAAAATAAATAGAATAGATATGTACAAGTAAATTAAATAGAGTAATAAATATGTACCAACATATATACATATATACAGGTGCTGTGGGGAAGGGAAGGAGGTAAGATGGGGGGACGGAGAGGGGGTGCTCTGCACCCAGTAAGCTTTCAATAAATTCCACTGATTAATCAATTGACTGGCACCGGGAGATACCCTGAAAAAATAGACACTAAATCTACTATTTTTGTGTGCAGGAGCCCATTGCGGGCCAGGACTCCACATCAGTGGGATTCATTGAGCTACTGTGTGCAGAGCACTGTACTAAGCGCTTGGAGAGACAGTCCAACAGAGTAGGTAGACACATTCCCTGCCTACAGTGAGCTTACCGTCTACAGGAGGAGACAGGTGTTAATAGAGCCTGTTTTAGTTTGGTCTCTTCCCACCATCTTTTTCACTGAAAATACATCTGAATCTTGCATTTTCACACCAATGTCGTGTTTTGCCTGGATTGATAAGCAGCATGGCCTAGGGGTTAGAGCACGGACCTAGCGGTCAGAAGATCATGGGTTCTAATCCCGGCTCCATCACTTGTCTGCTGGGTGACCTTGGGCAAGTCACTTAACTTCCCTATGCCTCAGTTACCTCATCTGTAAAATGGGGATTAAGGCTGCGAGCCCCATGTGGGAAAGGGACTCATTATCTCCTATCTACCCCAGTGCTTAGAACAGTGGCTAGCACATAGTAAGTGCTAAACAAATACCATCATTATTATCATTATTAAGAGCCAAAGCCTTAGCGTGCGAATGAACTTCTCAAAATGTCTGAAGGGTTACCTTTGTCTGAATTTAGAGGCAGATGCTTTTCCATATAATAGTGGCTCGTGCCACCGTTGGACTCTGAATATTTGCTCTGACCACCCGCGGTTGATGATAAACCACACGACACAATCGCTCTTTGATGTTGCATGCATATGACCCACACAGGATGTGCACTTTGATAACGGAGTTATCGAAGTGCTCGTCCACACAACCCCTGGGACTGAGGCAATGTCAGCCTTTGGTTATTGATTTCCAGTACACTTCTCTAGGCCCTTAAGGCAAAAAATGAATACTCCAGCTGCACATAAGTTAGTGAGCAAGGGCAAAGCATTACCCTTTAAGGAAGGTTGCCCCTCTATAATGTAACAGAGATAGAATGGTGAAATGGATAGAGCTTGGGCTTGGGAGTCAGAAGGTCAGGGGTTCTAATCCTGGCTCCATCACATATCTGCTGTGGGACCTTGGGTGAGTCACTTCACTTCTCTGGGCCTCAGTTGCCTCATCTCTGAGACTCATATAGGACAGGAACTATGTCCAATTCGATTTGCTTGTATCCATCCCAGTGTCCATCACATAAGTGTTTAAGAAAGGCCATTATTATTATTATTATTATTATGTGGGACAGGGATAGTGTCCAACCTGATTAACTCCTATCTACCCCAGTGCTTAGAAGAGTGCTTGGCACCTGATAAGCACTTAACAATGACCATCATCACGATTAGTATAATTATTATTATTTTTATTATTATTATTATTTCCCCATTTGTGAAATGGGAAGGAAACAGCTGTTGCCCCTCCCTCTTTGATTGGGAACCCAGGTCGAAAGGGGACGGTGTCCCTCCTGATGAGCTTGTATCGGCCTCAGGCCTGAACATGGTGCTTGGTACATAGTAAACGCTTAATAAATGCCTTTTTAAAAATATAGTACTACCTACTATTATTGTTCTTATGACTATTAAAGACAGGGAGGCTCAGCCCCTCTTTGTGATGCCCTGTAGGGTAGTGGGCAACAAGAAGACCTCAGGGGCCCTGCCAGTGGGCCGGCACACTTGAACAATGAGTCTTTGATGCTTCGAGCCCCAAGTGGGAAGAAAAGCACCCGGCTTGTCTCCCTCAATCTCCCAAAGTTGCTTTTGAGTATTTGACTGGAAGCCGTTTGCAGAGACGGGCTGTCAAGTCACATTGCACAGAGAGATGGATCCGACTTTCTGCAGAATTAACAAGAGGAGCAGAAGCTATTGAAAGATCATTTACTGTGTGGTGGGGGGATGGGTTGGATTTCAAGGAACTGGGTTAAAGGGAGCTCTCTTGTTTTTATGGTATTTGTTAAGCCCGTACTCCGTGCCAGGCAGTGTACGAAACTCTGGGGTAGATACCAGCTAATCAGGTTGGACCCGATCCCTGTCCCACATGGGGCGCAAGGTCTTAATCCCCATTTTACAGATGACGGAACTGAGGCTCAGGGAAGTGAAGCGACTTGCCAACCGTCACAAAGCAGACAGGTGGTGGAGTCAGGATTAGAATCCAGGTCTCAGTGACTCCCAGCTCATCCTGTATCCACTGGGCCACACTACTTCTCCTGCCCATGATTGAGGGCCTGTGGTTTAGGGAGGCCAGTGTGTGTGTGTGTGTGTGTGCGCGCGCGCACGCACGTGTGTGTGTTTTTAGGGGGCGGGGGGTGGTCCCAGGAGAGAAAATTGTGGAGGGAGAGAGAGACCCAGAGCAGGAGACATCACCTGCCGTCTGTCCTGGTCTGAGCTGCTGAAGAAGAGGAAGAGTATTTGTTAAGCACTTAATATGTGACAGGACCCGTAGTCAGTCACAGTTGTATATATTGAGCTCTTACCTTGTGCAGAGCACTGTACTAAGAGCTTGGGAGAGTACAATGTAACAGACACCTTGCCTGCCCACAACAAGCTTTCAATCTAGAGGAGGAGATTGTACTAAGCACCGGGGTAGATACAAGCTAATCAGGTTGGACCCAGTCCATGTCCCACATGGGGCTCATGGTCTTAATCCCCCATTTTACAAATAAAATAACTGAGGCAGAGAACAACTGAAGCAACTGAGGTGGAGAGAAGTGACGTGACTCGGCCACGGTGATGCAGCGGATAAGTATTAGAACCCAGGTCAGGAGAAGCAGCATGGTGTAGTGGTTAGAGCACGGACCTGGGTTCTAATCCAGGCTCTGCCACTTGTCTGCTGTATGACCTTGGGTAAGCCCTTAACTTCTCTGGGCCTTACCTCCTATGTATAATGAGGATTGGGACTGTGAGCCCCATGTGGGACAGGGACTGTGTCCATCCCAATTTATTTGTACCCACCCCAGCGCTTAGTACACTGCCCAGCACTAGTAAGCACTTAACAAATACCATAATTATTATTATTATTGTAACTCCCAGAGCTGATGCTCTTGGTAGATTGGGAGCCTTGTATGGGACATAGACTGTGCTTCCTCTGATCATCTGGTATCCACAGCACATAGTAAATGCTTAATAAATGGCAATCAGTCGATCGGTCACTGGTCTGTATTGAGCGCTCACTGTAGGCGGGCACTGTACTAAGTGCTTTGGAGAGTACAACTCAACAATATAATAGATACATTCCCTGCCCACACAGCAGGGATTATATTAGAGATGAGAACCAAGGTTCTTCCGACTTCCAGGCCGTTGCTCTGTCCACTATGCCACACTGCTTCTTTTCTGCCTGTCCAAGGTCTGATTATGAGCAATAGTTCTGTAATGAATACCATTATTATTAGTACTAGTATCATCATCATCAATATCATTATCATTGATTTAGTTGGTGTGTTTCAAGCGATTCTCTCCCCACTCCTCACCCTCTCTCCTTCCTCTAGACTGGAGGCTCGTGTGGGCAGGGAATGTATTCGTTTATTGTTCCATTGTATTCTCCCAAGCATCTAGTACAGTGCCCAGCACCCAGTAAGCGCTCAGTAAATATGGTTAACTGACTGACTTATTCGCCGTACCCCCCATCTCGAGAGCTCTACAGTCATCTGGCTGTGGAAGGAAAGAATCTCACGAAGCAGAAGAAAAAGCAGGGAGATTTTAGCCCATTTGAGTGGGAGGAGGTTAGGCTGCTTTTCTTCATATTTCTCCCCGGTCGCATTTCATGCCAGAAAGGCCGAAAAGTTGCCATGGATTATTACTTTATAAACACTGGGACTTTTTTTATGATTCAACATGAGGTAGTCAAGAGAAATGATGGGAAATAGAGAAATCGGTGGAGGAAATGAAATCATAGGAGCCATGAGCCGTCTTCCAGGCCTTCAGCTTTGAGTGCCCTGCTTTGGTTTGTAGCTCACCGCAGCGATGTGGGCTGAGAGCATTCTCCTGGGCCCAGTCTTGTTGAGGAAAACCCGAGAAAGATCTAGAAGTGGACTGTGGTTTGGCGAGGGAAAGAGTGGATCAGAGACATGTCTAGCAGCACATCAGTGCTGCTGCTGCTGCTAGTAATCATAATAATAGTGATATTTGGTAAATGCTTGCTTTGTGCCAAGCACTGGACTACAGGCTGAGGTAGGTGTACTGTAAGCAGATCAGAAGCAGCCATGTCCCACATGAATCAGTCAATCAGTGAAGTTATGTTGGCAAGTTATGTTGCCAACTTGTACTTCCCAAGTGCTTAGTACAGTGCTCTGCACACAGTAGGCGCTCAATAAATGCGATTGATTGATTGATTTACTGAGCATTTACGGTGTGCAGAGCACTAGACTAATCACTTGGGAGTTTTTAATACAACAGAGTAGTGGATAGAGAAGCAGCGTGGCTTTGTGGAAAGAGCACGGGCTTGGGAGTCAGAGGTCATGGGTTCTAATGCCGGCTCTGCCACTTGTCTGCTGGGTGACCTTGGGCAAACCACTTAATTTCTCTGTGTCTCAGTTACCTTATCTGTAAAATGGGGATTGAGACTGTTAGCCCCACGTGGGACAACCTGGTTACCTTTTATCTACCCCAGTGCTTAGAACAGTGCATGGCACATAGCACTTAACAAATACCATAATCACCATCATCATTCTGCCCATAACGAGTTTACATTCTAGGGGGGAGATGGTCATTGAAGTAAATAAGGGAAATGACAAGGTGTAAGATGATAATTTTGGTGGTAATAATAATAATGATTATGGTACTTGTTAAGCGCCTACTATGTGTCAAGCACTGTTCTAAGCACTAGAGTAGATACAAGCTAATCAGGTTGAACTCAGTCCCTGTCCCCCATGGGGCTCACGATTTAATCCCCACTTTATAAATGAGGTCACTGAGGTCCAGGGAAGTGAAGTGAGTCACCGAAAGTGTCACAACAGACAAATGGCAGATTCGGGATTAGAACCCAGGTCCTTGTGACTCCCAGCCCTGTTCTCTATCCACAACACATATGTACGTATCTGTAATTTATTTATATTAATGTCTGTCTCCCCCTCTAAACTGTGAACTTCTTATGGACAGGGAGTGTGTCTGTTTATTGTTCCGTTGTATTCTCCCACGTGCTTAGCACAGTTCTGTGCACACAATAAGCACTTAATAAGTACAATCAAATGAATGAGTCATGCTCCTTCTCTGCACCGATCACCTTTGCTGGCCCTGGTGTGGCCTCAGATCCAGACTGATTCCCATTGTTCCCCAGATCCTGTTGACCAGAACTCCAGGAGAGGAACAAGACTCTTGGGAGTAACCGGGGAAATTCCCAGGAGTCCGGGCAGCTTCAGAGTTAGGTTGAAAACGGTGAGGGCTGGGGAGAAATCTTGGCAGAGAAGAGAACAAGAGCTTGCTTCAGAGATTCACACTGTTGCCCAGAATTTCACTGTGCCAAAGAGCAGTGCTTAGCCTGCTCTGGGTTCCTGGGGTTTGTTACTAGAGACAGAAGATAAAGTTTTGCGTTAAGGGCAGTTAAAAGGGGGGGGGGGGGGGGGGGGGAGTGTGTGTGTGTGTGTGTGTGTTTTGTTGTTTAAGTTGAGCTGAATTACAGAGAAGACTATCTGTTGGTACCGGGTGCGATAAGAGAATAGCATAAGGACCAGAAAAAAGAACTTCAATCAATGTACTTTTGTGTGTATTTTCTAGATTTTTATTTCCTCCTTTGTAACTTATTAACTCTGTGGTGTGGAAAATGAGACCTCTCTTTGTTCCGTTTCTACTTCAGTCAGTTCCCTGGGGCCTCCAGGACTTCGTCCTTACAAACAGAGGGGCTGCTGGGATGGTCCCCCCACACCCTTGGATTCCAGGTTTGGATAGGGCCGCCAGGAGCCCTGCATGTACTCGTCCGACTTTCCCCAGGAAAAGCTGTTGGGATGTGGGGTGGACATGGTTGTGCCGATTTAAGGGGCCCCACCCTCACCCTCTGACCAGAAGCAGAGAAGCTGCGAGACGTAGTGGCAAGCGCCCGGGCCGGGGCGTCAGAAGGACCAGGGTTCTCATCCCGGCTCCTCCACTTGTCCACTTTGTGACCATGGGCAAGTCTTTTCACTTCTCCATGCCTCAGTTCCCTCATCTGTGAAATGGGGATGAGCACTGTGAGCCCCTCGTGGGTCATGGATTGGGTTCAACATAATAATAATAATAATAATGATGGCATTTATTAAGCGCTTACTATGCGCAAAACACTGGTCTAAGTGCTGGGGAGGTTACAAAGTGGTCAGTTGTCCTAAAGGGCCCTCACAGTCTTTATCCCCATTTTACAGATGAAGTAACTGAGGCACACAGAAGTTGACTGGCCCAAAGTCACACAGCTGACAATTGGCAGAGCTGGGATTTGAACCCATGGCCTCTGACTCCAAAGCCCGGGCTCTTTCCACTCAGCCATGCTGCTTCCCATGATTATATATGGGACTCCATGATACAAACATGATTAGTTTTTATCTATCCCAGCGCTTAATACAATGCTTGCACGTAGTAAGTACTTCCTTAACAGATACCTTCTTCATCCTCATAATAATAATAATTATTATTCTCTGTGCCTCAGTTCCCTCATCTGTAAAATGGGGATGAAGACTGTGAGCCCCACGTGGGACATGGACTATGTCCAACCTGATTAGCTTGCATCTACCCCAACGCTTGGTTCAGTGCCTGGCACAAAGTAAGAGCTTATAAATACCATTTAAAAAACAAAAAAGCAAGGTTGGGGTTGCGGGGATGAATCTAAGTTATGGTGGCTGTCCTAAAGTCTCCAAACTTGGAAGCTGTTTGGCCCAAATAAGGCAGAGACAGCTTTATTTTATTAATAATAATACAAATAATGATAATACTTGTGGTATTTGTTCCTCTTGCTCAGCTTTCGCAGCTGAGCAAGAGGAACGCCATTCCGGGTCGTTGGTCGGTGATGGGGTGGAGAAAATGAAGGCACATTAGACTGAGCTTCATTCCACCAATCCCCCTCTCTCCATCTCTGATGAGGAACCTCTTAAACATGCCTCCGTTGGAAGTCGAGACCCTGAGACTTCCCCGTTCATCTTTTCGGTCTGCTTTTATTAAGTACACCGACATTTAGAGTATCTTTTCGATTTTAATGGTATTGCAACTTCCCGAGCCTAAACGAACGTGGTCAGTTTTATAACTGCCAGTGATACCTTGGTAATTGCTTGCTTGGTTTTTAAGAAGTTACAAAATATTTGCCAAGTGTACTCCAAGATGGAGAGATGCACGGTGCTTATTTTCTTGGTTTCAGTAGAAAATTCTCAAGTGAGCAGAGCTCCCAACTTCTTCCTCAAACCTGGAGAGATTTCAGTCTCGGGAGGGCTGATGTATTGGATCTGTGCGGCTCCACTGCCAACTGTGGAAATGTTATATTGCTGGAGTTGGCGAGAAATCTGATGGATTAAGGATAGTTCCCCATGAACTATCTCTCTGGAGATGTTGGTGTACAGGACCCTTCTGCTGTAGAGCAGCGGAGTCCCATGGGGCTCCCCAATTTCTCCTGTGGCATCGGTAATCCGCGACCTGAGCTTTGTGAACAGCCCCAGTTGTCTGAGCCTTCCATGCTAGGAAGCTGCATGGCCTAGTGGATTCCAGTCCTTGTACCAAAAAGGGCTCACAGTCTCAATCCCCATTTTTCTAGATGAGGTCACCGAGGCCCAGAGAAATGAATTGACTTGATCCAGGTCACACAGCAGAGAAGTACTCTCTCCGTACTGCGCTGGGCCCCGAGTAGGCATCCGGGACGGAAGATTGATTGAAATGAGAAAGCAGAGATGACTTGCATGTTCAGGGCAGCCCCGAGCTCCTACAGAGCTGCTCTGTGCTTACCTTCCCTGCCTGTTTTCCCCCAATAGGAAAGTTAGTTCAGATCAAACCTTTAAACACCCAAATTGAAAGCGAAACTTTCTGGTGGCATCTTAGGGTCGTTATTCGAGTCACAGCAGGGTTAGAACTTTGCAAATCAAACGAGTTCCTGTTTTCTTCCCCCGACGATGTCCGGTGGCTCTGTTTACTTGGTGGAAAAGTTTTGATTGATAACACGGTGCCGTTTGCAGCCGATCAGACAAGGCTCTCAGCGGTGATGGATCACTTGGAGACCGGTTGTCATATTAGCGGGCAGGGGATTGATGCCGGCAACTTCCCGAACAATGAAATGAGTGCAGAGCACTTAACGTATTTCATAATCCCCCCAAGGCTTTCCTGCCCTGCTCTCCCTCAGTAGATGGTACTGTCGAGCATTCGTAAATAGGATCAGATTCAATTGTCGTTTTAACCAAATTCAGGTATCGAACAGTTTCCTCCCATCTTGTTTGTGTGGAGAAACAATTTCTCCAGCCGTTAGTCTCTTGGTTGCTTTTCTGACAGCGGGACCTTTCGATTCCTTTTAACCCCCAGAATGGCCAACGAGGGCAACGGCGACTCACTAGAATGGTAGTCGGCTATTGTGTGTAGAGCCGGTGGCTTTTGCGGATGCAAACGATCTTAACAGGCATGATTCATGAGGCGGCAACTCCAGTTTTGAGTAGAGTGGCAGGCGGTCTTTTGTTTGCCTGCCGAACCCTACCTTTTCCTCTTTGTGCTCAGCCGAGTTCCCGACCATCTTAGAAACTTGACTCCAAACTTTTGCTGACGCGTTAGACCGGGGTGAAATAGAGAGCATTGAACTTTTGGACCTCAGATGCACCCCCGTCAACTGCAATCTGCCTGTAGGCAGGGATCGCGCCTACCAACTCAGCGGTCTCGTACCCTCCCAAGCGTGTAGTACAAGCACTCTTCACACAGTTAGAGCTCAGTAAAAACCACCGATGGATTGAGTCGTCCCACGTCCTGTTAAAGGTGTCCAAGTCTGCCGTTTGTGGATTTGAGGAGCATCTACTGGAAACCCACCCAGGAAACACTGTGGCTGACGGGCCCCGAGCAAAGCTGTGTTCCCCAGCTTTGGGCCGTGCAGCTAGACTGAAAGCTTGTTGTGGGCGGAGAATGTGTCTGTTATAGTGTACTCTCCCAAGCACTTAGTACAGTGATCCACGCACGGTAAGCGCTCAATACAATTGACTTACTAGGAAGTTTCTTTGGGAAGACAAGCTCCGAGGGTAAGACAGACCCTCGGGGCCCTGGGGGAGCAGCAGGAGAGAGTGGGGTGCTTCTGGCCCTGTTCTCTGCTCTCCACAGCATTCCTGGGGATAGATTGGAGGTATTCTTTGCCCTCCGTTCCCAGAACCAGATTTCTCCCTCGCCGCCCCCCCAAGTTGGAACATTTCCCACCAAAAGCATCTGACATCGAGGTGTCTGGAGCTGTTGGAATGGAAGGGCTGGTAATCCTGGCCCCGGTGGCCTGTCCGGGGCTGGAGTCGCCTCTCCCAGCTGGCATCCCCTCCGGTGATCTGGGCAGCCTGGGAATTTGGGAACGGATTTCTGGACCCTGACGGAGGCTTGATTTCCGGTGGGCGCAGTTGACCGAAGTCGGTCGTTCCAGAGATCGACACGCTGCTGACCTGTAATGTATTTATTTACATTAGTGTCTTTCTCCCCCTCTAGACTGCATACTCATTGTGGGCAGGGAAAGTATCTTGTTTATTGTTATACTGTCCTCTCCCAAGCGCTGGTACAATGCTCTGCACATGCTAAGTGCTCAATAAATACCATTGATTGACTAACCTGGGTCGGCTAGGGGGTCCGGGGCTGTCGGTGTCCTTGCCACAGGCCCTGAACGAAGATTTTCCCACTGGTCACCCAGCTCGGATCTGCCTTTCTAGGAGGTGGCCTATAAAGCACCGGCTTATCTTTGCAGCCTCAACCTCCTTGTAGTTCTCGGGGCAGCCGAGCACAAGTTCATTATTTTTCTTTTCCTAGGTTTACACGCTTCTTGGTAGAGATAACAATAATTCTTGGAACTGCACTTCAAGGATCTCGAAGTGTTTTGCAAACATAAGCTCATTTACCCACCCGGCCCCCTGTAGCAAGGAAAGAAACTGCGAACAGAGAGTAGACCACTTCTGATCGGCCCTTTCTTTGTCTTCCAGTAATATAGTTAACTGAGATCTGGGGTGATGATAAAAGCAGTCATATAGGGAGTATTTTGCTGGTTATATTTGTGCGTTTGTATTTGTGTGGGTGTATGCCTCTCCCTCCCTGTAAAAATGAGAGAGAAAGAGAGAGAGAGAGATCAAACACACGAGACATATAGAAAACGTAAGACTTTTTACTTGGATCATTTGAACCTGCAAGTCAACTCCATGTGGTGACCTCTGAAAGGAACCACCTGACCCCAGGGCAGGCAGCTGTTGCCCTCTCGGCCGCCCAAGCGGGAGACGGGCGCTGATTGTGGTTACCGCAGGACACTCCTGTGGTCATAACCAAGTTGTAAATGTCACCAAGACCGACTCCGAGCGTCTAGCACGTGCGTGGAGCCGTGACTGCGACGTCGATTAAAAAAAAAAAGGGAGCCAGAGATGCATCTGGGAGCAGGGGGACTCCCGGAAGATTACTTTGAAAGCAGAATTGCGGGCGGAGTTGTGACATGCATCCGTAAGCAATTGTAGTGATTTGACAGCTATTTAGCACCCAACTCCCAGCCCTTTGGTTGAACTGACAGCACACCCGCAAAGATAGTGAGACCGGTTTCAGCCCCATTAATGTCATCTTGAATGTTCGCCCGCAGTCTGGAAAATGATAAATGTTCCGTGATTGATGATTTTGCAGTCCCTGGGGAGGCTGGGGGGTTTCTGGTTGCTGTGAGCCTGAGTAATTCTTCCCCCTCGCTTGGGCCTCAAGCTGTAAGTTTTCCGAGCCCTTAGTATTCGTGGGGATCTTAAGCAGGCCAGGGCGCTGTGCTCACCAGGGAGACTGCCGTTCGATTCAGTGGTGGGCTAAATTGCCTCGAGGAAACAAATGCACTTTTGGAGAGGAGGAGAAGCAGCGTGGCCTAGGGGAAAGAGCACGGGCCTCGGAGTCAGAAGGTCGTGGGTTCAAACCTGGCTCCACCACTTGCCTGCTTTGTGATCTGGGGCAAGTCACTTCACTTCTCTGGGCCTCAGTGACCTCATCTTTAAATTGGGGTTTGAGACTGTGAGCCCCTCGTGAGACAGGGACTGTGTCCAACTCGATTTGCTTGTATCCACCCCAGTGCTTAGTACAGCGCCTGGCACATAGTAAACGGTCAATACCATCATTATTATTATTATTATTAGAAGATTGGGCTTCCCACCGCTCTCAGCCTGGAAGCAGGTGAGGAGGAACTTAGCGGACTTCATTCTGCCCGGCTCAGATCTCCTTGGCGCCACATTCTTCCACCGGGAAAGGGGACCCTGGCCTGTCCAGAGGGAAATTGGCTTTCATGCATATTGTGGGGTGGGGGTCCGGTAGAGGCCTGCTGCCGTGGCCCTGTGGCCTCACCCCCCCACCCCCACCCCCCCACATAGTGCTGGCCCCGACCCCGCTCTGGTGACAGTTCTGGCCTTGTTTCCCCTTCCTCCCGCTCCCCAGGCACATCGGATCAGCTCCCCCAGCTCCGGGAATGGGGGTGAATGAAGAGCTTGCATAGGAGTCTGTCCGGAAGTCCACATTATTCTCCCCTACCAGCCTGGTGGCCATACAGTTCTCTTCCTTTAATTCGGTCTTTGAGGATGCACAGATTCCCCGCCCATCTTACATCGACAGTGACCCACCCCCTCAGTGCATAGCCACTGTGGTCTCTGACTTTTTCTTGTGTGAGCAGAGAGACTAGAATCATCATTTCAAAAGCAGATGAGGAGCAGCGAGGCCTACTGGGAAGAGCAGGGGCCTCTGGAAGTCAAAGGACTCGGGCTCATTCATTCATTTATTCAATATTTATCGAGCGCTTACTATGTGCAGAGCACTGTACAAAGCACTTGGAAAGTACAATTTGGCAACAGAGACAATCCCTGCCCACAGTGCACTCACAGTCTAGAAGGGGGGAGACAGACATCAAAACAAGTTAACAGGCATCATATAAATAAATAGGATTATAGATATGTGAACATCAAAACAAGTAAACAGGCCTAAAACAGGCAGGTTCTAATCCCAGGTCTGCTGCTTCCCGGCTGGGTGACCTTGGGCAAGTCATTTCACTTCACTTCACAGGCCTCGGTTTCCTGATGTGTAAATTAGGGATTAAATATCTGTTCTCCCTTCTCCTTCAATTGGGAGCTCCCTGTGGGACAGGGACTGTGTCTGCCTTGATTATCTTATACCTACTTAGTGCCTGGCCCGTAGGAAGTGCTTGACAAAGACCACTGTTAGTATTTATTACTTCATGTGTAATAATGTGAGTAATGTAATAATAATAATGTGTAATAATAATTTAGACTGTGAGCCCACTGTTGGGTAGGGACTGTCTCTATATGTTGCCAATTTGTACTTCCCAAGCGCTTAGTACAGTGCTCTGCACATAGCGCTCAATAAATGCGATTGATGATGATGATGTGTGTTTCCAGCACATATCAATAGCCGGCTCCTACTCCTGTCCTTTCCCGTTTCCCCCCTCCACTCCTGCCCCGCAACCACAACGCCCTCAAAATTCCGGAAGCATTGACTTTGGGAATATGAATCACATCAGGGAACCCTCTGTCTCTCTTTGATTTTGTCTTTTCTGAACCCAGTCTCAGAAGGAGAGGAAAAGAAAAATCGAATTTGGGTAAAGAGCCCCCTCGTGCTTTTGAGAGCGAGGGCTTGGGGGGAGTGGGAAGAGAGGGTTGGAGAGACGGCGGCTCAAGCCAACTTTATTAGGAGTGACCAATTGCAAGTCTGTACATTAATTAGGAGAGTGTCATTACACTCAATTAGCAGCACTGCCAAATAATCCCTTTAATGCTCTGGTCTTTTTTCCCTAGGGTTTTGTAGACAGCCCTCATTACGGTGATCACTTGAATGACAGTCGATTAGGGGCGCACGAAGGATTGTCTCCGACACCTTTCATGAACTCGAATCTGATGGGTAAGTAGGTAATTCTCTGCAAATAGCCACCCCCCCTCCCCGCCCCTCCCCTCAAGCCCCTTTGGTCAGAAAGAGGTATTTTTCATCCCCTTGTCTGAGCCCGACACATCAGGCATCTGGAAGTGACCGGGTTTCTCATGGCAACGAGGCCTTTGCGGTCGGAGCTTCTGCCAGTGCAGCAAGATGCCCCAGAAGGGGCAGGCCTTGGCTCACAAAAGACCATTGTCCCAGGCGTCAGGAAGGAGGACCCTGGCGTCCTCGGCGGCTGCCCCGGAGGGAGCAGTCAGCCCACTGGAGCCCTCCAATTTCCTCCGGCCCAGGGGCGCGTGTTGTCCTTTGGGTGCTGGCCTCAAGTGGAGGTCTCTGGGAGGGTGGGGGAAGAGTTGGGGGGGCGTTCTTTATCACCTGGGTGTGAAGAGTTTCCTCCCTTTGAAATAGACAAGTCTCCACCGCCAATTTCTTTCTCGTTGTGGGTGGGGAAAGTGTCTACCAACTCTGTGGTGTTGTACTCTCCCAAGTGCTCAGTACTGTGCTCTGCCCATAATAAGCGCTCAGGAAATGCCATTTATAACGATGATGATCCTCCACCGTCGGATCCTGAAGCATTGGCACCGTCCGCGGGACCGTGGCTCCTGGGTGCTTTCAGGAAGGGAGGACCCGCTCTCCTCTGCCCCCTCCTCACCCCCAAGGGTGTCCCCACAACTCAATGTTAAAATGCACGGGGTGGGCAGAGCCCGGTTGTGAGGCCAAAGCCTCGTGTGGCCCACTTGGATCGGCGGCCCAGGGTTGGGCGGGGCCCGCGTCTAAATGCAGCGGGTTTTAGGGCGCTGGAGGTTGCTGCTGTAGTTATCTTTTGGACATGACCTATTTTGTGATCTTAGTATTGTCCTTTTAAGACACAGCCGTGCTAATCTAAGTGGATTACCTAAATCTAAATCCCGGGGGTCTGCAGTTTCTTCTGGAAATCTTTTTTGCTTCGCTCAGTCTTTGTTTACCTCCCTAATCGCCCGCAAAGTGTCGCAGCAGACGGAGCCCGACACGGTAATACAGATATTGCTAAAAGCCGGCATCCGTTCAATGACCGTACCGTATCTTCTGAATCATGGGAGCGCGACACCCCCTCCCAAAAAAGAAAATAATAATCCATCTCCTCATCCATGAAAGGATTGTCCGTTGGTCGCGGTGCCGTGAGGGAGGTCAGCACAAACCAGCTTCGGGGGTTCCCCTCAGTCAAGCCAATGCCAAGAAGTTAGGCCGGTCCTTGTCTGTTGAACGTGATGGCCAAAATGTGGCGATGGCCCCTGGGGCTGCAGGCAGGTTTGGCCTCGGCGATTGGTTTCAGAAGGAAGATCAGGGATGAATCTCCGCCGCTCGTCCTAGAGAGGTGGGGTTTTACCATCGTGGCCACAGGCGTTTGGGGTCTGAAGCCAGGACGGCAGAAGCTGGAGCGGCCACCCAGTTGGGTTCGCCCCGAAACCCACATTTCATTCCCTTGTTGGGAACGGTCCGGGGGCGTTGTCCTCAGGGTAGCTTTGTTTTCATCTCCCAAAGACAACTGGAAGGACCCCGTCAAAGATGGCTTTTTGGGGGGCTTCGGGGAGACGGGAGGGAAGAGCGGGTGAATGAAGGAGAAGATTCAGTGAATCAGAGGAAGTTTGTATGTCAGTCATGGCTTGGAGCAGCTGTTGACTAAAAATATGTATGTAATTCAGTACGAGGTAACATTTATCGGTTCTGCCTCGGTTGGAGCGTTCGCGCCCTTGCGCCCGCCGCTTCATCTGTGCACGGATCGTTCTTATTATTAGCCCTTTACAATAGGCATCCCGCTCCAACACCCTGAAATAGTCGTGAGATAAAATGAAACAACCGAGCAATGCAAACAAGCCGATCCGTTCAACTCAGTTCACAGAAAACAACAACAAAAAATTTGCATTCATCTGATCCACATCGCACAGTTAACAGATGCAGCTCTGCAGACCATAAGTTTTCCTTCTAAGTTTTAACCACCTCGTCTTAAAATGTTCATTTACATATAAGACGGGAGGCGGGGGGGTGGGGGAGGGAGGAGGGGACGCGGAACTCCCCCAAGTGATTAGCCAGAAATGTTGAAAAGGATTTTGCTGGCCATTAGCGATATCTGATGTACTGTACTGCCTTTCATTTTCAGTAGAAATGATCGAGTGTGGTATTTCAACCAAGTTTACTGTCAGTGAGTTGGCTTTTGGGAGTGAATTTGTGTCAGAATTCAGGGCTGTCTTGGAGAGCAGAGGCCAACATTAAGCCATGGGAGCAACAGAGAAGTTAAGACAGGAGGTTTGGCTGGACGGGCAAGTTCCAGGAGGGAATACCTTCTCACCACTGTCATTCACCTTCTATGTGCCTCAGTTTCCTTGTTGTCTTCTTCTGAATCATACTTAATAATAATAATGTTGGTATTTGTTAAGCGCTTACTATGTGCCAGGCACTGTACTAAGCACTTGGGTGGATACAAGCAAATCAGTTTGGACACAGTCCCTATCCCATGTGGAGCTCACAGTCTCAATCCCCATTTTTCAGATGAGGTAACTGAGGCACCAAGAAGTGAAGTGACATACCCAGGGTCACACAGCAGACAAATGGTAGAGTCGGGATTAGAACCCATGACCTTCTGACTCCCAGGCCTGTGCTCTGTCCACTATGTTATTAAGCACTTACTATGTTCCAGGCACTGAACTAAGCACTGGGAGAGAGCCATGCTAATTAATTCAGTCGTATTTATTGAGCACTTACTGTGTGCAGAGCACTGTGCTAAGCGCTTGGAAAGTACAAATCGGCAACATATAGAGACGGTCCCTATTCAACAATGGGCTCACGGTCTAGAAGGGAGAGAAAGACAACAAGATGTAGAGGGGTGTCAATACCATATCTTATCCCCATTTTACGGATGAGGAGGCTGAGGCCCAGAGAGGTGAAGTGACTTGCCCAGGGTCACATAGCAGACCAGTGGCATCTCCCCATTAGGCCACACTGCCTTCAACCATTAATTCCCATTCGTCCCCGCTTCTGCCCCAGAAGGAGCCTTTCTCCTGTATATATGTATATATGTTTGTATGTATTTATTACTGTATTTATTTTATTTATTTATTTATTTTACTTGCACATATCTATTCTATTTATTTTGTGAATATGTTTTGTTTTGTTCTCTGTCTCCCCCTTCTAGACTGTGAGCCCACTGTTGGGTAGGGACCATCTCTCTATGTTGCCAACTTGTACTTGTACTTCCCAAGCGCTTAGTACAGTGCTCTGCAAACAGTAAGCGCTCAATAAATACGATTGATTGATTGGTCAGAATCGATAAATAGAATTATAGCTATATATGCGTCATCAATAAAGTAGAGTAATAAATATGTACAAATATACACAAGGGCTGTGGGGAGGGTGCTAATTGTGTTGGGGACAGTCCCCGTCTCACCTGGGGCTTACATTCTTAATTTCCATTTTACCGATGAGGTCACTGAAGCCCTGAGAAGTGAAGTGGTTTGCCCCAGGTCACCAAGCAGACAGGTGTCGGAGCCGGGATTAGAACCCAGGTCCTTCTGACTCCCAAACCCGGGCTCTATCTGCTAAGCCGCACTGCGTCTTGTCTGTAAAATGAGGATACGTCCCTGTTCTCCCTCCCGTTTAGCCTGGGAGCCCCTTATGGGCCTGTGTCCGATCCGATAATCTCGTATCAACCCCAGCGCTTATTCCAGGGTTGGGCATGTACTAAGTCCTTGACAAAGAATAAAAATAATAAGCACCAGCATCTGTGAAGCGCTTACTGTGTGTCGAGCACTGTTCTATGAGATGGGGTAGATAATATAATAATAATAATGGTGGCATTTGTTAAGCGCTTACTATGTGCAGAGCACTGGTCTAAGCGCTGGGGGGGGATACAAGGTGATCAGGTTGTCCCACATGGGGCTTACAGTCTTAATCCCCATTTTACAGATGAGGTAACTGAGGCTCAGAGACGTTAAGTGACTTGCCCAAGGTCACACAGCAGACATGTGGCGGAGTCGGGATTTGAACCCATGACCTCTGACTCCCAAGCCCATGCCCTTTCCACTGAGCCATGCTGCTGTAGACCCAGGCTTATCAGGTTGGACACAGTCCCCGTCCCACATGGAGCTCACTGTCATCATCATCAATCGTATTTACTGAGCGCTTACTGTGTGCAGAGCACTGTACTAAGCGCTTGGGAAGTACAAGTTGGCAACATATAGAGACGGTCCCTACGCAACAGTGGGCTCACTGTCTTGCTCACCATTTTACAGATGAGGTAACGGAGGCCCAGAGAAGCCAAGCGACTTGCCCAAGGTCATATAGTGCACAAGTGGCGAAGCTGGAATTAGAACCCAGGTCCTTCCTAACTCCCAGGTCCGGGCTCTATCCACCAGGCCACGCTTCTTCCCCGAATCCCAGAATGGTGGTGGGGATCACCATTGGCACGAGGGCGATGGAGCTCAGAAACTTGGGTTTTCCCAGAGCTGTCACGGGAGAGGCGTTGAAAGGCCAAGGAGCAAGCGGGGTCCCTCTCCTTCCCCGGGCTGGGCAAGAGCCCTCCCCAGAAAGAGTTAAAACGAACACAGGCAAGCGCCCTATTCCATCACTGCTGTCACCAGCCGAGGCCCCATTAAAAAAGGCGCAATTGTGCGGTGAGGGGATGTTGTTATTTTGCGGATTATGTTCACCCATCAGCACATTTGCCTGAAGAGATAGTGGATTGTAAAGTGCCACTGTCTTTGCTGATGGAGCTCTCGAACCCTTTAATGATCTCGCACATTGCAAAAGAGAGAAATTTTGTCTAACAAGGGTTGATAATGATTCAATAATGAACAATTTGCTGCGGAAAGATGCATTTCCATATTCATTTAGATATTTTTGAAGTGTTTTGTGCAGGAAGTAAAGCTATTATGTCGGCTCCGTTAGCGTTCCCCCTCTAATGAATTCCAGAATCATCCTGTTGATTTGTCGCTGGGAAAAAGGAGGGCCTTTTCTCGGGCTGCCAGTGAAATCAGTGCTTCCCTTCGGCAGAAGGGTAAGTAATTAGCATCAGATAGGTTTGTCTTCTGGAAAGTGAGACTGAAATCTGTTGACCAGAGTTACGAATTCCTAGGGGTGCCTCCAAGTGGAGTTCATTCGCCTGATCGCCCCGGTCTTTCTCTCTTCCCCCCACTGATTTTGGGTCCCCGTTTCTTTGTTTGAGTAAAAGTTAACTTCCTTCCTCCCGCTCCCCCCCACCATCCCCCAGTGTCATCTGCTTGATGAGTTGTGGAGCAGAGGTGCTCAGAGCAGCAAGCAGAGGCCAACCTGGGAATGGAGTTTCTTGGCCTGGAGTCTCCTCCCATTACCCCCCTGCCCCCCAATTCTGCGGCGAGTGACCCCTCTTCCCCCTCCTCCCATCCCCCCGCAGAACAGCTATTCTGGGGACAGTTCTCAAATCGGCCTGTGATTTACCAGTCTCCTCACGGTCGCTACAGTTGCACCTTTCCCGGGGAAGGAAAGAAGGAGGCGGTGGATTCAGAGTGAGCCGGGAAAGGCTCTGATCCTGTCCCGGCTCCCTGACATCCCAACGTTGGGAGCGAGACCTGTTACTTCTTCCCAGGTTGGCTCCCTCTTCCCCTGTCACCCTACCATCATCTCCACGTTCGCCAGAGGAAGCCGAGGCAGGAAAACAGCCGGTCCCCCATCCACAAACCAGACTAAGCCTCCCTTTTCCTCAGTTCCCCCTCCCCGTTGCCCTGATTTGCTCCCTTTGCTCTACCCCCCGGAGTGTCCTACAGCACTTGTGCATATATGTACAGACCTATAATTCCATTTATGTACATTAATGCTTGTTTATTTGTTTTGATGTGTATATAGCTATAATTCTATTTATTTATATTGATGCCTGTTTACTTGTTGTCTGTCTCCCCGCTTCTAGACCGTAAGCCTGGCAAAGGCAGGGATAGCAGCGTGGCTCAGTGGAAGGAGCATGGGTTTGAGAGTCAGACGTCATGGGTTCTAATCCCGGTTCCACCACTTATCAGCTGTGTGACTTTGGGCAAGTCGCTTAACTTCTCTGTGCCTCAGTTACCTCATCTGTAAAATGGGGATTAAGACTGTGAGCCCCACATAGGACAACTTGATTACCTTGTAATCACCCCCCCAGCACTTAGAACAGTGACTGGCACATAATAAGCGCTTAACAAATACCATTATCATTATTATTATTATTGTCCCTCTTTATTGCTGAATTGCACTTTCCAAGTGCTTAGTACAGTGCTCTGCACGCAGTAAGCGCTCAATAAATACGATCGAATGAATGAATGAATGAATGAAAGCCAGGGATTCGACTGGAGGGAGGCTGGGTGGGCTCATAGGCTGGGGAGTCCCCCTCCCCATCCCTACACGGATCTAGAGCAGAAGGGTGTGCGGATGTGGGGTGGAGGTGGAGAAGAAGCTCTCTGCACACAGTAAGCGCTCAATAAATATGATTGAATGAATGAAGAAGGTGCAGGATTAGGCGGTACACTGTGCTCGGCTCTAGGGAGGTTGGGAGCTGGGGCCAGTTTGGGGGGCAGGATCGGTGGTGCGTGGAATTCAGTCTCTTTTAGAGACCACCAGCTTCCCAGAGCCCACCTGAGCCCCTCCTCGGGCCAACCTGGAAGGCGGCCTTATCCCGGCTCTGCCACTTGTCTGCTGTTTAGCCCTGGGGAAGTCACTTCACTTCTCTGTGCCTCAGTTAGCTCATTTGCAAAATGGGGATTGCGACTGAGCCCTATGTGGGACAGGGAGTGTGTCCAATCCAATTTCTTTGTGTCCACCCCAGCGCTTAGTACACTGCCTGGCACATAGCTCTTAACAGATACCAGAATTATTATTATTAGAGGAGTGGCGCTCACCCTCCTGCCCACTGCCTTGCTGGGTTGTGCCATATTTTGTCTTTTCCTTGAAATCCAGGTCCCGCTGGCCCAAACCCCCAGTGAGCAGTGGCGTCGGGTGCCCCAGGTCTCCAGATGCGTTGGGGTCAGGGGGTTGGGGGAACCGTTGTTTCGCCCACTGCTGCCATTCGGGCCGGGGGGTGTTCCCAACCCCCTCTGCTTGGCACCCGTGAACTCTTGGCACACTCTCTCCCCATCCCAAGCCTGCAAAGCCCCCGGCCTCTTCACCTCCACTCCCACAGAGGATGTGGGGGCCGCCGCCTCACCGGCCCCGGAGATCCAGGTTGGATTTGGAGCCGTGGGATATCAACAGTCGGTGCAGAGGATTCTAATCTCTGCTCTGGGTTCTAATCCCAGCTCTGCCACTTGCCTGCTGTGTGACTTTGGGCAAATCGCTTGATTTCTCTGTTCCTCAGTTTCCTCAACTGTATATTGTGGATTCAGTACCCGTTCTCCCTCGTACTTAAGACTGTGAGCCCCATGAGGGACACCAGATTAACTTGTTCCTACCCCATTGCTGACCACAGAGCGTGACCCATAGTAAGTGCTTACTATTCTATTTATTTTATTTTGTTAGTATGTTTGGTTTTGTTCTCTGTCTCCCCCTTTTAGACTGTGAGCCCACTGTTGGGTAGGGACTGTCTCTATATGTTGCCAACTTGTACTTCCCAAGCGCTTAGTACAGTGTTTTGCACACAGTAAGCGCTCAGTAAATATGATTGCTTGATTGATTGATTGATTGCTTAACAAATACCATTTAAACAAAAAGCGGGGGGAACATTTCCATCCCGAGCCCCACTTAAGAGTCTCCTGTCCTCCCTCCAGGTAGGGACTGGGGAAGAAGAGCCTTTGTCCCAGGACCGTTGCTCAGAAGGATTTGGAAGACGAGGAGATTGGGTCTTTTGGCAGTAATTGGATCTGCTGCCATTGGCAAAATTGCTTGCTAATTGTGGTGGACTGAATCATCCTTTGGAGGCAGATTTCAAAGATCTGGATTAAGGATTTAAAGGAAATGAAGGTGTGGGGGAAGGGAAGAGAAGATGAATATGATTTTAAGCAGGCTGCCTAAAGATGAATTTTACCTTCTCTCTAATATGAAAAGTGAACCGCATGTTAATTCGAGCTTTAGTTCGGGCAGAGCGACAGTTCTGAAAGAACTTGGATAATGGGATGAGAACTGATGCGTTAGATAGTAATAATAATGTTATTTGTTAAGCGCTTACTGTTCTAAGTGCTGGATCAGTCGGTCAGTGGTATTTACTGAGCACTTATGTGCAGAGCACCGTACTGAGCGCTTGAGAGAGTATGATACAATAGAATTAGACATGGTACCTGCCCATAATGAGCTTACAGTCTATAGAGGGGGAAGCCAACATTAATATGAATAAATAAGTAGCGCATAGTGTGTAATTTAAAGATATGGACATAAGCGCTGGGCGTTGGGGGTGGGTGAATATCAATCAATCAATCGTATTTATTGAGCGCTTACTGTGTGCAGAGCACTGTACTAAGCACATATCCAGTGTCCACAGGCCCCAGATCTAAGTGCATAGATGAAGAGGGAGCAAGGGGAAAGAGGGCATCGTCGGGGAAGAGATAAAAGGTATTTGGGGATGGCAACTTGGATGGGAATAAAGTGAATCTCGGTCCATGGGTCCTTTCTCCTTGAAGATTGTGTCACGAGGACTGTTTGGAACGCTCAGGCCCTAGGCGGTAGTTAAAGGTGTTTCCGTGCGGATCTAAGGAAACCGATGAGCTCCCGGGAGGACCCGGCACTTCCTCACTCATCAGAAACCTTCGCTAGTTTTTTCGGGGTTTTTTAGTGGTATTTGTTAAGCATTTACGAAGTGCCGAGCACTGTTCTAAGCGCTGGGGTGGAGACAAAGTAATCAGGTTGGGCATAGTTCACAGTCCAGGTCCCATATGGGGCTCACAGTCTTACCCCCCGGTTTAATAATAATAATAATAATAATAACAGTAATAATAATTGTGAAATTTGTTAAGCACTTACTGTCTGCCAGGCATTGTACTAAAGCACTGGAGTGGATAGAAGCAGATTGGGTTGGACACAGTCTCTGCCCCACATCGGGCTCACAGTCTCAATCTCCATTTTACAGATGAGGTAACTGAGGCACAGAGAAGTGAAGTGTCTTGTTTGAGGTCACACAGCAGACTAGTGGCAGAGCCAAGATTAGAACACAGGTCCTTCTGACTCCCAGCCCTGGGCTGTATATTCTAGGCAAGGCTAATTCACTAGTTAGCTGTCCCTCAGACTAGAAGGGATTGCAACTTCTAAGTCCCTGGTACTCTCCCATGGGCTTAGTACAGTGCTCTGCATGCATCAAGTAGGCGCTCAGTAAATAGGACTGGTTGATTGATGGATGGATGGAGGACTGGAGGTGCTATTTACATCCACTCTACAGTCCTACCACCCCACACTGGCTGGCAAAATGACAAAATACCAACGTACTCACTTCACCTCAATCTCGTCTATCTCACTGCCGACCTGTCGCCCACATCCCTCCTAGTGGAGAGAGCAGGGACCTGGGAGCCAAAAGGACCTGGGTTCTAATCCCAGCTCTGCCAATTTTCTGCTGTGTGACCTTGGGCAAGTCACTTCACTTCCTCTGTGCTTCAGTTCCCTCATCTGTAAAATGGAGATTAAGACTATGAGTCCCGTTTGGAACAGAGCCTCTGTCTAACTGGATTTGTTCATATCCACCCCAGCGCTTAGTACAGTGTCTGGCACATAGTAAGAACTTAACAAGTACTACAATTATTATTAGTAGTAGTAGCAGCTCTGTGAGAGCAAGTTTCACCCAGGAAGATGACTCTAACGACTAATAGATTTTTTTGAATTATCTGTGCATTTCAAGTATCCACGCTCCATTCCTCATTCCTCCTTGTCGTTGAAGGAATTGGTCAACCGTGACTCTTCCCGGGTGTCCTTGGGTCTCCTGAAAAACTCTCAGTGGGAAAACCCTCTTTCTGGCTTTGGGTTTGCGATGGCCTCGCTGGGTTGGTGCCGTCCCCGATGTCTCAGGGAGCTGCCTGCTACGGACGGTCCTTTGTCAAAACCTGGATATCAATCAATCAGTCATATTTATTGAGCACTTACTATGATGATAATGATGGTATTTGTTATATTTGGCATGTGCCAATCACTGTTCTAAGCGCTGGAGTAGACACAAGGTAATCAGGTTGTCCCACGTCCGGGCTCACATCTTAATCCTCATTTTACAGATGAGGTAACTGAGGAGCAGAGAAGTTAGGTTACTTTCCCAAAGTCACACAGTTGACAATTGGCGGAGCTGGGATTAGAACCCATGACCTCTGACTCCCAAGCCCGGGCTCTTTCCATTCATTCATTCATTCATTCAATCGTATTTATTGAATGCTTACTGTGTGGAGAGCACTGTACTAAGCGCTTGGGAAGTACAAGTTGGCAACATTATAGAGATAGTACCTTTCCATTAAGCCAAGCTGCTTCTCTATGTGTGGTGCACTGTACTGAACACTAGAGATAGTCTAATATAACTGAATTAGCAGTCATAAACCCATGTCCCTGGTTCCTAGCGTTCCAGGCCAGAGGCAGGATGTGGGTGAGAGGTCTGCGGCGAGACAGACGAGATCCAAAGTAGAGTGAGTAGGTCAGCATTAGAGGAGCGAAGTGTGCAATCTGGGAGAGTAGAAGAGTAGCAAGGTGAATTAGTCCTTTGCCCTGCATGGCCAAAACTCAGGATCTGTAGCTAGGTTCCTATTCCGGAAGGCCCACCAGGGCCCGTTTCCAGGGACAATTAAACTGGCCATTTTGGCCAGTCCCAGAGTTTCTTGTTGGGTTGAGGCGATGCCAAAACATTGCTTTTGCTTCCCCTTTTATGTCCGAGGGAAACAGCGATTGGCTATTCACTCAGTCGTATTTATTGAGTGCTTACTGTGAGCAGAGCACTGTCTGAAGAGCTTGGAAGAGAACAGTCTAGCAGAGTTGGTAGAAGGATCCCCACAGCAAGCTTCCAGTCAGAGGACGAGGTTCCGGGGGGTGGATGATTGGCGATACGGCGGGGCCAGCGGCCTTCTCCGTGTCGCTGGTTAGTAATCATGGCTTTGTTTTTCAGCTCGGTAAGGCCGCTTGAGAGTTGTTTAGTTTTTCAGGTCGCCTTAGAAATGCCTGGGGATTTTCAATTAAAAAAGGATTGGATTCTAAAGCTGTTTCGAGGCAAATTAAATCAATTAGTTTATTTACAGTTAATTATAAATTCTATTTATTTCTTTTGTGTATGCTCCTAAACCGGTCCTTTAAAATCATCTAATAAAACGCTTTTTTCCAAGTTTTAGCAATAGCCTTTCTGTCCGGTCTATGCAGGGATAATATATTCCGAGTGCTTAAAGAATCGAGGAAATGTTAAAGGCTAGCTCTACGCAAGTGTGATGAAGTGGATTCATTGTAGAAAGGCCAGAGAATAACACCGTCACCATCTTCCCGGAGAGGTGGATCGCTTTTCCCCGCCTCCCGCGAGGGGCCGGATCATCCCAGGTTCCAGATGTGATCCGGGTCTCGAAACTCTGAATTTTACTAGTGTCCTCCCAGGGCTGCCGTGAGGGAAAGGCGGGAGTGAAATCACCCGGCAGGGCCAGAGCGGAGGGATGGGGGAGTGGGCTTGGTCGGCTGCTTCCTGGAGGTCAGGATGATGCCACGGAGGAGAGAGGGCAGCATGGCCCCATGGACGAGGGAGAGCAACATGGTGCCATGGACACGGAAGGGCAACATGGTGCCGCAGACAAGGGAGGACAGCATGGAGCTGTGGAGAAGGAAGAGGGACATAGCCCCACGGGGAAAGGAGGGAACAGTGTGGCCCCTCAGACAAGGGAGGGCAACTCAGTGCTGTGGAAAGGTGGGGCAGCAGCATGGTGCCATGGAGAAAGGAGAGTAACACGGTGCCATGGCGCTATGGAGAAGGAAGGGCAGTATGGCACTCCAGAGGAGGGAGGACAGCATGGTGCTGTGGAGAAGGGAAAGGAACATGGCCCCACAGAGAAGGGAGCGAGCAACATGACTCCTCAAACTAGGAAGGGCTACATGGCTCCACGGAGAAGGGAAGGCAGCGTGGCTTCATGAAGAAGGGAGGGTAATGTGGCATCGCAGAGAAAGGAGGGCAGCATGGTGTTATGGAAAAAGAGGAGCAGTGTGCTGCTCTGAAAGTAAGAGCAATGTGATGTTGTGGGGAAGAGAGGGCAGCATGGCGCTGCGGAGAAGGGAGGGCAATAGAGCTGGCGAGGCAGCGGAGCAGATGGGACATTGAAAAACAGCAGGAATCAGTCCTGGCCACGCAGGAGAGGCATCCCTATCTCAGAAATCCGTAGGTGCCCCTCTAGACTGTAAGCTCGTTGTGGGCTGGGAACGTGTCTACCAAGCGCTTCGTACAATGTTCTGCACACAGCAAGCACTCAAATGCCATCAATCGATTGATTAAATCTAAATGAAGCAGCGCCTGCATGCCCAAGTGTGCACTTGAGGAATCTTTGGCTGGACTGATCTCCCCCCCCGCCCCCCCGCAGATGCCCAGCCTCCGTCCGAGATCCCCACCGGCCCGGGGCAGTAGCGTGTTGATTGTGCTAGGGCATTGTGTTTTCCAGAGTTTCTTCCCAGGTATCACATGAAATGAATTGCACTCACACCAAAGAATTGCTCATCTGTTTTTCATTTTTCTTCCATGAAAGCTAATAGGTTTCTAGGAAATTAAATTATGCCGTAATTTAGTGACAGCATTAAGTGCAGGGCATTTTTCCCCTTGGGTTTTGGAATGCAAGAGCATGCACAAAACACAACCCCCCTTCTTGTTCTATTTCCGGGGAGATTTCAAACAAGCAGCTTTTGCCGAGACTTAAAAAACTGTGTACTGTGGGGCATCTTGAGGCTTTTCACAAGCCTGGTAGAAGACTTCTGACCTCTGACCCTGCTATCTTAGCAGGTATTTGCACCCAGGCTTTTCCCGTACCTTATTATTGTCATTATTACTATTTGCTCTGTTGATCGCTCCACCAGTGGGGTTTTTCTTTCCAGTACAGTTGCTCCCCAGGGCTAACAGGGCTCCTCCTTTCCCTTTCACCCCCGCCCCAGGTGGAATCAAGTGAAAAAGTGTTGGAGAGAGTCAGCAAATTCTCAGGGGTCAGTTTTGCTTTTGGATCTACTGGCCGTAAAAACCCAAACCTTTGAACAGTAGCACCCGGGGGATGTTTCTCGGCTACCTGTAGCCAAGTGTGAGTCTTAAAAGGAAAGAACCCAGGCTGCTGAAACCCAGTGTAGATACCTGGGGAGTGTCATTGCTTTAAACAGCACAGCCAAGGAATTGGTGCAGACGTATAGAGAGGCTCCGGACGCTATTTTTCACATTAATGTGTCTCCCGTCGACTGTAAGATTCATTCATTCATTCAATCGTATTTATTGAGCACTTACTGTGTGCAGAGCACTGTACTAAGCGCTTGGGAAGTACAAGTTGGCAACATATAGAGATGGTCCCTACCCGACAGTGGGCTCACAGTCTAGAAGATTGTTGCGGGCAGGGATACATCTGTTTATTGTTATAGTGTACCCTCCCAAGTGCTTAATATAGTGCTCTGCACAGAGGAAGTGCTCAATAAATACCACTGATTGATTGATTAACACTCCAAGAAGAAAATACTACGCACCGCCGAGGGTCTGTTATCCAGTGGGAAGACAACGGATGGGGTCTGTAATGTAGAGAAGCAACAGGGTGACCTAGTGGAAAGAGCCCAGGCCTGGAGAGTCAGAGGACCTGGGTTCTGATGCTGACTGTGCCTCTTGTCTGCTGGGGTAACCTTGTGCAGTTCACTTAACTTCTCTGTACCTCAGATACCCCTTCTGTAAAAAATGGGGATTAGGACTTGGAGCCCCATGTGGGACAGGGACTCTGTCCAACTTGATTAGCTTGTATCTACCCCGGGGCTTGACACACAGTAAGCGCTTAACAAATACTTCTATTATTGTCATTATTATTCTCTGTGCCTCAGTTTCCACAACTATGAAATGGGGATTCAATGCCAGTTCTCCCTCCTGCTTAGACTGGGAAGCCCCATGTGGGACAGGGACTACATCCAACTTGATTGAGTTGAAGCTCGCCCAGTGCTTAAAACAGAGTCAGCGCTTAAAAAATTCCATAATAAAATCAATTGAGGATTTGTTCATTCCGTCCTCCAGCTGCGCTCGCTGGATTTGTAGCAGCTATTCTGTCTGTGGAGGCGCACCTCCCTCTCCCTCCCCAGGGTGGTCTTGGGGACATGAGGAGAAGAGGATTGTACGGTACAAAGGAAGCTATTTTCAGGATGTGCCCACTGGCCCTGGCATTTACTGGGCAGTGGAGAGAACTTTTTTTTTCAAATTCACAGATGATTGCTTTTAAAAACCTGTGGGTTTCAAAGAGAAGCTCCTAATAGGGGGAAGCAGCATGGTCTAGTGGAAAGAGCACAGGCCTGGAAGCCAGAGGACCTGGGTTCTAATCCCGTCTCTGTCACTTGCCTGCTGTGTGACTTGGGGCAAGTCGCTTGACTTCTCTATGCCTCAGTTACCTCCTTTGTAAAGTGAGGATTAAGACTGTGAGCCCCATGTGGGACATGGATGGTGTCCAACCTGATTAGGTTATGTCTACCCCAGCGCTTACTACAGTGCCTGCCACTTAAAAAGTGCTTAATAAATACAATAAAAAAAAAAAAGGCTGGGGCAACACACGTCCCGCCCCACCTTCTCACCTTGCTGGGTTTTCCTCTAAGCCAGGTGAGCAGCGTAGCTGGGGTCTGGCCAGAGTGAAAGGTCCTGGATTCTAATCCTGGCTTCACCACATGTCTGCTGTGTCACCTTACGCAAGCCGGTTAACTTCTCCGGGCTTCCATTTCCTCATCTGTAAAATGAGGGTTCAATACCTGATAAGAACAACAATAGAAATAATTGCGGTATTTGTTCTCCTGCCCCCCTGGACTGTGAGCCTCATGTGGGACAAGGACTCTGTCTGGCCTGCTTATCTTGTATAACCTACCCCAGAACTTAGTACAATGTTTGGTCCCTAGTAAGAGCTTTTATTGCTATTATTTTAATTCATTGCTCCTCAAGCAGCAATGTACCATGACTCCTATGAAGTCCAGAAAACGAACAAACCAAAAAAAAAAAAAAAAAATCACACTGACCTTTGAATGGAGTGTGAGGTTTCTGGGAAAGAAATCAGAATGAAAACGAAACTGTTGTCTGTTAAAATCACAAGAGCGTTCAGGGGTGAAGTTTTCTGTTATTGTTTTTTCAGTACATATTTTCAGGAAAAGGGAACATCTTCTTAGCTCAAGCCAGGTGGTAAATATGATCTTTATAAGCTGTGGCCGCCACCTCCTCTCACCACGGAAGGATGAAGATGAAGGGCTTTAATCTCAGTGTCCCTTTTTGTCTCAGCATGCCAGTTTATCGGGGGTGGGGGTGGGATTGGGGGGCGTTTATCAGCTAGGAGGCTCAGTGGTGCGTGCAAACCCTAGCAGGCCCCTCAGCCAGGCTCTGCCTCTCAGCCCCCCAATTTTTGGGATCAGCTGGGCGAAGCCGGAGGATTTAACGTGTCAGCGATTCTAAAACCACCAAGATCCTTTCTCGGGGAGAAGGAGGAGAGCTTGATTTTTTTTTTAATTCTGGTGATGTAACTGCCCCATGAGGGAGTTGCTTGGAGACCTACATAATAATTATAACTATTATCATTGCAAATCGGAGAATACATAAAGCTCAATGGTGATTAAAAGATAATTTTGTATTTCTTTTCAGGCATCTTGCTTTTGTTTTTTGCAGTAAGGCTGTTTGTTGCTGCACATACACGTGTCCACTTTTGTTCCAGCGTTTTGAAGGTGGCAACGACGTTACTAACCTTTTCGAGCCTTCCGGGGCCTGACATTCGTGGCAATAAGCACAGGAGGGGAGATCATTGGAAACATACCTACTGAGGTTCATTCAATAGTACTTATTGAGCACTTACTGTGTGCAGAGCACTGTACAAAGCGCTTGGGAGAGTACACTATAACAATAAACAGACACATTCCCTGTCCACAACAGTGCTTGGCACATAGTAAGTGCTTAGGTGCCATTATTATTGTGGAAAGAGACCATGGGGTCTAATCCTGGCTCTGCCACCTGTCTGCTGTGAGACCTTGGGCAAGTCACTTAAATTCTCTGTGCTCTTGGGATTCAATACATGTTCGCTCCCCTTATTAGATAATGAACACCATGTGGGACAGGAACTGTGCCCAACCTCGTTGTCTTATTCATATTAATGTCCGTCGCCCCCACTAGCCTGTAAACTTATTATGGACAGGGGATGTGTCTGCTAATTCTGTTGTACTCTCCTAAGTGCTTAGAACAGTGCTCTGCACATAGTAAGCGCTCAGTAAATACCATTGATTCTTTCTGCCTCGGTTACCTCATCTGTAACATTGAGACTGTGAGCCCCATGTGAGACAGGGAATGTGTCCAACCTGATTTGCTTGTATCCACCCCAGCGCTTAGTACAGTGCCGGGTACATAGTTAATGCTTAACAAATTCCATCATTATTATTATTGAGCACTAAGCGCCTGTGGTGCCCATCTCCCCTACACAAATACTTTGCATCATGTCCTGCAGTACTTAGGTCTATATCCTTATACTCTGTTGCTCCGTTTAACCTGTACTTTATTTTTAATTTTTGTCTTCCTCTAAGATTGGAAGCACTCTGAGGGCAGGGATTGTGTCTACCTACTCTATTAGAGAAGCAGCGTGGCTTTGTGGAAAGAGCCTGGGCTTGGGAGTCAGAAGTCGTGGGTTCTAATCCCGGCTTCGCCAGTTATCGGCTGTGTGACTTTGGGCAAGTCACTTAACTTTTCTGTGCCTGTTACCTCATCTGTTAAATGGGAATTAAGACCGTGAGCACCATGTGGGACAACCTGATTGCCTTGTATGTACCCCAGCGTTTAGAGCAGTGCTTGGCACATAGTAAGCGCTTAAACGCCATCATCATCATCATCACTCTAACCTACTCTCCCAAGTGCTCTGCACAAAATAAAGGCTCAAAAATTACAGTTGATTGATTGACTGACCATTGGTAGGAAGTGTTGACGTGGCTGCCAGGTTATAGGGTGCATGAACAGGTGGAAAAAAACAACCGATTCAAGACGTGCTTTGTGCTCCTAAGAAAATTTCCCAAAGAAAGTCTTGCTCAATATTTAACTCTACGAATTGGCCCCTTTGGGAATTTTGGAAAAAGAAAAATGATCCTCCAAAAAGCCTACTAAGTGATTTTCTGAACAGACCCTGCTTTCTGAGCCCATGAGCTCATTTTGAAACTATGTGAGCATAACCACTTTGACTGTCTAGTTACCGCCATAATGGATGGCCTCCAAAGAGAATCACTCCGAAGGTCAATAATGCACGCAGTAGGAAAGGTTTAATTAATACGATCAACAACGCAGGCGTAGAAAGTGCTTTAAACAAAAAAAAAGGCGAGTCCCAAGCAGATTCTGGGTCTGTTGGGTTCATTTGGAGCCTTCTTGTCTTCCAAATAGAAACTTTGATCAGAAAAGCTCAGCATCTCTAGGCAGTGCATTCAGATCACGGGCGTGGGAGTCAGAAGGACCTGGGTTCTACTCCTGGCCCCGCCACATGCCTGCTGTGTGACCGTGGGCAAGTCACTTCATTTCTCTGGGCCTCAGTGACCTCATTTGGAAAATGGGAATTAAGAGTGTGAGCCCTGTGTGGGACAGGGACTGTGTCCAACCTGATTAACTTGTATCTACCCCAGCGCTTAGAACAGTGTTTGGCACATAGTAAAGTGCTTAACAAGTAAGATACATTATTATTATTAAGGCAGGGCAGCCGGCTCTGAGGCCATCGTAGGCCTTTAAGCAGTTCGTTAGTCACCCCAGCCCACAAAACTTAAGTAAATAGTCTTATAGGCAACTATTTCCTCTAGCCATCATCAGAGGAGGAATTCATTGAGCTTTTACTTTGTGCAGAGCACTGTCCTAAGCGCTCAGGAGAGTACAGTACATCAGCATAGGTAGACACATTCTTTGCCCAAAATGAACTTACAGTCCATTCAATTCAGTCGTCTTTATCGAGCGCTTATTGTGTGCAAAGCACTGTACCAAGCGCTTGGGAGAGTACAATAGAAAAATAAAAAGATACATTCCCTGCCCATAACAAGCTCACTCTCTAGAGGGGGAGACAGACATTACTATAAATAAATTACAGGTATGTAAATTACAGATATGTACAGTGTAGAGGGGAAGACAGGCATTAATAAAAATAAAAATTAAGGGTAGGAACATAGGGCCGTAAGCTCGTTGTCGTTAGACTGTAAGCTCGTTGGGCGCAGGGAATGTGTTTATTGTTATAGTGTACTCTCCTAAGTGCTTAGGACAGTGCTCTGCACACAGTAAGCGCTCAATAAGTATGATTGAATGAATCATTGGCATGGGGCTGAGGGTGGAATGACCACCAACCAAGGAGAAGAGTTGCCCACTGTCACACCCACCTGCCTCCTTACCCTTTTTTGCTCCTCCAGGCCAAGTCAGGCTCACTCTTTGAGATGAGCCTCAGCGGTGGTTAATCATTTGCATGGGGACCGCGTCTCTTAAAAAGACTTCAGATGACTAATATATTCTCTGTAAAAATGATCGGTGATCTGATGCATCATCATCAGGAAAGAGAACGAAAGGAAATCAAATGGATGAATAAGATCCGTCACTGTTACAGATAAATAACAGCGGGTGAAGTTTCTGTGAGGACAGGGGAGAGGGGTCTCAGGATTATGGAGGGGACAAAGGCAAGAGAGAGAGAATGAACTTGACATAAAGATTCTCATCCCGGCTCCGCCACTTGTCTGCTTTGGGACCCTAAGCAAGTCTCTTCATTTCTGGGCCTCAGTTACCACATCTGTAAAATGGAGATTAATACTGTGAGCCCTATGTGGGACAGGGACTGTGTCCAGCCCAATTAGCTTGTATCTATCCCAGCACCTAGTACAGTGCTTGACACACAGTAAGCACTTAAGTACCGTCATCATTATTATGATTATCATCCTCTGTGCCTCAGTTACTCTATCTGTAAAATGGGGATTAATACCATGAGCCCCATGTGGGACGGGGACTGTGTCCAACCTGATTAGCTTATATCCATTCATTCATTCAATCGTATTTAATAATAATAATAATAATTATAATGGTATTTGTTAAGCGCTTACTATGTACAAAGCACTGTTGTAAGCGCTGGGGAGGTTACAAGGTGATCCGGTTGTCCCACGGGGGCTCACAGTTTTAATCCCCATTTTACAGATGAGGTAGCTGAGGCATAGAGAAGTTAAGTGATTTGCCCAAAGTCACACAGCTGACAGTTGGCGGAGCTGGGATTTGAACCCATGACCTCTGACTCCAAAGCCCAGGCTCTTAACACCGAGCCACGCTGCTTCTTGTGTGCAGAGCACTGTACTGAGCACTTGGAAAGTACAATTTGGCAGCAGATGCAGTCCCTACCCAACAAAGGGCTCACAGTCTAGAAGACAATGGGCTCACAGTCTAGAAGACTGTCGTGTTGCGAACCCCATGTGGGACTGTAATAGTGTCCAACTCGATTAGCTGGTATTTACCCCCAGCGCTTAGTACAGTGCCAGGCACATAGTAAGCGCTTAACAAATACCATTTTAAAAAAAAGTTGGAGAGGAGATAGACAGATGAAATTGACAAGTAGAGGCACGGGCAGAGAACCACTTATCCTGACTATGGGAGTTTTGACGTGTCCGTAACCTTTCAGGTGGGTGTGAATTACAGAGCCGGGGCCATTTGGGGCAGGAGGAGCAGGGCTGCTTGGTGCCCCTCTCTGCCCCTCCTTGAGTGCTGTATTGCATCCACCCAAAACTACCCAATACACCAGAGTTATCCAGTGTTGGCTCTTGTGTCTGTTAGGCAAGCCCACTTTCCAGCCAGGTGCATCCTTGGCTTATCCCTCATCTCCTGGTTTTCCCACCTCTTTGGTTTGATTTGTTTTGGGAAGCTGCATGGCGCAGTGGTTAGAGCCCGGGCCTGAGAGTCAGAAGGTCGTGGATTCTAATCCCATCTCCGCCACTTGTCTTCTGTGGGACCCTGGGCAAGGCACTTCGTTTCTCTGGGCCTCAGTTCCCTCATCTGGAAAATGGGGATTGAGACCGTGAGCCCAGTGTGGGACAGGGACTGTGTCCAACCCGATGTCCTTGTATCCACCCCAGCATTTAGTACAGTATCTGGCACATAGTAAGAGCTTAACAAGTATCAGAACTATTATTATTATTGTTACGCCTGGTCAGAAATCTGGGTCCTAACCTGACCTTCCAGCTAAGCAGGTATGACGCTGCAAGCCGAGGTATTGGTATTTAATGGTCTTTAAGTGCTTAATATGTGCCAGGCACTGTACCAAGCACTCGGGTAGATGCAAGATAATCAGGTTCGAAACAGTCACAAGATAATCGGGGTGGACACAGTCCCTGTCCCACAAAGGGCTTGTGGTCTTAATCCCTATTTTATAGAGGAGGGAACTGAGGCATAGAGAAGTGAAGTGACTGGCCCAAAGCCACTCAGCAGAAAAGTGGCGGAGCTGGGATTAGAACCCAGGTCCATGCTCTTTCCACTAGGCCATGCCGCTTCTCTGAATATTTTAATATTCCACCGCCGCACCCTGAATAGTGGAACTCAGTGGAAGCCCTGGGGGGTTTTGAGAAGCAGCATGGCCTAGTGACAAAAGCACTGGTTTGGGAGTCAGAGGATGTGGGTTCTAATCCTGACTCTGCCACTTGTCCACTGTGTGACCTTGGGCAAGTCATTGCACCTCTCCGGGCCTCAGTTCTCTCATCTATAAAATGGGGATTAAGACTGTGAGCCCCATGTGCGACCGGGACTGTGTCCAACCTGATTACTCAGTGCTTAGAATACTGCTTTGCACATAGTAAGTGCTTAACAGATGCCATCATTATTCCTTCACTCATTCAATCATTTATTGAGCGCTTACTGTGTGCAGAGCACTGTGCTAAGCACTTGGGAAGTACAAGTTTGCAACACACAGAGACGGTCCCTACCCAACAGGCTCACAGTCTAGAAGGGGGAGACAGACAGCAAAACAAAATATGCGGACAGGTGTCAAGTCATCAGAATAAATAAATATAAATAAATTGTTATTATCATTATTGTATCTACCCCAGTGCTTAGCACATGGTAAGCGGTTAACAAATGCCATCCTTGCTGTGCTAGCCTGGGTCCCCCCCCAAAACTTGTACTTCCCAAGCGCTTAGTACAGTGCTCTGCACACAGTAAGCGCTCAATAAATACGACTGATTGATTGACTCCCTCCCACCCCCCAGCTCATTGCGGGGCTTGCAGCCGTTCCCTGATCCAGCCCCTCTGTCTCCCGACCCACTCGGCCCCAGGACCCCTCGGCGATGACCTCGACCCGGGGAGCAGAGGGAGGGTCTTTGTCTTTAAATTCTCCCGTCAGAAACCGTGAGAATGAGCTCCACCTGCCAAACCACAAAAGGCAGAACCGTGAAGAGTGTGGTTAAGCAGGCACCCAGGAGGCCGGGTTAGGAGACGCGGCACCTCTGCCTCCGTCCGATGTGAACGCCTTCTTATCGTTCTCCGGAATCGGTCACGGCCGGGTTTCGGAGCCGGGCTGGAGCCAAGAATCTTTGTCGCGGCGATGGGCACGGGCGGGTGGCCCACCGTCTTGTTGGAATCCAAAATGGTGCCACGGGGCCAGGGAGCCATTCGCAGAGTTCGCAAAGCTTGAGAAGCAGTGGGGATTAAGACTGTGAGCCCCACATGGGACGGGGACTGTGTCCAACCTAATTATCTTGTATCTACCCCAGCGCTGGCACATAGGAGGCACTTCACAAATACCGCATTTATTATTATTAGCACGGTGCTCTGCACATAGTAAGCACTTAACAAATACCACTTTTATTAGTGTAGTCGTATTATTAATATTATTATTATTGTCGTGCATGGCGAAGTCCACAGAGGCAGCCCCTTTGGAGAAAAGGAGATGTGAAGGGTGAAAGGTGTTCACTAGTTTTGATAGAAATGTTTCCTGCCCACAAGGAGCTCAGTCTAGATTCTTCAGTTCTCCAGATTCTCCAAGCCTTCGCCAGGAGAATCAGACTTCCAAGTCGTGTGCCATTGTGAATTCCTCCATTACAAAGCTTGGCATCTCTAGGACTCACTGAAGGCATAGGGAACGGCAGGTGGTGGGGCATGGGGAGCCTGCTTGCTCCCCCACAACTCGACAAGGTAAAGAGCAGTAGTGTGGCTGAGTGCTCTGCACATAGTAAGCGCTCAATAAATACGATTGATGATGATGGAAAGAGCACTAGCCCGGGAGTCAGAAGGACCTGGATTCTAATCCATACTCCAGTGCTTGCCTGCTCTGTGACCTTCACTTCTCTGGGCCTTAGTAATTTCATCTGTAAAATGAGGATTAAGACTGCGAGCCATAAGTGGGACCGGAACTGTGTCCAACCGGACTATTTTATATCTGCCCCAGTGCTTAGGACAGTGCCCAGCACCTAGCGAGTGCTTAAGAAATACCATAAAACAAAATAAGTCATGAAAGGAGCACCACAATTCTTTCTCAGAACCAGGGAATTCACCTCCAAAGGGAGTCGGAAACTCTGTAGTCTCTTGTAGTACTTCACAGACCTTTAAATGTGCTATATTGTGCCCTCCCAAGCGCTTAGTACGGTCCTTTTCACACAGTAAGTGCTCAATAAATATGTCTGATTGATTGTACCTACTAGTGCTTTGCACATAGTAAGCGCTTAATAAATGCCATTATTATTATTATTATTACTACCAGAAGCAACCTGGTTTAGCGGATAAAGCACAGGGCTGGGAGTTAGCTCCACCAAATGCCTGCTGTGTGACCTTGGGTAAGCCACTTAGCTTCTGTGCCTCAGTTACCTCATCTGTAATATGGGGATTAAGACTGTGAGCCCCACGTGGGACAACCTGATTACCTTGTATCTACCTAGGGGCTTAGAACAGTGCTTCGCACTTAGTAGGTGCTTAACAAATAACATCTTTATTATCATTATGTGCCTTGAATAAGGCTTTGAAGTCGGGGCGAGTGGTGGTCTGGCGGATATGAAGGGGAGGGAGTTCCAAGCCCAAGGCAGGACGTGAGCGAGGGTGATTGGTCCCGGTGGCCCCTAAAAATGGGTTGTGGGGGTTCTGACCCCAGTGAATCATCATCATCATCATCAATCGTATTTATTGAGCGCTTACTGTGTGCATAGCACTGTACTAAGCGCTTGGGAAGTACAAGTACAAGTGAATGTGGAAGTAGCACTCAGCTGAGGTAATGCCTTCAAATTTGGGAACAAAATAACGCTCCGAAGATCTCGAGTTCCTTTCGATCTGCGAGCTTATCTCGTTACTGTCCCTTTTTATTTTGTTGTCGTTTGACATATGAACACATTACTGATATTCCATTTATTAGCCCGTCCGAGCCTGCCATTCTGGGGAGAGTCTTGGTTGGCAGCCTTTCCGAGCTGGACCCAACCAGTGGAAATTCCACAGGCATCATAACCCACTCTAATATTTACCCAAACAGTCGCGATTCAAAATGGGAAGAGAACTTTACCCTTCCGGCAGGCACGTTTTTTTTAAAAAAAAATCAAAATAAAAATTTCCAAGCCGGTGAAACTTTCCATAGTTGTTGTTTGTTTTGTGTTAGAGGCAACTTAAGCCTCAAGCATAAAGATGCCAAGTAGAGCCAGGATGGTAAGTTATAGTCTTCCTGATTAAAAACACTATGACCCAGCCCACACGTTTTGCTCTTCTAACGCTGACCTACTTACTATGCCTGCATCTCATTCAGCCGTACTTATTGAGCGCTTACTGTGTGCAGAGCAATGTACTAAGCACTCACCTGTCTCACTGTCGACCCCCAGCTATTTTCCTTTCTCCTTTCTGGAACTCCCTCTCTACGTGGCTCAGTGGAAAGGGCACGGGCTTTGGAGTCAGAGGTCATGGGTTCAAATCCCACCTCCGCCACTTGTCAGCTGTGTGACTTTGGGCAAGTCACTTAACTTCTCTGTGCCTCAGTAACCTCATCTGTAAAATGGGGATTGAGACTGTGAGCCCCCCATGGGACAGCCTGATTATCTTGTAACCTCCCCAGCGCTTAGAACAGTGCTTTGCACATAGTAAGCGCTTAATAAATGACATTATTATTATTATTATTCATATCATAGAGAAGCAATGCGGCCTAGTGCATAGAGCACATGCCTGGGTTCTAATCCCGGCTCCTCCAATTGTCTGCTGTGTGACCTTGGGCAAGTCACTTTACTCTTCTGGGCCTCAGTTACCTCGTCTGTAAAAAATGGGGAAGAGACTGTGAGCCCCATGTAAGACAGGGGCTGTGTCTAGCCTGATATGCTTGTATCTGCCCCAGCGCTTATTATAGTGCCTGGCACATAGTAAATGCTTAACAAATCCCACAGTCTAGACCAGAAGCTCATTGTGGGCAGGGAATGTGTCTGCTTACTCTGTCATAGTGTCCTCTCCCAACGATCAGGGCTCCATAACTACCATTGTTCGATAGATCGAGAAAGGGAAAGGTGATGCCAAGCCTGGGCTGTGTGTCGTGTTCAATGCACCTTGTTTTCCACAAAGGCCAGGGGAGACGTGGTTTATATGACCGTGGTCCCGTGTCCGTGCTACACCGTCTTGGTCCCAAGAGTCGGTGACGAGTGTCACGGTGTTGAAGAATCAGTCATGATACACAACTCACTCTCAAGTTGGCTCTGCTCCGGTTCCTGGCCGGCTGAGAGAAGCAGCGTGGCGTAGTTGATAGAGGGCAGACCTCGGAGTCAGAAGGTCATGGGTTCTAATCCCGGCTCTGCCACTTGTCTGTTGCGGGACCTCAGGCAAGTCACTTCACTTCTGTGTGCCGTGGTTCCCTCATCTGTGAAATGGGGATTGAGACTGTGAGCCTCACGGGAGACAGGGTCTGTGTCCAACTGGATTTACTTGTATTCTCCCCAGTGCTTAATACGGTGCAGGGCACATAGTCAGCACTCAGCAAATGCTATTATTATTATTATTACCAAGATCCTTGGGCAAACAGCCTGTCGCCTTCTGCACTCCGAGACCCTCGAACAACGTTGGAACATTTGACGTTCTGTCCCTGCTGTGCCCATTAGGCAAGTTTGGGCCAGCGGCCAAGATAGAAAAGAAAAACTGACTTCTTGCCACTACTCAACCGCCGGGGGACTGAACACCAGCCTTCCAGACAGTTGAAAGCCACCGGGGGGAAAGGCAGTTGGGATATGGTCAATCAGTCATTCAATGGTATTTACTGAACGCTTACTGCGTTCATAGCGCTCAACTGAGCTCCTGATGTAATATGATGTAACAGAGTTGGTAGACATATTCCCTACCCACGATCATTGTCGTATTCATTGAGCCCTCATGTGTGCAGTGTACTAAGCTCCTGGGAGGGTACAATATAACAACAGACACATTCCCTACCCACGATGAGCTTAAAGTCTGGAGGGGGATACAGACATAAATATCAATAAATATTATTTATATATAATATTTTATCTAGAGGGGACCGGGAGGAGGGATGAATAAAGGGAGAAAGTCAGGGTGATGCAGAAGGGAGCGGGAGAAGAGGAAAGGAGGGCTCAGTCAGGGAAGTCTTCTTGGAGGAGCAGTCCACAAGGAACTTATTGTCTACAAGGGGAGATGGAGATTAAAATAAATGCTGGATATGTACATGAATCCCATGGGGCTAAGGGTGGGGTGACTGTCAGATGCTTAAATGGGACCAATCCAAGTGTGTTGGTGATGTAGAAGAGAGCAGGAGAAGGATAGATGAGGGTTTGGTTGGGAAGGCCTCTTGGAGGAGGTATGCTCATAGTAAGTCATTGAAGCCACTTCCCAAATAAAGTCAGAAAGCAGAATTCCAACCGGATCTCCTGAACACGGGGCAGGGAACACAGGGAAACGGATCTTTGCTTCTTTTGCTTTTAGTCACCAACTGTCCCCACGGGGTCCTCAGAGGAAGGCCCAGGTTACACTGGGAGTAGAAAATGTGTGGTCGAACTTGCCTTCCCGTTGGCCAAAGGCAATCAGAGTCAGGAGAAGCATTATAAATCACCAGAAAGGGAGCTTTAGGGTGGCCCAGGGTTGGGGTGAGGGAGAAAACTTTAAACTTGAGATCCTCTTGTGAGATCCCAAGTAAAAGCCAATGCAGCTGATCCTGAAGGCCTTGAAAGAAAACCTATTTGAAGGCTGTGGCCTTGTCGTTGTTGTTGCTTTTAACAGTATAAACAGCACTGTAAACTGGACTGTAACTCATTGTGGGCCAGGAATGTGTCTGTTGAGAAGCAGCGTGGCTCAGTGGAAAGAGCACGGGCTTGGGAGCCAGAGGTCAGGGGTTCTAATCCCCACTCCGCCACTTGTCAGCTGTGTGACTTTGGACAAGTCACTTAACTTCTCTGGGCCTTTTACTTCATCTATAAAATGGGAGTTGAGACTGTGAGCCCCATGTGGGACAACCTGATCTCCTTGTATTCCCCCCCACCAGAGCTTAGAACTGTGCTTTGCATATAGTAAGTGCTTAACAAATGCCTTCATTAGTATTATTATTATTGTATTGTTCTATTGTACTCTCCCAGGTGCTCTGCACACAGTAAGCACTCAAAAAATCCCATTGTTTGATTGATCGATGTGTTGAACACTTACTATGTGTCAGGCATTTTACTAAACAGTGGAGTAGATGCAAGCTAATCAAGTTGGACACAGTCCAGGTCCCACTTGGGCCTCACAATCCTAATCCTAATTTTACAGGTGAGGTAACTGAGGCACAGAGACATGAAGTGACCAAGGTCGCACAGCAGACAAGCAGTGGAGCTGGGATTCGAGTCCATGTCCTAGTAATAGTAATAATTGTGGTGTTTGTTAAGCGCTATGTGTCAGGCACTGGACTAAGCGCTGGGGTGAATACAAGCAAATCAGGTTAGATGCAGTCCCTGTCCCATCTGGGGCTCACAGTCTCAATCCCCATTTTACAGATGAGGGAACTGAGGCACAGTGAAGAGACTTGCCCGAGGTCACACAGCCGACAGGTGGCGGAGGCTGGATTAGAACCCATGACCTTCTGGCTCCCAGCCCGGGCTCTTTCCACTATGCCACACTCCTTCCTGTTGTTTCTCTTATTGATTCACTTTGGGGTGTTATATTTCTGCCGTGCCAAGTCTGTTGACACAGCAGCCTTATTTTGTATTCAGTACAATGATCAATTTTAATTGGCTGCATAGTGTTTAAGACGATGTTGTTTGGAACAGGACATCCTTGGCAGGGCGAGGAAAGCAAGCTTCAGCGCCCATTCAAACTCCTCCCCAGCTCCATTGTGTTCTTTCTAGGCCCAGACGCAGCCCGATCCCCAGAGAGTGACATACAACCACCGCCAATGAAAACCTTTGTAAATGTTAAATAAAAGAGCAAATTGAGGGGCAGTGATTCATTAGGAAAGAATTTTCTCTGAGCAGATTAACTCTTATTCCTGTTATTCAGGCAGCAGCGCCTCGGTCTCTCCCAACCCTCGGTCCCAGCGTCGCCGGGAAGCTAGAAGCTTCTCCGGGAAGTTGCCGCTTCCCCTGACCCCCTGGGTGGGCAAGTTGGGCTTGGGATGTGTGGCTTCTTCTCATCTCGGCAATTCAGATGCGGTTTTTTGGCCCCCCACTCTATCTTCTATCCAATTCCCGGTCCTCTTGTTGTTAGGATATTAACCTCAGTGTATCCCGAAATCAATCATCTTTATTAAGCACTTACTGCGTGCAAAGCATTGTACTAAGCGCTTGGGAGAATACAATATAACAGACACCTTCCCTGCCCACAGTGAGTTTACAGTCTAGTCTTAGAGTTTGCAGTCATAATTTCACCTACTACGGGAGAAAGCATCCATGCAACTGTTACTGCCAGCGGTGAGAGTTACGCCCGCCCTGGCCAGGCAAGGCTTTGAACGTGAGCCAAGTCAGTGAAATCACAGCGGGAGAAAGAACTCCGCTCGGCTTTGGTGACTTCCCCTACCTGGAGGCCAGGCCTCCCTTAGAGGTGGGACAATGAAAGAGCAGGTGTGCTGGGTTGCAGCAGAGACTCTTCAGTAATAATCGTGTTTTTGTTAAGCGCTTACGATGTGCCAAGCACTGAACTAGGTAATAATAATAATAATAATTATGGTATTTCTTAAATGCTTAGCATGTGCCAAGTACTGTTCTAAGAGCTGGGGTAGATATAAGGTAATCAGGTTGTCCCATGTGGGGCTCACAGTCTTCATCCCCATTTTACAGATGAGGGAACTGAGGCACAGAGAGGTAAAGTGGCTGGCCCAAGGTCACACAGCTGACGAGTGGCGGAGCCAGGATTACAACCCATGTCCTCCGACTCCCAAGCCCGTGCTGTTTCCACCGAGCCATACTGCTTCTAATAATAATAATAATGGCATTTGTTAAGCGCTTACGATGTGCAGAGCACTGTTCTAAGCGCTGGGGGGGGATACAAGGTGATCAAGTTATCCCATGTTGGGCTCACAGTCTTAATCCCCATTTTACAGATGAGATAACAGGCTCAGAGAAGTTAAGTGACCTGCCCAAGGTCACACAGCAGACATGTGGCGGAGCCGGGATTCGAACCCATGACCTCTGACTCCAAAGCCTGTGCTCTTTCCACTGAGCCACACTGCTTCTCTGTGCTAGGGTACACAAAATCCAGTCAGGTCCCACACGGGGATTACTCTCTCTCCACAGAAGAGATGACAGGTATTGAATCCCCGTTTGGCAGAGGTGGAAACTGAGGCCCAGGGAATTAAAGTGACTTGTCCGAGGTTACACAGCAGACAAGTGGCAGAGCTGAGATTAGAACCCAGGTCCTCCAACTCCCAGGCCCGGGCTGTTTCCACTGGGCCACACTGCTTTCCTTCAGAGGGCAAGTGTACAAGACAGATTTAGCGTGACGCACCAAACTGGCATATGGAAGAACTTCCCTGCGAAATGGGAAGCGATTCCGTGAGGGGATGGAACTCCAGCAGGAAAAGCTGACTGTTGTAGAGATCGTGTGAGGGGCCTCTCGCGTCCGGGGAGATGACGGGGAAGGGAAGGACAAGGGGGCTAGTGATCATTTTAAAATGCATACCAAACCCTATCGAGACTGCACATTAAAGGCAGGCTCACGGACCAATGGGAGATAAAATCGTTCCCAAGTTCCCATTTGGTGGGATCTGTTTCTGGTTAAACCTGCATTTTCTCCAATTCTTTAATAGTTCTCTTTTTCCGTCCTTCTGCTCTCTGGGTCTTTGTGAATGTGGGGGCCAGGTTTTAAGCCAGAAGACCGGAGAAGGCTGAAATGGAGAAACTGTGCGTTCGGGAGCCTGGGTAGCATTTTCAGTCTAAAGAGCGATCACGATTGCTTAGGATGCAGGCTTTATTTTGAAGTTGAAACCCGTGATGTCTGCAGAAGACTTATTATTTTATATCCCTGTATGTTTTACTGTAATGAATCCAGCTGCGAAGCCTGAATGGAAATCAGATGGCTTGCTGCTACTAACTGATAATATCAGCCACCCAGTTAACTTAAGGCAGACTGCAAATGAAGTGATGAATATTTTACACTGACCCTAGGTAAACACGCAGAGAGTAATGAGTAATGATTCTGGTGAGATAAATAAGAAAAAAAAGAGAGCTATTAGGCATTAGGCTCTATTATCTGAAGTTGGGAATATCAAGTTTAGCTGACTTAGTGAATTTTTGAGCAGTCAGTGATTCCATGCTGAGTTTCCCTTTTTACCAAACCCTTTTTCCCTTTTCCTTTTTCATTTTGTTCTCCCAGAGGGGATTTCTTCGGAGTCGGAAGGCTTTGGGGAAGCATTGAGTTTAGCCAGAATGGTGTTTATGTGCTGCGGATTTTTCAAATCCGAGATGTATACGATTTCTCCCCGCGCCTGCCGTGTAGTTGATGGACGTAATTTTGGTGCTCTGAAAAGGGTACCCTTTTTCATTCCTTCAATGCCAGCTTGTTGGGTTAACAGTAGCTGTCATCTAAGTTTTTAAGTTTTTCTTCATTTGGTTAAATTGGTAAACCTGGAAGAAGAGAAGCATGCTATCCATTAAGCATTTCCTAACAAGCTTCATGGAGATTTCAGTTTCTCATTTTCAGGTCTAGGGAGCTAACTTTATAATAATATCATATCCATAATTTCTTTATTACATCCATAATTTCTTTACTTATATTAATGTCTGTCTCCTCCTAGACTGTAAACTCGTCTTGGGCAGGGAACCAACTCTGTTGTACTCTCCCAAGAGCTTAGTAAAGAGAAGCAGTGTGGCTCAGTGGAAGGAGCGCGGGCTTGGGAGTCAGAGGTCATGGGTTCTATAATCCCAGCTCTGTCACTTGTTAGCTGTGTGACCTTGGGCAAGTCACTTAACTTCTCTGTGCCTCAGTTCCCTCATCTGTAAAATGGGGATTAAGACTGTGAGCCCCATGTGGGCAAACTTGATTACCTTGTATCCCGCCCAGTGCTTAGAACAGTGCTTTGCACATAGTAAGCGCTCAATAAATATGATTGAATGAATGAATGAATGAAATGCTTGGCACGTAGTAAGCACTTTATATTTTTAGAGATAGCAGCGTGGCTCAGTGGAAAAAGCACGGGCTTGGGAGTCAGAGGTCATGGGTTCTAATCCCGGCTCCGCCACTTGTCAGCTGTGTGACTTTGGGCAAGTCACTTAACTTCTCTGTGCCTCAGTGACCTCATCTGTAAAATGGGGATTGAGGCTGTGAGCCCCTCAGGGGACAACCTGATCACCTTGTAACCTCCCCAGTGCTTAGAACAGTGCTTTGCACATAGTAAGCACTTAATAAATGCTATCATTGTTATTATTATTATTACAGTGCTCTGCACAGAGGAAGCGCTCAAAAAATACCATTGATTGATAGGTAATATTGGCCTAGCTGTGACCTACCCAGCTGCTGGTTTTAGGCCAAGATGGTATGGGCTCCCCAGAATCTGTCTCAAGTAGAGTAAGAGCTCCAGGAGTGTCATTAGAGAAGCAATGTTGCCTAGTGGGTAGAGAACGGATCAGGGAATCAGAAGGTCATGGGTTCCAATCCTGCCTCTGCCACTTGTGTGCTGCGTGACCTTGGGCAAGTCGCTTACCTTCTCTGTGCCCCAGTTCCCTCCTCTGTAAAATGGGGATTAAGACTGTGAGGCCTATCTATCCAGCAACAAAGGATATGTGTTGGTAGCTGGAGTCTAAGGGAATGAAAACCAGCCGTATGAGGAGAAAACTAACTGGGAGCCAGTGGGGAGGAATTGGGAGGAAATTGAGACCAGTTGGAGAGCATTCGTGCAGAAGCTGGCTGGGGAGGAGGGTAGACTGCTCTTCTTTTCCCTACCCGTTTTTCCTCTCCTATTTCCGCCGAGGTTCCCCGGGGGCTCCTGAGCAGCGGGCTCACCAAGCCCAAAGGGCAGAGAATTGGTCTAGGGGGGCTCGAGGGATAGGTACTTCCAGGGGCGTGCAGCTAGGAGCCCCGTGCTTGGCCGATAGAAGCGGTCCAATGACCTTTGGGGCAGACAGGGGCTAGGCCGACGCAGCGGAGGTGAGGAGCGAAGTAGCCTAGCAGTTAAAACACGGACCTGGGCAACAGAAGGACCTGGGTTCTAATCCCGGCTCTGCCGCTTGTCCGCTGCATGACCTTGGGCAAATCACTGCACTTCTCTGGGCTTCAGATACCTCTTCTGTAAAAAGGGGATGAAGACTGTGAGCCGCACGTGGGACAGGCACTGTGTCCAACTGGATTGCCTTGAATCTACTTCAGTGCTTAGGACAGTGGCTGGAACAGAGTAAGCGCTTAATAAATACCATCTAAAAAAAAAAATTGGCACCCAACCCTTAGGGATGAAAACACCTGATTTTGAAATGATCTGCTCACATCCCAGCAGGGGTCTGCTGCAATGCCCCCAGCAGGTTTATTAAAATCCTGCTACTATTTCTAGGGAATTTACCTTGGGTTTCCTCTGGTAGACCGTCGCGTGGCTTACTGGAAAGAGCATGAGTTTGGGATTCCAGAGGTCATGGGTTCACATCCCCCCCTCTGCCACTTGTCAGCTTTGTGACTTTGGGCAAGTCACTTAACTTCTCTGTGCCTCAGTTCCCTCATCTGTAAAATGGGGATGAAGACTGTGAGCCCTGTGTGGGACAACCTGATTACCTTGTATCTACCCCAGCGCTTAGAACAGTGCTCGGCACACAGTAAGCGCTTATCAAATGCCATCATTATTATTATTACCAAATCCCAATCGCGCTATCCCTATCCAAGCCTTTACCTCGTCTACCAGTGCCATGACCTCTCAGAAGCTGGATTGTATTCCCCCCCTCACCCCCGTGGAGCTCCCACAGTTTCCTATGTTGGTTCTGGTTATGATTTTTGAGTGTGTTTTGTCCCGAGATTTCCAAGATTGACCTGGCCATTTACCAAGTGTCTTGTGGCCCTTCTCTCAGGTCACTTTTCGTCAGTGGCTTGCCACCTTTACTACTGTCACCATCAATGTGGCAGCTAATCCAAGAATCAGAGTCCCCACTGTTACCCTAGGGAAACTTGGGATTTATCCATAATTCAGACCCCACAGCAGGCAAGCAGCGGAGCCCCGCTGCTTCCACACCTATTTCTAAGGACCTGGTTCCCCTCACCTTAGCCACTTCCTCCTCTTATACTATCCTTTTTTTTTTGGTATTTGTTAAATGCTTACTATAATAATAATGATGATATTTGTTCAGCGCTTACTATATGCCAAGAACTGTTCTAAGCGCTGGGGTAGATACAAGATAATCAGGTTGTCCTACGTGGGACTCACAGTCTCAATCCTCATTTTACAGATGAGGTAACTGAGGCACAGAGAAGTTAAATGACTTGCCCAAAGTCACACAGCTGACAAGTGGCGGGGCTGGGATTAGAACCCACGACCTCTGGCTCCCAAGCCCATGCTCTTTCATTCATTCATTCATTCAATTGGGAACTACAGGTTGGCAGCATATAGAGACGGTCCCTACCCAACAGCGGGCTCACAGCCTAGAAGGAGGAGACAGACTACAAAACAAAACATATTAACAAAATAAAATAAATAGAATAAATATGTACAAGTAAAATAGAGTAACAAATATATATAGACATATATGCATATATACAGGTGCTGTGGGGAGGGGAAGGAGGTAAGGCGGGGGGATGGGGAGGGGGAGAGGAAGGAGGGGGCTCAGTCTGGGAAGGCCTCCTGGAGGAGGTGAGCACTCAGTAGTGTTTTGAAGGGAGGAAGAGAGCTAGCTTGGCAGATATACGGAGGGAGGGCATTCCAGGCCAGTGGGAGAACGTGGGCCAGTGGTCGACGGCGGGACAGGCGAGAATGAGGCACATTGAGGAGGTTAGCGGCAGAGGAGCGGAGGGTGCGGGCTGGGCTGTAGAAGGAAAGAAGGGAGGTGAGGTAGGAGGGGGTGAGGTGATGGACAGCCTTGATGCCGAGAGTGAGGAGTTTTTGCCTGATGCATAGGTTGACTGGTAGCCACTGGAGATTTTTGAGGAGGGGAGTAACATGCCCAGAGCATTTCTGCACAAAGATGATCCGGGCAGCAGCATGAAGTATAGATTGAAGTGGGGAGAGACAGGAGGATGGGAGATCAGAGAGGAGGCTGATGCAGTAATCCTGTCGGGATAGGATGAGAGATTGAACCAGCAAGGTAGCAGTTTGGATGGAGAGGAAAGGGCGGACCTTGGCGATGTTGCAGAGGTGAGACCGGCAGGTTTTGGTGACGGATTGGATGTGAGGGGTGAACGAGAGAACAGAGTCAAGGATGACACCAAGGTTGTGGGCTTGCGAGACGGAAAGGATGGCAGTGCCGTCAACAGTGAAGGGAAAGTCAGGGAGAGGGCAGGGTTTAGGAGGGAAGATAAGGAGTTCAGTCTTGGACATATTGAGTTTTAGATGGCGGGCAAAAATCCAGATGGAGATGTCTTGAAGGCAGGAGGAGACACGAGCGAGCCTGAAGGGAGGGAGAGAGAGCAGGGGCAGAGATGTAGATTTGGGTGTCATCAACGTAGAGATGATAGTTGAAGCTCTTTCCACTAAGCCACACTGCTTCCACTAAGCCATGCTGCTACTATGTGGCAGGCATTGGACAAAGTCTCGTTTGGAGAGGCTGGAGGTTGGGAGACCAGGGAGGATGGGAAGCGGCGTGGCCTAGTGGATAAAACACAGGCCTGAGAGCCAGAAGACCTGGGTTCTGATTCCAGCTCTGCCGCTTGCCCGCTGAGTGACCCTAGGCAAGTCATTTCACTTCTCTGGGTCTCGGTTTCCTCGATACCTTTTCTCCCTTCTACTTAAACTGTGAGCCCCATGTGGGACAGAAGCTGTAATTGGCGTGATTGCCTTTGTATTTACCTCAGCGCTTAGAACAGTGCTTTATTATGGTATCTGTTAAGTGTTTACTGTGTATCAAACGCTGTTAGGATAGGTATAAGTTAATTAGGTCAGACCTAGGCTCAGTCCCATATGGGGTTCGCACTCTAAGTAGGAGGGAGGACGGGTATTCCGATTTTACAGTTGAGGAAACTGAGGCACAGGGAAGTAAAGTGACTCGCTGCCCAAGGTCACACAGCCAGCAAGCAATTCGCAGAGCTGGAATTAGAACCCAGGTCCTTCTGATTCACAGGCCCATGCTATGCTTGAGGCATAGTAGCTGCCTAACAAGTACCATTAGTAAAAGGAGACCAGCAAACCGAAAATAACTTTGGGTGAAAGTTCAAAAGAAACTAATTTGATAATGCTATTCAGATAGAGGGAAGTTAATCAGGGAAGACTTCTGAGTGGGTTTGGACAGTAAACTCCTTGTGGGCAGGGAACGTCTCTCCAGAGTCTGTTGTACTCTCCCAAGCGCTTAATACAGTGCCCTGCAACCAATAATGCTTGAGATATTCCGAGCCAGGGAGGAAATGGGGAACCAGAGCTTCATCAGAGGACTCACCCACCTCCATCTTGGGTGAGGATTTCTGTCATGAGACTACCAAGCGCCCTCCGGTCAGAGTCGGCCTAGGGACTGTGGTCTCCAGATGATTGCGTTACCTTAAAACTGGTGTATCCGTCTTAAACGCGTTTTATGGCAAGCCGGGCAGCTGGCGTTTTATTGGCCGTTTGTCTTGTGTGGATACAGGAGACGCTGGGCCTATAAATCATGAGCAAATTGACTTCCTTTATGGGTTGCCATTCACGCTGTGCACAGCCAACTTGGAAGAAGCAGGTGGGAAGCTCGGGAGGCCGCCCGGCATCCCCTTCCGCTTGCCATGGACGCCACCGGAGCGGATGGAATGGGCCGGGGAGCCACGAGGCCGAGCGTCTCCCAGCCGGGCCTCCCAAAAGGCTGAGGGAAACCCTGCCGGGAAACTCGGCCAGCACGCCGCCGTTCTCCGGCCCCCTCGGTGATTGGCCGAGCTCCAAAATGGCAGTCGTCCCCGGTTGCCAAGGAGCCGAGCGGGGATGTGGTTTGGGTTTCCCTCTTAGCAGCTCGGAATAAAGCGACCCGGTCAGCAAGAAGGAAGTTTGCGCACCAGAGGGCCTTACCCACTTCCAGCCTGGTCTTGGAATGAGAGAAAGGAGTGCGACCCAGTGGTTTGGGGGTGGAGTTTGTTCTGAGCCTGTCCGCCCAAGGCCGTTCTCCCTCCTTAAAAGCCTCCCCCTCCGCCAATGTCGTGCAGCTGTTTGGAAGGGCTGAACGGTAGGGGAAAGTGCTTCGGGAAGCCACGCATCTAAAGAGAGGATTGTATTCCAGGACTTTGTGGCATTTCCTCCTGGGGAAGGGGGAATAAAAAGCCAGTCCAGGCAAGACTTCATCTTTTTTTTTTCTATCGAGACGAGAGGTGGTCGGAAGATGTCCGACGACAGCTCTGGGGCCCGCACCATGTTAGCCTCTGGACCCATTTTTCTGGGCTGGCCCTGACCTCCCTCCTCAGCATCTCGACTCTAGAGAAAGGGCCCAGACTGGGCAAGGGTTTCTGGACTCCACTCGGAGCACCTCGTCTGCCTCCCGCCGCCGGGCACAAGTTGAGCCAGGAGGACCGGGGAACGACAAAAGAAACTCCCATCCCAGCCAGAGACGAGACTTCCCAGACGGTCCTTCTTCTGAATGCCATCGTGACTGGGGCGGAGCAGGACCCCACAGTTCACTCCCCACCCAGAAACGCCCCGCCCACCCTTCCCCTTTCTTCTTCTTTCTCCTTAATGTATTTGTTAAGCATTAAGCACTTAGGCACTGTTCTGAACGCTGGGGTACATACAAGGTAATTAGGTCGACCACTGTCCCTCTCCCACATGGGGCTCAAGTTTTAATCCCTCTTTTGCAGATAAGGTAACTGAAGCCCAGAGAAGTGAAGTGACTGGCCCAAGGGGGGTCCCACCAGGCCATGCTGCTTCTTGTTTTGTTAGGGAGCGTCCACACTGTCCACCCTGCTAGGCAGTGTTCCTCAGGTTCCATGTGTAACCTGGTGGCTAGCTAGGGTGGACACATTTGGCCACAACTCCAGTCCCCGGGATGAGGAACCATTCCAAACTTCATGACGTCTCGGCTCATGGTCGTCAGTAGTGCCCTGGGCTCAGAGGCACCAGATGGAATTCTTTTTCCTTCTGCTTTTCCCGTGATTCGCCAGTCCATCTGGAAGCTGCCAGGCCACAGGCCTAGTTCGGACTGGTCACTCCACCTGACTGTGTGATGGACAGAGTTGGGCCAGGTTGGGTGGATAAAGAGCAAGGGAAGATTTGGAGAGAGCGAGATAAAAGAGGAGCTGGTGGAGATTTATTGTGACGACCTGAGATGTATTAAAATTCTTCTTTGACTAGAGAGGCTCCGTAGCTTTGGGATTCTTCCTGCCCCCCACCCCACTCTTCACTCTCTCTCCCCCCCCCGTTTTTCTCTCTCCCTCTCCCCCACCCCCTTTTTCTTTTCTAGAGGGGGAGTCAAAATTCCCTATTTATTTTCAGCCTCCTTTGTCCCTTATCTCTCCAAGCATCCTATTGTGGAACCGTCGCTTTGTGTAAGATACCCGCCCCGGACCCGGACTTTGATGTGGCAAAAATGAATAATGCCTCCATCGACCGCCCGCCGCCGGAGCGCAGTCCGCGGCCCTCAGAGACGAAGAAGTTCGTCGTTCTGATTGTTCCCGCCCCGCCCGCCGCCTCCACTGCATCAAGTCAGGGGGTTCACTCCCAACAGCACTCTATTAATATGCACAACATGACCATTTCCAGGAGAAGGTTATTAGAATGCTAGTTTGTATCCTCCAGTGAATGAAATGATGTGTGATTATGAAGTCATCAGGCATGGGCCAGTAAGACTCCAGAGAGCCTCCCCCGTCTGAGGTCCTCAGGGTGCCATTGATTGGTGACCATGTGTTTGTGCCCGATAGACTGTGAAATGGTGTGTTGCTACACGGCTGTATTGCACCTGTGCCCCACCGAGGTGATTGATTGGTTTGGTCATGTGGAATGTTCCCATCTGGTCTGCAGTAATGTGTTTTTTTTTTTTCCCTGGGTTTTTTTTTTTTTCCCTTCTTCATCTGTGAATAGCAAGTGCTGGCTGAATAGTTACAGCAAGCAGTTTGCAGAGGCTAAACAAGTCCCTTCCTTTAAAACACACGCCGGGGCGGAAGGAATCGCGTCCTCTCTGGCTCGCGTAATTTTTCGTAAGGGCGAGAATTCTGACTCTCACCTGGTCGCTCCCACCTCCTCCTCTCTCCCCAGTCCTAGGAGAAGATCTTGTACTGTTTTCCTATTTTGTGCAGGGCTGAAGCGGAAATTACCCTTTTCTGCGGGTTTTGTGTCGATGGGCAACTCGAGGCGGTGCGTGCGTGTGTGTGTGTGTGTGTTTTTTACCAAAAATGATTTCCGTGATTATAATTGGATTATCAAAGTACTGATGCATTTTTAAGCCCTCATTTAACCTCGGAAAAGTGGCGGTTTATTTATTGAAAACTACTGATGTTGCAGTTTAAATGTCAAGAAATTATTTATTAGCTTCCTTTTTAAAAAGATTCTATAGTTACATTGGGCGGTCTTGTTTGATATTTCTTAATCTCGGTCCTTTTTCATAATTGATCTATTCATTCCACCTAATGACTAATTACATATCAGAGCACATCATCAGCCACATTCATCATCGTAGAATGTAATAATCAATGACATTTCAACAAAGGAAAAAATAAATATGCAAATAAGAACTCATTAACATTTGCATGAGCTGTTTGAATAATCACGTTGCTGACAAGGCTGTAATTAACAGAAATTGATGCTGAGTTCAGTATTTGATAGTGTGTTTTCTCAGCGTTTTATTGTTGTCACTGCAGGGGCTAAAATGAAGTTCTGCTCTACTTGTACCTTGACTCGAGCTTGATGGCATGGTTTGTGTCAGGTACCGAAGGCTTCTGGGAGTCCTTAATTCATCTGTGACCTACACGTAATGCATATAAAGATACTTTATTTAAATTGCCCAATTTTTAATGAAGCACTGCTAGGTTTTAGTAATTACGCAACAACCCGTAGGAAAGAAAAACAAACACAGAAATTGGAAACGATTTTTTTTCCCCCTTCGCCGCCATTCTTTATTTGGCGTCAGGTGCCGGGAGAATTTGGGATTTTTGTTTACGTGCACAATGGAATATTGACGCAGGCTCCCCGTCGCGACGCCCCCCGCCACCGTTGCCACCCCCCTCTCCAAAACCTGGCGTGGTGGCACCGTGTCAGGAGGTTTGAGCTTATTGTAATTGAAAATCACTTGCTTAGGAAAACATTGTGTAATTATAAAATGTACAGTTTCTGCCTTTTTTTTTTCCTCTTTGCAATTCGACTCCCCCAAGGCCCTCCTCCCTTTCCTGCCCTGTTTCCTGTTTTTGTCATGGATATTAACTGAAATGCACAAAACACAATAAAGCTGTTTATGTCAGTTTTTTGGATGACTGCAAGTGCTGATTATAACAAGTTTAAGGAATTTCCTTTGTTGAATGTGTACCCATGCCATATGGCTCAACATGGAACATTAACTTGACAGGGATAATGGATTGTGGTATATGGAGACAATTTTGCCTGCAGCTTCACTATAACTCATTCTGGTTGGGGATCACAGGTTTATAGTATGGGATGCAGCAAACATCCAGATGGATTTACTTTACATAAAAGAGTTGCATTTCTTTTTATTTCCTCCCTATAATTGGAAAAAAAAGGAGCTCTCCTTTTTTCTTTTCTTCTCTCTTTTATTTTTTTAAAGAAGCAAAAGTAAAAAGAAGTAAACAAAGAATGGGAAAGGTTAATTCAAAAGAAGAAAAAAAACGGTTTTTGCAAAACCTTTTGAGGGGCCGGGAGAGATTATTTTTGGATATAGGACATAGTTCTTAAAGTCATAATTCACCTAAGCTTAAATTGTTCATTATCTTGTAAAACAATGCCTTAAATGAGTTCACTTCCTTAAGGTGGGAAAACATCTTAATTTGTAACCTCACTATTGAAAAACATCCTCCTTCTTCCACGCCACAGACTGGAGGGGTAATACGCTTAATGAAAACAAATCTGTCCTCCCAAGCAGGTGGAGTGATTTGCCGGTTTACCCGTCGAGCGGTGTCAGCTGAAATGATTTTAGTGAGGCCTGCGTGTTGTCGCGTATCAAGTTTGTAAGCAGGGAGGGTGAAGCCGCTTTCCTTTCCTTTCCGTCTCCGACATTGAACCGATATAGCCCAGTGTCAGGAGATGGGGCTCGTGTCAAACAGCCCCACTTTGAACGGTAATCAAATGGGATGGCTAATTGCCAGCTCTCTGGTTGAGATTGCCCTCTGAGGGTTTCCCTGACTTACCCAGGGGGAATCAAAAACCCGAAAGTCACTCGGGCTAGGAGATGGACCCCACCTCATGTCACCCAAGAACGCTGGAACCCGCTGGCTTTGTTGCAACCCACCGACTTGGCCCGTTGGATCGGAAACCGACTTCTCGGTTTCTTGCCCGGAGGACCTGGTCCTGAGGGTCGGAAGTGGGCAAGCTCTTCATTTCACCCGCTTCTAGTGCCATTCAGAGCTTTCCCCTTCCTCCCCTGGGGGTTTTCATTTTTGTGGGGTTTCTTATGGTATTTGTTAAGCACTCACTATGTGTTGAGCACTGTTCTAAGCGTCGGGATAGACATTATGCCATCTCATCAGACCCAATAGTCCCTGCTTCACATGGACTGTGTCCAACCTGATTAGCTTGTATCTACCCCAGCACTTAGAACAATGTTTGACACATAGTAAGTGCGTAACAAATGCCATCATTACTATTATTTGGGACTCAAAGCCTAATGGGGGAGAATAGGCATTTAATTCCCATTTTAATAATAATAATAATTGTGGTATTTAAGCGCTTACTGTGCACCAGGCCCTATACTGAATGCTCACAGTCTCAATTCCCATTTGACAGATGAAGAAGCAGAGGCACAGAGAAGCGAAGTGAAGCAAAGCCAAAGGCCACAAAGCCGACAAGTGTTTGACCCAGGATTAGAACCCAGGTCTCCTGACTTCCAAGCCCGTGCTCTTTCCACTAGGCCATGCTGGGGTGTGGAATTGATCATTCAGTCGATGATATTTACTGAGCACTTACTTTGTGCAGAGCACTCTACTAAGCTCTTGGGAGAGGACAGTACAACAGAGTTGGTTCCCTGTCTATGATAAGCTTCCAGTCTAGAGAGGAAGACTGACATGAATATAAATAAATGAATTAAGGATATGACTGTTGTTGTTCTGGGCTGACTGTCATCCCTGAGACAGGGTCGAATCCTCAGTTTCAGCCTGAGTAAAATCACTTATCTAGGAACCATGTTAAACAGTATCCCAACAGCACGGTAAATTTGGATTTCACCAGGTTTGTGGGAACCTCACCAGAAACAGTAGAAAACATTTTTCTTTAGCATCTCAAGAAAAAAAAAAAATTGAACAAAATAGGTCAAGGATGGTACGGGCGCCTCAAAACAGATCGGGGGATGATGTGGTGTAGATAAAAGACGGAATCACTGTTACAGCGCAGGTATCACTTTTTTCACTTCACAATAAGACCTTTTGCTAAACTATGTAAGCTATGCAGTTTCATTATACAACTGAAACTCAAAGAGCGAAATTTCTTTCAGCATCCTAATATAGGTAATTTCAATTTACAAAGGGTTCTCGGTAGCGTGACTGAGAGAACAGTGTCTCTCAACAGCTGCCTCATTTTGATCGCCAAGATTGGCATTCTTCAGTTTGGGCGTAAGAAGAAAATTGCATTAAACATGCATAAAATAAGCTCCAATGTTAGGAGAGAGGATAATAAGCCTGGGGTAGGATGGAAATGCGTGTGTCTTTCTTTCCGTTTTCCCGTCCCCGCCAGCGGGCAGAGACCAAGGCTGAGCCCTCTGCTTTGGTGGACTTATTTTAGCGACGGTTTGGCTTCAGTGTTTCCGGCACCACGGCCTCCAGCTGGTCTTTCCCAAATCGCTGGGATAGCCTGAGATTGGGACTTCTCAGGCTCACGCTTTCCCTGTTGCTCTCCCCATCTTCGAAATCCTAGTGATGATGGTATTTGTTAAGCCCTTACTGTGTGCCAGGCACTGTCCTAAGCACTGAGGTGGATCCAAGCAAACCGAGTTGGACCCACTCCCTGGTGGGACTCACAGTCTCAATCCCCATTTTCCAGATGAGGTAACTGAGGCACCGAGATACGAAGTGACTTGCCCAAGGTCACACAGCAGGCAAGTGGCGGAGCTGGGATTAGAACCCATGACCTTCCGACTCCCAGGACCGCGGTCTGTCCACTACTCCGTGCCGCTTCTCCGAAGTCTTCGGAAATCATTCTAATAATAATAATAGTGGTATTTCTTAATTGCTTACTGTGTGCCAGCCATTGTACTAAGCCCTGGGGTGGATCCAGGCTAATCGGGTTGGACACAGTCCCTGTCCCACGTGGGGCTCACAGTCTCAATCTCCATTTTACAGATGAGGTAACTGAGACACAGAGAAGTGAAGTGACTTCCCAGGGTCACCCAGCAGAAAAGTGGCAGAGTCGGGATTAGAACCCATGACCTTCTGACTCCCAGGCACATTCTCTAACCACTAGGCCATGCTGCTTCTCATGTCCCTTCCCCTATTAATCTGGCATCTCCTCACCCCATATCCACTCCCACCTGTAGCGCTTATAGATGCCTCCTTAGACTCTATTACCTCCTCCTATCTAATACAGTGGTGGTCTCCCTCAGGTGACTGTAAACTCCTTAACTCCTGCTTACTTTATCAGACTCTCCCAAGCCCTTAACACTCTGCTCTGCAACATAGCCAGACCCTGTAAGTACTATTGGTTGATTGATTCTGGGCTCCTCACTAGAAAAAAAAAAAAAGAGTTTCGTTGGTAGGTGTTAGATTCTGGAAAGGGACGATGGCAATGGTGGTTAGGAAGTCTTCGTGTCTCCCAAGCCCTTAACACTCTGCTCTGCAACATAGCCAGACCCTGTAAATACTATTGGGTGATTGATTCTGGGCTCCTCACCAGAAAAAAAAAAAAAAGAATTTCGTTGGTAGGTGTTAGATTCTGGAAAGGGAAGATGGCAACGGTGGTTAGGAAGTCTTCGTGGGAGAATTTTTATTGTGCAGAATGACGTGGCCAACTTGTGTTGATCTAGAGATTGATTGTTGAAAGCATAAGTGATCCACACCTGATGCGTATCTTTTTTCTTTGTCCTCTTTCCCTTGCCTTCTGACCATGTCTGTCTCCCTCTTCTAGACTGTGAGCCTGTTTTTGAGTAGGGACCGTATCTATGTGTTGCCGATTTGTACTTCCCAAGTGCTTAGTACAGTGCTCTGCACGCAGTAAGCGCTCAATAAATACGATTGAGTGAATGAATTCCGCTTCTTGCTGGCTCCTTAAATAGCATAGCTGCTGCTTGCCTGCTCTGTGACCTTGGGCAAGTTACCTAACTGCTTTGTGCCTCAGTTTCCTTCATCATCATCATCATCATCAATCGTATTTATTGAGCGTTTACTGTGTGCAGAGCACTGTACTAAGCACTTGGGAAGTACAAGCTGGCAACATATAGAGACAGTCCCTACCCAACAGTGGGCTCACAGTCTAAAAGGCGGGGGGGGGGGGGGCGGGGGACGACTTGTCTGTCACATGGGGGTGAAAAATTTGTTCTCCCTCCCCCACAGACTGTGAGCCCCAAGTGGAACAAGGACTGTGTCTGAATGGATAATACTGATTCTACTCCAGCACTTAGTACAGTGCTTGGCAACTAGTAAGCACTTAACAAATACCAGTATTGTAATTATTATTATCATCACTATCGTGGATAAGGCTGGGGCAAAGGCAAGAGATAATAATAATAATGATAGCATTTATTAAGCGCTTACTATGTGCAAAGCACTGTTCTAAGCGCTGGAGAGGTTACAAGTTGATCAGGTTGTCCCATGTGGGGCTCACAGTCTTAATCCCCATTTTACAGATGAGGTAACTGAGGCCCAGAGAAGTGAAGTGACTTGTCCAAAGTCACAGAGCTGACAATTGGCACAGCCGGGATTTGAACCCATGACCTCTGACTCCGAAGCCCGTGCTCTTTCCACTGAGCCATGCTGCTTCAAGCCATTTTTCTTCTTGCCTGCAGCTCTAGGAAAATTTTTGGTGTGAGAGGAGATTGACACTAATGAATGTTTTTCTACAAAACCATTCAGTTTGTTTCCCCACTCCTCATGCATCTCTAGGGGTTGCCCATTCACCTCCGCATCAAACAGAAACTCCTTAGCATTAGCTTTAAAGCAGTCGATCACCTTGCCTCCTCCTACCTTGCCTCACTGATTTCCGACTACAACCCAACACTTTCATTTCACTTCCGGGCACTATACTAAATGCTGGGATGGATACAGGCAAATCGGGTTGGACCCAGTCCCTATCCCACATGGGGCTCCCAGTCTTAATCCCTGTTTAACAGATGAGGGAACTGAGGCACAGAGAAGTGAAGCGACTTCCCCAGGGTCCCACGGCAGACAAGTGGCGGAGCTGGGATTCGGACCAAGGTCGCTCCGATTCCAGGCTTAATCTACTAGGCCACGCTGCTTCTCAACTTGATCAGTGTGTGAAAGTGGGGCCAAAAAGTTTGCTATGCATCCGTCCGTTCCTTCGGGACCTTGGCTGGGCTGTTGGGATGCTATTTGAGGCTGGAGATGCCTCAGAGAAAGGCACCTGGAGAGTTAAGCTCCCTACCATACTGTAAGCTCCTTAAAGAGCAGGGTTTGTGTCTACCAACTTTATTATATTGTACTGGCTCAAGCGCTTTTTTTTTTTTACGATATTTGTTAAGCCCTTACTATGTGCCAGTCACTGTATTAAGTGCTGGGGTAATTCGTTCATTCATTCAGTTGTATTTATTGAGCGCTTACTGTATGCAGAGCACTGTACTAAGCACTTGGGAAGTACAAGTCAGCAACATATAGAGACGGTCCCTACCCAACAATGGGCTCACAGTCTAGAAGGGGGAGACAGACAACAAAACAAAACATGTAGACAGGTGTCAAAACCGTCAGAATAAATAGAATTATAGCTATATGCACATCATTAACAAAACAAGTAGAAAAGTAAATATGTACAAGTAAAATAAATAGAGTAATAAATCTGTACAAATATGTACAAGTGCTGTGGGAAGGGGAAGGAGGTAGGGCAGAGGCGGGGGGAATCAGATTGGCACAGTCCCCGTCCCACATGGGTCCCCCAGTCTTAATTCCCATTTTACAGATGAGGTAACCGAGGCCCAGAGAATAATAATTGTGGTATTTGTTAAGTGCTCATTATGTGCCAGGCACTGTACTAAGTACTGGGGTGGATACAAGCGAATGGGGTTGGATACAGAGAGGTGAAATGTCTTGCCCAAAGGTACACAGCAGACTAAGAGGCAGAGTCGGGATTAGAATCCAGGTCCTTCTGACTCCTAAACCCGGGCTCTTTCCACTAAGCCATGCTGCTTCTCACTGGAATAAGCACTTTGTCCAGTGCTCTACATCATCATCAATCGTATTTATTGAGCGCTTACTGTGTGCAGAGCACTGTACTAAGCGCTTGGGAAGTACAAGTTGGCAACATATAGAGACAGTCCCTACCCAACAGTGGGCTCACAGTTTAAGAGAGTCTACACACAGTAAGCGCTCTGTAAATACCAGGGGAGAGATGAAGAGGATTGGGTCTCTTCAGCCTGGAGAGACGCAGGTTGAGAAGGGACGGGATTACAGTCATCGAAATCCCGAAGGAAGCAGGCAGGGTGAAAATGGAACTGTTGTTCTCCCAATCATTCACCAACAAGACAAGGGGGCACCCACTGAAGCTTGAAAGTGGCAGGTTCCAAACAAACAGACGGAAACACTTCTGCACACAGCGGGTGGTGAACATATGGAATCTGTTACCACAGGAAGCTGTGCAGGCCGAAAATGCCAGCAGGTTCAAGAGGGTTTGGATCATTCACAGACCAGAGCTCTAGAGCGCGTGAGGAATGGGAAAGCCAGGGCTGTCGATGGTCCTTCGCTAACGTTGACGACAGATGTCAAGCAAGGCCGCTGACCCGGAGTTCCTCGGGGCCTCCTAATTAATTAATTGTGGTATTGGTTAAGCGCTTATACTGTGTGGCAGACACTGTACTAAGCGCTGGGTACAAGCAAATCGTGTTGCACACAGTCCCTGCCCCACGTGGGCTCACAGTCTCAGATCCCATTTTACAGATGAGGTAACTGAGGCACAGAGAAGTGAAGTGACATGCCCGGGGCCACCTGGAAGATAAGTGGTGGAGCTGGGAGTGGAATCCTGCCTCTGACTAGCAAGATCTTTCCAACACCCCGTCATGTTTGAGAGCAGAATGGCATAGGGAGAAGCAGAATGATGTAGTTGATGAAGGACAAGCCTTGGAGTCAGAAGGTCTTGGGTTCTAATCCCGGCTCTGCCGTGTGACCTTGGGCAAGTCACTTCACTTCTCTGGGCCTTAGTTACCTCATTTGTAAAATAGGCATTGAGACTGTGAGCCCCACATGGGACAGAGACAGTGTCCAACTTGATTTGTGCATATCCGCCCTGGCGCTTAGTACAACGAGTGGCACGTAGTAAGTGCTTAACAAATACCATCATTCTCATTATCATGATTACTTGCCCATCCAGGTTCCTGGCTTCTCAGCAGGCCACCGTTCCACTACTTCAACTCGTCCTTGCGTTTCACAACATGTTTTGTATCATTTATAATAATAATAATAACAATAATAATAATACTAATGGCATTTATTAAGCACTTACTATGTGCAAAGTGCTGTTCTAAGTGCTGGGGAGGTTACAAGGTGATCAGGTTGTCCCACATTTTACAATCCCCATTTTACAGATGAGGTAACTGAGGCACATAGAAGTTAAGTGACTTGCCCAAAGTCACACAGTTGACAATTGGCGGGGCCGGGATTTGAACCCATGACCTCTGACTCCAAAGCTCGAGCTCTTTCCATTGAGCCATGCTGCTTCAGTGTGGCCTAGTAGATAGAGCACATGCTGAGAGTCTGAAGGACCTGGTTTCAATCCCCGCTCCGCCACTTACTTGTCTGTGGTGGAACCTTGGGCAAGTCACTTGACTTCTCTGGGCCTCAGTTCCCTCATCTGTAAAATGGGGATTAAGACTGGGAGCCCCATGTGGGACAGGGACTGTGCCCAACCCGATTTGCCTGCATCCACCCCAGCACTTACTACAATGCCCGGCACGTATTAAGGGCTTAATACCACAGTTATTTATCACAATTATCATCGCTTTTGATTAACCACTTCCAGTATGCCAAGCATTGTGCTAAGCGCTTGGTAAAGATGTGGGATAATCAGATCAAACATAGGCCCTGAGGCACTTGGCGCTTGCAAGCTAAGAGGTGGAGAGCAGAGCTCTCACCCTCCATTTTCTAGATGGGGAAACCAAGGCCCAGAGAAGCTGCGACTTGCTCAGGGTCACACAGCAGGCTGGGGCAGAGGTGGGATTAGAACCTGGGTCTCTGAATTCCCGGTCCTATGCTCTTTACCACTAGATCCCACTACCCTGCCCCTGCCTCTCGAAATCTAAGCATTTCCTTCTGCTGGGTATGTTTTGCCCATCTAACTCTCCTTCATCAGGGCCATTCATTCATTCATTCATTCAATCGTATTTATTGAGCACCTACTGTGTACAGAGCACTGTACTAAGCGCTTGGGAAGTACAAGTCTAGGCTGTGAGCCCGCTGTTGGGTAGGGACCGCCTCTATATGTTGCCAACTTGTACTTCACAAGCGCTTAGTACAGTGCTCTGCACACCATAAGTGCTCAGTAAATATGATTGATTGAATGAATGAATGAACAAGTTAGCAACGTATAGAGACGGTCCCTACCCAACAACAGACTCACAGTCTAGAAAGTGGGGAGAGCTACTTGGGGGTTCTTGGCTGGCCAGGTAAAGGGCCTTATCCAATCCGAGAGGGTCGGCTAAGCAGCCCAGCCTAAAATGGACACCCTTCCACCCCCTCCCACCCCATATCCTACTATTTTAAAGCTCCGAGTTCAGGGTCGGCACCACTTTTGCAGGTGTTTCCTAGATTGCCTGTTTGTTCCTCATTTTAAACCTTCCAAGTGTCCTGTTGATGTCCTGAAAGATTTCAGACTCACCAATCTGCAGTTTTCTTCTCTTGCCCAGGGGCTCCAAATCCCCCCGACACACACAATCTCTCTCTCTCTCTTTCTCTCTCTCTCTCTTTCTCTGTCTCTCTCTCTTGGGCCGGAGAAGAAGGAGTGAAGGCAAGGGCAGAGGGACATTTTGGGGCTACTATGCTTTGCCAAAGCCTCAGGAGGCGGGTCCCGTCCCTCTCTGAAGTCAAGCTGCCCAAAAGCCTCAGGACTCCATGCCCACCCAACCCAGCCCATCCAGAGCCTCCTCACTTTAATCAATCAATCAATCGTATTTATTGAGCGCTTACTGTGTGCAGAGCACTTTAGCCCTGGCATCGGGCACTACTCCCTGCTATCACCAGAGAGGGAGGCTTTGGCCGCAGAGCCTGGGGGGCCCCAACTGGAGCCACAGAATCCATCCCCTCCCAAGGGGCCCTGCTCAGCCTTGAAGCCCGTCAGACAGTCAGTCAGTCGTATTTACTGAACTCTTACCATGTGCAGAACACTTCATTAAATGCTTGGGAGAGTACAATTAGTACAGTGCTCTGCACACAGTAAGCGCTCAATAAATACGATTGATGCTGATGATGATACAATATAACAGACAAGTTCCCTGCCCACAGTGAGCCTACAGGCTAGAGGGGAAGACAAACTTTAACAGTAACAAGTAAAATGACAGATATGGACCTAAGTGTTGTGAGGGTGGGAGTTGGGGGGTGAATAAAGGGAGCAAGTCAGGGTGGCACAGAAGGAAGTGGGAGAAGAGGGAAGAGGGCTTAGTCAGGGAAGGCCTCTTGGAGATGTGCTTTCACTAAGGCTCTGAAGGAGTGGAAAGTAGTTACCTGGCTGTCAGCCATCAAGGAAGACCTGGGATGACACTGATTTTTTTTTTCTTTGTGGTATTCGTTAAGCTCCTACTTTCTGTCAAACACTGTTCTGAATCAGGTTGGCCACAGTCCCTGCCCCACATGGGGCTCACAGTCTACGTAGGAGGGAGAACAGGTATCCCCATTTTACCACAGAGGAGACTGAGGCACAGAACAGTGAAGTGACTTGCCCCAGGTCACACAGCAAGCAGTTAGCAGAGCCGGGATTAGAACCCAGGTCTTTCTGACATTCATTCATTCAGTCGTATTTATTGAGCGCTTACTGTGTGCAGCGCACTGCACTAAGCTCATGGGATTCCCAGGCCCAGGCTCGCTCCACGAGGCCACACTGCTTCATAGCCGTCACTCTGTCCATCAGTCTGGTGATGGAGAGAGTTCTCTTTGGGAATCCTGCTGGAGCCTGATTTTATTGGAACACCCCCAAAGACCCCAGACTTTTTAAGGGGTCATTTTGAACCCAAACATTGATCCCTCATAGAAAAACAAAAGTTAGTGTGTTTGAGAAATCAGGACCTACTGAGAGCTCACCTCCTCCAGGAGGCCTTCCCAGACTGAGCCCCCTCCTCACCCACTTGCCTTACCTCCTTCCCCTCCCCACAGCACATGTATATATGTATATATGTATATATGTTTGTACATATTTATTACTCTATTTTACTTGTACATATTTATTCTATTTATTTTATTTGGTTTAATATGTTTTGTTTTGTTGTCTGTCTCCCCCTTCTAGACTGTGAGCCCGCTGTTGGGTAGGGACCGTCTCTATATGTTGCCAACTTGTACTTAAGCGCTTAGTACCTTGCTCTGCACACAGTAAGCGCTCAATAAATACAATTGAAAGAATGAGTGAATGAATGACCACTAATACCTGTGATATCTGGGGGGAGCCTGGGTTTTAAACTTAATAATAATGATGGCATTTATTAAGTGCTTACTATGTGCAAAGCACTGTTCTAAATGCTGGGGAGGTTACAAGGTGATCAGGTTGTTCCACAGGGGGCTCACAGTCTTAATCCCCATTTTTACAATTGAGGGAACTGAGGCACAGAGAATTTGTGACTTGCCCAAAGTCACACAGCCGACAGTTGGTGGAGCCGGGATTTGAACCCCTGACCTCTGACTCCAAAGCCTGTGCTCTTTCCACTGAGCCATGCTGCTTCTCCTCGTGGCTCACTTCCCCACCAGGCCACAGGAGCTATTGATCAGTCATTTAATCAGTGGTATTTATTGCTCGCTTCAACCCGGATTGAGCTCTTGGGGAAAGGGTGCCGTGTCATAGAAGTGGGAGCAGGAAGAATGTCCACCTGCGACTGTCTCTTGTCTCCCATCTGGTTCAAGGTAGACGAGTTAGAGTGGACGCGTCTCGTGGTCAGGGAATGTGTCACTTGTTCTATACTTTCCAGGCGCTTAGTGCGGTTCATTGCACCCTGGGGGTGCTCAAAAAAGGCCACTCTATCCAGGTGGAATACAGAAACGTTCATACATCCATCTAGCCAGCCTCTCTTCTCAGTGTCGAATCTATATGGCCCGGTGACTAAGCTCCAGCCAAGCCCAGACTGGGCCCCTCTGGAAAGGAGACTCCCGAAACGCACCGGTTGAGTGATTGAACCTTTGGAGGTGAGAGCGGCCAGTGAAACGGTGAGCGGCAGCCCCCAGGTGTGAACCGCCGAAGTGGCGGGGGGAATAGGGCCAGAGGTTGTCAACAGTCTCCCCTCCCTCCTTGCCCGCTGCCAGAAGCAACCGAGCGTTTTCTTTTTAAGAGGTAAATTGGTCCCTCCAGTAGGCGCAACAACTCATATGCCCCCTCCGTTCCCGAAATCTCGGCGGCCCCTCCTGCTCAAATCAGTGAGATTCAATAGCTGGCACATCTGTATCAAAGCAAACGAGGATTTAATAGAGGTGGAAGTGTTAGCGATCAAATCCCATTTGCTTCTATGGTTGTCATAAAAATTACTTCAGTCCGTTTTCCCAGAGCCCTGAGGGAATCGACGTGGGAGCCACAGTTCAGGCAGGAGCGCCGTGTCGCAAGGGGGCACTCTCTCCCCGTAATCCCATCGAACGGGGCCCGGCAATCCCGCCTTTCCCCGGGAAGAAGTTTTCCCCACTGGGAAGCGGTGCTCTAATACCGTTTTAATGCAGTACAGGCCTTGAGTCCGCACTACATAAATCACCAGAGCTTTCACAGTTAGGAAGCGAAACCGGGGCTCTCGGCATTATCGAGGGACTTTTCGCCGGGCCCTGGGCTTCGGGGAGGGGAGCGGGGTTGGAGACGGGGGAGACATTTCAGGGTCTGGGACTGGGGCAGGAAGGAGCTTTGCTGGTAAAACAATAAAACTGCGTTGGGGAAATAGAGAGTCTCAGTTCTGAGAGGCGAGTCGGGAGATATTGCGAGCCTGCAGCTGCATTTACCATCAAACACTAAGTTGGTGCTGATGAATGTTTTGTTTTTAGTGTCATGGAAACTGTGAGCCAAAGAATGGATATTCTATTCATCTGGGAAAAGAGCAGTTCCCTGCATGAAGCAGCAGTCACTTCCGCCGCAGTTCCCAAAATAGATACTCTGAATATAACCCCAAAAGTCGAGGGAGTAAACGAGCCGTTAACCTAAATCACTTCCAGGCCTCTTTCCCAGCTCGCCGCCTTCTCCCGCTTTGTACCCAAGCGTGAACGGCTCAAGTGTAAATTCAGTCGTTGAACAGATTTTGTGTTGCCCCAACGTTGGAATCGAGAGAGCGTTTGGGGTTCCCGCCAGGCCTGTGGAGAACAATAATAATAATAACAATAATGATGGTATTAAGTGCTTACTATGTGCCAGGCCCTGTACTAAGCACTGGGGTGGGTACAAGCAAATTGAGTTTGACAGTCCCTGTCCCACGTGGGGCTCACAGTTTCGGTCCTCATTTTACAGATGAGGTCACTGGGGCCCAGAGAAGTGAAGTGACTTGCCCAAGGTCACGTAGCAGACAGGTGGAGGAGAAGTGGATTTTGGCCCTGGGAGTGACCCTCCTTAATCCATCAGGGCCAGTAAAGCTTCGTGGTCCATACCAGACAGTGGCTTCAGGCCTCCGAATCAATGGGAATGAAGCACCGAGAAGCAGCATGGCTTAGTGGAAAGAGTGCGGGATTGGGACCCAGAGGACGTGGGTTCTAATCCCGGCTCCGCCACTCATCTGCTGTGTAACCTTGGTTAAGCTACTTAACTTCTCTGTACCTCAGTGACCTCATCTGTAAAATGGGGATTAAAACTGTGAGCCCCACATGGGGCAACCTGATTACCGTGTATCTACCCCAGTGCTTAGAACAGTGCTTGGCACATAGTGAATGCTTAACAAATACCATTATTATTATTCTCAGAGCATGGCTGGTCTTCTCAGAGCACGGTTCCTACAGAGGGTCCCCATTTTCAGGGGGCGGTGGGGGAGCGGGAAATGACTCCGCCCACATGGAGAACAGCAATTTATGGCCCAGGGAGGCTGCTGGGAAAGGAAGGAGGGCAGCAGGATGAAGGCCCACGGCAACCACCTAGACAGTGGGTCCATTGTTCAGCAGGGTTTGTCTCTATTTGTTGCTGCATTGTACTTTCCAAGTGCTTAGTACAGTGCTCTGCACACAGTAAGCACTCAGTAAATGCGATTGAATGAATGAATGAACCACCTCCAGGGGGCATGGGGCAGGGGGTACCGGGGACAGGAGCTTGGAGCAGCCAATAGTAAGAACAGTAGCATTTATCGAGGCGGCTGCCGGACACACCTGGGACCCAATCAATCGATCAGTTGTATATATTGAGCGCTTAATATCTCCATAGCTCAGTACTAAGCGCTTGAGAGAGTACACTATAACAGAATACAGACACACATGCCCTTTCCACATTGAGTTTACGGTCTAGAGGGGGAGACGGGCGTTAATATATATATATATAACAGTTATGGATATGTACCAAAGTGCTGTGGGGCTAAGGGAGGGGTGAAAAGAGGGAGCAAATCCAAGTGCAGCGTGACACAGGAGGAAATGGAGAAGAGGAAATGAGGTCTGAGGGAAGGCCTCTTGGAGGAGACGTGCCTTAAATAAGGCTCTGAAGGTGGGGAGAGTTGTTGTCTGATAGGAAAAGGGAGGGCGATCAAGGCCAGAGGCAAGATATTTGCTCCAGAAGGGAGGAGGGTCTGAGGTCTCTCTGTGAGCTGGAAGGATTCAGCCCATAGAGAAGCCCAAGAGCCATCCTGAAAGTGATTTGACGCCGAGAAGTGAATTGTCTTTCCATTCTGGGTCACTGAAGAAAAATTAAGGGCCGTGGAGGGGACGAGTTATGGATGTCGGCTAGCCTGCCCCGAGCCATGATGATGGGTGTCCGGGAGAGAGTATCCGGCCGTGACCGCTCCAAGCCTAAGTCAGGGTTGCTGCACAGGCGGGAGTCCTGGACTGGATGGGCCCTAGGTTGGCTGGCGGCACTGCTCTTGGGCTCTTGGTGTAGACTGCCGGGTTGGGCTCAAGCGGGGCCTTCGGTTCATCTGGCTGGGGATTCTAGGAAGAGCAACCTAGGATGGCCAAAGGGCCAGTAACATGAGTCATTCTGGCTCGAAGCGGGAAAGAGGGATGGTGGAGGCAGGAGGGGGTCAAGCCCATCGAGCTGGAAATCCACTTGAGCCCACCACATCCAAAGATGTAACTGGTGTTAACTAGTAGAACAGTAGCCCAGGGAGATGAGAAGGCAATGGGGCCTTGAAACTCTCTTCGTTTGAGGTGGAGAAGAGCTGGGAAGGAACTGAACTGAGTCTGAACTCAGTCGCAGCCTGGGACGGCCTCAGAGTGATGGGCCAAACAGTCTGGCAATCAGTGGCATTGATTGAGCGCTTTCCGCGAGCGGAGCAGTGTACTAAGCTCTCAGGAGGGTAAAATACAATAGTAGGTAGACGTATTCCTTGATACAATAGTAGGTAGACGTATTTCTTGCCCACGAGGAACTTACAGTCTAGAGGAGGTCAGAATGAATTGGCCGTTCCGTGGATAGGACCCACGATATCTTTAAAATGGTACTTAATAATTATGATGGCATTTGTTAAGTGCTTACTATGTGCCCGGCACTATACTAAGCGCTGGGGTGGATACAGGCAAATCGGTTTGGACACAGTCCCTGTCCACGTGGGGCTCACAGTCTCAATCCCCATTTTACAGATGTGGGAACTGAGGTCCAGAGAAGAGAAATGACTTGCCCAAGATCTCACAGCAGACAAGAGGCAGAGTCGGGTTTAGAACTCATTACCCTCTGACTCCCAAGCCCGTGCTCTATCCACTACACCATGCTGTGCGCCAGGCATTGTACTAAGCGTTGGGGTAGATACAAAATCATCAGGATTGGGGATCCAACACAAAAGCAGCGGGGTCTGGCTCTAGGGAGCTCAGCCAAGTGGGTCCATGGTTCTCCATCTTTCAGTCATATTTATTGAGCACTTACTGTGTGCAAAGCACTGTACTAAGCACTTGGGAGAGTGCAGTCTAACAACAGCCACATTTCCTGCCACAATGAGTCGGAACGCTGCAAATCCATCTTTCCCGGGAGTCCGTGACACCGTCTGGCTCGGCCCTATCTGGGAATCTGGCTCCCGAATGATTCCAGGGTAGCTGGGTCGGGTACCGTTTCGACACCATCAGCTCATTAATCCACCGCTCCGAAATCCCCCGGGAGAAGGCGTCCGTCAAACCGAACGAAAAGCCCCGGTTCCGGCTGCGCTCTTATCCTGGGGAAGGCCGGCTGCGGGGATTATCGATTGGGAGGGAGGCTGCCGGCAGGCTCCGGTGCCGGCCCTGGGAAGAAGGTGCAGAGGTAAGATGGAGTATAGGATGAGATAAAGGCTGGGTTAGAAAAGTGATTACAACTGGAGACCCGCTAATCACTGACCTCTGTGGGGATCCTTCGGTTTATCACTAATCTCACTTGCACTTGGCATTTTGCTGTGCCGCCGCCTCATCATTCATAGCTGAGTGAATAATTTGGCAGGGAGCGAGCGGGGGGAGGGTGCAGCTAGTGGAGCAGCTGCGCTTGTTGGCACTAGATATTTAAACATCTTCGACGTAGCCAGCAGCGGGCTTGGCACCGGCTTTGGCCAATAACACTTAAACAAATTGTCATGAAGAAAATAGGAAGGCATTCAGCTCGAGGACCGTTTTGCCTTTTCCGTCGTCTCTTTCGGCACCGCGGGGCAAGGAGGGGAATTTTCCTCCGTCCCATACACACGGGACAGTAGGCCTCGCCGAGCCCGGGGGTGGGGAGGATGTGCCAGCGGGAGGATCGTCGGGGACCAAAGGAGGGGAAGTTGGGGATTTGGACGCCTCCCTCCCTCCGGCCCCCGCTCGACGAGGGACTGGGCCAGAAGCCTGACCCTGGAAGCAGGGCTCCCAGTACCCTTGGAGACATGCCCCATCCCAGCCTGGGAGCTCGTGCCCAGTGGTTCGTGCCCCAGTGTGGTGGAGGGAAGAGGGCACGGAGATATTCCAGATGGAGCCGGGGATGCCTCAAACCTGAGGGATTGAGGTCAAAAGGCCAAAGACTTCCTTCCAAAGAGCTGACCTTCAGATGTTGGCAAAATATGGCTTTGCACACAGAGACACCGAGGTGGTGCTTATGGAGTGCGAGAAACCTGAAAGCCTCCATCGTCATCGCCAGATGCGGTTGCCACCTCCGGCCACCCCAGTGCATGTTTTATGTCAGGGCTGGAAGGATCCCAGGGTTAGCCAGACCGGTGGCCATGTGGCTCTCGATTTCTCAACAGTTTGGGTCCACTCTCCTCTTGTAGGGGTGTCATTCCTTCAAAGTGGTGGCAAAGGAGGCTCTGCTTTTCGGTTATTCTTGTGTTATGTCCAGAAGAAATCCAATACTCCCCCTCCTTATTAGACTTGTAAGCTCCTTGTGCACGAGATGTCACTTGTTTTTTGAATTTCCCAAGCGCTTAGTATAGTGTCTAGTGCAGTGCAGTAAATGCGGCTACTATTACTGCATCATAACCGGTTTCCCCTATTAGGCCACCAAGGGAGAGGATTTAGCTTTCATGGATTTCCGCTTTCCCAGCGCATGATGAGAAAGGCAACTCTTTCGGTGATTCTGGCTTTTTCTCTTGAGCATCCCCGTTGAAAATTGTGGTGGTGTCTAAATTGAATTGAATTGGGTTTTATGTTATCCACTTACATGACTTATAGCTATTGGAATCAGCCAGTCAGCAGAGCAAGGGGCCCTTCCAGGGGACAGAAAAGTAGGGGATATTAATAATAATAATGGTATTTGTTAAGCGCTTACTATGTGCCAGGCACTGTTCTAAGCTCTGGAGTAGAGATACAAGGTAATCAGGTTGGACCAGTCCCTGTCCCACATGAAGCTCACAATCTTAATCCCCATTTTACAGGTGAGATAACTGAGGCCCAGTGAGTGGCTTGCCCAAGGTCACACAGCAGACAAGTGGTGGAGCCAGGATTAGAACCCATGACCTTCTGGCCTCCCGGCCCTTGCTGTATCCACTATTCCATGCTGCCCGTGGTTGATAGGTGGCATCCGCAGACCCAACGTCCAGCCAGTCGGCTGATCGGACAGATCAGACAAGATCAGCACATTAGACATAGTCTGTCTCACATTGGGCTCACAGTCTAAGTAGGAGGGCACACAGACATTGAATCCCACAGAGGAGGAAACTGAGGCCCAGAGAGGTGAATAAGAGTGATGATGATGATGATAATTGCCGTGTTTGTTAAAGTGCTTACTATGTGCCCAATACTGTACTAAACACTGCATAGATACAAGATAATTAGGTCCCACATGGAACTTATATTTGAAACAGGAGGAAGTATAGGTGTTGATCCCCATTTTGCAGATGGGGAACCTGAGTCACAGAGAAGTTAAGCGACTTGCCCATGATCACCCAGCAGGCGAGTGGTGGAGCCCAGATGAGAACCCAAATCCTCTGACTCCCAGACTCGGGCTCTTTCCACTAGGCAGCACCGCTTCAACCACGTTCCTAGGGCTGGGGGTTGTGGGGTGGGCGGGCAAGGGGGGATCTGTGGCTCCAGGACCATCTGTTTCGTTTCCCTTCTCAGGCAGGTTTTGGGCATCGACCACTCTTGGTGGTGGCAAGCCAGCGTCTTCGATGATTGAGGTTATTCAGTGCCCTCTAGCTTGAAGGATACCTGTGTGGTCACTGGTAGCCTGTGGGTTGCCTTAACTGGTAAACCTGCTTTTGCTGGCATAAAGAGTTGCCTGCCTAGCACTTGTGAGTGCGTGTGTGTGTGTGTCTCTCTCTTCCTCTCCCCCCATTTCTCTCACACGTTCTCTCTCACTGCTTCTCTTTCTCCCATTCCTTCTCTCTCACTCTTTCTCTCCCTCTGTTTCTCTCTCCCTCTTTTTCTCACACTCTCTTTCTCTCTCTCACTCTTTTTCTCTCTCTCCCAACTCCCCCCTTTCCCTCCCTCCCTCCCCTCCCTCCCTCTGGCGGGGAAACATGTTTTGTTTTATTGTCTGTCTCCCCCTTCTAGACTGTGAGCCCATTGTTGGGTAGGGACCGTCTCTATAGGTTGCCAACTTGTACTTCCCAAGCTCTTAGTACAGTGCTGTGCACACAGTAAGTGCTTAATAAATACGATTGAATGAATGAATGAATGGTGCCATCCCAAAGCCAAGGTCCAGCTAGGGAGAAAGTATAGCAAAGTGTACTTCCATTCAGTCTGGGCTCCCGCCGTCACCCTGAAACCAATCCAGCCCTGGGCCAGCCCAGGGAATCCATCCTGCAGCTAGAGATCCTCAGAGCCAGCCCAGGGCTAACCGAGCTTTCCAGGCTGCTCCAACCAACCTAGTAGTGCCTCAGCAGCCCAGCCCAGCCAGCTTCCCACCACCGGACCCCGGATCTGACATTGACACCCCCAGGTCCCGGAGCAACCGGCTCCCCAGAGCGGGCCCCTTCTCCTGCCTGAAAGCAGCACCCTGCCGCCTCCCTCCTACAATTCTCTCTCCATCGCCGTCTGATCCCCCACGATGCTCACACGCGACATCCAGCACCCGATGGAATAACTCCCCCGGCCTGTGTAATTTACTCTTTCCCGAATATTTGTTTTAGAGCCTGCCTGCAGGACTCAACCAATGTTGTTTATCATTTCGGGTACGATTCTCGTTTTCAGGAAAGAAAATGCTGAGTCTGGTTAATGTGAACAGCGTGATTCATGTTACTTCAAATAATTTTGCATACGAGGTATTTTATTTGCTTTGTGCCTGATGGCGGTTGCAGATGAATTGCTTCAGCAGAAAAGTGTTTGGGTTTTTTTTTTTCTCTGTTTTTTTTTCCTTCCTCCTTTTTCTCTGACGGAATGTGGCTGTTAGATGAGGGCATTCCAGTGTAGTGGCCATTTATCCAGTAGGCCTACTCAGGTATTTCGGAGCGGCGTCTCAGGGGGAGCTTTTTTCTCCTTTTGATGTCTTCATTTGTAATTCTGCAAATTAATACCAGGTCCAGTGGCCTGCGTTGAATCTAGAGTTCCCCCTTAAAGAAGTTAGCCGGTATTCTGCTTTCTGTAGTTCGGGTGCTTGGATTTACGGTCATTACGTTTCTTTGAATTTAGAAATCATGTGTTCTTTCTCCGGATGGTAAGGGTGAAAATGTTGAAATATTGCAATAGTAGTCCATGGATCTGATCGAATTCTACCCCTCTCAGTAGTCCCGGGTAGGGTTTGGGGTCAGCTGCAACGTCACATTTCTTCCAGCACCAGGAGCAGGAAGAAGGGTGTATGCTGCCACCTGAAATACCACTCTGGTTCACTCCTAATCTCAGCTGGGGCAATGTGGAAGCTGGGCCCCGGGTGGTCATTGTCAGATTTCTGTGGTGATGATTAACTAACCCTTGGTGGCCCAGAGATGCCTGTCTGCTTTTAGTTGGTAAATGGGAGATTTTCAGATAGTCAATCACTCAATCATATTGACTGAGCACTTACTAGGCACTTGGAAGAGTAGAGAGGCGGCCTACTTCTCTACTGGATAGGGTGACGGCTGGAGCCCAGACTCAATGGAGGTACACTTTGCTATACTGTCTCCCTAGCTGGACCTTGGCTTTGGGATGGCACCATTCATTCAGTCAGTCATTCATTCAATTGTATGTATTAATCGTATTTAATCGTATTTAGTATGGGCACGGTCCTGGGAGTCAAAAGGACTTGGGTTCTAATTCCGGCTTGCCACTTGTCTGCTGTGTGAGCTCCAGACCTGAGACCTTGAGCGACTCACTTCCCCTCTCTGTGCCTGAGGTACCTCACCTGGAAAATGGGGATTGAGACTGTGAGCCCCATGTGGGACAGAGGCTGTGTCTAATCCAATTTGCTTGTATCCACCCCAGCGCTTAGTACAGTGCCTGGCATAACAAATACCACAATTATGATTATCATTAGTATATAACAAAGTTGGTAGACGTTTTCCCTCCCCAAAGCAAAAAAATCACCGAAACAGAGGGACCCAGAAGGCTTTAAGGCCTCTTCCCTACCCACCAGGAGCTCCAGAAATTTGTGACAGTCCCACATAAAAATAATAGTAATTATTATTATCATGGTATATGTTAGCACTTACTATGTGTCAAGCACTCGTCTAATCTCTGGGATAGATACAAGATAATTGGTGTCTAAATAGGAGGGAGAACAGGTATTGAATCCCCATTTTACAGTTGAGGAAAATTAATTCAGGCATTCACTCAGTCGTACTTATTGCGTGCTTACTGTGTGAAGAGCACTGTTCTAAGCGCCTGGGAGAGTACAATGCAACAATAAACAGACACAGTCCTTGCCCACAACAAGCTCACAGTCTAGAGCTGGGGAAACAGACATTAATATAAATGAATAAATGACATAAGTCCTGGAGGGTCAGGGGGAGACAAAGGGCGATGAAGGAAGGAGTGGGAGAATAGGAAAGGAGGGACAAAGTGAAGTGATTTCTCAAGGTCATAAAGCAGACACGTGGCAGAACTGGGATTAGAACTCAGGTCCTCTGACAACCAAGCCTGTGGTTGTTTCCATTAGGCCAAGCTGTTTCCCTCTGCTTCCCATATCTGGGTTTCCAGGGCAAGGGGATACCGGGGAAGAAATGGGTCAGCACGTCCCAGCACTCAGACGGACGGATGGACGGAGCATCCCTACAATCAGGAAAAGTTTGAGGAGAAGGGACTGCTTGTCTGGAGCTGAGAACTGAGCCGGTAGGGTGCTGAGTGATGGGATTAGGGGATGGTCAACTTTCTTTTCCTGTTCCCCTATCTAAAGCAGAGTAAAACTTTCCCACTGTTACCACAGAATCGTGCTCGGGGGCTAGTTGAGTGGCCTCCGCTGGCTCCCTGACCTGGCCCAGATATTAGCCATTTAAAGTGTGGCCTAGTAGAAGGAGCTTGGGCGTGGGACTCAGAGTACTTGGGTTCTAATCCTGGCTCTGCCACGTACTTGCTGTGTGACCTAGGCAAGTCACCCAACTTCTCTGGGCCTCAGTTCCTTCATTTGTAAATTGGGAATACAGTGAGCCCCATGTGGGACCTTGTATCTACCCTAGTGCTTGGCATGGGGTAAGCGCTTAATAATAATAATAATGATAATAATGGAATTTGTTAAGTGCTTACTATGTGCAAGGCACTGTTCTAAGCGCTGGAGTAGACACAAGGTGATCAGGTTGTCCCATGTGGGGCTCACAGTCTTAGTCCCCATTTTACAGATGAGGGAACTGAGGCACAGAGAAGTGAAGTGACATGCCCAAAGTCACACAGCTGACAAGTGGCAGAGCCGGGATTAGAACCCATGACCTCTGACGCCCAAGCCCAGGCTCTTTCCACTGAGCCACGCTGCTTAACAAATACCACATCATCATCATCATCATCATTATGGTATTTGTTAAGTGCTTACTGTGTGCCAAGCACTGTTCTAGACATTGGGGTACAAGGTGATCAGGTTGGACACAGTCCCGGTCCCACATGGGGCTCACAATCTTAATCCCCATTTTACAGATGAGGTCACTGAGGCCCAGATGAGTGAAGTGACTTGCCCAAGGTCACACAGCAGACAAGTGGCGGAGTCGGGATTAGAACCAACGTCCCCTGACTCCCAAGCACGTGCTGTTGTTATTATTATTACGATTATTATCATCGTGTTTGAGGAGTGGGGGCTCTCAGAGAGTTGCCTGAATGGCTTTCCATCGCGCCCAGGGTTGGCCTCTGGACCCTACTGACTGCTACGTGGGCAGCCTCAGTCAGACCCTGGCGACTTCGTTTGAGGTACGGGTGGTGTGGCATTTGTTGTAAATGTTAATGTAATCCAGTGGCTCTCTGAATTCAGTCCTGCCAAATAATTAATTATGGGAGACAGGAGTCCCAGATTGTTGTTTGAAAAGGAGCAGAATTTTTTCCAAATGCAGATCATTTTCTGGAACGGTGCAACTGTTTGTGGCATTTGTAACATTTGGTAGTTCTCTGTATCTGTCTCCCACTTAGAGTGCGAGCTGTTTCAGATCAGGGGCACGTGTTTTTTGGGTTTCCGTGGTGTTGCCCAAGTAGCGTACATTGCATTCGATGGGCGCTCAACAAATGCCATCACTCCTCCTCTCAACCAGCTGGTCAGGTTTTGGTGTTTATTGAGCCCTTTCTGTGCGCAGAGAGCACTGAGCTAAGCTAGAGAAACAGTGTGGTATAATGGTTATTGCCCTGGCCTGGGTGTCAGACCAGATGCCACCTGTCTGCCGTATGACCTTGGGGAAGTCACTTCACTTCTCTATGCCTCAGTTTCCTCATCTGTAAAATGGGCATTGGTTGTGAGCACCAGGTGGGATGTGGATTGTGTCCAACCTAATCAGCTTGTATCTACACCAGTGCTTAGTATAGTGGCCGGCAGCATCCAACAATTAGTCTCCCCACCCTTCAAAGCCTTATTGAAGGTATATCTCTGAGAGGCCTTCCCAGACTAAGTCCCACTTTTCCTCACCCCCCACTCCCTTCTGCATTGCCCTTACTTGCTCCCTTTACTCTTCCCCCAACCCCCCCGCCCCAGGCCCCACAACATATACACATATATGGATATCTGTGTACATGTGTATATATATATATGTAATTTTATTTATCTTTATTGATGTCTGTCTCCCCACTTCTAGACTGTGAGCTCGCTGTGGTCAGGGATGGTCATTATTTATTGTTGTATTGTACTTTCCCAAGCGCTTAGAACAGTGCTCTACGCACACTAAGTGCTTAATAAATACGATTGAAAGAATGAATGGCACAGAGTAGGCATTTAATAAATATCATTTAAAAAACTTAAAACACCTGAGAAAGTAGAGTACAGGAGAGTGGGTAGAACCAATCTCGGCCCACAGGGAGCTTCCAGTTTCCTTGTTTCTCATTCTAGAAGAGGTGACCGTGGTTTGTCGGTCTACAGCAACCCAGCCTGCTGACTTTGCTCCTCTAATGCCAACCTTCTCGCTCTACTTTGATCTCCTCTATTTCACCACCAGCCCGTTGTCCACATCCTGCCCCTGGCCTGGAACGCCCTCCCTCCTCTAATCCGAAAGACAGTGATTCTTCCTCGCTTCAAAGCCTTATTGAAGGCCCTTCTCCTCTAAGATGCCTTTCCCAACTAAGCCCTCCTTTCCTCTTCTCCCACTCCCTTCTACGTCACCCTGACTTTCTCCCTTTGCTCTTCCTCACCCCCCAGTCCCACAGCACTTATGTCCATATCTCTAATTTATTTAAATTAATGTCTGTCTTCCCCTGTAGACTGTAAGCTCCTTGTGGGCAGTGATTGTTTCTGTTTATTGTTGTTTTGTACTCTCCTAAGTGCTTAGTACGGTGGTTTGCACCCAGTAAGCGCTCCCTAAGTACGATTGAATGAGTATGTCCTGCTTACAGCGTAGGGTTCTGGGCGTTTGGATAGAGGAGGATTGGGGTGGGAATCCCCACCCCCCGGTTTCTCAGAGTCTGTTGTCGGGCTCCTCTGGTTTCCCGGCCGTTTCCCATGGCCTCCACGCCGTCCTAAGTCATTTCTCCAGCCCGGCGAAGACGCTGACCTGAATGTCAACCCATCCATGACATGCCCTGGGTCCAACGATTTTCTTTTGTTTTCTAGGGAAAACGTCCGAGCGGGGTTCCTTTCCGCTGTACAGCCGAGATGCGGGACTACCCAGCTGCCAAGTAAGTGGAGTGAGCGCCGGGAGCCATGGGATGGATGGCTTTGCGGCTCGGGAGAGGCTCTCTCTCATAGTGGAGGAGGTAGAGATTTGCCCACATTATTCCGCCATGCTCTGCTCCTTTAATTGGTGACTGAGTGTTGTTGTTATTTAGCAATTAAGTACAATTTTCTCTCCTGCCGCACCCTGTTCCTGGTCCGCCCTCTCCTCTTCCCCGCCCCCACCCGCCTTCACCACTCCCCTCCAGGCTCCCAGGATTCAGAGAGCTTTCAAAATCCCACTTCCTCAAGAGGGTGGTTTTCCCCTCCAGCCCCGACCTTTACCTCAGATGCCGCTGTTCACGCCCCACCTGACGGGGTTGCCAGTCTTTGTGATAATGTTGTGTTCCTACTGGATGTCTCAGCCGTGAATACCGTTATTGGCCCTCCCGTGAAAATGGAAAAAAAAAATCAGCGGGCGAAAAATCATTCCCTCCCAAATCTCAGCCATGCTCCCACTTCCCAATGCTTTTATCCCCTCTATCCTGGCCTTCCCAAGTTTCCTCTCCTGTTTTCCGCGGCACAGAGCTGAGAGAACTTAAGCATCAGTGTGGCCTATACCTTCATGGCCTTTCCCATCCCCAACAGACCGTATATATCGAAAACCAAACAGAAAGAGAGTCAAAGGGAAAGTGCGTGTCACTTAAATCCTCCTGCTTCGTTTTCATTGGACCCACAGCCTGATTTCTTCGTAGCGTGAGGCCAAGGACCCGGGACTGGTTTTAAATCCATCACTCTCACGGGGGCTCGGAGGGCGTAGCTGCCTGCAGGCCCGCAGATAGATGTGTGTGGGGGATTTCAGATGGCAGGCTCCTTGAGGGTGAAGACCGCCAGCTCAGTGGAACTCAGTTTCAGGCAAGCAGAAAATTCTCACAACAGAACAGTGGAAATCAAGAACCTAGCGACCAGAAGATCCAGGACGAGCATTCCTGCAGCTCAAGCTACTGTTCCACCTCCCCCAGCCAGGCGAGCAAGGGCCGACAGGGTCCCGGGAGGGCGGGGGCGTGTGTGGAGAGCACAGGGGTCGCGGTGGAGTTGTCATCTGGGCCAACTGGCCCGTTGGCCAAAATAGGCTTTTTCCCCGTTCAGACTTGGAATCATAAGGAATCTTCCCCCTAGCCTGGCGTCCTCTAGGAGGATGGATCCTCTAGAAATCAAATCAACAAACCAACTTTAGCCTCTCCGTATTCATAGGCTCGCGCATGGCCATAAGCAAGCGCAAACAGCAACCCGGCACCACTAACAAAGAACCTGACGGACGACAGAGGCCAGTCTTTGCCTGCCCGGCAGGGTGGCATCTGGGGACGACGTTGGCCTTTTCAGTCCCGCAGTCTTCCAGGGGAAACAGCCTCAACAGTGGTGGTTTTTGCTGATGAGAGACAGATATGGATAAATGTGTATATAGATCAATCTATCTGTGTATGGATCTGTATCCATCCGAACAGCACACATCCACACGCATACTCAAACAGCCATCTGCCAGACGGCCAAGTCTTGATTATTCACAGTCAGCTCTGCTCCGCGTAGGGGTTATCCTGATCCCTTGCCTTTTCTTTTTGCTTCTCTGCCTCTTGGCCATTTCCCTGCCTCTTACCGTTGTCACTAGCGCTGAGCCAACGAGTCTGCTTGCAGGTGGGTGAGGGTTTCTAATAAAAGGCTTGGAGGAGGTGGGTCCTTTAAACACTGGATATTCACCCCCCCTCCTTCAGTCCCACAGCACTGACTTAAAAACTAAGTTATTCATTCTTATTCATGCGTCCTCCCACGTCTAGGCCGTAAGCTCATTGTGGATAGGGAAACGCCACTCTGTTGTACTCTCCTTTCCCCAACACTTAGTTCAGTGCTCTGTAAGGAGTCATTAAATTCCGTTGACTGATTACATACATGTCTGTAATTCATTTATTTATATTAATGTCAATCTTCCCGTGTAGATTATAAGCTCCATGTGGGAGGAGAGTTGGTGTGCCAACTCTAGTAAGCAGGGGAAGCAGTGTGGCTCAGTGGAAAGAGCCCGGGCTTTGGAGTCGGAGGTCATGGGTTCGAATCCTAGCTCCGTCACTTGTTCACCTTGTGACTTTGGGCATGTCACTTAACTTCTCTGTGCCTCAGTTACTTCATCTGTAAAATGGGGATTAAGACTGTGAGCACCCCCATGGGACAACCTGATCACCTTGTAGCCTCCCCCGCTTAGAACCGTACTTTGTACATAGTAAGCCTTTAATAAATGCCATTATTATTTATTATTATTAGTAGTAGTAGTAGTAGTAGTAGTAGTAGTAGTAGTAGTAGTAGTAGTAGTGTACTCTCCATGCACTTACTACACTATTCTGCGCACAGTAAGTGTTCAATAAATGCCTTTGATTGGTTGAGGAGAGAGAAGAAACTGGGAAATGCAGGTGGGAAAAGTCGAAACTTGGGCCTAAGCGAAATGTTTGGATTGTCTGTGGGCTTCAGCTATTCATGCTGTCGCTATTTCCCATCACCGCAGATATCCATCAATCATGTTTATTCACACTTATGTGTGCAGGGCACTGTACTGATCACTCGGGAGGGAACGATACAGTACAGGAGGTAGACACATTCCCTTCCCACAAGGAGTTTATGGCCTACAGAGGGAGACAGACATTAAAATAAATTACAGGTAGATATGTACGTAAATATTGTGGGGTTGGTGTGAAAATCAAAGTGTTTAAGGAATACCGGAAACAGAAGGGAGGGGAAGTAAATAGGAGAAGAAAAGGTTTAGTTGGGGAAGGCCTCTTGGCAGAGGTGTGATTTTTAGGAGGGTTTTGAAGGTGAAGAGAATGGTGGACTCTCAGATGTGAAGGGGGAGGACTTAGAAGCCGTTGGTAAGAAGTTTCTGCTTGGTACGGAGGTGGATGGACACTCGTTGGGAGTTTTGGGGGAGACGGGAGATGGGGACTAATGTGATCTGGGCAGCCGAGTGAGGTATGGACTAAAGAGGAAAGGGAGAAGCGGCTGGCAGGTGGGGGAGGAGGCTGGGAGGTCAGCGAGGAGGCTGAGGCATTTGTCAAGAAGGGATCGGATGAGAACTTGGATCAGCAAGATAGCAGTTTGGATGGAGGTGGAGGAGTGGATTCCAGAAGTGTTGTGAAGGTAGAACCGATCAGAGTCTATCACATTCATTGACAGACCGAAGATGAGGGCTTAATGAGAGAGGTGAGTTGAGGATGCTGCCAAGGTTACAACCTTGTGAGACAGTTGTGGTAGTGATGTTGTCTATACATAATCAGGAGTTGGCTGTTAATTCTGGTAATACAGATATTTATATTGAATTTTAATTGATTTGATATATATATGTGTGTGTGTAAATATAGATATATCTATAATGCACGTAAAAATGCCCACATTTTCCAGTAACCCCTCCTCCTATCCAAGTTATCGCCATTTGTTTGGACCTCTCCCCATGAGCCAAGAACACAAACACACTCAAAGATCTCCCAGGGGCATGAGTTTCCTTGTAAAGGGTGTCGAAGGGAGGGGCAGAGCACATTAAAATTACATCCAGCCAGCTGCCGTAATTTATTTCTTTTAAGCTGTGGGCATGAGGGCAAATGTTATTTTCCCTGGCCCTCGTCATTGCTGCTTGCCCCCTTCTATCTTCCCTTGCTGATTTCTTACTACAGCCCAACACGTTCACTTGGTTTGTCTAGCATCAGTCTACTCACTCTACCTCGGCCTATTCTGACTGGCCCTTGCCCCCTAGCCCTTATCCTCTTTCTGGCCTGGAGATCCCTCCCCCTTCGTATCCGACAGACGATCACTCTCTCCATCCTCAAGGCCTTCTTAAAACCACATCTCCTCCAGGAGGCCTTCCCCGCCTCCCTCTCCTCTCTGCGTCACCCTCGCACTTGGATTTTCACCCTATATTCATCCTACCCAAAGCTTCACAGCACTTCTGTACGTACCTGTAATTTATTTTAAAGTCCGTCTCTAAGCTCCCTGTGGGCAGGGAACGTGTCTACCAACTCTGTTGTATGGTCCTCTCCCAAGCACTTAGTACAGTGCTCTGCACACAGTAAGTGCTCAATAAATACCATGGATTGATTGCTGCTATGGCATTATAATACTAGTAATAATAATTATGGTATTTGTTAAGCACTTACGATGTGCCAAGCACTGTTCTAAGTGGTGGAGTAAATGCAAAGTCATTAGGCTGTCCCCTGTGAGGCTCACAGTCTCAGTATCCATTTTACAGGTGAGGTAACTGAGACACAGTAAAGTCAAGTGGCTGTCCCTAGGTCACACAGCAGACCAGTGTTGGAGCCAGAATTAGAACCCACGTCCTCTGACTCCCAAGCACGTGCTCTTTCCGCTATGTCTGTCTCCCCCTCTAGACTGTAAGCTTGTTGTGGGCGGAGAATGTGTCGGTTATATTGTATTCTCCCAAGCGCTTAATAAGTAGGACTGACTGAGTGACTCACTGGTACTGCTGAGGCCCAGAGAGGATGAACCTGCAGCATTGAACACATTGTTCCTTCCCCAGGAACCGAACTAGTTCCAGCGCTTCTTATGCTGGTGCTTCCTTATTTTGTTTTGCGGTTCCCTTTTACTTTTAGAGTGGACAGAGCTTTTTTTTAATTTATTTTGTTTGGTTTTGTTTATGGCATTTGTTAAGCACTTACTATGTGCCAGGGACTGTACATCTCCTCACACCATTGGCTTTAAAGTACTCAATCACCTTGCCCCCCCCACCTCACCTCGCTACTCTCCTAACTACAACCCAGCTTGCACACTTCACTCTTCTAATGCTACCCTTCTCACTGTGCCTCTATCTCATCTGTCTCCTATCTCGCCACCGACCCCTGGCCCACATCCTGCCTCTGGCCTGGAATAGCCTCCCTCCTCAGATCCGACAGACAAGGACTCTCCCCGGCTTGAAAGCCTTATTGAGGGCCCATCTCCTCCAAGAGGCCTTCCCTAAGTTCCCTTTTCCTCTTCTCCCACCTCCTGTGGCATCACCCTGACTTGGTCATCCCCCCTTCCAGCCCCACAGCACTTCCATACATATCTTTTAGACTGTGAGCCCACTGTTGGGTAGGGACTGTCTCTATATGTTGCCAATTTGTACTTCCCAAGCGCTTAGTACAGTGCTCTGCACATAGTAAGCGCTCAATAAATACGATTGATGATGATCTGTCATTTATTTCTATTAATCTCTACAGACTCTAGACTGTAAGCTCGTTGTGGGCAGGGAATGTGTTTATTTTTGCACTATACTCTCCCAAGCACTTAGTACAGTGCTCTGCACACAGTAAGCGCTCAGTAAATACAATTGAATGGATGAATGAATGAATGCATCGAGTCAGGTTAGATGGAGTCCTTATCCCACATAGGCCTCACAGTCTAAATCCCCGTTTTCCAGATGAGGTAAGTGAGGCGCAGAAAAGTGAAGTGACTTACCCAAGGTCACACAGCAGACAAGTGGCAGAGCCGGGATTAGAACCCAGGCCCATCCTCTATCCACTACACCATGCCGCTTCTCTCAGTGAGTGCTTACTGTGGGGCGAGCACTGTGCTAAGCTCTTGGGAGAGTACAGTAGAACAGTAAATGGACATATTCCTTGCCCACGATAGCGCATCAGCAGCAGACCCTCCTCTCCAGCGGGCCTGTTTAACTGGCCGGTAACTGGGCCTCCCTTAGCCAAGTCTAATGGCCACGTTAATTGCCGGCCACATTAATCGCCTCCCGACTTCTCCGAGCAAAGGAGTGGTCATCGCGCAGCTCCTCCTCCCATCCTATATCACAGATGTTGCCGACAAAGCACTATTGTCTCCAGGCCCGCTGGGCTCTCATGAATATTCCCTCTGACGGAGAGCAGCAGCCAAAAAGCGCTTAGAAGCCGGTTCTGGCCTTTTGCGTGATCACCGGTCTAGACGGTGGTAAAAAAAAGTCCTAACAGTATTAGTGTCCTCCCGATAGTACAGTATGGAGAATGTTTCCATGTCACCAGTTAACATCCTTGTTCTTGTGGAAAGCGTAATTTGCTCGCGGCTGTTTGATTTATGGTAATGTCCAACAGGGGAAATCCGGTTAGAGGACTTTAAGTGGGGCTCTGTTTTGGGGTGGGACCAAAGGAAGCCTTTTGCTCTCTGAGGAAAAAGACACCAGATCTACGAAGGCCTGTTGGCCTGGGGTGTGTGGGGGTGGGGTGGGGGTAGTTCTGCGCTTGATTCCAGTTCCTTGTTGTTGAGCTGATTCACCTGGAGATGAGGGGAGGACAGTGGTTTCATATATGGACTAGAGCTGGCCTTCCTCTCCTTCCGTCCCCCTCCTCTCACTTCTCCTCCTTTTCCTCTTCTCCCTCCTCTTCCACCTCTTCCTCCTCTTCCTCTTCTTCCTCCTTCTCTTCTTCTTCCTCCTCTTTCTCCTCCTCTTCCTTCTCCTCTTTCTTCTCCTCCTCCTCTTCTTCCTTCTCCTCCTCCTCTTTCTCTTTCTTCTCCTCCTCTTTCTCCTCTTCCTTTTCTTCCTCTAGCAGTTCACAGCCATGTGGAGAGACATGGGGAACATTGGTCCTCTCATTCCAGGGAGAGACCCAGTTTTTGGAAGACTGTTAAAATTGGGGCCTTAGCAAGGGCGAATCAAAGGGCCTGGAAAATGATATATCTCAGATTAGCCAAGTGGTCCTGAGCAAAAATTTTTCCAGATAAGAAAGAACAGTAGATGCAATATGATGCAGTCCTCTTTGCCAGAAAAAAAAGCTTACCTTTCAATGTGCCACATCAAGACTGGAGAGTGAGTCCCTGCCTAAGCGGCAAGTTTTTCTTTGCATGAATTTGAGACCCTCAGCTCTTCTGCAGACCTCAAGTGCAAAGGTCCCCTGCCCCCACCAGAAAGGTCACAGGGTGGGGTCAAGGAGCGTCATCCTATCCATTCTCATTAGAGAATATGGACAGAGAGATTTCATCAACATAAACAGTACAGCATCAACCTGTCCAAAAATAACCCAAACTGCTCGCCTTATTTTAAGACCAAAGCTCATTCTTTTCAAGGTTGTTTTCCCCAAAAAGTTTGCCCAGTACCCAGTGCTAAAATCAAGTTAATCTGTAACGAGCACAAAACGGTTACTGTCTTAACCTGTACGGGGAGGGAATCGCCTTGACAGATGCTAACAGCTCATTTCCGGGAATATTGCTTTGTGCCCTCCAGTAACGTAGAGAATTTTACAAATGATTGATTGGGAGGGTATCGATATTGCCCATACTCTTGCAGGGAAAGAAGCAGTGGTTAAAAAATAACCAATTTCCAGGATTTTTACTTTGGGGGTGAAATGTAGAAGGGAGGGGATCTGGGCAAGTGGAATCTCAAGTGGGGAAAACACACAAGTGCTGTGTCCATGTGGTTTGTAAATAAATTTCTAAGATGCATTTACTCTGGCGGGGAAGCTCAGTATTTTAACAATAATAATAATAATGATGGTATTTGTTAAGTGCTTATTATGTGCCAAGCACTGTTCTAAGCACTGGGTTAGTTGCAAGGTAATCAGGTTGTCCCACATGGGGCTCACAGTCCTATTTCCCATTTTACAGATGAGGGAACTGAGGCACAGAGAAGTTAAGTGACTTGCCCAAGGTCACATAGCAGGTATTTTACCTACCTTGGGAGCAAATACTGATAGAGGAGCAGATGACCTGGGCTCTAATCCCAACTCTGCCACGTGTCTGCTATGGGACCTTAGACAAGTCAGTTAACTTCTCTGTGCCTCAGTTACCTCAGCTGTAAAATGGAGATTCAATACCTTTTCTCCTTTCTGCTTAGATTAGGGCCTGAGTCTGATCTGGTGATCTAATACTTTCCCCAGTGCTTCGAACAGTGCTATTATCATTATTATTATTTATTTGTGTGGCTCAGTGGAAAGAGCCCAGGCTTGGGAGTCAGAAGGCATGGGTTCTAATCCCAGCTCCGCCACCTGTAAGCTGTGTGACTTTGGGCAAGTCACTTCACTTCTCTTTATTTATTTATTTATTTTATTTGTACATATCTATTCTATTTATTTTATTTTGTTAATATGTTTGGTTTTGTTCTCTGTCTCCCCCTTCTAGACTGTGAGCCCACTGTTAGGTAGGCACTGTCCCTATATGTTGCCAACTTGTACTTCCCAAGTGCTTAGTACAGTGCTCTGCACACAGTATGCGCTCAATAAATACGATTGATTGATTGATTGTACCCCAGTTCCCTCATCTGTAAAATGGGGATGAAGACTGTGAGCCCCACATGGGACAACCTGATTACTTTATATCTCCCCCAGCACTTAGAACAGTGCTTGGCACATAGTAAGCACTTAACAAATGCCATCATCATCATCATTTGAGAAACCTTAAGAGAATGACATTTTTGAATTGTGGGCTGAATTCTGAAACTAAATATCCTGCATCCACCTTGACTCTAGTCAATTGGGTCATAATATTAATCATATTTGTTCAACGCTTACTATGTGCCAAGCACTACACTAAGCACTGGGGTAGTTAGAAGTTAATCAGGTGAGATGCAGTCTCACTTTTAGACTGTGAGCCCACTGTTGGGTAGGGACTGTCTCTATATGTTGCCAATTTGTACTTCCCAAGCGCTTGGTACAGTGCTCTGCACACAGTAAGCGCTCAATAAATACGATTGATGATGATGATGCAATCCCTGAGCCACATGGGGCTCACAGACTAAGAGGGTGGAGAACAGGTAGTGAATCCCCATTTTACAGATGAGGTAATGTTGGCCCAGAGAAGTGAAGCGGCTTGCCCTAGGTCACACAGCAAGCAAGGGGCAGAGACGGTATTAGAACCCATGTTCTCTGAGTCCCAGGCTGAGGCTGCTTCAACTAGGCCATTCTGCTTCTCAGAGTAAATATATGAGGGTTTAGGTCAATAGCTTTGATGAAGGGTGCTAGTGAATAGAACATGGGCCTTGGTGTCAGAAGGACCTCGGTTATAATGCAGGCTCTGCCACTTATCTGCTGGAGGACCTTGGACAAGTCACTTCACCTCTCTGTGCCTCAGTTACCTCCTCTGCAAAATGAGCATTAATACTGTGAGCCCCATGTGGGACATGGACTCTGTCCAATCTGATTAGCTTGGATCGACCCCAGCACTTAGTACAATGCCTAGTACTTGGTAAATGCTTAATAATTGCCATATTTTAAAAGTATATATCCCAGCTCATTCTAAGTCTGGCTATTATCGAGGGAATGAGAAGAGCATGAGGTATGAGACAGAACAGGGGAGCGGATAACAAATGTGTGAAAAGATGAAGTAGACATGGAAGGAAAACAGCCAGCAAAAGCCATCTCAACTCAAAACCTATTTATGCCTGCTGCAGAGGCTCCCACACTGTTTTTTCATGGTACTTTCATTTATGATGGCATTTATTAAGCGCTTACTATGTGCAAAGCACTGTTCTAAGTGCTGGAGAGTTTACAGGGTGATCAGGTTGTCCCATGTGGGGCTCACAGTCTTCATCCCCATTTTACAGATGAGGGAACTGAGACGCGGAGAAGTGAAGTGACTTGCCCAAAGTCACACAGCTGATAAGTGGCAGAGCCGGGATTTGAACCGATGACCTCTGACACCAAGGCCCGTGCTCTTTCCACTGAGCCACGCTGCTTCTTAAAGCTGGTACTTCTAAAGTGCTTACAATTTCTTTTTATTGTATTCGTTACACACTTACTAGGTGTCAGGCACTGTACTAAGCGCTGGGGTAGATACAAGCCAATAGGGTTGGACTCGGTCCAGTCCCACATGAGGGTCATGGTCTTAATCCCCATTTTACAGATGGAGGTAACTGTGGCCCAGAGAAGTGAAGTGACTTGGCCAAGGTCACATAGGAGACAAGTGGAGGAGCAGAATTAGAACCCAAGTCCTTCTGACTCCCAGGCCCGTTTTCTGTCCGCCAGGCCACGTTGCTTCTCTACATGACTTATGAAAAGCAGCGTGGCTCAATGGAAAGAGCATGGGCTTTGGAGTCAGAGGTCATTGGTTCAAATCCTGGCTCTGCCAATTGTCAGCTGTGTGACTTTGGGCAAGTCATTTAACTTCTCTGCGCCTCATCTGTAAAATGGGGATTAAGACCGTGAGGCCCCTGTGGGACAACCTGATTGCCTTGTAACCTCCCCAGTGCTTTGCACATAGTAAGCGCTTAATAAATGCCATTATTATTATTATTACATCTCTACTGTGTATCAAAAAGCACTGTTTTAAGCCCCAGGGTAGGTAGAAATTACAGTCCCCATCACGAAGGGAGCTCACAGTTTAAGTAGGAGGTAGAACAGGTATTAAATTTCCATTTTTACAAATGAGGAAAGTGAGGCCTGGAGAAGTGCCTTGCAACAGGCAGGTGGCAGAGCCGGGATGCGAACCAAGGTCTTCTGACCCCCAAAGCCGGTGATCATTCCACCAGGCCACGCCGCTTCCCCTCATCTCCCCCTGTAAGCGGACGAAGTGGCAAAAAGTCAAAATTTCCAATTTCGGTTACAGAATTGCGGCCTGCCTTCCCTCACCCTCCCACCCCCGAGAAAGGGAAGTTAATCGATGGCCGTCATTTTTCTGTGAACCGTGATTGTCGAAAGATGTAATGGCCTGGAAGCAGGCCCCGTGCTGGGAGCCATTAATTACATTTCCCTCAGACAGGGTAAAATATCGTTTTGTAAACTCCTTTATGCCCTAATGATAGATGGATTTTTCACTCTGTGGTGACTGGAACCGTTTCGAAAGTATCGTACCTATTGTTCAGAAAGCTGTCGGCTCCACGCGCTCCATGTCCTTGATCAATAAAAGAAAACAATTCAATTGCAGAACAATCCATCAACGTTTCCAGGAATATTGCTACATCGGTTTCTCTTTAATGGCCAATCAGTTATGCCATTGCCATGAAGCTAATCTGAGGTGACTCATTTAGCAACATATTATTACATCATCTGAACATGATGTAAGATACATCAGCATTATTAAATTAGCCCGAGTTTTGCAATATGTCAGTAACATTTTATGCACATTAACGGCATAGTTAGTGTCCCCGGTGGGAATTTGTGGAAGCCAAATGCGGTTGTTTTGAGGTGAATACATAAGATATTTTTTTTTCACCCAGAGCTTTCGGGCTGCTATTTTCTCCCACTGTCACCGTCTTGAGGTCACGGTCCCTGCTCCTTGCCTGCTTCAGCTTTCGTCGAGGAGGGAGATGGGGGTAGCCGAAGCAGAAATTGCCGTCCTTATTCCTCCCTGGCCGAAAATATCTCCATTGGGAAACAACCTCTCTTCCTGGAGGAACGATGGGAACAAGAGGGCAGGGGGAAGAATTTATCTTAGCCCTGCAGCTGCCAAGCTCACTGGGTGTGCATGACCCAGGATCTCCTGGTTCAGCTCCCCTTCCCCTCAACCACAGGGTACATCCCAAGCACCTCGGCCTGAGGAAAATGACCCAAGACCCGAGTGATTCCATCTGGGTACCTCGGCGGCAGCCTCGGCCTCAGTCAATAAGAATAATAACGATGATATTTGTTAAGCGCTTACTAATTGTCAAGCACTGCCCTACGCACTAAGGTAGATTCAAGCTAATCAGCGTGGACACAGTCCCTGTCCCACATGGGACTCATGGTCTTAACCCCATTTTACAGATGAGCTCACTGAGGCACAGAGAAGTGAAGTGCCTTGCCCCAGGTCACATAGCAGACAAGCGGCGAAGCTGGAATTAGAACCTATGAAGTGCCTGACTTACGAGGACTCTGGGAAAGAAGAAATACAATATATTGTAGGCAGTAAATGAGAGCTGGTTGCCCCAATGGCATTTTAATTTCCCCTCCAGGTCCCCTCTTTGGGGGTCCTAGTTATCTGGGGGTCTCTGATCGCCATCTTCCAGAAGATTTGAGTTGTTCTCTAGAAGATAGTGATTAGCTGTTTCTTTCCTCAGTGGAAATTAGAACCCAGAGGCAACTGGTTTGGACAGCAGCATGAGGTATGTAGGTCGGATGTAAAGAAGAACTTGCTGGCGGCGAAGGTTGTGGGGCACTAAAACAATCCACTGTGGGGAGGAGGGGACGAGGCGAGAGGACTGTTGTCCTGAATCAGGTACAAGGGCAGAAAGCCGCCTCCTTTTCAGGCGGGGGTGAGGGCCCGGGTGCAGGCTGCATCACCGGTCATGGCCCTGCTTGGAGGCAGGGGACTGTTGTAGATAATAATAATAATAATAATAATGATGGCATTTGTTAAGCGCTTACTATGTGCAGAGCACTGTTCTGACCTCCAGGTCTTAAAAGCAGCGTGGCTTAGTGGGTAGCACACGTGCCTGTGAGTCGGAAGGGCTTGGATTCTAATTCTGGCTCTGCCACATGTCTGCTTTGTGACCTAGGGCAAACCATTCACTTCTCTGGGCCTCAGTTACATCATCTGTAAAATGAGGTTAAGAGTGTGAGCCCCATGTGGGACAGGGACTGTGTCCAACCTGATTAGCTTATGTCTACCCTAGTGGCTTAAAACAGTGCTTGGCATATAATATGGCACATAGTAAGCGCTTAAACTAGAACTATTAATTAATCAATCGTATTTATTGAGTGCTTACTGTGTGCAGAGCACTGTACTAAGCGCTTGGGAAGTACAAGTTGGCAACATTAGAGACAGTCCCTGTCTGCAGTCAGCACTCAGTAAGTATGATCGAATGAATGAGTGAATATTATTATTAATAAGGGATTCTGCGGTTGAGTAATAACTGCAGGAAGAGGCTTCTTGGAAGCATTGACTCAGGGCACGAGATATCGAGGGGTTCCACAGGCCCCTTGCATTTAGTCCATAGTGTTGCGCCTCTTGGGCTTTCAGAGCAATCAGTGGAGCCACTACTGTATTCATTCAATCATATTTATTGAGCGCTTACTGTGTGCAGAGCACTGTACTAAGTGCTTGAACCAACGCTGTTGTAGCACCAACTGTCATTGTGACATTGGAAAACATTCCTCATGTTCCTTAAAAAGTTTCACCAACATTTTTGCGGTTCCTCCAACCCAAAATATTTAGTCATATATCTGTTTTCTAATGCATTTTTGAATTCCTCCAGCCTCCTTCCAAAGCATCCTGAGCGATGACTTAATTGGAAAATCCTCTCAACACCTGTATACATTTCCCCTCCAGATTATCCAACAAATTCTGGGAAGCTGCATGGCCTAGTGAAAAGAGCCCGGGCCTGGAACTCTGAGGACCTGGATTCTAATCCTGGCTCCACCACTTATCTGCTGTGTGATCTTAGGCAAGTCACTTCTTCTCTGGGCCACAGTTCCTTCATCCACAAAATGGGAATTCATTACCTGTTCTCCCTCCTACTTAGTGAGTCCCGTGTAGGACCTGATTATCTCATATCTGCACATAGTAAGCACTGCAATGTTATGATTATCATTATCGTTGTTATTATTATTGTTATTGTTAAATTCTGGTAAGAAGATAAATCCAGAGCTGCCCAGCTCCTTTATCAGGAGGAAGTGAGGAAGAAGCAGAAGTCAGAATTTCAAGCAGCCCCTCTCATCTCCTCCCTCCTCAAACCCAAGTCTAAAGAGAAGCAGCGTGGCTCAATGGAAAGAGCCCGGGCTTTGGAGTCAGAGGTCATGGGTTCGAATCCCGGCTCTGCCACGTGTCTGCTGTGTGACCTTGGGCAAGTCACATAACTTCTCTGAGCCTCAGTTACCTCATCTGTAAAATGAGCATTAAGACTGTGAGCCCCACGTGGGACAACCTCATCACCTTGTAGCCCCCCCAGTGCTTAGAACAGTGCTTTGCACATAGTAAGTGCTTAACAAATGCCATCATTATTATTATTATTAATGAGAAGCAGCATGGATTAGTGGATAGAGCATGGGCCAGGGAGCTAGAAAATCATGGGTTCTAATCCCGGCTCCACCACTTGTCTACTGTGTGACCTTGGGCAAGTCACTTCACTCCTCTGTACCTCAGTTTCCTCATCTGTAAAATGGGGATTAAGAGTGTGAGCCCTACGTGGGACAGGGACTGTGTCCAACCTGACTAACTTGTATCAACCTCAGTGCTTAGAACAGTGCTTGGCACATAGTAAACATTTAACAAGTACTAGTATTATTATTATTATCAGATGAAAGAAACTCACTGATTTCCCAGGTATCGATGCCAAGAACCTCATAGCAGAGTAGTAGCGCCCATTCCATTTTCATCGTATTTTATCAGCCGGGATTTTTTAGTGAATTTGTGGAAAACTTCTTGGTCAGTGCTGGCAGCTTCAGGTCTAACAGGCAATTTTGGAATTGCTGCTTCCTGTTCAGTTTGGCTTCCCCCTTTGTGTAGTTTCGTGTGCTCTCTACCTTCCCTGCTGGACTGGAGACTCTTTGAAGACAGGGATTGTGTCTACTAACATTATTGTACTTAGTACAGCGCCTTGCCCAGCGGAAGCGCTCAATGCTGGAGATTGATTTTGGATGAACAGAATCTCCCCCCAGAAGGCTCCCCACCTCTAGGCTGTAAGCTCACTGTGGGCAGGGAATGTCACTGTGTATTGTTGTGTTGTACTTTCCCAAGCACTTAGTACAGTGCCCTGCAAATGGTAAATATGATTGAATGAATGAGTGAAGGCTAGTGCGCACTCTGCAGAGCACAACAAACCACAACGCTCAGAACCCCGGTGTGAATACTGGGACACTTCGTTTTCATTCGATCGTTTAATCGTATTTATTGATAACTTATCATGTGCAAAGCACTCAGTAGCGAGGGAAAGACCCTTTCCGTGGATGTGATTCTCTGGGCTCCAGTTTTCCCTTTCATTTTTATTGTTGAGAGAACGGTGTCCCAAGAAGAATCTCGATTCATTGCTTGATAAGCTTATGCCCAGTCTGGAAAAATAACATCCCCTGGGGCACTGCTGGCGTGTGGTTCTCTTAGACTGGCGACAGGCCTGCATCACGCAATCGGACTGTCTGCTATTCTCCCAGCTCGGCTCTAGCAACCCCGTGGTCCTGGAAGAACCAGCCACCGAGCCTGGCAAGGGCATCAGACTTGTTTCACCCCGGTCAAACTGCTGGGTCAACTGCCAGGCAGTTGGGGAGAGAATGTACCCGTCTTTCATTCATTCATTCAGTGGTATTTATTGAGCACTTACCGTGTTTGCAGCTCTGTACTAAGCACTTGGGTGAGTACAGTATAAAATAAACACACATTCTCTGCCCCAGGTGAACGTACAGTCTAGATCAGAAGACAGATTACAGATATGTGCATAAATAATAATAATGATGGCATTTATTAAGCACTTACTGTGTGCAAAGCACTGTTCTAAGTGCTGGGGAGGGAGAAGCAGTGTGGCTCAGTGGAAAGAGCACGGGCTTTGGAGTCAGAGGTCACGGGTTCAAATCCCAGCTCTCCCAATTGTCAGCTGTGTGACCTTGGGTGAGTCACTTAACTTCTCTGTACCTCAGTTCCCTCCTCTGTAAAATGGGGGTTAAGACTGTGAGCCCCCGGTGGGACAACCTGATCACCTTGTAAGCTCCCCAGCGCTTAGAACAGTGCTTTGCACATAGTAAGCGCTTAATAAATGCCATTTAAAGAAAAAAAGGTGATCAGGTTGTCCCACAGGGGATTCACAGTCTTAATCCCCATTTTACAAATGAGGTAACTGAGGCACGGAGAAGTGACTTGCCCAAAGTCACACAGTTGACAATGGGTGGAGCTGGGATTTGAACCCATGACCTCTGACTCCAAAACCCCTGCTCTTTCCATTGAGCCACGCTGCTTCTCATAAAGTGTTATGGGGCTGGGACGGGGGATAAATAAAGGGAGCAAGTCAGGGTGATGCAGAAGGGAGTGGGAGAAGAGAAAAGGCGGGCTTAGTTAGGGAAGGCCTCTTGGACAAGATGGGCCTTCAGTAAGGCTTTGAAGGTGGAGAGAGTGATTGTCAGTTATGAGGAGAGAGGGCATTCCAGGCCAGAGGCAGGATGTGGGCGAGAGGTCTGTGGGCAGATAGACGAGATTGAGGTACAGTGAGAAAGTTAGCACCAGAGGAGTGAAGTGTGCGGGCTGGAATGTAGAAGAGAGTAGCGAGGTGAGGTAGGAGGATGCAAATTGATTGAATGTATCTCTGAGGAAGTGGGTAGCAACCTCTTAAAACCAGCCTGCAGGGAAGGAATAATAATAATAATGGCATTTATTAAGCGCTTACTATGTGCAAAGCACTGTTCTAAGCCTGCCTTTCCCTCTTGCCCATCCTCACAGGAAGTAGGGTTGAGTGGCAGACTGGCAGCTCCCAAGACCTGTTGCTGTTGCCTTCTTTCTGAAATGACAACCTGCTTAACTAAAACCAATCAATTGTATTTATTGAATGTTTACTACTAACAGAGTATGTGCTTACTTTGTACAGAGCACCGTACTAAGCACTTGGGAGAATACAATATATCAGAGCTGGTAGACACGTCCCCTACCCACGATGAGCCACCAACCCCTCGTAAACTCAGGAATGGGATCCTTGTCTCCTCCTTCTGTATTTTCCCTAGACACCTAGTGCTTAGCACCCAGTAGGCGCTCAATAAGTACCAGTGACCCAGGTGTTGACAGGCACCTTAATGGAGAGGAGAAACCAATGCGTGTAGGCCGCTGGTTTCAACAGTATTTAATAATGGCATTTATTAAGCGCTTACTATGTGCAAAGCACTGTTCTAAGCACTGGGGAGATTACAAGGTGACCAGGTTGTCCCTCGTGGGGCTCACAGATTTAATCCCCATTTTCCAGATGAGGTAACTGAGGCACAGAGAAGTTAAGTGACTTGCCCAAAGTCACACAGCGGACAATTGGCAGAGCTGGGATTTGAACCCATGACCTCTGACTCCAAAGCCCGTACTCTTTCCTACTGAGCCATGCTGCTTCTCTAACAGTATTATATTGGTGTTCCCAAACACAAGGGGAAGCAGTGTGGTATAGTGGAAAGAGCCCAGGCCTGGGACTCAGAGGACCTGGGTTCTAGTCCTGACTCTGCCAATTGCTTGCAGTGTGACCTTGGGCAAGTCACTTCACTTCTCTAGGCCTCAGTTCCCTCTACCGTAAAATGAGTATTTGATACCCATTCTCCCTCCTACTTAAACTGTGAGCCGCATATGAGACAGGGACTGTATCCAACCTGATGACCTTGTATCTACCCCAGCACTTAGAACCGTGCTTGACACATAGTAATTGCTTAATAAAGTTTAATAAATGCCATATAAAGGTGGGATGGGGTGGAATTGGATTTGAAGAGGCAGATAGTCGCTGGGTGGGGGAGCTTGACTCGATGAGCTGGTTGCTGGGGAGGGGGCGGGTGTGGAGAACATGGAAGCCAGAGAATCTTTGAGTTGGGAGGGATCTGGAGTAGTTTCCTGGTCCAGCTCCTTGCCCCCAAATCATTGTCCCCACCCCCCAGCCCCACCCCGATCTGGGACATTTGGGTTTTGTCACTTTAAATGGCCTCCTCTGGCACATATAACTGAAGGAGCCGACCCTTCGGACTTCCAAATCGCTGCATCTTGGGTTACCCCCAAAATAGGAAAGTGGATTAAATTCCCTGTCCACTTCCCACACAGCTTTTGAGTCCTAATGGAGCTCTCACCCCTACACAGTCACCTAGAGGAAAAACCTGAAATGAATGCTTCCTATCACAGAGTGACCTAATAACAATAATAATAATAATCATGGTATTTGTTAAGCGCTTACTGTGTGCCAGGCTGGGGTGGAACAATAAATCGCATTGGACACAGTCCCTGTCCTGGGTGGGGTTCACAGTCTCAATCCTCATTTTACAGATGAGGGAACTGAGGCACAAGGAAGTGAAGTGACCTGCCCATGGCCACACAGCAGAGAAGTGGTAGAGCCATGATTAGAACCCATGACTTTCAGATTCCCAGGCCCGTGCTCAATCCACTATACCGTGCTCCTTCCCCCTACATTATGCTGCTTCCCAGTGGGGCAACTTAGTGGATAGAGCCAGGCCTGGGTGGCACAAGGCTCTGAATTCTAATCCCGGCTCCACCACTTATCCGCTGGGTGAACTTGGGGCAAGTCACTTCACTTCTCTGGGCCTCAGTTACTTCATCCATAAAATGGGGATTAAGACTGGGAGCCCCATGTGGGACAGGGACTGTGTCCAACCTGATGATCTCATATCTACCCCAGCGCTTAGAATAGTGCCTGACACACACTAAAGCACTTAACAAATGTCATTTTAAAAAAAAAAACCTTTCCTCCCCAATCCCGATGTTTAGGGACCATGTTACCAAATCCGGGTGATGGGACAGAAGGTTTCCCCCCTCACCACGAGGGGTGGTCAGGGGAAGAGAAGAAACTGAGTCAGCCCCATCCGGAGGATTGGTTATTGACACTGTCTTTCCCAGGGCTCCAGTGGGATTTTATCCTCCTAAGGCTTGTCACAGCGCTAGCCATCCTGGGGTCTCCAGCTGGCAGAGCCAGCAGTATCCCCTGAAGGGATGGAAGGGAAGGGGGAGAGAGAGAAAAGGAAAGAAAGAGAAGGAAACAGAAAGAAAGGGAGGAAGGAGGGAGGGAAGGAAAGGAAGGAAGGAAAGAAAGAGACCGGTTTAGGGAAAACGTACCAGGTACCACCCACCAGCTCAGACGTGCACTTGTCTGTGGGGCTGGAATGAATAAAGGGAGAAGGGAGTACGGGAAGAGGAAAAGAAGGCTCAGTCCAGGAAGGCCTCTTGGAGGAGACAGGCCTTCAATAAGGCTCTAAATGGGGGAGAGTAATTGTCAGTCAGATAATGGCACGGGGGGTTCCTAGGCCAGAAAGCATTTACCATTTTGCACCATTTCACCGGGGTATCCACTCACCATTGCTTCCCTCCCTCCATCATCTGCGAGAAGCAGACAGCTCCATGAAAGGGTGGCATGCCCGTTGTGCATGAAAGAGGCACAGCTTCGAATTTCTCCCTAATCATTTTAGTCAAAGATGGGATCGTAAAACTCAAGGTGTTATTTTCTTTATGATGTTGCACCACTTTAATAGTTAGTTCATTTTATTTATTTATTCATTCATTTTTACTCCAGCAAGCTACATTGGGCTGATTGCACTGACAGGATGCAGCTAATGGATGACACTAGCTTCTCCAACCTGCATGACACTTTAGGTATAGACGATGGTAATTAAATTTTCAAGAGACTACACGGGGACTGAACGACTTGGCCCTTTTTTATTCATTTATTTTTTAATTGCGGAACATTTAGTTTGTGGTTGGTATGTTTTTATTGACCCGGGGGAAAAAAATAGTCGGATCTCAGAGGGGTTTTTTGTTGTTGCTGTTTTGAGATGTTACCCTCTCGTACTGCCTCTCCTCCCTCCTCTCCCCCCCAACCAAAAAAAAAAAATTAATATATTGTCCAATGTGTTTGTAATGACTTGGAACGGTACAGGTTAGCACAAAGCATTTAATGAAACCTTGTCGGAGACAAAACACTAGAGAGGATCATAATTAATGTCTCATTTTCTGCCAGTTGCTATTGATTACTCATTCAAGATCCCTTTGTTCTCAAAATGATAACAATTGTAGTTCGCCTCACTATCTAATGAGATTCTCAGGATAGAATTCTTTAACAACATGCTGATAATTGCACCCATATCCCTAGAATTTCAATTTAAAGCGAATTTACATCATAATACAATTATTTCTCGGATGACAGTGTTTTCCAAATCCGGGGTTTATTACGGTCCGCTTTTTAGCATTTGTAGAAAATGAACAGGTAACTGATGACTGGCTGGGGGCGGGGGATTGGAGAGGGGGAGAGGGGCATTCTGAGTGGCACAATTAACCATCAGCCAACCAGAGCTTTAAGTTTTCAGTGTCAGGTGCTGATGTCTTTTCAGAATAGGAACCGAAGAGCAGAATGGCGTCTCCCAGGAGCGCTGCAAGAGGAGGCCAGTAGTCAGAGAGTTATTATGGGCATGGAACACATCTGCTAATTCTGTTGTATTATACTTTCCCAAGCGCTTAGTATAGCTCTGCACAAAGGAAGTACTTAATAAATACCATTGATTGGTTAATAATAATAATAATAACTGTGGTATTTGTAAAGTGTTTACTCTGTGCCAAGTGCTGGGATAATCATAATAATAATACTAATGATGATGGTATTTGTTAAGCACTTATAATAATGATAGCATTTATTAAGCGCTTACTATGTGCAAAGCACTGTTCTAAGCGCTGGAGAGGTTACAAGGTGATCAGGTTGTCCCACATGGGGTTCACAGTCTTAATTTTACAGATGAGGGAACTGCGGCCCAGAGAAGTTAAGTGATTTGCCCAAAGTCACCCAGCTGACAATTGGCGGAGCCGGGATTTGACTTATTATGTGCCAGGCACTGTGCAAGCTCTGGGGTGGATAAAACAGTGCTTGGCACATAGTAATAGCTTAACAAATACCATCATTATTATTATTTTTATTACAAGCAAATCTAGTTGGACACAGACCCTGTTTCACGTAGTGCTCACAGTCTCTGTCCCCATTTTACAGATGAGGTATCTGACGCACAGAGAAGTGACTTGTCCAAGGTCACTGCAGAGGAGTGGTAGAGCCAGGATTAGAACCCATGACCTTCTGACTCCCAGCCCCAAACTCAGTCCACTAGGCCAAAAAGGTAATTGGGTTGGATACAGTCCCTGCCCCATATAGGGCTCATGGTCTTCATCCCCATTTTCCAGATGAGGTCACTGAGGCCCAGAGAAGCGAAGCGACTTGCCCAAGATCACACAGCAGACATGTGGCGGAGGAGGGATTAGAACCCAGGTCTTTCTGACTCCTAGGCGCGGGCCCTATCTGCTAAGCCACACCGCTTATCCATTGACCATCATCAATCGTATTTATTGAGTGCTTACTGTGTGCAGAGCACTGTACTAAGCGCTTGGGAAGTACAAATTGGCAACATATAGAGACAGTCCCTACCCAACAGTGGGCTCACAGTCTAAAAGGGGGAGACAGAGAACAAAACCAAACATACTAACAAAATAAAATAAATAGAATAGATATGTACAAGTAAAATAAATAAATAGAGTAATAAATATGTACAAACATATATACATATATACAGGTGCTGTGGGGAAGAGAAGGAGGTAAGATGGGGGGGACCCCCATTGATCGGTAGCGTGAACGATGTACTGGGCCTTCTCGAAGCCGTCTTCCACCTCCGCCATCCCTGTGGTTTCAGCAGTCTCTGTGGATTGGGCCAGGCTAGGAACAGCTGCTTGCTCTTAAGCAGGAAAAGGGAATAAGCATTTCTAGGTTCAGCGTGGCCAGCGTGGACCTCCCTGGCAGAGGTTGGGGGTGAGGGTTCGTTTGTCTCGACTGTGGAATATCTGACTTGCGTGTTCGATAGGGTTCCCCCCCACCCCTGATTTGGCAGAGGGAAAGAAACCGCACACCAATATGAAACTCTTTTTAGAAGACGTGCGCTCAGCACGCGGTACTTCAAAACTTTAATCACCAAATCAAACCAGCAGTTTTGAAGTAGGCATAGGGTTAATTAGGAGCTTGTTTAATTTGCAGTAAGGATGGAAGTTAATTAAAAATATGTACTGGGTGCCGGGCATGCCTTGTAATGGCAAGCAGCTGTTCCCAGGGGGTTTCTTTGGGGGTCTCGTGGGGAGGGGGCCACTAGGATCCCGGGCAGGAGGGTGGGAGCCCCGGGACTTACTGTCCCACCAGTAATTGATTTTAATGTCTGTCTTCCCCTGCAGACTGTATACTCCGTTGTGAGCCGGGATCATGTCTACCGACTCTGTTGGATGGGTCTCTCTGAAGTGCTTAGGAGAGTGTGCTACACTCAATAAGCAGTGTGGCCTAGTGTATAGAGCCTAGGCCTGGGTGTCTCCACTCTGTCCCTTATCTGCTGTGTGACCTTGGGATAATCACTTGACTTCTCTGTGCCCAGTTACCTGATATGTAAAAAATGGGGATTAAGACTATGAGCCCCATGTGTGTCAGGGACTGTGTCCATCCCCATTCGCCTGTATCAACTTCAGGACTTACTACTGTGTCTGACACATAATTAGTGAATAACAAATGCGAATATTATTATAGTAAGTTCTCAATAAATACTGTTGATTGGTAGGGCCCTTTGGCCTTTCCCTGAATGGGGTCAGGTGGTGCCTCTAGCACTCAGTACAGTGCCTCCAACACATAGCACAGTGCCTGACACATTGTAAGTGCTTAACAAATACCATAAGTATTATTAAGTATTATCTCAGTAATACCTTCCCCAATCCTACTCTTCCAGCGCTTAGAACAGTGCTTGGCACATAGTAAGTGCTTAACAAATACCATCATTATTATTATTATTATTTGCTGTGCCTTAGCTAAAGTTGGCCTCTCAGGAGACAGAAAGAGGTAGGTAAGGCTCAGGAGCATGGGGACCGAGGTGGGTGGGGATCAAACTTGGCTGGGAGTGTGGAAGCCCCCCAACCACTAGATTATAAACTCCTTGTGGGCAGGGATGGTGCCTGCCAACTCTACTGTACCTGGGGTTTTTTTTTAATCCCTGCTGTGTGACCTTGGACAAGTCACTTAGCTTCTCTGTGCTTCAGTTCCCTCATCTGCAAAATAGGGGCTCAATACCTATTCTTCTTCCTTCTTAGACTGTATGCCTCATGTGGGACCTGCTTACCTTGTTTCTACCCTGGCGCTTAGTATACTTAACAAATACCATAATTAGTATCATAATTATTACTCTCCGAAGGGCTTAGTGCAGTGCTCAGCACAAAGTAAGGGCTCAGTAAATACCATTGATGGGCCTCAGCAGAGCTCACCCAAAGGGAATGTCTAAATCCTTTCTCTCCTGGGGAAGAAGAAAGGTCCAGATACCAGATGGATTTCACCAGGGCATCTGCAGGCTCTGAAATCACCTAATGTGTGAGAACCAAACTTGGCCCCTCCTTCTTCTTCCCTCCTGTCAGTCACTCATTTGGTTAGATTTATTGAGCACTTACTGTTTGCAGAGCACTGTACTAAGCGCTTGGGATAGTATAACACAACACTAAACAGACACATTCCCTGCCCACAATGAGCTTACAGTCTAGATGGGGAGACAGATATTAGCATAAATAAACAAGTGACTGATATGGGCATAAGTGCTGTGGGGCTGGAAGGAGGGGATGAATAAAGGGAGCAAGTCAGGGAGTGGGGTGCAGAAGGGAGTTGGAGAAGGGGAAAGGAGGGCTTAATCAGGGAAGGCTTCTTGGCTGAGGTGTGCCTTCAGTAAGGCTTTGAAGAGGGAGAGAGTAATTGTCTGTCAGTTATGAAGAGGGAGGGCGTTCCAGACCAGAGGCAGGATGTGGGTGAGAGATCGGCCGCAAAATAGACGAGATCGAGATACAGTGAGGTTAGTGTTAGAGGAGCGAAGTGTACGAGCTAGATTGTAGTAGACCCTCTCACCACCCATGACGTCACCACCACTGTCAATCAATCAATCAATCTATCATGTATATTGAGTACATACTGTATGCAGAGTACTGTACTAAGCACTTGGGAGAGTGTGATATAAGAGAGTTCGTAGCCATGTTCCCTGCTCACAAGGAACTCACAGTCTAGAGGGGGCGACAGACATTAATATAAATAAATTACATATATGTACATAGATGCTGTGGGGCTGAGGCAGGGGGTGAGAAAAGGTGGTAAATCCAAATGCAGAGTCGACACAGAAGGGAGCGGGAGAAGAGGAAATGAGGGCTTAGGGAAGCCCTCTTGGAGGAGACGGGCCTTTGATTAGGCACAATGATGGTCAAGCCTCATCCTCTCTCTCCCTGACCCGGTTTAGAATTAGGGCTTCCCCAGTGGCAGGCTGGCTGTGGTTGTGAGGAGTTCCAAAACAGCTTTCTTTCCATGTGGTCCGGACCAAGAACAGGTGCTGAAAATTTCCCTCAAAAGACTGCGTGTTCATGAGCTGGACATTTCTCCTAGGCAATCCTGAAGGGGGGCTAGATAACAACAACCTTGGCTTATCTGTTGTGACACTAATCCCAGCAGTCAGTTCAGGTCAGGGATTCCAGAGAACAACCTGCCATTGATTATTCTTTAGTAATTGGATACACGCTCAGCAGATGAGGTTCTAGCCGACTAGAGAGGTACATATTCCGTTCTCTGGCCAGTAGAGACAAGGCACCGCGTGGTTCTTATTGTATTGTATGCTCCCAAGCGCTTAGTACAGTGCTCTGCACACAGTAAAAGCTCAATAAACACGACTGAATGAAATGAGGACTTTCGTCGACCAAGTGACCTCAGGAGGTGCAGCTCGGAGAGGGCGGGTCGCCGCCAATGATCCGGAGAGTCGGCCTACTGGCGATCCTTGGGGATCTCCGGGTATTCCTTTCTGTATCAGCTGCCCGCAGGACAGGATCTGTCGTAATCAATAGGGCCTCCCAATTGGCTCAGACAGGCGGAAAAATCGATATGACAAGCTGACATCTACTTCAGTTTCGTTCGCGCAGCGGGGTGATGTAGCGGTTTATCAGGCAAGCCATGGTGCAGCAGAGACAGGAGCAAATGGTTAGGCTTCTGTTAGGGGGCAATCACCCATCTTGGGGCAGCGTGGCCTAGTAGAAAGAGCCCGGGCATGGGAGTCAGAGGCCCTCGGTTCTAATTCTGGCTCTGCTACTTGTCTACTGGGTGACCTCAGGCAAGTCACTTCACTTCTGTGGGCCCCAGTTTCCTCATCTGCAAAATGGGGATTCAATACTTCTTTCTTTTCTCTTTCTCTCTCTCTCTCAGACTGTGAGCCCCTTGTGGGAAAGGGACTGTGACTAACTCTATTATCTTGTATCTACCCCAGTACTTAGTTCAGTGCTTGTCATACAGCAAATGCTTAAAACCTTCCACAGTTATTGTGAGGGTAAAATGGGGTAATTAATATGACGGTGCTTTGGAAAAGTAAAAATTTTGTGCTCAAAACAAGGTGGGATTATTCTCAGAACTTTAGTATCCCAGGGAGGCCTTCCTAATGTTTGCTCTGGGTGATGATGGTCTTTTTCAGGGTGACTTTCTAGGGTGTGAGAAAACCCAGCCAGCAGGCTCCCTCTGACTGAGGAAGTGGCCCCTGAACTCCTTTTAGCTTCTGAGGATGGGGCAGTGGGGCAGAGTGGTCCTTGAGTGGACAGGCTGGATGGGCAGGGCATCCCACAGATGGGACTTTAACCCAACCAAATACCCAACCTGCAAGCAGGTCTAGCAGCCTGGGAAGGGAAGGCTGTGTGGGTTTTTTGTTTTGGTTTGATTTTTTTGTTTTGTTTTGTTTTCTTATTGTGTGTGTCTTGTGCATTCAATTATTTAGTTGAGTCATTCTATTTGTAAATATTTCCATGTCATACCCCCACTAAAATGTAAGGCCCTTGTGGGCAAGGACATAATAATGGATTTTAGAGCAAATTAAACCAAAGTGGTCTTTGGAAGGCCAAATAACTCGACTTAGATTAGCATATTTTGGACGCAGAATCAGGATGACTAATTCTCTGGAGAAGACACTAATGCTAGGAAATGTCCAGGGATAAACGTGGAAGATGCAGACTGGCAGCTAGGTGGATAGAGACCCTAACAACAATAACGGAAGAACCATTAGAAAGGTTGAGGTTTATGGCGAAAGAAAAGACATTCTGGTGAAAGTCTGTGCATGGAGTTGCTATGATTCAGAAACGACTCGACGGCACTTAATAATAATAAATAATTATGGTACTTTTTAAGCACTTACTATGTGCCAAGCACTGTTCTAAGTGCCGGGGTAGATGCAAATTAATCAGGTTGGACACAGTCCCTGTCCCACATTTGGCTCACACGCTTATCCTCATTTTTTACAGATGAGGAAACTGAGGCCCAGAGAAGTGAAGTGACTTGCCCAGGGTCACACAGCAGACTTGTGGCAGATCGGTATTGAACCCAGGTCCTTCTGACCCCCGGGCCTGAGTGCTGTCCAGTAGGCCATGCTGCTTAGTATGAGAAAAACAGTCAGGCTTGGAAGCTGCCCCTGTTACAGGCCTCTAGACTTTAAGCTCACTGTGGGCAGGGAATGCGTCTACCAACTCTGCTGCATTGTCCTCTCCCAGGTGCTTAGCAAAGTGCTCTGCACATAGTAACTGCTCAATCAGTACCATTGATTGGTACCTCCTACAGAGTCAATCTCGACCTGGGCTTCCCAGACCGGCGACTACTTCAGAGCGTCTGGTGGGAGAAAGTCCTCTGGGCTTCCCAGAACGGAGCCGGGTTCCCAGAATTCCTGGCCGAGATCTGATCTGAAGAGAGCAAGAGCAGTGTTTCGGAAGTGGGGGATCTTGGGCCTCGCTTGGCATTAGAATCCATTAACATCTCTGGAGCTAAGAGGCAGAGGTGTTTTCAGGCACCTGCTGAGGGCAGCGGAAGGGTCGGGGGCCGCCCAAACTTTTTCCACCCTTAGTTACTATCTTGTGGGGAGGCTTGCTGGGCAGATTCAGGGGTGATCGGCTGGGATTCATTAGCACAGGAAGCTGTGCAGCAGGAAGCTGTCCATATCTGTCATTTTATTTATTTGTATTAATGCCTGCCTCCCCCTCTCTGGACTGTGAGCTTGTTGTGGGCAGGGAATGTCACTGTTTATTGTTGTATTGTACTTTCCCAAGCGCTTAGTACAGTGCTGTGCACACAGTAAGCACTCAGTAAATAAGATTGACTAAATGAATGAATATATCTCTGGGCTGTTAAAGGAAAGGCCAGAGCAGCTGGGCCAGAAAGAGGTTAAAGAGATACCTGGGTAATAGGTCCAGGATGAGCTGTTCGCGGGGGAGAGGTAGGAATAATTGTGATATTTGTTAAGTGCTCCCATTCATTCAGTCATTCATTCATTCTAACGTAGTTATTGAGCGCTTACTGTGTGCAGAGCAGCGCACTAAGTGCTTCGGGGAATAGAATACAACAACAAACAGACACATTCCCGGCCCACAACGAGCTCACAGTCTGTGAGTGCTACTCAGTGCTGGGGCAGATCCAAGCAAATCAGGTTGGCTACAGGGTAGGGATACCAAGGTGCCACCGGGCAAGTGAGTGCCCTGACATGGCATGTGGGCACCACGCTCAGCCCCCAGGATGGGGCAGATGGCTGGTTCAAGCAATTACAGATGAGGGAACTGAGGCATAGAGAAGTGAAGTGACTTGTCAAAAGCACATGTCCAGGCACATGCTCTCTAGACTGTAAGCTTTTTGTGGGCAGGGAATGTGTCTGTTATACTGTTCTATTGTACTCTCCCCAGTGCGTGGCTTAGTGGATAGAGCATGGGCCTGGGAATCCGAAGGACCTGGATTCTAATTCCAGATCTGCCACATAGCTGCTGTGTGACCTTGGGCAAGTCACTTCACTTCTCTGTGTCTCGCTTACCTCATCTGCAAAATTGGAATAAGACCATGAGCCCCATGTGGGACAGGGACTGTGTCTAACCTGATTAACTTGTATCCTACCCCAGGGCCTAGAATGGTGCTTGGCACTTTGTAAACACTACAAATACCTTAATTGTTATTATTGTTATTATTATTTATTACAGTGCTCTTTACACAGTAAGCACTCAATAAATACAATTGAGTGTCTCTAGCCCATAGGCCACACTGCTTCTCCCTGTGTGAGTCAGTGGTAGGGCAGAGGCTTTGTCGCCATCAGTGGGTAGGTGACCCTTCTGCTCTGCTCTGTCTTTCAGACCAGCCTCCTGCGCCAAGATATCGGGCTGGGGAGTCCGGCCCCCTTATCTTCTTCAGGAAAGCCAGGCACAACGTACTACCCGTTCTCTGCCACCAGTTCTCGGAGGAGACCGCTCCACGACACGCCAGTCCTCGGTGGGTATGCCAAGTCCGGAGAGCCGGCTCAAGGGGAGCCTGGGCGGCGGGGGGGCCGTCCCGGTGCGTACCAAACTCCAGAAAAGCCATGGGGTCCTGGCCGGAAGACCGAGAAAAGGAAACACTGGGGTGATGGGGGTTGAGTCTAGGGGCATTGGTTGATTGGTTGCCTCAGGGGCGGGGTTTTGAACTTGGAACCTTCTTCGACCCCCTTGGAAAAGTTTGCTCATTCATTCTTTCATTCAGTCACATTTATTAAGCGCTTACTGTGTGCAAAGCACTGTACTAAGCACTTGGAGAGTACAGTACAATAATAAACAGACGTATGTCCACAACGAGCTTACAGTCTGGGGGCGGGGTGGGGAGATAGACATTAATATAAATAAATAAATTACAGATACATAAGTGCTGTGGGGCTGGGAAGGGGAAGAATAAAGGAAGCAAGTCAGGGCAACACAGAAGGGTGTGGGAGAAGAGGAAAGGGGAAGGGCTTTTGGAGGAGAGGGCCTTCAGTAAGGTTCAGATCTGGTACCTGCCTAGAGACTGGGGAAAACTTCCCAGCTGTGTTTCCGTAGTGACCGTGCCTCCTCAGAGGCAGCAGAACATTTACTGGGGAGGGGCAGGGTGGCTTTCATTTTGTCACCCTTGGCCTGGGGAAATTTCCAAGGAAGCAAGGGTGGGATAGTGTCAGGGGATGCTGCTGCTGCCTGCAGTACGGACGAGAAGTTAGCACAGTGCTTGGCACATAGTAAGGGCTTAACAAATACCATTATCATCATCATTAAAGATGCTTCTGGGGGGATTTTCTCCGGAGTTTCCCCATGTCGGGGGTTCCCTCAGGGAGCCTCTTTCCCCAGAATTCCATAAAATACTGTGCTCTCTCCCCTTTCCTGCCACCGGTTTTGTTTTGGGTTTCTTTATTAAGAGCTCACTGTGTCCCAAACGCTGTCCTAAGCACTGGGGTAGATGCAAACTTATCAGCTTGGACACATGGGCTCACAGTCTTAATCCCCATGAGGGATAGATGAGGGAACTAAGGCACAGAGAAATGAAGTGACTTGCCCAAGTTTCCACAGCAGACAAGTGTTGGAGCCAGAATTAGAACCCAGGTCCTAACGACTCCCAGGCCCGTGCTTTTTCCACTAGGCCTTGCTGCTTCTCAGCCATCAGAGAATTTCCCTGGCATCTGAAGACTTTCAATCTGTGGTCGGCACCCTGGGGAGGAAGACCGCCCAAGATCGTGGTGGAAGGAAAGGATCTTTCTGTAGAATGCCCAGAGATGATGCCCACCAAACAGAGCCATGAGGTGCCAGTATGGAACTCCTCTCCCAGTGGCTCTACTAACCGCTTGGGAGAGTATGGCGTAACAATAATGTAACAATAATAGACTCACTCCCTGCCCCCAGTGACCCAGCCCCTTCATGAGGGAACCTGTCGCTACCCCCAGGTCCTTCCACTTTGCTGACCCAAGTGTGTTGTTCCTCCGTGCAGATCCTTTGCAGGCAAAGAAGGTGAGGAAAGTGCCCCCCGGGTTGCCTTCTTCCGTAAGTACCATGTTTTTCACTCCACGGCCAGACGGGTGCCGAGCGTCGCGGCGGCGGGGGCCTCCGGCTGGACGCTTGGCGTTCAGATTTTGCGATTTGGAGCTCCTGCGTCTCTCCCCCCGCCCCCCACTGTCCCTGCCATTTGAATCCCCCACCCCCATCTCCCCCTTCCGTCCCCCCTCTTGGGAAGCCAGCTAGGCCGGGAGCTGTCAAAGAAGATCTCCTGTACAGGTCTTTTGATGTTTAATTAGTCATTATGTTGCCGAACAGGAGGACAGACAGAGATTAATAGCCGAGAATCTTAGAAATTTACATTTGTAATAATCCCAGTGGAGCTGGAGACATTAACATTCGGAGGACACGGACGGCTCAGCTTGCCTCTGTAGGACTGAGGTTATTAATATGCATAAATCACCAAGTCAGATGTTCATTGTGAAGCCCTCGTGGATTTTAAAGCCTTCATTAAGCCCTTCCTAACTTCAGCCTAGCATCAGGAAGGCTTTCAAGCAACTAGTTTGTTGATCCCTCTTTGCTCGAAAATGTATCCTTTGAGAATAAAGGGCTTTGATGAAGAAGGCAGGAAAGGTTTGGGTGGCAAAAAAAATCATTAATGGCTGTGATAATCTAATGCTATGGGGGTGTTTTTGTGCTATTAAATATGCTTTAGTCTTTAAAGGAAGAAAATTGTTTGTAAATGAATCTGCATGTCCAGAGCCACGTGAGGTATTAAATCCCCAGCACGAGGCAGGGAGGTCTTTTTTAGCTTTCCTCCCGCTCCACACAAACAAGGCAGACAAGGAGTAGCGAGGAGGAGGAATGGAAGGGGGAGTGGGGGTGATGAGGGGGGAGTACCCGCATTGCGGGGGTGCAACCCTTTGTTGTGTAAATGGATGAGGGGCTTTTCTTTGGCAGTGCTTAACACAAGGGAGCAGGTGGGGCCAGATGAGTCATAACTCAGCAGTTCTGTAGAAGCCGAAAGGACCCTCCTGCCTGGGCCTGGATATATGGAGAAAGCCACTAAAGTCTGATCTGGTTGTTGTGTATGTGTGCGGGCTGAAGTGGAGGTGCCACCTCTTATTTGGAGATCAGGGGACAGGGGTTGGGGGGAGCGGGCGGAGACTTTGGGGAGACGGGGACCGGCTTCTCCATCCTCTCTCCCGCATGACACACCCCGAGCAGAAGCAGAAATCCACTTTGCAGCCCAGTTCCAGATGGAGCTGCCAAAGGTGAGGCAGCAGAGTCCCGGGGCAGCTGTGCGGCCAACCTGCCATCTACCTGGAAGTCGGGTGTGCAGCTGCAGGCATTGGGAAAAGGTTTTTGCTTGCATAAGCACTTGGGCCCACTAGAGACTGAATAGCTGCTTGATAAACAAAATGAACACAATACCTCAAATCATTATTCACCAGGGCAGGAATTTTTTTTTTTCTTCCAGTGGCTGCTAAAAATAGTTCGGGCAATTTACATTTTAACAGTTTGTGTGTTGTGCAGGGGTGGGTGGCTTTACAGTCTAGCAGATGATTTCTGCTAGATTAACAGAAATTATATTAAAAATGACAGAGCAGCTAAAACATGTAACGGTGCAATTTTCCCGTAATTTATTACTCTAATTCTTGGGGAGTAATAAAAGTTCAATTACGTATTAATATTTAGTAGGAGTACGTAGGTAAAGGGGGATCGTATTAGTAAATGAAAAATTCATCTCGTTTCTCTGGCCGGGGATCAGTTGGAAGATACAGGGTGTCTTTAATGTTTCTGATTTCGTTCTTTCGTGTTTTAAATGAAGAAACAGAAGGACAACGCACCAAAAAAAATCCTTTATTAAACACTGAGCAAGCCAGAGCGGTGGGGAGTTAGAGCGTAAGTCCATAACAGCATCCAGTAGTGGAGGTTCATTCATTCCATTGTATTTATGGAGTACTTACTGTGTGCAGAGCACTGTAGTAAGCACTTGGGAGAGTACGATACACAGTGAACAGACACGTTCCCTGCCCACAATGAGCTTACAGTCTAGAGGGAAGTTGGGATGAAGTCAGGAGGAACAGGACTCCAGTATAAGACAAAGTTCCCAGGACGGTGTGTGGCAGTGGTGGTTGCAGGGGTGGACGCCCCCTCCTCCGAGGGGCCGGAGGGATGGCCCCACCCCAGCCATCGGTCGCCATCAGCCACAGCACCTCTTTCTATCCCGCGTCTTCAGCAGTTGCCTCTCCCCTTCTGCCCCCCGTCCAGAAAGTCCTCTTGCCTTTGGGGTCCACCAGCATGCCAATTGAGAAATTCAGCGTGACTTTTAGTACTGACCTGGACGATCCTAAATTACTGCCTAGAGAGATTTCTCTGACATAGCTTATGGCGTCTGGGCTGGGTCACGGTGCGTGGTCCGGGAAGACACCTAAATTCCCGTTCCAGTTGGATCTCTGAGACTCCAGCTGCCTTGGCTGAAAACCGCACTCAGGAAATCTTTGTCGCTGTGAAACCGGGATTAGAGAACGGAGGCTGTTGGTCCCCCGGTGCCATTAGCCTGCAGTGGGTCACGCCATTAAGTCGGATTGTGTTTTGGCAGAGATTAAGGAAGTATTAACCACTTCCCTGTGCATATTAATGCACTAAGACTGCAAGCAAGTTTGTCTTGGGCTGCCTGAGGATTTAACAGTGGGTAGATTTTCATAAATGGAAAATAGAGAGGAAAATGGAAACGTGGGACAATCTTAGGCCTACCTGAATTGGACATGTTTTTTTTTTTTTGGGTCAGGAAGAATGTTATGGGGATATTTTCCAAAATGGGATTCAGGTATCATTCTATGGGAAAAAGCTTGGGCACCCTTCTTGTATTAGGAGGACTTCCAAGATGTATGTATTGTCAGATAATTTTAAATTCTCATTGGTGAATGAAGAAGCGTTTTTCCTTTGAGGACAAGTGCGACCCAAGAGCGTGTGTATTGTAGGTACTTTCCATTGGCATGGAAAGCCCGTATTTTCTGGAACTGGCTGAAAAGTGAGCAGTCTAAGGAATTCTGGCTGAGAATGTGCAATGCAGTGAAAGGAGGGAAATGAATCATAAAAGTGAAAAAACAGCATTTGCATTTTTGCACTATTGTAAATGCATTTGCAGTAAAGTGTCAGCAGGCCCCACCGCTAATTTACCAAACCGGAAGCCAGGTGGTGAAGGTCCTCCCCTCTTCCCACCCGACACACATACACACACACAGACACACTAGAGTTAGGATGGTTTGGCTGTGGCTGGGAAGCCCCCGTATCCGAGTTTCTCCTACAGGGGCTCCCATGCCTCTTGAGCCGGGGCACCTGCCTCAGGTTTGATCCTCATTCTCTCACCCACCATCCCAGCAATGCCGGCCCTCGCTGACCCGCTGCAGATGAGCCTGAAGTGGGAGGGGGCTGAAGGCCTGGCAGACCTTTGCATTGCTGGCGGAGACTTGGCTTTGTCTGTGCTGTGGGAAGACCTTTAATTGGGACACGTGCCGATGCCATCATCATCATCATCAATCGTATTTATTGAGCGCTTACTGTGTGCAGAGCACTGTACTAAGCGCTTGGGAAGTACAAGTTGGCAACATATAGAGACAGTCCCTACCCAATAGTGGGCTCACAGTCTAAAAGATGCCAGGGAGGTGGGCTTCTCCCCTCCTCTGCAGGATGTCCGCCCCCGGCCCGTTTACCCGGCTCCTGCTTTTGACTTCTTCGGGGAAAGGATACTTATACCTCCAGAGCAAAGGACCCTGGGGTCTGAGCGTTAGACTCCCCTCTCTCCCAAAAGGAATGAGATGATGGGATGCCACAGGCAGCGTGTTGATGCTCCGAATGGGCTCTATTGGATAGGGAAGAGAAGGGGGCTGCATCTTGGCAGAAGGAGAAGCAGCGTGGCCTAGTGGCTAGAGCACAGGCCTGGGAGACGACCTGGGTTCTAATCCCAGCCCGCCCCTCGTCTACTGTACGACCTTGGGCAAGTTGCAACTCTGTACCTCAGTTCCCTCATCTGTCAAATGGGGATTAAGGCTGTCAGCCCCCCGTGGAACAGGGACTGTGTCCAGTCTGATTGCTTGTATCTACCTCAGCTCCTGGTACAGTGCCTGGCACACAGTAAGCGTTTAACTAAGACCCTGAAGAAAAAAAAGAAAAGAAAGCACCAGTGTTTTTGCTCCAGCCTCCACTGAGTGGACCAACTCTTCTCAACCATTGGCCTTGCAGAATCGTGGTGAACAGAGGAAGAGTGAAAGCAGCCTTCTCCAGAGCCAAGTCAGTGGCCTGGTCCATCTCTCCAGCTAGACTTTAAGCTTCATGTGGGCAGGGATTGTGTCTTCTAGCCATGTCATATTGTCCCAAGCATTGTACTCACAGCAGGCTCACAGTAAATGCTGTTGATAGAAAACAGTAGATTGATTCTCCTAGTCACAGTGGGGATCAAACTGTTGGACGTGTCTGAAACTTTTCAGCCTCTAACGGGGAATTCCACTGTCATCATAATTGCGGTATTTGTCAAGCCCTGGTGTAGATGTAAGATCATCAGGTTGGTTGCAGTCCCTGTCCCACATGGGGCTCTCAGTCTAAGAAGGAGGGAGAAGGTTTCAAATCCCCATTATAGAGTTGAGGAAACTGAGGCCCAAACATGTGAAGCCACTTGGCCAAAGTCATCCAGCAGACAAGCGGCAGAGACTGTGAGCCCACTGTTGGGTAGGGACCGTCTCTATATATCGCCAACTTGTACTTCCCAAGTGCTTAGTACAGTGCTCTGCACACAGTAAGCGCTCAATAAATACGATTGAATGAATGAATGAATGAATGAATGAGTCGGATTAGAACCGAGGTCTTCTGATTCCCAGGCCTAGGCTCATTCCCTTAGGCCACGCCGCTTCCCTGAGTGCCTGGTGCATTGGATGAGGTAGAAAGGGCATCCAGGCCAAGACCAAGAACAGAGATGGGCATTGACGGGCCCAGCAGCAGACACCACCTCCCAGTGCCCTCTGCCCCCAAGCCCCTGAGCAGCACAGTGCGGGAGTCCGGGCTGAATGAGACGACAGACTCTTCCCCCAAGAGGAAAGGCTCAAATTTTCTGTCCCCAGGATAATGGAAGGACAGCATTGTGGGCCACAAAGATTATCCATCCTTCTGGCCGGTGGGTAGCCCTGTGACTTTCCGGAGCCCGCGACCCCTCTCCTGACCTTCTCTTTAAGGCTCAATCTTTCTCGGTCACCACCCTCTCCGTCTTATGTGCTTTGAATGTAAGCCAGCTGCTTCTCACCGCGCACTGATTTCTTCCAAGAGAGAGTCGGACAGCTGAGGCACCACATTTCCTTAGTTTGATGCAAAAGAGGCAGAGGGTTGTGTGTCACCACGTCGTGGTGACTGGAGACCAGCAGACCATGGCTAATGACCTCCTAGCCGTTTTCGTGCGCATATTAAGCCGAGGAGGTAAATAATGGTGGACCCCGAGGATCTCCGCAGCTGAGGACTTTCAGTCCGGGAAAGGGAATTGACCAGCCCAGTTCTCCGGAGACCCCCGGAGAAGAATGACTTGGGCCATTAAAGGGTTGTGCTGGTCACTCCAGCTAAATTAGGGAGCTGACTCATTAGGAGCCCCCGGACTAAGGTACTGACAGTGGCAAGGAGAAAGCGAGAGGGAGGTCACTCCCCGGGAGGAACCGGGGAAAGGCCCCGTGCCACGCCAAAAAGCAGGGTGGTCTAGTGGATAGAGCCCAGGCTTGGGAATCAGAAGGACCTGGGTTCTAGACCCGGCTTTGCCGCTTGTCTGCTGTGTGACCTCGGGCAAGTCACTTCACTTTTCTGGGCCTCAGTGATCTTGTCTGTAAAGTGGGGGTTAAGACTGTGAGCGCCTTTGGGGACAGAGACTGTGTCCAACCTGATTAACTTGTATGGAGATTCAGCACCTGTTCTCCCTCCTGGTAGACTGTGTCAACCCTGATTAAACTAGTAGATGTAGACTGTGAGCCCACTGTTGGGTAGGGACTGTCTCTATATGTTGCCAACTTGTACTTCCCAAGCGCTTAGTACAGTGCTCTGCACACAGTAAGTGCTCAATAAATACGATTGATAGTATCTACCCCAGCACTTAGAACAGTGCTTGACACATAGCAAGCGCTTAGCAAATGCCATAATTATCATTCTTGTTGTTGGGTGATAGACACATTCCCTGCCCACAAGGAGCTCACAGTCTAGAGGCCCCACACAGGTTTCCCAGAGTCACCCTCACCACCTGTGACTGCTCTGTGGAGCACCGGACTCTCAGAAGCCGAGACTTGCCTGGGCTTTGCATTTCCTCATCCCTCAGCCAGTCATCAGTCCGCTGTATTTATTGAGCACTTACTATGTGCAGAGCACTGCACTAAGCACTTGGAAGAGTACAGTATAACAATAAACAGACACATTCCCTGCCTACAGTGAGCTTCCGGGCTGGAGAAGCAGCGTGGCTCAGTGGAAAGAGCCCGGGCTTGGGAGTCAGAGGTCATGGGCTCTAATCCCAACTCCGCCACTTGTCAGCTGTGTGACTTTGGGCAAGTCATTTCTCTGGGCCTCAGTTACCTCATCTGTACAATGGGGATTGAGACTGTGAGCCCCACCCTGTCCCCCCCAGCGCTTAGAACAGTGCTTTGCACATAGTAAGTGCTTAACAAATACCATCGTCATTATACTGATACCTGATCACCTTGTATCCCCCCAGCGCTTAGAACAGTGCTTTACACATAGTAAGCGCTTAACAAATGCCATTATTATTATTATTATTAGAAGGGGAGACCATCATTAATATAAATGAATAATTATAGCCTTCCACTGTGTGCTCCGCACATAGTAAGCACTCAATAAATACGATTGATTGATTGATTCCACTGGCTTCTTTTAACATTGTAATTGTGGTGTCTGTTAAATGCTACTATTCATTCAATCATTCATTGCCGTATTTATTGAGCGCTTACTTTGTGCAAAACACTGTACTAAGCACTTGGGAGACTACAATACCACAACACATTCCGTACCCACAACGAGTTAACTCTGTGCCAAGCACTGTACTAAGCGCTGGGGAAGGCACAAGATAACCAGGCCGGGCCCGGTCCCTGCCGTTCATGGGGCTCACCATCTAAGTAGGGAGGAGAACAGGCATTAAATCCCCATTCTACAGATGAGGAAACAGAGGCACGGAGAAGTTAAATGACTTACTCAAGCAGGCAAATGGCAGGTTGTCTGACTCCCAGGCTTGGTCTCTTTCCCATAGACCCCACTCCTTAGCCAACCTTGGGAACCCAATCCCTATCCCACATGGGGCTCAGAGTTCTAATCTCCATTTTACAGATGAGGAAACTGAAGCCCAGAGAGGTAAAGTGACCTGCCCCAGGTCCCACAGCAGACAAGTGGCAGAGCTGGGATTAGTACCCAGGTCCTTCTGTCTCACAGGCCCGGCTCTCTCCACTAGGCCATCCTGACACCCTCCTGAGCACTTAGTATGTTGCTCTGTGCACAGTAAATGCTCAATAAATAATAATTGTGATATTTTTTAAGCACTTACTATGTGCCGGGCACTGTACTATGCTCTGGGATAGATACAAGTTAGGTTGCACATATGGAGCTCACAGTCTAAATCCCCATTTTCCAGATGAGGTAACTGAGGCACAGAAAAGTGAAATAACTCACCTATGGTCACACAGCAGACAGGTGGCGGAGCCGGGATTAGAACGCATGTCCTACCAGTGCTTAGGACGGTGCTTGGCACATAGTAAGAATTTTAAAGTTGCCATTATTATTATTACAATCAATTGATGGATTGATTGATTATTCTTCAAGGAGCCAGGGGCCCCCGTGGATCTTTAGGGGAGGTCTTCTCATCGCAAACGCCACTAAGTGAGAAGAGGCCAAGCGTAGCAAAGGCGCTGACCTGTGTCAGCCGAATGGCCCGGGACACGGAGGACTGGGTCTCTAGGAAAGGGAGACACTTGAGCACATTGCTGGAATTCCATTCTTCCCCCTCTTGTTTTTCCTGCTCGGCTCCGGCTTCCTGTTCGGCAGGCAGCGCAAGGTGCCCCTTGGACATATGAGGATCCAGGGCCGGCCTGGGGGAACTCTGGCAGGGATTGATCAGGAGCTGCAGTCAATCAGTGGTATTTATTGAGTGCCTACTGTGTGCCGCGAAGCCTCCGTCCCACCACGGCTCACTGTACGGCGGTGGGGTAGACTGGGTAGGGACCATTCACCCGGCCCCACAACCCAAGGACTCCAGGGTCTAAGCAGCGTGGTCTAGTGGTTAGAGCACGGGCCTGGAAGCCGGAAAGGCGTGGGTTGTAATCCCGGCTCTGCCACTTGTCTGCTATGTGTGTGACCTTGGGGAAGTCACTTCACTTCTCTGGCCCTCATCTGTGAAATGAGGATTAAGACTGTGAGCCCTGTGTGGGACGGAGGCTGTGTCCAACCTGATTAGCCTGTCTACCCCAGCCAATAGTAAGCATTTAACAAATACCATTTTTAAAAAAGTGGCAGCCCCGTTCTTTCTGACACCAGGGAGAGAAGCCTTTCTCCCCCACCACCCCTTTCCCCTCCCACCCCCTCCGTTGTCCCTCAGGAGTTGTTTTTAGAACCTCGGGAAAATGTGAAGGGGGGGGCCCTGCTGGGGCTGTGAGGAATCTGAGGACCCTCCACTCCCAGCTGTAATGAGCTGCCTACATTCTTTCCTCTTGTTTACTTTCCAGTCCTTCAATTTAGCCTGTCACATTGCTGTTCTTGTTGGTTTTTCTCCCTCTGCCTGACTCCTCCCCCACCCTTTAGATTGTGGGTCCCTTGTGGGTCCCTTGTGGGACCCTTCTGCTTCCAGAGAAGCAGCGTGGCTCAGTGGACAAGAGCCCAGGCTTTGGAGTCAGAGGTCATGGGTTCAAATTCTGGCTCCGCCACTTGTCAGCCGTGTGACTTTGGGCAAGTCACTTGACTTCTCTGTGCCTCAGTTCCCTCATTTGTAAAAATGGGGATGAAGACTGTGAGCCCCCCGTGGGACAACCTGATCACCTTGTAACCTCCCCAGTGCTTAGAACAGTGCTTTGCACATAGTAAGCACTTAATAAATGCCATCATCATTGTGGGGGCCAGGACCCCGCATGAAACAAGACCCAATCAGTCAATCGACGGTCTTACTGAGCACTGACTGTACGCAGAGCACTGTACCGAGCTCTCGGGAGAGGACAGTAGAGTTGGTAGACGCAATCCCCGCTCTCGAGGAGCTTACAGACTAGGGCAGGGAGGTGGACAATGAAATAAATTCCAGATAAGGCAGGGTTTGACCCATTGTTAGAGCTTTCTCGAGATTTTTGATTTCTGGTCCTCACCCCCTGATTGTAGAAGCCTCTACTTCATTCCACAAAAAAACGGACAGGAGTCACAGGCCACTATGCAGCTGATGGCCGGCGGCCACCAGATACGTCTGGGAATCGTTCGGGGCCTCAGTGGCTCCATCCGTAAAATAGGATGTTTCCGAGTCTTGAGAAGACCGGGGTTCTCTTGGGCCAACCCAGGGAATAGGCCTGATTTGGCTCTTCTCTTTTTCTTAAGTGTCTCAGAAATCATTTCACAATAAGATGTTTCGTGGTTGTGTTTGTGAACCGCCAAGTGTAGTTTAGATGGAAATGTTTGAAAACCATTTTTGGACAGGTCTTAATACAACATCCCACCACGTTTTTGCCAACGACTCGCCATTAAAACGAACCGTTTGCTCTTCGTTACTTGATCGGTACAAATGGGAGACAGGATGTTTTGGTTGGCTCTCGCAGGGTAATTATCCGGAGGTAGTCAGTCTGAACAGTCACCGCCCCTGGCAAGAATTATCCCGAAACAAAAAGCACCATACGGACCCCGGGAAGAACTTCACGTGGAAGTTATTCAGAGCCGCGCGGGCCTGATTCTGCGTGGCCCTGGGCAAAGATGCAGATGTTCGCCCCGGTCTCCCTGGAAATAGCAATTTAAAATGGAATCGGAACCGCCTGGCAGGTTAATGCCGGGGCCTCCCGGGGGCCCGCCTTTCTCCCGGCCAGAAGGAGCGGTGGCCGGCCTCGGCCGAGAGATGGAATCAGGAGACTTGATGACATTTCCTGCGATAGCGAGGGGGAAGCTATTAAAAAATGGTTCCCCGAGGGGGGCAGGAGAGGCGGGGGAGGCCCAGGCTCGTTCCACCCTCGACCACGGGGTCAGGAGGGATTGGCGCTGGCTTCTGGAGGCCGCTTCGGACGACGGCCGGCCCCACCGGAGGACTTGGCGGGCAGCGGAAAGAGCCGGCGCGGCCAGGGGCTGACCCCGGCGATCGGCAGGATGGCCGGAAAGGCGGACTTCCAAGCCGTCGCCGGCGGGGGGGCTCTGTGGACATGGCAGCCGGCGATCGGCGGGCGGGCGCACACGCGTGTATATGCGTGTGTGCATGGGCGCGTGTGTGCTTGGGCTTCCCTCCAGTTGATTAGAGAGCCACCTGCAGGAAAATCATCACGCTGCATTTCAGGAATCTGGGGGATGACTCTCTCCCTCTCTTTCTTTTTCTCCGTCTCCTTCTCTCTTTCTCACCACACGTCGTCGCCTCAGCTGGGAGAAAAGCAGCCAGGAAAAACCCGTTTCCGATGGCTGAGCGGCCCTGGCTTCGGGCGGCAGGGGGTCCCTTTCCGTCTTTCCGAGAAAAGCGGCTCATCCCAGTGCGCTCTCATGGGGACCCCCCCCCACCATGCAGTGTGTGGGTCTTCTGCTGGTTCCAGCACCACCCGCTTTGGGGTGGACTTGGGCGAGAGGGGAGGGAGACGGTTCCAGCCCCTCACCGGTTGAAGCCCCTTCCACCAGCCTAGGAGAAGCAGCGTGGCTCAGTGGAAAGAGCCTGGGCTTTGGAGTCAGAGGTCATGGGTTCAAATGCCAGCTCTGCCAATTGTCAGCTGTGTGACTTTGGGCAAGTCACTTAACTGCTTTGGGCCTCAGTTACCTCACTTGTAAAATGGGGATTAAGACTGTGAGCCCCCCATGGGACAACCTGATCACTCTGTAACCTCCCCAGAGCTTAGAACAGTACTTTGCACATAGTAAGTTCTTAATAAATGCCATCATTGTTATTATTATTATTATTATTATTATGGGGTCCCCCCACTTCTACCTCATATGGGCACTGTTTATTTACTCCTCCCCTCCCCCCCAAAGTGACCCAAGCTCTCTCCAAAGCCCTATGGTTGTCAAGCAGAGAATAAAACAAATAAACTCGCTGATTCCATCATCTAAACCCAATTCGGCAGGCCCGCTTCTTCCACCGACCAGATCTGTGCTGCCTTGAATGTTAACCATTCTCATTTAGGGACTAAACTGTTGTTCCGTAAATATCCGGACGATTTTCGAGTTCGCTTTTTTATAATCTCCAAAGAGGGAGGAAATCATCCCCCAGCCCTGTTGTCCAGATGGTTGGGTCCTTGGATGTTTTCCAGGAGCCTGAAATTCCGCTCCTCTAGCCACGGTTCCTTATTGATTTTTGTTTTTATTTTGTGTATTTGCTTTTTGTTGTCTTTGTGTTTTGTTTATCTCTCCTTATGCATCTTGTCTTCAGTCCTCCCTCCTCCTTTTTATTATTAGCTTGAGAGCTAATAATACACTTGAGGGCCAGGTGTAGTTCTCTGTATTTATTCCCCAGAGCTTAGTTCAGTGGTCTGTGCACTATCAATCTGTCAATCACCAGTATTTATTGAGCGCTTACTGTGTGCAGAGCACTGTACCTTAGTACAGTCCTGGGAAAAGTACAACAGAGCATGTGCTATTATAAATTATAAATAAATACTATTCCTACTACTACTATTCGTTTCTCACTCCTCTCTTCCAATCTTGCCTTTAACCTCAGGTTTTAGAAACAGTCTCTCTTGGATTGCTTCAAGTCTCATTCTGTATTTGACAATTGTCCCACCCCCAACCCCACAGCACTTGTAGTTTAAATGATATATAATGAATTACTTATTTATTCATATTAATATCTGTCTCCCCCTCTGGGCTGTAAGCTCATTAATGGCAGGGAACATGTCTGCTAATTCATTCATTCATTCAGTCGTATTTATTGAGCACTTACTGTGTGCAGAGCACTGTCCTAAGCTCTTGGGAAGTACAAGTTGGCGACATATAGAGACGGTCCCTACCCAACAACGGGCTCACAGTCTAGAAGGGGGAGACAGACAACAAAACAAAACGTGGCTAATTCTTCCATATTGTACTCTCTCAAGCGCTTAGTACAGTGTTCTGCCTATAGTAAGCACTCAATAAATAATTTGTGAGCTCTAGACTGTGAACTCATCGTGGGTCGAAATGTGTCTGTTATTATATAATGTACTTTCCCAAGCACTTAGTGCAGTGATAAATATAATTGAATGAATGAATAAATACCATTGATGGATAACGTTTTCTCTATATGTTCTATATATATCTGTTAATTGTTTAAGTTTGTTAATGTTTGTCTCCCCCTTTAAACTGTGAACTTGTTTTGGGCAGGGGATGTGTCTGTTGTTGTATTGTACTCTTCCAAGCGCTTAGTACAGTGCTCTGCACACAGTAAGCGCTCAATAAATACGATTGAATGAATAACGGAAAAGCTGGAAGCCTTCTCAGTCAATCAATCAGTCAATCGTATTTATTGAGCGCTTACTGTGTGCAGAGCACTGTACTAAGCGCTTGGGAAGTACAAGTTGGCAGCATCTAGAGACAGTCCCTACCCAACAGTGGGCTCACAGTCTAAAGGACCCAGCAGCTCTGCAGTAGCCTAACGTGTATAGGAGTGCCGCTTTCGTGAGGAAATCCTATCAGAGGCTTCATGGCCTCCTGGCCATACCTGCATCAAGGCTGCCTTTCTAGACCCCCCTCGCAGGGAGAGAGCACGGAAACTTGGAGGGATTTTGCCCACAAGCACCCTGGAAGCCCACAGCTTCCTTGCAGGTGTGTTGGCACTGCCTGGATCCCAGGGAAATGTGGAAGGCACGTTTGCAACTCAAATCATGTTTTATTCATGTCAACATGCCAGCATGGCTCTTCTGAGGTTGGAAAATGTTCTTCACACCAAAACAGCATCTCCTCTGCCCCAGGTCCGAATCCCTGCTTCTGGGTTTGGGAAACGATCCCGCCTTCCAGATTTCAGGACACTGACTGAGCCCAGAGGTAGTCCCACTCCGAAGCAGTCACTTTTAAATAATGTCCATCGGACACCGGCTTGTATCATTCAGGATTCCAACTCGTCCCATTTCTCCCTGGATGTGGACGTTAGCATTCCAAAATGTAAGCAGCCAAGAAAGGACAAGTGGTTTTTTTGTTTAGTTTTGTTCTGATTTTATGGTATTTGTTAAGCGTTTACTATGCCAGTCACTGTACGGTATATCAGCCAGATAATTACTCTCCTCAACTTCAAAACCTTCATGTAGGCACATCGCCTCCAAGAAGCCTTCCCCAACTAAGCCCTCTTCTCCCACCCCCGTCTGCGCTGCTTTTACTTGCTCCTTCATTCATCCTCCCTCCCAGCCCCACAGCACGTATGTATTTGTATATATCTGTAATTTATTCATTCATTTATTTATTAATCTGTTTATATTAATGTCTGTCTCCCCTTCTAGGCTGTGAGCTCATTGGGGGCAGGATTTTGTTTGTTGTTATATTGTACTCCCCCAAGCGTTAAGGGAATGAATGAATGAATGGACTAAGCGCTGGAAGAGATATAAATCACTCAGGTTGGACACAATCTGTGTCCCACATAGGGCCCACAGTCTTAATCCCCATTTTGCTGATGAGGTAACTGAGCCACAGAGAAGCAAAGTGACTCGCCCAAAGTCCCACAGCAGACGAGTGGCAGAGCCGAGATTAGAATCCAGGTCCTTCTGACTCACAGGCCCGAGCTCTATCCACTAAACCGCTCACTCCCTTTACTCCCCTCCTCCCCCACCAGCCCCAAAGCACATATATATCTCTCCTTAATTTATATTATGTTGAGAAACATAATATAGTGGAAAGAGCACGGGCTTGGGAGTCAGAGGTCATGGGTTCTAATCCCAGCTCTGCCACTTGTCAGCTGTGTGACTTTGGGCAAGTCACTTAACTTCTCTGTGCCTCAGTTACCTCATCTGTAAAATGGGGATTTAAACTGTGAGCCCCACATGGAACAACCTGATTACCTTGTATCTACCCCAGTGCTTAGAACAGTTCTTGGCACATAGTAAGTGCTTAACAAATACCATTGTTATTATTATTATTAATGTCTGTCTCCCCCTCTGGACTGTAAGCTTGTTGGGGTAGGGAACATGTTTGTTGCGTTGTACTCTTCCAAGCGCTTAGTACGGTGCTCTGCACACAGTAAGCGCTTAATAAATAGCTTACCTTTCCTGGGCAAGCTAAATAGCTGTTTCTACACCACTGGGTAGTTTGTTGCTTACCTCCCCACTTCTGTTTGTTTTCTGACTCCTGGCTTTTTTGCAGCAGACCGGTCTCCAGTTGTTCATGGTGTTTCATCCCATCTCCCTCAGAAAGTAGAAAATTAATTTATGGGATCGCCCATCTGGGCTTTTAGCTCGGCCTCATTTATCCCCATGAAAGCCAGCTTTGAAACAGCAAATTCAGGTCAGAAATGAATTTAGGAATTCCTTTCGGCCGGAGGGGATTCGAGCTAAATGGACCCTGATTTTCCTGTGGACACCAGGGTCTTTTACATCCGGCATCAGTAAAGAGGCAATGCGTGGGGGATAAGGAGCTAGTGGTTTCTAGGTAGAGGGTTTTCTTTAGCTTTGCCTTTTGTCCCTATCTAAAATAAGGAGTCCCCTATTTCAATCCATGGGGCTTAGCGAGTGCGTACCGTGTAAAGAGCATCATACTAAGCTCTCGGTGGAGTACGATAAAATTGATAGACGTGATCCCTGCCCTCGAGGTGCTTATAATATAGCGAGGGAGAGGGACTCTAAACAAAATTACAGATAGGAGGAAGTAATTGAGTAAAGAAGTTAAATGAGCATTGTTCGGGGTAAACTTTAGTTTTACTGAAACTAAATAGCGGATCTGAAAGAACATGGAAATCCCATTTGTTTTGAAAGGAGGGCTTTGGATCTCTGGCTTTGAAATATCTGGCTAGCCGAGGCCTGTCCACCCCGTCTTTTCTCTCTGCATTGTTCCCCAACCAAAGTCATAGACCAGCCTTGGTAGTTTCGAATCCCTGATGTGTAAATGGGTTGGAACCGTGGGTTCTCCGGCCCCAGCGGCACCTTTAAGTGAGGTTTTCTCCAGAGTAGGAGTCTGGTGAGGCTCCAGACTGTAATTCCGTGTGTGAATAGAAACCGGTTTGGCATTCAACAGCATACACTGTGTCACTGATCAAGTTGGTTTTGCTCAGAGAGGAACGAAACCAAAAGGGCGTGCGAGCAGAGGGCACTTTTGCCAGGCAACTCAAAATCAGGGCTCCCTGGAGGTGGGCTCCCAGTAAACTGAAGCCTCAGTTTACCCATCTGCAGAACAGCGGGCGGCCTGGCAGCCGGGTGCCGTCCCACCGGAAGGCCTTCGGGATCATCAGCCCCAAGGTGCCTTCTTCAGGCCGAATGCTACTAGGTCGGAGTTTTATTTTGCATCAGGTCTCATAATCTGTTAAGATACTTAGGGAAACACACAGGTTATTGTTTGGTGTGAAGCCGGATGGGGGGGGAGCAATTCAGGGTACAAAGTGCATGTCAGTTCAGAGCTCCTCTGCTGACGGCATGTCTGTCTCCGAAATCAAGTTTTAAAAATTGGCCCTGTCTCCAGCTGACTTGCTTTGTCAGACTGAGTCACAAGATTAACCCCTGACATCTCCCCATGAAAAAGAAAAAGGGGGAAAAAAAGGAATAAACAACTGGCTCGACTAGGGTATCACTTTGCCTCTCCATTCGATCCATTTTCCTGTAATCCGATTCTCGGAAGAAAACAGAAATTCCACTGCAGCTGTTGCTCGGATTAAATTAGCTTTTTTTTTTCTTCCAAAAATTGCTTCTAAGGAAGAAGCTGGGGGTGGGGGAGGGCGGGGCTGGCACTGGAGTTGTCAGGGGGAATTGGTAATTGTGATAAAGGGGGCGGTTAAGAATAATGATCTGCTCCAGTCAGTTTGAACTTCTGTTTGAGAAATTTGGCTCGGTGGGCTCAAAAGCGAAATTGTTTCTTCCCTGAAGAAAGTTGGGGGCCCGGGTTGGCATGTGCGACAGTTTCTATATTAATTAATGTCCGAGGACTTGTGATTTCCAGAGGAGTTGCCAAGCCAAGATGGAGGGGAGGTATTTCTTTTTATTTTGCCAGATTGTAAGCTACCTCAGAGCAGGGATCGTATCTCCTAACTGTGTTACAGTTTCCCAGTTACTTAGTTCTCGTCCGAGCCATCCATCCATTCATTCATTCAATCGTATTTATTGAGCATTTACTGTGTGCAGAGCACTGTACTAAGCGCTTGGGAAGTACAAGTTGGCAACAGACAGAGACGGTCCCTACCCAACAACGGGGTCACGGTCTAGAAGGGGGAGACAGACAACAAAACAAAACATGTGGACAGGTGTCAAGTCATCAGAATAAAAGTCATCCATTTTCTCCCAAGCAAGATTAGCTGGTATCTACCCCAGTGTTTAGTATAGTGCCTGGCACAGAGAAAGTGCTTAACAAATACCATAAAAACAACCAATCTTCTGCGTCGCCCTTATATTTGGATTTGCACCCTTTATTAATAACAATAATAATAATGATAGCATTTATTAAGCGCTAACTATGTGCAAAGCAGTGTTCTAAGCGCTGGGGAGCTTACAAGGTGATGAGGTTGTCCCACGGGGGGCTCACAGTCTTATCCCCATTTTACAGATGAGGGAACTGAGGCCCAGAGAAATTAAGTGACTTGCCCAAAGTCACACAGCTGACAAGTGGCGGAGCTGGGATTTGAACCCCTGACCTCGTACTCCAAAGCCTGGGCTCTTTCCACTGAGCCACGCTGCTTCTCTTTATTCACCCTTCCCTCAGCCCCACAGCACTTATGTACATATCTGTAATTTTTTAAACTAATGTCTGTCTGCACCTCTAGGCAGTAAGCTCATTAGAGAAGCAGCGTGGCTCAGTGGAAAGAGCACAGGTTTGGGAGTCCGAGGTCCTGGGTTCTAATTCCGTCTCCGCCACTTGCCAGCTGTGTGACTTTGGGCAAGTCACTTAACTTCTCTGTGCCTCCGTTACCTCATCTGTAAAATGGAGGTTAAGATTGTGAGCCCCACGTAGGACAACCTGATAACCTTGTATCTACCCCAGTGCTTATAACAGTGCTTGGCACATAGTAAGCGCTTAACAAATGCCATTATTATTATTATTACGGAGAAGGACCATGTCTACTGACTGTCTTATATTGTCTTCTCCCGAGTGCTTAGTATAATGGTTTGCCCACCGAAAGGACTCAGTAAATACAATGGATTGATTGATCATTCGGCGTTATCTATTGAGTACCTATGGTGTGCGGAGAACCATACTATTTAGTTAAACTCGCATCAAACCTAAGGAAGACATCGAAACCATTCTTTGTTAAGCTCTTACTGTGTGCCAGGCACTTACTAGGTGCTGGGGAAGAGCCCATAATAATAATAATAATGGCATTTATTAAGTGCTTACTATGTGCAAAGCACTGTTCTAAGCACTGGGGAGATTACAGGGTGATCAGGTTGTCCCACGGGGGCTCACAGTCTTTATCCCCATTTTACAGATGAGGTAACTGAGGCCCAGAGAAGTGAAGTGACTTGCCCAAGGTCACACAGCTGACAGTTGGTAGAGCTGGGATTTGAACCCATGACGTCTGACTCCAAAGCCCGCGTTCTTTCCACTGAGCCATGCTTCTTCTCATGACCTTCTGACTCTCTAGCCCTTGCGCTATTCACTACGCCACACTGCTTCCCGGTAATTGGGTTTCTGCTTTTGAGACACTTTCTCTTTCGCCTCCACCTTTAAAGAGACCCAGTTCATTTCCTCCTCATTTCTGTGTTTTGGGGATGTGGACTTTTTAATGGCCGACTTGGAGTTCGTAAACTGGAGTCGGACCAGAAAGCGGGGATCTAACCTGCTTGATTTTCTACACTCTAGAAGTACCGACAAGGAAGATCTCAAGTGGTTAGCCCTCCTGAAAATGTGGTTTCAATCAGTCAATCAGTCAGTCAGTCATATTTATTGAGCGCTTACTGTGTGCAGAGCACTGTGCTAAGCGCTTGGGAAGTACAAGTTGGCAACATATAGAGACAGTCCCTACCCAACAGTGGGCTCACAGCCTAGTCAGTTTCCTGACTAGAACCTCCTGTAATGGTTTCTCAAAGAGCGTTTTCGTGACTAATAATAGTAACAGCGGTATTTAAGCGCCTACTCTGTGCCAAGCATTGTACTATGCACTGGGGTAAATAAATGATAATCAGGTCCCACATGGGGCGCACAGTTGAAGCGGTAGGGAGAACAGGTATTGAGTCCCCATTTTTCAAATGAGGGAACTGAAGCACAGAGAAGTTACGTGATGTGCCCGATGTCACACAGCAGGTAAATCCTCCTCCCCATCCCCCCCCCCGCCCTACCTCCTTCCCCTCCCCACAGCACTTGTATATATTTGTACAGATTTATTACTCTATTTATTTTTCTTGTACATATTTACTATTCTATTTATTTTGTTAATGATGTGCATATAGCTTTTTATTCGTTTTGGCGATTTTGATACCTATCTACATGTTTTGTTTTGTTGTCTGTCTCCCCCTTCTAGACTGTGAGCCCGTTGTTGGGCAGGGACTGTCTCTTTATGTTGCCGACTTGTGCTTCCCAAGGGCTTAGTACAGTTCTTTGCACACAGTAAGCACTCAGTAAATATAATTGATTGAATGAATGAATGGTGGAGCTGGGATTAGAACCCAGGTCCTCTGATTCCCAGGCTTATGCTCCTTCCACTAGGCCATGCTGCTTCTAAGAAGCAAAGTAGTAAAGGGTTGTCAGGTGGCTTTCATAGCAAAGAGAAGCAGCGTAGCCTAGGGGAAAGAGCTTGGGCCTGGAAATCAGAAGACCGGGTTTCTAATCTCGTATTTATTGAGCGCTTACTGTGTGCAAAGCACTGTATTAAGCGCTTAGGAAGTACAAGCTGGCAACATATAGAGACGTTCCCTACCCAACAACGGGCTCACAGTCTAGAAGGGGGAGACAGACAACAAAACAAAACTTGTGAACAGGTGTCAAGTCATCAGAATAAAAAGAAGTAAAGCTAGATGCACATCATTAACAAAATAAAATAAATAGAATGGTAAATATGTACAAGTAAAATAGAGTAATATTGCACCACTTGCCTGCTGTGTGACCATGGTTAAGTCACTTCACTTCTCTGGGCCTCAGTTCCCTCATCTGTAAATTGGGGGTGAAGACTGTGAGCCCCATGTGGGACAGGGACTGTGTCCAGCCTGATTAGTTTGTATCTAACCCAGAGCTTAGTTCAGTGCCAGGCCCATAAGAGGCGTTTAACAAATACCTTTTTTTTTAAAAAAAAAAAAAAAAAGAAGAAGCAATTCCCCCCTCCTTTGTTTTTAAACTATTTGGAAAATCGCTGTTGTTCACTGAAGTGATTGTGTGATACCTTGTTATACCAAATGGATAAGGCCGGGCATTTAGGCATATGAGAAATGGTCGAACAGCTTCAGATACATTTTGGACTGGTGTACAAAGCTTCCTGCATGTCGGAAGGTTGGCTACCAAAATGCAGTGTTGCAATGCCACCTCTGCTCTGGGGCATCACTCTGCCCCCTCCCGCCTCCTTCCCTCCTCTTTCAAAATCATAATTAGATCACCATTTCCCAGTGATGGACACCCCCCCACCCACCCAAAAAAAAAAGTTATTTCTCCAACAGTTGATTTTACTCGTCACGGCCCGGCCGGGCTGGGCGGCTGTTGTCGGCGGCGGAAGATCACGTCTCTGAAAGTCTAAACTTTTCTTAGACGGTTTAAGACGTGGTATTGTTCCCTGTAAATCAAAGCTCCTTGCACAGTTCTCTGGGGATTGAACTGGAGCTCTGTGGTCCCTTGGGAGGGACAAAGTTCAAGACAGTCCGCAGACTGGGATTTTAATAGTCTGATGTACAGTGATGCTCTTTTGCAGCTGCGTTTTGGCCTTTTGAATCTGGCAAGAGGGTGCGAGCTTGTAGCCGGCGGTGGGGCCTGTTTCTCTTTTCGTCCTGCTACCGGCAGCTTTTAAAACGGGGTACGTGGTGGGGTGGCTTGTGTCTGTCTTGCAGCAGCGATCAATACACTTGATCCTCCCCCCCTCATCCCCCTCTCCATCCCCCCCATCTTACCTCCTTCCCTTCCCCGCAGCACCTGTATATATGTATATATGTTTGTACATATTTGTTACTCTATTTATTTATTTATTTTACTTGTACATATCTATTCTATTTATTTTATTTTGTTAGTATGTTTGGTTTTGTTCTCTGTCTCCCCCTTTTCGACTGTGAGCCCACTGTTGGATAGGGACTGTCTCGATATGTTGCCAATTTGTACTTCCCAAGCGCTTAGTACAGTGCTCTGCACATAGTAAGCGCTCAATAAATACGATTGATGATGATGATGATCAGAGTAGTTGGCAACTTGTTCCCTGCCCAAGCTGGAGGTGGGTAGAAGGTTTCCACAGCCCAGGAGGGGACGGGGAAGAGGGGTTGCCGTTTCTGCGGCCTACCTGCGCTCCCCTTTGCTGCAAAAAAATGAATTTGGCTTCTCTTTGTTGTCCGATGTGCTCTTTCTAAACTAGGTACTTGGGAGATGGGAGGTAACAGGGTTGGGGGCAGGGGATGCGGGGGTGCTTCCAAGGTTGGCAGGCAGCATAGTGGCAGAGGGAAGCACGACTTCGCCGCAGTATTTTTCTGGGACAAAATCCACATTGGACTCCTTAAAGACACATTGGACATCTTGTGTATTTTGGTAGCCAAGTGTGTTTGTGTATACAAGCGGACTTGTATTTGCAGGCACTGATAATGAGAACTTTTCACTTCTTAACACAATGGCCATGGGAGGGTTTTAAACCCCTTGGCTCTCTCTCTCTCTCTCTTTTTTTTTTTTCTTTTTCTCTTTCTCTCTGTAGTTTCGGTTTGGAGAAACTTGAATATCTGCTTCCAAAATACACACAGAGAGCATTCCTAGAGGAAGATAAAACGCCCCCCTTCCCCGCCCCCTCCACAACCAAATCCTGAGGATAAAGGGTTGTCAGTGCAAAACAACTAGAAATACTCCTGATTAGCCTGCCCGGCCGAGCCCCCGATTCACAGGAAAAAATTCCTGCCGAATTGTTTAACCTGGGACACGTTGTCAGAGGAACCAAAGTTCATTAAGACCCTGGGGTAGTTTGAGTGAAAAGGAGATTTATTATTTGGGGGCAGCTCTGTGCCAATTGAATCAATCAGTGGTATTTACTGAACGCTTACTGTGTGCAGAGCACTGTACTAAACACCTACTGTTTGCAGAGCACACTGTACTAAGTCCTCACTGTGTGCAGAGCACACTGTGCTAAGCACTCAGTGTGCAGAGCACTGTACGAAACACCTACTGTTTGCAGAGCACACTGTACTAAGTCCTCACTGTGTGCAGAGCATGCTGTGCTAAGCACTGTGTGCAGAGCACTGTACTAAACACCTGCTGTTTGTAGAGCACACTGTACTAAGTCCTCACTGTGTGCAGAGCACACTGTACTAAGCACTCAGTGTGCAGAGCACTGTACTAAACACCTACTGTTTGCAGAGCACACTGTACTAAGTCCTCACTGTGTGCAGAGCGCACTGTACTAAGCACTCAGTGTGCAGAGCACTGTACTAAACACCTACTGTTTGCAGAGCATACTGTACTAAGTCCTCACTGTGTGCAGAGCGCACTGTACTAAGCGCTTGTGTGTAGAGCACACTGTACCAAGCACTTGTGTGTGCAAAGCACTGTACTAGGCAATTGTGTATAGACCACTGTACTGTGTTTGCTGCATGTAGAGCACTGTAATAATAATAATAATAATAATAATAATGGCATTTATTAAGCGCTTACTATATGCAAAGCACTGTTCTAAGCGCTGGGGAGGTTACAAGGTGATCATGTTGTCCCACGGGGGGCTCACAGTCTTAATCCCCATTTTACAGATGAGGTAACTGAGGCCCAGAGAAGTGAAGTGACTCGCCCAAAGTCACACAGCTGACAAGCGGCAGGGCCGCTTGCTGCATGCAGGGTACTGTATTAAGCGCTTACTGTGGGCAGAGCACTGTACTAAGTGCTTAGCGTGTGCAGAGCAGCTCCTACTCATTCGCCCACGTCCCCTCGTTTTCTGATTAGGCTCCAAAGTGAGAAATCTTGAGGAAAATTCCACTGCGGCCACCCCACGGTTGACCTAACGTGAAACCACCGGCCCCCGATGCTCCACTAATTGGGACGGGCCGGAACCCCTTTCATCTTTCCCAGGAAAAACTTCCCAGGACCAGGGCTTCCCTGGAGCAGGCGGAGCCCGCTTGGCAAAGGGCCCGTGACTCCGCGGCCCGTTCAGGCCCCAAGTTGGATACGACTTCAGACGGAGCCAGATGGCGGGGCTGCCAGGGAGGCGGAGGGCAGAGTTTTTTCCACCGCCGCAAGTGCTCTAATTAAATTAAAAATAAAGAAATAAAATCTGAAAGCAGGGGGGAAAGATTCACTGGTCAGGATTAGCCCTCTCCTGGTCTGTCCGGACCTAAGCGATCCAGGCCCCGGGGAACATCATCGTCATCATCATTATCAATCGTATTTATTGAGCGCTTACTATGTGCAGAGCACTGTACTAAGCGCTTGGGAAGTACAAATTGGCAACATATAGAGACAGTCCCTACCCAACAGTGGGCTCACAGTCTAAAAGGGGGAGACAGAGAACAAAACCAAACATACTAACAAAATAAAATAAATAGAACGGATATGTACAAGTAAGAATAGATATGTGCAAAGGATCGATTCGGGCTCGTCCTTTTCCTAGATCTGGTTTTTTTTAATAGTGTGTTAATGATAATAATCGTATTTATTGAGTACTTTCTGTGTGCAGAGCACTGTACTAAGAGCTTGGTAGAGTACGGAATTTTGTTTAGTAAAGCGCTGTCTACACAGTGGACGCTTAGTACAGTGCCCTGCATACAGTGAGTGCTGAGCACAGTGTGCTCGGTGCAAAGTAGGCGCTTAGTACAGTGCCCTGTTCAGAGTAGGCCCTCCGTACAGTGCTCTGCACACAGTAAGAGCTCAATAAATACCACTGATTGATTCTAGTGCCACAGATCTGCCCTGAAATAATAAAAACTAGAGTACAATACTGTATCCTCCCAAGCACTTAGTACAGTGCTTTGCACACACTAATAATAATAATAATAATAATTCATAATTATGGTATTTAAGTGCTTACTCAGTGCCAAGTACTCTCCCAAGTGCTTAGTATAGTGCTTTGCACACAGTAATAATTATAATTCATAATTATGGTATTTGTTAAGCGCTTACTCTTGGCCAGGTACTCTCCCAAATGCTTAATACAGTGCTTTGCACACAGTAATAATTACAATTCATAATTATGTTTTTTGTTAAGCATTTACTCCAGGCCTGGTACCCTCCCAAGTGTATAGCCCAGTGCTTTGCACACAATAACAATTATAGTTCATAATTATGGTATTTGTTAAGCGCTTACTTTGGGCCCAGTACTCTTCCAAGCGCTTTGTACAGTGCTTTGCACACAGTAACAATTATAATTCATAATTGTGGTATTTGTTAAGTGCTTACTTTGGGCCCAGTACTCTTCCAAGCGTGTTGTCCAGTGCTTTGCACACAGTAACACATAGTTTATAGCTGTGCATATAGCTTTAATTCTATTTGTTGTGACGATTTTGACACCCGTCTCCGTGTTTTGTTGTCTGTCTCCCCGTCTAGACTGTGAGCTCGTTGTTGGGTAGGGACCGTCTCTATATGTTGCCGACTTGTCCTTCCCAAGCGCTTAGTACAGTGCTCTGCACACAGTAAGTGCTCAATAAATACGATTGAATGAATGAAGTAACAATTGTAATTCATAATTATGGTATCTGTTAAGTGCTTACTTTGGGCCCAGTTCTTCCAAGCGCTGAGTCCAGTACTTTGCACACAATAACAATTATAATTCGTAATTATGGTATTTGTTATGCGCTTACTTTGGGCCCAGCTCTTCCAAGCCAGTGCTTTGCACACAATAACAATTATAATTCATAATTAGGGTATTTGTTAAGCGCTTACTTTGGGCCCAGTACTCTTCCAAGTGCTTAGTCCAGGGCTTTGCACACAGTAACAATTATTATTCATAATTATGGTATTTGTTAAGCACTTACTCTGGGCCCAGCTCTTCCAAGCACTTAGTCCAGTGCTTTGCACACAATAACAATTATAATTCATAATTATGGTATCTGTTAAGTGCTTACTTTGGGCCCAGCTCTTCCAACCGCTTAGTCCAGTGCTTTGCACACAATAACAATTATAATTCATAATTAGGGTATTTGTTAAGCGCTTACTTTGGTCCCAGTACTCTTCCAAGCACTTAGTCCAGTGCTTTGCACACAGTAACAATTATTATTCATAATTATGGTATTTGTTAAGCACTTACTCTGGGCCCAGCTCTTCCAAGCGCTTAGTCCAGTGCCCTGCACACAATGACAATTATAATTCATAATTAGGGTATTTGTTAAGCGCTTACTTTGGGCCCAGTACTCTTCCAAGCACTTAGTCCAGTGCTTTGCACACAGTAACAATTATTATTCATAATTAAGGTATTTGTTAAGCGCTTACTCTGGGCCCAGTTCTTCCAAGCACTTAGTTCAGTGCTTTGCACACAATAACAATTATAATTCATAATTAGGGTATTTGTTAAGCGCTTACTCTGGGCCCAGCTCTTCCAAGCGCTTAGTCCAGTGCTTTGCACACAATAACAATTATAATTCATAATTAGGGCATTTGTTAAGTGCTTACTTTGGGCCCAGTACTCTTCCAACTTGTACTTGTACAAGTACTTGTACTTCCCAAGCGCTTATTACAGTGCTCTGCACACAGTAAGCGCTCAATAAATACGATTGATTCATTCCAAGCGCTTAGTTCAGTGCTTTGCACACCCACCACATTCAATAAATAATAATAATACTAATGATGGCATGTATTAAGCGCTTACTGTGTGCAAAGCACGACTGAACAAACCCATGTAGTTTTAAAATCAATTGTATTTATTGAGCGCTTACTGTGTGCAGAGCACTGTACTAAGCGCTTGGGAAGTACAAGTTGGCAACATATAGAGACAGTCTAAAATAAGAAAAAATGTGGGTTCTGCGGAGTGTAAAATGTTCTTTAGCACCTGTGTATATATATATATATATATATATATATATATATGTATTTGTTCGTATTTACTACTCCATTTATTTTACTTGTACATATTCTATTTATTTTATTTTGTTAATGTGTTTTGTTTTGTTCTCTGTCTCCCCCTTCTAGACTGTGAGCCCACTGTTGGGTAGGGACCATCTCTATCTGTTGCCAACTTGTACTTCCCAAGCGCTTAGAACAGTGCTCTGCACGCAATAAGCACTCAATAAATACGATTGATTGATTCCAAGCGCTTAGTCCAGTGCTTTGCACACCCAGCACATTCAATAAATAATAATAATACTAATGATGGCATGTATTAAGCGCTTACTGTGTGCAAAGCACGACTGAACGAACCCACGTAGTTTTAAAATCAATCAATCAATCAATCATTCATATTTATTGAGCGCTTACTGTGTGCAGAGCACTGTACTAAGCGCTTGGGAAGTACAAGTTGGCAACATATAGAGACAGTCTAAAATAAGAAAAAAATGTGGGCTCTGCAGAGTGTAAAATGTTCTTTAGCACCTGTATATATGTATATATGTTTGTACATATTTATTACTCTTATTTTACTTGTACATATCTACTGTATTTATTTTATTTTGTTAGTATGTTTGGTTTTGTTCTCTGTCTCCCCCTTTTAGACTGTGAGCCCACTGTTTGGTAGGGACTGTCTCTGTGTGTTGCCAACTTGTACTTCCCAAGCGCTTAGTACAGTGCTATGCACACAGTAAGCGCTCAATAAATACGATTGATTCCAAGCGCTTAGTCCAGTGCTTTGCACACCCACCACATTCAGTAAATAATAATAATACTAATGATGGCATGTATTAAGCGCTTACTGTGTGCAAGGCACGACTGAACGAACCCACGTAGTTTTAAAATCAATCAGTCAATCGTATTTATTGAGCACTTACTGTGTGCAGAGCACTGTACTAAGCGCTTGGGAGGTACAAGTTGGCAACATATAGAGACAGTCTAAAATAAGAAAAAATGTGTGTTCTGCGGAGTGTAAAATGTTCTTTAGCACCTGTATATATGTATATATGTTGGTCCGTATTTATTACTCTATTTATTTGTTACTTGTACATATCAATCAATCAATCAGTCGTATTTATTGAGCGCTTACTGTGTGCAGAGCACTGTACTAAGCGCTTGGGAAGTACAAGTTGGCAACATATAGAGACAGTCTCAAATAAGAAAAAATGTGGGTTCTGCGGAGTGTAAAATGTTCTCTAGCACCTGTATATATGTATACATGTTTGTCCGTATTTATTACTGTATTTATGTTACTTGTGCATATCTATTCTATTTATTTTATTTTGTTAATATGTTTTGTTCTGTCTCCCCCTTCTAGACTGTGAGCCCACTGATGGGTAAGGACCATCTCTATATGTTGCCAACTTGTACTTCCCAAGCGCCTAGTACAGTGCTCTGCGCACAATAAGCGCTCAATAAATACGCCTGATTGTTTGATTGACGATTGATTGATTGCTTCTTTTTCTGTCCCCGCCCAAGGCAGAAAGCTGGGCCCCTGCCGGCCGTACCACTGGGCCGGCCCGCGGGGGTGGGTTTTGAAAGGGCGGTTCAGAGCGCGCGTGCGCGTGCGGCCCCCCCCGTCCGTTGGGGGCGAGTGGTTGGGCCCTAATTTGCATACGTTCCTTTTGAGCGGCCGCCCCAGAGGCCGGGGGGGGCCGGGCGTGCGTGCGTGCGTGCGTGCGTGGGCGGCGTGCGTGCGTGCGTGGGGGCGGGGCTGGTTGGCGAGGGGCGGGGCGGGCCCGGCCGGCCGGGGGACCAGCAGGGGGACCAGCAGGCCCGATGGACGATGCCCCACTCGGCTCCCTTGCCCCCTGACTGCACACACTAGCCCCTTCTCCAACCACCATGTACTGCGCCTACCCCGTGCCTGGCATGGGCAGCAACTCTCTGATGTACTACTACAATGGCAAAACGGTGAGAGTTGGTTTTTCTGATTTGGGTTTTTTGTTTGGTTGTTTTTTTTGGTGGTGGGGGGTGGGCGGGCCTCCTTTGTTCGCATACCTTATTTTATGTTTTCCGGCCGGTTGACCCCGCTCGAACTCCCCTCTTCTAGACTGGAAGCCCACTGTTGGGTAGGGACTGTCTCTACCAAGCGCTTAGTACAGTGCTCTGCACACAGCGCTCAATAACTACGATTGTTGGGTAGGGCCTGTCTCTATATGTTGCCAGCTTGTACTGCCCCAGCGCTTAGTACAGTGGCACAGTAAGCGCTCAATAAATACGATTGTATGGTTGTACATATGTACATATTTATTACTCTATTTATTTATTTATTATTTATTTATTTATTTTACTTGTACATTTCTATCCTACTTATTTTATTTTGTTGATATGTTTGGTTCTGTTCTCTGTCTCCCCCTTTTAGACTGTGAGCCCACTGTTGGGTAGGGGCTGTCTCTATGTGATGCCAATTTGTACTTCCCAAGCGCTTAGTACAGTGCTCTGCACATAGTAAGCGCTCAATAAATACGATTGATTGATTGATTGATCCCACTGTTGGGTAGGGACTATGTTGCCAGCTTGTACTTCCCCAGCGCTTAGTCCAGTGCTCCGCACACGGTAAGCGCTCAATAACTACGATTGATTGATTGATCCCACTGTTGGGTAGGGCCTGTCTCTATCTGTTGCCAGCTTGTACTTCCCCAGCGCTTAGTACAGTGCCCCGCACACAGTAAGCGCTCAATAAATACGATTGATTGATTGCAGTTGGCAGAAAGAAATCCACGTGGACCCGCCGCTCGATTTTCGTCGCCCGGCAGCCGGGGACGGCCCGTAATTAGGAGGTCTGTTTACGGCCAGTTTAAAACAATTTGCACGGCAGAAAGTTGACTTTACGGAACTGCATAATGTTTCAAATGCTGCCTTTTTTTATTATTTTTTCCTCCACCTCCGGGAGGGCCGGTCCTCTTTGTTCAGCCGGCGCGTCCTCTTAGCCCTGGGTTTTAAAGGCCCGCATTCGGGATTGTTGGCCGCTTTGTGCAGCGGAGAGCGAAGATGAAAGTCTGGGTGGGTATTTATAAAAATAACAAGTAGGAATCTCTGGGAATGATTAGGGAAGCCGCCAGCCAGCGGAGGGGTCGTATTTCCTGTTTGGAGTTGGAGGCTCAGACTGCCTTGACGGTCGCTCCATCTGCTTCCAATCAATCCGGCCGCTCCAGGCCTGCACGGAAAAGTTGCCTCGGTTCGTAAATTGAAAATCACAGTTTTCAAACCCCGCTTGCGGCTGAGCACTCAGTTATTTCGTTGGGGAGGGGTGAAGGTAGACGAGCATTCCCCTCTTTTTTGGGGGTGGAGTGTATTTTGGGGACCCCAGAGAAGAGCCGGGGAATGATCCCCAAACCGTGGCCTTGGTTGCAAAAGGATGACAATGCAGCATTAGCCAGGGCAGAAATATATCTTTGTTTTTCCCTGTTGCTTTTTAAAACTTGCCGACTTTTCACGCGTGCCCCTTCTTTTATGTGTTGGGTGATGGGGCAGAGTGTGTGTGTGTGTGTGTGTGTGTGTGTGTGTGTGTGTGTGTGTGTGAGAGATTTCAAACCTGCTGACTTTTCAAGTGTTTCCCTTTTATGTGTTGGGTGATGGGGCAGAGTGTGTGTGTGTGTGATTTTTGTTTTGGGGTGTGTTTCTGGGATATGTATATATGGTTGTACATATTTATTACTCTATTTTACTTGTACATATCTATCCTATTTATTTTATTTTGTTAGCATGTTTGGTTTTGTTCTCTGTCTCCCCCTTTTAGACTGTGAGCCCACTGTTGGGTAGGGACTGTCTATATGTTGCCAATTTGTACTTCCCAAGCGCTTAGTACAGTGCTCTGCACATAGTAAGCGCTCAATAAATACGATTGATGATGATCAGCGAGCCCGTTTTGGACAGGGATGCCTCTGCTATAGTGCACTCTCCCCAGCGCTCAGTACAGTGCTTCGCACCCAGTAAGCGCCCAGTAAATACGGCTGAGTGAATGAATGGTATGTACTGAGCGCTTCCCAGGTGCAGAGCACTGTACTAAGGGCCTGGGAGAGTGAAATAATAGAAGAAAGTTGGTAAAGCTCGTTCCGTGCCCGTAATGAGCTTACAGTCTAGAGGGAGCTGCAGGAAATGGTCCCGGAAAAATGTAATAACTAATCTCCTTGGGTCGCAAGGGGCCTGGGGGCTTGAGCCTTAGAGGAAAAAAAGAATAACATTTCTCAGTTTGGGTGTGTCAGGGGGCTTAGTGTTTCTTAAGGCAGGCAGGATCACTTGCTAGAGAATTAGCCGGGCGGGGCATTGATCTTTCCCTGGCAGGAGCAGAAAGGCCTCTTACTCTCGGCCTGCATTAGAGCTGTAAACTTTCAGCTAAGCACTGTAGATAGAGGGTAAATAAATATCACACACACCCCCGACTCATTAAGAAGTGTGTTTAGGAGCTGAGCAGATCATCAGGATTTTGGGCGAGCTGGCGGGGGGAAGGAACTGGGTGGATAGAAGTGAAATTGCATGGTCTCTATTTCATTTCCTTGCCAGCTGCCTTTTGAACGTGAAATGATTTCTCTTTTATGTATGATCCTAAGTTAAAACACAGTCTGTTTGAAGTTTTATGTGAAGATATATATTAGGCTTAAGTAAAATTAACTATACAATATCCCTCGAGCAAAGGGAATATGACTTGCATTGAGTTTTGATTTTATTCTTTCCCAAGCGCAGATCACCCTATTACAACGTTTCTCTTTGTTCTGTGGCCGGAAAAAAAAAAGCTTTGATCTTATTAAGTATTTCCAGGCTAGATGGCAGAACTGGTACTGTAGTGGAGCTTGGCCTGAAAATTGATAGCATGTGCCTGTTACAGGTCAGAGGTGACCTTTATGTGCTGGAAGAGTTAGTAAATAGATGGTAAATTATTTTGGAGTCCTGCGGGTCACGAAGCCGAAACTTATTTATGTTTTTCAAAATATATTTCCTGGTTCCCATTCCCGCTGACTTTACCAAGCTTGACCATAAGTACAAAAGAGTAGGTAGCAATGCGTTCGGTTCTTCACATAAGCACCGTATCCGAATTTGTGTAGGGAAAGAGAATGGGGTGTGGGGGAGAGAGTCAGGAAATTGCTTTTTGTATTAATTTTTTTTAATGTGTAAGAGAAAACCCTGTGTGTGTCCATACGGTGGATGTTTCTTTTCCGGAGACCACCGCTTTCTTGGGCCCCATTCTGTTTGTGGAGATACTGATTGTGAAGGGCCAGAAAAGTTTCGGATGCCTGCCAAGGGGAAGAGAGTCTTCTCCCTAAAACAGAGAAAGTGAAGCCCATGTGCTGATTCTGAGCAGTAGGAGAAGCATGGCTTTTGACCTATCAAATAAAATCTTTCACAGACTAGCCAGGCTACCAGCATGGAATCTTCCAGGTGGGAGATTGGTGTGGAAGAAAAACAAGACCTTGTGAAATAAACCTGCTCTAACACCCTCTAGTTGTGCGGATTGCCGGGTGGAAAATTTGACTTCTTAGCGTACCTCTTCGGCTAAACAGTAAAAGCCTGCTGGGTCTGCCCATAAGCTCAGATTAAAACAAGTCACCTCCGGGACTGGGGCAAATAAAGTTTCTCTGAGAATTGTGCAGGTCCCATTCACCTGTTGATAGCTATACATTCCTCTGCTTTTTGAGGACAGAAATGAAGAGGGGTTTTAGAATGGGGGCTGTTATTTTCCCCTGTAGAGTTTCTGATTGAAAGCTTATGGTGGATGTAGACGTGGATTTCAGCTCCCTGTGATTCTGACAGGTTCTTGGGTTCTGGTCCTTGAAGGAAAAGGCATCCTAGCATTGGAGGCAAAGGGAATGGCAAGTCGTGTCTCGAGGGGGCTTTGAATCGCTTCTCAAGGGGGGGAGACACCATGAGAAATGGGAGTTGTTTCCGAACTGGGAATTCCCAGCCTTTCAAAGCAAAGGAAGAATTAAATCATGGCTGCCTGCCTCCTCCTCCTCCCTCACCCCCCTTCCCATTTTTCTTCCTGCCCCTCCTCCCTCCCAACCCCCCCCCCCCACACATACCCTCCTCTCTTTCCAAAAAAAAAAGGCAAGGTTTTAGTTCATTTCCTGTATTTGTTCACATTCAGATATAAAAAACTGGAAACTATACGGTTTTCTTTTTTGCCCCCGGCAACCGAGCTAAAGGTTGGGATTCCATATTTTGGGGAAACTTTCTGTCCTTTTGGCCTCGAAACCAAGAAACAGGATTGTTATCAATAAGTGTCACTATTCTAATATTCACGCCGTTAAAGTTTTTAAAACACGGAAGGGTAGCATTTAGAAACTCTGAGGCCTAATTTTCCATGTGCTGGCTCAATACTCACAGCGCTCATTCTTTTCAAGGCGCAGCCTGCCCTCGTGAATATATCTTAGCAGCAAAGCCAAGTTTCTAATTGAGTAAACAACTCTGGGGAGGCAGAAAAGGAGATCCCATTCAACAAAAGAGAAAGGAAAGAGGGGTTGGGGGGGGTGGGGAGAAGTTCTGGATCCCTCGTTAAAAAGGCCTGTGTCTTTGTCTGGGTGTCTGCAATCTTTTCCACTTCAGAGAGGCTTTGGAAATCTAGACATTGTTTCCTCCAAAGGTGAATCACCAACAGGGACAATTCCTATCAACGTTTGACTGACCCGGCTTTTCCTTTAGTTAACTCAGAGGGTTAGAGAGCAGCAAGTCTGCTCCTGTTCCACCTTTGGAGGATCAGTTGAGGTAGAGGGGAGTATCGAGCAGAGAAGTCATGGGTTTAAAAAAAAAAGTGGTCAAGATTAGCGTTTTAGAGTTGGATTCCCCTCCCCCCCCCACCCCTTTGGGGGAGTATACGAAGCTCTCCCCACCCCAGGAGTATTTTTCAGAATGTTTTCTTCTGCTTCCCACTGGGTCTTGCTCGTGGCTTTTTCATGAAACCATAAAAGACCAGTTAGCCCTGAAAGGGAAAAATACAGTTGAATCTGTCCACACCCCAGACAAGGTCAAATCTAACATTTCCAAGTCAGGGCAAACAAAGGATCATCCAGGAAGTCTCCTGTGGACATTGAATGAACAATCTGCGGATTGGTCAACTTTCTTCCCTTTCCCTCCCGCTCCTTCAAGTAGCATAGGTGGCACTGGATAAACCCAAGAGAGTTGTTTTTTCTAGATGCTCACGTCCTCGACTAGGAGGGCGAATGTCCGAACCCTCGTAGGGAAGGGTAGGCTCATTTCCAGGGCCTGTGGAAGCGGCGAGGGAGAGGATCAGGTGCTGCATCGGTCAGATCGAGATTTCTTAAAAATGCAGGCGACTCTGGGTAATGACGGTCCCCGATTTGTTCAGGATGTTACCTCGAAAAACGTGGAGATGCCGCTTGCCATGGCCCAGGCTTGAAACTCGGATCATTAGTGAAGTGAGAGAAATTAGAAAAGAAAGGAGGTGGGCCCGTTCCCGTTAAAATGGCTAGTAAAAAATGGGCATGTTGTGTCACACACTAGGTAGGAAATTTTCTCAAAACAAATGAAAAATTGTGGACCTAAAGTGCACAACCAGTTGGTAAGTTTTGAGCATTTGGCTAAAAACTGTGGTCTAGGAGAAGGGGGTTTTAATGTATTTATTTTCATTAAAAAAAATGAAATTTGATCTCTAGTTGAGCCAAAACATAAAGTTAACGTATTTTGAAATTGGGGGAAGGAATATGTCATTTTTTCCATTTATGAAAGTGTTTTGGGAAGGGGGTGGGATAATAGTGGTCCCAAAGAAGATTTATATTGTAGGGGTTAGTATGTAGTTTTGGTCTCCAGATTAGTCTTTCTCCCCCATGGTTTGGAAAGAAAAACAGTTAATTGTGCTCAAGATTCCAAAGCCCTTTATGGCAGATGTTAAATTTTTCCTTTTATGAAATTTCTGATATTAAAAAGCTCCTGGAACTTACTATGAGGTTGTAGAATGGGTTTTATATTAACAAGCACGTTCAGAATAGAGTTTATCTTTCCCCCCTTGGGAATTTGTCATTGCATCAATCTGGACATAATATTTATCATTGAAAATTATAAATGGTATGTACATCCATTTTTGTGAATAGAAAGCAACAATTTGTATCTGTCACACCTTTCTCTAAAATGATGGTGTTTCTTTCCAGTTTGCCATTCTCTGTGCCAAGTAGTTGTAATATTTATTACCAATACAAGCAGTGGATGATATTAGCTTATATTTACCCTCTTTAGCGCTTAATTTTATTTATTCTCCTTCTCCTGGACTATTTGTCTGTGCAGCATGCCTTTCAAGAAAAACATGATGTGACAATCAGGAATACTGGGGATAATATATGTTAAAAATATATATTCATTCTTAATAGATCTCATACTATACAGTAGGTGGTTTTTTTTCTTCCACAAACAGTGATTTGAAAATTATCTCACTGGGATTCAGCTTTTTGTTTCTGATCCTAGTGACTTCTAATTTTGTTAAATTAAGTTGGGGGCTTGGGGGGAAGTGTGAGAAAACGTTCCATCTTTCCAAATTTCTGAGTGACGCTTTTAAAAATCACCCAGATTTGAACAAAATGAGCACAGATACCATAAAGAGCACGGGCTTTCCCATGTTGGAATGCTGTCATTCGATCAATGCTGAAGTCAGAGATGCCGTTAAAGGTTTTGTCTTGAGTTTCAAATGTGAGGATAGATTCCAGAAAAATATCCTAGGCCCCTTGGATGGCCACCAGGAAGTGGCTCTCCAAGGCGGCCAACCCTTCTCCTGGAAAGAAAAGTTATGAGGGGGATCGACAGGAAGCCTCCCCTGCTCCTGGGGCAGGTGAAAAGGCTCGGAAAAGCCGAGCGATCGGTTCTGGAAGGTGTCTTTGTGGCGCGAGACCCAGCTTTGGGGCCAAAGGAGCTTCTTGTACGGCGGAGTGAGGACGGGGAGGCTTTTAAGGTGCTGGCTTTTCCTTTTATCCTGTTCCATACACGAGAGCGTTCCTGGGAAAAATGTCCCCCTCAGCCGCCTCCAGCCGCCACGTGGAGCGGGGAGCTGTACGGAGGCAGGCCTTTCAGGCTGTCTTGCCTGATCACCCCAACCAGCAGTGGAGATACTTGGAAGGAAATTCCCCTCCAGCCCGCCCACATCTCCTGAGCCCAAGAGTGGGGAGGAGCAGAGTTGTGTGAATCTGAGTGTTTTCTCCCCCCACACACACACACACGCTCCCTGACCGGTGAGGGGAATGTGTGCATGTTCACATGTGAGTACACTCACAAAGCCAGGGCATGTCTTCCTCTTTGCGGCTGATGTTCCATAGGAGTTGGAGGAGAAACATGAGGAGGGTCCCCTCGCTATCACCGGGAAACGGGCTTTGAACGCAGAAGCCCAAAGTGGCAGATCCTGGCTGAGCCGAGCCTGGCTGCCTGTTGGATGCCGGCTGTCCGCCGCCTCTGCCAGGGGCATCCTGGTTGATGGAGGGGGACCACCTCATCCGCGGGCCGTCCAGGAAATTTGATGCTTCACAGGCGCTTCAGGAGGAGAGGGAAGGAGTCTGGGATAAGGCAAGGCCCCCCGTCCCCCTGCCACCCAGGGCAGCAACATTTAAAAGCTGACAAGAAATCTCACAGCCTGGCATTGGTGTTCTCCTCAGTCAGACTCTAGCAGAAGGCCGTCACATTTTCAGCCATCCTCTCCCTAGTGACTCCCAGCTCCTCAGGGCCATTTCCTTCTGACCCACCCCTCGCCCCCGGAGAGAGCCGGCCCTACAGCCACACGGTGCCAGAGACCTCTGGAGGAACAGCCGTGAGCCTGGCTGTCCAGAATCTAGGCCCGAGACCTCAGCATCCAAGTTCCCCAGGCCCAACAGAACCTGTCGCGTTCCCCAATTCTGGGGGCAAAAATTGGGCCCCCCTTTGTGTTAAGTTGGAGTAAATGGTTCGATTGGGCTGCGTGGACTGTGTGAGTGTGCGAGTTTTTTCATTTTAGGTTTTGTTTGTAGTAACACAAAATCAAACTTGTGATTAAAACTTATGATTAGGTCATTAACCAGAAAGAAACTGGCACTCATCTGCAGGTGATCAGATGACATAAGAGGCCTGGTTTTAATTTGCGGGCAGTTCTGATTGTAACTAAAAGAGACTCGTTCTTTTTGTGGAATTGGCCGGCTGCTTCCCTGCATCTGGAGTTAATGAAGTCTTTGAGACCACATCAGTTGTGTTTTGCCGCAAGAACTCTTTGATCTGAAAAAATCTAGGCCGGCCCAAACTGCTGCTTCATAACGTCGCAGCCATGTTTTTTCAAGCTAAGGTTAAGGTACCCAAACTGGCAAAACGATATAAAGTTAGTGGCCTGGGCATGCTTGATGGGGCCTCACAGCGAACCCTGGATCTCATTTCTCGATCAAGTCGTCTACACGGGTTTCAGCAGATGATCCGTTCATGGTGGTTGTGGCTAGACTGGTTAATTTCTGTTTGGGGTCGGAGGGGACGAGCGCACAGGAATCGGTTTGAAAATAATCTGTGCATTTAGAGGGAGCTGGGTTCCTAGTTGTGTAATTCAGATTTTTTAAAAATTTCCATAATTTATGCCAGTTACTCTACCCTTGCTGCACATTGTTTTGCTTTTGTTTCCTTGCGTTCTCCATGACAGTGATAGATTAACCATCAGCTCTAGCATATGCTGTTTTATACTGCATAACAGACAACTTGTAAATGAGTAAACCAATCTCACCTCGTCTACGGTCACGATGGTGAACGCTGAACGTTGGATAGACTGAGAGCACCTCCTTTCTGGAATACATTCTTCCAAAATGAGTGGAAATAAAGGTTGTAGAGAGATGGGGGTTTGGGGAGGGTGCCCAAATGCAGTGAGGCAAACTCATTAAAAGTGTTTTCTCTGGATGGGCAACCTGAGTATTTCAGCCCAAGTTTGCCCATCACAGCTAAACCATGGGGGGCTTTCACTCTTATATCTGGGCCAGGTGGAGTCTAGGAATTTGCCATTACAGAGTTCCGGTCACGTCCCAGGTGTGGGGGATATTGTGCATAACCAGAAATGCTTGTGAGTGTATTTGGGAGGTCTTCTGGGTTGGGGGGCTTGGGGGGGTGGCATTTAAGTATCTTACGATAATTTGAAGGGATGTCACTCCAGTGACTTCCAGCTCCATCGTTTTAGACAAGGGAATGGGCGCTCAACCACTTAATTGGTTTCCTCCCAATTGGGAGACTGCACATAGGAGAACTAGTAAATCCTGAAGACGCTGAAGCTCTAAGACAAGAAAAATCTTACTCCTCGTCCGCCCCACCCTGATATTAATTTGCCAACAAGTGCTCTGTAGCTCTCCAGAGACATACCCAACTGTTTCATCCCAGCAGCGCTGCTGTTGCGAAACAGTTTGAAGCAAGAAAAATGTTCCGGGTATTCTCAGGCAAATGAGCAGAGTAGCAAGGGACTGCCTCTCAGGTGTCCCCTTCCTGTACTGATAGCTCTTCTCTGGAATAAGATTTGCTTAGGCCATCCACACCCACCAGGGTGTCCTTTGAGGCCCCCTCTAGACTGTAAGCTAATTGTGGGCAGGGAATAATAATAATAATGATGATGGCATTTATTAAGTGCTTATTACGTGCAAAGCACTGTTCTAAACGCTGGGAATGTATCTCCCAACTCTGTTACATCATATCATACTCTCCCAAGCAGAATAGTTCTCTGCGTACAGTAAGCGCTCAATAAATACCTTTGACTGATAATAGGCCATGGAGAAATAGTGAATTCTCCAGTTGGTGAGATGCCATTAGAAGCCACAGGTCTTTCTCCTACCCTTCATCAATTTTAATAGTAGTGATAGCCATTATTAAATGCTTGTTGCATGCAAAGCACTGTATTAAACACGGGGAAAGTATTCATTTAGCGCTTACTATGCGCAGACACTGTACTGAGCTTGGGAGCGCTTGGGAGAATACCATACAACAGAATTGGCAGGTGTGTCCCCTGCCCATAACAAGCTTACTGTCTAGAGGGGTTAGATGGGGTCTCTGGTCTTTCAGGGGCTCACTGCCTAAGAAGTGGGAGAGGGGGTTGATGACAGGAAAAAGAAACAAGAAGAGACAAAATGAACTTAAAAAACAAGGATAGCAATAGGATCCCCTAAAGAAAGGGAATTTGTTTTGTGGGCTTCCTAGGATTTTTTTTCTCCTTTCATAAATGTGCAACTTGGAAGGCACCTTGGGGCTCGAATAGCAGAAAACAATGGAATGGCCCTGTCAGCTCACTTCACGTTGAGAAGAGAAACACTTAAGGAAGACATAACACTTCCAGTTATTTGGGCCACTAAGAGGGCAGGAGAGCTCTGCTGCCCTCCAAAAGGGGATATGTGGTCATTATCGGAAAGTCTGGTGTTACATGTTGACACATTCCACAAGAGTTTGCTACATGAAATTCTTGTCTACAAACGTTCTGATCTCCAGCTGACAAGAAAGTTCTTGGTTTTGCAGAACGCTCAAGTTGCATGGGGCATCTTTGTGAAGCTGACGGCCGCATTGTTATCAAAGTAGACTTTCCCTGGAAATGGCCACCTTGTAGAACCAAATGTAGAACACCCCCACTTTTCCCAGGTGATTGGGGCCCTGTCTCTTTTTCCTGGTTTCCATCCGGTCCACCACTAATAACAAATATTTTTAGAGCGAATCGATTTTTCCCTGCTCTCCAGGAACTGTAAGCTCCTTGTGGACAGGCATCGTGTCAACCAACTGTAGCGAATTGTACTTTCCCAAGCTCTTCATATAGTGCTCTGCACCATTATTATCTGTGGTGTTTACTGAGTGCTTCTCATATGCAAAGCAGCGTATTAAGTGCTTGGGAGAGTACAATACAACAGAGTCGGTACACATGTTCTCTGACCACAAGTGAACAGTTTAGAGGGGACCCAAGAAGTGCTCAATAAATACTATTGACTGAGTGACTGGGGAATGGTTTGATCATTAGGGTTATCTGGCTAAGTAGTTTTTCAAAGTGATGAGACTCTTGGTCCCTTGCCAGTTCAGAATGTTCAAACCGGGCTTATCTGCGATGAAGGTTTACCAAGGAAAATTGGCACTCTGCTAACAAATCAAAGGGAGATTTTTTTTCTCTCTCTCTTCAATATTCTCTTTTCTCAAACAGTGCTGGAGTTGAAGGGTTGCTTGATATTGAAACCTTAAGATCCCTCAGCAGGAGATGGACTTCAGGGGGCCGGGAAAGGGGGGTGGTTTTTGGTAATCTTCCCAAGTTAGCAAAGTTTGGGTGGATGGGGTTCATAGTAACCCTAACGCCCCCGCCCCCATTTCATCTCGTCCATTTGGGGATCAGTGATACCGATATTTGGATGGAGCGAACACAGTTGCGGGTCCCAACTTGACTTGGGTGGGGTGGTTTTATGGTGTCTGTGCTTTATTTTCTCCCTACTTTTCTTTTTTCATTTTTTTTTTCTTTTTCCCATTTTGAGGCCCCAGCCTGGGTGAGATTTGTATTTTCTAAGCAAAGTCAACATTCACGCTTTCATCCCACCACCTGGTTTAGTTGGCACGCCGTAAGATGTGTTATGGGGGTGAGCGTGGTGTTCTGCTTTGGCAATCTGCTTAAAAGCAAACGTCCTGACAGTGATCAAATTAAATGTTATTTGTTTGGGCTTAATGCGCCGTTTTGCGGGTTTGTGGGTGGAGGGAAGGGGGTTGCGCAGCCACTACACGACGACATGCATTTCTGCCTGAGTGACATGAATGACATTCAGCCCTCATTGACATGTCCTTTTATTGCTGTTTTAATTTGAAGGTGTATGCACCATCCCCAAATTCAGATGATTTCAACAGAGAATCTCCTAGTTATCCATCTCCCAAACCACCAAGCAGTATGTTTGCTAGCACTTTCTTTATGCAAGGTAAGTCACTAATTATTCCGGGGCACAATGGAGATCTGTCTCCATAGGCTTCCCAGCCATGTCTGTTGATTGCCGGCTGCGTCTTAAACAGGTTACCCAGCGGGTCAGATGGGCAGAATCTCCCAGCCGTGGGTTTGTGGAGGGACGAATATTAGGAAGGTGAAAGGAGGTTCCCCTTCTTACATTCCCCTTGCTTTTCATTCATTTAATAGTATTTATTGAGCACTTATTGTGTGCAAAGCACTGTACTAAAGTGCTTGGGAGAGTACAATAAAACAACAGACACATTCCCTGCCCACAGCGAGCTCACAGCCCTGAAGGGGAGATAATAGAAATAAATCATTGTGGACCGGGATATTCACTGTTTATTGTTGTATTGTACTTTCCCAATGCTCTGCACACCGTAACTGCTTAATAAGTACGATTGAATTATAGATATATACATATGTGCCGTGGGGATAGGAAGGAGAATGAATGAAGGGAGCAGATCAGGGTGACGCAGAGTAAGAGAAGAAGGGAGCGGGAGGAAGAAGTTGCCTCATCAACCCTGCCTGCCCATCCCCACCCCGCTTCATTCATTCATTCAGTCGTATTTATTGAGTGCAGAGCACTGTACTGAGCGCTTGGGAGAGTACGTTGCAACAGTGAACAGACATATTCCCTGCCCACAGTGCGCTGGAGGGAGTGAGTCCGAACAGGAATGGTCAGAGATAGGGTTTCCTCGACTTGACATGGGTGCGGTCGATGGCTGTGGGCCATTGGAATCCCTCCCCCCAGGAATAATAAATACTTCTGGCAGAGCGGTTTGACTTTTCCATTCCTGCCACCTATGGATTGGAATCCGGATATTATATAGAGGCTACCAGTTGTATAGGTCTACCATCACTGAACCTGTATATTTATCCTGCGTTACAGAACATATATAGAATGTATAAAATCCCTAATAGGCAATTTACATGATATTACACCTTGTTAAAGTGCTGAAGGTCATGTCAATGGCCTATTATGTTATAAGAACCTTTTTCCCACTTTACGTTTATGGTGAACACTGTGTAGCTAGGCACCAGCCCTTTTTCTTTTCCCGGAGATTGGAATTTTTATCATCCCTCCTGATAGAAATCTGGACTTAACTGAAGGTCTTTGAAATTTGCTGAAGTCCTTGGTGTTTTCTCAGATGTGGTTAGGTCACATTTCAGCGGCAAAGCCTCATTTTTCTTTTCTTTCTTAAACATGGAGGTAGGAAAAAGGGCCTGTCTGTTCCCCATTTCCTCAGAGTTGGGAGGCAGTGTGGCTTAGTGGAAAGAGCCCGGGACTGGGAGTCAGGAGGCCCAGGTTCTAGTCCTGGCTCTGCCCCTTGCCTGCAGTGTGACCTTGGGCAAGTCATTTAACTTCCCTGTGCCTCAGTTGCCTCATCTGTAAAATAAGATAAGATGCTTGCCCTCTTTTCCTCTTACATTGTGAACTTCGTGTGGGACAGGGATTTTATGTCCTATCTGATACCTCCCCCAGCACTTAGTATGGTGTTTGCCACATAGTGCGTGCTTGATAAATGCCATCTTCATTATTGTTAGTCAGTCAGTCGGTGGCATTTGTTGAGCGCTTACTGTATGCAGAGTACTGTACTAAAGCACTTGGGAGAGTACAGCAAAGTTGGTAGATATGTTCCTTGCCCATGACGAGCTCAGTTTAAAGGGGGAGACAGACATTAATATAAATAATTTATAAACGTGTATGTAAGTGCCGTGGGACTGAGGATGGGGTGAACACCAAGTACACAGAGGGTATTCCTAGCTGCTAATCGGCAAGAGGGGAAGAACTGCGAATTTCTATAGCCCGGTTCTGTGGGATGTGATCTTGGTTTCGAGGGACTTTTCTTTTCTCTCCTCTTCCCAGACGGAACCCACAATTCTTCTGACCTGTGGAGCTCGTCCAATGGGATGAGCCAGCCCGGGTACAGCGGGATGTTGGGCAACTCGACTTCTCACATGCCCCAGTCCGGTAGTTACGGCAGCCTGCACACACACGACCGCTTGGTAAGTGAGACATCTCCCCGTCCTGATCGCCCTCCTGCCCTTGTCTTCCCGTGACTGAGCCGGCCACTTCAGAATTGGGGAACCACAGGTGGTCCCGGGGGTGGGCAGGGAGAACATCCTTCTGGAGAGCTGGAGTAGAAATGGTGGGCAACTCTGCTCCATTTGATTCCCGCTCAGGTCCTTTGGGGCCACTTATCTCCCGTGGGCCTGTCGAAGGTAACGTACTTTGGGAAATGTCTTTTGGTTACATCTCGCCTTTATTTCCCTCACTCTAGAGTTATCCTCCACATTCAGTCTCACCAACAGATATCAATGCAAGTCTTCCTCCAATGTCTACCTTCCACCGGGGCAGTTCCAGCAGTTCTCCTTACGTCGCCGTCTCTCACACTCCTCCCATCAATGGATCAGATACTATATTAGGTGAGCACTCTCTGGTAAAGCAGAAACACTTTGGAGACTTTTTTTAGCGGGGTGGGGAGCATGAAGGAGCCCATCTCTCCCTCTCCATTCTTTTCCAAGCCAGTAGCGGAATCCATCTCCTTTTTGAAATCATTGCCACCTCTTGACATGTACTTCAGATCGATTTCCTAAGAACCCCTCAGGTCAACAGCAGAATGGTGTTTTCTTTCTGGAGGCAGCGTGGTCTAGAGTAAAGAGCACGGGGCTGGGACTCTGCCACGTGCCTGCTGTGTGACTTTGGGCAAGTCACTTAACCTCTCTTTGCCTCAGTTCTTTCCCCTGCAAAATGGGGATTCAGTACCTGTTCACCCTCCTACTTAGACTGTGAGCCCCATGTGGGACCTGATCTTGTATCAGTCCTAGGGCTTAGTACAGTGCTTGGCACATAGTAAGCACTTAATAAATGCTACAATTATTATTGTTATCATTATCATCCTTATTCGGGAGACTGTAAGCTCCTTGTGGGCAGCTAACGTCTGACAACTCTGTTGTGTTGTACTCTACCAAGTGAGAGAAACAGCATGGCCTAGTGGAAAGAGCCAGGGCCTGGGCGTCAGAGGACATGAGCTCTAATCCCTGCTCTTGTCAATTGCCTGCTGTGTGGCCTTGGGCAAGTCACTTCAGTTCTGGGCCTCAGTTCCCTCTACTGTAAAATGGGGATTCAATGCCTCTTCTCCCTCCTACCTAGATTGCGAGCCCCATGTGGGACAGGGACTGTGTCCAACCTGATTTAACTTGTGTGCACCCCAGCACTTAGAATAATGAGTGCTTAATAAATTCCATCATTATTTTATTATTATTATTATTATTATTATTACAGTGCTCTGCACACAGTAAGTGCTCAGTCAGTAAATGTCATTGATTGGCCCCGGGTCCTAGTTCCATCTCTGCCCCCAGCCTACTGGGTGATCCCGGGCAAGTCCCTTAACCTGTCTGGGCCTCAGTTTCCTCGTCTGTAAAATGGGAATACTACCTCTCCCCAACTACCACTTTCCAATGATGCTGTGAGGATTAAATTAGATAATGGATGTAAAAAGGCTAAACAAAACGGGAGGTATCGTTGACTTCATTGACCGACTCTAGAATAAAACTCTGGGGTTTTTGTTTGGTCTTTTTTTTTTCCTCCTTTCTTTTCCATTTCATATCCAGGAACCAGGGGGAACACTGCTGGAAGCTCGCAGACGGGGGATGCCCTTGGAAAAGCCTTGGCATCTGTGAGTAGCGACGCCCCGACCGGCAGGGCCTGGGCTCCTGGGGGCAGGGGGCCACGTGGTTGCAGTGCAGAACCTCACACCCTCCCCGATTACCAGGCCGTAACTCCTGAAGGCCAACAGAGAGGTTAGGGTTGATCAGGGTCCTCTGAGCGGGTCTCTCAGTTCTCGGCCGTTATAAATACAACCCTGGCAAGGGAAACCCCTCCTCTCCCCAGTCCCTGCTCTTAATTGGGTCCCACAGAGTCTTAGGTCTGAAAAGTCTTCCAACTCATTCATGGGGTTTAAAGGACAGTCCCAGTGACTCCCTAAAATGGGTCAGATAAGACCAGGGCGTGAGGTCAGGCGGGCTGCTTCAGAGCCAGAGAATGAGTAGGATTTACAAGACTTTTTGCAAAGAAGGGAAGGAGAGAAAAAAGAAACCAGCTTCTTCTCCCCGAATGTTCAATAGGTTAACAACGGTAGATCCTTCTGTGGAGATAAGGAAATGACATGTGAAGAGCAAAAAGGCCAAAGCCCACAGGTGGTAGGAGTGTGCTTATAACTTGGGCTAAGGGAACGAGAGACCAGCAGATGGTTTGCCTGGGGGTTGGGGGGGTGGACCTTTGCTTCTACCCGCAGATAAGCACGCTGTTTGGGGCACGTTGGCAATGAAGCAACTGTGGGGCTTTCATTCAGATTTGGAAAGATGCTCTCTCCCTCTTCACCCTGCCCCCCACAACACACACAACCAGGAGAAGACGCAACCATCCCTCAGCCCATGGGAAGCCTCGCTCTGACTCTTTGAGAGAGACATCATCTTTGCAGCCTTATAAGATTCCTTTCCCTGTATCCCCACTCCTCTGGGATGCCTTAGGCCTGTCCCCATCTCCCCAAAATGTTGGCTGAAGGGCTCGGTGAACATCACGTGGCACGTGTTGCTGTCCACAAGCGGCCTTCTGAGAAGGAGGACAGGCTGCTGGCCAGTTACGGCGAGCAAACGCCGCCTCCTCAGACCAACCATGTTTTCTGCCATCGAAGCAGGGTTGGAAAAGCATAGTGGCTCAGTGGAAAGAGCCAGGGTTTAGGAGTCAGGGGTCGTGGGTTCTAATCCCGACTCCGCCACTTGTCAGCTGTGTGACTTTGGGGAAGTCACTTAACTTCTCTGTGCCTGTTACCTCATCTGTCAAATGGGGATTAAGATTGTGAGCCCCTCATGGGACAATCTGATCACCTTGTATCCTCCCCAGTGCTTAGAACAGTGCTTTGCACATAGTAAGCACTTAATGCCATCATTATTTATAGAAACGGGCAGCCTCTGCTTTTACTATTCGTAGTTTGGGAGCAAAGAGAAATGCCTTGTCTTTTCCCTCCCTCTGCCTTCCTCCTCCCCCTTACGCCCACAAACCTTGGTGAAAACCGAGCCCCATAGGGGAGGGAGAGAACCATCCTTCTAAGGCTTCAGGGTGCAGTTACTCCTGTTTTGGGTTGAGAGACCATGTTAGGTCTGGAGATGTACAGAATGGTACCTTTCGGTGTTGACAGGCCAGGTGCATGTTGGGGCCCCACCCAGCACGGCAGCCGGGGTCCATCCCAAACCTTTGGGCCGTTCTCTCTACTAGGTGCCTCCCACGAATGGGCTGGACAACCGAGGCCCTTGCGGGTCGGTGCTCAAGAATGGACAACAGAGCCATTACCCGGCCAAGTCGAGGCCAGAATGTCGAATCCAGTGGGTGGGTGGGCTCTGGGTTGTCATGGTAACTCAGTTCTGACATCCCATGTTGTTGCTTGGCAGGAGCAGCGAGGTCATTCCATAAATCATTTCTGTCATAGCCGATGGTGATGCATTCCATCTGCTCAATCAGGACGTGCCACAGTCCGGACTCCTAGATCCCTTGTTTCTGTCCATCTGCCGGCCTCCACCCCAGGCTCACGTTCACTTTTGCAGTTGTTTGGGGAGAGAAGAATTGTCCAGAAAGTGGGATGATTCCCGGGAAGGAGAGGGGAAAAGTCCACAGGGTGATGAGGCGTTTCCGAACCTTGGCACGGGGCTTATCATCCTCCCGGAACCTTACCTTCCACGGGGGCCGAATCGGTTTTCAAAAGACGCATCTGGTCCGAGGCTCCGAGACACCCCTGCCCCAGTTATTAGAAGTCATTTCTAGTTCCCAAATTGTCCACGGTAGTACGTCTTGGAAGAGCCTTTTATGTGCGAAACATCAGAGGGTCCACCGTTTGTTCTTCAGTTTAGGCATTAAAGAGCAGACAGAATACTGTGTGATTAAACATGTAAGGCCAGATAATGCATTTGCAAAGGTTCTTTTATTTTAGGTTTAAGCCTGGATAATTGTGGTCTTAATCTCAGGCTAGGCAAGAAAGAGAATTGTACATGAAAGTATTTACACAAAGTTCCCAAAGCCCTGTGGATTATGCATTCGTTTGGATAATGAACTGGTGTAAGATAGAAAGAAAAGAAAATCTGGGTATTCGTGCCATTTCTAATGTGTTTCCCTGAATGTTTGCCAGACAATAACCCTTTAAGATTGTGCCCATGGAGGGTTCGTTGAAGGAAGAAACATCTGGTTTATTTCAGTGCCTAATACCAAATCAAAACACTTGGTCTTTAATTTAGAGGAGATCAAACAGGAGGGCTGTTTAACTTTGTTGATTATATCAGACCTCTTTGTGATAATTTATGTTTTGATTCCTACCTCAGAGCAGGGGTAAAGGCGGGGTGTATTATTTTTTGTTGTTGTTGTTGGGGTTTTTTTGTTTTTGTTTTTGGGGTTGGGGTGTGTGTGTGAGAGAGAGAGAGAAAGAGAGGAGAGATCTGGATGGCTCACTAGCCAGCGGTCCCTAACAAAAGGAATGGAAATCCGGGGAAGTTGACTTTTAAAAGTAATTCATGAATTAAGTTTCTTTGTTGCCTTAGACTCAATAACATTAGCATAACAAAGAGGAACTGAAATGTACACTGGGGTGTTTAAAAAATTGGGCTAACAGCTCCGAGGTTTGGCTCTGCCGCCTTCCATTGTGCCCCTTTTGTCCGAGGCCCTTTTCATTAGCCCCTGGCATATTGGCACCCTGCTGATTGGAATGGACCGTGACCCGATGGGAGGGGGCGGCTCAATTGTTGGAGTAAAATGAGTCGTGTTCCCGTTTAAGGCCGGCAGAAGGTGTCAGAGGTATTCATCATTGGTCATTTAACAGTACAACAAACCCGGATTGCATGCGCAATGAGTTTCGACTCTGTGTTAAGGCCTGGCCTTTTAAGCCATTCCTCTCCCTTCCCTCTCCACTCCCCCTCCCCCAACCCTCATTTTTTAAAGTGCTTGTATTTTGTTTTTCTCTCTCTCTCTCCCCACCCCTCTCCAGTGTAAGTATCCTGTAAGACTGGAGATTCCAACAGCAAATATATTGTTGATTTAGGCCGATCGGCTCAGGGCTAATAATGTTCCAAATGAAGCCTTGTTTGTTTAGATTTTTTTTTTTCCCGGTGAATATAGCAATTTGCACCAACTGGTGTAATCCAGATCTGATACAGTGATAACACAGTGGGGTCCCAGAGCTGGAGCTGAATAAATTGGTCCGTGGAATAAGCAAACTTTTATACATTTTGAGCCCTCAGTGCAGCCACATGCAAGCATGTGCACACCCTCCCGCCCTCCCCCCACCACATACACAGTCTGTGTGTGTGTGTCTCTCTCTCTCTCTCAACTTCTCTTTATTGTTAGGAGCCCATGCAAGCATGGGCCAGTGGTCCTTGGGAAACTAGGATACTCATAACAGGCCAGTTCAACCTTCGCTTTGATCCTGGAGTAGGGTGGGATGGATCCAAACCTGAGATTCCATTAAGTGGACCGGGTTTTTTTCTGACTGGAGAATACATGGTTGCCCTTCTCTCCCATCCTTCTCCACATGCGGGGTTTGAGAGGCAGACTGGGGAGATAGAAATCTCAATCAGTTATATTTACTGTGTGCAGAGACCTGGCGAGTATATATTTTATCTATATATGTCACACAGTAAATGCTCAATAAATACAATTGAACTTGATTTGCTTGTATCCACCCCAGCTCTTAGTACAGTGCCTGGCACATAGTAGGCACTTAACAAATACCATCATTATTATTATTATATATAAAATTTATGTATAAGTATATTCACAGCCACTGGAAGGAAGTAAAAATGTCCCCTTGGTCCCCCGCTGGCCAGGCACATTCCTACAACGTGACCTAATCCTCCCAATCAAAGGCAATGTGTTTGTTGTTTAAACTCATTTTTATTTTACGAAACTACACCCAGTCCGTTTGGAGCTTCCCCCAGCTGTTGCCCTGCTGAGCGATAGGCAGTAGAGAGTTAAGTTTCCAGTGGCTAATGCCCATCCCAGAGAGCCTGCACCTGCTTGACAGGTGGGTGCAGGTGGCATCGGGAGCTGCCCGTGGCCAGTTGACCTCCGAGGGAGCTCGGCCGAGCCCCTGCTTGGGACGGGGAAAGTGGCCCCTCGATGCTGGCAGTCGTGGTCAGGATAGGTATCCCAAGGTCTCCGTGGGGATCGTGTGTGAGGAGACTTTCTCCTCCCATTGTTCCCCAGCCTCCATTTGAACCACAGGGGCTCAGCCAGACTGTGGGGCTATCCCGGCCCCAAGGAACCAGGGTGGGACCAACTAATTTCCCAGGTGATCCAGAAGCCCTCAGGAGGGCCACAACGTCAGTCACTTTTGGACAACATTGGACCATAGTAATGGCTAGTCAGTCTTCCTACCCGTTTTTCCGACTGGCCCCTTCCTCTGACCTTCAACCTGCTTTCCAACGTGAACAAGCATGCGGATGTCTTTTCTGGGTGTTTGAAGGGAGGCAGTTTCCACTGCGAAGTTCGGGTTAAAGTGGTAGTTCAGCATCGTGCCAGTTTAGCCACATTGTCTCGCAAACTGGTGGGTTTTGGTGAGCAGATGGGCAGGTGACGTGGTGGCCACAGTGCCTGGGCAGACACAGCACTGAAATATTTTGTAAGTTTTCCCAAGACACTTATTTTTCCTGGTACGGAAAATATGTCCAAGATGTTTTTGTTGGATGTTGGCATTTGTCTTGGATCAACCAAAGGTAGGCTGCCTGGCTTATCGGAAAGAAAGGTGTTGAGGTGTTGTCTTTGAAGCCAGCGCTAATTAGAGCCACGCCATCCGGCCCCAACTCGGTAGAGTTTTACTGGAAGCAGTTTGGCCCCACAGAAAATAGATGTCCCCCAGCAGTGTGCAGTTGGCCCGGTCTGGGCAGGGTTGGCAGCGTGCCAGCCTGCTGGGTGGCACAGGGAGGAGAGCGATTAGCTGGATCTGATAAGGGCCCAGGCTGTTCTCTGAGAGCCATCGGGGAGCCCCCGGAACAGAAAGAGTTTCTGTGTGGCTGTAGGGTGACAAGACAGGCATTGTGGGTTGGGGGTCGGGCTGAACATGTCTCCCTTTTCCCCTGGCTTCCTCCCCAGCCCCTCAGCCTACTCGAGGGAGGGGCGATGGGCCCTCGACAGGGTAGCGTGGCTCAGTGGAAAGAGCCCGGGCTTTGGAGTCAGAGGTCATGGGTTCAAATCCCGGCTCCGCCAGTTGTCAGCTGTGTGACTTTGGACAAGTCATTTCACTTCTCTGTGCCTCAGTTACCTCATCGGTAAAATGGGGATTAAGACTGTGAGCCCCCCGTGGGACGGCCTGATCACCTTGTAACCTCCCCAGTGCTTAGAACAGTGCTTTGCACATAGTAAGCGCTGAATAAATGCCATCATTATTATTATTATTCCCACCCCACAGGACCAGTAGGGTTCAAGAAAGGCACAGGAGGGGGTGGGAGGACAAGCAGCTCCTGCCCAGCAGTCATCCCCCAGTCATTCATTCATTCATTCATTCAATCGTATTTATTGAGTGCTTACTGTGTGCAGAGCACTGTACTAAGCGCTTGGGAAGTACAAGTCGGCAACATATACAGTTGCTACCCAACAACGGGCTCACAGTCTAGAAGGGGGAGACAGACAACAAAACAGAACATGTAGACAGGTGTCAAAACTGTCAGAATAAATAGAATTATAGCTATATGCACATCATTAACAAAGTAAATAGAATAGTAAATAGTCATACTAATTGAGCGCTTACTGTTTGCAGAACACTGTACTAAGTGCCTGGGAGAGTACAAGACACATTCCCTGCCTACAAGAAGCTTACAATGTAGAAGGGGAGACAGACGTGAATATAAATAAGTACTTGAAGGGGAAGCAGCGTGGCTCAGTGGAAAGAGCCCGGGCTTTGGTGTCAGAGGTCATGGGTTCAAATCCCAGCTCCGCCAATTGTCAGCTGTGTGACTTTGGGCAAGTCACTTCACTTCTCTGGGCCTCAGTTCCCTCATCTGTAAAATGGGGATTAAGACTGTGAGCCCCACGTGGGACAACCTGATCACCTTGTAACCTCCCCAGCACTTAGAACAGTGCTTTGCACATAGTAAGTGCTTAACAAATGCCATTATTATTATTATTATATAGACATAAGTGCTGTGGGGTTAGGAGGGGGGATGAGTAAGGAGAGCAAGTCAGAGTGACACAGAGGGGAGTGGGAGGGCTCAGTCAGGGAAGGCCTTTTGGAGGAGGTGTGCCTTCAGTAAAGCTTTGAAGTGGGGGAGAGTCGCTGTCCCTCAGATAGGAGGGAGGGCGTTCCAGTCCAGAGGCAGGAAGCAGGCGAGAAGTCGGCGGCGAGATAGATGAGATCGAGGTACAGATCCCCCATTGGTAGCAGGCTAAGAATAAAGGATGATGGGGAGAAACCGTCGCTCAGGTGGGAGAGTCGGGCTCAGTAATCCTATCTGGGCACTGTTCAGTTGGTTCGCTTGCCTTTCTTGAAGTGTTATAGCTGTCTCCTTGGGCCTGGCTCTCTTCAGATGGTCATCCCAGAACTTTTAAATTACTTCCAAGCCTGGGGAATGACACATAGGATAACGGGAGCAGTAGTAATAGCATTTACTGAACACTCCCTGGGTGCCGTACACTGTACTGCCCTAAGCACTTGGAAAGGGCAAAACAAGGAAGGAATGCATTCTCTACCACAAGGAGCTTGCACTGTAAGGGAGTGGGGGGGTGTATGAGCCTTCTGGTTGCAAGACTCTGTAAATTTGTAAGGAGCAAGAATCTTCTGTTTGTTCTCCCAGCAGGGGTGGGGATGAGCCGGAGGATGGGGAGGGAGGGAGGGCGGCCATTCCAGTGGCCCAGGGATGGCAATTCCGTCGTGACTCCGAATCCCCTTTGACAAGCTTTTGTGTTTGCCGTGACTCGCACCCTCCACTGATCAACCCGCTTCTTTCCCGTGTGCTAGATTTATTCTCCTGACCACACCAGCAGTAGTTTCCCATCCAATCCGTCGACCCCCGTGGGATCTCCATCGCCTCTCACAGGTAGGCCCGACTGCCCTCCCACTAAATCTCGTGAACGGGACCCAGAGAGAGATCGAGAACGTGCATGTGCTCGGGAAATGTTCACGCCTTTTGTCCGGTGGGAAAAAGCTTCCCGCGCCCAGTTCTCCCAAACCCAGGGGGTCGCATTGTGTCAGAATGTGGTGCTAAGGAGAGCTCAGGGCATTGTGCCCAAGCCAGTGGGTCTGGCGCCGCGGCCCGCTGTATACCCACTGGCTCACTCTGTGGGAATAACAGTCCCTGATTCCTGAACAATGATCTAACCTCAGGGCATGGCGAAAGCTACACAGGTCCGAGGGACCGGGTGGAGTTGGGTGGCTTCGCGATCCGTGGAGTAGGAAGCCAAACCACTTCCACACACCCCTGCCAAATATGTGAACCTCACTTGTTGGGGGGGTAATAGGGCTGTGACAATTAGGGGTCCAGGGAGCAGAGCCCGGCTTCTGCCGTCCCTGCCGCAGTGGCGAGCTCGAAAGGTTGACGGGGGAGTAAGTGCTGTACGGTTTGTTTTGGGGTGGGTTTTCTCAGATTAATTTTCAGTCCCCAGGCAACGATCAGTCATATTTATTGAGTGCTTACTGTGTGTGGAGCACCGTATTAAGCACTCGCGGGAGTCCAGTATAACAGAGTTGGTAAACACGTTCCCTGCCCACGAGTCTACCGTTCAGAAGGGGAGACCGACATTAGTATAACAGAGTATTTATTATTATAAATAAATTACGAGTGTGTACATACCAGCTCTGCCTTTTGTCTGCTGTGTGGCCTTGGGCAAGTCACTTCATTTCTCTTTGCCTCAGTTCATCTGTAAAATGGGGATTGAGATTGTGAGCTGCATATGGGACAGGGACTGTGTCCAACCCAATTTGCTGTTATCCACCCCAGCGCCTAGTACGGTGCCTGGCATATACTAAGTGCTTAACAAATACCACAGTTATTATTATTACTATTATTATAAGTTCTGTGGGGCTGAAGGTGGGGTGAATTAAAGGGAACAAATCCAAGAGCAAATGGACAGATCAGTCTTTGATGTCATTGACAAAGCCTTGCGCTTTGTCCTGGGCTGTGAGTGAATGAGGTTCCCCTCAATTCTAGGTGATGGTTTTCTGCTAGCCTGGTTTTAAATCCTGTGGGCAGCCTGCCTCTTCTCCATCTTCAGGCCCCGTAAATCAGTCAATCGGTGATGTTTATGGAGCATTCACTGGGTGCAGAGCATTGTAAAAATAATAATTGTATTTGTTAATCAATCAGTTTTCATATTTATTGAGCACTTACTATGTGCTGAACACCATGCTAAGTGCTTGGGAGAGTTCACTATAACAATATAACAGTGGGTACATGTGGGTATATAGTGCCATGCACTGTAGTAAGCATTGTGGTAAATACAAAATAATCAGGCCCCACATGGGGCTCACAGTCTAGAGAACGGTATTGAATCCCCATTTTGCAGTTGAGGGAACTGAAGTACAGAGAGGTGAAGTGACTTGTCCGAGATCACTCGGCAGGTTCGTTGTGGGAGCTGGGACTAGAAGCCAGGTCTTCTGAGTCCCAGGCCTGAGCTCTTTCCACCTGGACCTGCTTCTTTGCACTAAGCGCTAGAAAGCGTACAATCCGACAGGAGCTGGTAGACACATCCCCTGCCCATAAGGAGCTTATAGGGAAGAAAGGAAACTGACATATAAACAGATATGCCCGTGGGCTGCGGACCCTCACCAAATTTAGGGGCTTTTCTTTGAAAGGCTTGGAAAAAGCACTTGCGTGAGAATGGTTCTTCTGTGAATCCAGTTTTTAAAAAAAATATTTAGAATAAAGTGGAAGATAACAATGCAGGGTTATTTTTCTCCTCGATTGTTTAAACAGGCGAGCTTATTGCAGCTGAAGATAGTGAGGGCCGGCCTGGTTATTGCGCACTGAGTTTGCCAAGTCGTAAATTCCGAAGAGAATCAGAGTTTGGGGAGACCCATTCATTCCTGGCTTAAGCGGGCTTGGGGGAGGCAGGCATGGGTTGGGGGAGGTGGTTTGTTTGGCTTATGGATCATTGTGGACAAACACACTCGAAAGCCGTTGTTCCCTGTTGGGTGGGTGGTCAGGCTCCTGCGCTGTGGTGATTTTCAGCCAGGAGCCTCGCACCTCCAAAGGAGGTGAAGGAGAAGGAGGAGCTCCATGGGAGAAGCAGCTTGGCTCAGTGGAAAGAGCAGGGGCTTTGGAGTCAGAGGTCATGGGTTCAAATCCCAGCCCCACCAATTGTCAGCTGTGTGACTTTGGGCAAATCATTTAACTTCTCTGTGCCTCAGTTACCTCATCTGTAAAATGGGGATTAAGACTGTGAAGGCCCCCCATGGGACAATCTGATCACCTTGTAACCTCCCCAGTGCTCAGAACAGTGCTTTGCACATAGTAAGCGCTTAATAAATGCCATTATTATTATTATTATTATTAAATCAGGGGCGGGAGCCACCGGGGTCTGCTTCACCTGCCACTGACCGGGCCGGCTGACACCGAGCCCTCAGGGGTCCCCCGGCCCCCCAGAAACCCACCCCGCCCGTCGGCATCCTCCCTGTCACCTGTGCTTTGTGTGTCGATGTGTTGTGACTCTGCCGAGAGACATTCCAGGGTGGGGATGATAAACTAGCAGCAGCTGCTTCTCGCTATTAGCGGGTCCTGCCGCTTTCTCAGACACCGTGGCCTCAGCTGTCTAGTAAAAGTTGAACAGCTGTTCCCCACATCGGCCGGGTTGTGAAAGCCCCATTGACTTAGGGTTGTTGTTTAACAGGGAGCTGGCATCGCAGGCGCCATGACGTAACTTTAACCCTGCCGCCCAGCTTGGCAAACTGATCGATGCCGTTTTCAGCCCAGTCCGTTTTCCCTTTTCCTATCTGATGGATCCGTCCTGTGCCTGGCTTCGATTTTCCTCTCTTCCCCCTCCCCCCCATCCCACCCCCTTCCCCAGAGATCTGGCGGGGGAGAAGTGGAAGCAGGGGACAACATGCTGCTCTTTGTTTTGTAAAATTAACAGGGAACTGAAGGCTGGGCCCTAAGGGACTAGGCTGGATCAAAGGGCTGAGGGAAGAGCGGCCCCACCCCCCAGAGGGAGGCAGAAGCGCCATTTGCACCTCCGTGCAGCATGATGTTATCGCTCCTTTTTCTATAAGACAGTAACGGTCCAAAATGCCAAATCTCATCCCCCCCTGCCTGTCTGTAACACCCAGGATGGTCGCTTGCGGCCAAACGCCTGCAGTGGGCTGGTGGGAAACCCGAGAAGCTTCTTTAGGGAGGCCTCCACCCCACCCACAACTTCTGTCATGGCTGAAAAATTCACATCGGATCGTGGAATGAAGGGATTAATGGGTTTCTTCTTTGACTCAGCGACCGCAAAGGAAAAGGCCTGTCACATCTTGGACTAGCCGAGCCGGCAGGCTGCCGAAAACCGGTGGGGGGTTTGTACCCATGTGCCCGGGCCTGCCATCGTTGCTCCCCAAGTTTAAGCAACAGGACGCAACTCGGTCCTTGCTCCCAATAACGATAGTGATAATAATAATGGTGTTTGTTAAATGCTTACTACGTGCCAGGCACTGTACTAAGCGCTGGGATAGATACAAGCCAATCCCAAGGCTGGAGAACCGACACAGAGACCGTCTTTAGGGGAAGGCGGGTACGGACTGGGCACTTCAGACAAGTCGGAGGCAGCCTCCTCTGGAGGACCCACACACACGCAAACCACCCCCTCCCTCCCAGCACTGATCGTTTTCCCTGGAGAGAGGCGTTTGGAGGGCCTCCCCCTTAGGAAGGAAGGGGGATCATTGAGAGGGGGGAAAGGCTACTTCCCTTTCCTCTTCTGGCCCCGGCAGAGGCCTCGAAAGTGTTTGGCAGGAGATGGTGGACCAGGAGAGGGGCAAGGGTGGAGGCCTAGTGACTGTGCCCCGGATCCACAGGGGAGTTGGGCTGGTCCAGCCCGGACCACTCCCCCCGAGGCCACCCTGCAAGCTTCCCACAGAAAGCGCTCCAAATCTGAATATTCTCCATCACAGGGTCCTGGGCTATGTAGATAGTTGAGGAGCGGCCTCCCATGGGGATGTTGGAAGAGGAAGCAAACACTGTCCGGGCTGGGCTGGTTTAAGCCTTCACCTGCCTGGGTCAGGGGCTGTAAGGGGCCTTTGGTGGCCATTGTGATTGTCAATCAGCATTTCTCTGGGGGTAAGACCCTCACCCCCACCCCTGTGATCCTGCCATCTCTTCTTTGGGGCCTTCTACCTCTAATGTTGCCAAAGTCCCGAATCTCAAAAGGTGGACCCCCCAGCACTCCCTTGCCCAATACCTCCTTCTGCGCTGTCACCCCAACTCACACGACTGCCCCAGAGATCATCATCATCATCATCAATCGTATTTATTGAGCGCTTACTGTGTGCAGAGCACTGTACTAAGCGCTTGGGAAGTACAAATTGGCAACATATAGAGACAGTCCCTACCCAACGGTGGGCTCACAGTCTAAAAGGGGGAGACAAAACCAAACATACTAACAAAATAAAATAAATAGAATAGATATGTACAAGTAAAATAAAGAGAGCCAGGGATCCCAAAACAAGTGCAGGTAGTAGTCACCTACCTAAGAGAACCAGGCCTAATTTAGCTTGGTAGTCTCAGTGCCTATTGTCCACAGTAACCGTTGTCCCGCCCCCAACCCCCCTTTTTGCTTGGTTCATTGCCGCTTGGTTACATGTGGACTTGGGCTGGAGTCCACGTCTGGGAGAGATTTGGAAATGAGGGGGCACATTGAAGCTGGCGGGGGGGCCTTCCATCTCCCCAGCACATTGTCCTTTGTGGTTCCAATCAGAAGCCCAAGCTGGTTTGGTGAGCCCTGGCCCTTCTTGCACTGTGGCTATCCCGGCTCTGAAGTGGCAGGGGCCTGCCCTGTTGGATATCTGATGTCCCCCGAATAGCCGTTCCCCTCCTTTGTGGTGAGGAGAGCACACCCCCACAAGTCTTCCCAACATGGCCTTCCACTTTTTTTTTAAATTTATTGAGCGCTTACTGTGTGCAGAGCACTGTACTAAGCTCTTGGGAAGTACAAGTTGGCAACATATAGAGACAGTCCCTACCCAACAGTGGGCTCGCAGTCTAAAAGGGGGAGACAGAGAACAAAACCAAACATACTAACCAAATAAAATAAATAGAATAGCTATGCACAAATAAAATAAATAAATATTCAATGTGTAGTGCATAGAGCACAGACCTGGGAGTCAAAAAGTCATGGGTTCTAATCCTGGCTCTGCCACTTGTCCTACTGTGTGACCTTGGGCAAGTCATTTCACTCCTCTGGGCCACAGTTGCCTCATCTGTAAAATGGGGATGGAGACTGTCAGCCCTACATGGATCAGGGACTGCATCCAACCCGACTTGTATGTATCCACCCCAGCGCTTAGTACAGTGAGAGGCATGTAGTAAGCACTTAACAAATGCCACAATTCCTGTACTGTATGGTGGGGATGGCTTTGAGATCCTCCTCTGGTGCTCCCCCTGACCTGTCCTGCCCTGTCGCGTGATGTGGTACCCACAGAGGTTCTCGTGTGGCCCAAGGGGGGGGCAAGGCCCCGGCCTGGCACTAGCCCTCGGGAGCCGGGGGGAAGTGTCCGACAGTGACACCAGTCAGAGAGGGAAAGCGGGGAGGAGCGTGCTAGTGGAGAGCGGCAAAGCTCGGGGCTTGTCCTATTTGTGTGTGCGTGCCGCCCTCCCTGTCGCCCCCCACACAAACACACACACATACACACTCTCACACTCCCCGCTGCTATGTTGTTGCTGCGATTGTTAATTGCAGGCTTGGGGTGCCAGCACGCCTTGCGACATAATTGGTAGATTTCATTCACAAACTTGGTCTAAGGGGGCGAGGAGCGAAGCCGGGCCATCTGTTGGGCTGCGGGGCCCACCGGAGGGAGCTGGCAGAGGCGGGCCAGTGCTCCTGAAAGCCAGGCCCAGAACTGCAGCGCTTAGTACAGTGCTCTGCACATAGTAAGCGCTCAATAAATATGATTGATTGATTGATTGATTGCAGCGCGCCCTCCCAGTGGCCTGGGTGCAGACCCCAGACCTATCCGCGTAACCCCAGCCGCCAACACCTCAGCTGGCCAGGGCAAGCCAGGGCATCGTTTGGCATTAGGTGCAGCTGGGCGCGAGGCAGACCGAATCCCTCTGTCAAACGAACTGCATAATTCCCGCCCCCTCAGGATCCTTGGCTTCTCCGAGGCCCACTGAAATATCCCAATCCTTCCTTACTTCAATAACGTGAGGGCTTCCGAGTGATTCCCCCGGAAGCTCTCGGAGGCCCTGGCAGGACTCGATTCCTTCCCCGGCCGGGCCTCCAGAAATCTGGAGGAAGGAAGCGCGTCACAGGAGCGAGCCGCCCGGACAAGCCGCAGGACGCCTGTGGGAGGAGGAAGAAAAGCTCCCCAACGAATTTGGCCGGTAGCGGTGCCCACCTCAGTGAAAATGCCTCGTCTTCGGAAGGGCCGGCGATTGCGTGGAGCCAGGGGCTCTTAGTGGATCGGGGCTGGAGCTCGGGATGAAATCCGAGAGCAGCTTTTACCCGGTCAGATCTGCAAGAGGAGAGTTACCTGAGGCGTTTGGCTGGTTGGCAGTTGTGCGGGGAGCCGTCCCTTTCTGAAACGAAGCCCCCCCCCACCGTTGGAGAGAGGACCTGTTCTTGAGGCCGGCTGTGCAAAGAAGCCGTAATGTTATTAAACTTGGCCCCAGCTTTCCGGCCATGAGCGCTCTGACTGTTATTGCAAAAACAAACCCACAGCCCTCTGCTCTAATGAGCTCTTTGGGATGGCAAGTCCATGGCGTATTAATGTCCTTCTGATTACATTTGATCATCTGCGGAGGAAGCTGGCCTGAGAGAGCCCAGAAGAAATCACTCAAAGAGTTTGACTACATTTTTCCAGGAGAAGACACCTTGTTTGCTGATAAGGAAAAGAAATATGCTATGTTGCTTTTAAGCACCGAGTGAAATATTTTCTTCCTCAGCTACTGCTCTGGTTTCCAGTTTAATAATAATTAATTGTGAAATTTTATCTGGTCATTAGGAATCTTGGGGGCTCCCCAGACCCTTGAAACTTGCGATGAATCATGGGGGTAGGATGCCGGTTAGCTACTCAGGTCCAGAATGGTGGTGTTCATCGGCAATGAATTCTTTGCCTTCGGTACATCTGAGCTAACTGACGGGTGGACAGTAGTCTTAAATATTTATCTCGAGCTTCCTAAATGCGACCAGCGTATCCACAGCGAAAGGTTCCGGTTAGAATCGATGACCAAAAACGTGCTTCGAATCAGCGGAATCAACTCGGCAAACCCTTCGACTCCCGTGTTCTTGGCTAATTCGATCGGCGATGTCACTGAAAAGATTTTCAAAACAGTTGCTTGTATTTAGTTCGGGGCCCTTTTGTTTTACTATAAATCCGTGGGTATATTTACCAAAGCACAATCGTATTGCATTGGTACGCATTTTCCAGCAGTGTCCGTGGTACACTGGGACGCGGGAATTGGGTGAGGGATTTAAACTTCTGAGCCTCTGGAAGATGGGAATAATAAAATCTTTCTTTCTGTCTTTTCTTTCCCTCCTTCCCTCTCTTCCTTACTTTGTCACTCTCCCCTTCCTTCTCCCCTTATCGCCCTCTCCTTTCCTTTGTTCCTCTCTGTCTCCTACCCTGTCTGTATTTCTCGCCACGCTCCCCTCTCATTTCCTTCCTCTTCCCGCCCTCCTGAGGATTGGAGGCGGAGGGGGAACCCCGCTGGACAAGGGCTTTCTTTTCAGCAGTTCACCCGCACTCCCAAATGCAGTCCAGCCTGCCGCTGGCCAGGAATGTGGTCGCAACTCTGGCCAGCTGCAAACACCTCCCAGAATGCCTCTTTCCCAAAAACCAGGGTTGCGGGGAGGGATGAGGGATCCTTTCCTTTCCTTCTGAGCACTGCCACTACCCCCTTGAAACGTGTCCCAGCTTGTCCCGGGCTAACCTGGCTGTATTTTGGCAGGTGCCAGCCAGTGGCCGAGGCCAGGAGGACAGGCCCCCTCATCGCCAAACTACGAAAACTCTCTTCACTCCCTGGTAAGAGCCATTTAAATCGGTCCAGATGCCTTTGATCCGAGAGTCGGGAGTTCATTTTTGTGTCAGTCTGGCGAATCAGTGAAGAAAACAGTAGGCCAGCGTTAGAAGTGAATCCTTAGCTAACAAATGGTCTGGTTCAGCCGAACAATATCAGACATGTTGGGGGTGTTTCCTGCCATCTGTTCTCGGGGCATCGAGCTCTGGGCTCAGTTCAGCTGGTGCTGAAATGCTGTTTATGAGATTCCCGCACCTTTTATAAACCCAAATTGGAATGCTGTTTACAGTTCCTTTTCTGCCAAAGGAAAAGAACCTGTGCCCTTGAATCAAAATGCCTCTCTCTGTTTTCTTGGGGATTGATTTTGGCGGGGGGGGGGGGGGGGGGGGGGGGTGCGCACGCGAGTGTGTCCATTCTTGCCAGTCCCGTTAGAGCACTGAAAGATATTCGTCTCTGAAGGGCTGCGAACTTCATAGAGCAGGAAGATGATTTCTTGCATTTTGAAAAAAGATTGGGCGGGGTAGAAATTGTACCCTTGAATGGGCTGGTGAAGCGGTAGATTTGGAGGAGGGGAACAGGAAAGGGGAGTTGTAGGTTTTGAGTTCGGAGAGTGTGTGGGATGGTTTGGAGGGCTTGTTGACCTCCCTGGGCTTTCGATCGTAGTCCGGGGTTGTGAAGAAAAGAGAGAAAGACAGGTGCAGTGCTGAGCACAGTGTAGGCCATCTGTTGGTACATCCAGTTTTCAAACGAAGTTTCTCTTTTCTGTGACTAACAGAGATGTTTTTTGAAATCCAAGGAAAATTTGCTGCTTCTCACCCACTTTGCCCCCAAAATGTAAGCCATAGGTGCAGAGTAGGATGCTAACTTTACAGCTGCAGTATTAAACCCTCCACCTTCTGATCCCCTAATCCAATCGGATCTCTGCATTAACTTGACTAACATTGGATGCTGACATGCCCCACCTGCTGTTTCCTCATCTCTTTTTGGAATTAATCTTAACCTGTGCTTTGCTTCCTGTTCTGTCTTGACTTTGCCAGAAAAATCGAGTTGAGCAGCAGCTTCACGAGCATTTGCAAGATGCAATGTCCTTCTTAAAGGATGTCTGTGAGGTACTATTTCTCTTTAGATGGTGCCTTTTTGGGTTCATGCCCCCTACCGATTTTTTTATTATTATTATTATTATTATTTTTACCTCCCCTCATTCCCCCTTAAAATCATCCATTAGTATCAAATCCAAATCTCTTCCTTTTGCCATTTGAGTTTCAGAAGTGTTGCCAGATCAAACTGACCCTTCGGTTTGTCTGTTGTGTCTGTGGAGTTCCTCTGGGCACAGAGGAAGAAACCGAGTGAGGAGAGATGGGCACATGCTGTTTTTCCTTCCCAACCTGTCTGTGTGTTTGGGAAGTGTGGGCTCCAGCTCCGACCATTCTCACCGGCCGAGACCCCTTGGCTAGCAAAAAAGAAAGATCGTTCAGTGGGAGATGGAAATCTGTAAACTCAAACCCTGTGCCCAGGCTGTGTGCGCAGAATCTCCCATATCCTTGGCCAAGTTCCCGGTTACGCTTTGATCGTCTCCCTTTCTCTGGTCAGTAAAAGAATCGTACGCTTGGAGCCCCAGCCTCTCTCCCTTCCCTCTCGTCCCTTTTTGGGGACACGGCCTAGTATAGCACTCTCTGACTGGCCGTAGGCGCTATCGCCATTAACCTCCCGGTTGTTCCATTTCACAAAGTAAAACCATCAATTGGTCTCTGACATGGCGTTCATTTAACATCTTCTCCAGATATCCTTTATCTCCTCGTTGATTTGCGGTGCCGGTAGCTGCTTTTGAAGTCGTCCTGATATTTGCGTCCGATTGGCTGTCTTTTCGGGGAGTCCAAAGTAGCCGGGTGACGCGTGGGCGCGGATGCCGGGGCCCCCGCGGTGACCTCTCGCGTCCTTTCCGTTGCCCGCAGCAGTCTCGGATGGAGGATCGCCTGGACAGGCTGGACGATGCCATCCACGTGCTCCGGAACCACGCCGTGGGCCCGTCCACCAGCCTGGCTGCGGCCCACGGAGATATCCAGAGTCTACTGGGACCATCCCACAACGGGCCGATCGGGAGCCTAAATTCCAACTACGGAGCGTCCGGCCTGGTCACGAGCAGTCGATCTGCGTCAATGGTAACGACCCCCCCTAAATCGCTCGCTGCCGAACGCTTGTCCCAGTGGGTTTGGGGGTCCACGGCCCACTCCAGGGTTCTAGCCATCTGCGCCTGCTCAGGGCCCGAGGCCCCAAAGCAGAAAATACCCCGATTTTCGGAAAGGAAACGGCAGAGAGGCCTGCACCTGCTACTGGTTTCCAATTAGAGGGGTTGTGGATTTTTTTTTCTTTTTTTCTTATTTTACAGGGGCAACGGGAGGGGGCACAGCAAGGGGGGAGACCTTTGCAGAACTTTGGCCTGGTCATTGGCCCGTAAAATCCCGCTGGGACCATGTGCGGCCTTTCTGCAGAGGGCGTTTTAGCTTATCCAGGCATTTTTTCCAGATGTGTCATAATTGGCAGAACAGTTTTTCCTCCTTGAAATAGCGGAGAGGGAGCCTGAATAGGAAAAGCAGTCGAGAGGGACTGGATTTCAAGTGTTCTGGTCTGGAAAAGCTGTTTATTGTAAATTGGAACTAGTCTCCGATAGCAGATGCCGACCGAAGCCAGGGAGAAAGCTGCTGGAATGTGAAACCATCGGGAGGGCCGGCCCACATTTAATTTTTTTTTTCCAAATGAAAAAAGGGCGGTGGGGGGAGGGAGGAGAAATTTTGAGCACAGCTGTAGCATAAGTAACAATGGAGAGGAAACAATTTTAGATTAATCCCCAAGAAGAGTAAAATAATTTGATCCATCTTTTCACGAACATGGGAACCGCTCTGAAAATAGTGGGATTAGGCTGTTGAGCACATCAAAACTGTACCCTAAACGTCTTCCGTAATGAAAGAAACTTCAAAATTTCTTTCTCTCCTAAATGTAGGGTAATGGTTGTTGTTGTTGTTGTTATTATTATTATCATCATAAAGAGAAAGAAGTCCCTTTTGAACCTGCTATTTTAACGGGTGCCATGTGTTTCTGCCTGGCCTGTTTATGGCCAGGTTTTTGAGGTCAGCTGCATGCTGTGAAATATTCTTGTGTCAAGCAGATTTCCAGCTGCGAGCCGTGTGATCAAGGGTACAGCTCACCTATCGTCAAAATAATTAGGTGCCCCTGCTTGCCGAAGGCTCGTGTTCTGTAAAATAGTATTGATTCCAGATTTTCACAGTCGCCCATCAGACGTCCGCCGACCCCTCTCCCCCGCAAGCCCCCGTGGTACAGCTGGCCTCCCTCCCTCAGTCACCCATGGGTCCTCCCCGACTTGGCGGTAGGTGGCTGGTGTGTGGAAATAATAATTGTGGTATTCGTTAAGCGCTTACTGTACTGTTCTAAGCCCTGGGGTAGATCCCAGGTAATCAGGTTGGACACAGTCCTTGTCCCACGTGGGGCTCACAGTCTTCATCCCCGTTTTACAGATGAGGTAACTGAGGCTCAGAGAAGTGAATTGACTCACCCAACCTCACACAGCAGACAGTAGCTGAGCCGGGATCAGAACCCAGCTCTGTCTGACTCCCAGGCTGTATCCATTAGGCCACTCTGCTTCTCTTGGAAAAAGAGTGCGTCCTGTATCAACCCTGCCTGGACAGGGATGATCGCTCAGGGATTCACTGGCCACCGCTCGCATCAGCCCAAGGAGGTGGTTTCAGGTGAGCTGCCCTTCTTGGGAGGGCGACTTGAGCAATCCTGGCATTCTGGGTTGGGCTCCGGGCACCCCTCAGCCCAAAGCTCCAGTTCGCCGCTCTGCCCCGGCTTGCCCCCCACCGGCCTCCTGGTGATCCCGAGGGCCTATCCCGCCGGCCGTGGTCTCGCTCCGGGTGGGCAGGAGGCGGGCACTCCCGGGAACGGCGGGCCTTTGAAGAGCCACGCGGGCGGACCCCGGGCGTGCCGGGATGGATCCGGGCCCGAAACCTATTGGCCGCTGCTCCGCCGCACACCGGTGGTTCCCAGAGAGGCGGCGCTGGGGATTTCCAGCTCGCCGGGGCAGCCAGAGGCACTTCCGAGTTTCAAGGTGGGCGGTAAGACAAGGCCCCCCACGCCGACCCCCCGGCACCTTTCTGGGAGTGCTAGGGGAGGAGGCCAGGTCCTTCTTGGTGGGCCGAGGGATCTTCCGCTCCTTTGGCTCCTAAGGGCAAAGGAGGGAGTCTTGAACCGGACTTCGCCGAGAAAGCCCATCTGCTCTGCCCGGTGGTTGTGGGAAGGGCGGGGTTGGAGCTCAACTCCGTTCCGATCGATGGATCAGCTGCAGCCTCTGGCTCTCCTAGGAATCACAGACTGGGGAAACTGAAGTCCCAGGCACTCCCCCAACCCCTAACCCCCCTGTGGCCACTGTGCTGTGAGTCGAGAATTCACTCTTCCACTGGATTTGGGGCCAGCTAGCTCCTTCTTGGAAGACTGGTGCAGTGAATAGAGTCAGAAGGCCGTGGGTTCTAATCCCCACTCTGCCACTTGTCTGCTGTCTGACCTTGGTCAAGTCACTTTCCTTCTCTGGGCCTCAGTTCCCTCATCTATAAAATGGGGATTGAGACTGTGAGCCCCAAGTAGGTAGAGACTGTCTCCAACCTGATTTGATTGTATCCATCCCAGCGCTTAGTGCAGTGCCTGGCATAGGGTAAGCACCTTACAGACACCACAGTTATTAGTAAGACTGGGTCCAGCTGGGGTTGCAGCCCAAATGACCAAAGTGGGAGAAAACCGGTCTCGGGAAGAAAGGGGAAAGGTCGTTTGGGTGGGGAAACTACATCACTGGAAGAACTTCGTGGACCATCAGGGGTGAAAAACTGGATCGGGTAACTAAGGGAGGGGATGATGGACCTTTAAGGAAAGAATAGGCGAGCATCCTTTCACACTTCTGTCTACCACAGTTTAGTCTCTCAGCCACCTGGAGGGCGGGGTACTAAACCCAGTGACCTCTTTGAGGATTCTCTGGAGTTCTCCATTCTCAACCCCGATAAGGGATGTGCCCGGGACTCTGGAGACCCTCTTCGTTTCATCAGTCTCTCAGCACCCACCCATATGGACTTTAAAACTCTTTCCAAGTGGGAGTCGGGGGAAGGGGGAGAGAAGGCTTTCATTTTCTACCGTCTGGAGATCATCGTCACCGGCACAGCCAGCCGTCTGCAAAAGTTGGCCTTCCCGGTTTGGTCTTTTCCATCTCCCAACGTGCCACTGACCACATTTGGCTAGGAAAAGGAGGTGATCCTGGACTGTGGGATCAGCATCATGACCACAGGGAGGTAATAGTCCTTGATGGCATTTATTAAGCGCTTACTATGTGCAAAGCACTGTACTAAGCGCTGGGGAGGTTACAGGCTGATCAGGTTGTCCCAAGGGGGGCTCACAGTCTTAATCCCCATTTTACAGATGAGGTAACTGAGGTACAGAGAAGTTAAGTGACTTGCCCAAAGTCACACAGCTGACACTTGGCGGAGCCGGGGTTTGAAGCATTTAAGCACTTACTATGTGCCAAGCACCGTACTTGTATCGCGCTGGGGTAGGTCCAAGATAATCAGATGGGATATAGTCCCCATCTAGTGGGGGGGCTCACAGTCTGAGGGAGGGAGGGCAGATTTCTTACCCCCATTTTACAGAGGGGTTAATTGGCTCACTCAAGGTAACTCAGCGAGCATATAGCTGTACCAATCATTCATTTATTCATTCGATCGTATTTATTGAGCGCTTACTGTGTGCAGAGCTCTGTACAAAGCACTTGAGAGAGTACAACACAACAATAAACTGGCACATTCCCCACCCACAGCAGGCTCACAGTCTAGAACCAGGGCCGTTACCCAGGTCTTCCGACTCCCAGAGGCTCTTGCCTCTGCCTCTCTTTTCGGGACTCAAATTTCCGGCCCGGTCAGCCTTTTCCCACCCCAACCCCCCAGTCCAGGCTTCCCAGCTCCTGGGCTGTGGGCCTGGCGGCGACCCGGCTCAGGCTGGTTCATTTAGTTGTATTTACTGAGCACTTACTGTGTGCCAAGCACTGTACTAAGCAGTCGATAGCCGGTTCTAGCTATCCCTCTCTGCCAGGGTCTGGTTTGCCCCCCTCGGTTCCTGTGGATTCTCCCAAGGGCTCATTCACAGCACATTCGTTCCCCCTGTGTGATTCAGGGCCAGGAGGCGGGGAGACTCTGATGAGGAAAGCAGACACTGAGATCTCTGATCCCGGAGAGGTTCTGAGTAAAGCTGGGCAGGGGGAGGAAGTGGAAATAGCCCTCTCGGATACGTTTCAGAAAGACCTGCCTGAGCTTTGAAAAATTCCACATCGAACAGCCTCCATTGCTTGGGCCGCTGTTGACATTACTGGCACCGGGATTTAGCAGCAGCAAATGAAACTTCATCTACTGAACATTTTAAATCGGAGAGGTTTTAGCTGTTTAACCAAGAAAAAAAAATTAATTAAATTTCCCTAGGAGATGATCTTGGCAAAAGCAGCTAGGAAATGAGTAATTTTAACTCCTTTTTATACGATTAGGGCAACCAGACATGGTTTTCTTTTAACATTTGCATAATCGTCAAGCTGCTTCTTAAAAATCCAGTTGCCTTCATTTCCTGCCCTCTTGGAATCTTGCAGTTTTGTGGCTATCGATCAAAAAGCCGGGACCCTGGCCTAGGCTTCCAGAGCATGTTTTTAGACTGAAGACGTAAATATTAGTGTTGCTCAGGTGCTGGGAAAGAGGGTTTCACTCGACCCATGAGGACTCCGTTGGAAATTGGGGTTCGCTTTTTTGAACTACATTTTTGGTGCCTTGGAAGTGACATGTTTGGGCCTTATTTTTCCCCTTGATTAAAAGAAAAAAAAAATAGAAACTTTTAGAATGGCGAAGTCTTGAGGAGAGACTAGGCTGGCCTGGGCGATTCCTAAGGGAAGCAGAAAGCTATTTCAATTCTCATCCCAACTGCAAGCAGCAGGCCCAGGCCATTTAAGTCTTTCGCCAGCACGTTCAATGTCGGTAGTATTTATTGAGTTCTTACTGTGTGCTGAGCGCTGTACTTGGGAAGGCACAGTGCAGCAGAGTTGGTAGACGCGATCCTAGCCCTTGAGGAGCATACAGTCTGTGGAGGATATTAAAATAGATTATCAAATCTGTATTGTAATCTGTCAAGCAATTGTGTTTATGGAGTATGTGTTGAACTGCTTTATACTAAGTGTTTGGGAGAGTAAAATATAACAGAGTGAGTAGACATGTTCCCTGCCCACAGGGAGCTTACAGTCTAGAGGGGGCGAGAGACATTAATAATAAATAGATTACGGATATGTACATTAGTGTGTTGGGGCCAAGGAAGGGGTGAATAAAGGGTGCAAATCCAAATTTGAGTGCGTGGCTCAGTGGAAAGAGCCCGGGCTTCGGAGTCAGAGGTCATGGGTTCAAATCCCGGCTCTCCCAATTGTCAGCTGTGTGACTTTGGGCAAGGCACTTAACTTCTCTGTGCCTGTTACCTCATCTGTAAAATGGGGATTAAGACTGTGAGCCCCACTTGGGACAACCTGATCACCTTGTAACCTCCCCAGCGCTTAGAACAGTGCTTTGCACACAGTAAGTGCTTAATGCCATCATCATCATGAATGCAGAGGGGAGTGGGAGAAGAGGAAATAAGGGCTTAGTCAGAGAAGGCCTTTTGGAACAGATGTGATTTTGCTCGGGGGTGAGGGGATCACATAATTGTTATATATAATCTACTCTCCCGAGCGCTTAGCTCTATGTGCAGAGCAATGTACTCAATAAATGTCATTGATTACAGAGAGGAAAAATAACAAAGTAGTACTGAGTTGTGATGAATGCAGTGCTTCAGAGGCAGCTTAGGAAGATCCATTGGAAACCTTTTGTCCTCCCCTCTTCGCCGAGGGGCTTTGATTAATATCCGGGCACCCGGATATTAGAACCCTTCTTTCCCAGAAGTTCCAGCCCGCTCTTCCTCCACATTCCACAACCTTGCCCCACAACGATCCCGGCTCAGATTTCGTCCCCGAGGACTCGGAAGGTCTCCCGCCTGCGTCGGGCCTGGGATCCCTGGCCGATTTTCCCGGGAGTTTTCCAGTTGGGCTTTTTTGTTTTTGTTTTTTAAGCCTTCCTACAAGCCAGGCTGGGAAGCGTCTCTGTGACTGGGCTTTCCGCTCTCTCCCTGGCCTCAAGTCAGGTGGCCCCGGGTTTATCTTAATCTAAACGAGTTGGGGAGCGCCGGGAAACAGAAGAGGAGCTTGCCTCCGGCTCTCCTCCCGGTGGGAGAGGCTCTGATGGTTCCCAATGGCCAGGATTTCTAGAGCAGCATTATTCTCCCCGCCACCCCCGAACTTGAGAGCAAAGGGGCATCTCACGGAAACGCCTGGAAAACAGTTTTGAAAATCCCTGCACGCCAGCGGGGTTCTGCGTCGTCTGCTACTGGTCGGGGGAGAGGAGAGGCCTGGGTTCATTTCACTTTTGCCATCAAAAGCACCCCCAAAAGGGGAGTTTTACAGATTGCGGAGCACGTGGCCCCCACTTGATTTTGGATTAAAGCCACGGCGTGCAAAAAAAGTTGTTTCCATTTACAGCTTTGAAACAACCTGAAATGGCCCTTTTTCCTTTTTTTTTTTTTTTTAGCTGCAGGCAGGCTGGACCCTCGTAAAGCATAGGCTCAGTGGGGCCAGGAAAAATGGGGTCTAAAAGCACCGAAATCAAATTGATGGTGGAAATTCTGGCCCCAACGGACTTCAGACAAAAAAACGGCCCCCTGCGGGGGGGGGGTGCCCAGAAATGGCCCCTGAATCAGGGTGGGGCTTAATCCTAATTAAGCGACCGCATTAGTATTCAGGGTACGGACCGATTGCCCCAACCCCGCTTCTTCGAAGTAGGGGCCGCACCAGGGACCTTTCGGTTCCCGTCCCGATCCACCGCCTCCTCATTCATCTGTGCGTGGAGCGGTTAATTAGATTTAACGTTTTTTCCATTGTGGATGCTAAAGCCACTGGTCAGATTAAATGCCAGCAAATCCCTCCGAGGGGGCCCTCCGGAGGTAGGGGAAAGTCGGGGGCCGGGCTGCAGCTCTTATTCTGAAATGGGGCTTCGTGATTATTGAAATTTAGTCAAGGAGAGCGTCCCACCCCCAGCTCCCCAATAGCTGGCTGTCAGCTGTATGCTAACGAGCTGAACAATTAAAACTCCATCTTCCCTGGCTTGCCCCACAGGCGATTGCTGAGACAAAGAAATGTTTGTACACCTGTTGTGTATGTACGTGTGTGTGTGTGTGCGCGCGTGTGCACGCGCAGGCCCATTTGAACGTGTTCTCCAGATTGGAGAGGATCGGAGAAGTGGGGAGTGGAACAAGGGTTAAAGAGAACAGGCAAGTGCTGTGAGCGTTAAATTCTCCAGGAAATGGAAGGGAGACCATTTGGACGGGGGAATCAAGTTACAAAGGGAAAGTTTCTGCTAACTTCATTAAGATGAGAAACTCCAGACTCTGTGCTGGCCCTGGGACGTTAAAGAGAAAAAATTGTAGTTTTGGCTTAGCGTAGCTATGAATGAAAATTAATTCCAAAGCCACTGTACTGGGGGAGCGAGCTCAAGCCCTCAATAAAGGAACCCTATCAAGGAAGGGACATGTACAGATTATTATTAATCATATTTTTTGGAGTGCTTACCGTGTGCAAAGCACTGTACTAAGGGCTTACAGATGCCACGGGGCCCGTTTTTTAGGGTCACAGAACATTTGGGGTTTGGGAGAGGGGTCCAGAGGTGAGTGGAAGCCTCTGTCCGACGGCCTTCTTGGTGATGGAGAGTGTTTATTGGTGGCATCTCAGAAAAGGCTAGAAGTTTGGGAAGTCGAAGGCGCTTACTTTATTTTGGTTAATCCGGCTGCCCCGGCTGGGGTCAAAGGGCATGAGCGCAAGGTTAAAAATCAAAATGTTGTTGGTTTCTGTTTTTTTTTTTAACAACCAGGCGGAGGGTGGGAATTGGATTGCCCTCTCCCCCCCAGAGAAACCATCAAGAGTGACTCCTCGGTAATGGTAACCAGCAGCTCCAGGTGCCTATGAAAGCATCTCGTTTAGATTCCACTCAAGTTCTGTCCTCTTAAGGCTGGGCGAGCACCCAGGCCATCCACGGGCTAGCTGATGGAACCACGCTAGGTACTTTCATCTGCATTTCATCCATGGAAGCCGGTGCCCCAGAGTCCATAACTATACGTTGCCCACGAGCTGAAACCTAGAATTAGATTCGGCTCTCCTTTGGTTTTCAACCTGTTTCTGAATCTGTCAGGACTGATCTGTCAAGCTGTCATTTGACAATTAGCCCTAGATTTTCCAGGGGGCCAGGGAGCCAGCAGCTGTTACATGGCGTCTAGACGGTCATTGCTAGAAATTGTGGTTGTTTTTTAAGGTCGGTCCGGAGGAGACCCGAGCCCACGGAAAAATCAATCGATGGCATTTATCGAGTGATTATTCTGTGAAGAGCACTGTCCTGGGTGTTTGGGAGAGTACAGAAGCAGCGTGGCTCAGTGGAAAGAGCATGGGCTTTGGAGTCAGAGCTCGTGGGTTCAAATCCCAGCTCTGCCAATTAGCTGTGTGACTTTGGGCGAGTCATTTAACTTCTCTGGGCCTCAGGTACCTCATCTGTAAAATGGGGATTAAGATTTTGAGCCCTCTATGGGACAACCTGATCACCTTGTAACCTCCCCAGCTCTTACAGTGCTTTGCACATAGTAAGCGCTTAATAAATTCCATCATTATTATTGTTATTATTATTATTACAATATAGCAGAGTGGGTAGACGCATTCCTCTCCCATGAGGAGTTTGCAGTCTAGAAGGGGGAATACCCCTTTCAAGTTTTAATAATTATAATTGTGGTATTTGTTAAGCGCTTACTGTGTGCCTGGCACTGTACTAAGCGCTGGGGCAGATACAAGCCAATTGGGTTGGACGTAGTCCCTGTCAATCAATCAGTCGTATTTATTGAGTGCTTACTGTGTGCAGAGCACTGTACTAAGCGCTTGGGAAGTACAAGTCGGCAACACATAGAGACAGTCCCTACCCAATGGGGGCTCACAGACTAGAAGGGGGAGACAGAGAACAAAACCAAACATACTGACAAAATAAAATAAATAGAATAGATATGTATAAGTAAGATAAATAAATAGAGTAATAAATATGTACAAACATATATACATATATATGTACATATTGACAGGTCCCAGATGGGGCTCACAGTCTGTCCCCATTTTCCAGATAATGTAACTAAAGCACAGAGAAGTGAAATGACTTGCCCAAGGTCACCCAGCAGACAAGTGATGGAGTCAGGATTAGAACCCACTTCCTTCCGACTCCCAGGCTCGGGCTGTAGCTGTTAAATCATGCTGCTAGGTCAGGCCACTGCAGCCCACAAAGAAGGCCTCTGGCATGGCCTTTTTTGCCACCTTTCTCAGGAAGCCACACTTCCCCCAAGTACTAAGTACAGTGCTTTGCGCACAGTGAGCACTCAGTAAGCACAATTGGTGGATTTAGGTTTTTTTATTTTTTGCACCCCCTTTTTTCAGTGACAGAAGTTCACTGCAGTTCAGCACTATCGGGGCATGGTGGGGCAGGAGGGCCGGGTGCCTGCTCTCCTGGGTGGAGGACCACCAGTTCACGCTGGTGGATTTCAGGGCGAGCTCTTTTCCCCCAGTCCAGCCCACCAGAACAACGTGCTGCCAGCCTCGCCACTCCCATCCCCCTTCTATTTTCGCTCGCAGGAAACCGCGTATATTAAAGAGTAAACTTGCATAAGGGCATTTATCTCTCTCTGGGTAAAACCCTTACGAAGACATGAAAGGTAAAGGCCATATTAATTACTCAAGAGGGATTCAAAGCTCAGCAGTTTACCAGGATTGAAGGATTTATTGAAAAACAGTGGTTCTCATGTGTAACTCCAGGCAATAAACCTATTTAATTAAAGGCTTAATCTTCTAGTTGACATGTTTGCTACTGTTCCAATAAAAAAAAATCTTCATATGTAGCCAATTTTGGTAAGAATACAGGAATTGTTGAATGCGTGTGTGTGTGTTTTCTCTTCCCAGTATGACTGTGTGAACTGCTTAGTGATCGGTTAAGGTGAGAATGAAGTGTTTGTCACTTTAAGATCTTTAAAGATCCAAACTGTGGTTCAAGATCTTTCCAAGTTTTTGTTGCCATGTTTTTTCTTTTCTCTGGGGGGAAAGGTGCTCTGAAAATGTACGTGGAGTTCACGAAGATGGGTAGATTCTTAGAATGGTAGGTATCTAATGAATTGAGATGATGAATAAGAGGTTCCAGGTATACCTGATTTGGGAACATGTGAGCAGCTGACTGTCAGGGGTGGAAGTGATGTTCTCTGTCTCCCTGACTCCACTTTGCTTCCTGTGCCCATCATAGCATCATGCAGGCAGGGCACAGTGTCATTGCTGAGAGAGGGGACGGACTAAGTAGCGTGGCCTAGTGCTGTTATTGTTACAGCTCACCTGTGAGCGCTGAGGGGGCTGGTGGGAGGACAGGTTCAGGATTTGCGGAGGGAGAGGGGTGGACTATCAGGGAGGACTCCTGGAGGGGGTGAAGTTCCAGGAGGACTTTGGAAGAGGAGGGAACTGTGGTCCCCAAGGAGAGCAGGAAAAGAGCAGAAAAGTGGCCACCGTGGGCACAGCACTGTGTATTGGTCACGGTCTGGAGAGGAAGACTGAACCATGAGTTGAAAACAGCTGCCATTGTAAGTGGACCAGCTTCAGGCAGGGGCAGAGGACCCAAGCCACTAGCCCCAAATTCCAAGGGAGCAGGTCAGTTCTTTTCCCCCGAGAATTCCCCCACCCTTTCCTAAATGCCACTGGATTTAGGCAGAAATGAAGGGGGCCTGGTGACACCCCCTCCCCCCCCCCCACCGCCCGCATGGCCTGCAGGTGGGAGTCTGGGAAGAAGGTTGATTTCTCCACGCTCCCTGGAAGACGGTGTGGACATTCTTCTGGGAGAGATCCTCAGCCTGAGGCCCCCGCTGCCCCTCCACAGACTCATCCATTCTTGGTGTCCCCTGGCCAGGGACCTTGGATACAAGTGGTCTTCCAAGGCCTGACCATGAATGCCAGGAGGGCAAGTGAGTCTTGGGCCAGAGCACAGCTGGGCTAGTCACTGGCCCCCCAATAGGGTGGCTCTCAAAGCCTCCGTGAGCCTAAGTCATCCCTCCACATTTAGAGAGGGAAAAGGCATAATACCGAGCAAAATGTAACGTTGCCATTTATTCAAAGAGCGGGTTGCTCCATGGTGGGCACTGGGAGCAGAGAAGACAGGGAGGGGGTCTCCCTGGATTGTATCCAGTAAAGACCCACTTCGAGCCCAGGTGATCGGCTAGGCGTCTTCTTGACATTGATGAGCTTTTTTTTTTTTAACACCCCCCCTCCCCCCACCCCTTGCCTTAGGTGGGAACTCACCGAGAAGAATCGGTCAGCCTCAACAGCAATCATTCGGTCCTGACCAGCTCCGTCCCTGCTGCCAGTACAGACCTGAACCACAAAACACAAGAAAATTACCGGGGTAAGAAGGGGGCTTCTCGACAGTGTTGTGGGAGGAAGGACGCAGTTCCCCCTCTGCCTCTGGTCATCTGCTGAACGGAGAGGCCGGACTCTCATGCTTTCCCGTGGGAATGTTGGGGGGAATCTAACCCAGGCATTGCAGGCATCTAACCCAGGAGATGGGAGGGTCAGCTGGTCAGTTCCCAGACCCAGGTATTGGAGGGTTGTAGATGGGGGCAGAAGACTCCTTCGGTTTCACGGGATCTATTCCGATCCCCCCTACACTGTGAGATGGGCGTGGCCCCTCCACTCCCGGAGCGGGGGGATGGGAGAGCCGTGTCCTGGCCTCCCATGACAGCATGGGTGTCGTCTGTGTCGCGCAGCCTTGCCTGGGGGCCTGCAGGGCCAGGCGGGGGCCGCGGGCCCGGCCGAAATCAAGTCGGAAAACAAGGAGAAGGATGAGAACCTCCACGAACCCCCCTCGTCTGACGACATGAAGTCGGACGACGAGACGTCCCAGAAGGACATCAAGGTTTCATCTCGGGGCAGAACGAGGTACCCAGGCGTCCGCTCGGCCAGGCCTCCTCTCCACTTCCCTCCCCTCCCCCAACTCCCGAGAACCCCGAGTACCCCACCCCCCCACCCCACTCCACGAGGACGGGGGAGCAGAGCAAAGGCCGAACTGGGATGTTGGGCTCGGGTGGGGAATAAGGTCTGAGCTGCACTGTGCTGAGCGGGGAGCTAGGGAAGGGACACGCGACTGTCAATCAATGGTATTTATTGAGCGCTTACTATATGCAGGCATTGTACTGAGCTCTTAGAAGAGTACAGTATAACAGATACATTCCCTGTCCACAGTGAGCTCACTGTCTAGAGGGGGGATGCAGACATTAATATACGTACACTAGCCGTAAAGTGGGGGTGCAGGGGTGGCCTGGCCAGGATAGCAGGCAGATTGGGGGTGTTGATCAGGGAAGCCTTCGTGGAGGAGCGGAGTTTATAAGGATTTTTTTCCACTGGTAAATCTGAACTTGCAGTCCAACCTAGCCTTCCCCCGCAGACACCCTCATCAGAGCCAGTGTGTGGAAGCCCAGATAAGAGGCAGCAGTCCCCCAGTCTCAGAAGACATTTTGACCCAAGTTCATGGTTGTAAAGGAGCCAAGCCCTCCCCGAATGTGAACCGACTCCTCCGCCTGGTGGTTTTGGACAGAGACCTTCCTGGGGACCTGAAGGCGGGGGGTCAGCGGGGAGGAGGGTTAGGAAGGGGTACATCTCGATCCGGTGACACCAGGGCCCCTGCTCTGTTCCCATCCGACCTCTGACCACACCAAGAGGGTGCCAAGTGTACCCCCTTCCCGGGTTCAATGACGACTGCAGGACGTAAAGTCCGGAGATGTGCGTTGATCGCCCAGAATCTGAAAGCCCTGTCCAACATTATGTCCGATGGCTGCAGGGAATGGGATTCCCTTCTCTCCCCCTCCCATGGCATCATTCAGTTACCAATCTGCGGCCCTGAGTGCTTTTCCTCTCCCTCCAGACTCCTGTCTTGGTACTTCCCTTGCCTGTTTCCGCCCCCAGAACTCCCCACATTTTTCAAAACCAGCGCCGATAAACTCAGCTGGCTCCCTGCCCCGAGCGGGCTGAGAGAGGGGTCCCAGCTAGGGCCGCCCCGCAGTTAGAAGCTGAGCTTCATCCCCAAGCTGTGTCCCAGTCCCCCCCACCCCTCGGTTCCCAAGGAGCAAGATGGGGGCATTGACCTTTTTCGTATGGGCTGGGGTCTTGCAGCAGCACCAACGAGGACGAGGACTTGAATCCGGAGCAGAAGGTGGAGAGGGAGAAGGAGCGGAGGATGGCCAACAACGCCCGGGAGCGCCTGCGGGTGCGGGACATCAACGAGGCCTTCAAGGAGCTGGGCCGCATGTGTCAGCTCCACCTGAAGAGCGAAAAGCCCCAAACCAAACTCCTCATCCTCCACCAGGCCGTGGCAGTCATCCTCAGTCTAGAGCAGCAAGTCCGCGGTGAGAGAGAGCCCGCCGTTCTCGGCCCCCACCCCGTGACAGCCGCCTGTCCGTCTACCCGCCCTAGCGTGCTGCCGCCGGAAAGGCTGGCGATGGGTCGGACGTGATCCCACGTGGGACTCACGGTCTTTAATCCCCCCATTTTACAGTTGAGGTAACTCAGGTCCAGAGAATCGACTTGCCTAGGGTCACACAGCGGACAAGTGGCAGGGTCAGCATTAGAACCCAGGTCTTCTGATGCCCAGGCTCTTCCCACTAGGCCATGGAGTGAGCTGCCTGACGCTCCTTCCTCCAGCTTTCCTCATGGGGCTTAGTAGTAGTAGTGGTATTTTCGGTAAGTGGTTACTATGTGTCAAACACTATTCAAAGTGCTGGGTAGATACCAGTAAATCAGGTCAGTCCCTGTCCTACATGGGGCTCACAGTCTAATTAGAAGAGAGAACGGGTATTGAATCCTAATTTTTTACAGCTGAGGAAACTGAAACACATAGAAGTGAAGAGACTTGCCCAAGGTTACACAGCAAGCAATTGGGAGAGCCGGAATTAGAACCCAGATCCTCTGACGCCCAGGCCCTTTCTCTCAGGCCATACTGCTTCCCGGTTCATTCGTTCATTATTCAATCGTATTTATTGAGCACTTAAGGCGTGCAGAGCACTGTCCTAAGCGCTTGGGAGAATACAACAACAAACAAGACACATTCCCTGCCCACAGTGAGCTTACATCTAAGGGGTTATTTTATGCTGAGCATGGCAGGGGTCAGGTGGGCATCTCCATGGGGCCAGCCTGGCCCCCCAGCTCAGGTGCTATATGCAGAGCAAGCATGGACCCCAGCTCCAGTCGGTAGAGGGGTGGCGGTGGGGTAAGTTTCCCTGTTCCCCCTGGGCCCGGGGGGCTGGCAGGAGAGAGATCAGGCCAGGCACCCCGGGCTGAGGCCGAGGCTATGGCTGCCTTCTTTCCGTACAGAGAGGAACTTGAACCCCAAAGCCGCCTGCCTTAAGAGGAGAGAAGAGGAAAAAGTTTCTGCCGTATCGGCAGAGCCACCATCCACACATCCGGGTGCCCACCCTGGGCTCAGTGAAACTACCAACCCTATGGGTCATATGTGAACACGGCCAGGTAGGATGGGGGGCCCCGGGTGGGGGCCGAGGGAGAGGGGTGGGCTGCGGGTGTTCCCGGCTGCCATCCGCGATGGGATCCTGGAACACGGGGTGTTGCTCCGGAGTTGCCATCAGGAAGTCCCGCTGCCCCAGAGCGGCGGTCGCCGAGTGGCCTTGAGGGTCCTGGCGGGGAAACCACACTGGCGCTACGCCCCCCCCTCCCCTGCCGCAGACCCCACCCTCAGCAGCCGGTCCAAACCCCTCTCGGCCGCCTGACCACTCAGCCTCTGGAGCTCTGGTTGGCACCCAAGGGTGTCCCCTAATGAATCCACAGCCTGTTTCTGGGGAGACCCCCAACTTCCTTCTGGGCCTTCCCTAACTGTATGGAGAGGACCGTCCCCGCTCCTGCCTCCATCCCAACAGGCTCAGGGAATAATTGCCGGTGTCCAGCCCCCACCAGTTTTCGCACCCTGTATTTCCCGGGGGGCAGAAGCGGCCAGGGCACCTCAGTGGGTTCAGTCCGGCTTCGCGATGGGCTGAGCCTCCCGTTAGCCTCCCTCAGCCTTCCCCGAAGGGCTCGGAGGCAGCGGCCGGGTGGGCCCTGGGGGTGGTTAGCTGGTGATCCGGGGCTGGGCCGGCTGTCCCCAGGGACCCTCCGTCCCCTTGGGCCTGCCACGGAGAGGGAGCAGGAGGGGAAGGGAGGGAATTGGACCCCCCACACAGAGCAGTGCCGGAAAGCTGGGGGGTGGGAGGGGGCATTT